>NC_138655.1:137318682-138814932 GCF_964273445.1 Streptopelia decaocto | reverse complement strand
CCAGATGTTGAGTTTGATTCACCAGAAGGATGTGTTTGATTAATTTCCATAGGTCTGATCTTCGGTTTGACATTAACTGCAAGCTTTAAATCGATTGCTGAATCAGGCCCATTTAGGGTTACCCAAAGCCCCTCAGGTTAAAGCTGAACTGCAACAGACTCCAGATCTGCTGGAACACACCCAGCACAGGAATGGACTCTGCAGGGTGTATTACACACAAATAAATCTGGGGATTTGGGGAAGTATAGTATCGGGAAGAGGTGGTCATAGAAAAAAAAGGGGGGAAAAAAAACCCAAAACAAGGCAAAGCAAAAGAAAGCTCTTTGACTGTGGTCTCAACTATTCTATTAGCTCAGACAAGAACTTACATTCACATTATTTACTACCATCAGGTGGTATGTATTAGAAAATTACAATGCAACAGTGGGCAGAAATCAGGACAGTACTCATTCCTCTTTGGAAGAGGGTTTTTCTAACTTTGTTGTTGTTTTTGTTGCTGTAACTAATTTATATATTTATTTTTACAAAGTAAACCTAGTTAGTGAAAATTATTTTATGCTCGCCTGCTACTATACCAACAAAATGAAATCCAAGTTCCTGCATGATGTGACATGTAAACCATTTGTGCTGAAATGACTGCCAGAAATGGATGGAAAGTTTTTATCCCAAAGAAACACCAAAATAAAATGCTAGTATAAGCTAAAATTATTCACTGACAGTAACTGGAGGATTTTTTGTGTCTTCGCTTTTTAATCATCAGTTTAGCTGAGTCTAATATTCAACAACTTAGAGCATCAGCAGAGAAAGTGACATGTTTTCCCTTCTGATGTTCAATACATCTGAAAACAAGTTGTGTTTGTTTGTTTGTTTTAAAAGGAAGACACAAACCAATTTTGTTTGCAAAACAAAAAAAACCAAAACATCGGTAGTGCTGCCATCTAAGGTAAAGCACACATTTTCAAAGAAAGCATTATGAGTGTGTTACAAACACATTTTGCCAGTTTCACGGAGATCCTGATGCAGGTGAGGTTTTAAAAGTTGGACGGCCTCAGCTCCACCTCGATGCTGTGATCACAGCTGCGTGCGCTTATCTCAGCATTCTCGTGTGCCATGATTCAGCTTCATTTCCTTTCCTTAAGGCAGTTAGAACTCAACAAAAATAGATAAATGCCTTATTTCCTTTTCATTTCTTCAGATCATCGAGACAGCCACTTGCTCCCTTGCTCAGAGAAAGTTAGAACTGCATGCCCTTTTTTCTACACCAGAAAAAAAGCGGCAGTTCAATAGCTTTTGCTATCAAACTCTAAAATTACGGTCACATCAGTCTACGTCCTGTGTCCTACAGAGCTTCTCTGTTATCACAAAGCCTATTCAAAATTTCCCCAAGGGCCAAGACTAACACTTGAAAAAGAGTCTAACTTTGTATGAAACCGAAAGCGTGCCCTGTTACCCACCATCTGAGATCCCCTGCCCGACCTTGTTCTTTCTGGTCCTGTTATTTCAGATCTGTATCAGTTCTCAGTCTGACCAAGCTGGGAGTAGTGATCTCCACCTTGCCCCCCTCAAGCCTGCGTAACATTACTTTGAATCCTTTATTCATTCACTGACTGAAATATCAAGAGGTTTTTTTAAATGACAGCAATATGCCCAGGTGACTGATCTGCCAGAAGGATTCTTTAGTATTGTGGAAATAACTGGCTATCAGAGAGAGATTGCTTTGAAGTTACCATTTGCAGCACACAGAGTACTAGGGCTGGATTGGTTTTTACTGGATTACTTTCACAGTAAGCTTTTTTTGTCCCATCTGAAGAGTTTCTTTGTGGGCAATGAATGAAGATATATCTCAGGAATGATCTGATGCTTCAAAAGATGATTCTTGTAGTTTATCTTGCAACGAGCTTCTCTTTTGAAGGAAATGCTGCAAAGCCCTTGTATCGATCAGAATGATAGTGCACGCAGTGTGCCTTTTATCACTGGCCTGTGTGCACTATCACTTTTTAATATAAGTCCAAAGGAAATCCTCACAAGCTAGGGCTTTTATTAATTGACATATGTGTAGATACATGTTGTCTTTTATAATACAACATTTTTTTTCTGCAAACACTTCAAAACAAAGCTGGTCCTGCTGAAATCAATGAAAGTTTACTCACCGCCTGCTGAAGAACTGCAATTTAGACTATTTTGGGAGCAGTAAAGTCAAGAATATCTACACATTTAAAACCCAGAAGGTTGTTTTGTTTAAAAATAATTTGCACACCAAAAAAGCTAGTCAAAGATAAAAGTTACATTCAGAAAAGGAAAACTGATGGCCTGTGTCAGCTAGTACACATTTAGTAAAAGCTTCTAACCAGCAGTCAGTCTGTAGGAGCAATGAAGACTGACATTTAAAACCATACCACATTATCACATTGTGAGTAACACTCCCATTTAGGTTTCTACATACCCAGACAAAAGTTGACTTTGAAGGTGTTAAACACAAACTGTTTTAAAACCAAGCAATTTTTAACTTAAAAAAACTCATGTTCATAGCTATTTTTTTAGTAAGAAAATAATGATACAGCAAGTTCTAGTTCTGAAAGCCA
This sequence comes from Streptopelia decaocto, assembly GCF_964273445.1. NCBI lineage: Eukaryota > Metazoa > Chordata > Aves > Columbiformes > Columbidae > Streptopelia > Streptopelia decaocto. Next base: position 138,812,350 of record NC_138655.1, on the reverse strand, counting down.
TTATCCACTCCTATGTGCATATATTTTATTTGTCATCGGTCACTGAATAATTCAATTATTTTAATACTCTTTAGCATAGCTGCAACGAGAATTGAATACCCGTGCGAACATGGTATTAACCTGCATGTGGACAAGCGTTAGTCTGAACAACTCTTGTTCACAGCAGTGCTAAGGGTACTGGCTAATGGGTCTTGAAACGCAATTTCTAGCACACAGGTATTAGATACTTGAGCATATGTACATCCTTCACATTGCAGTTCTGGCAATGTTCTCTCTTACAAGCTGCTCTTGCTATGTTTTTGCCTCAGTAGATGTACTCTATTTCTGGGTCTTTTCACCTTCCTTCCTATACAGGCTACATGATCACAGACAAATTCCTGCTCAGTTCTGTAGTTATTTTTTCCTACTTTTACATAGAATTTTTAAAAAACGCCCTGTTGGCAGCTTTACAACACTCTGCAATTTTAGCTTAAAGAATTTTATGGATCATAGAAATACGCATTGAAGCTGTTACTGACTAATTACTGGGAAATGAAAAATCACAGCAATTCAGGAACATGCTTTCCTTCTCTTCAAAGCTATTTTGAGTTACAACATGATCAGTCCTCACTGACCTCAGCAGGGAGATTCTTTCAGCTTTGAATTCAGGCTACATCTTACAGACAATGAAAAAAGCCGGCCTCAAAACACAAGTTTACATATGCTTTATGTGATGATGATATTTTCCTATGTTTAGCAAGATGATATCATTTTCTGTTGCTTCCTGCCTTCATTCACACTGAAGTCAGAACTCAGGATGTCACAGTTACATCACACAACAATGGGAAGACTCTTACAGTAACTAATAATAACAACAGATTGTTTTTTATCAATGTGAGCCAGGCTAATTTCTATAGTACGGTATAAAGTGCAAAGTGGACTCCTTTCAGTTTCTTTTCTCAGCAGTTCTCCCTTTCCTGCCTTTAGCATAAGTGATACTGCCATAGCAGTTGTGATATTCAGAATAGAAAATGGAAACAAAAAAGCTCATGTGCCCGCAAGAAAACCAAATGACACCCACCATGCATGCAGCATGGTTAGTCTGGAGTGCACTCCAGAGATGCTGTTCCAAGCCAACAGCGGCTGATTCTGAGGGCAGGACCAGTAGGTGTGGAAATGGGGTCAAAAAGCGAGGAGCTGGCAGGGCTTCCCTACCACCATTAATATAGAAGAGGGCCAGACCTCCTGGGAACAAGCTCATGTCTGAGCCTAGAAAACCAGGAGAGCTCCTGGGAGAGGGGCAACAACGACAGGGGGCCTGGCGATACTGGAGGTGCTCTTCAACACTCGGCTTGGGAAATGGCTGTGATTTTGCCTGCCACATCCACTTGAGCTGCTTCCAGCACAGCCCTGTTTGAAACCATTCAGTAACATGGGAGCAAACATTGAGCCCATATTCAGAGAGATGGCAAATCAGAGGTTTGGCAGTGTGACATTTCCACAAGTATCTGTGTAATTTTTCAGGCAAGAGCCTGGGGATCAGCAAGAGTTTTATCTTTAAATAGGTACTTCAGAAACTTTCACCCTACCTGTATGGCTTCACATACAAAACAAGTCATTATCACAACAGAAGCTAGACTGATGGAGTTTCAGAAAACTAGCACATACCTATTCCTCAGTAGTCAGATATTATTTATTTTAAAACCAGTAATCTGTAATTGATTACTTTTATGAAATAACCACAACTTCAATCCTAGCTGGAATGCAATTGTTTTTGGTGATGCAAATAACTTCAATATCAGAGATGGTTTTAGAAACAGTGTTATAATATGGGATAAAAAACCAGGAACATCAAGACCAAGCACACTGAAATGCTGCACTGAAAGAAAAGCAAAAACCTCCAGAAACTTACCACTGAGGTAAGAGCCATCTGAAAACTGTAGATCCGTGCAAGGCCAAAGTCAGCTAACTTTATCTGCCCGCTGCTGGTTACAAGGATATTCTGGGGTTTCAGGTCCCGATGCACGACACGATGTGAATGCAGAAAATCCAGTCCCCGAAACAGCTGAAGCATCATATCCTAAATATAAAGAAGAAATCAATATGCAATTATCAAGACAAGGTGGCAAACAAGCAAGCTCCCTGTCTTAATCTGTAAAACCAATTTAATAAATATTGACTTAAATATGTGCATGGGAGATAAAAACACCTACTAATATAAAAGGGACAGAATGTTGCTAGAACCAGCTGACTTAAACAGGTGATGTGTTGGTTCTAGTTGAATTATTTGAAGGTCATGGATAGAAGTATAAAGACTGGTCAACATACTTAAAAGAAATAGCAAAAGTATGTCTGTAAATCCCAGACAACTTCAAAAGAATGCTTTCTAATTACGGGAAATACGTATTAGCTCTTTGCTCTTAACTTTAAACCACACACCAGTTTGCATCTTACAAGTTTATGCTTTGTCCTGCCCCCGTGGGCATTCACTTCAAGAGGCACAAGGATCTGTTTCAATCAGAAAAGTTCTTTAAACAACAACTTTGTCAGAATTTAATATTATAGAGGGAAAAAGTTTAGCTGGCAAAGCCTGTTGTATAGAATTTACTGAATAGGACAGAAACCACCTTTAGCACAAAGTTTAGCACTACATCAGTGTAATAACCATAAGCAACAGTTCTCATTTTGCTTTCTGTTTTGTTATAGTGATGCAATCTTCTATGACATTTCCACAGCTGAAGAAACTATTTCATCTGTACTCATGTTTTCATATTAATCTTAGTAATGTGAAAGGAATGAACCAACAGACTCAGAACTAAATACTAGAAATCCCCTGAATTCCATATTAGAAGGATACTGTCAACTTGAAAATTACATTTGCAAAACAGGCAGTTACGAGAAGGTGCTGTAGCAAGTAAGAAATGAAATAAAAGAAATAAAGAAAAAGTTTATTTTCTGTATGCACTTGACTTGAGTTCATGAATCTCCAGCTCTGTGTTTGCTGGTGACACATGCCCTTCCCATAAGCCACGCAGCACAGGGTCCGCCAGTCCTGTCATTAGCAATCAAAATTATTTTGAAGAGGTGGATGGCATGAAATATGAGAACAGGGAAAAAGGACAAATTGAAATTGGTTGCTTTTGTTGTCTCCACGGACTTAGGCATTTTTCAGGTAAATATTCAAGGCGCACTATTAAAAGGAATGGTATCTGAAAATGGGTTTAAAAATAGCTCAAAAATACCTCAAAAAGTAATCACTTTTTATTTGAAGACCCTGATGATGGAGATATTATCATGGAACTATGGATGCTGTGACAGCTTTTAATTATTATAATCTCTGAAGAAACCAAGAATCCCATTCCCTTCTAGCTCATGACTTTTATTCCCTTTGCTTTCTTAGGAAAAACTAAGGTCTGATAATTTCAGTAACTAGTATAATACGGTTTGCTCTTTTAAAACAAATATACTAAATGTATTGAATCTTCTTACATTCATATAATTTCCCTTTGCAGTTCAGAAACACGTGGAAGAGATAGGACTGCAGCTATGCAGGTTTCGGTCATCAGTAGAATTACTACACATCCTATCTTCTCACTCAGTGCTATCAAATCCCACCAGTTTTTAGATCAGTCTTCCAGATGTAAAGAACACACCAAGAGCATTTAAAAGCATGCCTTTTTTTTTTTTTTTTAAATTCCAGGTAGACATAATAGCACAGAAAATAAGAAAACAATTTAAAGAACTTAAGGATTAGTCAGTAGACCCTGGTGAGTCCCTTTCTGGTAACATTTCTGCATCCTACTCATTTGTCAAGTATGTAAACTCATTCCTACAGTGACCAAACATATCGAGAGTATTTTTTTCCTACAACTGATGCTGGTTTTGTTCCGACTTTCTTCCTCAAGCTCAGCAAATGCAATTCTGCTCTGCCAGTTGCAAGTTGCAAGCAATGTCTTCAGTTTCTAAATTCAGAGTTTTCTTCAGGCATGGATAAAAAAGAAAACATTTGAAAAGGGAAACTGTTATATCTCTCCGTCCCCCGACAGGACTCAAAAGATTAATATCATTTACTGAAGTTCTCTTCACACACACAAAAATGAGATATGCAGCAAAAAGTATACCAGGAAAGTGTAAATTTCAAAGGTATTAGAAAGAAGACTAGGGAAAAAAGTGCTATACTTCCTCTTCCAGGAAATTCAGAGTTAGTCCACACAGGCTATTCTCTGATACTCATTTTGGACTGTTGATTATGCTCTTCTGATATCCCTTGTTACTTACTATTACGTGTGTGAACAGATTTCAGTTCAATATTATCTTGGAAGAACAGCCCAAAGATTTGTGTGTTTAAAGAAGGGCACTTTGATATAAAAAGACCATGTTATTCGTGATTCATTATTGTCCTGTTTTTAAATTCTCAGCCAGTTAGAAAAAGGGCAGAAACCAGAATCCCATTACATAGGCTTATTATTATGCACGTTAAATACAGAATATCAAATTGTGCAGCTCAGAATTTGATATTTGTTTGCACAAATAGATTTTCAATATCAAAGCAAAGAAGAGAACATTTAAATTATTTTTTTTTTCATACTGAATTATAAATTTTGTGCAGTATGTAAGTCTAGTCAAAAACAATTAGGCCTCACTTTTGGAAAATTACTTCATACTCTTAGTCAGCCACTTGCAAGCAACATCAGAACCAGTCTTGGCTGCGTGTTTTCTTTGATACCATAACTAATATCAGAAGACACTAACCTTTGCTCGTAAATTGGATAAGGGCTGTAAACATGCACAAGTCAGGTCATTAGCTAATTAAATTGAGATAATTCCACTCATCTGACAGAAATGCACCCATTTTTGTTAGTGATGATTACACAGCATAATCTCAATTACCAAGATCTAGAAATAACAGCAAGAGAGTCTTCATGTGTTTCAAGGATTAATTTGTTCCATGTCTGCCTTTCCCTGAAAAATTTTCTGTGCTAGCTAGGCATGTCATACTTTGGAATTACAGTTAACAGCATATTTCAAAAGTTAATTGAAAAATGATCAATTCCACTCAACAACAAGAAGATTCATGCCTTAGCAGATTTGAGGAACAAGCTCTAATGAGTAGTGATCAAACCTCTACTGACATCTATTAGATGTTCTTCGATGTTTTATGTTTATATACATAAACACAGAATAGCACCTGTTGTTCCAGATTAGAGATTTCTGCCATGCTTCTAATATCACAAAACCTATGATGATTTTTGCCTGAGTTAAAAATATATGCATTTTTCCTCTGTGATTACTTTCAGTCAAACGTGGCTTTACAATGTTTTCCCCTTTCAGGCTACATTTTCAGCGCAGCCTATGCACAAATCTATAGTATTTATCCATAACTCGATAGAAAACTGAGCTATTTCGGGATGCAACGAACAAACACACTTTCCTTAGAGGCAAATATACCTTTAGTTTTATAAAAGCCTCGTAATGGAAACAGTTAGGAGCAAAACTTTTTATGGAAATGCTCCATCTTTTGCATGTTCCACCATCTGTGGTACTGCTGATGGCACTGCTCAGTCTGGTATTTGTTGAGTTTATCAGCACTGAATGTGAGGACCAAATTATGATGAACTTTTCAAGCAATACCATATTGTATCATGAGTCTCAGTAACACACAGAAATATGAACTGCATAGTCTGCCTTTAGTGTCAACAAGGATGGGGACAGGCTTGGGTTCAGCTGAGGAGCTGCTGTTGCTGCCTCTGCTGCAGGTTGGCTTTGAGGCTCTCGCTTCACAACAGAGGGGCAGCAGGAACCGAAAGCCTTGATCTCCTACAGACCTTTGTCTCCTCCTTGTCCCGTCCCCTCTTGACCCCGCGCTTCACTGACCCCTCTTAACGTCCCTCCGGCTTCTGATCCATAAATCCTTTCCAAGCCATTGGTTTTTAAAATACCACTCTGATCCTTTACAAGTCACTCACCATCTTGACTTGCAGCTAGAATATCTGTCAATTGTCTTCAGTAACTCACTCACCATTTAAGACCAGCCGGATTCTCTGGGGTACTCTGCCTGCCTAATCCAAATGAGGATAGCACGGCTGTCGACCAAATAATTCAAGTATCTGTCAAGAGGAGCCATATTGGAGCAGGCAGAAAGTGTGAGGTGGAAGGAGCGGCAGAGAGAAACTGCCATGGACAGATCACAGTCCCCCACACCCCATCTCCCTGTGCTGCTCGGGGTGGGGAGAGTCAGGAGTGATGTGGAGCCTGGAAAAAGCCAGGGGAAACAGTTCTTTGAATTACTGCCTTTGAATGATTGCCTCCCCCCCACCTCCCTTGAATTACTAATTAAATATCTGTCTTAATTGGCATTAAACTAAGTTAATTTTCCCCAAGGTGAGTCTATTTTGCCCGTGATGGTAAATGGTAAGCAACCTCCCTGTCTTACCTCAGGCCACAGCCTTTCTTTTTCCTTGTTCTCTTTTATTTTCTGTAGCCATCCACTGAGGTGGGGGAAGTGAGTGAGCAGCTGGGTGGGAGTTTGGCTGTTGGGCTAGGCTAATCCACCACCCTGGTAATGGTACGGATGCCAGATTTTGTCTTTGTAAAGGGGGGCACAGTGTCATGCAACCTGAAGGAAAACGCTATGAATAATATGTCTTCAGAGAACACCAGCACTCAGCAGTAACAGGCACATATGAATGGCTACTCCTCATGTGAAGCTCACATGTTTCCTTCTTTGACTAGTATGTAAAGAAAGAAAAACCTTTAACCAGGTGCCCCTTGGTCATGGTGACAGAGTTGGTCATGGTGACAGGAGTTCCTAATGGCAGAGAAAATGAGTCTGTGGAAGCCCACAAATATACTGTTGTATCGCCAAAGTGACACAATACAGATGCTTGTCAGCTATAACAGACCCTACATTTGTACTTATGCACAGCAGTTTAATGGCCTTTTCTTTTTTTTTAAAAAAAGTTGTTGTTTTGTTTTGTTTTTTTTTTTTAAATTACCTGCCTATTTTCCTCTTCCTGCTCAATTTGGTAAAACCCAAGAATCCTTTAGAATCCTCTAACATTTCTGCTGCTCCTCTGTGGAGCACCTCACGCACCTGTACAACCACCTGCATCCTTCATCCAGACTTTCTATTTGTTTGTAATTCATTTTCCTCTTTTTGCCAAGCAGAATGGAATGTCCCTATTTTGGATGACAGGTGTTGGGATACTCATCCTGAACATTTCCTGTAGGAGTGTTTGTGTAAGAGACAACTATGAGTGTAAACAAAGGGAATGAATTTTCGACAGCAACGTGTAATAAATCAGTCAAGCTAGTTTGATGAAAAGGCTCACTGCCTCTCACTGAACAGCAGGACCTCCTCTGAGCAAAAGAAAAGGATGAAGCTTCCTTCGTATCCTACAGGATTTTACAGAACTTATCAAATTGCTTTCATTTTAAAGAGTGTTCTTTAAACACGCTGAAATGAAAGTTTAAAGAGTTTTCACATTTTTTAGGGCCTATTTTTGAAGGAGAATAATTGCAGCACTTCTATGGTTATGCTTTGTAACAAACAGTCAACATTAATTAATGCCAAAAAAACAATGGCATTCCTGAGGAATTACGCAGTACAGATACATGAATAGCAAAAGACATGATTAATGTTGTTACACTGAATCCCAAAGGCATTAGTAATAATGTAGTGACTCCCTGTTAAATGCAGTGATTCTTTTTTTTTTTTTTTAAATCTTGTCCTCACACTGGGCTGGGAACCCATCACATCAGTCTATCTAGAATACCATGGCTGCGATGGTGGGGGCAGAGAACCAATTTGCCCCCAGCCTGTGGAGCTGCAGGATGATCTCCACGCAGCTGCTGGGTGCTGCGTCTGGGGCACAGTGACAGGCAGATACATCCCTGCCCCTGCACCCTTTTCCTTCTTCTCTCAGGAGAAAGCTATTCTGATCCGTCTCCCTGCAGGACATTCAGAAAAGGGAGGAGGAGGAGGCTGCGTTCTTTGCCTCTCAGGAGTCACCCATGATCCAACCCCATATACACCCAGGACAGAGAGCTCTGACTGTTCCTTATATTGGGTGACAGTTTATCATCTCAGAGTAGACCCATTGCTTTCCAGGAAAGTATTCACAGGGTAAGGGTCGTCCCTCAGAAGAGAAGACTGCTGTGATATTCCTGTGAATTAACTAGAGGGTACCAAGAGAACGTGAACTTCACAGCAGGTTCAATTTAAATAAGTTCACTGTTTTGATAAGAGAACAATAAATCCAAATGACTGTTCACTTAGTCGTATTAATCAACTTTACTGTACAAGATAAAATGTTCATTTTCTGGTCATAGAATAAAATGCTGTGCAGAGAGAAAAATACAGCAAATTCATTTAGTGTCTTATTAGCAGAAGGAAACTAATACATGCCAAGCTTATGCAAGGAACTGGTCTAATAATTGTTCCTGCTTTGTATATTGCTGCCCTAAAGGTAAACAATTTTTTGAAACTTAATTAACCCTTATATATATTTAAATATGAAGTAAAATATTTGCGTAATTCTTTTTCAATTGTAAAATGATTTTGATCATATCAAAGACACTTCAATACACTTAGAGTAGATTAATGGATATTTTAAAATATATTCTGATCAACGGTTTCTTATCTATATTAAACCACTTTTATAAGAAAGAAAGCACATCTCAGACAGAGGAGTCTGGATTATCCAGGTGTTAGGATGAAGAACTTTATAGATGTACACTCACAAAAGTATGGGTGTATGTATACATGCATTTTAGTGTTTTGAATAATCTCGTTGAAGGTAATGTTATCCATACTAATGCACTATAAAAGTACAAACACCAAAATGAATATAACTGGGTTTTGTTTGTTTGAATTGATTTTTCTGTTTGTTTTTGTTTGGTTGGTTTTTCTGTGTTTTTTGTTGTGTTGTGTTTTGCTTTTGTTTTTAATGTCTATAATTGTCTGTACAGCAATTTGAAAGATAAAATACCTGAAGGACTAGAGTCTCTAAAACACTGTTTTGAAGACTATTTTTGTTGCTCTTAGAAGCAGTAAGGTAAAAAAGATTAGAAAGTCCTAAATAAATTACTGTGGAATAAAATAATCAGTCAATCAGTTAATAGTCTGGTATCTAGTAAAACTTGCCGATGTCACTATTATGGATGGACCTGCCTGTATATCATGGACATTATACGTCAGCCTCAAGCAAAAGTATAGCAACTGTGCATAACATTCAGGAAGAATGCTAAGTTTTAACTGAATTATAAAGGTCCATGGCAGTCTTTGAAAAAGTCTCAGGCTTGACAATGCTATTACATTGCCTTAAGTTTATTATTGAATTTTACATATGTATATAATAGCTTTCAATACACTGAGGCATTATTTTCCTTTTATTGTCTTGCTCCTCTCTGTAGACTGTATTCAATTCACAGGCACCACAGCAAGTTTAGCATGTTCTAATCCCTTTGCTTAAACTCACCAACTGTCCCAAGTTAGAAAGGAACCACTGAATTTGTATTGCCAGAGGAGATCCTGACCAAGCACATTTTGGACTGCTCCAAACTCCCCAAACACCAATGCTCACCAGCAGCAAAGGCGACATAAATAAGACTAGATTAAGACAAACAGATGCACCTGATTGTGTTCAAGGAACTCTTCTGAGTAACCTTCCATCTGCCTTCCATAAAACAGAGACCCGGATTAATATTTTAGATTAAAAGTTTCAGTCTTAGGACATGTCTGTATTACCAGTATCTTAATACTACCAGATTTTCATACCAATGTCAGTAGTTGTGAACTAAAGACCACATTCAGTCTGTGAAATGTGTACTTAACGTCTGTGGGATATGTATGTACATACACATGTATCAGCACATGAAGAGGATGCATTAATTTTGGCCAGATCAATATTAACTTGTTTATAGGTCTTTCCTCATCAATTTCTCATTTTCTATCTCAACATCTGTCAAGTCAGTTCGCAATACAGATCTTTCAAGTTTTACTTTATCAGCTGCTACTTTTCGTATTTGATGATAAGAATTTGCATGACTGAAAGGAAACCTATACAATTATTGTCCTACTTACTTATTTTCAGTGATTCATTGTACCAAAAATTCCTATCAAAGTGGAACTACCAGACATGCAAATGAAACACATAACATTTTCTACCTGGTTACTGGTATTTTTTAAAAGAAAATACATGCAAATTACATGAGAAAAGAGGGGAATTTTGTTTTAACAATTTGACACAAATTGGCAAATGTAGCACTGCTACCAAGACCTGTTCTGACTGTGAAATTTTTACAGCGGGTAAGTCTAACTTTATGATTAACAATCTTTTTCACTGCTCAAACCTTTCCACTCTGTGTCCAGCAGAAAAACACAACAGAAGGCACAGCTCTGATAGATCTGAGCCTAGATAAGCAAACAAACAGATTTTTCCCTGTATCTCTGGATGATATCATCACAGTTCTGTACATCCCCAAATACTTTCTGGGAAACATATTTTCTTTTATTACAAGTTTTTCATAAAACTGTATTGGAGACAGTAGTCACAGCACATCCTGGTTTGACAGTTGTTACCCACTCTGTTCTTTTATTCCTCATGCCATCTGAAAAAGATACGAGGACTGAGATGAACCAAGAAATCCCCCAAACCTTTACTGGCTCACCCGGTTGGTAAGCCCCATGCAGATGACTTGAAATAGCATCTGTGATTTGCACACGTTGGCTCTGAAGCCCCCTCCGGCACACGTCTGGGGACTGACACCAGCCAAAATTTGGCATCTAAGCATCACATCAGGTCAAGCTGAATGGCTGGGGCAGAGTTGCAGTTTGAATTCTGGAGTATACTTTCATCTAATTCCAGCTTCTTTAACGGTCATGTTCCTCAACAAGGCAAGTCATCCTTCTTTCAACTAATGCTGTGAGCCTCTTTCTTCTGGGCTAAAACCCAGACTTTCACTTGACTAAGTCAATCTGCTCTGGAGCACTGTGTATACTCCCCTATCTCTATCACCTCTCAGTAGGGCTTAGTGCTTTCAATTTTTAAATAAGATTTTTGATTGTTTCTAATATATTTCCTTCTCTCATTGTGGGACATCATTGCCATTTCCTCTTCATAAACTTTCCTTCTACATTCCCAAGCTGCATTTTTGGACATCCTAAGTATATCATCACTTATTGCAACCCTTGTGGAAGCCCTCCTGACGTAATCAGAGAAATTAGTCCATGCAGAAAATCCACAAATCTGGATGTGCCTCCCTTTAACTACTTCAGCATGCTTCTGAGAGGAGCTCATGGAAATCACTTTCTCGCTCCATGCCAGAATCTACCAACTACAAAATCTATAATCTACAAAGTAAATTATCAGCTGACAAGCTGATTTTCCTCCAGCACTGCTTGCATTGGTCGTTACGAGACATGGTATCAACAAACAAACCCCCTTCGCTAGAGGAGAACGCTGCTCAGTCAGCACTACAGGTGTTTACCAGCACCTTTGTGACACCGCTGGTCATAATAGCTCTTTCAAATTTACTCGGATTCCGTGAAGGGTTAAAAATATGGCATATGTTGACGGTGACACTCCTCGCTAACAGGAAAGACACGTTGCTGTGGGGCCCAGATCTCGGCTTCTCCTTCCCTGCAGCTGTCTGTGGATAGCAGCTAATTGTATCCACTTGTTTAACCTCGGGGATAACGTCTGGAGGGGACCAAGTGCCACAAGCATACTTTTTTTTTTTTAACGGTCATTTCCTCTCTGGTGTAACTTGCATGACAGCATGTGACAAGCAGAAATTAATGGGGACACTGCTGTGCCAATACCTCTTGAATTGCTTTGACACTGGCTGCAGGCTGCCTGCTTGGCCACCCAGCCAAGACCTCACATGAAACGTGGCAAGGGGCCCGCAGCTCTATTCGCTAACAAGCCAGCTGGTCAGTGATTAGAAAGCTGAAACAATGCTATGCACATACATCAAGAAAAATGCTTTACAAACAGCTTCAGACTTAGGAGGTAAAGTCTTCTCAGAGAGTAAATCTGTAGATTTATCTGCTGGGGACTGCTAACTTAAGCTAACGTTAGAGATAGTGTGGAAGGCCCTGGAAGATGGCTGCCCTGCATTGTCACCTGAGCACAAGAAGGGCTTACCTCAGAAAAAAGGCTAACAACATGCTCAAAATCATGTGCAAACAGCTTAGACCACATGGATTTTGGTCCAGAGGAGCATTTAAATTATGTAAATACGTCAAGATTTATGACAGACTATTTTCCTAAAGGTCTATCAACACCTTGGAAACATTACTGACATTTCTGCAGAAATTCTCATTCGATTTGTCTGCAGTGTGCCATCAAGAAGGCTGAGATTTGTTTATATGCTGATACGTAACAACAAAGGGTGAGATTTTAGAAGTATCCCAGAGGATTTGGATGACCAGATCTCCTACACCCAAGGAAGCTTTGAACATTTCAGCCAAGACTTTTTTGAAAACCGTCAAATCCTTGGCTAGACACAAAGGGCGCAATGCAACTGTTCCTTTAATTTCTCAGCTGTTTTTTTAAACAGTATCCACTAACAATGCATGGAGTTTTTATGAAACACCTGTATGGCAACGAGAAAATAAGTTATGCTTTTTTAAAACTGAGAAAAAAGCAGTCAATAGAATCTGACAGGTTAGAAACCCAAACGTCATTTAAAATCAATAGGACTTGGGCACATAATTCCTATGGCTCCTTCAAAGTTATGAACTCAGTCCAGAATTTTTTTTTTAATAGAAAACTTGTTTAAAGTTATTATAACACAGGCCTGCTCCATTTCCTGATAGATAATGAAATATATTTTGTGGCATATAGAGACACATTAGAGCTCAAGGCACTGTAAAAGAGGTCGGCAGGATAAAGGAGTCACTTTTGTGAATTAAAAACTGAGGTTAATGCAGATTTTGGACTTTAGGCCTAACTAATTTTGATTGCTTCCATCACAAAAATGTCTAGGAATTCAGCATAGTCATGAAGAGCACTTGCATGCCGAGGAAGAAGATGGCTTCATATTAGGCACAACCAAAGCCCAATAAAGTCACTGGGGCTCTATCCATCAATTTTCAAAGACCTGAGCTCGTCCCACCACTTTTTAATGTTTCCATCCTCCTCCCACAGTTGCTGGAACCAGCAGGACCTTCAGCGAGAGCTAGCCAGCCTTCTCTGAGACAAAAGTGACAACACCACACCAGGCATCGAAATACAGATATTCTCTAGAGCTAGACACTCTTGTAGCAAATAGTTAACAGCTTTTATTAAAGATGTGAACACAGAGGATAGTAAGAAGACAATCCCTTCCTAACCTCCCCAGAGAATACATAATAAATAAAGCTCAGTTGTGCACTTTTTAAAAGCCACTTTTCAATAGTTGTTTTGCCTGTAATGTAGTTGCATGACAGAAGTATCATGATGTTCATCCATGCTGTACAATGGCTCAACATTGGGGTCAATTACAACCTGAGCTCCAGTTACAGATCATTTAACTTTGCTGTCTCTCTTGCTTGGTATTATAAATTCAGCGATACCAGTTAACTACTTCATGAGTGTTGCAAAGATTAACTGGTTAATGTTTATTAAGTACTCCAAGGATTTAGAATTTGCTTTCAGTTAGACAGACATAAAAGCATTCAAGAAAACCAAGGATATATACAAGAGGAAAGATTTCTTGCGTATAAGTTATGGATAGGAACAAGCTTCGAGGAGGAGTCAAGAGGGGACAGTGGCCTACTGGAATCAGCTTGGCCAGGACCCCCAGTCCAAGAACTGTACATATAGCCTTGCAACACTGCTATAGCATTGTATGAACTATCAAAATGGTCTTCAGTATGAGAAACTTGCTGATGTGGAAAAAAAAGAATTGTTTCTTGGAAGCACTCAGCAGACTGAGTTATTCTCAAAATTAATAGCTCTTGAACAAACAGCTTTACAAGGGGAACAGGCAAACACTTTATCCTACAGACAAGGCACAGAGAAAAGATTTTGCAAGAGTCAAGCAACTGCACGAAGTCTTTTATTTTCACTGAAAGCATGAGAAGTTTGCTCATAGCACCAGACTAGGGGAGAATGGCTGCCCATTCCCTTCCACTTACACAGTCTACCACTTCTCCTTCCTCTTCTGATTTCCTACCTTTTCCTTTACTTCTTTTCTCTCTTCATGTGCCCCGTTGGCCTTTCCTGCCCCATCCCCAGTTCTGGCCATTCTCTTCATGCCTTCACTGCACCCCAGCCCACTAAAGTATTTCCTCTCCCACCACATTCACTCTCAGGACCTGTGGCCCATCTCTTTGGGTTGCTTTCTCCCACAGGCCAGGTGATTACCGAGCAAGGTAGATCAGTAGAAGATGCCAGCTATTGGCATGCCGCAGGAGGCCGTCTCTGGATCTCAGATATAACAAATTGTAACAGGTAGAGATGTGCTTGAGATGTTTGCTGTGGCTGCAGTGGTGGGATATGGTCCCACACATCTGCCGAGTCTCTCTGAAGTGCCGTGGGCCATATCCCCTTCAGTTCTGAGCAAAATGACACTGATTTACACCAGTGTAAATCAGTGTAAACCTTGCCTTGTTTTCTTTTGAACACTTGACTGGTTCTTAAAAAAGAAGGCATCTTCAAGTTGTGGTGACACAATGAGTGATGAGCCTACTTATTTCTTAATGTTAGTACAATAGAGAAATATCAGCTCTGCTCTGGGCATGAGGGTGAGGCTTGGGGATGGGGGCAAAGTTACAACATGAGAGTTGGTCATCTTCTTGAAAGGGGAGAAGATTGCCTCCAATAGTTGACAGGCACAATATTCTCTCTCTTCCCCCACCTCCCCATATGCTAAACAAAACAAACTCTTCAGAGATTTTTAATAAAAAGGCAAAGGTATGTTGAAAGTTAACTTGTAAAAAGATCCAATCGGTGAAACAAACTACTTCCATGAAAAAGTAGATTTTGAAAGTAAAGTGTCACAAATGATGCATGTGACAAATATAACTTGTGACAAATGCATTGTTGCTTCTCAAAAGGGTTACTTGTGACAAGCAAAAAAGCAGGGTATTGATCATGTAAGCCAATGTGGAAAATAAAACTACATGTCTTCTTGTGTACCTTCACTGTAACCATTCATGGAAAACCTATGAGACTAAAAGTAGCCACAATCTAGACAACTTGGAGCACATACATCTGTGCTTTGCTGAATCAGGCCCTAGAAAGACAACTCTTTTGTCTTCCCTGTCAGAGAAAAAAAAAAACCCAAACATTACAAATCATGCGATACAATATCAAACTCTATGTTATTCCAAAATGACAGTCAATTAAGTAGAAACAAACTGTATCTTCAGAAGGGCAAATGAGAGAGGCCAGGGATCACTATCAAAGGACTTCTGTTTTCTTTTGTTTATTAAATAGCAACTGTATTATTTACTGCAGCTTTGGAAGCTAGTGAGCAGCTGGGTTTAACGCATTTCCATGCTGTGTAACCTCTCCTTATGCTTCGTTAGATTCCTTATCAGGACCAGAATAAAAGAAATCTCTCTGTTATGCTTTTCCTATGGCAAAGGAAAAGACAAGATGATGACTTTCCAGCTCATTTCACTCGTACAACGTTCTCATCAATCACCATGGGGTAGGTCTTTGTTATTTTCATTGAAGGACTGTTCTTAGTTTTCTGTCACAATAAAGCGTGACTCCACTAACTAGCAAATCAAGGTTACCTCCACATTTCCAAAAGAACAAGATGCAAACATAAGGCTAAAGCTACTTCTGAAATATTTTCCAAGGCCCCAGTTTCACAAACATAAACCTAAGTCAAATTAGGTCTAAATTCTTTTCATTGAAATGAAGGTTAAAGTCTGAAATACTCAGAGCAGTTGAGGTAAGGAAGCTAAACTAAGCATTTCATCAAGAACCAAAAGTTTTCTGCTTGTTTTGCGACTTTCTGCTCCAGAAACCAAGCAAAGAAACTGTGGTTTATTTTTATTTTAAACTCTCTGTCAAGTATGCATCTCTTTGCAGTTTTGGTTCACTATAGCCCACACAGCTTGGCCTGTATTCTCCTTTTCCTATGTCTTCAATAAGCCCTATAGACGTGAGCAGGAATTATGTGAGCAAAGGAAAAGCCTTCTAATCAAGGCAAAACATAATGAAAAATGCTTTGTAAGATGGTCTCTCCTCCTTTAACTTCATGTTTTTATATGTCTTTTCCTTTTTGGTCTGAGTTGCTTCTCACTGAATGACAGTTACACACAACATACTATTGTAATAACAAGCATATGGCTCAGAGATCGCTGTTGACTTTCTCAAGTCTCAAATTAGACATTTTTATTTAAAATGTATGAAAGACATCTGTATACTCTTTCATTAAATGCATTTTACATTTGTAACATCCTATGTATGCCTTTGGAACCATTTCCACTAAAATGCCGATTCTGGGTTTGGATAGCAAGTAGTTGCTTTGTAACATTAAGGGAGGAGTATGTTACTGTCAAAATTTCTCTCTAAAAAGTCCTTGCTAAAATATTTACTCTGCTTGTCAGAACAGGAATATCTGAAGCTAATTCCAAATGAAAGAATATTTTAGAATGAATCATAAACTAGATGTTAAAAAAAGGCAACATGCTGCCATTCCAGTGCCCCTTCCCTGCTGTAAAACTAAACAAAAAACGACTCTGCGTTTGCATCCACAGAATATTGTAACATTTCGGAGCCTTCTGAGATTCCCTAATTGTAATTATGCAACAGAACTGTCACATCCTAAAACAAAGGACAAAAATTCAGCAGCTGAATTTATTGGCTTGGAAATGAAACACTCTTAAGAGATGGTTAACATGTCTTCTTGATTATTTTTGGCATTTTAAAGTTACAGTGCAATGCTTCCTATTGCATGGACCAAAGAAGTGGGACATTTTAGAAATACTCAGAATTTTTATGGGGCTGTTTGTAAAGTCACATATTTAGCAACAGTGAAAACTGTTGAGCAGTAACCTTCTTTGCAATTAAGCCAGTAATTTCTATGGGCCCTTTATGGTATGAGGCACTGCTCAACATTAATAAATACATAATGTACTGGCTTCTAATGAGTTGGTCATGATGGTAAAAAACAGCTTCTTCTTTTAAACTGGTATTCTCAAGCATCATGATTTTCAAAGGCAGACGGGATAAATTCTGTGGCCAGAACAGTTATGATATTAATGAAAAAAGAGAAAGAAACAAACGAGTCTGTCAAACCTGTGACCCTCTGGAACCCTTTTCCATTACTGAGTCAGTTTGCTGTGATGACCAACTATGACACACTTTTGTGAATCGCCAGGAGTCTGGTTCCAAAGGCACAGACATTGCTTACACGTAAGTTTTGAGGGAAGACTACTTCCTCTCTCTGACCATGCATTTAAACACAAGCAAAAGCATGTTTATGACTAAGCTGAGACTACGGAAACAATGGTTTCAGTTCTTCTTTGCTCTAACCTTGGAATTCATCAGGTCACTAGTACAGGATAACAACTGACTCTTTTCTGTCAGCTCCTCTAATTCACAGTCTTTCAATCTCACTGCTTCTAAAGCTGGAGCAACCTGTTTACATAAAATTGAGCAGAAGCATAAGCACTTTGCTGGAGCAGAGCCTCTGCTCCCTTTGGGGCTTCTCCTTTAAAGTCTGAAGTTGAACTAGAAGGTTTGGGTATATATTCCAGAAGGAGTTTAAATATTTCACGTGTACTGACATAAACGGTAGTAATATATAGCTGTAACGATAACAGAGAAGTAAAAAGAACCTCAAATACTGATATTTATGAGTCTTTGTGTCAGGCTTCCAACCACCAAGTTAAGGACAGATTTGATCTAGGAGCCTGAGCCTTTGTAATTTGCTCTTTCTTAATTGCAAACTGTTCAGGTTTTGCATAAAAACAAATGAAAGGCTGCTTGCTAACTGATGCTAATAGCATTGCACCACACTCACCCCTGTAGAAACCCTAAGAAGCCAATAGTAACACCACAGAAGGATTTGACCCACAGTTGTTCTCTGGAGTACCAATATTGGCAAATATTACAAAACCACGTCTACTCTATTAAAACTAGAAAGAAATTCATAATTTTAATTTCTAAATATTTTCCCTTGCTGTTGCACCAAGAAAAAACAACAAACGGTATTTCTGTTATTTCACTTGTGTTTCCATTCCAAAATTTTCTGTCTTCTGGCAGTTGCTTTTGAACTTACTAATAATGTGCGCCTTTGCTTGGACTTCTTAGACAGAAGGATATTCTCAAAATGGAAGAAAGCTCAGGTTATTTCACTTTGCAACCTGAGAAACCTGTAACATGAACCATACGCTGATTACAGAGCACTGATATATAAAGGAAGCAGTTGTGTAAATGTGTGAAGTGGCTGTGCTGAGGAAACAGCAGAGCAGAGGAGAAGCACTATTTTAGACAAATAGTGCTGTTGTAGGATCTGATTATCATGACTCATGTTTAACAAGGTATTGTGTAAAGTCCAGACAAAAAGCAGGATGCATTATGGTGGGCACTATACAGTCAAGGGGTTTCACACAGCCTCTTCCACTAAAAGCTCACAAATAAAATGGACAAGACAGACCCCAGGTGGAGAAACAGTGTGACAGTTCCATTATATGACTTTTTTGTGGGAGTAGAGTCAATTAGAAGGGCATAAGAAAAATGGAAAGTAAAGAGATGGAGAAAAAGTTCTGGAGGGAGGGAAAGAACAGAAGAGTGCCATATACTGTAACTACAGATTGAAAGGCAAGAGAAAAAATGAAAGCGGTAGGGAAGGATGGAAGGAAGAAAAGGCTGGAAAAATGGCCTTAGCAGTGGCAGAGAACCTTGAGTTGAAATCACTGGAAGCTCCCTGACTCTCAGAAGTTTTGGCTGGTGGGACAGGAGCTCTCCATGTGTCTCTGATCTGACACGGTGAGTAGGAAGGAAAGGAGCAGACTTGGCTGGATCCCATTTTATTCCTTCCCTATAACTGTACCAGCCCTCATTCCAGCCTAGCTTTATCTGATGATAAGCTGAAACATAAGCCTACAGGAACGACTCTTTGAATCAGCAGATATTAATGTGTATATATATATACATATACACACGTGTAGATGTATGCATAGTATGCTTTCACATGTATACACGTTCACAGGAGGAGAACTGGTGCTACCCCTTCTGTATTCTTGTACCTTTGACTCTTTGAGTTGCCAGTTCTGGCCTCTTCTGGCCCACAGCTACTTTGAGATCATGAACTTCATAGACAGTAGGGTGATGATCATCGAGTTTCCCTTTCCCTTGCTCAAATAGCAACATTTTTTTCTGCAAATATGTCGGAGGACTTTCATAATAATTACATATATATATATGTGTGTGTTTATGTGTCTATAAATATATAAATAATGTAAAAATTCTTAAAGCTAATTTTAAGTTCTACATATGAAAACATGCAATACAAAAAAATTCCACCCCTGTTCATTTTTATAGGAATTTGTTCTCTGGCATAAGGTAAATGCATCTGTTACAGAGGAAAAAAACCAAACACAACATATCTTGATTAAATCAGTGTGCCACTAAACCAACATGCTTCAAATTAATTTTTACTGTGGAATACAATAACCTGCTTACTCACTGGCATAAAAGCAGTGCATGCAGCTAGTGCAAGAGCATTATATTTCTCTTGGGGTGGAGGAGAGAAGACAATTTTATAAAAAAATGACTTATTTGATTACTCTGTCATCTTCTATTAGCTATGAGTTGTCTGTGGCCAACTTTTGAATTATTTTACACTACAGTTGTATTTTGCTGTGAATAAATATGGACACTTTGTGAATATTCTAGTACAGATAATCTGAGCTCCAATAACTTGGGCTGGCTTAGATGGGAAAGTATCCTGCCATGGTGCTTCTTGCCCCAGATCAGCTGAGTTCAATCCTTAGAATCTGAAGTTCAACAAGAAAAGATATGTTGGCCAGGTTTGCCAAGTATGTATCTTGTCACAATTTGTGTCATTCTGTCACCTCTTCCCCAACTCTGTGTGCTTGTTTTGGGGTGACATATAGCTTTGTGGGTATGCAGAGGCATAGGGGCCTGATTTCCTTCCAGTGTAGAAACTACTATTAAGCAAGTGATTCCTACCTGCCCCTGTCCTGGTTTTGGCTGGGATAGAGTTAATTTTCTTTCTAGTAGCTGTGTTTTGGATTTAGTATGAGAAGAATGTTGATAATACACTGCTGTTTTGGTTGTTGCCGGGTAGTCAAGGACTTTTTGGCTTCCCGTGCTCTATCAGGTGCACAAGAAGCTGGGAGGGAGCAAAGCCAGGAGAGCTGACCCAAGCTGGCCAAGGGGATGTTCTATCACGTCCAGTATATAAACTGGAGTTGGTCGGGGGGGCAAATATCACTGTTCGGGAATGAATGGGCTATTAGTGCCATGGGCGGTGAGCAATTGCATTGTGCATCACTTTTTTTGTATATTCTATTATTATTATTATTATCTCTTCCTTTGCTGTCCTATTAAACTGTTCTTCTCTCAACCCATGCGTATTTTTTTCCTTTTCGATTCCCTCCCCCATCCCTCTTGGGGAAGGCGGGGGTGTGTGAACGAGTGGCTGCGTGGTTCTAGCTGTTGGCTGGGATTAAACCCGGGCAGCCCCCATAAAAACCAAGAATGGCTCTTTTGAACGTCTCCTCTTTATCTCACATCTGCTGCAGTCTGAACTTCAAATTACTTGTCAATAGTAGCATATAGCTTGTAAGCAAAGTAAATGCAAATATTTCAATCTGTTGTTCTGCCACTGCTTTATGTGCATCATGAGCTGCAACAGCTTTCTCTTAATTGCTTTAACCGTGGCATTTCACCTTTGATGAAGAGAAAGACTCTGAACACGAGTGATGCTTCTGCTGGTCACTGAGGCAGGATTGACTTGCAGAGCAAGTTGCAACTATACACCACCACCACCATGAGACAAAGGAAAGCATCTCAGAAATACTCTCCATGCTGAGGAATTGCCACTGGCTCACTGCGGAACAGTCCGGTGCTGTTTCTGACATGCTGCCTGGCAGTCCAGCCCCACTTTCACATCTGCTTGAGCATTATTCCTACCACATGCTCCCTTTCTTTCAGTGGCATCAAAGCATTTCACATAGCAATTGCTACCACATTGATGTTCCAATAGCAAAAACCTTGTGTCACTAATAATCCGGGAGCATCTCAAGGGAATCCAGAGCAGTAGGATCCATAAGTTTTCTTTTGCATCACATCAATGTCCAGTTCTGCTGAATTAATGGAAATGAAATGAGCTGATAGCAACATTTCGCTTCCAGTGTTTGTAACACTGCAATTTTGCAATGACTCAGTCATAAATTCTCTTCTACCAAAGGCTCAATCTCCATCACTGCCCACAATTCAGAATCTCTTCATTTTCTTAATTCCCTTTGACTTTCTGAATAAAGATGATTTCTGGCTCTCCATCTATTGAAAACAATAGCCTCCTTCTGACTTCAAAAAGGACATGTCCCTTAGGGCCCTACTGGACTGTACTGCTGACTTGAGAGTTTGGGCCATAAAAGAAAAATAGGTTGAGACGTCTATTTAGAGAGTCCTTGATGGACATCTTTTCACAGTGACATTTCTAATTCAATGTCATTGTTTTGAAAGACTAAAATTATTATTTCAGGCAGGTTGCTTTCATGCATTATGCTACAATGTTGCTTGACTGCTTTCCAAACTGGAACAACTGAAAAAATGTGAAGCGCTCCAATGATTTTAAATCACCCTAGTCAGGACAGAGTGATTTAAAATTACTGGAGTGCCTCGCATTTTTACAAGCTCTCAGTTTGCAAGCAATGGTGATCCGGGCAGTCCTGGGCTACAGCACTGCAAAAAACCCCAACTATATGTTATAGAATCATAGAATCATAGAGTAGTTTGGGTTGGAAGGGACCTTCAAGGCTCATCTAGCCCAACCCCCCCTCCCGCAATGAGCAGGGACATCTTCAAGTAGATCAGGTTGCTCAGAGCCTGGCCTTGAATGTCGCCAGGGATGGGGCATCTACAACCTCTCTGGGCAACCTGGGCCAGTGTTTTACCACTTCATTGTAAAAAATGTCTTCCTCATGTCTAGCCTGAATCTCCCCTCCTTTAGTTTAAAACCATTAGCCCTTGTCCTATCATAACAAGCCCTGCTAAAACGTCTGTCCCCATCCTTCTCATAGGCCCCTTTTAAATACTGAAAGGCCACAATAAGGTCTCCCTGGAGCCTTCTCTTCTCCAGGCTGAACAACCCCAACTCTCTCAGCCTGTCTTCATAGGAGAGGTGTTCCATCCCTCTGATCATTTTTGTGGCCTCCTCTGGACCCCTATTATCATGAGTTTGAAAATGTTTGCATTTTAATTTGGAAATGGCAGGGATTTGGAGATATTTATTGCCACCATAATTAAAATCAGTGGCTGAACATTGACTGTAAAAAGGTCCAAGCTAGAGAAGTAACTGTATATATACGACATATTTTGTGGCATCCTGTGCTCAGCAGTGTCTCCATTCAAATCCTGACTCCTCCTAGCCCCTTGTTCAGACTGTACATTATGACCTGCACCACCGCACCAAAGGAGATGCCGCTGTTTCTCTACATGCAGCACAGTACAGGAAAGAAATGACAACACCTGCAACAAAAGGAACCACCCCTCTTTGGAGAATATCCTTTTTTTAAAGCGGGGCACCTGCTCTCTCTCCCACTGCCCTTCCACACAGCAGCCCAACCCCCAGTAGTAGGATAACAGAGAAAAAAAGAAAAGATTTATCTCACAAAAATATATCAGTTCAGTCGTTTTGTTTTACATTTATTTACAGTGGCAACTCTTCTTTCATTAATAATGTGGATTCAGAACAAAATTTGTCGCAAAAATGCTCCACAAAGAACAAGATCCTTAGCAGCTGTAAACAGGCATCATTTTACTGAAGCTAATGGATTTACACTTCTTAGTATCAGATGGGGATTTGATCCATAATTTGCGGACTCTAAATTCCTCACTAAGTTTTGCTTCTTTCTTTACCACAAATGTACTAACAGGAAAATGCTAGTAACAGCTCATCTCCTAGTATCTTTCTTATTAATTTGAGTAGGCTCTTTTTTTAGTGACTTTTAACTTTGATGTTGTTAAATATGGCCACACTCTGAAAACTCTCAGTACTGGCGAATCTGTTTTCCTGGAATATCTTGCGTTGTTTTCAGAACTGCGTGATTGTGTGACATCTGCTCCACATCTCATACGTGATCAACTGAGTAGGTACAAGCGTAGCAGATGGCTGATGACTCACCTCACAACACTGAACACTGGTTTGCTTTCTGAGAAGCAACATCTTCATATTAATTTTCTAAGAGTTGCAAAGATGTGAGTAGTCTGCCTGGGTTGCTAGCAGGTAATGTAAGTTACAGGAAATGCACAGAGATGCAACAGCAACATTTATTCTAGGACTGGAGGTAATATTTTAAAATTAAATTTATGGGCTGCTATCAGATAAATCCACAAAAGGAAATCAGGTTCACTGCTGTACTGTCTAAATTTTAGGCATCTAAAGAGCAAAATCTGGATCCCTGAATCAGAGATCTAGGCTTCCTATGCAAAAGAGAAAAGGAATAATATCCACAGAAGTCATTCACTGGGGTGAGGAATCAGGAAACAGCAGAGAAAAGGAGATACCTTAAACCCTGCTCTTGCTGTGATTTGGCTGCCCTGTTCCAAGCTGTGGGGAATACCACAAAGATTTACAGATCACAGACGTCAGTAGAAGGTCATTCCCAGCTCTTCTGACATCCCATGATAGATAACATATGCACCTGCTATACCGAAGCCCTTTGTTCTGTTCCCTCCTCTGTTGACTGTCAGATTGAAACAGACACAGCCCAGTTAGCATATGTAGCTTGTGTAGGTGAAGTTCTGATCAGTTGTAAGAAAAGCACTGCAAGAAGCTGCAAGTTTACTTTTACTTCACAAAATTAATTTTGTTCAATACTAAAATTTAAGATTCTCAGTAACAGTTTATTATCCCCTCTCATTCTTACAGAATCCTTGGCCTGGCTAAACAAGATGACTGGAGGGAACTCCAAAGAGCCATTCCCAAACCGCGTCTTTTAGAGCTCTATATACCAAGCCATCACATGCATATATTAAATATTTTATATATGCTGCAATAGCTTAGGTATACCAAGCTTAAATCCATAAACAACAACTTGTTTGCATGCACATGATTTCCATATTAAAAAGGTAATTAGTGTTCTAAAAATTATATCCATATCCAAATGTTTTAGGATCAAACAGCGTGCAAGTCTCACAAGTATCATATCAGAATGTGACTAACCAGCTTAAACATGCTTCAGCCACAAAGACTAACACATAAAAATGCTTTAGTGGCTCGTTAACCTTTTTGTTTTTGAAAAATCATTCTGTGGCAGAGACGCATCATTCCCATTACCGCTACCCTTATGTCAACTAACAAAGGTTCCTAATGAGCCAAGTCTCTGGGAGGCTCAACTACTAACATGATTAACATTACCAAAGACCTGTGCATGACTAACAGCTGTGTCCTAAGGAAACTGAACTCATACCTTCCATTTCCAAATAAACTGCCCTGAAGTTAAAAGAGTATCCCAGGAAGAAAAGAAGGGAGGAGACTATGGGTAGAGAGGAAAGAAGGAAGATGTTGTCATTGCTGATTCTGGCACATCCTGTATGGAACAAATATATAATCAGGTCTGACAGAGGAAGCCAGGAAGGGTGAGCAGGACCATAATCCAGCAGTTATAAAGACATACTAATTAGATTAAGGGCTTGAACGTAGTTCTCATTAAAAAGTGAATGCCATATCCATGAGTATTTGTAATCATTTTATCCATCCCTCTAGCCTGACGTACACTCCATTAAAAAATAATGGAACTGCTTCAAGAGAGAAGATTTAAAATGCCTCTGTCCAGAATAACCTAGAACTTGGTAGGCACAGAAATGGGCTACAGCATTCCAGCTCCTGCTACAGGGAGGGGAAGTGAGCATGTCTGCCCCACATCCTCTGCAAGTATTGCCATGACCAGGCAATGCTTCAAAGGGAAACTGTCTCTCTCCTGTCATTTTATGGGCACCTGTGGATATGTTCCTAAAATACACTCTGGGGCACGTCATGCTGCAGGGCTTTAGACATCAGAAGCATATTACTGAGCAGCATTAAGACAAAAGCTTTAGTTGTGTTTGAATTATCCGTACAGTTAGCCTCTCTGAACTGCTACAGTCTGACTACTATCTGCTAAACACAAAGGAAATTCTTAAAATGGTACTGGTGTCACTTATATTCCTTGACAGCTAGTAACTAAAAACCCCAGCATGCCCCAAACCAGCAAAAGCTGAATCTCCCTCCCCCAAATGGTGTGTAATGATGGCAGCTAATTCACACAGAAAAGATCTTTTGGGGCGGATACTTCTCCCATAGTGATTTTGTCATTCAACTTCCACTAACAACTGTTGAGTTTACACCATGATGCCAAAGAGGTGTATTAGATCCTTCAACTTCAAGCTATCCAGAGCTTACTTGGCCCATTTGGCACCTCTGTGTTGCTGACACATGCAGAACTTTAACAGATGGTCTTACAATACTGGCAGTTGTTTTGTACCTAGCTAGCAGTGAGGGGAAATACCCTACACAAATTGTCTGCAATTCTGGAAAATAAATGAACTACAAATCCATATCAACCTCAAAAGCCAAACTATAAAAAGTCAGATTAGTCATTTAATTATGTATGTGCTCTGGGTTAAATGTTCAGTTGTTGCAAAATGGCAATATTTCCCTGCAGTCAGGAGAACTATGCTTTGCTTTTGTTTCTTCCAGAAATATCCAGAAAAACTGTACCATTAGAAAGGTATCAAGATGCATTAGGAACAAGTCTGGAGACTCTTTCTCATCTGATCAACCTTGACTATCAGCAAAGTACCTCCATAAACTGGGTGTTTTCACACACATAGTGAAGTAGCAGGGTACAACTCAAGTTAACCAAATATCTCTTTTTTCCTGTGCCAAACAGAATTCAAGAAATAAGACATCAGCTAGTGTGCAAATGTTGAAATAACAGAGGTGACCAAGTAAACAGCAATTTTACATTTTTCCTCACCCATTTAAAAAGAGCTGTATGTACCACAAGCTGAATTGTACACTCACTAATTTCACTGGCTGCAATGGAACCTGCGCTGTATATAAAGACCAGAATAGCTCTTCCTTCTTTCTGTGCAGCTAATTTTTTCTCTTTTATTGTTGCAAATTATCAGATATATCAACAGGGCTGAACTAGTAAACCTTGTATACAGAATAGTGCTTTTCAAAAGTAAATGCAATAATTTCCTTCATCAGTATATAAGCTCCATGACATGTATGTTCACACATACGTATTACGATCTACTAGTGCAAACATTAGAACGGGCTTTTAGAAAAAATCACAGACGTTTTGGTCCAGTGCTCACCTCTTCTACTTGCTTTAAATGAAACGTAGTTCGAAAGGTATCTCAAACTGAGATTTCAGAAGCTCGGTCATTCGGTTCCCATCCATTTCAATATATTTTGTTAGATAATACATCAGTCCCCTTGTATGTTATTTTCACAATTAGTTACATTGAAGTACAGTTCCCTTAGGTGGCTTCAAAGGCCTAGAAGGAAGTAGAACCCTGGAAGCCTTATCATAAATGTCCTTCAACTGCAAGAGGTACATTCCAGGCTTCTGCTGGGACCCAATCAAAGCTGTATCCATTTAAAAGAAAATAATATTTTATCCACTAAGTTTGCTTAAAAAACATAGTTGTTGGAACTCACTGATGTTATACATTTGTGACTTTGATACAAGTGAAAGGATCTCTATCAGTTTTATGTCTAATTTTACACTGAAAGATCAAACAACTCCTAAGTATGAAGCTGTTAACAAAAAAAATATTAAACCAACTGAATTTCAGATAGGTTTCATGTTTTCGTTTCCTCCCTCAGGACTTTTGCCAGACTAAAATGACACAACATACTTCCAGAAAGTACTTATACAAATGCAACATAATCCGTCTCTGAAGGCATAAATTATTTGTTCTCATGAGAAAAAGAAAAATCAAAAGAAATGTTAAACAGACACAGTCAAAATGTCAGAACATCAATCCCTCTGCTTCTCTTTCCAAGATTAAATATTTTGTCAAATATTTGAAGCTATGATCCTCAATGTAGCACTTTGCTGTGAAATTCCCAGGAGAGAAGGAGCTGGTGTACATATTTTAGTACCAATAATGCAAGCATGTCCTATTCTGGGAAGAGGTCCTCCCTTACAGATGCAGAATATTAAATAACATGATGGGAAAACTTTGTGATCATTATTCCACTTACTGAGAGAAGACCCTTCCCAGCTTGTACAACAACTGGTCATGGCTACCCCCTTTCCTGAGCCCATCCTCTGCAGAGCTCACCACAGGTCCACGGTGAACATTTCCTGCTGTTGGGACATCTAGAAACCTTTCTGGCAAGAGGGGTGGGAAATGAAAGGAGTCTCTTGGGGAAACAAAAGGCAAAGGGAAGGGGATAGGAGCACAGGATTTATCTTATCCATTCTAACAATAACCAGCATCCTGCCAGATGCCTTCTAGGGAAGGTTCAAATAGTCTTCAATTAAACAATACTGGAACAATCTCACTACAGATGCAAGAGAAGGTCTTTCTTAATGATTTGGAATGTTACATTTGGTAAAACAGTAGAGATTCAGAGGATTTATAAACCTAAAAGGGAAAAAAAAAAAGGCAACATTTCCACAAAGAGAATACATCTGTCAGTGAATACAGATCTTTGTGCTGCAGTTCATGTCCCAACCTGGGCATTACTCAATTTGGATATGACAAAATCCCACGGAATCAAAATGCAGTTTGTCTTTGTGATTTATCTCCTTGCCCTTTGTATGTAATATTTTCTGAAATAATACCCAAAATCTTCTTAAATACCTTTATAGTTTCAGTAGGCACTCCAGGCTCTGGAACTTTATCCAAGTAAGTAGTCAAGTCTTGATCCACGTGTTCAAACACTAACGTTAACTTGGTCTCTCTGTCTGTTCGTGACACGGTGCACACATCAAACAATCTGAGAGGAGGAAAAGAGGAGGTAAGTATACAGGAACCACTACAGACATATGTACCTTGCAGCTCCTACACGTCTATTTAAATTTCTTACAGTATATAGAACGGAAAAAAGAGCTTTCCAAGGGTAGAGCAATCTTTGAGCTCCTGATTCATCAGATAACTACTGATACATCGATAATATCATATCTCTCTGTCATGTGTGCATTCTGAAATAGGATGAAGTATTAAGAATCCATCAGCTGTTCAAAGTAAAATAATTACATGGAAAGAAAATATTTTTTGGTCAGAACAACTAGACTTAATACAGAAAATGACATGTATCCACATTCTATGCTGCATCTACTGTAACCACTAAAAAAAAAAAGAGTAACATTTTTGAGATAAAAAATACCAGGTGTTCGCATGCACATGCAGTGTGTACCTACATAACTCCCATGTTCACCATCACATGGCTTTAGAATTAAATCTCCCTCAGCGGAAGCAGAACTTTTGTGCTGATTACTCTTGCAAGTTCCTGAACACAAGGAATCCCGTCATTGTCAGGACACAGTCTGGAAAAAACTTCGCGCGCAAGATGCCGCAATTAAGAAAACCCACTTCTCTCATCCATTTCTGTCATTCTTTTACTTAAATTTCTTTATTGTTTCACCTTGTTGCACAACATCATATTCACACTAATTTGCAAAGCTCTTCTTACTGTCACATTCCTATCTGACTACTCTATTTCTTTATATTTTTAATTAGGATTTTCACAAACATCTACCCATGCTTCTATGCTTCACATCTCTGCTCATACCAGTGACTTTCACTATTTTTTCTCCAGTCCCACTTCTACAAAATCACAATAGGAAACAGTCTTACAGATGGAAGGATGCTTGTTCCCTGCTCACATACTTTACTTGTGTGTTCATTCATTTAGTTTTAAATTTTACATGTTGGATTGCCTTTCTCTCTGAAGCAAGACAGCATCACTACTTTTATTAGTTGATAGTAGATTTTAAAAAATGTATGAATACAATTATTGAGAAAAATTCTATAAAGTGAAGAACCTACCATCGATAAACCAAAAGTAGCGTTGATGCTACTGCTTATTTGGTCAACATCACAGCAGTTATATGGTTTTACTACATGTGCCTTTTATCTTCTTCAAATAACTGCTTCCTTACTTCGCAAAGTGCAGGATTTCTGATAACATTATCAAATAGTATTTTTCTTCTTTGTCCTGGGACTAAAGGCTTTATATGCTGGATCTGTAGACAACAGGTCACGCACAAAGCCTTGGGGGTCACTGCTTTTCAAAGAAGCCACTTGACAAACAGAATTGGAAAACACTTTGTACTGAGTTTTTACTTTTTACCTTAAAACTCAGAATACTTCACAAGAGAAAGGAAGAATTGGCACAACTATCTGTGAAGACTGTAATCCAGGTTTAAGACAGCAGTATGCTTCACTTGAAATGATATAGACTTAACATGTTAAGGGGCTGGTCCCACTTTAACAGCATTCCTAAATAATCCTTGGCCAGACACCTAAAAATTGCTTATTAGCCACCATGTTTTGGAAATGGATACATGCACATTTCTTTTAGCTTAAAGAAGCTCTGCAGTGAGTAATAATTCGGGAACCAAAGTTACAGAATATGGACAGACAGTCACCCTATGTCTTCTAAAAGGATGCAATCTGTACTCAATCTGTAATTGTGATATGAACAAATCTTAATTAAATGACTGTAGCAGCAAATGTCTCAGCACGTTTCTCATAAAGACGAATACCGCTGTCTTTACGATTCCATTAATGGGGTGCACATGGAAGATAGATACCCTCTACGCAGTAAATCAGTTTTATGAAAAGTTGCAAACCTCCTGGAAAAGTGAAATTTGCTGGTATTTGGCTGGAGGTTAATAATCTGCAATATATTTATATAAATCAATGTGGAATGTAGCTGGACTGCCTATAACCCCAACACATGCAAATAGAGAGGAGCCAGACAGGTCTGAACATCTGAACATAAACACTGGAAAATATTTCCAACTGTATGATTCCTTTGTGTTGACCTACATTTACCTAAAAATGTTCTAAAACACCTTTTTTTGCCAGGTATTTAATACACTGGCAAAATTATCTTTTCAATTATAGCAGAGTTATAATTCAAGGGAAAAAAAAAAAAAGGAAAAAATATTTCAGTGTATAGAATACAGAAGCAACACATAATTTCCAGCTCACTGTGGAGGGAAATGTGGATTCTATGTTTAAGTCTTCTGCATGTGGCTTGTTTTGATTTGGGCATTTTCTGGCACAGCAAAATAAGGAATTCAGAGCAATGCAGTTCTAGTCACCTATTACCACGTAATAATATTATCACCGAGTAATAATATTATCTTTCCCTTTTATACACCCCTTATGTAAAACAGTAAATGCTTTACTGTTAATAATAAAAACTCCAGATCCTGAACCAGGCTGGGTGGGAGCACATTGTGTTTACTCACAGAAAATACAGCTGCTGCCTTAGAAAGATAATAAATTAAAGCACAGCTTATATGAATCCACAATATTATGAAAAAACAACATCTGGCATTGCCTGTTCTAACCATTTTGGAAATAGATTGAGAAAGACACAGCTTCGTTACTTGACAGTTTCGATAGAGATAAAACTACTTTTTCTAAATTACATTATTTTGCATCCACTGTGAAAAAATAATCCATTGAGTTGTCTGCCTTAGCAAGGAACATCTCTGCTGTCTGCACTGCACGTTTCTCATGATCTGTACGTGACGGGTTAGTTCTGCATGTGATTGCCTCTCTGCAATAGGGAACAGTAAAAGGCCTTTTATTTAAAGAGCTACTCTGTGGACACTGTCTTAAATGAAGTAAAGTATCTCAATCAATACAGGATTTCCATACTGAATACTTTGTAAACACAAGCCCTGCCCTTCTATTGTACTTAAAAAAGAAACGTTTGAATTATTTGATTGAAGTAAGATCCGCTATGGGAAATCCTGCAAGTATTTAACAAGATGTTTGGCTTGGAGTCACACAGCACCTGACGTGTTGATCTGAACTGGAACAGTGTTGAACAGACACTTACGGAGGACCTGTGTTATAGTGCAGACATTTTTTCGAGTTAATTGCACTTAAAATAGAAAAAAAAAAGAGCTTATAAGCTACAAATCTATGTCTCTGTTTTATTTTATGAGTCTACTGCCCAGTGGATCTTACTAAAACCTAGCAGAATACCTGCCTTCCTGCAAAAATACCTAAGGTTTGTTGAATGCAGAAAACTAGATGATGCTTCTTGAAGTGTCCATAGTTTCTTACAACATGTAGTCTGACAAGTGCACATCAGTTCATCTTCATTTTACTATATACAGTCTGAATGCTTAATGCTTTTATGAGAAAAGACACAGTTATGCCAAGTAATTTGAAAACTATTGCATCTACTGACTGGCCATTACCCATTTTCAAGTGGAATAAGCGTTTTTTTCCTGAGCAAACTGAGACAACAGCAATGCAGATCAAAGCCACCAGCTCAAGCCACCTGCAAGAAATACCAAAAATCAGATCTGACCATAAGACCTGAAAAACTGTAGGACATCCATTCTCTTGGCTATTGTCAAACAGATGAGTAAGTACACTGGAAAATGACGCAAAGCATAGTCAAAGGGAAGATCAAAGAATTAGATACTTGTTGCCAGAGCATCCAAAGACTTATTGTTGTTTGAACTGCAGTAGGACTAATGCAAGACGAACACAGATTCATTTACTTTGCTGGTCACTCACATCACTAACCAAAAAAACACAAGTTTTTCAAGAACATGAACTTACTTTAACTTTTTGGGAAGTGTCGTCCTAGGAAGAGTTACTTCCTAGCTTATGCATGACAGAGAAAGAGAACTGGAGCCGTTAATTTATGAGTTGGAGAAATGTTAAAGAAGACTTTGGTGTGGTAGCCAGTGGCACAGTAATGTGGCTACAGTTTTAAGGTTTCATAAGTCTGGACAAAGACTCAGATGGAAAGAGTTTGGCAGTCTCTACTATAGCTCTGGAAGGCATTTATCCACATGACAGAAAACCAGCACAGAATTTATGTATGATTGACAGTGTTTATGCAAACACCACAAGATTAGGATACCAAGACTGTTACAGGTCATGATTGAGCTTTATTGACAAATACGTGACAGGGAGCTTGAATAGCTTCTGCTTTCACTGCCTTTGGCTCCAGTTAATCCTATGAGTCCATAATTTTTAAGCACACATAAAATTGGGCTTCTCATAGCTAAAAGCATTGAAGAATAGTAGTCAGGCATCATTTGAGTCCAAATTTCAGCAGCGGTCCTAGACTTTTCTGTTCTCTGGAAGCAACTCAGCAGCAAGCCCTTCGTTTACCCCAACTTCTTAAACTACGCACTCCTTGGAAAAAACAGTTTTCCACATACTTTAAATATTAGATACGTTCTCCTTTCTTGCTTTTGAAGAGAAAAAAGTCTCTGCTAACAAAAAGCAATCTCTACTTGGCATCACATATACCCAATGTACTGTAACGAACGGGTCATATTTCAGAAGAAGACGACAATAGCTGGGCACGTGTAGTGGAACATGTATGTTAGGAGAATCATGTCCCATGTAGCAAAACAGGAAATGGAGCTTCACACTCTGAAATGTATGACAGAACTCCTCCCCTTTGTTCAGGACATGCTGCTTTGTCTCATCTTGATCAGTAATCACCTACTCCTCCATGCCTCTGAAAGCTGGTATTTCAGATGTAGATTCTTCTCAGTGGAAGGAGCTTCAGTGAAGTACTTTTAGATTAAAAAAGAACATGTGCAGATAAACAGACCTGTAAATTCAAATTATCTCATATTTTAGGTGCATTTTTTTTCTGGGATAACATCTGTAAAAGCACGTAGCAATGCAAGACCTAAGTTCCATTTTCAAAAGCATATGGGACTTCAGGAGCTTCCCAATGTGCTTCTCACACCTGCTGCAGCTGCACTGATGTGCATCGATACTTCAGACATGCCTCCACGGCAGACTGCAACACAACGCAAAGACACGTAGACCACACTCAACTGACCCACCTCGGTACTGAATCCCCACAGCACAGCTCTGCCCGCAGCACCCCAAACTAGCCCACCGGGAGCTTCATCCACTGGCAGTCAGATGCTGAGTCAAACTCAATTAATTAAAACAAGCCTGCATATCTCTATGCTGCTGATGAGAACTTTACGTTTCAAATCCTTATCGTCTAAGTTTCTACAGGGTTCTTGGAGTCTCTGAATATTTTCCTTGCCCTGCTACCCTCCCAGGAAAGAGTAACAGGATCTCTTCTTGCCTTCAGAAGAAACCTCTTTCAGGCAAATAGCAGAACAGGGCAGAACATAAAATCGGATAAAATAAATCAATTTATCTAGGACAGGCAGATGTTCTGCAGATAGATGTTTTCAACTCTGAAGCCACTCATTCATTATCTGTTGTGCACAGTGCAGAAAGAGCTACCGCGAAGAAGTAATTGCATGGTGAAAGCAAGGCAGCAGAAAGTCCTGTCCTGGAGACCTGCTCCAGCAGAGCCCAGCCAATATTCTCACTTAGAGCCCACTCACCAGTGAGGATTAAGGGAAGGAAGGGGGATATTAGGATGACAAGGCAATCGTTCATCTGCAAGCTGAGCTTTGTGCTGTAATTTTTTCCAGTCTCTCTCCCTTTCTGATTTGGAAAAATTATTTAAAATGCTTAGCTCTATAAAAGATGTTTTTGTTCTTGAAGTGTGTGTGAGGAAGAGAGACACAGAAAGTGACAGAGAGAAATAGATGCTCTTGAAAGTGAAGTAAATAGCACTGGCTAAAGTCCGATAGTGTGGGCTGACTGGGCAAGCTTTCAACGCTCAGCACTGCCTGCAGCCCTGACCTGCAACACCCCGGCTCTCCTGCGCTGGGCCCCACTTGAGCAACGCCGGGCCCTGGTGCCAGACTGAATGGTTTTGTGATGCAGACAAATGTCTGCTCTGATGAAACCACCAAAAGTAATTTTTGTTTTCAACAGAAGCCAAGATTCATGCCTAAAAGATGAAAAGACCAAGTACATTTACTCCCTGTGCCACCCAAGTCACTAAAAGATGCAGTTGTTAAAGAGTTTTGCTTCAAGGAAAAATACACTTGACAAGACATTTTCTGCACCTCTCTTTGTTTATAGCAGCATGCTGTCTTTTTTAGCTCTCACGCTACCATTTCTTGTTCACCTTCTTTGTGAAAGGAGATTATTTTTAATAGGCAAGGACCAGAAATGGATCTGGTAAGGCTCAGTAATTCAAACAACATCCTTCCTTGCAGAACTTCACTTTCGGGACTCGTCCTAAAGTTCACCAGTTTTTGAAATACTTAACTCCTCACCAGTCTATTAACAGCTTGTTGCAATTGATTTTAAATCCAAACTGGCCACACACTGAGCAGTTGCCATTATTGAGGGAAAATACCAGCCTGCTGGCACCTACATTTACTCCTGTGTGCTGCTGTATCAAACAGACTGTCAGATTCTCCTTGCAAGGGACAGGCCAAGTCACCCCCAAACCAGAAAAATAACATGGCCTGTTACGAAGACAGTCGCTGACAGATTGTTTAGGATCAGCAATAGCTGTCTGACCTATTCATAGTGCTCTCATGTGATCCTCGAGCAAGCAAATGTACACTGCCTTTCAAAGTCACGTACACTGCTGTTGTACAGTACTGAGAGCTCCCAGTAAGCTCCCACAAGATTCCAGTTCAGAGTACAATTTCAAGATGCTCTGATTCTTTGGTAGGGGATGTGCATCCTTCATTAAGTGTTTCAGATTTTCTGTAGAACACCTACCTCAGGAAAAGCTGCATTTCTTTTAACATTCCCTAACTTGCTCAACATGCAACTAAAGCTTATGTCTGATTATTGATTTTGTTTAATGCAAATGAAAGGAGCACAGAAGTTATTCTGGACTCCCAGCTGTACTTGGTGCAAGATGGGATAAACAAAATACAATCTTTATTCACGTGTAGCTCACAGTCAAACTGATTGGTACAGACTCCACATTTCAGTTCCGGTTTGAATTCTTGATTGTGCCAAACCTACAGGATCTAAATGTAACTTGATGATCATTTTCCTAGATTTAAATAAAATCAGCAACTCATCTTCAGAAGATTTTACAACACTATAAATTGTTCTTCATTCTTTAGCAGCTTAGTAATCTAATCTATCTACACTTGAGACTTAACGATGCAAAAACATCAGAAATAACAAAGGAAATAACAAGCCTCCACTCCATATAAAAAGTATTCACAGCAAAATATCAAATGGCCTGTTTGATACTCTGTATCATCTCATATAGTTTTTAAAATCCTTACAATATGACAGCAGTTCCCGAGGTGTTTAATTCAGCATTTTTAAGTGGTATTTCCAATGCAAATTTGATTCCAAGCTCTTGCTTTTTAGAGACACATGAGGAAACCTAAAAAAACAAGAAGCAGGTACTACAGAAGATGACAGAAGAGGTCTACTGTTTTGATGCTTACCATCAACTGAGTCACAATAATACCAGGGGATGGCGGCTGTACGCAAAACACGGGTTCTGTTGGAATCTGAACAAACCTTCCAGCATACACTAAGCCCCCACGAATACAAGTATCTACAGCCTGACTGATAGCACTTCTGAGGAGCAAATCTAGTGGTCAGAGACGCTGATCAAGCAAGGTAAGGGGGCTTGCTAAATGGTGCAAAACCACCCCAGCCCTGAGGATGCTGCAGCCACTTTGTAGGAAGAAGGGCCAGTGCTGGCAGCAGCTGAATGAAACTCAAAGCTACTACAGTGATGAGGGGAGTAAAGAGAGCACCAGGTGCAAAATGTCTTGCTGTGGTACTTTTACTGGCATTAACAACAGCTTTGATTAAGACCCTCAGAAAAAGTATTGTAGTGATTTGTGAGACACTGACACATTAAAGCCTTGAAAGAAAATACATTTCTGCAACGCTTCATAGGAAGAGAAGGGACCAAATGGTCTGTATTTCTCAAAGAAGGATCGAGAGCTGACTTTTGAAAAGGGAAAACTTCCATGTTTCAACAATACTGTGAACTCCACAGCAAAAGCAAAATAGGAAAACAGAAGAAAAAACAATCTAAAGAAAAATAAGAGGCTAAATTCACTAAAGTTGACAATACTTATACGCACGAAATAAATAAATTGCACATATATTAGTAAAGACAGCTGTTAATTTGAAAACCAAATTAGTTCTTTTTAGTCCTTTGAATTGTGTTGTTCTAATGTATTCAAGGAATTATTAAGGAAATCTGTAGGCTTTTTAACACAACATGCTTCATATCCATGCATTAAACAGAAAGCAATCAGTATACATAGGAGTAAAACACAGTAAAACATTGCATGGTTCACCGGCATGCCTATTTTTTTCTATTTGGGTTTATTATTATGTATACTTTCTTAAATACAATGTTCTTGGCTCTCTGTGTGACAATATAGAAAAGAAAATCCTTGGTAAGAGAATGAAACAAGCACCGCTCTGGGAAATCAGGTGCAAACTTCTTACAGAGTCTGTTTGTTTATTGCTATGACAGCACGGTCAGTTGACATAACACAAGCTTTCAGCAATTTTGGAGTTAGGGCAGTAGAGTGCAGAGAAAAGGAAGAGTACCTGTCATAGATCTCCATCTTGCATGAGCCATTAGCCCTGCACTACCAAAGAACTTACGGCTGAGCTTAACTTCCAGCATGCAAGTAACCTAAGTGACTTCTAAGGAAGGAGACATAATCTAAAGCTTTGTTACATGTCTGCTATCTTTGAGAAATAAAAGCAGAGAAGAAAAAAAAAATAATTCATTGTCTGTGCACATGGGATGAAAAACAAAAGGCCAAAAAAGGTAATTTTGGTTATCCTTATAGTCAGCCAGTCATTACCTGGGCAGAGAAATGTAACTCCCTATATGCCGTGTA
The DNA here is from genome assembly GCF_964273445.1 of Streptopelia decaocto. Classification (NCBI taxonomy): domain Eukaryota; kingdom Metazoa; phylum Chordata; class Aves; order Columbiformes; family Columbidae; genus Streptopelia; species Streptopelia decaocto. Next base: position 138,775,263 of record NC_138655.1, on the reverse strand, counting down.
AACCTGTATCTACTATGACAGATGATGTTTGTGGTTCCTGGTCTGGCTTCTCTTACCTACCCAGTGACAACTCTGCAACTTGGGGCCCTGTGTGTGAGCTCCCCTTTTATACCTCAGTGTCCTCACCTGTACCACAGTCTCTCCTTCCTAACTTTTTAATTAATTTCAGACTCAAGTTAATTCTTGAACATGGTCATACAGCTCTGAAATCCATGTTCATGATTTATTCCAAAGAGCAGTTCATCGCAATATTTTTTCTCCTTAAATTCTGAAATAAACAAAACTGTGAACTGTTGCTTTCCTGGTCATTTCCTGAGAGTCTAGAAAATAGCAATGGAGCAGTTCTTGTTATCTTACAAATGGAAACAGCAGCTTAACACTGGATATTTAAACCACATGAAAACAACTTTCAAAAGTGTCTCAGTCTGTTGAAAGAATCTGTTTATTGATTCACTGGAACAAATTTCCTGAAAATGGACCAGACATGTCCACCCACTTCCAATGCAAGCACAGTGGTTGGGTGGTAAACACAGTTGCCACATTCAGCAACAGATCAAGTGAAAATCCAAAAAGTCTATCACATTTTGTGTGATTTTCACATATGCTTGTCCTGCATGAGGTTAAAAGACATAAAAATAGAGACACAGTTCACAGTGCTTTTTGGCTACACTTGATTTGGGGAATGACCGTGATCAGGCTTGGATGTCAGATGTAGTCCCAAGAAGCACAGGTGCTGTCATGCCAAGGGCACCATTAACTCAAGAGAAAAGGAATTCCTCCATTCACTTCAGCAAAACCTGGAAGGGAGCATAGTGAACTCAACCAACCACCCAGCAGCGCTGTGCCATGTCCTATCACCATCACTCAAAGTGCTACGAGTCACATCTCACCTGCCCAAAAGTAAATAGCACCCTGTGATTTCCAAAAATCAAAAGGCAAAGGCAATTGTTCACATGGGTAAGAAAAACACACAGGATTTGGCCAGGTTCTGGGAAGTGGTCAGATTTATGCATCTCAACATTGCATTCCTCTTCAGAAATTGCATTCCAAAAGAAAAACGGAGTGGCAGAGAGTAATATATAACTTATAAATTAAAGAAAACACAGTGAGGGGATATTTGTTCTAAAACCAAAGCATAAAACCCAAGGGAATACAAAGTTAAGGTAACACTTAATTTCAGCACATACAGAAGGCAGATTTAAGGCTTGCATGAAAAATGCCAACTCCATTGAACATCGTTGCATCATCAGACAGATGAAATGCCATCCATCTACACAACAGCCTGGCAGAGCTTGTGGAGCGCAAAGTTCTCCTCAGCTGCCGTGGAAGAGATATCACTCGTGTAACGGAGCTGCTTTGGGGTTTGGTGGCTGGTCTGAACGCGCAAGGTAGGTCTCCATACATTCAAGGGAAAGAAGTAGGTTAGTTGATTCACTCTGGGGGCAGGGGTTGTCTCTCCCTGCGTGCTATGGAAGATGCTTGAATTTAACTGAATTTATGAAGGATGACTCTTTCCCAGGAAGACTAAAATCGAGTAATTTTACTTGGTGAGATTCCAGATTATGTTCAATTGATTCTTGAAGATATTTAAAAATATTTCTTCTCATGAGGAACTTCAAACAAAATGAGAAGTTGAAAGAAAAAAAAAAGACACCAAAACCACCTCTGCCCTATTGACTTAACCCCCACAGACCAGGATCAATCCTAAAAAGCTCTGCACACAGAAGCCTTTACCTAAGCCTCACAAAGTCAGTACATGTATTTAACGGGCTTTGGCTCAGATCCAGAATTTCCTTTAATTTGAAAGGGAGTTTCACCTGTGACAAACTTGCAGGATTGAGTTTAATATTAATGTTGTACAGAACAGAAACAAATGGGACTAATAAATCTTCAACAGAAATTTACAAGATTTTTCTGGCTTAATAAATTTAGCCAGGGGGCAATTGCCCTTAAGCACTCGATACATAAAAAGGGATCCTCGTTTCCATTAGTATGCAAATTCCTTACACATTTCATCAGAATTTGAAGCATTACATCTTACAAGTTTTTAAAAATGTGGACTTCATGGCTGCTCTGTTTCCAGTTCACAGTCATTCACATGGGGCCACACAAGCTCCTTGGCTGTCATGTCATTTCTTCTACTAATTTCTTCTACTATTTTTTTTTTACATTAATTCATGGCACATGTAAAGAAAACAAAAACCGTCTATTTATGCAAGATTCTCAGGTGCTTTCATCCTCCAGTTCTTCAGGTAGATGTCTAATACACGTTACCTCCTTTTCCAGCCCATTTACATGGCACTGCGAGCCAGCCATTTAAAGATTAATGCACACAGAGTGAAGTATTCTACAGGCTGTACAGCTCCTTAAGTATTTCCTTTAAGCTCTTGCACACATATGTAAAAGAAAACAAATTAAAGATTATTTGCAGAGTTTGGCAATGAAAATGAGGTGTTAGTAGCATTTTGTGCTGGCAATAAATTTTATTCGACTGTTTTATTGCTTCAGAGCAAAGGCAACTATTTCTTTTGGGGCATCTTTTAGCAGCGTGAGATTAGGGTTTGCATTTTAATGCATGGATAGTTTTGAAATAAATTCAGTATTTTGTAAATGATAGTGTATGCCAGATGTAAATACATGACCAAACGGTATTTTGTTTGTTTTGTGACAATGTCTTTCACACTTCTGAAAGAAAGGAGCAAACTACAACAAATCTTGCAAAACAAGGCCTGGTTCCTGGAACGCTAAAACTTGTTTACGTCCAGGCAAATGAAACCAAAGTACATCTACCCAAGCTCTGGAAGCACAGACGAGCACGCTCTGCGCCGTCCATGCAGACGGTGTCGGCTCAGGCTGAGCACGGGAAGATCTATGGCCAGCGGAGGGGATGGCGGAGCCTCGGCAGAGCTGACACCACCAGCGGGCTCCGAGCACCAGCCCAGCGAGGGGGCATATGCCTGGGGATGCGGCTGCGCTGGCGCACGTCTGCCTGGAAATGCTGCATGGACTTTCAAGGCAGCTGATAAAGATTAATTAAGATCATACAGTAAGTCAACATCAAAACTGTCCAGGGTCTTAATTTGCCAGGAATTATCACTTCAAGTCTGTCCTGCTCTTACACCACTCCCTAAGCTATCTGCTCTTGTTTTGCTTCAGAAAAACCCTGGGTGAGATGGAAAACATTCTAACCCTTTCTAAGCCATATATGAATTGCTTTATTAATGTAATTATTTTTATTTCAAGAATAAGTCAAGAGACATTGAGGGCCGAAGGAGCTGCTCCTCATTATTTTCTCTAATCCATCCCCAACCCCTGCAATCAGGCTATTTACTTCTGTTCAGAGAAATAGCACATAAACTTATACCACAGCTGATGATCTCAAGCATTTGTACAGTTGTCTAAACAGGCAACACTACACACCACGCAGGGCCCACAGAATCAGCACAGTCTAACAAAACCTTTTCTAGCAGTGGTCAGCTTGCCTGTTCCACTGGCACACTACTAAATTTTTGTTTGTTTGTTTTGTTTCCACCTTTTTTCCATCTAACAGCAACAATTACCCCTTTTAGTTCTTCTTTAGAGCTTCCATTTGTCTTTTATTTAAATACATACTCAGGGAAAAGCCAAATTTCCACACTGTGAAATGTATCTAATGATACTGGACATCTTTATTTATGTACCATTTCATATGAATTTTCATGCTTATTGCACCACAGGTTTTAATTAAGCTGTCACTGGACTACCAATTACATAAATTGCTACGTTGTGTAACTTTAGCATGCATGTGCGAACACTTACCAGTGGCACTGGCCTACAAATACATTTTTTTTTTTTAACACATGGTCAATACATAATGGAATAACAGGAGTAGTTAGAAATAAAAATAAGATTCCAAACTCAAGGAGCCAAGAGTAATTAAATTGAATAAATACAGGGAACACATTAAGGAAATGTATGACCTTAAATAGTAAAGATATGGCTGCATTAATTGCAAGGGGAAAAAAAGACATCATAAAACTGTCAAGATAAGCGATTACAAAATAACCTAGGTATTTAGGGTCATCAGTACATTTGAGAATCGCTTGCTGTCCAAAGTGTCACTTCGCCGTGATTTCCAAATCATAAGAATATAGGATTGGAAGAAAAAAATGAGGCCAGTTGCCTGCATTAATAAGCACCCACGCAACAGACATTTAGGAGGATGTGCATGCAGATACCTCAGGCCACAAGATGCTTCCTACCATCCCACACCAAATGCAGAGCTACAACGAGAGCTACAGGCCTGGAACTTTCCCTTATGGCCCGTTGTAGTTCCAGAGCCTCTCCATCACCCCAGGTCCCTGCAGCAGTAGGATATTCGTGAAATAAAACTCCCAAGTTATTCCAGGAAGCTGACCTCTACCATTTTACACAGGATATTAAATAGACCCCAGCTGTCTCCACTTAGAAGTGACTTAGTTCATATGTTTTATAAAGGTCCATTCAGCTGCTTTCTGAGTTATCACTGAATTGAAGTGACTTACGGTGACGAAAAAGTCAAACTTTCTGGTGATTTCCCTTACCTACTTTTCATGCAGGCATGTTTTGGTTTTCAACATCACAACTGGTATCTATATGTTCTGAAATAAGAGTCTATGTCTGGATTAAGAAAATATTTGACTGAGAAATAACTGTCTCAAATCCGTTTGGAAGAAACAGGCACAGTAGAGGCTTTTTTTTGGCTAAATCTAGGAAGATATAGTCGTCTTCATTTCCATGAAAGCCTCTGTATGCAAGTCCCCTACAGTATAGGACTATTGATCTAAGTGCGGTACAGTCCACGTGATTTCACTCAAGAAGCAGAGAAGTGACATGGATTTAGATTTTCCAAAGCACAAGAATACTTTTTCAGGCTTGTGAAAATGATAGCAATCAATATATTAGAAACGCCATGATAGCCATGTCCATTCAGAAAATTTTAGGTAAATTATTTGAAGAATTCAACAGTCTTTTTAAGACTCCATTTAAAAGCTGAAAAGAGGATATGGAGATATTTTTGTATAAAGGAAGTGCTCTGGGATGAATGAGTTCTGGAACTGAGGGAATAATGCACTTTAAAGATGGTAATTTCATGTTTGAAATAAAAGAATTGAAAGTGACCTTAAATTTACAAGATTTTAAAAGATTTTTAAAAAGGGTCAATATTAAAAAAGGGCTGATATTAAAAGGCGACACATAATCCCATCATCTAAATATTCCCTAAAGCCTTTAAAAATATGTATTTCTACTCCACACAGGAGGAAAAAAAGCCACGTGTTTCAAAAATCAGTTTTGGTACTTTTAAACATTGACATCTCCTGTCCAATTGCCTGCTCCAGTGGACTGTGCCCCAGTTAGGTTAAGCCATTAGAAGTTTACTCTTCTGGATATTGCCTGGGCTCTTTGCCACTCACATCAGACTTTATAATTTTAATTTACTCTTTCCAGAATACATTTAATAAAATTTACTATTTTACTATACTTAGGAGTGAGACAGTATTTCAATTCCAACTTCCAATTTTCAATGTCATGTAACTTTTTAAAAACAATTGGCTTTTTTTTTTTTCCCCCTGGCTTGTCCTCATTCCCTTTCAATTTTTACTTTTAACTTTAAAAAAGAAATCTGTTCAAAGATTTTAAAGGCACAGACTTTAAACTAATTACAGTCCTACGTGTCTAACAATCTTCATCCATGTTATAAAATACTAGTTCTGAACTTCCTGGTATAAAAGCAGTCAAATTTTGAAATTTCCATGCTTTTCCACATATACACGCATGAGTAATATGCATATCCAAACAGCTCAATAGAGCAGATCATTTGTTCTACTACAATTATATTGTCTTAGTTGTTGCATAATAAAAAACCTGTTTTCGAGCTTGTAAATCAAGCTATACAAAAACTAACTCAAACATACATCAACATAAGAAATGATGGAGCAGAATCTGTTAGCATTAGTGACTGATCTGAATTTTGCAGGCCATTACTGAGCAATGTGGGCTGACATGTTTTGAGATTACGGAAAAATAAAACTTGAAATTTGAAAAAAAAAATATCCAAGAGATAAAGGTACAGTACCACTGTTTTCCAAGCACTCAGATAATTAGAGTAGAATACAAGTCAGACATCAGAATTTTCCAACTATTTGCCACTGTGCAATCAAGTAATTTGCTCAAAAGGAATTTGAGGCAATGAAACTAAGTGTAACATCAGAATTTTATCAATAATAAGAATCCAACTTAGTGATAAATCCTGTATGAGACCAGGATGGCAGAATGGAAGGAAATGAGAAAAATACACAAGAGACATTACATCTGAGAAAGCTTTGGAAGGTGCCTCAAACTACTGGTAGGCTGCAAGACTGGCCATCTCCAACACACGTCTTCAGCTACTCTTCCTCTTGTAAAAGATCAACAAGTTTTGATCAAATGCCTTCTTAAAATTGGGTAGAGGGTAACCAGGCAGTGCCCACCAGTCCAGCTACATCCTGTTCCCTTAGGATTTCAATGCCAAGTGCAAACTAGGAGAGGATTGTCTGAAGTCAGTAGCTTTCACAGAAAACCACACTTTATTGGGAAAAATACATCATTTTTGGTAGCTGATGAAAAAAAAAGTGCCTCGTATAAGCCCTTACCAACAACCCCTATACTACAGACTTTGTAAAAAAAATAAGTTCCCCTACAATACTGATTTGTTATTTGATTACCTCCTCTAATTTCTCATACTTCAAGTGCCTCCTTATTTCAAGACTAGCTTTTTGTTTCCCTGCCCTCAAAACAGTTTCCTATTTGCTTTTGTAATTTCTCTTATTTGCTGTCCGATCTCCTTACTAATGTTTCCACTTTCTGCCTTGAAGCTTGAAGCAGAGCGACGGGCATTCACCCCCCGCAGCTGCAGGAGGCTCCAGTTGGGTGTCCACTCTGCACCAACCACCTGGGCTCTCTCTGCAGGAGCTTCCAGAGGACAATTCCTTCTGCTCCTTGGTGGGTATGGAGGATGTGTGGGTTGAATTATTCTCACAAAGCGCATCCTCTCTCTGCACTCACTATGGGGAGACTCTAAATGACTAGGATGGAGTATACTTTTAACATGCAGTTGGTTACAGTTAGTTGTCTGCTCACAACTAGCTTACATTCCTGCTTTATGTTTTTATCCACGGCTATGTGTACCTTCTGTGCGTCCATCATGATACACTGGAGCAGAGCCATAACAGGGGTAGAGAAAGTTTGTTGTCTCTCTTTGACATTCCTCACCCCTCCGGAGAGTTCGGGGAACCAACACGTAAATTGTCCTGCTATAAACAGCACCCAGGAAGAGGCTACAGATCCAAAGCACAGCCAGGACTTCCAGTGACCAGAAAAAGCATCACTCCAGGGAAAGGTGTATGGCCCAAGAGACAAAATGTGCTGCTGCAAATCTCTATTTAAGTACTTGCCATGTTAAACCTAAGCATTTTCCCATCCTTCCTTTTGACTGTTGATTTTTTATTACCTCCTGTTTCTTAATCTTTCTTTTCTAAAGCCTATTGTTACTGCATTGAGTTTGGGAACCACTCCTTTCCCAAATATATCAAATTTAATTATTGTGGCCACTATGACTGTGTGTCTTGACTGTAAGAATTTCTTAAACTATGGCAATTTACTTCAGGCTATGCAGAGGGTGATATCTTTTCCTTGTGCTGCAGGAACAGCTGCTTCATTGACGGTGTCTTTAACTTTTGTCTTTAAACTTTTCTCATTTGTCCACTTCATTATGGACAGTGGCTTAAATTGTCCTTTATTACCATTTTAGTAAACTTTCCTACTTCTTCCAGAATTATGGGCTCAACATCCTTTCTCTGATCTAGAGGATGGCAGAAGATTTAAATCTGCTTTTTACGACTTCCACTTTGTTTCTGCAGAACGGATTTGTCCACTCTCAGCTTTGGGTTACTGGAAAACAAGCAGTCTTTGAAATATATTTTCTTACAGACATGACAATATCCTATTGATTTGGGACATTCCAATATACTTCAAATGTCTTCTAAAAAGACTTCCTCATCAGTGTTATTCACCTATCTGGGTTTTATCTATAGCCACAAATACCTTTCATTTTTAGTCAGATGGGTTACTTGACTCTTCTGTGCAACTCCTAACTATTCTTGCTGTAGTACTGCCGTGGTCTTCAGTTCCAGTCTCATTTCTGTTTGTATTTTTTCACTACTGCATAAAGATTTGCTTTTGAAATAAATGACATCTCCAAATGATGGTTTTTAATCTAACCAAATAAAATTAAAAAGTAATAAAACCTTATTGATCTCTTAAGAAGAGAGACAAGATGAATAATAAGCAGCATAGGATTAAGTAATGCCAGGTAACTCTCCTTTTTTCTTTTTCTTTTACATGATGTTACAAATGTAAAGGCAATGTGATAAACAGGATCCCGTGCAATGAAAAGATACAGGCTGCCAAATCTTTTAAGTTTAATGAGACATTTAATTTCGATTTTCAGAATCTAGTCTTTGATTCAAGCCTGTCTAGATATGGGTATTATTGCTTTGATCAAAACTTGTTGCTCAGCATTTCTTAAAAAGCAGAGGTGAACATTAAGGCAGCAAATTGATTAGAGATGTCTGCAGCGAAACCACAAAAATCAGTGGGTAGGCCTATCTCCATTAACAATCTAGAAGGTCATCTAAGGATAAACAGCACACTAATTAAAAGTGCAGATGCTGCTCAATCTCTGTGTCATAAAGATCACCAATACAAACAAAGTATGCTGTTAGATAAAATTAGCAAAACTAGATTCACCTTATAACCTACTTCCTAGCAGAGAAAAATAATGCAGGTCATGAGCTTTCACTGTTCAGGAGAAACCTGGAAATCAATAACACAGGTTCTAGTGCTGTGCTAGTGAATAACAAGTTAGACATAAACTTTCAGTACTGTACAGCAATCAGAAAGTCTCTACTTGTAGCCACAGAAGCATTTTCTCTTGAAGTAGGGAGCTGTACATAGGACCGAAATGACTGTGCCTGTGACCCAACCTGGAGTTTGGGGGTTGCACAGCACTGTATAAATTGACCAGGTGACAACACAGAGGTAGACAGTAAATAGTTCAGATGGTATATACTAAGGTAGAGAAGAATTATTTGTGGTGCTAAAAGGGAATGTAATTGGGAGGAGTGAAACAGGTCAACAGAAGCTCTGAGTTCATTATCAGTGAAAAACCTCCAAATGAAAGAGTTATATTTATACCCAGTTTGGTAAACTCAATAGCTGCGGCATCTAAAATCTGAATGGAAAAGTCTCAAATGTGCAGGCTTGATGAGACACCTCTTGCACAGACTGCCTGACCTAATGCATTTTTGTTCATCTTAGCATTAGTAATTTATGAGTTGAACAACCAGAGCTGTTTGATCAGTGTAGCTCTACAGACTTCAACTACACCAGCAGAAACTAAAGCCTTAAATTTACAATTGCATTCCTGGATTAGCTGGCAGACATGGATGCAATTCCCAAATTAGTTGCAAATGTTAGGCTGCTCACATAGATGAACAAATAACTGTGCATATTGTTTTCCAGAGCTTAATACAAGAATAACCAGAAGATCTTCCTTCAACTGTAATCTTCTGGTTAAAATACTGTATATGTGATGATCCACTAGTGCAAAGTCAGAGCACTTAAAGATCAGAACCATCTTTTCTGGAGCCATCCAGCTATAATTTATTGAAGGGCTGTCATCTATTAAGAGACACATTGATATTCTAGACAGCCACAAGACTTTTTCTAGGAAAATTATTTGATCACCAGTGAAGGCAACTGAAAAGCAAAAATCACATATAATACATAGTACGGTAAATCTGAAGAATCTAATTTCATCTTTAATATGCAACATAAAAAACCATCACAAGATATTTATATAATGAGGAAAGGGGTAGAAAGTCAAAGCTGGGAGAATGACAATCTCACTGAGACTTACTAAAAGGGATACAATTTAAACATTGATAGAATATATCCATGAGAAACTCACCATATGTCTATTTATATGCTGGATTTTATTATAACTTTATTCAAAATGGCTGTTGCTAGGGATGTTTAGTTTGTTGTAAATAAAAGACTGTCATTTCCTATGTCTGTTTTTAATATCATGAGGGTTTTTAAAAACCTATGATTATGTATTTCTATGCATTAGAAGTTTCCAATTTTTTTGTAGAAACACTCCCAAGGAGGCCAATTCCTTGTTGTAATGAGCAAAAGTTAAATGTGACATTCAATGGCTTCGCAGCCATCCCTCTTTATGGGGAAGGAGAAGAGTGAGCTAAGTCCTCTAAGGTTGTTCCACTTTGGCGGTAGCTCTGTGTCCCAACGAGTCCTCCCCCAAACATCTAAGCACAGTCAGGACATTCCCGACTCCGACTGCCAAGTTAAAATGAAAACGGTCTTAGTTCAGAAATGACTGAGGTGGTTTGCTCTAATCAAATTAAACCAGCCAAATGTTCTTTTCAAAGGTAACTGTCTACTCTGCAGCTGTATGCAAAATACCACATCAAATGTGAAAAAAGAAACAAAAATACTGACAGAATTCTATCCTTACAGTAGAGCCCCAGCTCCACAGATGAAGAGAAACAAAAGCACCAATGCAACAGGAATTACGTTCACAGAAAGCTCCTACAAATATGCTAACTTAAGGAACAGTGAACAAAGTACTGGAATTTCAAGTTTATAATTAATTTATTTAATGGAGCAGGGAATTCTCTGACATCGTTAAACAGAAACAGACACCTTAAGTTATTTATTATAGTGACTGTATTTCGAATAGATATTAAGAGACCAGCCAGAGCTTCACATAAAAGAGACAAAAAAAATCACACAGGCTTTTCCATTCTATTTCTCACTTCCTTTCTCTGTTGCTATCAAAACACCTAACATTTTGCACTGGCTAATGCTACAAAAGTCCAAACTCAACAGGTTTCATCTGAACTCTGTATGATTCATCTGCACCAGAACTGACTTTTCAGTCATTAAATATGGGAAATTCCTGCAAAGATGAATTCACATGCGAGTTGTTTTTTTTTAATTTTCTTTTACTAAGGAAAGATCAGAGACCTGTTAATGATAATCCAGAGTGATAACCAGCCAGTGTTTTTATGAATGCTTTAAAACAGTATGCAACTTTTTGCTAAGTTTGGAAATTGTTGGCTGGGTATGTCATGGGAAATCTACCCCAGGGCAACTCTACCAATATCTGCAAATTGGCACAGGACACTACACTCCCTGTTTAGGTATCTGAAATCAACACGTGGTCCTAAAATCATGTGCGATGCTTCTTAGGCTAGAGACCAACCTTCTTCTAAAACCCCAGAAAGACACCTAAAGCATCATATTGAGGAGTTTCTTATTACCCATATAAAAAATTATTTGTTCTGCCTAAAGAAAACACAATTGTGTTATTAGAATTTCAAGGCCTGATTTTAAATTTATTATTTAGCAGAAAATTTCCTTGTGAACATTTTCTAAGGATGGGGCGCATTTTCAAAGGCTAAGTGTAAATAAATAAATAGGAAAATCAATGCAATAATTTGGACGTAATGAGGTATTTTAAAAGAGTTTGGAAATCGTCACGTTTCCACTCTTTGATGATCATCTCATCAAAAGCTTCCCAAATGGAGGTTTCCCAAATGGAAAATGTCAAAGTAGATGATGGAAAAAGACACTCCCTGGAAAATTCTAAAGTAGTTTGTTTATTAAATGCAAACACTTTATAGTTTAAAGGTACAGCTGTTAAATAATCATGCATGCGTAATTTAAAATATTTTGGGGCATATAGGAAAACTATATGAAGACCTGATATAGGAGGAGAAATTTCCTCTCTTTTGAATGAAAAAACACAGCTTAGTTATGTATGTCTATAGGCATAGTTATCTTTCGATAATTCTTTAGATAATCAAGAATCAATCTGTTCAGCAAAACTAGAAAACAACTAGATTTCATACAGAGTAAAAACCAAATGCTCTATATACAGCTACAAAGTTTTAGAATGAATGGCAACTTCTATTTTATTGAGTGTTATGAAACTTTACAAAATAATTTTAAAACTTCAGAACTAAATTAAGTCAACTAAGAATTACTACAAAGACAAATAACCACTCTTGATGCTAAATTCACATTACTGTTATATCAGGATAGTGATATTATTTATTCTGCATGATTTATTTTAACTTTTAATAGAAAAAGTCTCTAGAAATAAGGCTTCAGTTAATGCAATACATGAATAAGAATCAATATCTGTGATTCATATTCTTAGGTATATTGTCCCTGAACTCTATTCAGAAAAGCATTTTAAAATTCAGTGCGCACTTAATATAATAACTATTTATATTTGATAATGCACTTATATCTGTGCTAAACCTCAAACAACGACTTAAATCCAACTGAGTGTACCTGAGGGACTCACTTGGGGTTTTGCTAAGTCACAGCCTCCAACCTGCTCTCTTCCAAACACCTGTGAAGTCACAACTTTCCTTCTCCTGCTTTGCTCCACACTTGGATGGCAGTGGGTACCATGAAGCAAACTGGAAAGTCCCAAAGAATCTGCCCTGGTCCCTGTTTGCTGGGAGGGAGCATCCACTCTCCTTTTCAAGGCTCAGTTCTGAATCCTGGACCCTAGTCCCTTAACCCAGGAGCTGCTGACGCTTTGCCTGGCAGTCATAGGCTGTCACCAGAAATGGTTGTGGCAAAATGAGTTGGTTTTCCATTGTGGGCAGGACCCAGCAACACTAGATCTCTCCAAGAACAGCACAGAGACAACCACCCACACACATAAAGAAGGAAGGGAGCACTGGACAGAATCTAAAATTACTAACATCTATGCACACACTTTTTTTTTTTTTGTAAAAAGCTTAGATTCATAATAAGATAAAATACTTTCTGAAGAAAGCTTGTACTCACTCCAGAAACTGAATTTCCTAAAGCTCAGAAGGCTATTCCATATTCAGCCCTTCCTTCCTGACATGCTCTTATCTTGTCCTGTTTTTGGCAAACCATGTATTCAAACTAAATCATCGCATCCATTACTAATAAACATTCATAAGGACAAGAAGGATATCACTTATTTTCCCTGTATGTGCTTATTCTGTGTGCTGTAGGATTGCAGGTGGATGACAACAGGCCAGAAATTCATGTGCAGTCACTTCACAACATCCTCTGCAAACCTAACAAACTTCTCCAAATCCCACCTACTGCCAAACCCTGTTCAGCCACATCATTCTCCTTTGTCCTCTTGCCATCAGAGAAGTCATAATCCAGGTAGACAGCCTCTCTCTCCGTTCCCCAAGACCTTTGCACTGTTCCTCCTCACAGTAGCTGGTCAGAGCAGGGACCATCTCCCTCCCACTCCAACCACCACTGCTCCCCAGCCTGGAAATGCCTCTCCTGCCAAGGCACTTCCTGTCTTCACATCTGCCTTGAAGACCATCCTGTTTGTGTTAGACTCAAACCAACTCTGAAGTTCATTCAGTTTTTCCTTCCCGTTACTCATCCACCTCTTCTGCCTCAGCTGAGACCCATCTGCCACAGTAATCCCTTTAACCTTGGCAAGTTTCAAGTTCAGTTTCTTCTGAGTCACTCCACCTCTGCATCTGGTTTTACTCTTTCCACGTACAAGACAGTCCCCGTACCTGGCAAAGCAGAGGTAACCATTTCTTTTTCTCCAGGGACCTGAAAGATGTGAGTGGGGCTAAACAAAAATAAATTGTCTCGCACAATACAGCACACTGCTGATCTGTAAGGATAACGTCACACTAGAAGTTTAACATGAGCTTGGCAGAAAAGGGAAGTGAGAAAGGAAGCAGAATTCACTGGAGAAAAACACCCCCTAAAATAGAAATATTTCACTTGACGGGATGGAACATCTTAGTGCTTTAGAGAAGATTATCCTTTAAACTTATTAACAGTGCAGCAATAAAGCCACCAGCGTCACCACAAACTGTAAAGAGAAGCAAAATTAGCTACTGCATTTTGAAATTATTTTCCCTCTGTATGTTCCCCTATCATTTCAGTTTATCAAACAGAACAAAGCAAAACAACCTCAAGTTCAAATTGACTTGCAAAAGGTTAGCTGTGTATTGACAAACTGCTACAGATACGTTCTGAGTGCTCTCTACCAGGTTAAAGGGGGAATTTTAAGGCCCTTATAAAAAGACATCTTGTATCTTAGTATAACGCAATTTTAAGCACCAAGCCATTATACACTTCTGGGACGTTTGAGCAGAGTCAAGCACTGGTCATTATGTCGGAGCATGATGGGATGGGAGAGTCACTTCCCCCACACGCAGGTGGCCGTGCCAAGGGAACCAGTTGATGGGCTCCATCAAGTTCTCAAGTGCAAACCACGAGACAAGAGCATGGCCCACTGGACTGCAAAAGCAGGGAAAAAGCAACATGACAGTACTGCTCTACCACAGAGGACAGTTTACAGCATAATTTATATTTCATTGGATATAAAATAAAATAAAACCTTGAACGTGGCATAACGGTGCAAATACTCATAATTACTGGGTTTCCCCTGCACTGATCCATATACCAAAAAGACTGAGGCACACAGCGACACTTCCAGCTACGTGGATTGTTCTGTTGAACCTCAGTCAATCAGCTGGGGCACCTATTCTGCACGTGAACAGGAAGGGGAGAACTAAGACTTTGAATTTCTTATGGTAATGATGACCTTGAATGGCAAGATTTCTGACACGTATCTTTGGAAAAATAACCCAGACGAGGTTATGTTGTAATAGATTATATTCAATATAATTTTGGTTAAAGTTGAAGACTTACTAACCCATGAAAATACCAAAAAAGCTGTATTTATCGAAAAAGTACAGGTCAGGAAGCAAAAACAACCAGCTTTGCAGGTTTTCTCTTTTTGCTTAAGGTTTAACACTATTAAAACTGTTAAATATATATGTTAGAAAGCAAGCACAGCAAGAACTACAGTACTCTATCTTGTACCTCACCTTCCCCAAGTGCAAATTCACAGTTTGATGGATGATTAACATTAGGGGAAAATTATTCATCTGATTACCAGCAGGAGAGAGATAAAATTAACACAATATATTACTGAATTTAGCATTATAATCATAAGAAGAATTTTTACAGATATATCGCAGCAGGGAATACTCTCAGTTTTACACACAGGAATTTCCTGAATCTAATATTTCATTTATTCCTGGCAAAGTCTGTCTTTTGTCTACATATATTTTATTTTTCCCAAATAGAACAGCACTAAGTCACATAAGTGCCGGACCAACTTTGCCGAATTTAACTACTGTATATAATAAAGCTCTAGTAAATCACTACATCTTAGTGTCTGAAAAGTGAGCTAGAGGAGCACCTTGATCACACTAGCTAAAAAAGACATTCCAAAGCCTACAACGTAGCTAATTTTCGAGCAATTAATAGTAAGACTTACTCCTGAAGATTCTACTTTTCGCTTTGTTTTGTGAAGATAAGTAGAATAGAGTAAGGTGTCCTGATGGAGAGAAACACTATATAAGAGCAAATGTGAACAGGATAATATTTTAAGGACATAGCAATCATGGTTTAAACTGTATTTTTTCCATGCCTTTCTGTATACTACTTTTGACAGCCTTACAAAATTTTACATCAGTCCTACAGGCCTTATTTCCATTGTAATCAATAGTTCAGAGACTTCCACTTTTCTGATGAAGATTAGACTTCCTTTTACTTCTTATCTTGCACCTCAGTTTGCTTTATCCTGCAGTGAAGTCTTGTTTAACTTCATTATCTATCATTGTAGAAGCAACTGTGCTGTGAAAAATGAATCCCTTCATTGTACGAATATGGAACCCATAGACTTGGACAGAGGAAATGCGAAACAAAGCTCTCACAACTAGGAGGCAGTAGCATGAAAAAATATGATAAATATTTTGTTTAACATTACTCTATGCTATTTAGACATTTCCATTTTATGGAGAAAATCATCTTCCATCTCCAATGCCAAGCACTGGCAACCAGTTTTGGCTTTAAGTGTCTCTCAGGATTGGAGAGGAAGGGAATCTACAACCGCTCTGACACCCCTGGGCTGCAGTAGCAATGCTGGTCCTGCACCATGGCTCCGTGGCCAACAAAGCCATGGAGCTCTACCTACCTAGCAAGTACTGGGTCTTTTCCTTACGCAACTGTATGTTCCTACTCTGGCAGGGGGATTGGACTAAATGATCTTTCAGGGTTCCTTCCAATCCCTAACATTCTGTGATTCTATGATTCCTGTGTTCAGCATCACTTCTAGGAGACAGAGAAGCCCTGGCCTGCTGAGCTCCTTACTGAACCCTCTGGAGAGGCCCAGATCCACCATTTGAGTCCAGCACGATGAGGTGTGGCCTGTGACTTCTGCTCCTGCCGCCAGCTGCCGTGAGAGTGCCACAGCCCAGCGCAGGGCGTGCGCTGCTCCTCTCTCTGAAGTCTGTCTAAGTTTTGACTCACAGACTGACTGTCGGTTTGCATTGAGCAACTCATGGATCACACACACCATTACTCAGAGGTAACAGATTCAGCATTATGTCTGCAGTTCTCATTATTTCTCTCAAGGTAGTTGCCTGTTTTATTCACAGAAAAAGCTAGATGTCCCCTCAAAATAAAAACACATTGATTTCAAATATTTGTGTTGTTATCCCAGTGCTCTCAAAATGATGTACATTTCAATCCGATATGCAGACAATGCATTTGTCATTAACTTTATTCACTGGCCTGGCCATATAATACCAGTTTCCAGAATGCATGTCCAAACAATGAACATATAAGTGAGCATCATACGTTCAATAATGAAGAACAGCTAGATCAGTTGCTTAAAATTGCAGATCTTCTGTTACGGTATTTCCTTTTCTGTGTATATTTACATAACACAAAAATAGACCTTCAATTTCAATAAATTACAAACTCTTCTACGGTATTTTGTAACGGAACTGGGGCATTTAAATATTTTCAAGTAATCTTTCATTATAAGGGTATGATTTCAGTCACTCCAAAGTGCTACTTATAGCTTTATCTGCTCAACAGATTAAAAACATGCAAAACAGAGCTGAGCTTTTAAATACCATTCCTCACATTTCAGAAAATATAGTGTTTGAAATTGGTCTTATATTCCCCTGCCTGCTTATGGAGAAAGATGTGCAGCTGCAGTCCCGAGCATCCTGAGAGATCACAGTCCAATCCCTCACATCTGAAATGCTGCCTATGGCAAAAGGTACAGGCTTCACAACACCACTATGAGGACCTGGAACACACTTTCAAATATTTTTATGTTGAAACTACATTCTCATGTTGCTGATTGACACACTTACTGCTTGCAGACAATGAATTTTCATTCAAACTTTAAAAAAATATTTTAAGCTTCAATATATTTATGCAACACTATGTCAAGATTGTACTGCACTTAAAACCAAGCAAAACAAGCCTGCAGGTACATAGTCAGATCATAAAATAGCTCTTCGGAAGACAAGAATTTTGTTTTTCATGATTTTGCTGAATTCAGGATTAGAAAGCTCTTAAACAAATCTTTTACCTCACTGGGAAAGATCTAAATGGCAGAAAAAAAAATAATAAGTACCGTTATGCTGAATTATTCCCAAACAAGGATCACAATTCTCAAATACATAAATATCTAAACCCGGACACCTAAATTCTTATTTACTGTCATAAATTATTGGGCTGGATTTCAGAGATTTTGAAAACTCTCAGTTATCTCTACTGCCAAAGAAGAATCTTGTGTGTGCTCCTCTGTAAACCAAGGCACTTAATTCAGTGATCAAACGAAGATGTTGTCCACACTAAGATGCCCCACTTCTTAAATTTATAGACTAAACCTCTGGCACTACTAGGTGCCAGTCAAAATAATGGTTATTAACCAAACTGTGGATTTGCTTGATCTGCAATGGAAAAGTGTGAGCTTCAGCCTGCACCCCATTGCTGACTGCGGAGAGACTGATGACATTCTACCAACATGGACTCCATTATCAGTATTACAGAATACACATGCTTCACCTGTTCAGTTGAAGCAGAAATGACACTGTTGTATTACACTGCCTTGAGATGAAGAAAAACTAATTTCTCTCTAGCTATTCACTTTTGTATTTTAAATATTATTCCCTGTCTCAGCTTTCCTCTTGCACCTGCTATACACCACTCATCTCAGACCCTAAAGCAGAAGGATCACAGCTACAAGCCATTCTGAAGGTCACCTCTGCCTTCAGAGTGTCTATTTCTCAAAGACTGAATGGGGCTTGGTGTTAGCAAAGTATTAAATATTTTCTTTCTGCTATGCAATATGTGTGTACAAGAACAGAAATAACAGGAAATATTCTTATTATTACAGCACCATCAGCAAGATGCTGACCCATTTCAAATTGTTGCCTACCTGGGTGTCTGCAAAGTGAGGCTGACTTCTTCAAGTTCATGGTATTAATAAAAGACACTCACAGACTGCTGGAGGTTTCCAGCTTCAGAAAAATGTAAGAGGTCGCAGTAGGGCCAGCCTTACCATTGAGAGAATGTTCAAGAACACAGGTCATTTATCTAGGGTTTACGCTGCTGACACGACAGAAAGGACATCCTGCGGCCATTGCCAGCATTTTGCAAGCAAGGCCTGATGTCTGTACTGCTGCACTCTTGGCAGCACAACTATCAGCAAGCAGAGAAGTTAGTACCAGTCAAACAGTATTCAACCATGAGGCCGCCTGCAAAACTTAAAGCCGTAAGCTGTTACTTCTCTTTAACACAATAATCTATAACTATGTAGAAAAGCATGTAAAAAGGTAGATCGCACATTCTACTACTGCTTTCATAATCTTTGCCATTCTAATAATGAATAGAGCTGCTAAAAATCAGCTGCAGCTGGTAAAACTAATACCAGAGACAAAACCAGGGAGTTGTTAGTTTTTTTTCATTCTCTCTCATGCCTGAGGAAAGTGTATATATGGCTCCCTGCCCATCCACTCAAACACTTAAATCACACACCTATGCCTCTGGAGATGGGTGTTTGTGTGTGTGGGAGGCAATGCACAGGGATGAGGTGAGGTGAGGTCTGGCAGGCAGCACTATGGCCTGCTGAAACCTCAAACCACACTTCATGTACACAGTTTAGTGCTCACTTCATCCACAAACCCAGACTGGTGTCCAGTCCATTTCAGTTCCCAAACTCTTGCTAGCCCAATTCATGTACTAAAATCGGGACCCCAGTGATTGGAATGCCTGCCCCACTTCCTCACCTGACCACGTTGGGGTGCTCGAACGTCTCCAGGTGCCTCAAAACTGCCACCTCTCGGATGGTGGACAGCGGCATCCCCTCCTCGCTGGTCTGCACCCGCACCCGCTTCAGTGCAACAAAGCGACCTCCGTTCTTCAAGTCTCGGGCTTTGAACACCTTCCCATAGGCTCCTTCCCCAATCTCAGCCACACATTCATACTGCTGGTCAGCCAGGTTTGTGCTGTCCTTATCCATGCTGGCACCACTCCTCGTACTCCAAGTGCCTCGGGGCAGCTCTCAGTCTTGCTCGCTTTCTGAAAACTAGTAGTTTGCCTGCGTTGCAGATACACGGCAAAGTTGGCACCTCTGCCAGAGGGCCAGTAGGAAGCTCTCGCCCTCCTGTTCCCGTTCTTCTTCTGTATGGGCCCCAATGTGCCTCCTCTCTCGGCCACCAGGAATTATCATACAGTCTTTGGGAGCATTGTCTGTATAAAGCCAATTAGATCTGGAGGACAAACCAAGCAAGAAAAGTAAGTTTAGTTTACTGTGTTACTTTGCATCATTTGAAAACTGAGAAAATTAGGCTAATATAGTAGAGAACTACATGCAAGGCAAAAACCTGGTGCAAAGAAAGACATGAACGACCAGGGTGACAGATGTATCAACGACCCTGCGTGGCTGATACAACACTATGTAGTTATCATGGTCTGCACAGAAGGCTACAATACACAGCTATAGGGCAACTGCGTGCTGTGGGATTTTACCAAGCAATGGGCTGAACACGACAGCCCTGTGAGATGTTGGGGGTGGTAGAGCTAACTATGCATGTGTGAGAGGAAGTTATGTCCAGGAGCTTGTGTCAGAATTACAGGACTCAAAGGTTGTCTTGGAAATATGTCCCATGCTTTACTAGTGTTACTTATTTGCAAATGACAGCATTTGGAGGTTTCAGCCTTGGTCTGCTCTCCTCTGTACTAAGCCCTGCATGAATGCATTGCGAGAGACAAGATCCTGCCTCAAAGCACCTGTGGGGAGGAGAAATATATGTCTTTAAATGACAATAATAGTGTTACCGAGCATTGCGTGCTAGAGGTAGATTCAGAAATGCAGACTTTAGCAAACTTATGAACATGCACGGGTTTTTGGCTGCAGGCACTGCTACCACTGGATGTGTGACTGGCAGTTCCTTGCAGAGCTGCATGAGGAAAGATCGTCTTCAAGGAACAACATGCTCTGCTGTGTAGTGCATGAGGCCAGAGAGCAAAAGTGCTATGTTCTGCATCCAGTTTCATCCACACTTTCTGCAGGACTGTGGATACCCTTCCCCTCCCTCACAAAACTCCACATGAATCCTCTCCTTTCCCCTTGCCCCTTTTTACTGCAATGATATTGTGACCTCCAGGGCTGTAACCCTCTTCCACACCATATTTTTACCATGCTAGGATTAAATTCCCCCAGACAGCTCAGTCGGGGGCCCCCAACTCCAACCCACGCATAAAGCCAGAGGTAGTTCTTTACATTTATGCTGATCTTACATTACGGCTGCAGATGAAAAGCAGCCTGAAGGAAAGCTGTACCCGCTGCTCATCACTTTTCCCCGGCTTCAGCCGGAGGCACCACCCTGCCCCACCGCTTTCAGCTGCCACCTCCAGAGCTGCCACCGCCCCGCCCCATCCAGCGGGGGACCCCGCGCCCCCCGCCGCGCCCGCAGCATCACCGGGCGGCCGCGCCTCGCCCGCCGCCGCGGGGGCACCTGCCCCGGAGCCCCGGCCGCCCCGCTCCGCCCCGGCCCGGCCCGCACCGCCCCACGCCGCTGCGGAGGGCGCCCCCCGGCGGCGGGCAGCGGCGAGGCGGCTGTGCGTGGCCGCGGGGGTGGCGGGCCTGGCTCGGCGCGGCAGCTGCGCCGGGCGGAAAGTTACCGCTCGCCCTCCCCAGGCACGGCAGGATAGCGGAGGCAGACCCCGGCCCCCACCCCCCGCCTCGGCACCGACATCCCCTCCGCGGGCGCCTCGCACGCGGCGTGGGGTGGCGGCGGGGGACACGCGGGGAACCGCGTTCCCCCGCTTCCCCTTCAGGGTACGGGGTGGGGGGGACCCGGCTCGGCTGCTCCGGTAGGGCGCTGAGGGGATCCCCGCGGCGGCTCCCCGGGAGGGCAGCCCCCTCCCTGCGGCCACCGGCACGGGGGGCGCCCCCACGCCGACACCGAGGGGGGTGCGGCGGCACCGCGGGGCGATCTGCCCCGGCCCCGGCCTCCGGAGGGACGCGTCCGCGGTGCCGTCCTCCGGGGGGTGCGCGGCGTGGGCTCCCCGGGCCGGGCGGGGAGCGGCGTATGGGCCACGCCGCTGGGCCGGGTGCGCGGAGCACATGGGCGCCCCGCGTTACCTGGTGTGCGCCACGGCCGCCTCCACCGCCACCAGATCCCCAAATAATCCTCAGCCCCGGGGGGGTGGGGGGGGTTGGGAAAGGAGGGGGTGAGTCCTCCCTAAAACAAACCTCCCATTGAGCAAGGCGGGGTGGAGAGCCGGCCCGGGGTCTGCCCCTTCACATGGCGATGTCTCCGGCAGGTCCCGGCAGCGGCCGCCCGGGCCACACAGGTAGCTGCTCCGCGGCTCGGCCGCTCTCGGCTCGCATCCTCCTGCCGCCGCCGGGCTGCACCTTGGCGCAGAAGGCAGCTCGCTCTCGTCTCCCAGCCCGTTCCTCCCGCCCCCACCCTGTCCGGGGAAAATGAAAACGCGAAATAAAAATCGCGGCCGGCGGCCCCTGGGGAGCAGCAGCGCCGCGACCGCAGCCCCGCCGGCTGCAGCCTGCCGGTGCGGGGCTCGGGCACCGGCCCTCGGCGCTGCCGCTGCTCCGCCGCCGCCCCCGGCGCTGCGCTGCCTCTCCTCGCTCTCTCCCTCGGCCTCTGTTCAGCCTGGGAGCAGCAGCAGCTTGCTGCCTTTTTTTTTTTTTTCCCTCTCCTCAACTTTTTTTTTCCCCTTGCTTTCCCACGCTGGCTGAATGTGACTTGACCCCGTTTCAAAAAAGTTTGACATAGTGCTTCAACATTTCCGCATTCCTCCCCGACTACAAAGGCTGCAGCCGCCTCCTTCTGCTTTCTGTCTCTGCTCTCTGTCTTCACACTCAATGAAATCCTTCATGTGCCTCTGCCAAAGGCAGCCGCATACCGCAAGGGTCGCCGCGAGCGCCGCGGCCAGGCACGGCCCGGGGCGAGGCGCCCCGGGGGGTCCCGGCAGGGCCCGGCCCCGGCCCCGGCCCCGCCGCCCTGCTCGGCGCTGCACGGCCGCGGGCTCAGCCGGCTGCGGCAGCACTGAGAAGCCTGACTCATTCCTAGGGCTTAGTGTGCACGGCGCTGGGAAATAACCCCCTCTTTTCTTTTTATTTTGGGGGGGGGGGGGGAGCTGGTGTGATTTTTTTTTTTTTTTTCCCTTCCAGGGAAATAATGATTTTTTTTTTTTTCCTCCAAGAAAACGCGGATTCTTCTGTGCCTTTTTTTTTTTTTTTTTTTTTTTTCAACTTTCCATTCACAGGGCGCAGAGCTCCGGCAGGAAGTAAGCGCCCATGAATGCTTTCGGGAAGCCTCAAGAAACTTCGTTGCTGAAGAACCCCCCTCCCCCCCCCGGGAAGTCTTTGCCCCGACAGGCTTGCAGCTGGAGGTGCCTGGGGCACGGGGGCCAGGAGGGCAGGGTGTGCGGGGAAGCTGGGCACGTCGTCTGCCCGTTCTGTGGCGTGGACAACATTTTGTATGGACCCGATTCCTACAAAAATGAAATTCACCGCAGAAAAGACAAAAAATAAATCACAAGACAGTTGCCAATCTGCTCATGGGGGAAAACACACCTGGAGTGCCTAATTCCCAGTTCTCCTAGCTGGGACCCTCCAGCATGTGCTTTCCAGGACCTCAAGGGTGATTACAGTCAAGCTCCAGAAAGAGCTCTTATGGTGGTTTAACTGTCAGAGAGTGGACCCAGATCCCCTCTTACAATGGAAAGTGTAGTATAACTATGGATTTATAACTCAAAAAGTGTGTGTCAAGAACTTGGTATCATATGCTGGTTTGGAATAACTAAAAAAAAGGCTATAATACTGTACAAATTAAAAGAATTAATATCAGAAAGCAGGATATAATGTAAATGCTTTATCTGGACTCGCAGTGCTAGCAAGCATAGATGAAATCCTATAGCTTAAATAAAATTTCTTTTCCTTCCTTCAAAATCGACCCCAGCAATTCCGCATGTCCTTCACCTTGTGGGCTGGTGATGGGACAGTGGCTGAGAGCAGAGAGAGACATCTCATTTCTCTTGGAGAGAGATGGTACCATTCACTCCTTCAAGGAAATGGCCACTGGCATGCGAGTGTTTGCAGGAGACCATGCATACTTTGTAAGAACTTAATGTATGCTCATAATACATTTTAGTTTAAATCGCAGAAATTCCTCAACAACCCCTGAAGCCCACGATTTATCAGAAAAAAGATGCTGAAGTGAATGGCAAACCCCATAAACCTCTCAATATGAAAGTATCAAAGATTCCAATATACAGATTTAAATAAATAAATAAATAAATAAAAGGATGTGAAAAAATCACATCATGTTATTAGTTTCACATGTACATACACTACCTCCTTCTGTTTGTGTAACATTTCTTATTTTCTTAAATGTGTCCGTTTTCTTTCTTTCTTTCTTTCTTTCTTTCTTTCTTTCTTTCTTTCTTTCTTTCTTTCTTTCTTTCTTTCTTTCTTTCTTTCTTTCTTTCTTTCTTTCTTTCTTTTTCTTTCTTTCTTTCTCCTTCCTTCCTTCCTTCCTTCCTTCCTTCCTTCCTTCCTTCCTTCCTTCCTTCCTTCCTTCCTTCCTTCCTTCCTTCCTTCCTTCCTTCCTTCCTTCCTTCCTTCCTTCCTTCCTTCCTTCCTTCCTTCCTTCCTTCCTTCCTCCCTTTCCTGCTTTCCTTCCCTTTCCTGCTTTCCTTCCTGCTTTTCCACTTTCCTTCTTGCTTTCCTTGCTTTCTTTTCTAACCTAAAATTTAGGCAGCTGTATCAAGCTTGATACAGAAAACCCTCCTCAGGTTCCAGGATCATTAGGTGTCTCACTTGACATGCAAAAGTCTTCAATTTTGCTGTCTCCCCCTGAAGATTTCTGGACCTTTAAATTCCAGTTGGGCTCTGTTTGCAAGAAAGGACAGAGGGGCACCATGTCCTTTGGCCGGGTAAATGTGCAGCTTCACATTCAGGATGAACATGGAAGGAAGATTCCTGCAGTCCCCTGGCATCTAGCTCTGTGCTCAAATGTGCTGATTTTTCATTCTACTAATAAACAGTCTTCAACACAATCTCACCCTTTCATCCCATATTTTCCTAATATTTGGAAGGGAATAGATGTAGTGGTTCTGTCCTTCAGAAGTGTTTAATCTGCCTTTCTGTGTGGTGATGTCAGTAGGGATTGCCATGGGAGATGATAATGCTCATGTTATCAAACAATGAATTTAAACCATAGAAGTACCACACAGTTAATATGGCTTTATATGATCCTCAATTTTTTTTTCGGAGACTTTTTCCAAAAAATCATGTGACTATTTTTTTCTTTCTCTCCACCTCAAGATCAGGTAATCAACCTAGTTTGTCTCCCAGAGTACAAAGTTCAAAGAAGATGTACAAACCTCTAAAATGACCTAAACCAATTTTCTCAATTTATTTAAAAGTTAAGTGATTTCAGGAAGAAATTTCCACACATGATTAAATATAAACATCAGCTAAAGTGGATGATATTATAAATAATTTGTTGTAGAGGCTGAAATTAGTTACCTGAATTGTCAGAGTTATTTGGAAATACGATCTACTACATTTGTTTTAAAGTTCAGAAGATGTTTCAGATAATATACACTTAAAGATAGTTATAAATCATCAAAAATACATTTTAAAGAAAGGTTTTTTTGTAACAACCTTAAAAACATGTAATCTTTTGTTTTCATGAAAGCAATATGGTACTTTTAACCTTTCTGATTTAGGGTAGGAAAGTATGCATTTATTTTTTGTCAATGGAGGTTTCTCCACAGAGAAGGTAGTAAATCCCTTATTTATTTTAAAATCGAAAATATCTTAATTTTTAGAAATTCAAAGCTATTTTGAGAAATTAGTATTTTAAGAAGCTTATTAAATATTGTTATGAAATTAATTCTGAATACTATTTGTTGCTAATTTTAAACCTATTTAATTCTAAAGTATTTTTTGTTTTGGTAAAACAAACATTTGAGAATATGTATCGAAATATGAAGAAAAGAAACTTCTCTCTACATTGCTTTTTCCTGGTTTTCCATCAGCTTTTCTTCATGAAAATATGTTTTTCAATATTTCTTCACTCCAGTATTTTTAATACTAGTATTTTTTTTTAACCACAGTGAAAAAGTGGAACAACTTATGCTGAAATGCATTTAAAAGGAAAAATTCTAATGTATTATTTGAATTTGAATTAAATTGCAATCAAACTCATTTGACACTGAAAAGAAATTATGTTATATGCTGTATAGAAATCATTTTCATAAAATGAGGTCTGTAACATATTGCTGGAAATAATGAATAAGCCAGTGGCATGGAAATAGATAACAAGCAGTTACCAGAATGAGTATAAAGCAGTTGATTAAAATAAGCTGGTAGTGGTGGGCAGTACCAAGAAGTGTGATGAATAGACCGGTACTTTCAGAAAGGATGAGACACAGGGTATTGTTTTGCTTTGTGTATTTTATCTGTGTTTTGGGAACAGCTGAGTTTCTGCTGGGGATTCACAGTTTGATCTTACAAGAAGCGTTCTGCTAAACAGCATGAAACTTCCTTTTCAAAGTACAGATTTTCATAAAGCTTTTGGAAAATAGTTTGCTTTGATTAGGGTGTCATTGCCAGGCTTTCGTTGTGAACTTGCATCTTCAGCCTCAGTTAATATGGTTTTTAACCAATTTTTCTGGGGACTTATCCTCAAGAAAACACCTGAACTGCTCAGAGACCAACTATTGTTGTAGTAGAGACATTAGTCAACTCTTGTGAATATGAATATTTAGAACTTGCAGCAGCCAGAATTCGTTTTAAAATGGTAGCATAAATCATGGCTTTTTAGAAGTTCCTTTTAGCAAGCCAAGAGAGGTTTTATAAACAAAACAATTAATATTTACACTGCCTAGGAAATTATTCCTGAAAACATATTTCAGATACTACATCTCATACCGAACTTGAGAAAGAATTATTTTCACCTGTCATTAGCTGTGTTGTATGTGTGTGAAAATGGACGATAAATATATACCAAATATTTTAAAGCTACTTTTAATGAAGCATGGGTATTATGAGAAATGTCATGTAGCTGAACATTAAGAATTAATTCCAATGTGACATATCAAAATATTTTCCACATGTACCTTCTTGGATAGTGGAACGAGAACACAAAAGAAATCTAAATCATGTTTAGAGAAAAATAATTCATTAACATTCACATAATGATTTAACTAATTCAAGTGAGAGAAAATACTGTCTAATTCATGTAAAATATATGCAGCCACTGTGTAATTGGCAGTGTTTAAGGCATCTAAGCCAATTATAGTATGATTGTTTAGCTTATTTTTCTTTCAATCAGAGCCTTTGTTTATATCAGATAATTTTGTTTTACAAGTTGCACCTTTCTGTTATTACAGTAATAAACTATACTGTGGGGCTGTTGTTCCTTAGTACAAAGAACCATAACATAACGTTAGGCATTTAAGCATACACATTTTTCCCCGTATTTGTTTGTGTATGCTTTAGTAATTACCAGTCACAGGAGTGGCCAAGAACCGTGCCATGTGAGAAGCGTGCCTGCACCCAAGGCAAGCCTGTCTGCTTCAGCCGTCTCTGGGCACTCCAAGGAACACACTTCAGTGAATCCACCAGCCCTATTTTCTTACCCAGCTCTTAGGGCAAGAGCCAGCAAACTGCAGTGGCTTTCTTCAGAAAGTTGACTTTTGGGGATTATTATGCAATGGAAGATCAAGGGCAAAATGTGTACCTGCTGTCAAGAAAACAGCTCGCTGTTTGTATTTGCATCGTTCCTTCAAAGCTTTAGTAAGGAACCAGGTCCACTCTTGCACTCCATGCCATGCAGCATCTCACTGAATAGCAGTTTGCACCAAATTGCTTGCAGCCAGAGCCAGGGAAATGGAAAGACAGAGAAGGGGAAAGATTTGCTGAAAATCACACCGTGGATCAGTAGGGGAAAACTAGAACAAGAAGATGGAAATTTCTGGAGCTCTGATCCTGCTATCTAGCGGAGGGGTAGATGAACTGTGGCACACCTGCTGCAGGCAGGCACTGCCAGCTCCTCCCAGGACCCCACGGCATGCAGCACGAGCGGGGCTCCCGAGGAGCTGGTGCCATCTCCCATCTGCGGTCTCTTGCTGGCACTCTCCCGCTCAGCTCAGTGCTGAGCCCAGGGGTGTCTGTCTTGGTCTCAAGATTAAGTTTTTTTTTGAATGGGGCTCATAGGGGCAGAAATATCTGCCACCCTGAAGTTGGCAATAGCCAGTGATTGAGGAACACAGTAAAGAGCAGTCTGTTTTGTTTTCTTCCAAGTGTTTTCCTTAATTTGTAGTAATTGCTCATTGGTGTTATATTCTACACTTTTTAAGCAATATTTAGCATGGGTAACATTCTTCCCTCTTCCTTTCTGCTCTCTTTACTTGTTTCTGTGGCTTTTACATCTGCTTCAGATAAGTGTATTTACATCTGTGCATATATATTCAGTGCATGGCTGTATCTTTTTTTTTCTTCACATCTTTTGTAGAACGCTTATTCTTAATCTCTGTTTTCCATTCAGTGTAGGAGAGAAGCAGAGACAGATCTTTAGCTGTGAAAACGGGTGTTGTTTGTGGAAGCTTTCAAAGAAAACGCTGTTTACGTCGTACACCATAATCCTAAACTTTTTGTGTCAGTCAGGTCTTAAAAAATGACTCACAATATGACTTATTTTAGAGTGTAGCTGTGATCAGGAAAGTTTGCCACAGAAAACAGGACTTTACTTAGCTGATCTGAACCCAAGAAAATATAGACATATCTGTTGGTAACAGTGACTAATACAAAATTTTATAATTTTTTCTTCTGTTAGTTAGTGGTTCACAGAAAGGGCTCAGACTTTGAATGCAGGTAATGCATGGACCAAGTTCCAGTTGTGGGTTTCCTTCTGTAATGCAGAAAGAACCTACCTTATCCCAGAGCCCACCGAGCATTTATCTGGTGGGTGGCCAGTAAGCCTTTTTTTATGCTGCACTTGAGAACTAAGTAAATTTGATCAGGAAATTGCCAGTTCACCCAGAACCCCAGCGTGCCATAGGTATAGTCACATTTTGGAGAGAAATTGCATATTTGTTCCTGCTCAATGACAAAGGCAGTAACGTTTGTCATTGCATGCTAGAAAAACTGGTGTATGAGATAGGAACATACCCAAAGTATGATATCACTGTAAGTTAATGAACATTTAGCCAGTAAATTACATAGAAATAGGACCACATACAGTCTCTGGTGTGGCTGAGTAAAAATAAATGTAATGAAAATTAAATTGAAATTATGCAGAATTTGATTGCAGAAAAAAATATGAATAGTGTAAAACTGCTGGGAGCTGGTAAGAAACTGCTGCTGCAAAGCACCAAAGTGGCATTGAACCGTATCAGTCAAGTGATGGAGGGGATTAGAAATGGCTGACATTCAGCAGCTGTAATAGGGAGCTATGCTCTGTTATGCAGAAATAACTCAGCGTTACATTGTATCATCAATGAACTTATATGGGTCTATCAGATCTAGGCTGTTTGTTGACCTATAGCAAGAAACAATTGGCTTAATTTACAGCACAGATCTATTTTAGGCATTAAGAACATTTTCTGAAGACAAGCATATAGTTAAGTACAAGTATTCAAGCACAGGGTCAGGCACCCACAAGAGACAAACATCTTTTGGGAATGATCTAATTCTGGTCCAGAGAACTAGGATGGACTGGGTCATTCTGAGATCATCTCTCATCCAGCCATATGCATTTCTGATTATGTACCATTCCTGAGGACAAAGACAGTAATGGTGTATAAGGATCAACAACAGCTGTCACAGAATGAATAACATTTTGGATAAGAAAGTCCTTTCATATATTATGGAAAAGCACTGGAAATATGGAAACTCTGTAGCTAACTGCTCTCTGGAATTTAATATCAAGTGTTTGATACTGATCACTCTTTCTACAGTGTCTGATCAGTGCACCCATCCGTTTCTTCCCAGTTAGCTGGTAAATACATAGCAATGATTTGGAAAGGGAAAAACTTGGTCTGCTTTATCCAATTCCATGGATTAGAAAGCTGGGATAAGAAGGAAGGCAAACTTTAAGAGCAAATCAAATTAGTAGTAATGACAACAAACTACCAGCCAGTATAATTTACCTGTATTTGGCATTCAGTGATGCCACTTACGTGTAAACTGTTATAAATGACAAGCACAATGCTGCAAATCTTGGTAAATGATGTCAATAAACTTACCTATCACATCATCTAAAATACTAATGCAATTTAAGTTAGAAATTCTATTAAAGAGATACATTTTATGTTATATATATTGCACTGCCTACAAAATTGGCTATGTTATTCTTATCTCTATGAAGTTACATCCATGTAATCTTGAAGGAATAGTAGCCTTTTCGAGTGATGTGGACGCTGTTGTGGATCTTTCATTTCACCATAGTGCCATAGGGTAGGGACTGATGGCTTCTGGTAAACAATTCTTTAACATTGCCCATGACATAGGCTTAGAAACACAGTGCTATTGAATCCAAATTGTCACTGTTATTGATTTTATTATGCTACACATTTGTGTAGACCTCAATATTTCTACAGCAGGCACAAAATGCATTGTATGCTGGAGTCACGTAGATAACACCAACTATAAAATGTTGCTGTCCACCATTTTAAAAGAAAATGAGACCTTGCAAATAGTGAGCAGGTATGTTTTCAGGTTAAAGCATTTCTGCCAGTATTCTGTAGAAGATAATGTGATCTCATTGCACACAGATTTACATGCATAACTTCTATTAAAATTAATCAATGTTACTTGCATAAATGCCCTTGCTTGTCCACAGGAATAATGTATCCCTTAAGGCTGCAATCTAGCTTAATCTGTTTGTAAATGTAATGTAATACTAGAGTATGAGGAAGGCTTGGGAAACTGATGTAGAGCATGTACTAACTCATTTTAGGCACATTCCAGATTCATAAGTACATGACCTGGTTACTATCCACACATACCAGAAAGCTTCTCTGAAATATAATTATGTAGTAGGTTATGTACAAGGGATGCCTGCCAATATTCCCCACTTGTACAACCACTATTATAGGATGGTCAGTTCTGAGTATGCAGTCTGGCCTTCATCAAGAGATACTCTCCTTAAGCTGCTTTAGAAAATTAATTTATTGTTTTCATGCCTGGTGCAAGCAATGTGTAGTAGTTATTAAAAGCCAATATTTAGGTCAGGATGTCACACGTATAATTTCTACACCAAGCAGAGGAGGTAAACATTGGATTTCAGGTTCCAGATAATAGCAACCACCAATTGAAATATATATATATATATGAACAGCTACAGTGGGTCAGAACAAAGATGTCTGTAGGGCAGTCTCTGACAGAGCTTAATAATGTGTGCCTAGGAGAAGAGTTGAAGTGTAGTACTGTTGGTTCCCTGCTCTACTATTACTTTTTCAAGATAAAGGAAATTGTCTGATACCTAGAACTAGGGATTAAACCCCTAAAGTTCAGGTTCCTAGCTTTGCCTCTGCTATTAGTACATAAAGCTGAGCAAATAAGAAATAGTGTGTGCACCAGCCCAGCCATTGCTAACGTGATTCCCTTATCCCTGTTTCACAGGGTGAAGACTGTGAAGGTTCCTACACAAGGGAGCATTGTCATTATTTACAACAGTGAAGTAAAACCTTTATTTATCTCTTCCTAGCTAAGAATATCCCAAACTTTAATGGGAAATTGCATCACCTTTAAGCGTGGGTGTACATAGGCACACATGCATGTACACACACAGCTCAAATATTCTGCACTGAACAAGATCTAACGTTGCTACAAAACCCTCACCAGGTATTAAAAAGAGATGACATGAAATAGCAAAATAATTACCTGAGAGTTAAACTGTATAATTGCATATTTTGTGATAATGTAAATATGTTGAAATCAGATTTAATAAATAATAAAATTACAAACAAAATTTTCTTGAATACTTGAGTTCTTTCTAAGCTGTGAGACCTGGGAGTGCTGCAGTACTCCATGTCAGGGCAAGACCAGGGTGTGTACAACTCCCTCTTCCTCCTCCTTTCCCCATTGTCTATGCCCCACTTTCCACAGAAAGTAAACCCAGATTTCTGGGCTGGACGGGACCTGCGGCACCTTCCCACCAGGACGGAGAAACAGAACCAGGGACTTAGCGCAGTTCCTCACTGCAGATCAGCTTAGATGTACTTCTGAGATTTCGAACAGCTGACTAACATAGCTATTTTATTACTTTTTTATTTCTTAAAATCTTTGCCATGTTCAAAATTTACTACGCATATTTTCTAAGTACTCGTGTAAAAACAACACCAAAAAAACCCAACAAACAACCCCCCCAATCAAACAAA
Organism: Streptopelia decaocto; assembly: GCF_964273445.1. NCBI lineage: Eukaryota > Metazoa > Chordata > Aves > Columbiformes > Columbidae > Streptopelia > Streptopelia decaocto. The sequence continues at coordinate 138,743,355 of NC_138655.1, read as the reverse complement.
AAAATAAAACCAACCCCCCAAAAAACCCAACCAACAAAACAAAAAACAACAACAACAAAACAAACCAGAAGGAAGAACAGAAACCAATAAAGGAGATAGGTGTATACAGTCGGCTTCATCCAGCCTGTCCATTATTGGTGTAAGAGAAGCTCTTACTGGACTCTTTCTCTCTGCTTCACTGGTTAAACTTCCCTGATCTGTTTTTATGTCACAACTGAAAACATCGACCAGATCTCTCCTTTGGCACAGTTCAGAAGTGAACCTCTCCATACTAATTCTATGTCTGAATGTTTCAGTTTATTCCTATATACAGCTCGATTCCAGGAAAGACTAGTGCATTAAAATGTAACTTGCGAGGAATTTGGATGTGCAGATTTATAATCACAGTCCCCAAAACTCCCACTCTCCTACTGCCTAAACTGAAGTCCACCCAATTCAGTAACTCATGTTTCTGCATTTGAGGATACAGCTATTTCCAGAATGTCCAAGAGTAATGTAGTACAAAAGCCAGTAAGACTGTAATTTTAAAAAACTGCGAAGAACAATAGGCTTCTCATAAGTCTATCTGAAGTCAGAAGTTCGACTGGTTTCTTTCCAAGTATACGTTTACATATTGTTTCCACAGTCCTTGAAAGCTCTTAACGGTTATGAGTAACAGCTTTGCTGTAACACCTGCCATTCAGAGAAAACCAGATTGTTGCAGTTAAAAACTAAAGGTGTTCTCACATTTATTGTTTAGTTAGAGTACTTTTTAATACTTAAACCACTGTTTTTTAGAGACTAATTATCCAAAGGATTTTATTGCAAGATAAGAATCTTATTGCAGTTTTCACTTTTTTATTGCATGGCTAAAATACAAACACACTACATAGGTCTGCCTTTTCTCTTGAAACCATGCCTAAAGGAAAAATAGTAATGTGGCATCACAGAAAATACTGCTTCTGTCAAGGTTCCTTCTATCAGCTTCGGTCTCCTTAGGAAAATGTGATTTTTTTTCTCTTTGTTGTTCTAAAAACAGTATGAAAAGTTTGGATTGCATGACAGGTGTTTTTCTTACTGTGCTTTGCATCACCAAAGAATGCATCCCCTGGCCTCTTCTTTTGGCCATACTTCACTGGAGAAAACGGTAGGAGATAAATGTTCCCCTGCAGTGTTAATAAAAAAATTGAGATAGACCCCTGAATTAGAGAAAACTAAGAAACACCTGAAAACTATTAATTTGGGGTTTTAGGTAGACATGCAGTGAGTTTTGAGGGCCAGGCAATGATCATTCATACCTAACCTCAATGTACTCCTGTAAAGACACTGTGAAGCCCTGCAAAACTCAGTAAAGATAATGCATGAAATTAATGGATAGGAAAATGGAGTAAAGAAAGACTAGTGCAAGGCAGAGACAGCGGAGGAAAAACTGAATTTTGCCACCTTAGTCTGTGAGCGGGCTGTGAGCAGCAGGGCTGAGGGACGAGCTGGGACAGGAGCCTGCAGAGCTGAGCTGGATCCAGCTGCTGCTGTGGGATGGGAGAGAAAGACTTGCAGGACTTGCGGACCAGCTTGCCCAGCACGGCTACCAGCCATCGCACCCCTTCCTGCCAGTGGTTGTCCCCATCTTCTGGCACAGGCAAAGCAAGCAGCGGGAGCACAGACATTTTCCTGCACCCTTCTTCCCCTTGTGCCCCCCTTTTTCCCATTTTGCTGTACACTCAGCTCCTTGAATCGAAGTATTTATTGAAACAGCCATGCCTTCCTTCCTTATTGTCTTAGTGATCCCTTGCTACTGTTTTAGCATTTCTCTAGCATATATACATGCTTTCCAAGACATGAGGCATATTCCCATCCCCCAAACCACAAATTATTCCTAAGTATCAGAAACTACAGTATAGTGACAAGCAGAGCTGCTTTCTGAGTGATGGAGAGAAAGGGAAAGAGTACTTGTGTGTGTCAAAGCCTCTTTCACCTTACACAGCAACCAGCATTGATGCACTAGAGGAAAAGGAATCATTCTTGAAGAGTTTGGGTTCAGGCTGCCACAAAATTGTGCTCAGGGGACTGCAAGGAGGAGCTGAACTCCCATTCACTGAAAGCAAAGCAAAGAAAGTTTAAGGCTCTTGCGCCTCCAAAAGAAGCTCAGTGCACAGTTAATTAATGGGGCAATTTGCATTTATAGTTATGATTTTTTAAATGTTTCTCTTTTTTTTTTCCTTTTTTTTTTTTTTAAATAGGAACCGCCGTAACAAGGGAAGAAGGCACAGAAGGCACAGGGCTAGCTGGAAATCTACAGACACTGGGATGCATCAAAAGCGACAGCTTTTTGTATCGGATGTGACAGCTCCTCTAAAAAAACTATTTAAAGTTTGAGGGAGAAAAGCATGCAAATGGGATGCCTGGTTTTCAAAAGTCCATCCAGCAGCTTGCAAGAGCTTCCAGGGGAGCTGCTGGGAACTCAGAGGCTTTCAAGGACTCTAAAGATTTAAAAAACCAGGTCTATTATTTAGATGTCTAACTTGAGGCTCCTGCTTCCAAAGTCATGTTTTATATCTCCATAATGGGTTGGGGACTTATTCATGCAGCAAAAGAAAGAGGTCTTAGGATAAAGATTATGGACTAATTTCACTTATCCATCAATGAAACTTTTGGTGCTCATCATCCAAAAGAACAAATTTAAGACTGCGGCAACAGACTCGTTGTTCAGCGGTGTTATATCAACTCTTAATGATTCAGCACAGAAAAACATAGGAATGAAACCAGTAACTGTGGTTATCGCTTATCAGCTACACAAGAAATTTGACTCAGCAAAGTAAGCTGTCTGTGTCACACACATCAGATTAATCATATAACTGCCTTTTATTGCAGGGTAATAACCAATGTACAAACTTAAAATGAAACTGCAAAGTTTCGTTATTGATGTGAAGTGCCTCTGTCTTCCCGTGCACTGGACTTTGGCTATTTGGAAACTGATTTTTATTTAGTTGTTCAATCTTTTAGCAGAAAGGGAAATATACATTATTCTGGAAAAAGATGGAGTTCATGTGAGTTGTTGCTAAGTTTACACATTGCAATATGTCTGTAAAATTATACTTTTAAAGTAAATGAACAAAGTTACCGTGAATTCAACATTTGGCTTGGCAGCTGAAGAAGCCTAAAAAAGACACCTGCAGTATATCCATACCAGTTCAGACACTCAGAATATAGAAGCTAATTACTATCTATCTTCCAATTGGAAACATCATCACTGGAGATCTGTATCGTACTGTTTAAAAGCCTGTAACTGCCAGAGCTGAATCCATGGGTAAACATATGAGAAAAAAATGGATCTGGATAGTCAAGGTCCCACGAGGTAAACAGGTCTGTTGGAGTCTGCTGAAGTGAAAGGCTAGACCTTTCTTGTTGCCTCAGAAATATATGGCAGTCCTAATTAATCAAAATAGGTATGGGGAGTGCATAAAAATAACTGAAATTGAGGAAAAAGTGTGAACTTATTTTCATTAAACCTCAGTTTCCCCATTTGTGTTTTAAGATCCCTGGATTGAAAACACTATATAAGTAAATATTATTATTAAATAAATAAGCATTTTGGCATATAAAGGGTAAAAACAGATCTCCAAGATGTATTCTAGCACAGCAGATACACAAGTTAACAAGGAATTTGCCATGGTTCTGCAAAGGTACCAGCTCCCTGCCACACTACCAAAGACTGTTTTCATCAGAAAGAAGCACCTTCGAAGTGTCATTCCTGTAGCTGCAGACCTTTTTCTGATAGGAGTTGTCTGCTTATGTAGCTATTCTGAAAAGCATGCAATAGTCAGATATGACAATGAGGTCCATTTTCCCAAAATCTAGCTATCTGAAATTCAGGCAGCTACTCTAAACAAATTAGCTTGTTTCCCTCCGTAGTTACCAGAGGCTGGGCACTTCCAGAGAATTATTCATACTACTGCTGTTCACTATCTATTTTAAGGCAAGATGACTCATGCTAGGAGTATCTATCTCTTTCTAAACTGAACACCTATCTTTGAGATCACCACATGTAGGTGAGATGAATGCCCCCTTTGTTGTAGGGGAATGTGCCTTTCCTTAAAGGAACTGCACCAACCCCAAAAATACGACATATGCTCTGTCCCCTCCAAGTCAGGGGGGTGAAAACTGACTGGTCATTTTTTTTGGGCGTCGGTAAACTGTAGCATTTAAGAGGGGGAAACTAACCTGAGCAGTTCAGCTTTAGAAACTTACCCTCAAATGCTGGACTCTAAAGCTCTAATACCTGAGGTATTGGTAATAAGACTGTGCTTAGGAGTTTTAAGGGAAAATTGAACCTCTGGGAATTTTTAAAGATCAAAAAATTAAAAGAGACTTATCCTTATTCCAGTGCAAACAGAAAGTTACTAATGGCTTCAGTCTGAAAATCTTTCAGTTGCTTGAAATAATGGTTCCTGATCATAACTCCAAAAACCAAATAGATTTTTTGAAATGCCTAAAATTAAGTTATTCAGAGTAGCCTCTAGGAACCTGTGCCCACAGCTTTCCATAGTGTTCTGTTCCCTTGCCCTTTCAGGCATCTCTCAATTCTGGGCTGTTTCTGATTTTAATTAAAGGGAAATAATTATACAAGATATCTTCTTTCATGAACCCCAGAAGGGAGAATGAGAACTATAAAATGTAAAGGAGTACTTCAGACTCAAGGAAGTAGGGATTACAAATTCTGGGAAATATTAATCATTATTTTAAATCAGCATGGTTTGTTTCTTATCAAAGGCTTGCTTTTAGCTCCTAGTTCCGCTAACTACCTTTTGCAATGGATGCCAGGACTCTTTGATCTTCTTGAATTTGTTTGGTTTGTCCAAGGATGAGAGATTAATGTTAGAAAATGGGAAAAAATACTTTGCCTCAAAGTGTTCCAAAAAAGGTAGCTGAATACTAGCACTCTATGGGCAAACATCTGTACTGACTACATTTTAGGTAGACCCACTGGCTGCAATAAGAGGTGGAAGGAGTACAACTCAAAAGTTGACTCCATTTAATATTAGAAGGGAACCTCTTGTGATTTATACCTATTTCCATGAAAACTGTGAATTACAATAACCTATGTCAATTAGGTTTAGCATAATTTAGCCTTTAAACAACAGGACCCTACAGTTCAAGCCTTTTGTCAGCTGTATAGAAACCAGATTTTCATAAATGTGATTCCTTCAATCAGGTTTGTTCTTTTTTCTTTTTGGTGAACTTACAGGGTTATGGTGGGTCATGAGAGACAGCCTTACAAAATTTGATGATATTTCAAAGCACTGTAGTAATTTAAAACACACAGCTTAGGAAATGTAAAAAAAAAAAAATTGTATTAAACCATGTGGACAGTTTCTTCAGGCATCTGAATTACTGTTGAAGTTGGTATCACATTCTGTGATCAGCTTGGGAAAGAAGCGATTTTCCAGGTGAGTCTTGCTTTATAGTTGGGCCAGACTCCTTCTCAGCCCCTTTGATCTAGAAATCCCCCTGCAATGTGGAAAAAAAAGAGATTTCTAGATGTTTTACATTTTCAGTTGGGTCAGAAATACCATCAGAGAATTGTTCCTGTGGCATTTCGAGATCTCATATCTAAGGCAACTAAGAAGCAGAGAAGCTAAAACTAAAGAAAAGGAGAAGGTTGAACACATTTTTCAAGATAGTGAAAACCATAAACCAACCTAAGTTGAGAATAACAAGAATTGCCTTTCAATTTCAAGTAAATTTAAATTTTATGTACAAACTGAAGTTGATTCTTATTATATCCACAGAATCACAGAATGGTTGAGGTTGGAAGGTACCTTTGGAGGTCACCTGTTCCAACCCCCCTGCTCAAGCATGGTCATGTAGAGCTAGCTGCCCAGGATCATGTCCAGATGACTTGTGAATATCTCCACGGATGGAAACTCCACGACCTCTTCAGGCAACCTGTAGCATTTGCTAATGAAAAGAAATGAACAAAAAGAAACACACTGTTCTTGGTTTCTGCCAAGACTTACAACAGTACACCTCACTTTTGTGAATCAAGGATTCAGGATGGATTTAATCAGCTGCTTCTTTCCCTCTGCTGCTTTTTCACGCTTGATTGATATTGATGACCTGATGGTCCCAAAACACAGGGAAAACTGGTTTTAGTGAACTTCACATCCAGTCTAAAGATATTTGTTTCTTAAGAGGGAGCATTGTCTTCCATCACACAAAATAATACTGAGTCTGTGGCTCTGGAGCTGCAATTACGGCTTCAGGCCATTGTGTGTGGCTCTGATGGAATCTAGAGGAGCTGGGGGAATTAATCTCTGTGGTTGGGGACTGCAGGAGAACTATGCTTGTTACAAGCGTGAGTCCTGTGACCCATATAAAACAGGACAGGGACAGCTGAGCAAATGTGGCACCAGGGAGGACCCTTCCTCATTTATTTAAGTGGCCAAAATAAGGAAAAGGACAATGAAGGAGAAAAAAAACCCCAACAAACACACTCCAATAAGAATTTGAAGGTGAGACTGGGGAAAATGAAGATTATGGATAGAAATTCTTTTTATTCCCTGCCAACATCTGCAAAAGAAGGTGGGAGTATGGTGAGTGGAGCAGTTGAGATCCAAAATAGAAGGCTGAGCTTCACGCTGTGGTATCTGTGTTTCTTCTCCAAATCTGATGATCAAAAGTCAATGCATTCTAGTGTTGGATGGTATTTTGCATAACAGTGAAACTTGAGGAGGACAATTCTTATTATTCCCATTTATATGCCACCATGGAGATCTACCGGGGAACAATTATTAGAAAACAACAACAACAAAAACCCCTCAACCTTGAAGTTGGTGGCAAACAAATCATAACAATGTTTTGCTCTCTAGGCTCCCTCTTCTGGCTCTGGACTAGAGTTTTCAAATTAGTACTGCTCCTGGAACCATATTCATTTCTGTTAACTGAATGATGGCTTCAGTGCACAAAGAAATAAAGGGGAAATATTGGGGAAATAGGAGAGGCTCCACTCTTGTCCAAGGGAAGAACTGAATCAGTACGCCCTGAAAAGTTTAGCATTTTTAAGGTGCGGTTACAAAGGGAACTTAAAAAGCACAAAAGTACTCTACTAGTTATTAGTAAATGTACAATACGCTGTATGTTAGATATGATGAATATTTTAGTTGTAATGCATTAGATCCAGTAAATGAACAAACCAATATCCCTCTACAGCTTCTGTGACTCATTTGTCAATAACAGTTGTACTGGGACTGAAATATTTCTGTAGCTTAAACACAGCTTTTTCCAGAGTGTCTTCAGTAGACCATAACAAACTGTCTTGAAGCCTAGAGGATGTAAGTCTGCTCTTTTAGTTCAGGAATAAATGTATTTTCCTTGACAAATATAATCCCAACTAAAGACCTAGTTATATCAATGAGGTAATGGCACAGAGCTGCAGCAAATCACAGGTGCATGTCTAGCTCAGGCCATACCAATACATTTTCATGAAAAACAGAGAACGGGCAGTTGCTTGAGGAAAAATTAAGTTTTGAATCTGGTGTTTCCACCCCACAAAAAAAAAGTACTTGATATGTGTACAGAAAGAGCTAGAGACTTCAGGAATAGTATACTGGTTTGGTTTTCTGTTCAATTTTTCCAGTTAACACAGCAATTAAATGAACAAGCATGCAGCTCCCCCCCTCCCCAAAAGTCCTTTCCAGATTTGATACATCTTAAAGAATTCAAAAAAGTGCCTTAGAAGGCATTTTAGAAGTCATCTTATACTGTGGGAAAATTTACAGCTAATCACTGGCCAGGTTTTTAGGAGGGCTGAATGATTAGCGCTCCTGCAAAAGTCGGCAGGAGGCGTGGGTACCTCTGAAATTAGGTCAGAATTCTCTTGAGACAGAACTGCCAGACATCAGGTACCAGATTCAAGAAATCGGTTATACCAAGGGCTTAATTTGGCCAAAGTTTTGCAGTTTGTTTTGGCCCTATAGTTGTTGCATCCATCTTCTAACCTGCTGGAGGACTTTTGTCCTGATTGGAATTGTCAAGCAGTTACAAAGATATCCCACTACTTGGCTTCCAGGCTGCTGGTCTCCCACTGGGATGAACTGAAACCCATCCTGTCGTTGCAGTGGGGGGGGACAGGGAGCACAATGACTGCTGTAAAAGACATTGATTTAAAAATGAAAGAAAAGAGGGTACCCCTCCTTAAAGGGAACCATGAAATATAGACTGAAAGGGATCCTTTTCATTGCAAATTCCCTCTGCATTGCCTGATTTGCTTGCTATTAGCTATCTGAGAGCAAAGTGTTCTTGACTTAAATGAGTTTCATCCCTGGGCTTTAAACAGTACAAGTATCCATCTTTTTACCTGTCCCTTCAACCTGTACTTTCTACTGCTCCACACAGCTATACATGAACAAGTCTATCATAACATGTAACAGGGATGTAATAATAAATTTTTTATTTCTGGATTACAGCAGCTCTGAAAAAAAAAGTTATACAATGCCTATGAAGAGGAAGGCTAACTTTGCTCTCTAAGGATCTCTGCTGTGTTGTTTTATAAATGGTTCAACTATATCACAGGGACAGTGTGAGTTTCTCTTATCTGTAGGATGCCTGATGCTTTCAGCTACATTAAAATATCATTACTTTTGTTTGAAAAGTTTCCATATCTCCATGGTTTTCAAATAGGTTTTGAATTTGGCAGTGGTAAAGTCTTGAGTCAAGAAAATGCTGTTTGTGGGAACTATGCAGATCTGTTCAAAACTAGGCAAATTGTAAGATGTCAAAAATCCTGACCTTTTCTGTCTTTCAGATGGCACAGCTTAGTTTTGGCTCTGCACCAGAGTTCCCTGAGATCTGCTAATGCTGAATGTGCACTTGGCCAACCTCTTAGCACCCAGAACAAATATTCAAGATGGGACATGCTAAACAAATCCTTCTCCTTCTCTTCTCCTTCTCTTCTCCTTCTCTTCTCCTTCTCTTCTCCTCTTTTCCTCGTCAAAGTGACCCGAGGCACCATTAATTCTGGATCTTTTTTCACTTTACTGAATGAATTTTCACTGCATTTTCATGCTGATGGCTTGTTAACCTAGGACTGGAGAACCTGCAGAAGTATTCTCATTCCCTTGGGTTGCCAACACCGTCTTGACGCTTGCTGTAGTGTCTCAACAAATCTGAGAAATGTGTACTGGCATACCTGGTCAAAGGGGCTGCTCCTAGAGATAAAGCCTGCTGTGGTTTGTTTAAGGGACAGAGCTCCTGTCAGCCAACAGTCGCCTTGCTAAAACATGCCAGCGCTATATTTAACTGCACTTTGTTTAAATTGAGTATATTGTGATGATTTTCTTCTCTCTCTCTCAAAGTCGTGGTGCAGCCCACAGCACGGTGCTGTTGCTGGAAACACCTCCGGGATGATCCAGTACAACTGTATTCAACAGCAGAGTTTATTCTGTAAGGTTGTATATGAACTACTCACCTAAATTCCACAATGTGTCCCAGAGAAATGCATAGAAATTTCTGGGAATATAACATTATAGTAAATTAGTTCAACAAATACATCCACTAAGCAGGAGCAAGAAAAGATATTTTGGCTTTGTTCTGCAATTGTTTGTTGTATCTCCACTTACATGCAGGCAGAACATGCATGTAATGTAGTATTTTCACATTTTTTGATGCAACTGTGATATTATGCACTTCCAGACTTGTGGAATCCCACAGAACACAAACTATTAACAATATTAGCTTTGTTTACATACAACTTTGCCACGAAATCTTTTCCTCAAACTTACAGTTTCATGCAAGCTTTAGGACATTTAAAGAGCACAGATCCTAGAGACAACTTTTACCTGGGCATGAGCTACTCTGCTCTGCCAGTTTTGTCCCTACTACCTCTCTGTTCATGTACATCTCCAGATGCTATTGGGGACATAATCATTTATGGAATGCCATAAGTTAACACAAATCCTGCTATGAAAGGCTTAAAATGTACAGGACACACAGAGGTAAACTATTATACAGAACAATTGCAAAGCAGTTCGGTTCTTACAGAAGGCTCTAAACTGATATCAATATTTTGTGACTAATCAGAGATTTGAATGTGGCTGGGGCTGCCCAGTGTGATCAAGTTTCACTTGATTCTTCTCAGCTGCTTTTCTGAGCCACAAACTATTTTTTTTTCTGGATGGGGGTGTTTGCTTTATTAGTATGGGCATCTCTAAAGTGAGGGGTTAACATATGGATGCTTTGCCCTGTGCTCAGCACTCCATGTTGTTCACAGGAAATAAAAAATCCAAAACCAGTTTATGTCTTCTGTGCATTTTAACATGATTTAAATGTTGGAAATTAGGAGGAGCTAGAAGAATATAACAGGTGAATACTGATCTCGAGCAACACTCCTTGAATTATTCCCAATAGGCACAGTATCAAAATAAATGCAATTAAGTTCATGGTAGGAAGTGTAAACCTATAGATGTAGAACTGATTGAAAGGCAAAAAGATGCCTGGACAACTTCTTGTCTAGGCAATAAACCAAGTGTCACATCTTTTTCTGAGCTATTAGAAGATGATGGAGTGTAAGAAGTACTCTAGAAAACTAGGTCTTTGGTATAATTTCCCACACCAGGTATACACATTTTCATGCCCAGGAATGAGGCAAGCTGAACAGAGAAAGTGGGAAAAGTCCTTTGATGGTGATGTTTAAGATTATGAAGAAAATAGCCTGAAGAGAGCTTGTGTGGGGAATGAAGAGGATGTGAACAGGAAACAAAGCACAGGAAATAGGGAGGTGATAACTGATGAACAGTTAGTACCTGGAGGAACAGCTCAGATTGGACAACTGAAAGAGAGAGAAGAGGTAAAAGTATATTATGGTGATTTTAGGAGCCTTTGTATGTTGAAGCAGCTGATAGCAACCCTAGCAGACATCACACTGTTTATTAGATCTTCCTCTCCCACCTCCACTGAATATCCATTTACAGAGACATTCCCTTCTCTTTGGTATTGCTCTGAGAACTGAACTTTAAGCTGTGTTGGTGTCTCAGGTCAGACTCACAGTGAGTCCAGCTCTGGGAACCCTGAAAACTGCTGCTGCAACTATTCACACAGGTGGTCTGCCCTCAAGAGCAGGTTCAAAGGTTGTATAGCATCAGATTTGAAAGCTGCCACTAAATTTAGTAGCTTAAGAATCTTTCCAACGAGGCATTGCTTGCTTTTGTATGCAGGAAGGTTTAGTCTTGATTTCCTATGCCCTCAGGTGGGAAGTTTGCACACTCTTATCACAGGGTTGGCTTGTGTAGCTGCAAACTTTAACTAACTAACAACTAATGCACAATCCTGCCATAAAAATCCAACTGCAGCAGTCTTGCTGCAGTGTTGAATTCCAGTCTGACTGAATGCCTCTGAAAAAAGATTTCCTTTTCTTTGCCACTCCCCGTAATACGCATTTTTATCTTGTTCTAATGAAAAAATGTCTTAGAAAACCAGCTTATTTTCTTTCGTTTTTCAGGTTTTATAAAATCCTTTTCAAAGCCAACAGGCTTTCAAAATAGCCAACTATATCTCCCATTCCTCCAGCTGTTGTTTAACTTTGATTGCAATACCTTTTTAAAATGAAAATTTACTTCCCCTTTCATGGTATGAGTTCTAAGCGTATCAAATAACACCATCACCCACAGAAGCAACTGGCATACCTCGCTCTTATTTTTTAGCACTCTGAAGAGCACTGGTTCATTACTGCTTTGATTTTATCATTTAACAAATTTTTAATCCAGACAAGCTGTTTGTCCAACGATCCATGATTATTTGACTTCCTTATTAATTTCTTATCAAAACTTTTTGAAATTCATGTAAATTACATCTCCCAGGTTGTTTTTGTCTACAGATTTATAACCTAACCGAATTCTGTCAGGTTATATCATGTTTACTTGCACTTTGCAGTTTCCATAGGACTGTGCAGAGGCTGAGTAGCCCTGTTGTTCCAAAATCCTTCTTAGATATTTTTTTTAACATGCATACTGATACAATAACATTAAAACAGCAGCTTTTCAGATTCTAGATATGACTTCTACTCTGAAGAGTATAATTTATAATGTTAAAATCTCAGCTTTTTCACAACTTAATTTCTTAAGATTGCCAATGCTTGCCTGCCCTATTGAGTAATATCACCTAAATTTAGGTTGCTTCAGAATATCTTCCAGAATGAAATGCACTCAGATTATTAGTCTATGTGTTTTTGCAATAGTAATAATCTAGAAGTTTCTGCTCTGATATTCATACAAAATATTTTAACTGACTTACCAGTTTGGTTAATTTATACCTGTTGACATCTTCTAGGTCTAGAGTTAAGCTAGGATAACACTGGGATGTGAGACGGCAAGCGACGGTGCTAAAGGACAGATATTTCAGTGGGAGGTTTCTCTACTCTCTTGGTTTATGCTTGGGATAATACTAAGGGAAACATGCTGCATCTTTTGAATAAGAGGTAAGTAGACATCTTGCCCATTAATCTTATGACATCTTGTAAAAGTCAGGTTACAACAACCTCATTTTTTTAGCCAAGCTCTGACTGGGACCACTGTCCTATATTCTGACTGTTCTCTATTTCCAGACAAATTTTAAGGACTGGAGGAGGCAGAGAGATTTTGTTTGACCTCTGATATAGCACAAGTCATATATTTTTATTCTCTCTACCTTCATCACAGTCTGTGTCACTCAGCCTGTGCCAAACTTAATACCTTGGTTTTGACTGTATGGTAATTTTCATTAAAACTTCTAATCTTTATTTTGATACCTCAATTATTTCTTTTGCACAAGGTTAACCCATGATCTCACAGACAGTGCCATGAAGTAGTTAAGCGAACAGGCTGTCCTAAAGCTTTCTACCTGCATTCATGAACTGAAGTTTTTGCTCATCTATGTTGCGCATCACTTCTTGGCTTGCTTTTTTTTTTCTCTTTTCTCTATTGCCTTTCAAGACTGTCTGACTAAGATCAACCAGCTGGATAAATCCCAACACTGCACAACAAATTATGATCCACTTTCAAAAAAAATCAGTAAAATGTCACTTAGAGAAAAAACAACAAATGACAATTCTGACGTAGGGAGGGAAAGGGAGGGAAAGGGAGGGAAAGGGAGGGAAAGGGAGGGAAAGGGAGGGAAAGGGAGGGAAAGGGAGGGAAAGGGAGGGAAAGGGAGGGAAAGGGAGGGAAAGGGAGGGAAAGGGAGGGAAAGGGAGGGAAAGGGAGGGAAAGGGAGGGAAAGGGAGGGAAAGGGAAGTAACCGCCTAATTTCTAGATTTAGGCATCTACCATTGAGTCAGATAGATACCCGGATGACATCAGCTGCATCTGTGATTTATTGCAGATAGATGTGGGAACAAACGAGAAGCCTTCTTCCAAGAACTTTGAACATAAAGATAACATTATGTTTGCTGAATAAACAGTAAGGAAATAATATTAAACTGGTCTGTAAAAGAACTTCAGCAAGGTCATTTTATGGCACTCAATAATAACTTAATCCTTTGTGAACGGAATGTCAATTGAAATAGATAAAGGATGAACTGGACTCATTAAATAAAATTGTTGAAAAAGTGAGGTTTATCATATCAGCTACCTTAACAATTGCATGCCATAGTACTTTTCTTTTTCTCTTTTTTTTTTTTCCTTCCTTTATTTTTCTCTTTCTCTCTCCCCCTCCCCCCCCCAATATTAATATTAAGCTAGAGGCCTGAAAACTGTAAAATCTCATTCACTGTAAGAAATAAACAGAAAAAAAAGAAGAAAAAATAATAGAGGGTGTACAAACAGAGGTGGGATCCACAGAAGATTTTATGAATACTCTAGGGAAATTTTCTTTTTTTTTTTTTTTGTAGATTAAAAATTTACTTGGAAGTTCTCCATTGGATGATTTAGCTAACTGTATGAGTCTTAAAATTCGGCTTCTAAAATTTGTCTGGAAAAGTTGATGCAATGTGTGGTATGGTTACAGTAAAGCAAGGCTAACATCTGAATTCCACAGTTACTCTCCCAGCTTTTTGATGGGGAAGTTAATTAACAAATATCCTGGCCTATTTGACTTACTTTCAAACATCTGAGCATTTAAAGCACTTCCTGCTATTCACCCAAAGATCCTTCTGATAGGATACTTTTTTTTTTTTTTTTTTAAACAAAAAGAAAAAACATAACCATTATGTACTCAGAAAGTCAACATATGTTTCTAAAAGCAATCTTATCCATACATTTTATAGATCCCTATGAAAGTGTGCATTGTGACCAGAAGCATTAGAAATGTCAGGCTTTATAGACTTAAAACAAACTTAATGGAAAACTGCCTGTAAGAGAGACCTATGTTCCAAAATGTAGGTTTAAATATGGATATAATTATTTGTGACCAATCACAGAGACTTTCTGAGAGTGAATGCAATAGTTAAAATATTGTTTTAGGTTATTAAACAAGTACATGGGTGTAGATTTCAAACACAGTATATTATATTCCATCATACCTTTGAAGGGGATACCACACACTAATTCGAAATAATACAGGAGCTTGGTAAAGTTGTAAGTGACCTTCCGACTTAATGATTGCAGTCCAGATGTCTGCAGAGCGTTGCTCCTACCAAGGTCTCAGAAGAAAAAGAGCTTTCATAGGATTTCCCTGTTGAACATTTGGGCTGAAGTAGAAAGAATACTGCCTGTCATGCCAACAGCTTGGGAGATTAGCTCACTTATTAGCAATCAACAATCCTATTTTTTGGCTTTCTTCAAATAAGTGACTAAACCGTATAATCCAAATGATGAGTCTCCTCTTTAATCATGATGTTCTTTTGAGAAATAAATAATAATAAATGACCTAACTGGGGATTAAATGAAGGTCTTTTGGCTGCTGTTATTCTGCTACTCTGTCAACCAAACCATTAAAGCATCTGTCTGATCTAATGTTTGTTTTTTTGATATCATTCACCATTCTATAACTTCAGATGTGGTCTGTAAGAGACAGCCTGGTGACTCAGCATAGCCTGCTTGGGTAAGTTAGAAAACACCAACAACATAAATAAAGCACTTTAAGAGAGTTTAGGCCTCTCCTCCTAACTCTTTTTTTTAAAGTGCAATTATTCAATAGAATAAGAATATTAGTCAAATGTTCTCAAGGTTGTCCACAGTTGAACATTACTTTGGATTAAAGTAGGATGTGAATTAAGGACAAAGTCATTTTCCCTCATATTCTTGCCATTTGAACAGAAGTTTAACCAGAACAACTCTTTGTACGCCCATAATTAAACTTATGATTGAACACAATAAAGTTAAGAAAATACAGTAAGTCATATTTTACTCTCTATACAGGATAGGCAAAGAATATTCATGTGGATTGTGTAGCAGTTTAGCTGATCAGTAATACCTTTATATCCATGATATCTTAGTTACATGATTGTACTACACAAGGGTCGTCATACAGTGATTTCGGCACAGCAGAGCTCTGTGTAAAAAAAAAACAACTGATCAAACTAAGAGCAGCCTTCTTCAAAAACCGCTTTTGAATGGGCCCTATCTGAAGATCTGGGCTAGAAAAACAAAGGAACTAAAACTGCCAGTCAGCTGCTGACTTCCATCTCCTTAAATAATGGCCACCATGAGACATGCCATTCATGTGCCTGTAAGACTGGGATTTCCACTATGCACTGTGAGGCTGGAGTTGGTTTTACCATTATAGTATGCCTTGATACAAGCAGGTTCAGCCATGGCAATTTCATGCGACACTGGAGGTACAGTTACCTGCTGACCAGTCACATGCAGTAGAAAAGAAAGGAGCTCAGACTTCCTTAGCTCTCTCTGAGACAGCTGTGTCTGACATGACCACTCACAACCCAAGCAATTTGAGAGGCAAACATCAGCATCTCATTGATGCTGCACTCCTTTATACTCTACTGGTATCAGAAGATCTCAAATACAAATGGGAATCAGCCTCGCTATTTCTTTTGCACCCCGCAGCACAACTAGCCCTGGTTCCTATTTAGATCTTATTTGTCCTACTCCTTTTCTGCTACTTTTTTCCTTCTGTCTCACAGGAGTCTTGGTTAGTCAGCCAGGACAAATCTAATCTTGCGACACTTTGCTGTGATTAGTTTGGCAAGCTACAAACCATTCCTGAGCAGTGCAATCTTGGTTAATAAAACCCTCTCTGTTTTCCACAGACTAGCCAAAGGAAAGTAAGAGCCAGCCAGCCTGGAGAGCCAGCAGAGGAAAGTTGGTGTCCAAGAATGTCGAAGGGCTTTGTGTGCCATGTGCTATACCTGCAGCCTTCCAGCAACTGAAATGCGTGATCACGGTTCGAAATTATTTTTATTTACCTGCAGCTCTTCTGTTTGCTTGACCTGCATATATACCTTCTAGTTAAAAACAGAGATGGAAGAATCCCACCTATACTTTCTGATAACACACCAATATATTTTATTGGGGTAGAAAAAAATCCCCCTAATTTTACTACTAGGATAGGTTCAACTGATTTTGTCCCTCACAGAAGTATTTATGGGAGGAGGAAGAGGACAGCAACACATGGAATAAATCACAGTTAAGTCAAAACCCTGTTTTTTTCAAAACATTTCTGTATGCATGAGAATATTTATCAGGCTATATAAAGCAACCCTTTTCCTCTGTTCTCTTCCCCTTAAGGGTTAAGTCATTTCCTCAAGAATTGACAGGAAGATGCTTCCTTCCCTTTACAGCTGAACACGCTATCAAGGGTAGCCTTGTTCTGGGAGAGTGTTGCTACAAGTTTACCCAGTCAGCATCTTACACCCCTTCCTGACCTACCTAGACTTGGTTCTCTTTCACTGACCTCATGAAAACAGTCCTATAAGAAAACAATGTCCTGTTACAGAAGGGTCAGCACTGGGCATCTGCACAGCAGTAAAATCAGTCTGAGATACAGTGTTCAATACAATATTCAACAATTTTCTGCTAAACAGGAACAGACGAGAAAGCTCAAGGCACACATTGACTAGACAACCTTAATAGCAAGAACCATTGACTAAACGAACAAATTCACTCTAACCACCAGATACTTGCAAGATCTTCTGAATTTCAGAGACCCCAGACCCAACCATCAGGAACCCACTTCCTTCCGCTTCAAAACTGAACTAAGTTCACAAGAAGAATTTCCTTTCCTTCTAGTGTGACTCCTTATCCTCTAAGGCAAAGCTTTTTTTATAGCAGCAGCTGCAATTGCACACAGCTGGTCGGCTTCCTGCCCCTCCTCAGGCTGCAGTTAACTCCTGCTCTGCCTTGGGCTGCCTGGACTCTGCTCATCTCCTCCTGCTCCTCAGCCCTACCTGCTTGTGATGGCTACCTGAGCCTGCACGGCCTCCCACTGCACCACCACTTCACCATTTCGTAGCTAAAGACTACAAGTGTATGTCCCCATAATTTAACTCGCTCGGTTAAACAAGCACCTTTTCTGATTGAATGTACTCCTTGCTTTTTAAAGACTGAACTGGGGAAAAAAGGCATTGATGACAGAGGCTTTGACTATGTAATGATGCTTTCCAGAAAGGCGCTGGCACCTGGTTGCAATGTGTTGATACCTCCCAGAATGTTTCTGGGAGGCCGTGACTCCAGAGGTACCCAACAGGGTCAGCTCAGTTCAGTCAAATCACTGACATGCATATGCATGCTCATGTATACATCTGGGACATTATTCTTCAATATATCATTCAAGGAACAGAATATCTTCAAATGTGTTATTAGGGGTCATTAAAAACCAAGCTGTGGAAAGACTGACATTTTCAGAGGAAACTGTTTATAAATTTGCTAGACTATATATCTGAGAAATGTCTCCTCTTGTAAAAAGAAGTGCCCCACCCCTATTTTATCATGCTCTGATTCTGCTTAAATGTTCAAAGCCACCAATTCACTTTTGGGCGGAAAATGCTGGGCATTTCAATCTGGTGATCAATTTAGTTTTAAAGGCATAACTAACTGAATAAAGAGTAGGAAATGTTCTGGTTTTTTGTTTTTGTTTTTTTGGGTTTTTTTTGTGATAAAGCTATCAGTAAGAAAACATCCAATGACTGTCATAACCTCACACTCATCCATCTGATCCCAAAACGGCAAACAGTCTCACATCTGATAACTCCCATGAATGTCAATAGTGCAAACTCCCCCACACAGTGCCCTTGGTGCATAGGCAATTCCGGGAAGCCTGAGCTAATCTCTCACCCTAAAATCTCCAAAAATCTGGCCCTGAGTGTCAGCAAAATGGGTGAGAATATTGAAATATATAACTTATAAAAAATTATTGTTCGAAGACACAAACTCTTAGAAGGACCTATTAAATTTTCACAAGTACATAATAAAGCCAAATATAAATTTGTTATTAGACGTTGAAATCTATACTTTATTGCACCTAAAAGGAAAACAAAAAGGCTAAAAATAACACTTAATTATCTGCTGGTTATTTCCAGACACACAAAGTGCTGAGGTTTTGTCCTTGTTAAGAAGATTATCTTCGCTTTTTCCTCTGGAATGCATGTAAAACAGCTCTTGCTTTGCTGCAAGCTTTAGGAAAAAGTTCACTGCTAAATTACCTGTTGTCTGGGGACTTACATTTTGCAATAAGCTGCTGAAATTGCATTTTAATAAGGAGTCTTGACCTGTGCTGTGTATTTCCCTTCAAGGGTCTACAAGCCATTTTTCTTATGGAGGTCCTGACCTGAGACGCTCAACCTGGATAACCACAGCCAGAGGGGGATAAAATGCAACACCTAGGAGATTTCAGTAAACAGTAAAACCATTCCAACTTAATCTGTGCTAAAATGCTTGGAATGTTAGAGCCACCGATGATGCCCCTTGTCTGTGTGTCTGACTGAATCCTTTCTTTTCTTGCAGGAAAGCAGACCCTGGGAACTAGGCCAAATGTCTGCCACTTACCTTAAATTGATCAGCCACTTTAAGATTAAAAACACTGAAAACTGCAACACCACGAAAACAAGGCTTCCTTCACGTTAAACGCGAAATGCAACATTGGGCTTGCTGTGATCTTTTTTCCGTTTTACTCAGTGTACACTTTTTTTCCATTTCTGCTTAAAGGTACAAGCCAATAGTTACAGCATCTTGTCCAAGTATTCATTAAGGTTTATAAAAAAGAAATTTATGGTTATTTAGGAGTTGGCACAAAAGCACGTTGTTGCTGGAGAAGAAATATAGTTTTGAAACAGCCTGAAACATTGGATGTCTTATTTCAAGTAAAAGCTATATTCTATCTTAGCCTCTTGTATTTAGAGACTATTGAAGTATGTGCGTTGGGTAATCAGTAGGTAAATTTCTCAGTGGTTTTATGTACCGTAAGTGCATTGTCATTTAATAATTTACTTTGTTCTCCAATAATTTTTTCTTTGTTGCAATAAAGATAAGTGTAGAGATAAAATAATGGAACAAAGTCATCATTCATTTAAGTAGGTGCATCTATATGAAACAAGCTTTTTTTCTGTGTCTGTTTTTTCTGGAAGAACTGATTAAAAGTACAATACCAAAGGCCTATTCGACAGATCCACACTGAAATGTGGACATACCTAGACCATGATACTGGCAAAATCTTCTAGTAAAAATGGTACTTTGACTTGCAGATTTAATATCACTTCCTCGACTTAAACAAATCAATCAAAGACAACACATTTAAGTCAGAAGTACTGTGGCTATATTTGGAGATTTCTTCATATGGAGGTAGCTGGAAATGCTTTCTCTCGAACACATGCTGGCAGAAGTGCCAATAGGAAACCTGGTGTCCTGTAATTTCAGCTGTTCTCAGTGCTGCATGGCTTAATTAAATTATTTGAACTATTTCTCTTGACAGTCATAAAAATCATGATCACGTAACATAGCAGCTATTCATGTAGCATCATGAGGCTGTTGCTGTGCGTCTGCAGTCAGTCCTGTGAGATGGACTGTGGTGTCCATGCAAGCTCCCCAGGGACCACCCTGAGTGTTCACTCGGGGGCCCAGGACGAGGGGGAGAGCGCTCCTGCTCTGCTGCTGCTCCGTGCCTGCCAGCAGCTGGATTTTCTCCCTTCTCTCTTAGGAGAGTCATTTGCTTGTTTTTAATCCTTTTCTTCTCATTTTAAGGTCATATCAAGCAGAAAAGACACATGACTTTCTGGCCGTGCATGTCTTAGGAGCTGTAAGATGCTGGCCCTCCAATGGGTTGGCTTAATTAGGGGGAGGTCAGCCAGCGAAAGAAGGCCAAAAGTAAAACAGAGTAATATACTCCCTTGGAGGCAGATTAGATTGGTTAAAAGAAGAAAAGCTCATGTCAGATTTACAAAACCTAATGCTCAACAGTGTTTGATTTTAGATTTGTTGCTACGTATTTCTGAATCTGTGGCAACATCTGGAGTCACTGAGCAGTATGGCCACGGCACAGGAAGACAGACAGTTCTGATCTAAGGCCTGGACATCTGTACTTGTAACTGCAGAGCTATTTGGGAGCTGGAGGATCAGAGACATCTCCCTCTGAACTTTGAGATATTACGTTGATGCCTTCGCCTTTCTCAAAATTAGGTCCCCTACATGAAGGAAATAGAAAGCAGCAGAAAGTGACCTTTGCTCCAAAGATCTTACGTGACCAACTTATAATGGAAGCATTTATTTCATTTGGAAAATGCAGCCAGCAGCTTCAGAGACTTTTTCTTGTCTTCCACCAAGATAACATGTAAACCCACTTGTGGATTTATAGGCTGCATAAAGAGTCACTAGTGAGAAAGTGTCACCTGAAAGACATAAGGCAATGAAGAATATTCCACCTTGGCTCTGGTGTGTGGAGATCCCCCAGAAAAATCATAAGGACACTGGGTTAATCAATGGTCTCACTAAACCCGTGGCCAAAGGTAAATGACTGTGGAAAATAGTAGAACAAGAGGTGAATATGGGAAGATACCGTTCCTTGGAGTGTTGCATTTGGAAATCTGTGCTTTGGGAAATTGCTGAACTACATGGTGCCTTTTCATCAGACTGTCTGTAAATGCTTTTTGAAGGCATTTATACTTTTGGTACTTAAATTGTCCTTGGACAATGAGCTGTGTGATGAAATGGTGTGCTTTGTATTCCTCTTGTTTGTTTTAAATCTGCTGTGTGAGAACTTTATCTGGTCATTACTTATTCTTGAGATAGGTGTAAATGAGCAAATTACTCCTTCTAGTAATTCTCTTCTTTCACCACCCTTTGAATGTCTATTCTGTCTTCCTTAAATTGTTCTTCTCTAGTTCTAAAAGTCCTAACCTGTGCCATTTCTCTGTTCATTGAAGTATTTCTCTACCACTGATTATCAATATTGTATCCCTGTGCCTCTTCTAGTTCTTTCATAAATGTTTAGAAAAGGCTTCCCAGAACAGTAAACAATGCTCAGTTTTCTTGGCAGAAGATGATAATAAAGTCGCATAAAGTTGTTTTCCACTCTATTCTTGCTTTCTTTCCCAATATGTATTTTCTCTTTTTGAGCAGTCTTAGGCATGGAACCAATGTCTTCAGGGAAGTAACCAAAATGAGCCCAAGATTTCTCTTTTCAGTGCCATTTTTAGTGCATATGTACTTTATCAAGTGGTATCATGAAAGCCTTCTCTTTTCCTCTTTGCAGTACAAATCCCTAGAGTCTCTGCAGTTTGTGAAGACCAACTATTTACTCATACCTTTGTCCCTCATCGCTAACTACATTTTTGATTCATGGAATTATCTTCCTCCAATGGCATTTATATAATTTCTGTTGAGGAGCATTGTGAAAGTCTTTTTGGAAATCCATTGAAACAGTATAAACCATCAGTGCTTTTCTAAAATGTAGTCCTGCAAAAATCTTCAATGGCCTGAAGGTTTTTTCTACAATTTTTTTTTCTATAAAAGGTGTGTTGAAGTCTCTTGTAGTGTCTTCTAATATCTTTTAATTCAACATTTTTATATTTTTATAGCATTTTTCCAGTACAGAAAGAACAGTTCTTCAAATCTTTTATTGAAATCCCTTTAAAACTTGAAGTATATTGAGCAGCTTTAGTTCCTTTAATTTAGTTTGATATTGGTTGAACTTAAATGATGACATTGCTAAATAGCACATCTGAGAGTTCAGCAACTTTAAATCTGAGTTCCTTGAGAACATCTGGTTCTAGTGATTTCTTCCTGTTTATTGGATAGATTTGTTTGAAACCTCTTCTGCTGACATGTCAATTTGATACAGTGTCTCAAACTCTTCACTTCTGAAGAAAGCCTGTGTGGATTCTCCCTCAGGCTCTTTGTGATGAATACCAATACAATAACACATTTACTAACTTTGTTATGGCTATATCTTTCTCAAGAGCTTCTTTTAAATTGTGATCACCTATTTAGAAGAGTCTGACAACCTTCCTGCTTCTGAGACGTCTGAAAAAGTTTTTATTAGTAGTGATTATCCTATCTGCTAGTTATTCCTCAGAATATTATCAGGCCTGTTTTATTATGGCTTTACAGCTAACTTGCTGAATCTTATGTACTCCAAGATTTTCCCTACCTAAATGCAACTTCTACTTTATGAAGGACCAACTACTCTCTTTAAATTTCTAATAGTCTCCTGTACTGTTTAAATACATTGAATTTTTGGGTCAATTAGGATTTTTTGTGTTACTGTTTAAATATCTCTTTGGATTGGTATTGTTCATTCATCCTGAGATTATAATGTGATGCCAGTAAACAATGTCCATCCCACATGCAGACCTTTTACCCTTTTAGATTAAGTTTTAGTTTTATTTTTAAAATTGCTCTCAGTTTAATGATATGAAATGTTACTGAAGAGCGTAGCATACTTTGACTCTTGCTGTTGCAAGGATACTGAACTAAAAACGTTGTTGTCTCTCCTACCCTGTGGCTTCTTCATCACTCCCCCCTTGCTCTGCTTGGGACTACATCTAGAGTTGCCTTTTCTCTTACGATTTACTAACTAGCTGGTCTAGGAGGGCAGTAAAAATTTGTTCTCTGCACTGTAACCTTCCAAGATATTTATTCAGTTTACACGGGGATAAACAAACCCTCCAGTTACTGCTGTATTTTTTGCCCAGTTGGCTCTCTTGTCTCCCTTGGCCTGTCACAGCCATTGTCACTCTCCGAGCTGGGTGGCTGGTGGGATAGCCCTGATGTTACAACCTCAGTATTTCACTGGCTCATCACTTTTGCAATGTCTGCCTACTAACTGCCATTTTAATATCTTAATTTATTATCTAGTATTCCAGTTCATCCAGCTATTCTTAGACTAGTATCATATATGTTGAAATACATATAAGTTTCTTGTCAGCCTGCTTGTCTGTTTTTTGTCAGATTAAACAAGTGTCCTGGCTTTGTTAAAAACAAGCTTCTCTTTTAGTGAATTTGCCTGTCAGCTAAAGCTTTCATATTAGCTGCATTTTCCTGGAAAACCAGATACATGTTTTGGTAAACATAGCAATGGAATGCGAGGTCGCTGAACTGATAAGTCTGGATGTACATCTCGCAAGAGGGGCAACGAGAAACAGGTGACCAAAAACTGACCAACTGAAATATTCCATCCCATTCACATGATACTTCAAATAAAAGCGGGAGATCATGAGGATCTCATCCCTTTTCCTTATGGCCGACATTAGGAGAGCACCTTGCTAGTCGTCCCTGAGAACTGAGGCCTAGTGAGAGACTGAATCCAGTTCCGATTGGCTGTAGAGTCCAGTCCAGGACTTTGGGTGCCAGCCCCGCAGTTGCTAGGAATTTCAAGATTGGTTTCGTATATTTTGTATTATTTTCTCTATTTAATTGGTAGCATTAGTAAAACATTTTTAATTTTTCCAACTCTCTTCTCTCTGTCCTCCTTTCCCTCCCAATCACCTGTCCTGAGTGGGAAGGGGGGAGAGGAAGGGGCTGAAGGGGGAGAGCAGGGGGAGAGGGGGCTAACAATACATCTGCCATGGCTGTATTGTCACCCTGCAATCAAGCCTCGACAACAAGACTTTACTTGAACCTATTCTTCACTGTTTCCTTCTTCAGTTGTATAAACTCATGATGTATCTTTTATTCAAGGATACAGGATTTTATAACTTCATATCTAGAGGATGCAGCATCCCAAAATCTTCCTCACCTGCCAGATTTCCTTCAAACTTAAAAAAATTCCATATGACCTTTTCTATTTTTAGTGTCAGCAGCTTGATTCAATTTTGGTTTACACGAAATTCATCCTTCCTGCTCTGTTTATTCAAAAATTTTCCCTCATAAATCAATCCCTTCTTTCCTTTATTACATTCACTGTCATGCACTGAAACTTAGCTTTCTTTTTTTGTTTTTCTCCCTCCTCCGCAATTGCATTGATGGTGACATAGATCTGCTGCCACAATGTCCAGCACCTCAGCAGGAAGCATGAGTTACTTTCCAGATACTGAAACGTTTGAAATTAGTTAAGACCTGTATTTGAAATCTGTGGATTTCTTTTTGTCTACGCTGTTCAACTGCTAGGGTTCAATATCTACTAAAACCTAACAGACTAGAGTTCAAACTATAATTTTTTCTTTCACAAAGTTAAATTGTACAAACTTAGCATATGTCAAAATCTGACCCAACTTGGAGCCTGCAAACTTTCCCTGAAAATAAAGGTTAGAACGTAAATGTTTCTGAAGAGTGGCTAAGATGCAGAATTAAAATTTATTTTTGCAGGTTTTAAAATTTGTTAAACTCAAAAATCGATTTTAGTCTAAGCAATTTCCTAAGTCAGAGATTAAAATTTTGGAAGCAGAAGTCACCAAAAGGTTTAGCTGCAAAATTCTAGATTCTGAGTAGCTAAACTATCAGTACAAGTTTACCCAGAGTCCCTCAGGAAGTTGAAACTGAAAATACTTGCGACCATGAACAGAGAACACTGTGTAGGTGAATATACAAACATAATGTTCCAGCAGGCTTTTACCTTTGCCCCTTGCACTATTAAAGATGGGACTAATATAGTATTTTTGAAGGCACATATGTTAGTTATGTACCTGTTGACCACTGAAAACTAATGAGAATTATTTACCACGTTTCGTGAGCCTGACATCCTTGCTTTTAGGCTCCAAAGTGAATGACATGCTTTTGAAAATGTTGCCCAGAGGTTATTTTTTGCTTAAATAAGGTTATCTTTGAAAAAGTAACAATCTGTTCTCAGGTTTATAATCCTGAGATGTAAGCAGGAATAAAAGGATCCAAGGGCTCAGGAAAAGCAAAGGATCTGGAGATCCCAGGAAAATGAAGAAACAGCTCTTTCATCTTCTGACCACATCAGTTTTCTATCAGTAACTTCAATTTTTAGTGACTGACAAGGACCCCATGAATGGTTTTTGCAATTGGGTCTATCTCCAGGAAGTTACCTTCAAAGAAGCAATCATAAAAATGATTGGAAAAATGTTCTTTGCTCAAATAAGGAACACACACCTGCTAAAACAAAACTCCAAAAGAAATAAAGCATGGCTTTAGTTTACATACCAGAAAGATAAGCAGGAATTGTTCAGGATTCATTGTGGTGTTTCATATCCTAAGTGCCCTGAGTATGTTAACTGCTGCACAGCACAGTTTGTCTGCCCTTTGTGGTATACACAGGACAAATTACTGTCAAATGTTTTAAACTTTTTACTTAACAAAGCAAGCACTATGAGTGAAAAAAGGTCACATTTTAAAACGAAGTTTGAAAGGAGAGAAACAAAAGGAGAGAAAAAGAAGAACAAACTTTGTGTCTATAGCTCTTGGTATATAGTACAACAGCAAATGATCTGTAATTTCTGCATTATTTTCCATGGGTAAAAGTGAATCTCTGTGGGTTCTGACTGGACTTTCCAGACCTAACCTTAGAATTAAGCTAAGGGAAGAGACAAAACTCCTTTTCCCAGAAAGACTTAGAAATTTCTAGAGGGCAATTTAGATGTTAGATGAACAGAATTGCCTCCAGAGGTGAGAACCAAGATTAAACAAGAATAATTAAGCTTGTAATTCAGTTGTTTCAGTTATGTGTCAAAAGTTGGATAGTTTGAATGCAGGCTAAATATCTTACATAAATGTTGGTCCACCTGGCCTGTGTTAAGAAAAGAGAGCCCTTTGTCAGGGTCCTGGCCCCTCACAGTGCACAGCCCTTCCTCTGCCAGCTGGATGCCCTTCAGAAGTGGCAAAGCCCCATATGTCCTCACTTGTGAGTGCTGTTGCATCCCCTGGGTAGGAAATAAAGGGCCTGGACCAGACTCTTTCTCTCTCTTCTGCTGAAGTTCTTGCTGCTTCTAGAAGTCAGAGAACTTTTCTTTCACAATTGTTGAAGTATCCTGGGCACGCTTAATGCACTGCATCGTTAGACCATGGGATAGTTTTATCTTGAAAGTTGTGGTTGATAGCCTAGCCTGAGGTCAACGAGTATTCTTCTTGGTTTTTTGGTTTTTTGTTTTTTGTTGTTTTTTTTTTTTTTATGATAGCATTTCCATTTTCCGTTTTCTCTCCCATTTCTCTCTTCCTCTGCACCCCTATGCATTACTGCACACATTTTATAAAGAGACAACGGCAAGATGTAATAGATATATTTGTTTCAGCCAAGGCCGTGTGAGAAGCTGGTCATGAGAAGTACGGAAAGACTTTTGTTGCCATAATACTAAATAGAAATTTTAGTCTTTGGGAAGACTAAAGAACAGAAGGGTAATGACATCTCAGCTTTGAGGTTCATGCCTTTCAAAATATCATGGCAAGAAGCTTTAGCTGAGATTCTGAAAGGATTTCATACGCTAAATTCTCATTTTAATTTTATAGCTAATGGATACTTTTAAGACTTCTAATGTTTTTTTTTGTATGTCCAGGATAGTTCTTTATTTTAAGTGTGATTCAACCAATGGAGATATGGAACAAAAAAATCTACCCATTTTTCTCTTTTATTCTGAAGATAAAATTGTCTGAAGCTTCATTGTTTTATTTCATTAAGAACTTTAAGAACTAGTTAGGTAGTCTCCCTTTTATGTTACTTCAAATAACCTCACACAGGACTTTTTTTTTTTTTTTCTCCCTCATATATTCATAGGTTTCTCCCTTGTCTCTTTTGTTTTTGTAAATGCTTACCATTACTGTTAACATACCAACTTTTTTTCCTCTTTAAAAAATAGAAAAATACATCTAAGGGGGTAGGAGAAAGATTCAGAGTAACTCCTGATGACTTGATATTCTTCTCATGAGTAAAGTCTGCACTTTACTCATCTTTTCTCTCAGAAACAAATGCTCAGCCCTTGTGTTTAGTTGTGCTGGATGTCTACCATAGACAGAGGCCAACAGGACACAGTTCATAATAAAAACATGTGTCCAAAAATAAATATTTTCCCTTGCACTGTAAAAAAAAAAAAAAAAGAAGCCACCATTATCTTTTGAATCCTGAATTTTGGAACAAAGTGGTCATTTTCTAGCTTGGAAATGAAAGAAATGGTACTTTCTTACAAATATTTAATTACAAAATTCCAGTAGCTGTCACTTTTGACATCTTCCCTGGGTGAGCTGTGCACAAGAAGGAAAGGTGAATGTGGAAAAAGAGTCTATCAGGCTGCTGAGATCTCTTTGCTTTTATCCTTGTCCAATGTTTGCTTTAAGAAAAGGAGTACCCCGTACCTCCCTTAAGAAGAAGGTAAAGACAGCTAAAAGCGAATTTGCTGTATGCAAGAAACCACTATTTTTCATTAAAGTCATCACTATGGAGAGAATCTAATTTTCTTCCTATTTTGGGGAAAGAGGACCAGGAAACTAGTCAAGGTAGGAAAGCTCCCTCAGGCCCCTTCAAAAACAAAGTCACCAAAACAGGCTAACGCTGGGGCTGTCCTGTGTTTTTCACAAATGTTGTTTTGCTGACATATGTCTAGCCTGGTGTGATTATGCCATGTTTCACTAAATTAATCAGTTAGAATGGCCTGAATCATAATAAGAATTGACAGCCTACTCTGTTGTCTTTGTACAGGCTTCAAAATTCAGCAATGAGCACCACTGAGAAGCGGTGGGTTGAAATCACACGCAGATTTTGGACAGTCATGAACAAGCGCAATCGAACACACAGAATGAACTTTCAGAATGAATCTGAACACTGAACCAATTCTTCCCATTTTCCCAACACTGAACAGAGTTCTAGACACTCATGACGTGAATGCCATTCTCTAGGTAGTGGAAAAACAAAGCAATACCAAAAAAGGGTCAGAAAAATATTCTGCCTGCTTTCTGCTATGCCTCTCCCAAAGCAGTATGAAGGTAGGTCAGAGCAGATTCAGAGGTGGATACGACCAGCGGTTTGGACACAGTACAAATTTTTGCTTAAGGGTGGGCAGCCTCTTGGATTGCCTGCGTTTGTGAATCTCCAAAATGATCTTATTTATATATGAACTCTTAAAATTAAACCTGGACAGCTCTAGGGTAAGAAATATATTTACATTAAATACAACAAAAACTTTCATTGACTTCTTCCATTACAAAGACAGGACTGAGATGGATCCAGGCTAAAACCAGTCCCACATCCAGACCACTTTGTCATTGTGAAGTATTTAGCAAAGAATCATAAAAAGAATCATTCCTCAAAGCAGTATCAGATAGACTTGTCTCGTCACTACCAGATGTTTTCTAACCTGTTATTTCCTTCCACAACAGTGATTTCACACTTCCCAGGATGATCTACATTGGCGCTTCCGTAAGTTCAGATTTTTTAACTTCCCTTAAGTTAGATTTTTTTAATTCCCTTAAATCAGATTTTTTTTCCAGATTTCTGTCTGAAAACTATTATTTAATCCTTCTCTTTAATTTTTGTCTTTAGACATCCTTCTATAAAGCCACGTTCTCCATGCTTGAACCTTTCTCAAAACATAGCCTTAGCAGAGGTCTTCTCCATGCCAGCCTGCGTGTTCTCCAGACAGACTTGTTAACAACCAGTGAGACAAAACAGTTAACTGTAACAAAGTAAAGTTAAAGACCGCAGAATTAATGAGCTGTGCCATTTAATTCTCCCTCTTTTGGTGATTCAACGTTCATGTAATTTGCTTGCCTGTAATCTCCAGCATATACAAACACCTACTCCAGACTGCTGACTACTCTGGACAAGGACCTGATTTTCTTCTCTGTAAATCCCTCAGTTATTGTTGGCACTTTCCAGTGACAGGATTAATGAAAAATACATATTTCATTTATATTGTGATGGGCTCCTTCTCCCTTCTCTGAAGTGCTGGGGAATGTGACTTGAAACTGCAGAGAAGAAGCCTAGATAGCTGTGCTGGAGGGGAAGCTGCATGACCTGTGCTTTGGGGGTTTCTGACTGCTCTCAGGCTGGTTGGACTTTTCTTTCAGATATTCCAACAGTTCCAAATTTTAGAGAAAAAACCCCACACTTTTATTGTTGTCATGCTTACAATAGAAACTCTGCAATATAACAGTCAAATCACAGGGGCAAGCAAAAACAGAATGTCCACTGCTGCCTGGAACCTTCTGCAAAAGCCCATGATGACCTACCTGTAATATGATACGGTGGCTCTGAGAGACCTACACTGGAAAAGGCTGTCAACAAGAAACACATAAAAGCAAGGAAGATGTCTCTGTCGAGTAGATTTACTATGTCTAATAAAGCAAATAGGCAATTCATGCTTTTAAATTTGTTGATCCATGCAAGTAAGATTTACTTGTATGGCTTATTGCTAATCTGAGATAGAAAAGAACCATCAATAAGGAAGAACTGCATAGCAACAAAATGTTTTGTTAATAATATATCACTAGCAATACAATTACATGCATTGTTTCAGTACTTGATTGAATAAGTGCACAATTATAACCATTTTGATCTGGCAAATTTTCTTGGTCACCAGCATCCCTTCAAAGGAACTCTGGCTGATAAAATGGCAATAAAGTGCTGCTGTTCAGGCATATCAGATTGCACTTGATTATTTAAAAAAAAATATTTGCAGTTGAGGTTTGACATACAGTAAAATGAAGTTACAAAGGAGACCGGTTTTCTGTTCGTTAGCAGCTGCTCCAAGAAGAGCAAAGCTCAGAGAGCAATTCAGAACAGCTCATTCTTCTCCACCCAACTGTCTGAACCAACTAATTTAAAACTTTTGAGGTTTTTCCACGGATAGAGAGGGCAAGGAATGAGGTGAAATGCAAAACAGATCTGGGACCATCAAGGTTCAGAAAAACAAACCATTCTAAGAAAGTCTCAAATTAATAACAATGTCATGGTTTTTGGGCCTTGGTCATCTTCCTTTTCTCTTTTGGAAAACAATAGTTTCTCCACCAACCCAAACTGAACTACAGTGTATTTTGTAAGTGACAAAGCACATTTATTCCGGTTAATCTGGAGATGGAGATTAAAGCTGTCAGAGTCTCATTTTTATGTGGTTTGCATCTTCCATCCATTTGTGACAAAAATACAGATGGCTGGCTAGGCAAAGATTAGTAATTTGATTTGATGCCAAAGCAGTAGTAGTGCAATTAAGTGAAAACACACAATCTTGCAAATAAACACATGCAGTTTTTTAGTTTCTTTTTCTTAAGATCCATTCTGTGCCCAGATCAACCCTTTTAATGACAAGTGATCACGGACAGGAAGATGGCAACACTCTGGCAGTCAGTGAAGACTGTAAAGACTTCCTGGTCCAGGTCACAGATTTGTGTGTAGAACAGTGTAATACCAATGGAAAGTTATTGCTATCTAAGGAGCATACAGCATCAAAGTGAAATACGTGTGTCAGTCCAAGTGTCCACATCACAAAAACCACAACCACCACACATTTGCTGGCAATCCTCTCTGTGTCAAAAACCAAGAAACAGGCATGGAAATTTAGCTGGTTTTACTCAGAGATAGCCCAACCTTTCAGGCTTGAGGGATGTGAACAACATAATATGGAAAAGTTTACTGGTTCATGAAGTCAGTTTATATATACATAGACATCAGTGGAGCCAAGTAAATACTGCAAGGAGTATTTGTGCAGAGCCCTTTACATTCTGAATACCTCTTTATTTGTACTGCTATGCAGGAACTTTTGAGGGTTTTGTCTGTTTGTTTCTCTTCTGGGTAGGAGGAGTAGGGTCAAAATGGCTAATTGTCATAAAATAAAATTGCAAAACATGAGGTGAGCCTCCTCCCACTGAGCAGCAGTCATGAATTTGAGCTCTCATGCAGAGATTGATGCAGAGATTGATTCAGCCATTACAGAGTTGTACCTGACTGTAGCCAGGCATCTAGAGTCCTTCCACAGTTAATGCAAGTACATGGCTAACTCCAGAATGTGGTTCATCCTACCTACCTTACACAACTATCTTAGAATCATAGAATCATGTCAGTTGGAAAAGACCCTCAGGATCATTGAGTCCAACCATAACCTAACTCTAGCAATAAACCATGTCCCTAAGAACCTCATCTAAACACCTTTTAAACACCTCCAGGGATGGTGACTCCTCACTTCCCTGGGCAGCCTGTTCCAATGTCTGACAACCCTTTCTATGAAGAATTTTTTCCTAATACCCAATCTAAACCTCTGTGATGCAACTTGAGGCCATTTCCTCTTGTTTTATCACTTTCTACTTGGGAGAATAGACCAACACCCTCCATGCTACACCCTCCTTTCAGGCAGTTGTAGACAGTGATAAGGTCTCCCCTCAGCCTCGTTTTCTCCAGGCTAAACTGCCCCAGTTTCCTCAACTGCTCCTCATCAGACTTGTGCTCCAGGGGTCTTAGGGTTCTTCTTTTCCTCCACTCACTGTAGAGAAAGTGTTGAGGATGAACTTAGACTAGACAATTAACTTTTAGGTGGCTAAATTTAGATGTGATGAATCCTAACCACACAGACAAATGTAATCAAACAAGATCATTCCACTTACTATCATTCTGATTAAAAAAGTTTGATGCAAACCAAACCTAAACCAGTTTTCTGGGGTTAAGGTGATCATTTGGTAGTTCCACAAAGAGTCAATAAGGACAATTCATAAATACGGCTACTATTATCCCCTGTTTTGTGGGGAGTGACAGCAAGTTTGTCGTTTGGTGATTCATGACCACATGCACACACAAAAGGATACCTTCTTTATCTAAATCAATATCCCAAACAATCCCAGTGTCTGAGAGTTTTAATACATAGGATCATCAGGATATGATCCATTGTCTTATTCAAACAAATGTTCTTAGAGCTTGGACTTTACTTGTCTCTATCATTTTTTGTAATGTTACTGTGTAATCCTCACATCCTACAAGAGGGAGGGATACTGGGAGGATGAAGAGGTACTCCAGGAACCAAAAGGTCCTGCTACAGAGGTGCTGTTACTCATACACAGTATTTTCACCAACCTTTCCTTCTCTATTTTGCATCAATATCAGGGACAGATTTTGTAGCTTCATCATGAAAAAACTGAATTGTTATTCAGTTGTGGAGGGTATAGGGTCCCTCCTGCATGAGGCTAAAAGATTTTCAATCCACAGACTGGATTTTCAGTGATTAGCTCTAAAAAGTTTCTTTTTAACATATCAGTGGGGTAAATGTAGAAGTCACTTGGAACAATCATTTGCACCTCCCTGTTCAAATTGCTGAATAGAAGCTCCAAATAAAGAATGGAATAATCTCTTCTATTTCTCTCCCTAGAATAAATGAGTAGAAGGACAGGAATCTTTTCAATTGTACACAACATAAACTTGTATCCCATATCTCCTAGGAAGGAATGTAGAGTTGTAGAGTTCCAAGAGTGAATGAACACTCTATAACCTTTAAAGATAATTGTTTTTTTAGCATACTACCACACTTTAAAGCTCTGACCTGTACTTCCTCCAGATTTTAATTCTAAACAAAATACAATTCTAGTTTTCATTTGGCTTCTTATGCTTCAGTGCTAGATTCTCTTCTAGCACAAACAAGTGGTAGGGGGCCCTAATGGGAAGCATGAAAGGAGAAATCCAAGCTGAAGATAATCCTTGAAGAAGACAGAAAAAAGTTTGTAGCCATTTCATGCATGGGCTAATGGAGGTCATTAAAAAAGAGGGCTGAAGCTAATGAAGAATGTGGATCTAGACCAGAGAAAAGAAGGATGTTTTTTATGTTTCTTGGAGAGTGCAACCAATCCAAGTGGCAGGCACAGAACTGGGATTTCTCAGCATGAATCCAATACAAACCATTAGGAAACAGAGTTTATTTCAGTTTCTTTTAACGAGCCAGGAGATGTTGGACAAGCCAGCAGGAGTCTTAGGGGAGACCTGAAGCTGAGTCCTGAGCTCACTTCCTTGCTACTGGGCAAGAGAATGAGAAAACATGGTAGATGCTGCAAACTCAGCTCTTCTCTGTGGCCCTGGGAGCTCTGTTAATGTACTGGAGAGACATGCAGCCTGCTCTGACTGAGCAAGGTGGGGATTACCGGGTGGAAAAGGAAAAGGCTCGGGAAGGTCCTGTCTCCAAACAGCGTATATTTTAAGTAACAATAAATCAGTGTGTCTTGGATTTTATTTTATTACTTTCCATGCTTTCCCTTAATACTGATCATATAAGGTATAACCCCCTGTCAGCACTGGAATGGTATATATTATGTGAATTACTAACAACTGTACACATCCTAGATCACCTTCGTGTTGCACTAATTCAGTACCTTCACATTTCTGTCTAGTTGAATCTGAGAGCTCATAAAGCAATAGTAACAGAATCCTACAGAAGTGTTTAAAATCTGACATTCCGTGTACAGGCAATTGCTTTCATAGCAGTTTATTTGTAAGCAGAAGGCGAGTCCAATTTGGTCCACGAAAATCTCAACTTACTAATAAATGCTGTCTTGGCATCTTCAAAAGACTCTTTTTTCCCTAGAATAAATACAGATTCTCCATTTGTATGATGTCAGTGTAATCACTCTCCACCTCCCCCCCAGAAAATTGCAGAACTAATCAAGGTACATAAATACCTACATGAGGAGGGGAAAAGGGGAGAAGGAGGAAGCAGAGGAAAGATCTGATTTTTCAGGAAAAAATCTGAATTCTTTGAAGTCCGCATTTGGGTTGAGGGGGCCATTGACAGACACAAGTAATTACAGACAGAAAACTGATAGATGTGTGATTATAGACAGATGGTTAGCTCAGCAGGAGTTTCTGACAGCTGGGCTGCAGCACTTCTTGTAAGTCTTTATGACCTGATCTTTCTTCAGCACATAAATATTCATGTACTTACATTTTATGTATGATTTAGGTGTAAAACAAGTAACGGTTCTGCAAAGTGCTGAACAGCCTTGCCTTTAAAATTAACTATGAAAACTTATGTCAGATGATTAAATTTAAGCAGTCCTGCTGACTTTATTAGTTTTCATGAATCTTTCTTTTGGATTCACTGGTTTGTGTCTCAACTGTCATGGGTAGGTTTTATTTAACCTGATTTTGGCTATCTGAAGTGAGGTGTCTATTTTCAGAGAACCTTCAAAGCACCCTTTGACTCCCTGGAGAGGAGTGACAGCCTACAGAAGGAAATTCCTTCCACCTCAGTAGGATGTCTCAAGCATGTGGCAACAATCATGCATGATAACTAGTTTGGATGAATTTTTACTTTGGTTAATATTAAATAAAATGAACATTTGCCTAAATTGCACGCTCAGGGACATTATTTAAAAGAAATAGAAAAAATGAAAATTTTCTTGTTTCCAACAAACTTTTCCACTTCTCCAAACCAAAAATACTATGATGGCTATGTCCAGCAGAGTCTCTTAGAGCACTTCTGTGTTGTTCAGTTTGGGTGTCTGATGTAATTGTGCACAAAATCTGTATTAGGACAAGGTGTAGACAGGCACCAGTCTGTCCTTTCTAGGCGAAGGAAACTAATATGTGGGTAGGAGGGAAGGGTCAGTTTGCTCTGATCAGGTTCCTAAACCACATAATCTATGGTGATAGATTCAGGGGCAAGCAAAAAAAATCCTGTGAGACTGCAGTCAGCTCTTCCCTTTCCATCGGACTTTATTTTTTTCCACCCCTCTTTTCGTTCTTTCACTCTTCACAACAATTTTCTCAGCACAGGCAAGGAGATGGACTTCTTGGATTCATTCTATAAGAACTGCAAAAGCTGAAGTACCCTAGACAGAGATATACCAGATAGAGGATTCTGTCATTGTTATTTCAACTTTCTGCAAGAAGAGCAAACACTATTACACTTTTCATCTCAGCAGTCTGAGTCCCTTGACAGGTGTAAATGAGCTAGTCTGTCCATGTAGCTATGAGGTCTTTGGGTGTTGTTACTACGTCAGTTGTCCAGCGTTTTAGCTTAAAAAACCCTGCTTCTGAATTTCCCTCTGTCTTACCATTTCCAGGTTACTCTTCCTGAAAAATGTTTTGTCATAAGGGAACTACATATTTGTTAGAGAAACATACAATAAAGGCATCAAACATTTCAAGTCAAATGTCTGTAGCTGGTCACCTACTTTCGGACCTTGTCTCACAAGCTTTTAGCAATTAGCCCATTGAGTTCAGCTACCAGTCGAGTCATGCAGCGTTACATCACGCTGCAGTTTCTACATGGAGCTCAATAGCAAATTTACCAGTGTGAATTTTGAAGTGGTAGCCACTTCTGCAGAGCTGTCAAAACCACACAGCCAACAAATATTTCCATACCTTCTATTAAAACGCGTATCACTCTTTTCTGCACTCATTAAATGCTATATCTCCTTCATCACTTGTCTTGCAAGCTCTGCTGAATGTAGTTATTGTGGTTTTGGGACAAGAGACATTTTCCATGCAGAACTAAGCTGGGGTATCTCACACCACTGGATCTCTGCAGTTTGACCATGGGCTCACTTTTGAAATGAAGAGGTGGCTAGCCAGACATGACAGTTATTATTTGCTCTCTTGTAATTATGACAAGCTACCTTTGTTGCCATTGGTTCTGAAGATCTGACATTAAGCTAAATATATCATACGATAAGGCCCAGAAAGAGTAATACAACTTCTATCTTCCTAGTTGATATATATATAGTTGCGATATCTTGCTAGTTGTATACAAACATTTTTAGTTCTAGCTCACAGGTCTAGAGCAAAATCCATGTAATTTATAAATGTAACTACTCCTACTACTCCTACATTTATACAGTCCTAAAATTATATTCAGCCATTTAAAGGCAACCGCAAGGCTGATGTTGCCCTCTGTGAAAATGAGTTTGATGCCCCTGTTTTAGATGTAGAAAACTGTTACTCTAGTGGAGACAGTGAAGTTCTTTCTTGCAAGAATCTGTAGTTGTATTTCACACTGTATTCTGAAAGCATCCAAAAAGACTCTTCGATAGTTGTATACTACTTTCTCCATTTAGGCTCACTGATGATGACCCTCTGAAACTGTACTGTATGTTACCTGCCACAGCAGGCTCCAAATGCAGTCTGTGGAAATCTTTACTCACCAGCCAGGTAAATATGTGTCTGTTGGACTGAAGCAAGGGTGAGGAATCTGTGGCCTAGTCACCAGAGTTTTATATGGCTCCCAATCATGTGATCCTTTTTATTCCTTATTCCTAGGTAACATTACACTGTATAGTATAGATATGCAGTTTGCTAAGTGTGTCTAAAGGCATCAGAGAAGAAAGAGTTCTTCATCCATGCATGAATCAAAAGCAGCTACCACCCTATCATGCCTGATGTGTTTCATCATGGATTAAGATGAAACACTGTGCAAAAGAACAGTGGTATTTAAAATTAGCAAAGTCTATGACGAAAAAAATAAGATTGTATGTAAAGTGTTTATGTGAGAAGGCCAGTTGAAAAGAAAAGGCTCCTTGTGTGCAATTCCTATCTTCATATATGAAACTGTGTTGATACTTCTTAACCACACTCATTGTGGCATGCTAGGAAAGCAAATCATGACTGAACCTGGCTGGTAGTTTTTCTGATGCAACGTAGTTCTAGATTTCAGGAGTGCTGCTTTCTCCGAAGAATGTAATGATCTTAAACCTCTGTTATACTGATTGTGTTTGCTGAAAAAAAAGTCCACTTCTGTCAGTTATTGAGCATTTCTTCTGAAATCACAACAGAAAGCTACCAGAAAATAACCTCACCACATCATAAATCTCGCCAAAGAGTAGACTTTTTACATCGAAGCTGCAAGTACAAGTACTATATTCATTTGCAGCTGCTTAATTCTAAGGCTGGTTTTGCTCTGGTCCTGGTGTTCCTCAAAGACGAGTCCTCCCTGAGCCTGGCTGCCAATTCAAGAATGGCTGCGAATTTGTAGTGCAGGACATCCAACCGACATCTGGCTCACTTTTTTCCAAATCATGAGAAATTTTAGTAGAAAAAAAGAAGTCTGTTCATCCAAGGATAATTTAAGGACTCCTGAGTCGCCAGAAGACTTTCTGGAAGTATTGCTAGTTTCTGTGAAGTTATTTCCTAGGAACCCTTCAAGTAAACATATGAAAGGTGCTGATTGTCCACCTTCATTTCCTAACCATTTGCAAGCACAGTACTACCGTAAAATTAGTGTGCGATCCTTTTATAATCACCCTACGTATGGAGGACCTGCCACATTCAATGCTTCTGGTTAATTTTTCTCCAGAGGAACCTTCCCCATATAATGCTGCAGAACTTGTAAAGAGGTGTGAAAGGAGGTTGGATTTCAGCTTATTCAGGATAATATAAATTAGCCAGGCATGGATTTCGTGAAAAATGGGACTCAGTCCAACAAAACATAAAGAGAATTCACCTCTACAGGAAGTATTTGCCTCATGATATCTTTGCCTTAACAGATACTATTATTTTTATTGCAATCCCCTAAAAATAACTTAGTTTATAAAATATTTATCATTTTTGATAAAGCAGATACCTTAAACTACTTCACGCTGAGCTGAAATCCATATCTTTTAAGTACTGGAGACTGCTAAAATGTCTAATACAGCGCAATTAATTTGTAACCAGTGAGTGCTGTGGGAAACATTTGTTCTACTTTCTTAAGTGTCATTAGTCTGTGTTCACCCTTTATATTAACATTTATTTTTTTATATCAAAGCCATAAGTGTATTGCTAATTTCCTGTAGTCAATAATTTTATGCATGTGTAAAAGATGGCTATATAAAATAAGATAATGAGGAAGTGATATTTTTGGCATGTTCGTCCATATGGACTGAAGGGTTCAGTGTTATTCCCTTTGCAGATACACATGAATATGCTTGTTATAGAGAAGTCCAGTCCTATGAAAGAAGCTCTTGTGAGAAACTAGTCACCATAAGATGCTGGATCCACTGTAAAATATAGAAGACAAAGTTTAAGCTGACTAATTCAAATGCCTCTTCGGGATCAAGAGACATCAGTTGTGGGTTATGCCTTCCTTTTTTTTTTTTTTTTTACATCTGTTTCACAGTACTACGGAACAATCTACTATTATTTAATTCTGCTTGGTTGAGATGAACAAAGTTCCTGGGGACCATTTCAAAACTGTGAGATTATCTGTCAGTAGGTTGGAGTCTGCATTTATTAATGGCATTGGATATTTTCTTAAGCAAATATCTCTCATATATCTCCAGTATTCAGTATTTAGAATTATTTTAAGAAGTTATTTCTTATTTAACTCATAAAGATACATCATCCAAGACTGATTTGCTTATTTGTCTAACAACAGCCATTAGCACCAGTTTGTAAGCCTGATAATTTTTTTTCTGAGATCTCATATAGTTTGAAGTTTTCTTGGATTTAATTCCATCCCTTATTTTTTCTGCTATGCTCTAGTTCGCAATGTATTTTTTATCTCTTTTTAGACATAAACATTCTACTAAATTAAAATAAATAAACTGTAGTTTTCTGCACTTTAGCAATATTCTTCTGTAGATTCCACAGATAATGTCTTAAATATTTTTAAAATTAAATATTGTTTTCTTATATGTGATCAACTCAGTCTTATTAGGGGTGCATCTATATTCCAGTAACTCACATAATATTTCTTTTTGACAAAATCTAAAAAGAGTCCAATTCTGCTAACACAATTACAATATTTGGGCTTTGATTGTACGGTTTGTACGGACTCAGATGTATTTTATTGAAAGTTTATGTTTTCCCATTAATATTTATTTTCCTTCCACTAATTTACACTATCAATAGAAAAATAAATTACTCTGAATTTAAATTGGCTTTCTCTTATCCAGTATAAATAACATATTAGAATGCCCCCTTGAGGAACACTGCAATTACTATTTCAGCCATCATCTTTTCAGGGAGGGATCTGAAAAATCTCAAATTTTAGTTTATTTCACAACTGACTGCAGTATTAGTTGGTTAGAACACAACAGCCTGTTCAGAAGAGGGAAAACACAAGGAGGTAGGATTCAGATACATAGGTCCCTGTTTTAAAAGAAGACCATACTGGTTTTCTTTTTGAGGCAGATACGAAAAAATACCCTGCATGTATCTACAAGCAGAGATCAAATGTGTTCATGGCTTGTGCAAATTCCCAGCTTTACACCCCAGACTTCAGACTCTCAGTTCTCACAGATGTTATTAAGATCAGTATTTCATTGTTAGTGTGCAATTTAGATAAGAAGCTCTCTCCTCTCCACACATATTTTTTGTTGGCTATATGGATGGTGCTGGACTCCACATGTTTCTCACTGTAATGGAATGGGAGAATTGAAGCAAATATGGTAGGGGTTGGCACTTACATAGAGTAAAATGGGAATCAGGAAGGTCTGGGCAGATGGAGAGAAGATGGCCACAAGTTTTACATGTTATTCCTACTAATGGGACAGTTTCAGGAAAATGTACAGCCCAGTTGGAGTCACCGGAAGATGAGAAAAAAAATGAAAATAAGGCTAAAAACTAACGAGACAATTCACTATTTTTTTAAAGCAAGGCTGTAGAAGATAACAACCAAAAACCAGCCTCACCTCAACCCAGTATCTCTTAATTGACCAGGACACTTTTTCCTCTCCAGGTGCAGCAGAATTTAATCCTATGCATTGCTCAGCAAGGACAGGATTTTCTTTGGAGGAGCAACTATGGATCATAGAAATTTTTTATGAAGGCATCTTCACATTTCATAAACAGAGAATAAAGAGAGGGTAGAAGAGTGCTGAAACTGGAGGTTTTGCCTTTCCTTTATTGCATCTGTAGGCATTAAAGTGTCTTATTCCCTGTGAGGCAGGAGAACGGCATCTCAGACTGAAGCCTACATTCTAGGCAGTTACCACCTGCTAGCAGAGATAACAACTCCCTGTCTGTGTTCTTCTTCTGATATTTGGCATGATTGATAATGATAAGAAGGGAGAAGGTACTACAGCAGTAGATGACTTGGCCCAGTGCTCCTTACCTAGGGAGACACCATGAGATACTTGCCTCCTTGTTGAAAACAAAATAATTTAATTCCCTGAATATTCTACTAACATGTCATTCAGGATGACATAGCTGGATGAGATAACCAAATTCCTAAAATGGATCAGCCTAACCCAGCTGTCTCGTTTAAGGATGATTTAAAGCTAATGAAAAATGAAAATGGCTTTAAAAAAAACCCCTTAAACAACAACAAAAAACAAACAAGAAATTCTGAAGATTTGAATTGACTTAATAAATATGCACAAGACTTTTTAGGAAACCAGTTGAATTTGCTGATCTGAAACCATCTGAATGAACACTTAGTTCAGAGTTCATCACCTCTAACATAACTCGAGCTCTTAATTCTCTGGAATTACAGTGGCCTAAATACAGCTAAGAGTGGTTAGACAAACAAAGGCCACACATTTAATGAACTCATAAGTCAAACTGGAGGAAATACACCTCGTATCTCCCACTAAAAAGCTGAATAGGTAAAAAATGATTAAATAACACTGTACTCTCTTCTAAACAAGTCAGACAGAAATTTACCCTGGCCACCATGGATTTTATACTTGCTTGAGCACTGTAGCTTTTCATTTTATCTGTTTGCAGAAGAGAAAATAGCAGAAGATTGAATTCTTCATATATTTCTCAACATATGGGACTTTTACTGTTTAAATTCTAAAGAGAGTGAGAAAGAGATGGTCAATGTAACCCTGAAACACGCATTTGAAAAAACAAAACAAAACAAAACCCACCTCAAAAACAAAGCACCTGTGTTTTCTGGCTGGATAACAGTGTATCAGCCAAAATAGCTGTTTTAACAATTCTGGCTGTGGTGCACTAGCGCCCCATAATTCATTTCATAATTGGGAAAAAATGTAGTATTTTCTGACATCATCTCAGTGCAGTTTTGGACACATTGTACTGCAGAGAATCCAACAATAACCACTTATTTTTCCTCTCCATGATTTAGGAAGAATCCAGTG
Source organism: Streptopelia decaocto (assembly GCF_964273445.1). Lineage (NCBI taxonomy): Eukaryota > Metazoa > Chordata > Aves > Columbiformes > Columbidae > Streptopelia > Streptopelia decaocto. The sequence goes on along the minus strand of NC_138655.1, from coordinate 138,702,148 downwards.
ACCAGGATGGTAGCAATACATGTTCACTTGGGCTTTTTGGTTCAAAATCTAGATACAAATAATAAATGTGTATTCAATTATAAATTAAATTGTATTTATGAACTTGTATGCTTTCTCTTTGCCTGCTATTAAATCAAATCAAAGAATCAGACCCAGAAGTTTTGGAAGCCAGAATCTGAAAACTAGATGTTGAGCTCTATGGAAGAGAAGAAAGGTGTCAGCTCTCCATTTTGTGATTTGTCGTTATATTACAGTGTTGTCACTCAGTGTTTTTTTTCTCTCCAGTCCCTATCTCAGTGGTAACTGATTCGTGTCCTATTATTTGCTTATTACTAATTTTAAAGCACAGGACCAATCACACAACTGCGCTCAGAATTCCTCTGTGTCACATATGAGTAAAATCTGTGAACTTTGGCTGGCAGATCTCCCCCCACAGCTGGGTGGGTTGCTGCAGAAGAAACTGGTTTTGGAGAAGAAGCCATCTTCCCGCCGGAAACTGCCTGCCATTCTAGGACTAGAATTACTATGAAGATGGCAGCAAAAACCTCATTCTGACATTGGCCATCCTGATGCAAATCCTGAATATGACTCCCTTGAGTTACTCTGAATGTATAGATTGGGTAATATAATTTGACTTTTTCTTCGGCAGGGAAATAGGAACCTATTCTGAGAATAGCCTGGTGTTTTTCACCATGTGAGAGCTTTCTGCTGATAAACTAGCATGTGGCGGTCAGCCTGCCATTTCTGGTTATTCTGCTTTACCTGACCTGATTGATTTAAGACAGATCAGAGAAAGTGATGCAGATGGACACAGGCCTATGAAGGGGACACAAGAGGATACATCAAATGGAAAGGGGACAAGGATGGTAATTTTGTAGAAGACCAGTGTGTTTTTGTGTATGAGAGAAGTGGTACAAGGTTATGCAGAGCTGAGTGATGTTTGTTTTTTTAAAATAATTTGGGTTTACATCCAATTGCACAGCAAAAAAACTAAAGACACAAAGCAGTGCCAGGTAGTGACTATTGTCAATGATGACTGTGAACGTGAATGACCCTGAAGATCATCCACAGAAGTAGGATGGACATGCTTAATGTCTCAGTGGTTGATCTGTGAATAGTTGTTTAAAATACCCGTCTGTGTGATAAGGTTTTGATCATGTGCTTCTTTATCATGTATAATCATGCTGACATTTGAAGCCAAAAACGTGACAAAAGGTTGTATCACAGCTTCTGTGGTTCAGCTCACTGTTTGACAATGTGCTTCAAGTTCAGTTTACCATAATATGGACCAGCGCTACCTAAAAATGGCCTGAAAAAGGTGCAAACACCTGTGCAGCATGTGCAGACTGAGAAACCTGTATCAGTGTACTAAGCTCAAAGTGCTGCTAAACTGAATGGTCCCTAAACATGATGCTGTATCTGTGCTGAGTTTCTACTGCTAAATTCTTTGCTAGGAGATTCCTGTGTTAACAGACATGTTGGCTGAATGTTTGTTCAAAAACAAATTAAAAAGCTACATTTTAAAGAAACTGGCTAGCACAGAAGAAACTGATGTAGTTCATTGTGTCTTTGAAACCATACTACCCTACCTGGAAAAGTCAGGGTTATCTGCTTCTGAACTGCACATTGAAGAATGAAGTTCTTGTGAATGAATGCAAATAACTAAAAAATAATCCCAACACAATTCTAATGTGTACAATTTCACAGCAACCACAAAAGACACATATTCACTTTCAGATCAATATTGACGTGAGAATAAAATAGAGAATATTTTCATTTATTTGTCTATGACTAGAACAATGTCCACAGAACTTTAGAGAAATGGGTTTCACTAGAGTCGGTTAACGGATGGTTCCTTAAATTCAGCTGCTAACTATCATGGCATCAGATTTTTAAGGACAGTTTTCTCAACTGCATTTGCATTGTCAAATAAAAGATCAATTAACACTGTTGGAGAGAGCTGGCTACAGCCATATTTCTCAGCTTCTTTCCTAAATTGCAATGTAAGATACTTTTTTTTTTCTTTTTTAATTTAAACTGTAGTTGATTTTTGTGTTAAAAAATCAAGTATGAAAAACTAGCATTACATCTCAGACAAATTATTGGTTCTATGACAGCAAATGAAAGCTCTTTAGGGGGTATGGAGAAAGACAGAAAATGTGCACATTTTCAAATGCAATTATATGCAAAAATATTCAAATTTACTGCTAATAATGTCAACAATTGGCAACAAATAACATATGGAGTAAGTCACCTGGTAATATAGGTATCTCAAAGAAATTTTGGTACGATGGAGTGTTTATTATAACTTCGCAGTAATAGTTACTGTGATGATTTTTAAAATCATGTCATTTATAGAATTCAACAGAATTAACAAGCATAAAATCCACAAAATCCTTACACTGTGCCTATATTTGGAAGGAATAAATGTTAACAGTGATTTCAGTTATTTGTTATTTCAGACAAATAACTGCCTCTTGATGCTTTTGAACATGTCTAGGACAAGTCCAAGACCTTTAAACAGAAATTGTTATGGTGTCTAACTTTTGTTCCAGGCAGGCTAGGACTACAGACACAGAGCCAACTCTGTATCTGGCCTAACTCCACTCACAAAATTGGCCAGAGATAAATTTGTCACATTGATTTCAAGTAAAATTCAGACCCAGTGTGGTGCTCAGGGCTCTTCCAGAACAAATTGTAATACAGGAAGTCTGTAAAACCACATTTGGAATTGAATGCTTTGAATTACTATTCTTTCTATGACTTCCATAGAAATGACTGAGCTTGCATTTTTCTAGGGTTATTACAGTTGAGTATTTCTCCATTTTTCATAGCTATTTACTAAAACAAGTCATCATTTGTTTTCATGGATACTATACAAACACTGGAGAATTTGTCCTATTGTAAAGACTGCCTGGGTAGACTGAAGGAGAAAAAAACAAAGTACAAGTAAAGTTGCCATATAGTAACCAAATATAGTGTAAATTTTGAGAATATTTTTCTAAAATGAAAAGTGACTTCAAAACTGTCTCTCAGGTTTGCTGTTTTCAATCGTTTAGTTTATTGCAGATATAGAATATTTTTCTGAAAACAGGTCTTGAGAAGGTACAGTGCAAAAAATAAAAGTCCTGTGACCCAGCTGAGGACAAAGCTTATGAAGATTACGCATAGGAAACACCAGGGAGGAAAGCATGCAAAACAGATTTGAGCAAGCAGATAAATGGAAAACAAAGGCTGGCATCTTTGATGCACCATATGGAGTGATGAGGTGACATAAAAAGAGGCAAAATAGTCCGAAGACTGTGGACTTGACAAGCAAGACCAACAAGTTTGTTCGCAGCAGTTATTCCAGAGATTCGGATTGGAAGGACGATAAATATTTATGAGGAAGTTTTAAAATTGCCATGGTGAAAGAACATGGTCAGTCTGTTAAAGGAATCACTGTTTGGTGTCAGTATTGAACATAAGATACCTTGATTAGCGTGTATTTTTTGCCAGATGGTACAAACTGTTCTCTAATTGGAGTAAGGAAGCAGTGACCTCTGTACAGTTACAAGTTCTCAGTTTTTTATTAAATTTTCTAAGAATCTGATATTTCCTCACACCTAACGAAGATCTAAGTAAGGTGCACAACTATGCAAAAGCCCATGCAAAAGCCTTTTATTTCTTGTTGCTTAAATGCTTCTGCAAATCCAAAATAAAAAACTTTCAACCCAGTGCACAGAAGGTACCAGCTGTGGTAAACCACCCCTGCAGAACTTCAATTTAAGTTTTTGCATTTTACTTTTACAGCTCTAATAACATCATGTATGAGAATCTGAATGCTTAACTGGTTTCTGTAGGAGTAAACTGGAAGGCACAGGTGGAGACTTTTGTTGTTTGGGACTGACCAAAAGGAATGCAAGCATAGATTTTGGCAAACTCTGCAGCTCTGGGTGATTTTTGAACACCCCATCTGAGACAGTGGCTCATGAGTTACCCAAGCTGCATGAGTACAACTTAGGTATCAGTTTCTCTTTACAGGCACAAGTAAGACAAAAAAGTGTGAGAATTCATGCAGCATACCTCAGTACAGAGCAGAAGGGAGGTAGTTTTCATAGTTTGTTCAAGAGTCATGGTGCCAGGCTGCAGCTGGGAGAAGTACTTTTCAGTGCACACTCTTAGCTCTAGACAGTCCATCTTCTTGCACCAGGTCAATGCTGTAATCATGGGATCCTCACTCTTTTAATGCATGATTTGTTTCTCTGCTCCCCAAATACTGCACTTTGAACCCCAAATCTCTCTTCAGCAGAAGGTTGTAGGCAGAATGACTATCAGTAGACTAAAAATACAATTAACTTACCTGTTCACCAACTTGGGATCACTGCTGATCACACGTGATCACATCTAGCAGAAAAATATCAAAAATGCAAAAAAAAAAGGTAAGGAAAAAGAGTCTCCAGTGGCCAGCAGAGTGCAAGCTTCTTTTATTAAAGCGAGGGTGATGTCTGAGTGCAGTGTGTTATCTTGCCCTGTTGTCCATTCAGAATACTGATGACAAATATACATGGGAAAATATCCAATACTCACATCCAATGAGGACCAGGAAATATGTCTTTCTCCTCAACAGCAGAGACATATTTGGTATTCTTTTATTGTGTGCAAGTTATTCAAGGCCTGTCAGATTGAGGATATATTTTGTTTTACCAGCTGGGTTACAAAACTTTAGTCATTGCTATGGGCACATGGGTATGCATTTGTTTAGACATTTTACTTTCCAGTGAACACAGGCAAACTGGTCTTTGGATCTGACAAAAACATTGGTTACCTCTTTTTGCTGAAGTGTCATCTGGTGCTTTAAACTCAAAACTGTTTCAGTGAAAAAAATCTAAATTCACCTTACTAGCAAGTATTTTAAATGAATATTTCCCCTTCTTCATAGCTTCTTTTACCCTACTGCCACATAAAGGCTTGGAGTGGACTGATTTTTCCACAGTAATCCGTTTGTGCCAGGACTATATGGCAGAGTGTCCTGGCCACGGTGTGAGGCTCCAGTCCTACTTGTGATTGCTCTTGGTACCTTTTCTTCAGACCTGCTTCTTCCTCATCTTCTGCCTGATTGGTTCTTATTTAAGCATATAGTTTGTTATTCTAGCTCATGCCTTGTTCATTCAATATCGACACTGGTTTGGGCTCTGTCAAGTGCTTTTTTGCACATTTGCTGTCACTGCACCCATTCAGTGCAGGAGGCTGTGCCTTCAGGGTTCTGTGAAATTGTTAAGCATCTGCCTGAGACAATAAAATGTACTTTCCACCTGCTGCCATACCATATCTTTTCAGATTGTTTCCAAGATTTTCTCACATGCTCATATGTAGTTAAGTCCCTTGATCTACAGTGTCCTGGTTTATCTTTTCAAGCTTTGGAAGCATGTATTGATAAAAATAATGTAGTTTCCAGGAACTTGTCCTGATTCCAGTGATTTTTCACATTTTTCATTTTAGACTTTCATGTCTTTCCATGCCAGTTCCCCTTCAGTAATTTTCCTGCCATAGTCAAAAGTACAAGTCTTCCCTGATAATTTCATTTAAAATATTTAGATAGACATTATTTGTCCTTAATGTTTTTTCTTTCTTTAGGGCCTATAATCTTCTGGTTTGCACATTCCACCACTTTCCAGACTCACGCCCACTATATCTAAAACTGCCTCTTCTCAACAGATATCGATCTGCTTCCTAAAAATACTGAGTTCAGTCATTGTATTTTTACCATCATAAATAATTTCCACTTATGAGTGTTTTTCTTTTTTGTTTTACTGACTTTACACTGATTTAGATGTATCTTTCTGATCTTCCAGTTTTTCCTCTAACCTGGTGATTTGTATTCTATTATCATCTCTTTAGTGTTTTCTTTTGTGTCTTCACTTTCTTCCTTCAGTATTTTTCTGAAACTAGAAAAGTAATTTTCAAAATGTATTCTTCCCAAGTTCTCTAATAATTTAAAAGTACCCTACTATTTTTCCTCATTTGCTCTGATGTGGCGTGGTGGTTTCCATTGTATATGACTGGATTCAGAGTTCGTATAATCCCCACCTGTGCTGATTCAGTTACCAACCATGGAATTCCTGTGCATTACTGAAATCCAACAAATTTCCTTTACCTTCTCAATACCATTCCAGAATCTGTTTACAAATATCGATGTCTTTTACGATATACAATCTATATAAATCTCAATCAAGTTCTTCAAGCCTAAGTGCTTTCCTCTTAGGTCAGATTCTGGTTTAACACATGTAGGCTTTGCATTTGTCATTTCAATGATATTAGTGGATTCTCCTCTGACTCACAGGGGTGTAAAGCGAGGTGAGGCTCCTCTGGCTCACAGTAGGCAACAAAGACTGCTGCACAGAATGTAACAAACTGCCCAGTTTGTTGTGCTTGCCTCATTTCCAACTATTAGGTATAGCATTGTTTCACCTCTAGTTGGCTCTTGCGTAGTACATTTAAATTTGTCTTCAGATTGTTGGACTTCCCCCAACTAACAAACACATTGTATTCAAAAACTAAAGCTAATATCAAAAGTGAAAAGAACAGTTAAAGACATTTCTTTGGCCTGACTCAGATGAGTAATGAGTATACAGATTTCCCCCCAGACAGATTTGTTAGCTTAATGTTACCCTTGTGAATTGTACTTCAGAAATAAATACATGAACTACTTATATCAGCTGAACAAAACAGTGAGACAATTTAAGCAAGAAGGACCATGTTTTTTTAAGCTGTGCATCCCTAAATTAGTATCAATTTTGCTTAACTTTGTTCCCAACAAGTTTCTCAGTTTACCACTCTTCCTCCTTGCCCTCAGTGCTCGAACCCTTCTCAGGGTATTCTCAAGTGTCCAGTCTTAGAAACTGTAAAAATATGAATAGTGTTGAGCACTGGTGTTCACGCTACATTGGTTCACTTTCGTCATCAGCTAATGCTCCAATCTTCCACTTTTACAAATGGCCTGCTCAATATTTCATCCTGTTATTAGAGAAGCTAAAAAAAAAAAAGACATGCAGAGACTGACAGATAAAAGGTAAGACAGGCCTGAAGTATTATCTGTATGTTAAGTAAGAAAAAGAAGAAATACTTGAGCTCACTACCAATCAGCATATTTTATACTTTTACTGTTTTTCTCCTAAGGATCTTGATACTGTGTCAACCTGACAAGCTGGTTTATGTCACCACAACCTAGTGGCTTTAATGCTCTATTTCAAACGTGACGGTAATAAGCAATATAGGTATTTCTAATGACTGAAAAAAAGATGATTTATAGGCCAGTCAGCTTCCCCTCTGATACCAGAAAGACTATGAAACAAATCCTCCTGAATGCCATTTCTGGGCACATGAAAGACAAGAGGGTGACTGGAAGCAGCCAGCATAGGCAAAATAAGTCTGATCAATCTGATTGCTTTCTATGATGAGATTACTGACTTTGTGGACAGAGGGACAGTAGTGGATGATGTTCACCTTGACTTCAGCAAGGCTTTCAGTGTGGCCTCCTAAAATCAAATCAGTGAGATATTGTTTGGTTAGGTGGACAAAAGATATTTGTAACACTGATTAGATTGCTAGGCTCAAAGCATTGTGATCAAAGTTCAACCAGTGGCTGGTTACTAGTGATAATCTTCAGAGAACAATCTGATTATGAAGGCAATATTATTTAGTGTCTAATAAAGACTTGCAAGTTGGCATGCAATGCACCTCTAGGTGCTTCATCGGGCACAGACTGAAGCACAGAAGATTCCATCTGAATATGAGGAGAAACTTCTTTACTTTGAGGGTGCCAGAGCACTGGAACAGGCTGCCCAGAGAGGTTGTGGACTCTCCTCCTCTGGAGACATTCAAGACCCTCCTGGACACATTCCTGTGCTATCTGCTCCAGGTGTACCTGCTTTAGCAGGTGGGTTGGACTAGATGATCTCCAGAGGTCCATTCCAACCCCAGCCATTCTGTGATTCTGTGATCCATAGATTGAGGGAAGTGAGGTGAGATACACTGAAAGGCAGGTGTGCTATTTAGAGCATCTGGAGAAATGCACTGACAGGAATCTCATGCTTAAGGGCAGAGTCCTGCACCTTCAATGGAGGCAGTCACACAGCAGGACAGGATGAGTGACAACAGGCTGGAAAGCAGCTCTGCAGAAAGCTTTGGTGCCCTAGGAACCCTAGTACACAAGCTGAGTGTCAACACTTGGGTTGATCTTCTGGTGAGGAAAGTCACCTGCCCATTGCCTGTGCAGGAGCGCAGCTGGCAAGTTGAGGGAAGTTGTTCTCTTCTGTTCAGCACTTGTGAGACCACATTTGTAGAACTGTGATCAGTTTGAGGGCTCCCCAGTACAAGAAAGTCAGTGATGTACTAACATGGATCTGGTGGTGGGTCGTGAAGCTGTTCGGAGGCTGAAACACACCATTTCAAGAGAAAGCTGAGAGAACTGTTTTGTTTTCACATTAAGAATAGAAATCTAAGGGGGATTTTATTGTCATCTTCACCTACCTAATGGAAGGGTTTAGAGAAAATGCAGGAGTAGAGATACTACTAGGAGACAACAGAAATCGGCTGGAGCATGGAAACTCTGACAAGATAGAAGGGGAGAAAAAAAAATCTTATGACAGTGGTTAAATACTGGAATAGGGGTGATGTGGAATCTCCAGCATTCAAGATATTCAAAACTCAACTAGACAAGATCTAAGCAACCTGACCTAAGTGCCTGAGCACTGGAGGACATCTAAATCTACAAGGTGTGATTCAGTTGTCCCTTCCAATCTGAATTCTTCTGTGGCTCTGTGATCCTTTCCTCCCAAATCCAGGCACTGGTTTAGAGCTTTAGAAACGGACAGGCAAAAAGACTATTCTGACACTTTTAAAAACCAACCAAACAAACCCCCAGAAAAACTCTAGCCAAAAAGTTAACAGAGTTAAAAAAAAAAAAATACTATTGCAAGAGCCGGGTTACCAGTATTTGTCCTATAAAAAACAATTTTAAAAGACTTTTCTGTCTTTAATGAAGGCCAAATGTTGGAAGCAGTAATTATAATGTTTACAGTGAAGTACAGTTTTAGATCTGTAGCATATCCATGCCTGACTGGTTTTAATTAATAATGGCAAGCCACAGAATTGTCTGTTCTTTCAGTAACATACTGTAATACCCAAGATATCCACCAGGCATAGTGTGGCTGCTTCTCCATCTCCCCTCCTGACTTTATGGGCTGGTGAGTATCTTGCAGTGAAGAACCAATTCAAAGCGACCACTGTTGTCCTGAGCAGTCTCTGCTTGAGCAAGGTGAATATGAAAATGCAATCAGGTTGCATAGGGTTTTTTAAGATAAGTTTTGCATATCTCCAAGGTTGAAGATTTTGCAGCCTCTCCGGACAACCCGCTCCAGTGCTTCATAGCCCTCAACAGTTTTGTCTTCAGAAATAGTGCTGGTTGGTTCTGTCTACATACAGTCTGCTATTGGTACTTTTAGCTCTGCCTATAGTAATCTAAGCAGAGGCAGGATCCCTAATTTTCCATACTGTAACATCGGTTTTGGTTTGTGCTAGTCAGCAACTCCCCAGCCAGTGCCTGGGAAAGGCATTTGATATGCACTGTGATTCACTGTAATAGTGACTGTCTGTAGCAGACAGTTCAGATGTGCCCACACTGTGCTGGACAAAGGAGAAATAAGGTGCATGAACAAATAGCTAACTCTGTTTGCTTAAATGATGCACATTTAACCTTGTGGCTTAAATATGCATCAGAACAAGATAATAATCCCAATCCTGTTCTCTTCAGTAGTAGAGCCGTGACTCCCCCTCACAAATCCCCAGTGCTTCTTCCCTCTTATGAAGCACTAACTTAGACATCTGTTACTGAATTGTGAGAGGTGAAGTTATTAAATAGAAACAGTACATTTCTTCCGACACAGAAGAAAAAAAACATTCTGATCTCATGATGAGGTCTGAGTTGGTGAGCAGGGTACAAGGGTAGCTGTCCTAGTGGGATATGTGGGAGTCACCAAGACGTATCTGCCAGCTCAGTTCTACATTCCAGTTTAACAAACATTTTTTTCTCTTTATCCCTGCGTTACAGTCCGCCACACATATACCTGTCTCCTTTTACTGCACCCATCCTACTGATTCCTTGTTTTAATCTTGTTTCATATACACTGCTCATGTACAAATAAAATGGTGTATTGCTACTCTTGTAGAAGTGCTGGTATTACACCTGTAATGGAAAGGCACAGCAAAATATAATACAACCTCTGTGTATGTTTTCTAATCCTTATAGGTGTAGTGAATCATATACAGATGTAAGACATCATAAAACTAGAATTTTTCTACTGATGTGCTGCAGTTTTATAGGAAAACTTTTGCCTTGACTTTGACTGTCCAGATGGAACTGCTTGAAGATGCATGGAAAGAGAAGAAGGCACAAAGATTTCAAAAAAATTAAGGAATTGGAAATGCTGAAGTGTATAGTATTTGATGGTGAATTGCAGCCCTTAGAAGTCCCGTGTGTTGTGCTCTTCCAATAATATCAAAAGAAGGAAGTTTTAAGGGACTGACAAAGTTTCAGTCAGAATAAGGTTGTGTCCTGATTTTGTTAAAAACAGGTTTCTCTTTTAGTGAATTTGCCTGTCAGCTAAAGCCTTCATATTAGCTGCATTTTCCTGGAAAACCAGATACAAGTTTTGGTAAACATAGCAACGGAATGTGAGGTTATGATAAGGATTGATGTACATCTCGCAAGAGGGGCAACGAGAAACAGGTGACCAAGAAACTGACCAACAGAGTATAACATCCCGTTCACATGAATACTTAATATAAAAGTGGGAGATCATGAGGATCTCATCCCTTTTCCTTATGGCCGACATTAGGAGAGGACCTTGCTAGTCGTCCCTGCGAACTGAGGCCTAGTGAGAGACTGAATCGAGCTCCGATTGGCTGCAGAGTCCAATCCAGGACTTCGGGTGCTGGCTCTGCAGTTGCTGGGACTTTCAAGATTGGTTTTGTATATTTTGTATTATTTTCTCTATTCTCATTAGTAGTATTGGTAAAACATTTTTTTAATTTTTCCAACTCTATTCTCTCTGTCCTTCTTACCCTCCCAATCACCTGTCCTTAGTGGGAAGGGGGGAGAGGGAGAAGCTGAAGGCGGAAGTGGGGGAGAGGAGGTTAACAATACATCTGCCAGAGTTTTATTGTCACCCAACAATCTAAACCTCAACATGTTGAAAACTCCTGAATTAAACTATTAATAATGCTGAAGTCCCCATGCCACACTGGACCAGAAAGACAGCTTTCTCTTTCATTGCCTAGATACACAACATCTTCCAAACTTTGAAATCTCAGTTAGTATATAAATAGGATAATGTAATTTTGCCTTTTGATTTCACTGTGGTGCAGGATTATCTTGTTCGGTGCTCCTTTTCAGGCCCGTAGTAATGCACAGTAGTGTACTGTAGCAAATTACAGTTTATACAACTGAATAGAATGAAAGTCATCACAACACCTACAGTCTAAGAGTGAAAGACACATCTGTGTTATGAGTCCATCCACATGCCATGCAACATATATTTCATGAAAAGTCAGAATAATAGTGATAATTAGGTTTGTGTAGAAGTTATGAGGCAGAGGCAGAACAAGGTAGTATGTTGCTGCAACCACATGAGAGCTGAAATAAGTTTATGGTTTTCACTTTGAGCAAGTCTTAGGACTGCTGCAGAGAAACGATTCCAGTAACACAAGCGTCTACTGGCAGAAGAAGTGGGAAGTTTAGCTTGTTAACAGAGCATCTGGCTTGCTACTTCTGTTCTTCCAGCATGCACTAGTGGAAGGACTTTGGCAGCACTGTGTGTCAGCGTAGAACAGCACAGTAGCTAATGCTACACATTTACACCAACATTTTCCAGGTGCTCCTTCCTTACCACTCCTGGTCACACCACTTTGGGCCTCAGATATATGTATGGAGAGAAACACAGTAACTTTGTCACTGAATACGCTCTGCCAAAGGAAAAAAAATGTGCCAGAAGTAGAGAGTGAGCGCAAGCTGGTAGTGGCCAAGTCTCTACACAACCTGTAACAGCTGAAAATCAGACCTTTGCATGGTACTGCTGCTGCTGCTCTTATCTGGGCAAAGGTAAGTTTTTTCTGGCAAAATGTTTTGATCCTTCGATCGACATAAAACTAGTAGCAGAGAAAGGGAAATAAACAGTGACAAGAAAGAGAGAAAAGAAAGAAAATAACTAAGAGAAGAATAAAAGGAAATAAGATACAACAATAAACGGAGAAAGATAACAGCTTCAGAAAAAAATTAGTCAGAAAACAGGGAAGGGGATACTGAGAAAAGGGAAGAGAGAAGAAAGGAACAGAACAGAATCTAATATAACATTTGTGAAATTTAAAATTGCATTTAAATCCAAGATTTATTTCAAGCTTAGTTGTGCTATTGCTGTGTACACCCGCAGTCCTTGGATCCCAAATGCAAATCCAGTGCCATAAACTAATGTTATCCCATTCCAGTTCTACAGGAGCAGAAAGAGCATCATGAAGGCAGTTCAGCTAGTGAGAGAAAGGCAGACATAGCATTTTCTTCCGCTGAAAGCATTAAGTTCATTAGAAGAAAAACCGCAACATCTGTAACATGCACAAAGTACATATCACTTAAAAAGTGTGACTAAAAGTGAACTGATATAAATTAGCTGCTTGTCCTTCTTCTTTGAACATAAACCCACTCTATCACTTTATGTTCCCCAGGCTAATAAAATCATCTATGCAAAGCTCTTAAACAAAGCAGCTTACTGATCAAATAATTGCCAGATCTAGAAACACTGTGGAGAGAAGTGCATCTTTATAAAAACAATCTGCACTCTGAAAATTTTTCTGAACAATGTGAAGTAGAATTTATGAACAAAGAGTACAGAGGTAACAGACCTTTCAAAAGCATCTTTTTCCCTGATTGCAGTTGTCAAAGAAGCACCCAGCACTTTATATGAAAAGATCTATTTCTTGTTCTCTTAATCTTTTAATACTGCATTTTTTAAAAACTGCAATTGGGGAAATAAAGAAGCTTGATGGAAACAATTCAGAAATTACTAATACTGGGAAATGGACAAATTCAATTAAGCTAAAATCAAAGTACCAGTATGACTGGAGAGTTTCAAGTATTTTAAATATCAATATTATGTCTTAGTATTATCATTTCAGATAAGTCCTGTTTTTGACCTTCGCTTGTTCATATGTGCCAAAAGCTAGCCAAGATGTTTCTTGTACATCTGAAAGGCATCTGCAACAGTGAGGGGAGCCTAAGAAACAGAATAAAACAGAATTCACTTCAGAGTCAATATCTTCTTTTGTTCTGACAAACATAGTCCTCAAGTGAGAGGAAAAAAAAGAATGGGCCTTTTATGGCTGATCGGTGAAGATACTCTCCTAAGGGGCCTGCTCTGAATTACTCTGTAAGTTGCTGTTGACTATAAAGACAGTTTAACCTGCCAACTTATTAAAATAGGCAAATCACCCAAACAGAAATCTCTGTGCAACATACTGACCACAAAGGTCATCAGGATGCCTCCTGGAATTGCCTGTGCTCAGCGCCAGATATTGCAAGGTGCTTAGGTCAGCTTTTCCTAAAGTCAGCACTAGTTGTGGATGCACAACACCTCAGAAAGTTAGATCTTAAAAGATCATATAGGCTACTTGAGCAAATATCACTGAAAACATCTGCTACACTCTTAGGAAAGTGGATGGTGGAGGTACTTTTACATTTAGAATATAACTTACATGGATCTGTTTCCATATACCAAGGTAACACCTAAGAGCCAATGGTGGACAAGTATATGCTTTTATACAGACACAGTACAAAATGATGGACCCTGGCTGAGGAAACCTAACATCTGAGAATGGTGTTTGTGTGAGTTATGTGTGAACTTTTTTTATCTACTAGTTCCATGGTGCAGTGAATTCATTAGCTATTCAGCTAGCAACAGATAACTGGGTAGTTGCTCTAGGTCAACCAAACACAAAGTAGCTCTGATCCTGTAAAAATTACTGTGATGCTGAGATCCTGTTAAATGAGGTCTGATTCAAAGGCCTCTGGATCAGAACTGCCTTTTCCTGAGGCAGTTCAGAGCAAAGGGGAAATGACCATGCAGTTGGCTGTATTCCTCTAGGTAGATATGTTCTGCAGACGCTTGTTTAAAGTTTCAAATGCTTTTTTAAAAATTTCCTTTGGAGAACAGGTTAAGGTAACCTAGAAATCCCTAGAGCTTGGAAAAATATTGAGTGGGTGGGAACCTTGCTAAGTGTGATAAAATGGTATGTTTCTTCAGTTGACTAAAAATGTATTCACAGAATCACAGAATGTTAGGGATTGGAAGGGACCTTGAAAGATCATCCAGTCCAATCCCCCTGCCGGAGCAGGAACACCTAGATGAGGTTACACAGGAATGTGTCCAGGCAGGTTTTGAATGTCTCCAGGGAAGGAGACTACACAGCCTTCCTGGGCAGCCTGTTCCAGTGTTCTGTCACCCTCACTGAGAAGTTGTTTCTTCTCATATTTAAGTGGAACCTTCTGTGTTCCACTTTGTATCCATTGCCCCTTGTCCTATCATGGGTTGTCACCAAGAAGAGCCTGGCTCCATCCTTGTGACACTCACCCTTTACATATTTATAAACGTTAATGAGGTCACCCCTCAGTCTCCTCCAAGCTGAAGAGACCCAGCTCCCTCAGTCTTTCCTCCTATGGGAGATGCTCCACTCCCTTAATCATCTTTGTTGCCCTGCGCTGGACCCTCTCCAGCAGTTCTCTGTCCTTCTTGAACTGAAGGGCCCAGAACTGAACACAATATTCCAGGTGTGGTCTCACCAGGGCAGAGTAGAGGGGGAGGAGAACCTCTCTCGACCTACTGATCACCCCCCTTCTAATACACCCCAGGATGCCATTGGCCTTCTTGGCCACAAGGGCACAGTGCTGGCTCATGGTCATCCTGCTGTCCACCAGAACCCCCAGGTCCCTTTCACCTACGCTGCGCTCTCTCTTAAGTCAATGTAAAAAGATCTGTAAAGAAAATGTAACCTTGACACTGATTTCATGCTATCTAGCACCTACTATTTGCAAATGGGTGTAAAGCTCATGGTGCAGAATTGGCACTGATCATTACTATGTACAGTAGATGACATGATGCATTGCAGGGTAGTACCTCTACAGTGAGTCTGCAAGGTAAGGGCTTGATCCTGTGCCTTGCACTATCGAGGTTAAGGTTTTCAATGCCTTCAGTCTTTTAGGATCCAGATGCTAGAATGACATCTAGACAAAGCCAGTCTGATTATATGAATCTAGGATCCCAAAGTGATTATTTACCAGTTCCTTAGAAATCCCATTCCCTAAACACTACACTATAGCACCTTTTATCTCAACACTGTTTGGATGCATGCTTCACATCATTCAGAAACACACAGCCTTTTAATACATACTGTTTTCAGGGCAATCACACTGGCACAGAAGGAAAAGGAACCACTCAAAACATGGTTTTGACATTGAGCTAATCAGCACTGTCTGAGATTTATTATTCTTCATACAAAAACAAACTGAAAGGCAAAAGTATTGTGAACATGACTTGACAAGCATTTTGCAGGTAGAATTCCCTTTGACAAACACCCTTTTGGTGGACAAAGGGCTCATCTTGCCCCTTCGCACATTCACTGGTGAAACATGCCAAAGACTGTGACACTCAATTAGAAATGAGTTACAAGACCACCTTAAAATTAAACTAATTTAAAGTTGCCTTCATGTGAAAAGAGTGGCCTTGCTTTCTACAAACATCAACTGTAAAATTGTATCAAACGATCCGATATTTCCTACAGCCAGAAATTAAGTGGACGTTGTGTGCAAGCTGTGTAAGTGAACCTGTAAGATTTCAGCGAGAAAGAAAAGAACTCCCTGTGTTTGTGGAGGATCTCATGTAACAACAGTCAAAATCTGCCTTTCTCTCAAAAGGAGGACATCCAAAAGTTAAACCATCTGCTGGGGCCTATATTCAAGATTAAGCCCTCAGCCAAGAGGCATGATTGATACTTAGTTTTAGGACACAAAAATGTTAATGTGGTATATATATTTTCTTATGCTCTTTGTGAACATTTCCTTTTTTAACCTGAGCCCTCTTAGGACTAATGAGATCAGCATGGTTTGTTATACTGAAGTTCTTGTTCTACCTGCAGACATCTGAGACTATTTTCCCTCTATATAAACTTTTTTTAGAAAGGAAAAATGGTGGGAAAAAATGTTTGCACAGAAGATGGAACTGTCAAAGAACATGCAAATCTGTATTAGCTTCTTTTCAGGTGCAAACAGGTCCTTCTAGTGCAGCCTGACTAACATTTACACATCTGGGCTACTACATACCTCTCAAAGATTGCCACAGTAAACTGTTCAATTTTAGGACTACTAAAAAAAAAATCTGCTTCTTAATTGGGCATAATTTTAACCTTGTTTGTTTGGAAAAAAAATGTATCTCACCCTTTTGTTGAACAGTCAACACCCCGTTCTAGGAACAAGTGATTCTGAAATAACAAAGGCTTTCTGGCTCTCCAGAGGTTCTTAGGTCCTTGTTATTGCTTTTGGATGATGGTTACCTTCTCTTTAGATTTGATGAATGCATTTATCCTGGCTGACAGGCCTTCTGATACCTGTAGAGTTGACTGCAGAGTTATGTGTGTGTGTGCAAGTGTGCATGGATTCTAACAAAACACATTGTTTACATGGTCTGTACCTAATCAGGGATGTGCTATTTTCTTTCATTTAAATAATCACCAAAATAACCTGTTAGACTAAACAACCTTATACTGCTGAAAACAAACCTCCCGAAGGAGTACTGGCCACAAATACCGACTCTGATTTTTGTCATTTTCTCTTTCTGGAGCTTTCCAGAGGACAGTCCATTCCCAGCTACACAAGTATCAGATCTGCCCTGATGTGACAGTGTGGAGCTGTGACTGCTTCACCTGCAGGACAATGACAACCTTGTCAAAGCCCGTGCTCAGGCTTCTCACCACAGATCTGTGTTTTTCTTGTCATAAGCAAGAACTAGATGAGAGGAGAGGATTTAGAAGCTGATCACAACAGGACACTGACTGAAATATATGCTTTGACTTCTCTGAGGGAGCCAGTGTCTCTTCACAATTGACCAGGGTGTCCTGGGAGACCAGCCAGGTACCCAAATGACTAACACTGGACAATTTAAAATCCAACCTCCCCATCATGTGTGAGGTGAAGTACTGGGGCCTCCATGCTGTCAGCTGACTTCTGTGGGTGAACTCCTGAAAAATTACTATTTGTTACAGTGTGTGGTGATCTTGTGTGATTAAGTTTTATATTAAAATCATTTTAAGGGTGTTTTGTGCAGTTAGAGCTATCACTGCTTACACATTACTAAAACAGCACTATAGTGATGTAGCTCTTCCTATAGGCATAGAAACTGAAGAAACTGCTCCAGGCTGACTGCCATGAGGAAGCAGTGATGGAGCATTTTGCGTGGGAGGATAAGGCAGCGTGTGTGTTTGTGCACGTGTGTTTTGTTTTTTTCCCAAGGGAAGATATAAAATTAGATATCTAACATGTATATACGAAGGCTTGTTTCACATTTATGACTCTAAACACAGTATTTGATATAGGATATTTACAAATATGGTGCAAATTTACTTTCACCATTTGCTTACACATGAACCCAAAACCAGACATAAGGATAGCTTCTAAGATATTTGATGTGAATACCACTATAGATAGCTACTAAAAGAATGCATGGCCTCTGTAGCTGTCATTTTAGAGAGTTCAGTTACACCACATATACACATTTATAAATATATATAAAGAAATGCTATGTTAAAAAAGTGGCGATAAGGAGCTATTGAAAATTCAGAACTCTTTGAGCAGTTCAATTCTATGATTCAGTTCTAAAAGACGAGCAAAATTATTAATGCACATAGGGCAAAGTGCAGAAATACTCAACAAAAATTTCTGTCCTGTATCTGGAAAGAAGCAAGATTACACATTTCACGTGCATTGATGACTGAGTAGTTTGCAGCCCATTAGTAACTATGGAGAATGCTAAATCAGCAAGCTAGATAACTAGCACACAAAATTCCCTTAAAGAGTTGGTTGAGGAATCGCCCAGTATGCCAATGTTGTCTTTAATAAATCCTAGAATAATGATAAAGGTCTAGAAGAATGGAAATGAGCTGACATTGGTCTAATATTAAAAAGGACACAAAGGAAGACCTAAGTGATTATGCTGCTGTGACATCAGGCCCAAACAGAATAATAGGAAGCAGGGCATGCAATTCAGTGAATAGAGTGAATAGAATTCATACTTTTCAGTAAAGCTCTATGTTCTTTAAATTAAGGATTTTAAACTGTTGCCATTTTAAAACAAAATTCCAAATTTGCTTCGTAAAGGTAACTGGGCAGTTTGAACAGTGTAATTCATAGGATGTTTTAGTCTTACCTGGCACTCTGCTGGGGACTGCTGCTGTTCAGTGCATCATGTGTTAAAACAGTTTATAGACAAGTTTAACAAGAGTTTTAAAAAGTAACTGACAAATCAGAACTATTTTTCCCTGGAGTTTCATTTTGTCATTATTATGCCTCATGCTGTTCAGCAGTTTTGTAAGTGATCTGGAGGTAAATATGAAACCACTTGTGCTAAAGATAGCAGACAAAGAAATGGTTGCTGAAATAATGCAGAGGAACCAGATTAAGTGATAAGATGACCCCATCCCAGCAAAATGCATTTTAATACAGCTAAATAGAGGACCTACATAGAAGAAGAAGGAATGACACCACCACCTTCTGACTGAGGAACAGCAAAGAAAATTTGTCATGGAAAAAGGTTAGTTCAGCTGTCCTAATAAAAAGACAATACTTGTCCTTGTTTCTTATCTTGCTCATATCCTTAACTAAATCAGGATTGCAAAGCTACAATGTCTATTCAAGCAGAAGCTTTCAGAAGTTACAGGTCTTGCTGGAGATAATGTCTCACATGAACACCTAGTGTGATATATACATGCTTGGATACATTTATTTGGAGTATTAAGCAGGACAAGAGTGATGATGGCACCTCTGTGAATCGTGTTGATGTGGCCAACATTATGATACTACAGAGAGTTCTGCGGTGGAATTTGTCTCTCTTAATCACAGGTGTTCACAACATCAACTTCTGCATGTGTTAATCTCTAGATGGCTTTCATAGTTAATGGAAATGAAACTGGAAAGCATACAAAGTTATTCCAGTTTGCCTCAGAATCACATAGAAGAAGAGGATTCCACAATTGTTTATGTTATCAGAAGAATGAAATATGACTTGCTTAGAATAAAGAGGAAACAGAGTAACAAAAATATTAATTGGTGGTAGCTGAACAGGGAGCAAACTACCACAGGGAAATGGAGAAACCTCTTGTCTGAAGAACAACAGTATATCTTCTTAGAACACATGATTTAGCTGAAGACAAGGTAGAATACAGCAGTGAATCAGTGAGAAGAGATGGCCCCGATGTACTGATTAGACTGGATGGTCTAATGATCTCTTGTGATCTTAACCTTGACGAGACAATGAGTTGCTCAGTTTTACTGCAGGAAAGATAAGGGTCTGATGTAGAAATGCTCTCAGTATAAGAATGGACACATATTTATTGGCAAATGGTCAAGACAAGCTGCAAATTTGTGACTTTTAAAATGTGATTGCAAGTTTATTACACATTAGTTAACACCATTTGGCTTTTTCCATAGAGTCAAATTTCACAGTTTTTTTGTGGGTCTGCAAGGTGCTAAAGCTATGGCACAAACAGGGTTTTATGATAGGGACCAAACAGAACAAAAAAATATTATATGAGTATTTTAGAATGCAGGTGGAAGACAAGTAATAATGAAAGGCTGATAACTCCCATGTTGGTCTGTCAAATAGTTATAACTAGTAATTCCTTGCATATATTATGGAAATGTTTGGCTAAAGATAAGCAGTCTTCTGTGTTGTTTATGCACCAAATAATACATTACCAAGGCACACCTCTGTCAAGTGTGCCTAGATTGCTGCAGCTGTACCTCTTGAGGCTCGCCTTATGGTTCAGGACAGTATGTGCATGTCCCTTCAGAGCTCCATATTGGGCTGAAGTTTGTTCCTGTTATTTCACCAACTGTAAAATGGGGCAATTCAATTCAGTTGGTTGCTTTACTGGTAGATGAACCTCCTAAGGAACAGCTCTTTCTAAGAGACTGCAGCAAGTGGTGTTCATATCCATAACACTCAATAAGATAGTAAGAAATATTATGGTAGATAGGAAAAAAAAGAGCAGAATGGTTTTGCAGTAGTATGTTTGCCTTTGTTAACTTCATTACATTACACATGGTCCTGTAAAATAGACAACAGATTAGGATCTGCACACAAAGTAGCATCGACATAGAGTTCGTCACTTGCCACTGCCACTTGCTAGAAAGATAAAGAGAACTCTGGCAATAGGGAACAAGCATTTCAGCAGTGAGTACAAAGAGCAGAAGAGAACATATCTGAATGTGATGTATACACTGATTTACCCTTAATTCACTGCTGTTCCTGATACATATCTAGTCCAGAATTCACAGCACAATTCACATTTTTTTTTTAAATTTCTATATTCATCAATCCCACTCTAAAATATAAAGTTGAATGAAAATAAAAGACATAGTCAGAAAATAAAAGTTTCCAAAAGCAAGTTGCACTGTCTTCAGATTCCACAATTTTTTCCCAGCCCTCAGTCTTGTATTCTTTATTTTCTTATATGGAATAAGTGTCAATCACTGTTTTACTAGCTTAAGTAACCCACCCTTTTTGCTTCATTCTGTTCCCCTTCAGGCCATGCTAATCCTTCTCTGCAGTCATGCAGCTTAGAGTTTTTCTTGTGTGTGAACGACTATGGCTCTACTCCGCATTCCTGATGTTAAGTAGTTGCCAAATGGAGACCTGATAATGGATGTAAAAGAGCTCACTAGCCAGGGTGGATGTTATATGCTGCATAGATACACTAAGGAAGAGAAGTTCTTCTTCAAAGAGATGGCAATAGACAATATAGCTGAAATGGACTAAAGGTGGGATGTGAGTTGGAAGGTCTTGCTTCACTAGGGTGAGGGAAGAAGCTGAGTGCTGATATTCAAAATACTTCAGAGTCTCAAGTAGATTTGTAGTAAGAGTTTAAAAAATGCTGTAGCTGACTAGGCACTTCTATCTTGGTGATTACACTAGAATCTGAGTTCCTCATCTGCCAGTTTCAGATCCACAGCTTCAGGTTAGCAGAAACCCAAGAAGTCTCTGAGGTAGCAGAATGAGAAGGTGTATTCTTCACAGTTTCTACAATTTTCACCAGTTGCCTTGTCCCACTAGTTTGGGAATGACAGAGCGTTAACAGCCATATGCATTATTAACCAGAAATAAGTATAATGCCAAATGAATTAATTCCTCAAAACATGAGCTCCTCCCTGTCAGGGAAACCTTCTCCTGAAAGCCACCATGCTGTGATGGTGTAAATAGGTGGCAAAGAGCCAGGTTCTAGGCTAGGCACAAACACAACACATTTTTTTAGAGAGAGATACTAATAACCCCTTCTATAGAACAGAATCATGAAATCATTTAGGTTGAAAAAGTCCTTTAAGATCAAGTCCCACCATTAACCCAATACTGCCAAGTCCACCACTAAACCATGTCCCTAAGCGATACATCTACATGCCTTCTAAACACCTCCAGGCATGGTGACTCAACTGCTCCCCTGGGCAGGCTGTTCCAATGCCTGACAACCCTTTCCAGGAAGAAATTTTTCCTAATATCCAATCTAAACCTTCCCCAGCACAACTTGAGGACAGTTCCTCTCACCCTATCACATGTTACTTGGCAGAAGAGACCAACACACACCTCACTACAGCTTCCTTTCAGGTAGTTGTAGACAGCGATAAGGTCTCCCCTCAGCCTCCTTTTCTCCAGGATAAACAGCCCCAGTTCCCTCAGCTGCTCCTCATCAGACTGTGCTCCAGACCCATCACCAGCTTCGTTGCCCTTCTCTGAACTCTTTCCAGCACCTCAATGTCTTTCCTTCAGTGAGGGACGCAAAACTGAACATAGGATTCAAGGTGGGGCCTCACCAGTGCTGAGCACAGGGGGACGATCACTTCCCTAGTCCTTCTGGACACTCTTGATTCACACCAGGATGCTCTCCAGGATCTGGCATTTCCAACTCATATTCAGTTGAACATACATGTAAAGTAGCTACAGTAGTTTGAAAGGGAGGAGGGGAAGGAAACTCCATCTTATTAATATTGGGCTAACAATGTTAAAAAAAGTGAGCATGGCAACTGTTAATGCAGCATTTATGAAAGCCTTTGCAGGTTTTATCCAAGCTGTATCCCTGTCCAGCTAGTGAAAATGCTGTAACCTCCCATCCAAACATGCCCCTCTAACCCTTACTAATTTCTACATTTTTCTCATTCCTTGCTATAATGTCAGTTTGCTTACTAAAGTGTGGGTACCTAACTTGAGGTCCAGCTGCTACTGTTTGTGAGCCAATCCATAGGACTGTGCATAGTTTTGAAACACTGAGGCTGCTGTTTCCCTCTAGAAAGTTCTGCCCTGACAATACACAACCAGTTGGCTAAACAGTTTTTGCATATGTACAGTCAAGGTCTATTGTCCTTCATTTCACAGAGTTCCGAAAGATTCACCACTGATTTGTGTCCTAAAAGAGAACTTACCATCTCACTCAGAATTCCCAGGCACATTTAAATTCTTCATGCTCATCAGACCTTAAAAGAAAACAAGAGTAAAAGAGGTATTACTGTCTCACCTAATGGGATTTATTAAAGATACTTTATGCGGGATTTAAATAGATGTTTATAATGTAAGATAAACTTTGAAAACAGTAAATTGGTATGTCACTACAGGTAACTATGGATAAATACATAAGGAAAAAGAAAAGTGATGAACTATGTTATAAAATAATCTAGCTTTTGTTTAAGCTGAGTTTTAATGTCTTAAAAAGACATTTATGTTGTGGTATGTTTCCTGGACTGAATATCTATGTTATATAAAGGCCACTGAAGTTCTCCCTTCCCCCTTCCACTTATAGGCTTTCAAGTTTAGGTCAATCATCATCCATCTGAACATGAAAAGCCACTTCTGATATTTCTCCTTCAGTGTTTTCTCTATCTGCAGCAATCAATAAATAAAATAAAATACAAAAAGAAGAAATCAATGAAATTTTATCAAGCATGAAATGGTGTTTTAACAAAACAGGGGGATTTGCTGAAGTAATGTTTCAGTAAGGAAGGAAATACCATTGACTTTATTACAGCTGCCTAATGTTTTCCACGAACTGCAGAAAATAATTCATTGTATCTTAGTGACCTACAATAACAGCTGACTGTTTGCACTTGATGGAAATGTGATTTGTGCCTACTAAAAATTAACTATTTAATTTCTCTGTATTCTCTCTGGTAACACATTAGTTTCTTTTGCATTTTGTTTTGAACTGCTTCCTGAAATGTGAACTCTAGCAAACACAAACCAATTGCTATGCAATATTCTCTCACAAAAGAAGAAAAATACAGGCAGACTGCATGTTTCTGTGAGCTGTAAAACCCATGGTGGCCTCTGAAAGACTGCGTGTAGATGAGACCCCTTCTTTTTAACATTCATTTTATCTCAAAGGTTCAATAACATAAAAAATATAAAAGACCATTTCCGATGGCTGTACATGTGCAGACCTATGTGTACACATGCACACTCAGCAGAAAGTTCCAGGGTTTAGAATGTTAGAGAAGATGGAAAACCAGTAAAGGTTCAGGGCTGGACTGGATGAAGTGACAATGTAAAGGGAAAAGTATTATAATAATTTGTAAAAGTAGTGTGAAGAAAAACCTGTTGCGATGAGGCAGGAAGAATGGGAACAGAATCTTTGTCTACTGAGACTTGTTAGAAGATTTTCTCACACCGTTGTTGCTGCCTCTGAGAAACAGGAGATGGATGCAAGCTGTCCTGCTGCAACTGGCTTTGCTGGAAGTCTGACAGATTTCATATTCACCATGCAATACCATCCCTTCATTACACAACTTACAAAATATGGTTTGTCCTTACTAATAGCACCAAGATATTGTACACACTTCTATGAAGATAATACTGTATGTACACACAGTATCTATCCACATAGTGTAAAATTGTATGCGTAGGTACATTGCATATACAATATCCATGAACATACGCATCTACATTGCACGTATATACAACTGCTAAGGGATAGCTGTGGTGTTTAATAGGGAAGGAGAATTTAGTCAGGGATTTTGAGCAAATTTTACTTTAATAGAAGGTGACCTGGGATCCTTCATGTCCATTCGGAATAAACAGAATGAACTTTCCACCTTCAAAGGTGACCGGTGGCGTATGTTCCCATAATTCATATGAAAAATAGATATGAAAAAGAGATTTACCTACTTTGAATTTTACTGTATGTGGCACATAAAGAGGACTGTTTCTTCACACTTGAAAAGCAGCTGTATATCTTTGAAGTATGCTGCCTGTTTTTTCTGATCTTACTAGTTCACATTAGGATATCCACGACTGCTTCCACCGAAGTAATGCAAACACACAGAGGTAAAACTAATGCAAGAAAAAATCCAATCCATTTATAGCCATTTATAGCACTCATTGAAAAGCAAGCAAGAAATTAAGTCATTCTTAGAACAACTGCACAAGCAGTTTGATTTCCTTGATTTATCTACACTGAATTCTATATGTCAACATGTTTCCACATTTTGTTATCTACTCTTGAAGATTTTTCACTAACCTCTTGCCATTTTGTTACACTTTTTCCCTCTTCTATCAAACTTCTATCAACACTTGTACGGATCTGTAAGGCTTTTCTCTTTTTCTTTTTCTTTTTCTTTCTCTTTTTCTTTTTCTTTTTCTTTTTCTTTTTCTTTTTCTTTTTCTTTTTCTTTTTCTTTTTCTTTTTCTTTTTCTTTTTCTTTTTCTTTTTCTTTTTCTTTTTCTTTTTCTTTTTCTTTTTCTTTTTTTTCCCCCTCCAGGTTAAACATCAGGAGAGGAACTCTCACCAAAAAAAAGTGCACTGAGAAATCTCCACAAAGATTACTTAGAATGCTGGTAGATAATGGTGTTCCCACTGGTATCAATGCCAGCACTGAAGTAAATATTGTTACTAGACATAGCTGGATCAGTGCTAAGGCAGAAAATAATAAGTTCCATAATCTTTGGTTATACTTTTCCATACTATTATTCAAAGAATATAACATAAATTGTTACTTTTTTTCCTAAAAGACACCTTCCAGATGAGCATGTAGTAATACATCGTACACTTTTTCATTCCCATGTGTGTATATGTTGTCCAAAAGTGTATGTGCTGGATGTGTTGTCTTCTATTGTGAACATAATTGTTCTTAAATACAGTCCAGAAGCTGAGATGGTTATCTAACTGTGCACTTTCTCAGGTTACAGCCATTCTTACAACCTGGGAAGTTGAGAGATTACCCTGCGATGGATTTACCCTTCTGCACACCTAAGCAAATAAAAGTAAAGGGTGTAAAATTAATACCTGCACTGTTGTGGACATTGAGAAGAATTTCAGGCAATGGCTGCAATTCAGTCTCAGCTTGGTGAGTGTTTCAGTATCTGATGGATCAACATTTTCTTACTGTAGCTTCTTAACAGAAGCTGGGTATGGTTCTCTAGCGGAGTTAGATGCATGTAACTGCAGCTATGTCAATTACTGTACTGTGGGCATGTAGCAAAACACACCTCCAGTGTTATGCTTGGCATCTCTTCAGTGAGCTGCCAGCTTTCCATGCAAATGTAAAAGTCTGGAGGGTACTGTAGCAGAGAAACCACAGTGGAATGCTACAATGAAAGGGTTAAAATCGGAAGCACTGCAAAATATAAAACATTAATAATTGTACTACAAACAGCTACCCAGTAAATAACATATGGTTATAAGCTGTATTTTTGCATGCTACACTAACTGGTCTTCTCTGGGAATATACTCTTCTCTCATACTTTTTAAATATATCCAGACAATGAGACAGCTTCCTTGCCAGGTGTCATTTTTTTTTTTTTTCATTTTCTTTCTTATTTTCTTTTTTTTTTTTTTTTTTTATCTTGTAGAATAGTAAAGATAAATCCATGCCTACATCACCACTCTAATTACTGAAGAGACTGGTACAAGCCCATATATGCAAAATATCTGGTGCTGAGCCAATATTGTTCTTTTCAGGGGCCTTAGCTGAAAGGAATTTGAAATAGACACTTGACAGAGCAACTGGAGTCTCTTGCAGGTTCTTCTCTCTTGGGACTTCTGTGGACAGTGGTTTCCATGTCTGACACCTAGAAGTACCTTTCAGTGGCAACTGTCAGGTTTCTCAGGGTGTTCTGCCATTTCAGACTCGTGTCAGTCCTCACACTCAGTCCTCCACAATGAATCCAGGCAAGCGGGAGATCACTTTTTCACATACTAAAAAGACTCAGTGTATGTATCTTGCTAGGAGCTGGTGCAGGCAAGCAGTTCCTGGAACGGTGAGACAGCTCATCTGTAAATTGCTTTTGCTTCAGTTCCACAGCTGCAAGAACAGCAACCGCTGGAGCCAGAGGAGTCCAGAGAAGAGACTTTGCTAAAGGCTGGCCAGGAAGCCAAGCCACAGGCAGAGACACTGGTACATGAAATGCATTCCAGTGGTTGGCATCTGGGCCCTGCAGCTGCCAAGCACACCCAGTGTGTGGCCATGGGTGTTGGCTTCAATACTAGAACATTTTGAGGGGGAGGCCAACAACCAGTAACCAGAGAAGACAGCGCCAAGTTACTACAGAAATTACATTCATGTGCCAATTAGCTTGCTGTTTCAAAAGACAAAATTTTATCTCATAAGTATTGTTTTGAACATACCCACATGACAGTTAACAGAAATATGCTGATATTTGTTGGTGGAGGGAGGGGTAAAATGCTTATATAAGTGAAACGATGCTCTTTGGGGCACTGGTTAACAAAACAAAACCATACCAATTATACTACTCCTTAATTAATGCACGAGTTTCCTTAGAGACCACAGCTCTGTTGGGGGACACAAGTCTGGTGTATATCTTTCCAAGAGACAGTGTGGGGAGAGTTATATAAAACAAAGATAGTGGTAAAATGAAAGACATGCAACAAGGCTGAGCAAGACTCAGCTCCAAAGACAGGCTTTGTGTACTACTAATGAGTTAGCAGGTCAGAGCATCACGTAAAAACAGAAAGATTTTATTGAACCTTTAGAATATAATAGAATTGAAAACCTGGCTTAGAGTATGGTATATATAACGGGATGCATTCTACACAGTTGCAGACTGCATCAGGCTGTATATCCAGCTCTCTTCGCTGAAGATTATGTCACAACAGATTATTACATTTAATAATGTGTGAAGAATATATGAGGTCAATGTATAAACAGAATCTTTGGCTCCCACTTGGGAGGGTTACCTTTAAAAAATAAAAGCCCTTAGGTACTGAAAATACTTGAGCTGTGCTAGCAAAATCTTCATACAGTGTAATTTACCAATCAGATCCCATGTTAATTAGCCAAAGGGATTTTTGTTTTAAACACAGCATTTGCTTTTCTTTGAATGAAGCTTGAGCATGTTGCTCCTGCATGATTCTGCATTCCCTGTCTCCCTAAGCCCAAAAGCAATGCTGGGGTGCAGTGCTTCTCTGAAGGAGAGCTCTCTAAAAATGTGATGGAAAGATCACATCTCAATGCCTCTTGCAGACCTCCCACCAAATCTTCTTCCTTTGCAGCATCTGCAGATTCAGTTAAGAATCTGAATGTCAATCAATGGTTTTCTCTGGCTCAGTAATCATTCACAATAATAATTTTGTTATTGAAACTTCAGCACCAGTTCTGCTGAAGATTTACAGACCAGTTCTCTGGCCGTTAATTATCCTAGCTCTATAGTGCTACAAAACCTCAGAAAAAAAAAATCAAAAGCCACTGAATTAGGCGGATATAACTTTATAAGCTCTTGGGACATATTAATTGAGAAAGACACATGGCCAACTGAAATAAAAAATCCCAAGTTTCTATCATATAGGGACTTGAGTAAATAAAAACAAAACAAGAAACCTCAAGTTGTACCAGAAACCTGTCAACAATCTGCTCTCATAGTTTTCTTCTGAGAGCTTGGCTTTTAAATGCCTATCACAGACTATAAATTAGTGGTGAACTATTCAGCAGTTAAAATGGCAAGATGTAATAGTCATCCTAGTTAACAGGAATGTTTTCTTAACTCAGTTAAAGAGTGCAAAGTGAGTAACTTTACATCCTAGTTTAACTCAATAATATATTTGCCTCTGAATATAGCTGTTGCATCTGAAGTGTTTGATTTTAATCCCTTTGTTATAACCAGGAATTTACTCACCAAATTACCATGTTCATGTCAATATAAAAAATACTGTATGTGTATCACAGGAGAGCTTGTGAATTCAAATGGTAATGAGATCTTTTCTGCTTCTATGTTACTGGGCTAGATTGTGCTGTACTGGGGCTTCTTAACAGTTTGATGTCTGTGGAACAGATGGCTGAACAGAATGAGTTACTGATGCAGATGCAAAGTTGACACAGGACCATCTCCTGGCAGTGATAATAGAGATGGATGGCTCTGGGAGGGTAAGTTCACACATCGATGTGTCTTATCAGGACACTGTAGACCCTAAATCCTTCTCAAGAATGAGAATCCTTGTCATTCTCAAGAAATATGATTTCTCTTTGCTATTATGCTGATTTTTTTTTCTTTTGCTACTTACCTTGTCGTGACAACTTCAGGCTGAAGAAGTTTAACCATAAAGATGAGTTGAATTATCTTGTTCTTTTGTAGAAACCCTACTTGCAGGATTGTTACAAACATCTTAATCAGGCAGGACCTTAAAAAGCCATTTTGTTTCTCCTTTTAACAAGACTCTTATTCCTGCTCCATATTTGCCTTCTATTTGGCCTTTTGGGAAACCACATCCATACACCACATGTAACTCCCAAGTTATTCCTGTGGTCACACTGATCATTGTTATACATCTATGATTCTATGATCTTGAAATCTCCCATGTGCTGATGCCAATGGGAGTTTTACAAAAGATCTGAATTGTTACATTTCTCTGCTGTGCAGTCCACTGATCAGTCTGTCATGAGGTAGTAACTCATGCAACATCGTATTCATAGTAATTGAGCATGTCTGAGGCATTTTGTGTGACTCTTCGTATGTTTAGTTTCATTGGAGCACACACATCCCATCATATGCATAAGCTGGATCCATCTTGACTGCTTGAACTAAAAAAGTCAGTTTGTGCTCTTTCACCATTTCCCTGAGCTACAAGACTTAACATACAGGATTTATCATTGAAGTAGGCAGGAAAGTAGCATGAGGACAGGCCTTTTTCTTCTTTTTCACTCCTTCTCATTACTTTCATTAGTAATTAATAACTGTTATTGTATTCTCTGCTATTGCAACTTTCTCCTTCAGTCCCACATCTGCTGTGAAGTCTCCCAATGCAGCCATCACTGCACTGAAGCTGGTGCTACAGTTTGTCTCAGTCTCTGTTTAGACACAGCACCTAAAGCACTGGCTCAGCAAGGAGTGATGGACGTGTAAGCTCCTCTCAGGGAACATAGATGCTGAGTAGTAAAGAGCATATTTTTCACTCTGAGCTTTTAAGCAACATCCAGGAACAAGCAAGTGCCTACAAAGAGGAAGTCAGAAGTTGTCTTGTGATGGGTTACATAAACTGAAGGTTTGTGGTTCCAATAGGCAAAAGGAAACTAGAAGAAACTTTCAGCAGCAAAATGTCCTCAAAGCAATACTGATTTGTCCCACCCAACACTGCCCTCACTGGAAGGTGGGTTGTGCTTCAAGCTGGGATCAACCCAAAGTAAGAAACTTCATGTGGTTCTGGCTCTCCTTGCTCCCCTTGAGCAAGGTTAAGTCCGTCCAGCTGAGCCCAGCCACCCTCCTCTCATCTTTTTCACTCAGGACGCACTTGTTCCTGCCACACAGCCACCTGGGTTGGACCCTGTGTGTAGCTCAGGTGTTTTGCGGTCAGACATAGTTCAGGTGGCTCATTGCAGCCCCTTCTGTCTCTGGTCCTTCTGCTCAGCATCTGCCAAAACCGCGGCACCGATGGAGGGGGACTGGCACTGCCCTGGCCCTGGGGACACCCTGGGACAGGCCCACACTCGGTTCCCTCACCACAGCGCCCAGGGTTCCCCTCGTGGGGGTTGTGAGGCAGGAGCGAGGTGTTGGGGAAAGGGAAGGCACTGCCTCACGTCAGGTGGGTTTTCCTTGTGATTGCGCTTGTGCAGCTCCTAAAGAAATTCCCCCACAGAGCTGTGGGACTTCCTCTGAGGTGCCCCCCCCCCCGCAACAAGTGGGCAATATATTCCTTATCCCTCTCACGCAGGACGAGCGGTTTCTTGCCGCGGAGACCCAACCTCTTCTGTTCCCTCGCTCCTCCCCCGTGGCCGCTGGCGGCTCGCGGGTACGCGCGTGCCCGTGGCGCGCGGCCCACGCGGACCTCGCGCGGGGAGGGCGGCCGCGCCGCGCGCGGAGCAACAGCGCCGCCTGCTGTCCGCGGCGGGGAGCCCGAGGCGCGCGCGGGCCGCAGCTCCCGCCGCTCCTGCCATTTTGTGTCCGGAGCCCGCACGGGCCGGTGTCTGACCCTGTTTCACTTCTGCGGCCGACAACTGAATATCCACGGCTTGCTCTGTTTGTTTGTGTTCAGCGGAAACACGGGTCTCTGCGCGTCCCAAAAGCCCCCATGTGCAGCTCTCGTCCAGCACCCGCAGGATAAAGCGTGGGGCGGCTGCTGGGGGAACAGCCGCTCCCCGGGCCGGGGCTGCGCCCGCCTGCCCAGCGCCAACCTCGTGGCCGCGTCTTTGTGTGAATCACCTTGGCTGGCTCCTGCCACGCAAGGCCGCATCATCACCTGCAGCATCGGCCGTGCAGAAATGCCTAGCGCTCGTTTGTGATAAATTCCTGCTGCCTTAATTTGCCATTCCACAGATACTTTAGTTTATTTCAGCCCTGAGTCTTTTAAGCCTCACGCATATTTGTGTGAGGAAAAAAAATCCCAACAACACGGAAATAAACAGAAGTGTATTTGTTCTGTAGAAAGCCCCGGGCCACACAGTTTCAGTTTGAAATAAAAGTGTGAAGCGTGAGTGATGGAAACACTGCTCCTTCCGTCCAACAGAGGCAGGAGGAGGACTGGACAGCGAGAGTTTGTTAAATTTTAACACACAAATATTAAGTTGTTCTTACACTGTTACTCTGAGTACATATTAATATGTTCTATTTTACAAATAGAACTACTGGCAAAAATGTGCTTACCTTATGTCACATGGAAAATAAACAACAGACTTGAGATTTCAGTTCAGACATTGCCAGATAACACACGTGGTGCATGTGTCTGCCCACCTCAAATTTATGAAAAAAGAGTTTTTTCCTATGGAGTAGATATTAATTATAAATAAATATAAACAAAAAGAGTGTGAATCATATTTTTTTACGTGTATCATATACTCTTACAGAGATATGCTCAAATCTCAAAGTGGATGGCTGGAGTTAAAGAGGTGCTGATGACAAGACTGGCATGGTCTGTCATCACAACGATCTCTAAAGAAGAAAGATATGCTCTTGCCACATACTTTGACACTGAATTACTTATAGACTGTGTACAGTGAAAAGAGGAAAATCTTTCATTTTGATAGACACATTCTTTGCATAGGCAAAGGAGAGGAGTGTGGCAATAGAGCTACTTAACCTTTGTCTTTGAATATTTAGGGATAGGACTATGACATCAGCAGGAGATGGCAGAACTGCAGAGAAGACAGGACCACCAAAGTAATCTTCATCTCTGTCTCTGAGAAGTGGCTGGAATCTCCTCTGATGTTGAGTATCTAGGAGATGTCCTCTGTGGTTGCTTTTCCCAGGAACACATTTGGGATGGCATGATGCTAAAGTTGTCTTAGCCCTGTGTCAAGGATCCAGGAAGCTCTATGACCAGCTGAGCATGGTCATTACTGTCAGGGGACCTCCAGGGATGCAACATGGCACAAATGATTTGGCACACTTGGTTTGCCAGCTCTCAGTCTCCTCTATACTGCATCTACTGTGAGTGGCATCCAGGCAGGAGATTTGCACAGATCCCAGATTTTGGAGGAATGAGTGGGAAGAAAGCATCTGGTTATTTCACAGTCAGAGATGCAACAGAAGAAAGCCAAGAAGAGAAGAGTAAGAGACAGAAGGTGAAGGCAGTCCTTGCTGAGCAGCTTTGGTACAGTCTGTGTGGTTTCCAGACCAAACTACCTCCTCCATGCCATAATCCCTCAAATGAGCATGATTCCTTTGTACTTGTCTATAGTGCAGGAGCAATGTCACATCTCGTGTGTCTGTGTAGGGTACAGTCACTTCACTTTTTGTTGCGTCTTTGGTTATGGATATGGTCATGTGGGGCTGGTCCCAAGTTCGAAAATTCCTTTGGAAAATATTTGCTTGCGGCGTTATATAAATACAGCTAAACTGTTCCCTATGGCTCAGATTCTTTTTTCACTTGAATCCTTCCTATGGTATGTTTTCACCCTCACTTCATGCCCACCTCAAGCTTAGAGAACATTTTACTACCTTCCTTTTTATCAGCTTCTTTGCAGCAGCCTTTTATCTATTAGAAGACAGCATGTCCACCTCCATATTAACTTTTCCAGACAATCTCTTTGGTCTGTCCAACAGTCCCTGAGCTGGTGGCACATTCTGAGAGTCTTCAGCCCAGGAAGTTTTCCTGTAGGAAGTATAGTCCCCTTCAGACACAGAGCTGAGGGACTTTGTACATTGTTACCGTGGCTCAATCAGCTATCATGATTGCTAGTCTGCATGCCAGTAGCTGACCTTGTTTTTCTCTGTCCTGCTCCACTCTGACTCCTTGCGTGTTTTTTTTATTCCATTGAGCTTCTTTCTCTTGAGCATCATGGCCCTCCATATCTGCCTCTTGTCTCATCACCTTCTGATATCTGTTTCTCAGTTCTTGTTCCCTTTTGCCTAGTCTAGACTCTGCCACTGTTCCTACCCCAAACCTTAGCAGCCATGCTCCACTCTGTTTCTCCTAAGGTCTTCTTAGCGGAAATTTTCCTGTCTGTTACCAGTTGTGAAGCCTCCTCCATGTTCTGTACTTGTCTATGATTCTGATTTTAGGCAGAGAAGGATGTGCAGTACTTCTAACTTCCACCCCCTAAGTAGGTTTTTACAAACCTTGCATTCCTCCAGTAGAGGGTTCCTCAGCTCCTGTTCCTACACGGGAGTTCACAGTCCACAACCGCTGCATGGGCACAGCAGGGACCCTGGTTGCTCCATCAGCTGCTGAGATAACATTGCAATGGTTCGTGAAAGTCAAACAGCCTCCTGGGCCTCCTCACCTCTCCTCCTTCTGCAGACCCAGCTTTGGGTCCTGTACAATCAAGTTGTATCAGGTTTCTAGGCTTGGCAGGGACAGTGCAGGGCTGAGCTCTTAGCTTTGACTTCGCCCATTGCAGCCCAGACCTGCAACATCTGGGGCTGTCTGTGTATAGACTCTGCTGTTATAACATGTTTGCATATGCCCATATATAAATGGCAGTCTTTTCAGGCCTTGAGACTTGATAAAATTAGGCTTGTGCAGACAAATGTGTCCTCACATCTACCTTTTTCCTCCTACCAGAGTAAGCCTTTTGTTAAACACCGCTCCAAAGAATTCCTGAGCATGCTGGAGAAAAGCTGGTAGAGTTGTTTAACATAGGCTATAAGACATCTTTTCTTTCTTGACATCACACTTGGAAGCTATTGAGCCCTTTGGCTTTAAATGGCACAAAATAGAGCTGAGGTAGATATTTGGCGTGGTAGAGCTTAATTTTCAAAAGACAAAGATTAACAAAGTTTGGAGCCATGAAAAAATGGTTTTAAAAAGTAAGATAAAATAGGAAATACTTGTAAGAAACAAGTATGTCAGCCTTTGTATGTGATATAGAACATCAAATACAGTTCCACACTGCACAATTATGGATGTTATCAACAATCTGAGTTACTGCTGATAAAAAAAAAACAACAAAAAAACAGCTTTACAACAAACAGCACGATATACACAAAAAATAAAATCTGTATTTCTATAAATTCACATAGGTATGTTGTGCAGTGTCTAGTGTATAATACACTGTGCCACATCCCAAGGGTTATTAGTACATGTAAACTTGTTACGCACAAAACAGTCTCAACTTGGGGAGTTTTAATTAATTTATTGCCAATGAACACTGATGTTTAGTTACTGATTGGGACATTAGGAAACTCAGAAGACAAACAACTAAACAAACACTTAAGGAGATGCCTTTCTTCTCCTTTTCCCATGTTCGGCTTCAGTCCAACTCCTTGCCTTATTTTCACCAATTCTCAGTCCTTGCCAATCCCCCTGCCAAGGTGACAGGACTGCAGCAGAGCAGGTTGATCTCAGTGTGTACTGGTATATTTTTGTTGCTCCTTGCTTCTGATTCTATTGAAGTACTAGAGAGAGTGCAGAGGAGGATGAAGAAGCTGGTGGGGACCTGGAGCACAAGTCTGATGAGGAGCAGCTGAGGGAGCTGGGACTGTTTAGCCTGGAGAAAAGGAGGCTGAGGGGAGACCTTATCACTGTCTACAACTACCTGAAAGGAGGTTGTAGAATGGAGGGTGTTGGTCTCTTCTCCCAAGTAGCAAGTGATAGGACAAGAGGAAATGGCCTCAAGTTGCACCAGGGGAGGTTTAGATTGGATAATAGGAGAAAAATTCTTCCTGGGAAGGTTTGTCAGGCATTGGAACAGGCTGCTCAGGGAAGTGGTGGAGTCACCATCCCTGGAGGTGTTTAAAAGGCATTTAGATGAGGCTCTTAGGGACACGGTTTAGTGCCAGAGTTAGGCTATGGTCGGACTCAATGATCCTGAGGCTCTCTTCCATCCAAAATGATTCTATGATTCTACTTCTCTGTTGCTCATTCCTTCTTCTTTCCTCTGCCTTGCTATGGGTTGCCCATGGCTGTCCCTGCCCTGGTGTAGGTTTCCCCTTGCCAGAAGTGTGTCTTCAGCCAAGCCTTAACAATGTCCCCTTCCACGTGTCTCCAACCACATCCTCTACCATTTCTCCTGCCCCTCACAGCTGCTGCTCTTTGTTAAATTTACCTGATTGCCATGGGCTCCCCTGAATGGTGGCGGTTTGGCAGGTGATGGGGTGCTGGAATTGGCTGCGACCAGCTCAGGGCGGCTCCTGGCTTCCTGCCATGGGGCACACCGCAGCCCCCGCCACCATACCCTGCCCCTCTGCCCAATGTGCCACCCCATACAGCTCTGCTGAGTTTGGGCACATTAAAATACTTGCCATTCTTAGATGTGACAAAGATGAAGACTGAAGGCTTCAGTTGCCATGAAGACATGGCAAGTTATTTGTTGTAAACAATTTTTTGGAAGGGTAGGTGCTTTAGTCATTGATAAATTGTATGGTGATATCCTGAGGACTAATCAGAACAAATAATGAATGATCATGAAAACTGATCCTACAGCACCCTATCTGAAATAAAAGTATAATGTTAGAAACAAATGGATACAGGTTAAAATGAAGTGTGCATTCTTTCCAAGAGAAATATATTTTGGCTAGAGTTAAAAAGCAGCCCAGATTATATAATAAAACTCCTTGTCTGTATTTACAACTAAAAGAAGAGCTGCACTAGAGCAGAATGGTCTGCTGCTTTGTTCTTTTCCTTTTTGCCAATTTTTTAAACTAATCTGTTGAGATGTCAGCTATTTTTGCCTGCCTCCTTGCCTGACGCAGAGAGCAAAGGGGACTTGTGGGGTGATGAGCCATCCTGCAGACAGTTAATTGCATTGAACTCCTCTGGCTTTCATGAATCGTATGCACATAGTGCAAAGTGCAACACTTCGCACCCTTTGGACAGTAGTTTCTGGTGCTTTGCACCAATGTATTTTCCCTTTTTGGAATATTACTTGTGTCTGAACATAGCAGTTTTATACACATGAGGAAGCTAATGGAATGAATGACCACTTTAAGAATTTAAATTGCCTATTTTTGCGAGGAAAAAAGTTGACAAGAAATCTAATAGAATTTATAAGGAAAGGAATGACAAAACTGGATCAATTTTATGTAAAGCACAAGCAGACACACCAGAAAAGAATAAAATCTATTTAATATGGACATAAAATATCAACTGGTGTGTGCTTTTACAGTACAGCAGAAAATAGTGGTATCTTTAATAATCACATATTTAGAAATGCCCTGGGAATCTGAAAGACCAGTGCTTCTGTCCTCCCAAAGAGTGTACAGCTTGGCTATTAATACAGGCCCATATACAAATGCATTACATTATTCAAGCATGTACAATAATAACAGAGGAAAAATGCTGCTTTGTAACTGAATGGCCTTTCATGTTACCCGTGTGCCAAGATGACACCAGATACAATGGAGTATCAGGAAACATTACATGATACATGTTTTCTAACATACAATCCTTGTTCATGCATTACTTATATAAGAGTAGGAAAATTGTGGTGAGACATCCATCATTATAAGCAATGGCAAAAGAGCAAGCAAGACAGTAGGGTTCTTAAAAGTGATGGCATTTAAAGATACATTTTCAAAATATTCTTTTTATAGTCATATATATTTTTTCTTTTTTTTTTTTCTTTTTTTTTTTTTTTTTTTTTTTAATTTCTCTTGTTGTTATCGACTGAAGAACTCTGAGTAGTAGTGACCAGTGTACAGGACTAACTGCACCAACATTTCAGTTTGCCTCACTGTCCAAACAATAGTTATGACAGTAGAGAGACAATTCTGTTTGGGAATGAAAGACTAACATAGTGAGGAAGGAAATAATATGAATGGCCTCAGGTTGTCATTTGCAATTGTTGACCAAAAAATCCCCAACACCAAACCAATAAAAGCCTCATAGCTGAGAAACTGCAATACCTATTGTTTTAATGACAGACTTTGTATGTTGTATGCCAGGAGACCAGCAATGGAAAATGCAAGGTAAAAAGACACTCTTTCTATGTTTGGGCCATTTTTCAATAGGCATAAGGAGTCAGGCTGCACTGGTATCCTAAAGGTTTCATTGCTGCCATAGTCTATGTAGATAACCTTACCCTCAGCTCTTCCATGCAAAGGAAGCAAAAGATTTTGAACAGCCTGTTCCTTCCAGATCTTACCATTCTGCCAGAGAGAATTAAATTTCTGTTCTGAAGGTGAACTAACAAGCTGATCTATTTTTCCTTTGTGAACAAATCTGTCCAGGCCATTACCTCTAGCCAGATAGAAAAGAGGCAGAGGCTGCCTGGAACGATGGAGGGTTCCATAGAGCTCTTTGAAAGACTCATTTAAGCGTCTAATAAAGGTTTCCATTTTCCTGGAATCTTCATTTAGTTGTTTTGTATTTTGGGGCCAGAACAACAGAGAGGCTAGGAAGAAAGGCTCTACACACTGTGAAGTTGGTTTCAGTTCTTCTAAAACACTTAGAAGCAGACTTCTCAGCTTCTTAGAACGATGTAAATGACTGGATTTGGGTTTAATGCAGTTCAGAACAATATTTGCCAAAATCAAATTCTGTTTGTCTTTCAGAGTTGCTTGTGCATTCTCCTCACACAAAAAAGTATACGCCTCTACTATGTCTTCTATTTCTCTGACAGCATTTCCATGATTTCTGTGAAGGTATTCCAAAATGCCAGAAAATGAGCCTGCTTTGGAAGCCTCCAAAGTGTCCCTGTATGCTTCTATATGCTGAGACATTGGCCAGTTTGAGACCTGTTTACTTTTCAGCTGCTCAAAACTGAAATCACAAAATATTTCTGTATATTTGGTAAAACGTTCTTGAAGCTTCTCATACAATTTTGCTTCTACAACTTCTTTTTCACTCATCTGTGTTTTGAAAAACACAAAATAGTCTTCAAAAAAGTCAAATGCCCTTTTCAACCGTAATCGTAAACTACATAAAAACTTGGAATAACATTTAACGGCCTCGAACATTTCACTCTCTGTGTTAAGGTTATCTACATTCAAAACACTATTTCCTGATAGATACTTTGTCATAATTTTTCTACAGCATAAGTCCTTTTTGCTGAAAAATGGAACACGCCAAAGGATATCAATAACATGAAGACCAGTTTCTATCTCTCCCCAATAACCAGCAGTATTGTATGTTTGAAACTTTCTTTTAAACTTCTGATGCTGCAAATATCGCTCATTGTCTGCATTTTCAGCTTGCTGCTGAGATTCTCTGAAAGCCTGTGCAGCATTCTCAGCAAGCTCTAGCAAAAATTTCAGTTGCTCAGCCGTCAGGTCTGCAGTCTTTCCTTTGTGCTCTATGTGGTATCTTAGCTCACTTTTGAAGACCTGACCAAGTGTATCTGATATGAATGAATTGTGTTGTGCTTTTTGTTTGGCTGCTTTGGCCCAGTATAATGCAGAGTCAAAATTCCTTTCTTTAATGTACAAGTATCTTGCTAAGGCTTGGCAAATGTAGCCATCTTGGTCAAATCTGGCAGATGCTTCTTTTAATACACATTCCACTTTACCACGTTTCTCTTCCTTATGAATGGCTTCAATTAAGGGGGAAAACAATGTGTCTGACTCATCGCCATGTTCCCTGTGCTGTCTAGTAATCAGCAGAGTTCGTATATCATGAATAAGCTTGTCTTGCTTTAATGAAGTCTTATAAAATAAATCTTCTTTCAGTAACTGCAATGTAAGTTCACTTTTAGGCAAGCCATAGGTTAGTTTCAGTTCTGTTAGGCAGTGAGATGCTATCAATCGGTGAATGATACGAAGACCTTTGTAACTCCTGTATTCATGGACCTGGTCATATATTAGAATATTGGAACAAATTCCCATATTTTCTATCAATTTATCTTTACCGTAGCCAATCGCTTGAGAATTAATTCCTAAGAATTCTTCACATAATGATATTGAAACTGTAGATGTTCCCACATATGAGTTCAACAGTGTTAGAAAGCAAAAAAGTTGTGCTGGTTTAGAGGTGGTATTCAAGTTATGCAAGGTATTTTTTACCACATTTTCTATGTACTGTGGATCAAAGTTTCTCTTCATAATCATAAATGAATAAAAATTGTCAGGATTTGAATGCTGCTCTTCAATTTGTTTTAGTTTCTGATCAAAGGCCCTTTGCTCTTTTATAGAAAGCATCTGTTTTAAGGAAATACTATTCAAGGGACTGATTGTTGAACTTTCATCAGGATTTTGAGATCTCATACAGTTTAGAATGATCACTAAAGGAGTAACATAGTGGATGCATTTTTCTGTTATAGCTGCCTGAATTTCTTTCTGCAGAAAATAGACATTTTCTTGCTCTTCAAAATCATCCACAAGAAGTAACACTGGTAAATATCCTGTGTTGTTGTCTGCTCCACAGGTGAGTAAGGTTGTCAGCTGTGTTCCAAAATCACCTGACTTGTTTTTCAGAACAGCACATCTGAATTTCTTCCGGAGATCCCAAAGGATATGCATAGCTAATGTTGTCCCACCACAGCCTGGGTGGTGGTAAAGGTTGATAATTTTTACCGGTGATTGATGAGGACTGTTAGATGAAGACACAATAAGGTTCTCAAGCTTTTCATAACTGTCCCTTCTGATAAAATCTGAAGTATAATTTTCAGAAGAAAAATAGAAATTCCACCATGATACTTTACCACCTCGATAAAAATCTTCTTCCCGCCTTTTCAGGAAATTTCTAAATTTATCTTCATCCTTCTCTATTCCTGTGTCTTTGCATTCATTTTCACAAAGTATTTCCAATGCTGCCATCGAGTCTTCTTGCTTCTTTAGAAGAACAGTAGAATGACCAATAGAGGGCAGAAGTCTTTTAGAAGACTGTGTCACTGATTTTAACTTTGTAATGGTACCGTTTACCATTTGCAGGGTTAAATTAGAAACACATTTGTTTGAAATTTCTTCCTCACTAATGCTTCTAGCATGCAGAAGATCTTTCCATCGCTGGTATGTACCTGCACCAATGCAAATGCTGACTATGTATTCTAGTCCCTTTAATTCTTGGTAAAATGTCACAAAAGTCTCAGCAAGGGGATCCCCTGGATTTTCCACTGTGGAAAGCAAAAGAAACACTATTAAAAACTTTCCATTCTGCTTGACATCTTTGTGTAAAAGAAATGAAATCATTTTTCTGACACCAGCAGCTCTGTCTCGTTGCCATGAAGTGGGATCTAATGGCGGTTCATTATTGCCTTTGAAGTCTGATCCACCATTGCAGAAAATCCAGTTGGTTTCTTGATGAAGTTTCAGCTTCTCAGCGTGTTCAGAAACTGAACCCACCTTGTTATCATAATGATCTGGGAAGTAAAGTTTGGCATTTCGATTTTCTTTGTAAGTCTTGAACACACCATTCGTTTCTGATTCAAAATCGAAGTCAAGCACAGCAAACCATTTTATTTCCTGTAAAAAGTCTAAGTGTGAAGTTTGACTTGGGTGGCACTTGTTTGTTACCAAAATGTAGTAGTCATAATAAGAGCTATCCAGTGAGTCCTTGTTACCTGTGAGCAGACTAACTAGCTTTAGACCTTCATTCATTGACCTCTTTCGCTTCAGTTTATATTCTTCCTCTGCTCTTTTACGAGAATCTGCTAAAGATGTCAAGTTACCTTTAAAAGTTTCAAAATCTTTTGTATTTAGAATATTTCTGGAACTAGCTCCATCCCGGATGAAGACAGCTTTTTTCTCACTCTTACTCATATATCCATATGTGTTTGTACAGAAATATTTTGTATCACAAAGGCAGTGTTTGGGAACCACATCTATTTCAATGACAAACCTATGTGATGGACTTCCATTTTGTAATAATACTTCCACAAATCTAGGTTCTCTAATGCAAGCTTTTGCGATGCTGGTGTATGGCTTAGGAAAGTACTTTTCGATGGAATTTTTAAAATGGTTGATGTATGCTTCTTTCTTGGTAACTTCTACCCCTTCAATTTCCCCATGTGGATTGTCACGTACTCCAAAATGAATAGTGCCATTTGTGCGGGAGTTCATGCAGGCTGCAGCAAATTTAAAGACTTCATTGCTAAATTTCATCATTATATCCTCTTCTTGCGCCTTGTCTGTGTTGGTAAATAATTTGAATTCATGTGCTGGATCAATGAGATTAAGTGGCCCTGTTTCAGGGACATTAAGAATATCGTGCTGTGTGTATCGACTACCATCACTGAAATTATCAAAAGGATATGGCATACACATTTTTCCAGTTGGGTGCTGGCTGCTCAGCAGTGGTGTGTCTGATCCATTCTCTTTGTCAGCTGACTCCATTGCTTTTTTGTCTTCTGTGGGCTCTGTTTTAGAATCCTGCAGTATACTGGAATTAAATGAGCCATGTTGCTTCTTGCACTCTGTCTTTGCAATGTCTCCATCTTCTCCTTCTCCATCCAGACTCTGCTCAGTGCCTTCTTGTTCCACAGCCTGGTTTGAACCTTTAGCTACAATGTCATGCTTTTCTCGGAAATGCATTATTTGAAGAGCAGGCCCATGAGGTATGTCCATATCCACAAAATCTGCTTTAGTCATCAGTTTCAAAGTGAAACCAGTCACTTCTTGGTTAAACAGGATTTCTGCATATTTCTGGTCAATCTTAACAACTTCAGTTGCCCAGTGTTTGACTTCCTCTTTTGTCCACTCTTCAATAGGCTGATATGAATGTGATTTCTCATTTTTTTCAGCGTTCGTATTTTCCATTCTTTAAGAAAAAACAAAACAATTACTAAACAAGTGATTTATAATAGCCTATTAATACATATTTCCTTGCTAAGCATTTATTTATTCAGTAGTGTGATCTGTCACATGAAATACAACAGTTCAATTAGAGGACATCATGGGAATGTGAAGTAAGATCATATTTAAGGCAGTAGCTACTTACAGGAGACAGTTTTATTACAGAATGATTTTATTTGGTTTAAAACCACTTCTGTAGTGGACACTACATGAAAATTGTGACTGATACCTATTTGTGGTCTTTTGGACACCTATTCGTGTTTGTATGGGCCATCCAATGATTAAAAAAATAGTCATAGAATCACAGAAGATCTTGAGTTGCAGGAGACACATGAGGATCATCAGGTCCAACTCCGGACTCCACATAGGACAACCTAAAAGTTAAACCATCTATCTAAGAGCGTTGTCCAAACACTTCTTGGACACTGTCAGGCTTGGAGCCATGACCGCTTCCCTGGGGAGCTGGTTCCGGTACTTGACCAACCTCTCAGTGAAGAACTTTTTCCTAATATTCAGTGTGAACTTCTCCAGATACAGCTTTAAGCCATTCCCTTGTGTCCTATTGCTGGACACTAGACAGAAGAGATCAGTACCTTCCTCTCTGCTCCCTCTCATGAGGAGTTTCCAGTCAGCAACAAGGTCACCTCTCAGTCTCCCCTTTTCTAAGCTCAAGAAACCTAGTATCCTCAGATGCTCCTCTTAAGTCAAGCCCTCTAGTCCTTTCACCATCTTTTTCCCCCTCCTTTGGATGCATTTTAATATTTTGTATTTTTATATTGTGGAGCCCAAAACTGCACGTGGTACTTGAGGTGAGGCCACATCACTGCTGACTACAGTGGGACAATCACTTCTTTTTGCCAGTTTGCTATACTGTGCCTGA
Organism: Streptopelia decaocto; assembly: GCF_964273445.1. NCBI lineage: Eukaryota > Metazoa > Chordata > Aves > Columbiformes > Columbidae > Streptopelia > Streptopelia decaocto. The sequence continues at coordinate 138,659,389 of NC_138655.1, read as the reverse complement.
CACACTTGAGGATATGATTGGCCTTTTTGGCACAGTGTTGGCTCTTATTGCATTTATCATCAACCAAAACGCCCAGATCCCATTCTGCAGAGCTGCACTCCAGCCTCTTATCCTCCAATCTATATGTACATCCAGGATTACACTATCCCAGGTGCAGAATCTGACATTTGTCCTCATTAAATTTCATATAGTTGGTGACTGCACAGCACTCTAATCTATCAAGATCTCTCTGTAAAGCCGCTCAATCAATGGCTCCTCCTAATTTAGTATTATTGGAAGACTAGCTTAGTGTGTACTCAGTTCCTGTGTCCGGGTCTTTGATGAAAACACTGAAAAGAACGAACCCTAAAACTAAGCCCTGGAGTACACCACTAGTGACTGACCACCAGCCAGATATTACTCTGTGGAAAGCTGCCGGCAGAAAGGGACCTGAGGGTGTTGATTGACAGCTGGCTGAACATGAGCCAGCAGTGTGCCCAGGTGGCCAAAAAGGCCAACAGCATCTTGGCTTGTACCAGGAATAGTGTGGCCAGCAGGACTGGGGAAATGATCAAGCCCCTATACTCAGCAGTGGTGAGGCTACACCTTGAATCCTATGTTCAGTTTTGGGCCCCTCACTACAAGAACAACATTGAGGTGCTGGAGAGAGTTCCAAGAAGGACAACAAAGCTGGTGAGTGGTCTGGTGAACAAGTCTGATGAGGAGTGGCTGAAGGAACTGGGGCTGTTTATGCTGGAGAAAAGGAGGCTGAGGGGAGACCTTATCACTGTCTACAACTACCTGAAAGGAGGTTGTAGAATGGAGGGTGTTGGTCTCTTCTCCCAAGTAGCAAGTGATAGGACAAGAGGAAATGGCCTCAAGATGCACCAGAGGAGGTTTAGATTGGATATTAGGAAAAATTTCTTCCTGGAAAGGGCTGTCAGGCATTGGAACAGGCTGCCCAGGGAAGTGGTGGAGTCACCATCCCTAGAGAAGTTTAAAAGGTGTTTAGACAAGGTTCTTAGGGACATGGTTTAGAGGTGAACTTGGCAGTGTTAGGTTAACAGTTGGACTCAATGATATTATAGGTCTTTTCCAAGCAAAACAATTCTGTGATTCTACAATTTACAATAATGCTTTAAGTCCAATCCTTCAGCCAATTGTTCAGCCATTCTGTTGTGTACATGTCACAAATGGTTCTCATTAAGTTTCCAGTTTGAAGAAGCAAACCCAACTGCACACAGAAATCCAGTCTTTTTTTTTATCCCAGATGTGGTTAGGTACAGAATTTGCTTGAGTAACACTGCAAAGGGATGTTGGGGTGGAAAGATACTGCTGTGATTACTTCGGTGTTGCTATTGCAAAAGAAAGGAATTTTTTTTCCATATTACTTTTTCAGTACCTTCTGTCTTCACTAAGGTTTCTCAAATTAAAGTTCAGCAGCATTTGTGGAGATAAGTGACAAGAAGAAGAGCATCTTACAATCCACTTGGTCTTAGTAAATGTGGACTTTTTGCAAAAGCTTTAAAGAAAGAAACACAATAATATACTTCCCCTTAATAGTGTTTAATTTACTTTATCTTCTCATTCCCTTTGAGAGAATTACATTAATTCATCTGAAATTTTTACTTTATGGAATTGCACTCAGCTACAGTTGTTGCATTAGTGGGAACAGTCTCCTCCATGCACCTTTTCTTATTCAGAGCAGGTGTTCCTGAGACAAAATAAGTTCTTAGATTTTTCTTCAGTGAAATTTTGCTTTGTGAAGAAACACTTGGTTATCTAAGCTTTCATCAATCTGTTGTTTTATTTTCTAAACTGTAAACTGTAATGAGAAGCAACAGTAAAAATCTCTTATAGCTAATGCAGGAAAACCTTTGACCAAGCTGCCTCCGGACTTAACCAAGGAACAATGAGAGCAGAGAAAAAAGTGGAGCTGCAGTTGCATTTTCTCTTCACAGACCCTCCCTTCTAGTTTTTTAAAATGCCACTGTGGTAAGCACATATTGTGAAAAAATGGGAGTGCAGGGTGAAATAAGCTCAATATTCTTCTCTGTGATAGAAGTAGCTATGGTATTCACCAGTAATTCCGCCCAGATTATCTAAAAGCTGGGAAAAGAAACTGAAACTAAAGCACTTTGCTCGGAGACAATGTTCAACCCAGCAATGCAAAAGTACAGTTTTAATCACCACCAAACTTATACTTTTTAATAGATGCACAATTTACTCCTAATACAAAGGCAAACATGTTTAGGTCCTTAAAACATTTAGTCCATGTTTTAGTGTTTAGAACGCCCCTAATGAGATAAAGCTTCAGAATGGGATACTTTCATTTCCTAGGTTTGACATAGTGTTTCTCTGTTTCATCTTCCTGGCGAGTTAATGATTCTGGCTGACTGAAATATTCAAAGATGTCCTTTTCCAACATTAAACAACCCCATTGTATTATTTCTGCAGAATAATTTGAGGGCATATTCTTTCAGATTATTTCACTGCAAACTCATAACAACCACTTTTCATGTATGGACATTTAACAGATTTGAATTAATGTCTCAAAGGAAAAAAAAAAAGGTATGAGACTAAGCCATCATGTCTTCATAAAATATTCCATCCTAGAAGTAAATATGCAGGTACTTACTGTAATTGTTCTGTAGGTTTTTTCCCGTAGTTGCTCAAGACATGTATTTTGTTCAAGCAGGAAACCCAACAGCTAAAATTCAGCTGAATTGTTCTTCTAAAGTATGGGGAGGGAAAACCAACAAAACTAAAATGAGTTTATAAAGTTCTAACTGAAGTCTGGAGTCAGAAATAGTAGGAAGGAAAGAGCATCCATAGACATATGGTTAGTTTTTCCCTGTGGTGAATACACACCACTAGAGGAAATAAATGACAGTGCCTGTTAGAGAATATTGTTCCTTACCTCTTTCTTGCATGCTTCTAACTGATCGTTCCAAAACTGTGTCTAAATGCTGTGGACTGGGCAATTCAAAACCTGGGTGTTGCAGAGAAATAGGAGGAAATACTTGCAGGGTGTTTGGGAGGTTCTATCGCTCTCCTCCCCTTTCGCTGGCTCTTTAACCAATCAAAGTTGCTTCTGGTTTGCCTCTTCATGACGTTCTGCCTGGGAAACCATTTTTCTTTTAGGAAAATAATGAAAGAATTCTGTTCTAGGATACCTTTATTAAAATACTTTCACAGCACTGTGTTGAGCTGCTCTACAGAAGCTTGAGCAATTAGGAAGCACTACCTGAGCAATACTTGGCTAATAAAATGCAATTAATTAGACATGTGGTCTTAAACCAGCAGAACTTTTCTGGAATGAGGGGAGGAAAAGGAAAATAGTACAGAACATGCTTTTGAGAAGTGTGAGTATTCTTCAACATATGCACTTTTGAGTAGTCAGGCTTACTGACTTGCTCCTCATGCTTGCTTGATTTCCCACACTGCAAGTACGTTAGTTTATTCTCGGTCTCCATCCTTGCAGCAACCAGCTAGTTTGATTTGCAGTGTAGCTTAGGTATAGCTCTGTGGATAGTTTACTCCAGAAATGTTTTCCCTCAGGCAGTGTGCTCATCTTGCACTCTACCATCCTCCAGCATGCAGGGAACAAGCTTTATGTTGTAATACTCCGCTGTTGACTGCTGCTACTTCCAATGTTTCACAGTACCGACACTGATCTTACCATACCCTACTCCACTGACCATTGCCATTACCCTGTTCTTTCATCCTTTGTGCTTGACTGTCTTGACCACGATAAGCAGTAGGCATCTGAGGAAGATAATGATGACCATAAAAATACTTTTGTTTAGAAGGGTAGCAGCAAGAGTGCTCACACTAACAGTTGTGTGTCCAGTCCCACAGATGAAGAGATCGAAAATCCTTGTATTGGGTCTAAGGACCCACACTGGAGCAGTTCATGAAGGACTGCAGCCTGTGGGAAGGACTCAAGCTGGATCAGGGGAAAAGTGTGAGAGGGAAAGAGAGGCAGAGAGGAACAGCTATGGATTGACCCAACTTATGAACCAATGACAATCCCCCATTCCTCAGCCCCCTGCACCACTTTGGGTGTTGGAGCGAGGAAGTTGAAGAGTTGGGAAAGAAGGAGTGAAGTTGAGCCTGGGAAAATGGAGTAGGGTGGGGGGAAGTTGCAGTTTTTTTCTTTGTTTCTTACCATCCAACTCTATTCTAATTGGCAATTAATTAAATCATTTTTTTCCAAATCAAGTCTGTTTTGCCCATAATGGTAACTGCTAAGCTGTCTTTTTCTTGATGCAGGAGCTTTAGCATCTTATTTTCTTCCCTATCCTGATGAGGAGGGGGAGTGAGAGGGTGGCTGGGTGGGCATCTGGCAGCTGGCAAAGGTCAACTGACTACAATCCTTCAGAATGATATCTCTTCTGAGAACAGCTGGGTGATGTCACCAGGATACTGCAAGTTTTAGAGAGCAAACAGCATCTCCAGATGCCACAAAGTCAGCTGTGGAAAAGCCAGCATCTCGTCCAGTTGTTGATGCTGATCCTACAGGGCTTTCTATCATTATATGCTTTCCTGTGTACTTTAGCTCTGTGTATTTCTTATGTCCTGGCATACAACCGTCTGCTATTGCAAAAATACATTACTACCTGTTTAATCCCTAATTGCTGCACTTTTCAGTAGTGCATCCACAGCAGATAGAATAGTATGGCTGTATATGAAACACTCCTGTGTATTCTCATGTCAGGGCAAAGGGATAAGAGCTAATGCTTGATGCGATGCAATAAAAACATCTTTCCAGGCTATGGTGCAAGTCTGACATAATTTTAAGCATTCTGGTATGAAACATTATAAGAAATAATAATACTGTTTTTGACTCAGCACGTGGGACTTGGAGTAGGCCAAGTGCCGTGAAGTGCAGCATCTTCTTTAGATGCCACTGACTGTGAACATTGTGGATGTGAACCTCTGTGGCACCCTTCTGCCTGGGGTTTATAGAGGCATCGCCTGCTTCCCTGGAGAACACTGCAGTTTTCTCCCTGTAGCTGTGTGTGCTGGCTGAGACAGCTGGTTACTCCTCATCTGTAGGAATCCAAGCAATGCCAAAATTGAGCTGTTGCCTCAGAGGGGCTGTTGAGTTTTCCTGGCTTCATCCCAGTTTATAGGGTCACAGCTCTGCTGCCAGTTAGGGGGACTTGCCTGGTGTTGTAGGTTACCCACCCTATGTTTGAGGCTGCTGCCTTGGAGGCTGAGCAGGCAATATATCTTTCTATTAACCAGACCATTGTTGGTACACCTGGCTAGCTGTGTTTTCTCATCTGTCATTATCACTGGTCAGCTTCAGTCCTACCAGCCTTGTAAGGCAGGTTTCTCCTTAGATGCTCTACTCTCTGTGCTTTAACTAAGTTGTTCATCCATTGCTTTCACAAGGTTTTAGCTCTTTTTTTTTTTTTTTTTTTTTTTTTTTTTTTTTTTTTTTTTTTGTGTGTGTGTTAGCTATTTCCATTAACTGTTTTGGTATGGTATGCCTTACCTATTTGTCCATCAGCAGCATAGCTTTCTCACATGTTCTTTCCCTTCAGATGCAGACATTTAAGCATGAAGTATGTTGATGTGGTTCTCCAGTATAATATCAACTCTTCTAGGATGACTTCATTATTTATTAAAATAAAAGATTTTATTATACATCAGGTCTTTCCCTGTAGTCTCATTATTCAGCAAAACTGAGTCAAAAAGACTACCTTGTTTTTCAGTGACTGGTGTGGAAACTCACTACTGAAATCCTGAATCCCGTTCCCTGCTGTAACTCATAGGATTTGTTCTCTAATGTATATTAGAAATTCCCATAATGATACCATTACTTCTGCCTTTTTCTTGTCTATTGAACTTAAAAATCACTGTTCATATCTAGAGTGATCTGTAGATCAGACTGCCAGCCGTTCTCAAGTTTCAGCTATGCGAGTTTCTAGAATTATCTTGATTCCTACTATTTCCTTGAATTTCTTTATATTTGTCAAATCATTATGCATACAATATTATTCCGCCATTTCAACCTTTATCTTTTGACACCTATATTCCATGATTATTATCTCACTGCATTTCTTTTACTTTCATAATTCCTTCTGTCATATCGTGTACCAACACCTGAAAGAATCCAGTCAGCTCCTTGAGCTCTTCTTATTAGTGAAAAAAACATTTTCATGATCTTTTACAAAACTCACACCAGCCTTGCTTGATTGTGTGATCTGACGAGCTCACAGCCTGAAGGAACCTCCACAGGCATAAGCCTGTAACTACATAATCTTAATGCAGAGCAGCTGTAGTCCTTTGATTATTGCAGGCCAGTTATCTGTTGAGCCACGCTGTGGGTAGTGGTTTCATTTCCTTAAACTGCTGACTGTTTGCTAATTGTATGGTGTGGTACTGTGTTTCCCTGAGCTGTGTTGTATGGGTTGATGTGACAACTATTCTTTCCCTGCACCAATGTTCAATAGGTGGCTTTTAACCTGATACTCCCCAGCAGCTTGGGATCTCAGTGGGGTTTGAAGCAGCACCATCCTTCTCCAAGGTCTGGCCTCTTCTCTTGCACCGTGTGATTGTGTGGTGAGCCGGTCCAAGGATCTGAAGCACTGTGTTATATGTCAGCTTAGTTTGTGGACCGATCAGATCTGGTCAGCTTTCTGTGAGGTTGCTTGAGCTCCTTACTAGCATGGGCCAAACCATACCAGTAGGCAGAGGGGAATGTGCTGTAAAACCACATACTTATATGGATATGTGCATTTGCAGGTTACCAAAATCTACACAAACAGCTGAAACTGGTATGTGTGTTCTTTTGTGTTCTGCAATGTCAGTCAAAGTGCGGGAAGTCTCTAACAAGTAGTTGCGAAATGGCTCCAATTGCTCCTGACTTGCCTTGTTCTTTGCTGTTATCTTTTGTAAGGTAACTGCCTGCTTAAAAGTCCTGGGGCTTGTTATCTGAAACACTGCCGTTACCTGGTTAGCTGCCGCTCTAGGAAATACACAGCTTCCTTCCAACCCTCACAATTTCCCTCTTTGTTTATGTTTTTTGTTAGAAAATGATACCTCACAGCCTTTATTCATATTCCTTGTGGTGGAACTACTAAGTAGGGGATATCCGTGGCTGACGAAATTAGAACAAAACCATTTCCTGAGTACTCTCTTTTATTCTAGTTTCCTAAATAGGCATGGTTGACGACCAGCACTCCGTGTGCTCTGGCTGTGCTGGCAGGCAGATGGAGATGGGTGCTCAAGCTCAGCAGTATTTTTGTGGATATACATGCTGCCAGGACTGCAAGTTGTGCAAAGCTAGCTGAATTAACCAGCTTGAGTGCTGGCAGCAGTGCAGACAGGCAGCAAACACTCTTAAGGGGCTGGACCCCAATCTGTGCATTGTGATTTAACCTCACCCGGCAACTAAACACCACACAGCTGCTTGCTTATTCCTCCTTACCCATCAGTGAAAAAAAGTAAAACTCATGGTTGAGATAAAGACAGTTTAATAGGACAGCAAAGGAAGAGAGAATAATTAATAATAGTAATAAAAAAAAACACCAAAAAAACCCAAACAACAAAATGAGTGATGCACAGTGCAATTGCTCACTAACCATTGACCAATGAGTAGCCCATCCCTGAGAAGCAATCCCAGCCCACTGGCCAACTCACCTCAGTATATATACTGAGCATGACATCATATGGTATGGAATATCCCTTTGGCCAGCTTGGGTCACCTGTTCTGGCTTTGCTCCCTCCAAGCTTCTTCTGCACTTCCCTTCTGGCAGAGCACAGGAGGCTGAAAACTCCTTGATTTAGAGTAAGTACTACTTAGCAACAACTAAAATATCAGTGTGTTATCAACATTAACATCATATTAAATCCAAAACACAGCACTATACTGGCTACCAGGAAGAAAATTAACCCTATCCCAGCCAAAACCAGGACAGTATCCAGCCCTTATTCTATACGATCTACATCATGCCCAGGTCTTTCACTTTCCAATACTTTCCAATTAATCACCACCACTTTTCCAGTCTTTTGATATACACACACAGATATCATTCGCTTTTTCTATGGCTCATCCCTCTAAAATGTCTGTTGACTTCATTTAGTCTGTGACTTTGGGATCTGTCATGATGGTCTTTCAGGGCAGGAGATGGTGTGTGATGGTGGATAGTTTCATACTGCACCCGGAGCTTTTAGCTGGTGTATCTGGTGCAGCCCATTCCCCTGGCCTGTGGATTGAAGATGTCAAAAGGAAGTCGCTGGGTGCCAATTGCTGAAGCCAGCTCTGATCTCATCACCACTGCACTTTTCTTGGTTTCATCAAAGTTCATTCTTTATTAATCTGGGTGATTGTTATTGTAATACCATTGATATGGCATATAGCAACTATAGTAGTGATGATATACAGTGGCAGGGTTATACAGCAATCAACATCATACAATTTAATTAACTGGCTATTCTCACCCAAAGTCAAATCCTCTTGAGGTACACATTTGACTTCCCCATTCTTCTGCATTACCTACCAAGTACACCCAGGTCCTGGAAGAACCCCCTTTTGTAATTTATTTCCTTGCAGCTGGCATACCTGTTCATCTATGGTTGAAGTATGTTTTCCATGGCACTTCCTCATGTACTCTGCATGGTCACAAAGGTAACACCACAGAGTGCCCATGGTGTGTACTCACTATATCCTCTTTCTTGAGCCAGGGAACACTCACTCCTAATAGCTGAGATACTGGTCCATACAAGCAGGGAGCTCAACATATCCTCTTTGAGTTGCTGGACCTGCTGAGACAGTTTCTCCACAGCTGAGACACAGGCCTGTAGGGAGGGAGACTTCCTTGTGTTGCCAGAGTTGGCCAGCCAACCATCAGGCCATCCACCATTTTTTCCTGTCTTTCCAAATTGTCACTGCCGATGAGTTTCCATATGACGATCATGCGCACCATACGAACTTCTGCCACATGGACCAAGTGCACATGACTTCATCTGGATCTTTGGATAATCAGTCATTGTTCAGGTCATCATAAATTACCTCCAGCATGGCTAATTCCCTCAGGCACTGGATACCTCTCTCCATGGTGGTCCACTTGCCTGGGTGACATATAACTTCTTCCTTGTTGGCGTACCTTTCCTTCACACCTGACAGGAGTTGCTTCCAGAGGCTGAGGACTTGTGCCCCTTTTCCAATTGCTATGTCAGTGTCCCTTTCCCTGGAAAGGGATCCCAGCTGCTTGGCTTCCCTACCCCCTGATTCCAGGCTACTGGCCCTCTCACCCCAGCATCAGAGCAGCCAGACGTTCACTTGGACGATAGCTGAAATCCTTTCACATATCTTGTAGCTCACTCAGGGATAGAGATCAGATACTTATTACCTTGTTTATAAGTTCTTCCTCTCCCTCTGAGGAAGAGGAGGAGCCCTGCTGCCATTCTGAGGAAGAGGAGGAACCCTCCTCCTGAGTTTTTCTCCCCCTTCTTCTTCCTTCTCCTGTTCTTTTCCTACTTCAGAGTAGTCTGCCTTCTTGCTGGTGGTTTGATATGCTTCTTCCTCCTGTGCCCTCTTAGGAGAAACTTCTTTATCCTTTAATAGATGATCTTATTTTCATTTCCAAGATCTCTTCTATTGTATAGGGGTGACTGATACTGACATTGGTTGGTTCTCTGGTTCAGCTGTAGTGCCTGTCACAGGGGTCTGAGTAGCCACAGTGTCTGTCACAGGGGTTTGAGTAGTCGCAGTGCCTGTTGTGAGGCTTGGGGTAACTGCAGTGCCTGTCACCAGGACTGGAGAGATGCAGTACCTGTCATGTTGTTATCAGATCCAGAGACCCTCTCTTCCCTTTGAGGGTATTGAATAGTGTTGAAGAGGGGTTGGTAGGCATGGGCCAGGCCCCAGCACATTGCAGTGATTTGTGTCTCCCTGGAACTGCCAGGGTGACAGCATGCTTCCTCCAAATATTCTTCTAGTTAATCAGGATTTTGCACTTGTTTAGGAGTGAAATTCCAAAATACTGGAGGTGGGCACCATCCTAGACATTTGCCCGTGCTATTGCACACACCCTGTCACTCATACTATCCAGCCTCAGGGCAGATCTCTGGATTATATTCTTAAATTGCTTGCTAAGTATAGACAAAACCGAAACAATATTCCCAAGAAATACCAATAGAAGTATTTTAACTACCAAAAGATGTTTATGATACTAAAAAGTTATTGTAATGACATAGGAAACATTGCAGAAGAAGGTAGTGAAGGTACCCTTCTGTATTTCCTCCATAAAAAAATACCTCAGAGGAAGAAGTATAATTGCTAATTGTCTCCATGAGGTGGTACCCGAAGTACAGTAATGGCTTTGGTACAAAGCTCAAATACCAGATTAAGCTCAAGGTCAGTGTTATAATAAAAGATGTCCCAGGTAAAACATAATTAATCATTGCAGAGCACGCTAAACTGCAAAAGCCAACACCAATCTTTAACATGTACAACAAAAGCAAGAGCATGGTGCAGATCGGGTAAACTAATATCAAGAACAGATGAGTAAATATTGTGACCCACAACTGTTGACAGATATAAATCCCATTATATGCTCTAGTTTATCTGTTACAATCTCAAACGCTTCAAGCCCCACATAGGGTGCCAAAAAGAACTGTCATGGTTTAACCCCAGCTGGTGATCAAGCACCAAACTGCTGCTTTCTCACTCCCTCTTGCGCCAGTGGGATGGGGAGGAGAATAAAAAAAAAGTAAAATTAGTGGATTAAGATAGGGATAGTTTAATAAGGCATAAAATGAGAGATTATCATAATCATAGAATAGAACATACAAAACAAGTATTGCAGAGTGCCCATTGACTGATGCTCAGCCCTTTCCCAAGCAGTGATCCCAGTCCCCTAGCCAACTCCCCTCAGTTTATATACCAAGCAAGACATCATGTGGTATGGAATATCCCTTGGGCCAGCTTGGGTCAACTGTCCTGGCTTTGCTCCCAACAAGCTTCTTGTGCACCCCCCCACTGGCATAGCATGGGAGGCTGGAAAGTCCTTGATTTAGAATAAGCACTACTTAGCAACAACTAAAATATCAGTGTGTTACCAACATTAACGTCATATTAAATCCAAAACACAGCACTATACCAGCTACCAGGAAGAAAATTAACCCCATCCTAGCCAAAAGCAGGACAGTGTGTTACTCAGACTACTCCTGAAATGTGTGGCCAGCACTGAACACCTATGTTTGAGGCACTTGGGGAGTCAGAGAATTGGAGGAAGCCAGGCTACCAGGTGTCTCAAGGAAACAAACCTCTCAGAGGCAGGACCCAAGCTATTAGAATAGAATAGAATAGAATAGAATAGAATAGAATAGAATAGAATAGAATAGAATAGAATAGAATAGAATAATTTCAGCTGGAAGGGACCTACAACAATCACCTAGTTCAACTGCCTGACCAATTCAAGGCTGACCAAAAGCTAAAGCATGTTATTAAGGGCGTTGTCCAAAATGCCTCTTAAACACTGACAGGCTTGGGGCATTGACCACCTCTCTGGGAAGCCTGTTCCAGTGTTTGATCACCTTTTTGGTAAAGAAATGCTTTGTAATGTCCAGTCTAAACCTCTCCTGGTACAGCTTTGAACCATTGCCACGTGTCCGGTCACTGGATACCAGAAGAGCTCAGCACCTCCCTTCCCACATCCCATCCTCAGGAAGCTGCAGAGAACAATTAAGTCACCCCTCAGCCTCCTTTTCTCCAAACTAGACAAGCTCAAAGTCCTCAGCTGCTTCTTATGGGACTTTCCTTCCAGCCCTTTCACCAGCTTTGTTGCCCTCCTATGTATATTAAGTAGGTCTTTCATTTTCCTTGTCCTCTTAGAAATGGAGGAAAAGTGATCACGGTCTCTTCTTCTACATACAAGATGACTTGTTTCATCTTTCTTGGTATCATTTCCCACCAACATAAAACACTTTTTTAGGCCTTTTCTAAGCCCTTTTTTTTTCTCATTTATGTTGCTTCTCAAACGCTTCCACCTTTTGGCTGTATCTTTCAGACACATCTGAAAGGAATTTCAGATGGAACAGAGTTTTCTAACTGTCCTATCCTCCTGTTTAGAATAGTGATCTGGAATGTTGGAATGTATTTGGAATTTTCTGTTTTGAATTGAATATGTTTTGATAAATATAAAAAATCAGCAAGTTGCACTTAAAGAGGAAAGTGTAGCTCTAAGGAAAATGCATGAATGGTGTCGAACACAATTTTGGTTTTCTCCCAGGTAAGCTTTTATTTTGACTTAGCAAAACAACCTTTTTCATTTACTATTAAAATGGAAAAAAAATAGTTATATAGAAGCTAGCTTTTAGAACTACAGGAAATACGAAAGATGTACCTTGATGAAAACCTCAGTGATGACATTAGTTCTTTTCTAAATAAGAACATGTATTAATTTGTGGTCAGAATATGCTACTCTATAGAGAGGTTCTCGTTTGGAAAACCTGCCCTGATATTTCTACACTAAATTCTATCTGGGTTATGAGATCCACTGTGACCAGCAGCTTTGTACTTTGCCCTGGAATGCAGCACATAGCCTGAAGAGACACATACATGTTATCTTTTTAGGTGGAGCAGGATTTCCAACACACTGGTATTTGCATTGCACGTTTGACTGAACTGTGATGCAAATTTATACTTGAACAGACTCCTTAGATGCCTAACCTTTTATTTGTCTTCTATGCTCTTTGTCTATTGTTTATTTACCACAGATTCTAATGAAGAAATGATCCTTTGCTTTTTTCCTCATTATCTTGATGACACAGCACAACTGTCACTTTCCCTCTCAAGGATGCATCAGTTTCATTGCTTATAATGTCTTACTTTTTTATCTGCCTCTGAAGTGTTTGGAAACTTCTGCTGCAATTCTCTTGCTCTCTAGAAAAGCCTTATGGCTTCCATAGAAATGCAGTAAGGGAGCAGGGCTTCTGCTCCATAGGAGCTGGGCTCATTTCTTATGCTTAGGAGTCTTCATGAAGAACTACTTGTTGAGCAAACATTTCTGTATAGACTGACATGGACTGTTAAATTCTCAGCCGGTGATGAAGATTGGATCCTGCACTTTGATACGTGTAAGATATGGATATGAACAGCATTCTGCAGTTTTTCGTGTGTGAAGAGATAATACATTCAAAATACAGCATGACTTACTGTTCAACGGCATTCTAATACAATGGCATTAAAAAAAAAGTCTATAGTTGCTGCAAAAATGTTGTCAATGCAGCCACTTAGCGCCCTAGAAAGCAGCTGTTATACATGAGGAAGCCTCTTATAGGAGGCAGGATTGAGGAACCAGTCCCCTTTCAAATGTACAAGTCATTTGGGACATACTCAATACACAAGACAGTCAGAAAAAGTTACTGTTTTTTAGCATATAGCTCTTTTCCCTTTCTCCTTCTCCCTGTCCCAAGCACAGTGCCCCAGAACATCCTACCATCTCCTGTGAGAAGCCATTGCCCTCTAGCTCCCAGAAAGACGTATGATACAGATGCATTGATAGCCATGTGGTGACTGATTTCCAAAGGAGTTATGCTAGTACCGAAGAAAGCCCAGAGAAAATATGTGATCGTATTTTATCTAAGGCAAAAAGAAATTAAAAAATAATTAAGCTACTTAAAACAAAGAGGTTTTTTAACCTGAGATTATTAAACAATGAGCTCTTTCCTTTTCAAGAATCAGCTTTCTACAGGTAAAGCATGAAGGTACATTCACAGACCTGTGACTGATTTTGTCTTTGTATCTAGCTTAGTTGGCCATACATGTGGTTAATGGGGGTGGTTAATGGAAGCATACATTATCTTTACATTACCATGAACTCATTGTATTATAACGGCTAGTGTCATTTTTGCTGAGAACTACCTACTAATCATGTCCCTTCCCCTGTTTACAGAATCACAGCATGGCTGAGGCTGGAAAGCGTCTCTGGACATCATTTAGTCCAAATCCTGCTGAAAGCAGGGTGTTAGAAAAATCTCTTTCCCTAACTATTATACCAGTTAATCTTTATACTATAAAATTGCATTAACTTTCTTTAAAAAATATATGTATTTTACATTGTATACTGAATAGCCAAGCCTAAGCAAGCAAACTAGAAGACCCCAGCTTATCATAAAGGGAAGAACAGCCTAGCCCCCAAGATAAGGACTTTGCTTCTCAGAATATTAAAAGCTGTCCATGAAGGATAAAAGATAGGCCTGGACAACCAAGATAAGGCCAGCGTCCCAGCCCCTGTGAGACATCTTTGAAACCCTCCCAACACGGTCTGTCATCATAGATGAGTAATTATAGCAAGACTGACTCCAGGGCCATCTGATCAATAGAGAAGCAGGTGGATGATAACACCATAGAAATACAGTTGCTTTGCAAAGTTTTACTGTGATTTGTAAATGGTAGCGCGTGTTTGTTAAGTAGCCGTTAACCAAATCATGTTGCACCTGAATGCTTGAAACACTTGTAAAACTGCATTTGGGGTGCCCTAATTTGAATGGGACACTTCTCATGCATGAATAAAAGAATTACTCTTATAACTCTAAGCTTTGCATCCTAGCCTTTCTCTTTAGTCAGCACAGGCCAGTTGCAAATTTTCTTAACAAGGATCAGCTACAGCCAGTTGCCAGGACTGTGTCCAGTTGGGTTTACAATATCTCCAAGGATGGAGACTCCACAGCCTCTCTGGACAGCCAGTTCCAGTGTGTGACCACTTTGACAGTAAAAAAGCTTTTTCTTATATTTATATAGAATTTATTGTGTTTCAGTTTGTGCCCATTGTCTCTTGTCGTGTCGCTGGGCACCACTGAAAAGAGCCTTACTCTGTCCTCTTTTCACCCCCTTTTCATGTATTTATAAACATTAAGATCCCCCTGAGTCTTCGCTTCTTCAGGCTGAACAGTCCCAGCTCTCTCAGTTCACCCTTGTATGTCTGATGATCCTTCATCATCTTTGTGGGCCTTTGCTGGATTCACTCCAATGTGTCCATGTCTTGTACTGGGGAGCACAGCACTGGACCCAGCACCCAGATGTGTCTCACCAGTGCTGAGTAGAGGGCAGGGGTTACCTGCCTCAACCTGCTGACAATGCTTCTCCTAATGCCACCCAGGATACAATAGGCCCTCTTGGTCCTGCTGTAGTCTTAATAGGATTGTGGAATATTAGCCTGTTGCCCTGAAAGAAAGGGTTAATGTTGCAAAGCCATAACAAGCTGTAAGATGGAGTATTCTCATATAAGAAGTGGTGAATGCCCAAAGTGACATTCTTCAGTATTCTTACAAATTCCCTTTAAGCTACATAGTAGGAAAAGACCAACTAGTACACACCACCTTGTGACTTGGTACAAGTGCCCGGAGTTGCTCAGACCGCTGTTGCTCTTCCTACACTCTGCTTCCAGGTACAGTTCATCTTCCTTACCTTTGATCTCAAGTCCACAGCCTCAATTTATCAAAGAAAGCCATTCCTTACCCTCATTGGTGGAAGAATGAAGTGGCAAAAGCCTCCACAAAAGGGAATGAGAAGAAAATGTGACAGACCTTTTTCTATTTTCCTCCCCCTATTTCAAGTTTTGAAGAGATGCTACATTCTCATTATCCCCATCTCACATTTGAACAGCCTGATGTATATATCATCTAATTTAATGGATAAACTCTCCATTGGTTTTGGTAAGATTTGGAATAGATCTTACATCAATAGAGAAAAGCTTAGCAATATCTCTTTTGAATATCATAGCACAAGTGAGAAAAGGCCAAGATTCCAATATGAAAATGTTTTCTTTTTCACCTATTAAAATTCTCTGATGTTTCAGAGCTGTTTTTTTCACCACAGTTTATTATTTTTCTACCACCACCAAACAGATTTGTGCACCAAAAGCAGCTAAATGCACTGTGTAAATTTTGGAAAAATAGTGAAGAATGAGCATAGTTTGAATAGGAATTTAAACCACTAGTGTGTTTTTGTTTAACAGTCAGTAATATACAAGACGTGGCAAAACAAAAATAGATGAGAACAACATAATACAAGCGGAAGGCAACTTGCCTGTGTTTGATCTCTGTCCCTTGCAATAACATATTTCTATTTGCAGAGCTAGTTGTGTTGTTGTAGCTGGAATAATTATTTAAGCCAGACAATGAGCTTTTCTGCTTCCTACAGCAGAATAACTTTCCCTGTCAGCTGAGTTTTTTTCAGTAAATGTCACTTGTAAGTGGGGAGGAGGAATGTGGCTGCCATGACCTGCATACACATCCGCGTTTTACAGAGGGGTTGTAGCCAGATGCAGAGAGGAAGCCCAGGGGGGCGGTGGGGCTGGGGAGCAGAGGGGGCATCCAGGGGACCTTTTACTTCACCTTCCCAGAGCAATGGGCAGATATTTTCCTTATTTATAAATCTAATGATACACATCCTTTCTCGTAAAAAAGCACAACCATACCTGGACCCAAATAACTATTAGACATTACATGCTGCATAAATAAGACTGTTTTATTAAAATGTTGTACAGGTATTTTGCAGTTTAAAAGACTGTTAGGATGGACTTCCGTCTTAGATTGCTAAAGTAATCTTACATTATTGACAGATGGCTTCATTTGAAATGGCTTGCTGATCTATTATCAAGACTTGAGTACAGATTCAGAAACAAAATGTTTCAGGAGTCTTATAATGCACTTTGGCACAGGCAAAATGTGCCTACAGTGAGCATAAAAGAACAAAGAAAGGAACCGATACTGAGATGATTTATTTAAGTTTGTCATGAAAATACTTAGAACAATGTATACTACTGGCAGTTTTAAATACAGAGGCTCCAGAGGTGGAGAAACAATTATTTCTGTAAATTCATCTGCATTTTTTGCACTGTGGCCCTGCAGTGACATCAAATGTGGTAAGATGGAATGGTGTCAAGCACTTCAGAAATCTGCATGCTGATTTTAGAGCAATTAAAATATCCACTCCAGCCAAGAAGAGGAGGAGGAAAGAGGGCAAAAATCAGACTTTGCACATCCTAAAGGGCTGTTCCAATTTGAAACACACAAATGAAGTCAGCTTTGAATGAATGATGCAGGAATTTGTGGGGATGGTTCCTGAGCCTCTCAATCCACCAGGACAACTTCGGTACTTCAGAGTTCTGCCCAAATGTTTCTACTTACAACCCCTGCCTGACGCCTTCATTTCAGAGGGTTATTTACTAGGAGAAAATCTGGTGACTGCATTATTTTTCAGATCACCTCAGTACTTATACCAAATCTGGGCAGGACCAACTGCCTCTGTGAAGTGCCAAGTCCTCTTCTCACACACAACAGTGAAGTTGTCCTTCTCCATTTTTTACAGCATCAGAAGATCAGGATATTCACTGAAACCCACGTTATTTTTCCTTGTCTTTGAAAGAAGGAGGTGGGAAGAATGTTTAGTAAACAGATCAGGGAGGTATTTTAAATAAATGCAAATTATTTTTCATAATACAAAGTGCTTTAAATAATCCCAGACAGACTGTCTTAAAGGGTGGATGCACTATATACTTTCTCTTTAATCACCCTAATGATTTTCCACACAATTAGCTGTTAGTGAAGTATCCTTTTTTCTATTTACTTTATCCTAGCTCTAGTTCAACTCATTATTGCCTTTTTCCCCTGGCTGGAGCTAACTGATGCCATCTAGTAGCTGACCCTGTGGTAATAATAGTGAATTTTCCTTCAGGATTGAGACACCCGCTAACAGGAGCTTCTGGAAGAGGATTCCTCTATTTGTGAAGCGGCTTGTAGCACACTGTCTGTTTTAACAGAGTAAGATTGGCTTCATTTGCACTGGAGAATTGTAATGTAAAATAACCTTAACATTCTTCAGCTTGCAGAAATTACTTGAATATTACTTGTTCTTCTAGTCAATGAGAAACAGGCTCTTTGGCAGCAAATAAAAAACCAGTTCAAATACAAAGGAAACAGAATTTAATAAGAACACATTATTTTGAATAATACACATATGTACATTTTTAAACAGTTAACTGCCTGACAGATCAGTTTCTAGTTTGTAAATCAAAGGATATAACATTGAAAGAGTTAAAAGAATTACTTTATTTTAAACCCCAAATTTATTTTGCAGTCTGTCATACTGTATTTATTACTTTTCATGCCTAAACTGAGACATTCTCTTGTAAAAGTCAACCCAAATAAAAAATTCCCATAAACTTTTCTTTTGCCATTTTTTAGTAAAACAAGTGTGGGAGGCATCTAGGGCCTGATTATTCCCTGTGCCTCCCACCCATTTTATATGGCAATTTTTAAGCTGTCCCTTTGTCTTTTGTATTCACAAATAGGTAAAACAACATAAGGGATGGAAAAACTGCCATATTTTTCAAGAAACTATTAATAAAAAGAAGAAAAAAAAGGGCAAGTTGTAGCACCCAAAGGAAAGGGATTGTCAGTCTGAAGAGAAATTGCTATTTCAAGAAAAGCTGACATAAACCTTTGCCATTCTTGGAGTTGTTGGCTTTTCCTTTCAATATATAATAAAGAAAACCAAATCACATTGGTATTTTCAGATGCTTTGATTTCCTGTTCCTGTGTCTTCATACACATCTAGGAAAGAACATATATATATATATATATACATAGATATATGTATAGCAGTTGTCCACAATGCTGCTTTTCTTTTATTCAACGAACACCATTGCAAATATATAAAAACCTCAGCAATTCTAAATACAAAAGTAAAATAGTTCTTCAACCTGATTGACAGCTCTGGGGGCATGTTTGTAACACTTTGATATTTGACTGAATTTTTAGTATGAGTAAGATCTCTAGTTTTAAATATATAAGACAGGTTTGAGCCATAAAGAATATAATGTCTAATATAGCATGCCGCGTTGCTGCTTTTTCAGTACAAATATTTCAAGTTGTTCATACATTAGCAATGATAATGTATGGGAGCACCTGCTATAGGGTAGCAGTAAGGGAAGGCTGAGCCAGTGTAATCTGCAGCACAAACCCTGTGCTGATGTGCTGGGCGAGGGTTTGCATCCTCACTGCTCTACAGCAACTGGTGGAGCAGAAATGTGTGAAATGGTTAATGCTTGATCTGAGAGAAACTGTGTGTATGAGAGGAGAAGGAGATGATGTAATTTATCTTCATTTGGACTAAAAATGAAACCTAAGTTACAAACAGTGCTGCTCTCAGAAAAGCTGTGAGCTGTCAGTGCTTGCATATAAAAGCTGGCTAAACTTCTTGCTCGTTAGCTTTGCAGATATTTTTGGATTTCTTTCATATGTGGAAGAGCCTGTTGTCCAGTTTGTCACAGGATTTATATTTAGTTTTAAAACTGTGCAAGGATCATTAAAAAAACAAAAACAAAACAAAACACAAAAAAAAAACCAAAAAAACCCCAAACTAAAATGGTTTAAAATAATGTGTTTGATGAAATAGTTGAATATGTGATAATCATGTAACACCATGCGACTGTGAAGCCCAGTGATGGAGTAGGACAGTTTTCTCAAAAATTGATTTCATGTTTGCCTTTTGATTCTTTGGAGGAACAGGGGAGACAGATCTGCAAAAGACTATTGTGAACAGTGACTAATATCACCGTGCAAATGTAAAAGTGGGATGCCAGTCATCAGCCCAGCTCCTTTTTTGACTGCAGTATTTTATGTTATGTTATGTTATGTTATGTTATGTTATGTTATGTTATGTTATGTTATGTTATGTTATGTTATGTTATGTTATGTATGTTCTATTATGTTATATGTTATTTAAGAGTTTAATTAGTTTCCAGCAGTATTATCACTTTTCAAGAGCTGGGGCACATCTGCAATTTTGTAATTATCTAGAGCACCAGATGGATATGTGCACATGTGGATGAATGGACAAAAAGACTGATGGAAGCATAAAAAAAAGTGGAAGGAAAAAGCTATTCCCAGGGTGTTAAACATTGGCTAGGCCACAGATTTGCTGCTACTATCACTGGGATTTCTAATAGCAAGAGAGAGAACATCAGCTAACATTATAGAAGTTATATTAAAAAAGAGGATTTGAAAGATTCTCAGACTGTAAATCTGAGAAGGAAACAGTGGTTTTGACTTATTTTTCTTTGCATGTTAATTCTAATAATTAACAGTTATTAATAATTATATATATTAATAAATTAATAATTACAGTTCCAGTAAGAACCACTGGGAATAAGATTAAAACAATCACTTGACCAACAAACCTGTTTGGCTCCCAGAGCATCTGTTACTTTGTTCTGCACAAAGAGAAATTCCTGCCATAAACAGAGTGCAGGCAAGTTCTGTACCGTTTTCCCCATGAACATTGCTGATTACTGTACAGATGGCTGCATACCAAGTTTGTGGGATCCATCCACAAGTGATCATTACTTTGCACTACAGGAGTATGGAATTACTTTCCCAGCTATGTTCCCTGTTCTCTGGTGGTTTGTTTTTTTCCTTATACTGAATGTTGAAGCATCCTGCTGTGAGGACCAGTATCAACTGAGTTGTCCTTATTCATTTACCACTCAGAGTGCTCCTTCATGGCAGGTCAGAAATTGGAAAATTCATGAAAATGGTCTTTCTAACATGAGTAGTTTGCCCATTATCATGTTTACCAGATTTCATTAGTAAAATTTGGTTTTATATTTATTTTTAAAAATCTTGATCTATGAAAAGAGCAGCAAAATGGTTTTATGCAAATGAGTCCTTTACAAATACAGAATATGTTTTGTGAAGTTTGAATTGAAATCTGAACTGTAACAAATTTAAAGTTACTTTTGGTTTGAAGAGGAAGAATAAGATGTACTTTATGAATGCTGTTTTCCACATCTGGTTTAAAAAACCATCTTAAGGTTCAAAGTGAGTACCTCCAAGCAGAACAAAAATGTCATTAGTAATTCATTATTGCTTTCTCACTGATCAGCTTGCTTTTACAAGCATGTCTGTGTGCTTGCATACATAATTTGGACACACTGTTGAAGATGTAACCTGAATAAAATTTTTTACAGTGTAAGTAGTGAATGCTAATGCAGTCACATAAACACTGTGATTACTCAGTCAGCTGATTAGTATATTGCTAAGAGTGCATGTTTTCCTTTTCAACCATAAAAGAAACAGAACACATCATAAAAAGATGGAAAATGTGATATAATAGGCTTGTTACCAAATAAAGTCTTGTGTGCTGTTCTTAATTTGTAAGAAAGACCATTGGTATTCAGAACAGATTTATGTCAGCTATACCACAATTACAGAAACTTTACAGTATATTCACTCTTCTTATGCCAAGAAGTGCTATGAAGTAGGTAATTTGAACAAAACCAGGACTACCAGACACTAACTGCATAAGCACAATGTGCTGTGCTCTTTCTGGCATTCAACTCAGAAAAAGTGTTTCTGTGGAGTTCCCAGCCAGGGAACTGCAGAACAAGAATTCTTTTGCTCTAAATAATTAGTTAAGATACAAATTAAGAGATTGCTTACTCAGGTAACTAAGCATTATCTGTTAATATTTCAGTGACCATTTTAACAACCACTGGTCACTGATCAGTTGACCAGTTTCAACACTGAAAAAAACCCCAGCAAACAAACCCCTAACTCTACTTGGTACACGGCTGGCAGCCTGGAAGCCGTGCTGCCAATTAAACTGCTTTGATTGAAGATTTAACCTGCTCAGTGGGAAACGCGGATGTCTCAGTGCTGTGAAACTACAGCCACCCTCTTAAAACATCTGGGAATTTTCATTTGAAATAGCGTTTCAAGATCTTAACTTTTGTTTTTCACACTTAGACAAGACTGGCATGATGAAAAAACAGACTGGAGCCTTGAGGAAAAGTGAGGATAGGAAACGGTGGAGGAATCGATGTAGCTTATACCTGTTTTTCTTCCTTACCCCTCTTGCTGGAATCAAACACCTGCTACCAAAATGTAAATTTTTCTGGAAGCAAAAGTATTTGTCTTTGAGCTACAACATGATTCCGCACAGGCTTTAACTTACTGTTGATGGTCTTGTTGTGGCTGCTCAGGAATATGCTGAATAACTTCATAAACCGTACTAAGCATGTCCTGGCCTGGGACAAAGTCAGAGCCAGGAACAGATTGACTTGAAACCTAAAAGTAGCAAAGAGTATTCCTACTGTGAGTGCATGTGGGAAAAGATTCAACAGAAATTAAACTGATAATGTAATTTCTCATTTTTTAACTTTTCCCTAGAAATGGTTTGTGTGTGCATTGAACAGTTCATCTCTATCAGTTCATATTTCATTTTGAGTAAGTTTTCATCACATTTATAGTAAGGCAAGTAACAGTTTTAAATTCAACTAAGATCTTAGAAGATTTAGGATGCAGCACTTGCATTTACTATAGCAAGTGTTTTACATGAGTGTACCACAAGTGAAGGAAGGAAAATTTAGTAAAGAAAGAAGCAGGATAATAGATATTAAAAAAGGAGAAAATATTCAGGGAAAGGGTTCAGCTTAAAACTCCTACCAGCACAGGAAAGAGAGGGAACTGAAATGAATTTCCATAAATGAAGTAATAACTAAATTCTTCAGTATGTTAAGCATACAAATCAGCTCTTTTGTCAACCCAACACCTACACTCCCCATCTATAAGGAATTCTCAGTCTTTCTGCCTATACCCAACTGCCAGTTCTTCATTATCTCTGGTTTCTTATTTTTCCCTTTTTATGCTAACTAACTAAAATCAATCAGTGGATCAAATGCTGACTTTATCTGCAATGCCATACATCTCAGTAACTGAATATAAACCAGTGGAGTTTCTCCCTTTTCTTCAAATTGTACTGGAAATTAGAATAGATTTCATTGCTTGTACATGCATCCTCGTGTCCTTGTCACCTCTCTCTCCCTCCTGACCCACTGAGGCCCCAGTTCTGCAATAATGTGACTTTGTGATATGATCAGCCTAAGGGATATTGTAGTGTGCCTAAGACTGTGATGATTTAGAGCCCAACCTCCATACTTAAGAAGCCTCCTATGGTTATGAACATTCACAGATACAGTTCAGCTCCTCTGTTTTTTAAAAGCCTTTTATCTCTGCTGCTTTAAAAGTCTATCCTCTCCACTAACCTTTACAAAAGCACTCTAGAACTAGAAATGTTTATTTCAATCATCTAACCCCAGCAGAGAAAAGGTTTTTAAATATATGACTCTTTTTTGCTAATACGTCATGTATTATGAGAACTAATCACAGTAACAACAGGTGTGACTGTTGTTGTGACCCTGTGTGATCACGTCTTAAGAGCTCTCTCTTACCTGACCATACTGATGCTCTTCAAAGGTAAATTATATTCCCAGAAATTTTCCCTAGCAAAGAGAAAGTGCTTCTTCTCCTTCCTCTCAGTTTCAGTCCATTGTCCCTAAATTTTGTGGTCCTATTTCTCATTTTTCTTTGTGCTTTTACTCCACATCAGAATGATCTCCAGCTGCTACACAGTAATGGTAGCAAAGCCTCAATGCAGAGAAGTAGCATATGTAGTAGGATTTCTTCTGCTAGCAAAATTCCTGTGCTTAAGTCCTACCCCACTATACATGAAGCTAACAAAATAATTATTGTGAAATATAGCTGAGATTTCGTTTGCATATTTTTACAATGAAAACTTTAAATACCCCCCGAGGCTTTTCTGCACTTTAGAATTTGTATGTTGCACGAGCAGCAATATTAGGGCCAAGGGACAAAATGACATCAAAATAGTTAATTTGCTTGTGTGACGCAAGTGGTTGTGGTTCAGTGCTACCCATCACTAGTAATATTCTTTTAATACAGGGCAGCGGAACTGAGATTTTTGTCTTTAGAGCTTGGTTTGTTCCTTACTGCACCATGTTGATACAAGTACTGAAATAGTAACACAGCAAAGAAAGAGCAAGTACTGGGTAAACAATAGCCATGAATATGGTGACATGTAAACATCTGTAAAAAGCAACAGAAGCAAACTGACAGAAGGATTCTGGTACAGATATTTAGCACACCTTGAGAAATAGAAAACAACCCATCCATTTATGATGTGAAGTCACATACCCTAGAACCACTGGCAAGATCAGGAATAGCAACAAATTCATATATCCCGAAATCATCCAAAGCACTTTGATGTCCTAAAGTTAGAACAAACAAACATGAAAAAAGGTATTGAGATGTAATATGAACCTGGAAAATAATGCCTGGCAAAGTAATTTGGCCTAATTTTTAAAACATCAGAATATTGGTTGTTTGATCTGCTGTAAACCACTTCCCTGCCCAGCTCCTAAGCTGGCTCGGAGCAAAGCAGGGCAGGTGCACAGCCGTGTGCCCAGGGCTTGGCTGCCTCCAGCACCTCGGAGCAAGTGAGGAGCCTCTTGCTAACCTCAGCAGTGGTTTTGGTAGAGTAATTGGGGCTCTCTTAGCTAAAAGGCTAAACGGACTGATTTACTTCCATTTCTCATAGAAAAGAGATCCAGTCCGTAAGCTGAGCACATCTACACTGTAGTGAGACAGCAGCACCTGAATCTTTTATGATGCTGAGAGTAAAATAATGGAACACAACACTAATAGGTGCTGCATTATTCAATCAGTTGACAATTTGTATCTAGGACTTACTTCAGATACAAATTGTAGTTAGGCTGGGAGTCTCTTTCTCTACCCTCCCACTGTCTGGGAGATCTGAGACACTTGGTTGTCTCTTGGGCATCCCTCCATAGCAAAGGCTGCAACATTAAAGGC
The DNA here is from genome assembly GCF_964273445.1 of Streptopelia decaocto. Classification (NCBI taxonomy): domain Eukaryota; kingdom Metazoa; phylum Chordata; class Aves; order Columbiformes; family Columbidae; genus Streptopelia; species Streptopelia decaocto. The sequence continues at coordinate 138,634,711 of NC_138655.1, read as the reverse complement.
AGTGCTGAGATTCTCTCCTCCAGCACCACTTGCTGGGGTGAAGGACCCTCTGTGCTCAAGTGACTTTTTCTTACCTTCTCTGTCCTCTCACATCTCACAGCTTAATGGCCTGCTCTGATGTTTCGGCATAAATAGACAGGAAAAAAAGGGCTACCCTTCCAAAGGATAGCTTGTCTCCAGTCTCTCCTACTCAGGACAATGTGCGAAGGATTGTCAAGGGAAAAGAGTCAGTGACAAAAACACACGGGGTCCTCATGACATGAAGAAAGTTAGCACAGAGTGCAGTAGAGGCTAGAATATATACACTGTAATGTCATATTAGTATCTCATGATTTTGGCATCAGTTGGTGCCATGAACATTTAGAAGTGCGATCCTTCTATGGCATATTACCTCTCATTGCTATCCCATAATAACACTAATTTATTTCACATTGGTGAGAACAGCAGAATGTAGGTGATTAACAGCTAGAATTCAAGATAACGGAGTACATACTGTGTGAACTCCAGGCATGAGCTAAAGCCACATTGACCTGTTGTCATTTTGGTTTTATCTTAAGTAAGCTAACACACAGGTAGGTGTGCAACCCAGATTTAAAACCACATTTCCATTCCTTTCCTTCTTTCTTTTTGTATGTGGAGATGCTAATTTTTCTGAAGAACGGATTTTGACCTTCTGGTCATATTTGTTTTATTAGCATTACCTGAAAATGTCTGTGCCTTTCTGTAATCGGCTTCTGGCCTAGGAAACATAAAATGTTTTTCAGTTTGACGTTATAAGCCAAGTAAAGAAAATTAATATGATAGAATGTATTTCTCTCTTGATGGAAAGGACTTCAAGACCTAAGAATGATTTATTTTTGTACCTGCTCTGCAGCTTCCGTTGTATCACTGAAAAGAAGAGAAAAAAAGAAAAATAATTCTTTTTGCTCTGATACTCCAACAGAAGAGCTGGAGTGTGCTTAACTTTTACGTACCTTTATGTGGCTGGTATCTTTTCCATATGAACAAAAAAGTCATAGCTAGGATCAAAAATAGTGAAATTCCTGTTATTACTGCAAGAGATGACAAAGATTTTCCTTCCTGGGCCAGCTTTTCCAATCCTGTGACAGAGAAGATGAGTACTGTATTATTCTCTTGTTCTGTACAATAAACATAATCTATGAATTAGAGCCTCACAAAGAAGTAGAATAATAGTCTAATTTTAGGTGTAGAGACACCAGATTACTAAGAAATTAGGTGACAATTATGTGAGCAGTTTGTGCTAGATGGGAGGGAAACCATCCAAGCTGCAGGAGCTGTAGAGTAGGAGAGAATAAATGAACTATTGTATTTTTTCTGAATCTTTCAGGTCACTGACAGTCTGATTGTTTATCAGAGGCCAAAAAATTTTGTTTGTTTGCATTAATGTCTAAATATATCCAAAGTATTTCTTTCCTTTGCTCGGGTCTTTTGCTGAGATGTGCACTAGCAGCAGTTTTCCAACAGGATTTACTGATACAACACAAACACGGTATGTATATAATTACATACACAAAAGCACACAGAAAACATTTGCACAGAATTTGCAAAGACAGGGATGTGAAAGTTAGGGAATGTCAGACATAGTTTCTTGTGCACCCTTAGTTTCCTCCTTTTGCTCTGAATCGTGCTGAATTCCTGTAATGAAAGGTTAAGAAAGATTTAATTGAACCTATCTTGTTGAACATTATAGCATACATTGCTTATCTCAAAACACTTGTATTGATCCATATTAATAAGAGATATCAGACTTCCTCAATATCTTGTTTTTTGCTGTATGCTTCTGGAGATTTTCTGAACACCTGCTTTGTTGCTGTTTAATGCAATCTGATACAGGAATTGAGGTTATAAGGTGTGAGAAATAAAGGTGTGTGTTCAGTCAGTCCATAGATTCACAAATATGACAGTGAAAGCTTTTTTGTAAACAGATTCTAATAAAACCATGCAGCATCACATCTTACATTATTATTACATTGTCCAGTAAACTAAGGTTCTTAAAATTTCATTACATTTAATTTAAGGTTTCTTAAACCTTTCATTACATTTAATTTAAGGTTCTTAAAATTTCATTACATTAAAATTCACAACCCCTGCAGGTAAATTAATGCTTCATATTTGTCAGTGCCAACTTTATTGATACAATTCAAGTGTGTATTATTTAGCTGGATGTACTTCCAGTACTTTGATGAATTCCTGTGCAGAGAGTTAGCATTTCTTACATCTACTTACACCCCCATATAATTCACTGGCATTATGCTGGTTGCATGTGCAGCGGTTGTCACAAAGATTAAATACGTGGATTTCAAACCAGATGCATCCCGAATATATGAATTTCGAACCAGATGCATCCCAAAGATATGAGAAAATAAATCACTGCTATTTCATGAAAGTTCTTTCATGCTCCTTCAATATACTGCTTTCCTCGGAAAAAAACAACCAAACAAAAAAACTACAACACAAACCCAAATGCTGGAGAATCAGCTGAGTCCTTAAAAGTGTTCTTTAAAATGAATAATTTCAAATTTTGACTCACTGAATGTATTCTACATGGGCGTACCAGTGCAGAAAACAAATATATGCTCTATGTGCATTTAACGCACTCGCTGACTCGAGAACTGAGAAGTGACTTCTGTACATAAGGACATAAATCCTCTTCTTTTAAAATCTAACTAGTCTTGGCTAAAACTGGGTAGCAGCTTAGTGCAATTATTGATATAGTTGTAACTTATGATATAATGGTTTTCTTGATGATTTTTAGTATGAATTAGGTAGCTGTTTATAGCACCATACAAGTAAGTTTCAGTCCCTCGGGTGGTGAAGTTGTGTAAGGTCTTCCGAAACATCACAGTACCTGTCGGTGCTGAAAATGGGGTTTCCAGTATTTTGAAAGGCACAGCCCATGCTCTGTATCTAGGACTGTGGGGACAGGGAGAAGGGATAATAGTCTTTGCTTAGTATGCTTAATCCATTGCAACCAGAATTTAGTCTGAGCAGGATCTCAGAGGTTTAGCCTCGTGTGAACTCATATGTCTTACAGTCAGTGCTGCATCGCAAAGTGTCAGCTTGACATCTGGAATTAGTACTATCTAAATGAATACTCATCAAGAAGAACATGGCTACAGAGGGCAAAATGGATATTTTAATTTTTTTAAATAAACAGGATAAAATGTTTTAAAAAGCTTTATTTAGGTAAAAAATCTGTAATTAGGACATGTATGTTTTTAAGTGCAACTATGCATAAAGCTGTGCAGTTTTCCCTTCTTTTTGGCCTTTCAAAGGAAATCTCAGCTGAAGTTCTTAACACTTACTGATGAATATTCACACATATATCATATGAACTTCCTGGAGAAATGTCATGTTTATTTCTACCAACACATAGCTCTGATTGCATTTTCTTTCACCAGTAACCACAATGTTTATAAAGTGCAGTATTCTCATTTTAAAATTGCAACCCATCTTCATTCCAGCTCAAAGCCATGGATTTGCGATGAATCCATAAGTCAGCCTGAGCAATAGACATCTGCTCTGCTTGTTTATCCGACTAACAAATGGCTGAGCTCTTTGTACTGCACAAGTGAAATTGCTTTGTTAGATTTTCTAGAAGGCAATCTATTCTATCTTGTTGAACATTATAGCATACATTGCTTATCTCAAAACATTTGTATCGATCCGTGTTAATAAGAGATATCAGACTTCCTCAATATCTTGTTTTTTGCTGTATGCTTCTGGAGATTTTCTGAACACCTGCTTTGTTGCTGTTTAATGCAATCTGATACAGGAATTGAGGTTATAAGGTGTGAGAAATAAAGGTGTGCATTCACCAGAACCTAGCAGTCAGTCCATAGATTCACAAATATATCAGTGAAATCTTTTTTGTAAACAGATTCTAATAAAACCATGCATCATCACATCTTACATTATTATTACATTGTCCAGGAAACTAAGGTTCTTATAATACCTACCCACACTGGAAAAATATTAAAGACCTTCATTGCTGTGAATCTGTGCCTGGTTATTTTAGTCAGCAATGTATGCTCGAAACTATTCCATGAACTAGGTGCACTAGCCCCAGGGCTCACTGCTCCTGAAAGCTATGGGACAGTGAGCCTTGGACAAAATCTGCCCTTGGGAGGAAAGGTCCATCTTGGCATTCAGCAGATTTCTGCATAATTTTCTCCATTCATCTTTATCAGTTTTAAATGCAAAAAGTAAGAAACAGAGTAAGAGACATATAACTGTGCCCGGTTACTTGGTCATGATGAGGTTTGCCTACATAGGAAGTTTCTCTGCTCAAGGGATAAAGTTACAAATGGCCAAATATATTTTAGTGTAAAACTCCTACAAAACTTCAGCATCTTAGTGTGTCTTGTCCAAGGCTGTGTCACACTGTGAGTAAAACCCAGATCCCACTGAATGGCAAAAATCCCTTTACTACATTGTCAGCAAGACCTCACTTCTGATATATATTCTCTCTCTAAGAACTATTTCCTTTTTCTGGGGTTGACACTCTGCTCACATGTTAGAGTTACAGCAATGAATCAATGTTCTTACCTACAGAAGTAACAATGACTGTGAAGTGAGTTTCATCTCGTTTTCCAGTCACGTTGTTGAAAGCACGGCACATGTAATCTATTGTCTTCTGGGCCACTTTATCAGGTACAACTTCCAGATGGGGTCCGTATTTGATTACATGAGTGGTATTGTCAGCCCTTTGAATCCACGAGTAAGTATTTGGTGGATTTGAATCTGCTGAGCAGTCAAAGAGTATAACTTCCCCCATGTCAACTGTAAACACCGCCCCTACATTCAGACCTTTATCTGATTTAACTCGAAGTCCGTAAGGTCCATCTGCGTTGAAAAAAAAAAAAGACACCACAGTATAAAAATTAAAATCAAAGTACACAATTAAACTTTAAATAGAAGCTAAACTTGGAATTTTTAAGTTAGACTAGCCTTTTGAATGGTTGGCATTGGATTCAATAATTTCAATTAAAAGGCTTTCAGTTCCATAGCTTGATCGTACTAGATTTATCTCACACTACATCCACTTAATACTGATCTAATCACTGCTTAGGCAAAAAGTGTAGATCTGTGCATTGCTCAGTGTGAGAAAAAGAACAAAAACAGAAAACAGTTGGAGCTCATACTGACAGAAGCCAAAAGAGGAAAATATGCAGAATGAGCAGGACACATCTTTTTGGTAGGATCCCCAAAGTTCAGTAAAGCTGCTGACAAGTGCCTCACACGGAAGTCAGATAAGTCAATATTATGCCCATTGTAGACAGTGCAACCACATAATATTTCCACCTTCTTATAGTCGTCTGGAAGCAGTAAGATGATGTAGCTGGGTTTGAATGTGAAATTCCCTACTGTGTGCAGTGGCACACTGGCACACTCAGACTCTATTTCTCATCAGGAAGTTCAGGCTGATGTTAGACCTTCCTCCAACAGGCACACTTCTACTAATTGTCTGCCTTTTTAATGAGACTAATTTATTCTTCAAGAACACACAGGCAAGCAGCATGCAGCATGAAATAGGCCATTTTGTTTGTGCCTCTTTTTTTTTTTCTCTATTTGTGAAGGCTCAGACGAGAGAATGTAGACTATCACACCATGACTGCCAGTTTAGTCAACTTTTAAGTGAATGTCCACATTTCACAACGCAAACTTGTCAAACTTTTTATTTTCTCTACTTATTTCTTAGCAGTAAGTCTTTTTCAGTCTCATTTTAAGGAAGGCCCAACATCATGCACAATATTTACTTGGGAAATGCAACACAGTTTCACTTCAGCAAGAATTAGTGCTGCTCCCACTTACATGGCAGGGGCCACTGCGGAGAATAGAGGCATTTTTTTTAACTGTGGATGTTGAGCTGCTTCTTCACAGGCTCTGCAGCTCCCGAGTCAGTTGCTTTACTGTATCCAAGAGCCAGCTGACCTTGTGATGAGCATTTCTGGGAACTACAGACTTATCACCACCGCTTTGGCCTGGCCGACCTCACTTGGGCTACACACTCCTGTGGTCCAGGAGCCCTCCCAGAACACCAGCGTCTCATGGCGCTGTTATAGGTATTTACTTCTCTTTTTTTCAGATGGGAAAGGAGAGGGATGTACTGAACTTTTTTCAGAGATGAAAGTAAAACCCCTCACACACCATTTATAGGCAGGAACACACTTTTTTACTTTAAAGAGAAATCCGGTGGTTCTTCTCATCCAGTTCTTCTTTCTTAGAATAATTAGCTCTTATTTTGACGGATAATATAACCTTTGATGCATGGAAACAGAGATTAATGGTAAGAACAGCTGACTGGTCTCTGCGCCCCCTCACTATAGTGGGAGATTTGCCATAGTCTGCAAAATAATCAGAATTGAGTTCTGCTTTTTCTATCAGTATCATAACAGTGCAGCATAGACAGATAACACTAACAACATAACTACACTCTTGTATGGAAGTTGCAAATAAAAAATCCCCACACATTATAAAAACACTGACACACACTGACTGGGGAAGTATGTTTGAAAAAAAAAAAAAAAAGCTTTTCTTTAGAAATAACAGTCAAATATTGCAAGGTCTGAGAAGTGGCATTGATGAAGTCAACACAAGCACCGGGTAACCCTTCTGCTTCACCTGGATCAGTCTTTTGCCTCTCCTCGGCATTGTGTACATCACTGAGATCCCTAAACACTGGGTACACACACAGGGATAAGCACAGCTTACAGGATGATTCAGAAAAGCAGGTAATTAACCTTTTCCTCTCTAGGACAAAATACATCATAGCTTTGGGACGTCCCAAGGGAGAAAATCCCACTTGGTCTACTAAATTCAACTCCATCAGCACAGTACAGCAGTTTCTGCTGTAGTCTCTGTGACAGCAGCTTCTTCCAGTCTTGAAATAAATTGTTTCGAGGTCACACTAATGCAAGAGGCATATTCTGGGGTGCATTATCATCACAGCTAATGGAGAAACAGAATAATATTAATGAGGAATGAAGAAGAAACCACTTTCAATTCTCAGTGAAAAACCACAGTGACAGCCTTCATGGGTCCCTCAGCTATACTTCTTCTTTCCAGTATTGTTCCCAACCGAAATCTACCTCTTGTCTCAGTAAAGCCAGTTAACTAAATGACTTGTAAAATAATAAATCACCTGTTCTGAGTAACAATTTACTTCTCTGTGGGAATATTTCCAACTGCTCCTATTACCACGAGACTGTTGCAGTTTCCAAGCAGATGGCAGGTATTTACTGTGAGTGACTTTTTCTTTTTATCGCCCCCAGTAACTCCCCCGCAGCAATGACATATGGCACACAGAGATCCCGGGGGCTGTTCTACATTGGTATTGACAACCGGGAGCTGGGAGACAAACTACCTCTGCAGGCAGAGGCTGGACCAAATTATTTAACTTAGTGTAACTCAGGAAGGAAAACCCCAACTCTCATCACTAACTTGGATACGAATAGTAGTGTAAGTATTGTGGCCTTTCAGCATTGCATTATTTGCTCTTCATATTTCTTTTCATATTTTAAATTATGTGCAAAACAAAATCTCACTTCTCATGAAATAAAAAGTATGTTCTGAAAATGCAACTACTTACAACAGTATTTCCACGTGTGGAGAAAAATCGAATCTCAAATTTGTTGCCATACAAGTCTTTTGAGCTGTACATCAAAATCAAACAGCAAAAGGTTCCAGAAATGTGGACACTGAAGTAACTGAGATTTTAAAGTTCTGCTAAATAATGGGTCAAAACCAGGTTTTCAGTTCAGAACTTGGAAAGATTTTTCAGTTTTGCTGGAAAATATGTGTAGCTGAAAGAGAAGGGAGGAAGCAGTACCAGAACTGAGACTAAAGGACACACACCTTGACAGTTCAAGTGTCCCAACCACCCATCAGAGTCAGAAATGCTCTGGAGCCAGTTCTGTGTGCAATGGGTCAGAAATGCCAATGCCAAAGGGGCTGTGCCACAAACCAACAGAACAGTCCAACAGGTAGCAACAATGTCAGATATTTTTCTAGCCTGACCTGATCTTATTGAATTGTAAGAAGGTGATGTATACAGTGTCCCCAAATTTTTTGTAGGTATTCTTTGAAGAGAGAAGTGTGAAAAGCCCATTCGTAGCTCATGAAAGTGAGAAAAGCAGTAGAGGTAGGGCATTCACACACACAGCTCCTGTTCTTAGCACTTCAAGCACTTAAGTGAGCTGTGATTGTGACAGTACAAAAGCAGGCATTTAAAACTGTGCTACCTTGAGGAAATAATTTATTTTTGTTTATTATGGTAGTGATAAGGTATAACTCCATCAGTGCAAGTTATTTTCTTGTAGAGCATTTAATCATGATTCCTCTGTCTAATATGAACGGAAGCTCAAGTCACATCTGCCCTGTATAGGACTTTTTGCAGCAGCTCCTTCATGTCTGCATTGCTGTCAAGTTTATAAGAGCACCTAAGGAATCGGTTCTCATTTAAGAATGTCCTTGTTAGTCTTTGCTAATTTAGGCAGTATCAGAGATGTGTCTTAGATGCAAGACACCCCTCCATCTGATTCTTCCAAACTATAATTAAAAATAAATAAGTAGCAGACAGGATAATCAGAGATGAAAGGAGGAAGAGGAAAATATAATGTAATAAGAGGTGTAGCTGCTGCATATGCTAGTAGTGCAGTCAGACCAAGCCTAGGGCACGGGCTATCTGCAAGCTGCCAGAGCCTAGCAAAAGCAGGAGCGAGCACCAGCCCTTGGCTGGACAGGATTCCAGCTCCAGACCTTGCACTGTGCCATCCACACTGTGCCACTGGGTAAACTGGTCATATCTGAACAGGGCTGGTGGCAAAGTTGATCCTGACCTGTCTGATTTCAGCTCTTGTCTGAAAAGGGCACTTCAACCCCTGAAGACATGAGTGTTAGAGCCTGGCAAGGCTAGTATGTACTACTACAAGGTAGTATGTACTACTTGCAGATCTCGGAGGCACTGGAAGTTGATATTACAAGAGGAATAATGAACAAAATGAGAGTGCCCCAAGATTTAAAGTATAACTGTTGAATGTTGATTAAACCAATCTTCTGTCACCTCCAACTCCTTTAATTAATGAATTCAACTAATTCACTGGTTTTTCCTCTCTGCTATTGTTTCCAGTCAAAATATCTGGCTAGCTTACGGTCTGTTCTTCTGCCAGTGTTGGTCATTATGCAACTCTTCTTGCTCCCTCATGTTTCCCACTTGATGTGGAAAGCAAACACTTCTTGCAGCTCTGATTTTGCTAAATCAGACTCAGGTCTCTTCTCCTTTCTGTTCTGTTTCTTACAGTTTGAGATCATTGCTCTGATACGTGCAGGAACAGCATACGGTATTCTACATGTGCTCTCATTTTCTGTGTGCCATTAGTATTTTATTCCTCTTACTTCCTTGTTGGAAATACCTTACTTACATTATTTCCCACCTGTCCTGGTTTTGTTAAAAACAAGTTTCTCTTTTAGTGATTTTGCCTGTCAGCTAAAGCCTTCATATTAGCTGCATTTTCCTGGAGAACCAGACACATGTTTTGGTAAACCTAGCAATGGAATGCAAACTTATTGATAAGCACGGATGGACATCTCGCAAGAGGGGCGACGAGAAACCGGTGACCAAGAAACTGACCAACTGTGTATAACATTCCATTCACGTGAATACTTCATATAAAAGTGGGAGATCACGAGGATCTCGTCCCTTCTTTTTGCCTTTTCCTTCTGCTTATGGCCGACATTAGGCCCAGTGACATACTGAATCCAGCTCCGGTTGGCTGCAGAGTCTAATCCAGGACTTTGGTGGCCGGCTCTGCAGTTGCTGAGACTTTCAAGTTTGGTTTTGTATATTTTGTATTATTTTCTCTATTCTTATTAGTAGCATTAGTAAAACATCTTTAATTTTTCCAACTCTCTTCTCTCTGTCCTTCTTTCCCTCCCGATCGCCTGTCCTGAGTGGGAAGGGGGGAGAGGGAGGGGCAAAAGGGGGAAGTGGGGGGAGAGGGAGTTAACAATACATCTGCCAGGGTTTTATTGTCACCCCGCAATCTAAACCCTCGACACCACCCAATCTCCATCTTATCAGCAGAAGTTCATGTTTTTTATTCTCTAAAAGGGCATTCCATTTCTGTTGTACTAGTGAATTTCATACCAGTTCTATTATTCTGTCAAAGTCTTCGGTCCTCTTAGTTTAATGTCACAGGTGAAATTCATTGACATACTCCCAGTCTTTATGCTGATGTTGTTAATGAAATTATTAAACAGGACTGGACTCGAAATGATCTTGAGGAAAACCACTAATACTAGTCCTTCAGCCTGGTACTTCCTGTACTTAGCTTTTTGATAGTGTTTGCTGTCTTGATTTTTAGCAATATTTTCATGTATACTCATCTGGTTTTTTTTTCCTTTCAGTCCTATCTCCTCCAGATATGAAGATGTCTGTACTGTGCACTTCTTGAAGTTGCTATTTTAATTTTGCTGTTCAGACTTAGCTTCACAACTACATAACATTAAGTAACATTTTCTTAAACTGTTGTAAGCTAAAGCTGTTACAAACAAGCTCATTTTGAATGCAAGCTCACATATAATGTTGACTCAAATGTTTTCTGCCTGTTTCCATAGTTAGGGTCATTCTTTCCAACCAGATCATTTATACAAAGGTAATTATGAATACTTAATATACTCACAATATATGGTTGGTGCAATTATCTCACTTTCCATTGCACTGACAGGGTTAGACACCAGACAGCTGTAATTCCCAATGTCTTCTTTTACAACAGGAACCATTAGAAGTGTGGCATTGTTTGAGGAAAAGGTGTAATTAGGGCTGGCATGGAGAGGCTTCCCATTTTTCATCCATTGGTAAACTAGCCTTGTACCTTTGCCCACAGAACATTTTAGGGTAATATTTCCTACATACTCCACTACCCCTGAAGATGGTTCAGTATGTACAGTTGGCTTTGTGACAGGAACTGTAAAATAAAGAGATATGAAGAGTTGTAAAAGTGATGAGCCAGTATATTACAGCCTTCATTGTCAAGATGAAACAAATAGCAGTCATAAGCCTCAATGGAAAGTACTCAGACTTCAAATTTTACTTATTAAATGTGGTTAAAGGTTAAAAAATAATGCCATATTCTCAGCTGGTGACTGTAAGAATTGTTCTAGTACTTAAATGAAACATTGCCCACAGCACGTGGCTGCCTCAGCTTGGCTGACACTGGGCACCACTGAAATACACTGCTGATCCGGTCATGAGGATGGCTGCAAACTGGGATGGCTATGGGACTTAAATGGCAGCTACAACTTTGTCACATCAGGGTGTCATTATTCCCAGCCTAACAGTTACCAGGCTCCCTCTGTATAATCCAGAAATTACAGTAGCCTTTTGTCATTCTTTTAGATCATTCTTTCTACCTTTCCCCCCCCCCTGTCCCCACTACAAGGAGTAGAGTACAAAGAGAGAACTTCAGTATTTCAGGACTGCAGATCTGGGCTTCTTTTACAGACATGATCACTGGCAAAAGTCAATGACTCCTCTTTAATAGTTACAGAAGGTAAAGGCAAAGTTGTGCATGGAAAAGACTATCTGAAGGAATGATAGCACAGCAGAGCCTTATGAAACATTATTTTTTAGAAGTTTGTCTAATTTTATATTATTATTGGTTACTATACCTCTCCAATTTTTTACTTATGATGCAGAAACATTAGTAAGTACATTAATTTTGTTTAAAGATGACATATTTTAATATTCCCTCCTGCAGCACCAGAAAACAACACAACTTAATTGTTGGTATTTATTAATGTATGGTTGCATTAAATTATACACTATTGTAATTGGATACGAAGAACCAGTACTTCAAAACCATTGCAATTTTATTTACACAATGAAGATGCTATATTTTACTAACTTACCATCAACAGCTACTTGAATCTTTTGACTGGCAGCTATCGTCCCATTTCCACGGACATTGATTTTTACAATATAATTGCCCTCATCACTGATATGCAATGGATTGATCATCAAAGATGCATTTGGTGGTATAAGGGTAAACTTGTGCTGGTATTCCAAGTCGGGAACTACTGTTTGATTTACAGAGCCAAGCAAGTATTTTGGATTACTTTGGGGCCTCTCAAAAAGCCAAATTATCTGGATTTCAGAAGCTGTAGCATTGAAATCGTAGTCAACAGTAAGATGGAGCGGTTGCCCCTCAATGCCATGGATGGTATGAGACGGTACCGTCAACTTTAAGGCAGAACAAATACCTGTATAAAAAATAAAGAACAAATAAACACAAAGCACACTTGGAAACCTAGGAAAACTCAAATGAGAAATTCTCACAGAGAAAATCTCACAAGGTTGAAGTTTACACTTTTTTGTATGGTTATAACTCATATTTCAAGTAAGGAAGGGGCAAATACTCACTGACCCCAGCGAAAGTGCATATAGCTACAGAGCTCCAGCCTTAAAATATATGAAAAGTCAAGGGAAGGACTTTTGTGATTTCTGGGCAGAGGATCATTTACTGTTGAAAGTTTGACAAAAACGAGAAAATGTGTATTTACCTTAATGTTTAAAATATTTTCCCTTTTAAATATTCCAAATTTCTATGTCTTATACTGTCTAACAGCCTTGGATCGCAAACTCATTTTTTAGGATTTTTTTTCTGCATAGGTTTAGCTAGGGACAAATTTCTTAGTGTTATTTTGCCAGTTATACTGAAAAACTGACAGAGAATCTAACAAGCATCACGTCCATGAATTTGTCTGTTTAAAATGATATATAGTTCTTATTGCTGCCTACACTGTACATGTAAGACTAAATTCAAGAAACATTACTAAACTTGACAAAAGTCAAGTATTCCAGTTTTTGGAAAGAACAGAAATAAGGTTTGCTGTTGATATGCGGAAAAGCAAAATTTTCAGCCACATGATTAATCATGTTCTGCAAAAATCATGCCTCTGTTAGGGTGCAAAAAGACCACTCCTTAGTTAATCATCAGCTTTCCCATATATTATTTTTGAATAATTTATCATTGTGTTGGCGTGAGATAAGATTTATAGAGCATTATCAAAACTTTACTCTTAGGACTGAATGATCAATTTCCACGTGAACTTTTCCACAGCACAAACAAGAACAGCAATTGTGTAAAGCGCTGACATTAATCAATTGATTTCATAGCACCATTACAATTGATACAACTTTACAGATGAGGAATTTAAGCCCAGATAAAATTAACAGCAAAAACACCCACTCATTTTGGATGATCAACTTGAAGTATTAAGGACTGGATTTTTCAAAATACACATAAACAGATTTTAGTATGTTCAAGATGCAACTCCTATTGACTTCAGTTGCAGGTTTGATCGCTCAGCTTTGAGTGCTCAATATTGGTAAAAACCACTCTGTGAGTGCTAAGTCAAAACCCAAGGAAGAAAGCAACCTCTTATTAGTAAGGACATGTAAACCCCATGATTTAAGTAAACTGTCTACCATTGCATAAGAGCACACTGGAAACACAGAGAGGATGCACTGTCCAGGGCAGCCTGCAATGCTTCCACCATGCACCATCTGTTCCATCCCTGCTATGGAACATCTTTGGACCAGGTGATCCCTGAGGTCCCTTCCAACCTGGTATTCTATTATTCTGTGATTCTTGACACACTTCCCAGTACCTGTAACAAAAATTTAACTCTCCAGTTGAAGTACATATACCTTCTACCTAGAAAGGGGGCACAAAGGGAGCTGTATGTGAAAAGTATGACTGTGCTATTGAAGTTTAATACAAGGCAGAGATAACTTTGTTTCTTGAATTTCCTACCTTCATAGCATTTCTCTTTATGACATAAATAAATTGTTAAAGCTTCATTTGTGTCTCATTTCCTAGGTTATATAGCAGGAAAAGATAAAACTATCAATTGAGTAGCACAAGATGGTATCTGTATATGTCTTTTGGGTAAGAATCTTCAAGTTTCACTGCAGAGCTGTTTGCCACTTGAGCTAATCGCAAAAAAACCCTGTCGCTGGGGATCAGGGTAGGGACACAAAAATGGGGTGAGGGGAAGAGATGCATCATGGCAATCTGTAATGCCAGTAATTAATGTTAGAGGTACTCTGGAAGGGCATGAAAATTAGCAGAGCAGAGATGGTGCGGGAGGTGTCCGGCTGGTGGGTTGCCAGCAATCTTGTCCATGCTGCTGAAGGTCAAAGCCATTGGTGAGATACTAACTGTATTTCAGGAGAACCCTCTATTGCTAACAAATCTCTGGTTATATTCTATCCATTCAGGAACTAGTGAGTTTAATATTGAATACAAAACCAGCTTCAAAGTCTACCCCAAAAAAGTAATTTCGTGGCTGGCTTCACTTTTCATAAAACAGAGCAAGGTATCCTCAACTAGAGAAGACATCTGGCAGCGCTTCTGCAGGTGCAGCAGGGAAAGCAAAGGGAACCGTGGCAGAACACCAGAGGGGTGATGTGTATAAAGACAGGGAAATCATTTGACAGAAAGCCTGGCAAACCAACCTTATCAGGGGCAAAAGAGGACACAGGCAGAGGACTTCAGGTTGCATGGACACTGAGGTGGAGAGGACAGTCTGGGTCAGCTGAGACAGGAGAAGAATGGGACAAAAGAGGAGGAAGAGAGTAGAAAAAATATGAAGAGGCTTAAGTGGGGCATATGCAGGACAGAGAATTTTACATGTTTAGCTTTTTTGAGAAGAAAAAACCTGAAACGGCTGAAGCACATCAAATTCGAGCCTCCTCCCCAACCCCTTTTTCATAATACTTGTGGCCTGTTGGTCTTGCACTGTTTTCTAACTCTGCACAACTCCCAGGGACTCGCTAGACTCTGGTTAATGGGAGATTAGTTTTGCTGGTTGTCGTAACATTTCTCAGAGGTGAATTTCCTCCCTGTGAAGCTTAAAATAGAGATCAGGTTTAAACTGCTGTTGTCCATTTGAAAAAAAGCAAACAATTCCTCAGTAAAATCCTTCACAAAATATTTCATGTTGGAAATGTATTTCATATAGCCCTTCAAATTAATTTTGAAATTTCCTTGAATAAAGTAAAGAACATCTGTCAAATACTGGGAGATCTGTAAATGATCAATTAAAAGATCTGTCCATATCCTTCCTCATTCTTTAGGCATGACATTGTTCAATTTTTGAGTTTATTTAGCTGGCAGTAAGCAATTGTGCTGTAGGACAAGAAGCCAGTTAACAGCTGCAGTGAAATCATAAAATATGTATAACAAATAATATTTCGCACAGACCTGGTTGTGCACAAAATTAGCAAAAACCAAGCAGGTCTAGTGAGCATTAGGATAACCGGGACCACCAGTGCAGAAGGGACCACCATACAGTAAGAGAATTGTGGCTGGAAAATTTAATTTCTTCTCAGTTAAAAAATTGTGGGAATAGAAACTGTACGTTAACTTTGTTCCACTTGATTCACAGGGAAAAGCAGCTTCATGTGATAGCTTGGAAGGACATTTTGATCTGCAGTTCAGGAAAATCTTTTAGCAAAGACCAGAGATGGTAAGGGCAAAACCCTGTTTTCCTCTGGAATCTGTTCAGGAGTGACTTTGGGCGACTGCAGCTTTTTGCTGCTCCCTCTGGGTCTGCTGGGTGATTTTGTGGCACGAAATCATGCTCATCTCAGCACTCAGGAGCTCCTCAGTGGCCAGTAGGGCCAGGCCAAGGCAGGAGGCTCAAAGGTGTTAGATAATGGTGCTCTGCTGAAGGCAAGGGTCTTACAGGAGCAGTGCTGGGAGACTTCTGGCTTTAGCAGAGATCAAACCTTTTGCAGTCTGGAATATTCTTCACGAAAAGGGCTTTTTCTTCACCAAAAGGTTTATCAAGCATTGGAACAGGCTGCCCAGGGAAGCAGTTCAGTCACCATCCCTGGAGGTGTTTAAAAGACATGTACATGTGGCACTTAGGAACTTGTTTTAGTGGTGGGTTAGTTAGGTTAACAGTTGGACTCTATGCTCTTAAGGATTTTTTCCAACTTAAATGGTTCAATGATTCTATTCTATTATACTAATTTAATTTTTTTTTTTTAATTAAAACTGAAGACTGTTACAATTAATCCTTGAATTGTTAACAGTGAAATCAAGCTAATGTGCCAAATTCTTACTTCATTGTCATCAGGCAAAAATTCTATACAATTTAAGCCTATCTCTATAGCTTTCTAAATAAAATCCACATTTTTCCAAGACAATAGAATTCTGAAAACTAGTTTTTGTATAATGACTGTAAGAGTTGTACCAAAACGACCTCCATTTGGAGCTCAGTGATCTGTGCTTTGCTTCCATCTCATTTTGCTATCACCAGTATTAGCAAGGACAACAGAATCGTTGTTGACATAAAACAAGGGCTGCAGCTTTAGTTTAAATAAAAAACTATGACATAACTTTCGAGTTTATGGCATAAACTGAAACCTGCTTAGCGAGGTTTTATCATTCTCTGAATTTAACATGCACATCTCCTTGTCAAAGTGAGTTTGGATTCTCGACTGCCTTTCACGAGAGTGTTGCAAATATGTTCATTTCTGAAACAAACCAGATACAACAAACCAGATACAACAGACCAGGGAATCTGCAATCCCTACACCTCCATTTACATCACTGGAGACTCAGGCAGGCTCTTCCCTAGTTTGGGATTTTTGCCCAAGAACAAGTTCCATTGAGCTTTGTTATTGGACCTAATTTTAGTTTCTGAGGACAATGTCTTCAGTGGACTTTGTGTCGTGCCTCCAATGCGTCTGATTCCTGTCATGATATAAAGTATAAGCTGTACATGTCCCATGGTAGGAAATGTGTGTATCTCAGTAAGGGTATACAATGAGACTTCCTGGGGAACAAACACATACTCCAAAGCACTCTGCTGCCACACCAATATCTCTTGTAGGATTGTCATAAAAAGCACCCAGTAAAGTTGTGATGTAGATAAAGTGCATATTCACTGTGTTTTTTCTCAACCGGGGTTTTCATTTTTAAAGAAGAAATCCAATAAATTTCATATAAAACTGCAATTGTTATGAACCCAAAACTCTTGACAAAGTATTTAGCTCAAAATTAAGGAAACTAGGTGACCGTATATGAAGTTCACAAAGTAGATAAAAGAAAAATTGTCCTTACACATGAATGAGAAAGCACTACCTCTGTAATATCATATATTCCCTATATTGATTTTTACAAAAACGAATAAGTACAGAAAAAGCGAACTACTAGAGTTTGTAGAAATATAAGTTTATCTAACATTTGATTACAGGATATTCCTGTCAAAGTGCATAGAACCTCTACTTTTTATCAACTGCATGCATAACAAATATATACTTATGAAAACTGCACCCAGATAAACAAATGTACTATTAACGGGAAGATATTATTCAGGTGATTGAAAGCTTGATTAAGTTTTAATACCACGTACTTTTAAATTTTACATACAAATTTTCCCTATTAACTGTAAGGCATCATAATGAACTGAAAAATAATGTATCAGAAGTGTCTCAACACAATGCATTTTAAAAGAAATGTGTAACAGCTTCTGTATAGACTTTGGTTGAGAATCTGTCCAGGCTTACTTTTAAAAAGAATGCATAATGCATATATTAATATGACAATATATATGTCATCAATGCCCACATTTTATATACAGATTTTGATTAGCACATTTTTTGTCAGTTGCTAAAAGTTTATAGCTCCACTCATAAAACAAGGGGACACTATCTGATTAAAAACTTTTAGGTTGCTTTCTTGAAATAAAAACATCTGACAATAGAAGAGAAATATCTTGAAATGTAGGAGTATAAAACTAACCCACGTTTCCACAGTGACTATCAAATATAATTCATAGTTTCTTACCTACAAGCAGAAAATATATTTTGCACTGTAAGTCCCAAAAGAAGTTGGCTAAAGGGCTCCATGAAAGCATCCTGTACCATGCAAATCCCACCTTCTTCTCAGTGCTAAGCCAGAGCTTGGACCTGCAGCTGCTGGTTTATTTGCCAGGGAAATCAGCAGTGAGTTAACAGGCCCTGTCCTGTCCCCTGCCTTATGTGATTTGAATATGTGTATACAAAGAACAAAGGGAGTGGAGCACCTGTTAGATGAGCACCCATCTTCATTGCCTCTGACTTTATGGTAACCCTTCCCCGGCAATCATAGCAAATGTGACACAGAATATAACAAATGAGGCACAGAATACAAAGTTCATTGAATTAAAAAGTGAAAGCACCTAACGTACTATGACATTTAGGTATTAACATCCTTTAGTTACAGTTTCATAAAAAATACAGTGCTGTTACATGGTTCTGCTTATTTCAAAGTCATATTCAGAAGATTTTATCAGATCTTTTCCTTTGACAGCTTCTCCTTTTCTATTATAAAAAATACTCCACAGCTATTAAAGAGCCTTGCTTATCTTTTTTTTCTAGTACTTTCCTAGCTTGTAACTTTTCTGCGTTTTCCTGTATTTTTTCCTTAACATAACTTGGTGATTATTTTATTTCCTTTCTGTAAACAACATGAAATGTGAAGTATCTACCAGGCATCTCCTCACAAAGAATCCTGTGGCTAGAGTGGACAGCTTTCTACAGTTGTGGAGTTAGCTGCTCAATACTGTTTATTCTGCATTAACTTACATCAGTTGAATTAATATTAATATTATATTAAAGTAACATTTGGATTTTGTCCAAGGCTGCCACTCACGGTACAAATCTAATCAGCAGCCTCCCACTGTTGCATGTGCAGTAAGAGTTTGCAACAGCAAATATTTGCATCGACAGGGATGGTTTATCCATAGAAAAATACACTAAGATTTTGCTATACAGCCCTTAGGCAGACTATTATGGATTAACAAATATTAGACTAGACTGTATCCTGCCTTGTGCAGGTGAGACTGGTAGCAAGGAATTGCCTTCTTCTCACTGCAAGGGTCCTGCAAGGTGCTAAGCCCCCCGAGAAGGGCTGAACACTTCATTTTTGCTTAAGTTAAAAGGAGGTTAAAATACCCAGATCCTTCCAGAATTCTTGGCTGCTCTGTGTATCCAAAAGTAAGAAACATGAGGGTTATTTTAGGTTAACAAATATGTAAGTACAGTGGTCCCACCAGAAATAATGTTACCATCTGACATGAGCCAGTAGATGAAGAGGGATATTTTGCGTATTTCCAAAGGCTTCCCAGATCTACTGTCCTGTCCCTTCTGAACGCTGCTGTTTACAACCTGCTTAAAACACTTAATTGTAGGCTAGATATATCATATTGCAATGTTTTGTAAAAACTGAGTTAGAAACTATCTACTTGGTTTTAACATGTAATAAAATATTGGTCACAGGTTCCAATTAATTTCTAACTGAAATGATGGGAGGGTTCATATGGGGCTAAAGCCTGTGTTGCTACTTTAACTGCTGTATGTGGGCAAAGAAAATTAAAGCCAACCAACCAACAGATTATAATTTTTTTTTTTTCAAGTGTGTCCCCTTATGTCCAGTATTTGGATACTCCCCTGATGTCATTAACATGCTGCAAGTTTTTCCACTGAATAACTTACACAGATGAAGTAGATGCTAAAGATGCATATTATTTTTACTACAGAATTCTAGCTTGTGCTGGTTGTTAAATGGCAGACAAAACAAATCTAACCTCATTTTTAATAAAAGCAACTGCATTAAAGCAACTTTATTTGCAGCACATTCTGAACATTTTTGAGTATTTCTGCAAATTTTAGTTGTTTTATTAAGAAGTATCTTTGTTATGTGCTAAACTTGTTAGAGGTTTCCCATAGAAGTAATTACAGATGATATTCCCAATGGTAGGCAAAAGTAAAGAATTCTCGCTGAAGAATGCCGGAAAAGGGTCCAGTGGTTCTGATGTTCACTTTGTCACTGTGTCAGTTCAGAGAGCTGTACACCCACTTCTGCCTGCAGCAGGACACAGGATTGGGAAATACATGCTGAGCTGGTCTATGTGTGACTACAGTAACCCAGAAGGAAAGACAACCTTTTCTGCAGGTGTTACTATGCTGCAGTGGAGATGTTGGTGGCCTCATTACCAGACGTCATCTCCAGGTAAGGACTACAGGATAAATCATCCCTTTTCTTGGATTGATATAAAACAGATTAAAAAAGCTAGAAGCTTCTAGTTGACATATATACAGCCAAAGCATAGAGATACAAAAGCCTGTTCCAGTGATCCCACACTCTTGTGCATAATGCCTTAAAAAAAACAGAGACAAACAGAAAAAGGTCAATGTTCAAGTGTATTTTCTAGATATTCCACCTCTTTAGACAAAGCCTCATTTTGTCTTCTCCGCTAACTGCTTTCAAAGCCTAAACACTCAATGCCTAAACACATCCCCCAGACCACGGAGAAACCCTCGGCCTGCTGGGCTACCGGTGCCAGTCGGGACGCTCGGGGATACAAACGTAACCAAGAGCCCGAGGCCGCGCACGGTGGTCGGTGCCGTGAGCTCAGCAGCGCTGTCGGACAGCGGGCTGCACAACTACCGGCTCCTTCCACCGGCCCGGAGAGGGGCCAGGGCCGCCCCCGTGAGGTACCAGAGCCGCCGTCCCGCTGGCCGTGGCCTTCCCTCCTCCGCGGCCCACTTCCGCCTCCCGCAGCCACGGCGGCGGCTGCCGCCCCGCGTTCCCGCACGACATCCCCCGCCCGCGCCCCGCTTCCCCTCACAGCACCCCCACCCGGCCATCCCGCTCGCCGGAGCCTCAGCCCCGCCCGCCGCGGCGGAAGCAGCGGCCCGCCCCGCCCCGCTCCCTGCCCGGATGCCCGCCCTCCCGGTCGCGCTGACGGGGGTTGTAGTTGGGCGTCACCGCCCCTGGACTACCGGTCCCAGAGAGCATTGGGCGGGCTCTGTCAGGTGGCGTCCAACATGGCTTCCCCGTGATCGCCGGAGCCTGCGGCCGCACGGGGCTGCTGAGCGCTCTCGGGGCGGCGGCGGTGGTACCGGCACCGGTGCCGTCATGCAGAAGATCAAGTCGCTGATGACCCGCCAGGTGAGCGGCTCGGGTCGGGAGGGCAGCGGGGTCCCGCCGCGGCTGGGTCCCGAACTCTGTATCCCCGGGGCGCCGGGACAGGCGTGTGCGGCCGTGCCCGGGCACCCTGATGGGCCTCCGGGGCGCGGGCATCACCCTCAGTCCTGCCTGTGAGGAGAGGGGCGTCCTGGTGTGCATGAGCTCTTGGTACGTACGCACCCAGCTTTTTTTTCCTCTTTATATCAAGAAATGGAAGCGTGCACAGGTGCCAGCACGTACGTGTGCAGTGACAGGCAGATTGGCGTTACAGATGACACGAGCGGTCTGCGTCAGGCCCTTCTATCCCGCACAGTTCCAAGCGCTGGGCCGTGGCACTGAACGTGGCTTTGTCTGGGGGACACGCTTTGGATCGAAAAGGAGGCAAAGCTGGGGAAGGATTTGGGTGGACACCTACTGACTGTGTGCTAGAGCACCTCATGTGTTTCTGTCAGCCTGCTTCCTTGTGCCAGGTGTCTCTGGGGTTATGTAGATCTCTCCTAGTGTATGTTTGGACTAGTATTTCCAAGGTTCAGAGCCTTTTTTTAAGGAGTGTATTGGAGTATTCAGGTCATTCATGTATACTAAATATCTCTAAAATGAAGCCTGTTTGCCCTGAGAACATAAAAAAATCACCTGAGTCATCCACCACATCAGGTATTCTAGATAGTTATGGGAAATGATGGGAAAGTCAGAAACCAAACTTTTTATTTTTTTTTCCCCTAAACTGTGCCCTCAGAATTGTGATGCTTACATGGGAGGCAGGGCTCAAAAATGGGCACTGGCCTGAAAACTGAATTTCCAAAATAAGGTTCTGCTCCCATTCATTATAGGGGTAAATGATCAGTTTTCAGCTTGACTCAGAGGAGCTGTGGGAAGCCTGCCCAGTGTGGGAACGTTGTGGTCTGAAAATGATGTGACATGCAATTTTCAGCCTTTGGGAAGGATTAAGTTCCATTTAGCATTTGTTTAGTTAAAAAGTGAAACTTCTTGCTTCTTCTGAAGATAAGCTGCTGGTACTGTAGATTTTTGAGAGGACAGGTGAAAGATTTCACGTGCAGTATGAGAAGCTGAAGCAGTTGCTCTGGTTGTTTGTTACCTTGAATTTCCGATGCATAGAGGTGAGTCACCTGTGGGGGTGGCAAATGGAAAAGGCAGATGTTTTGAAGTGATGCACATGGAAATCTGAGAATCAAAACTGAAATGAAGAGGCTTTGCATCCTAGGAAGATGAAACAATTGTAAAATGTAGTAGTTACTGCGAAAGTGATGGACTTGTAAAACACTTTAGTAGTTTCAGAGGATACACACTTTTTTTTTTGTTGTTCATAAAATCATGTAGTAATTGCATAGATTCTTTGTGTGTACGTACCAGGGCCTGAAAAGGGCTTGGGAACAGTGCTGTTAGCATCAACTGCAAGAGGAGGAGGAAAGTCTGCCTGAAATTCACCACTCATGTGAACACCCTGCAGTCTCAAGGGAAGCTAGAGTCAGAACTGTATCTGAAACTTGAATGTTTAGATTCACTTCTGCCTAGGGAGCTGGTGGAAAAATTGCTAAGCAGCATGTTCTGTGGTATTGCTTCACCAAATTGTGAATGTGCTGGATATTCAGCAAACGCATATTCAGCTGGTTAATTGTTGCTTCCTGTACAAACCTTCAGTCAACTAGAACATATTCTGTTTATGTGGCTGTATGTCTTGAAGAGTAAGAATTACTGTCTGTAAAGCAGCTAATGTGGATTATGCATCTTTCTCAATTTAGTTATGCATAAGGAAAAACAGATCTAATGGTATTATGTGGTAAATAGACAAATATGCCATAAAGCAAAAATAATACAATTTTGCTACAGAGTAGGTAGCACCTGAATTTGATTATTTGTTTCCATTAGACCATTAAGTGAGTGAAGCAAAGTGTGTTATGTTTTTTGGACACATGCATTTTTAAACATAAAATAACACCTGGAATTAGAGAGGAGGGTATAAGTGAACTGTAGTGAGAAGGTTCGTATTGCAGCATAAAGTTGGAAATGCTGAGGTGTTCGAGGAACATAATTTGTATACCAGTGGTCTTGCTTAAATGTTTATGGAATAAAGCCCTAGCCTTCCAGCCTCATATCGCTGTAATTTATTAAAGGACTTGTAGATGTATATTCAACACCAGGTGAGACTTGTGCAGTTTAATTACAATATATATAAAGTAATCAGTCTTAACTGACTATTAAAATTCTTTTACAGGGTCTGAAAAGTCCTCAGGAGAGTGTTCATGACCTCAGTCCTATTGAAAGCTTTCGGATTCCTAGTAAGGTATGATACACACTCCCTACTCTTTCCCCCTTTATTTTATGTTTTTTATTTTATGGTTAGATTACACTTACGTTGTTGTTTTGTGTGATTTTTTTTTTTAAGTTTTATTAAACCAGGTTTGCTGTTGGTCTTTTTGACAGTTTTATTTCTTGCTGAAAATCTTTTAAAATAGTTTTATGAAAGAATTAAAAGCTGTGAAGCAAAACAGTTCACTGACTCAGAATGAACTTGCATTAAAAATTTCTTTCTTGGAACTTCTGAATTGTCACTGGATGCTGATCATAATATTGTAATAATGTCTAGGTTTCCTGCAGGAATGAAGGAGAAAAAAGAAGGAAAAAGAAAAGTGCCTTTTTTTTTTTTAATTTGGAAAGTAGATGCTATATGGGTAGCCTGTATAGTTCTAGTCTTCATATTTAGTCTCTTAATAGTCTTGGTGCTCCAAGTATATTTTGTACTTTCATGGTTTTACTCTTCAGCATACATAATTAACTTCATGTTCTCCTTTAAATGTTACAGCTTTGTAATACTAATAGGTTTTTTGGTTTTCTTGTGTCTCACTACTTAAATACTGTTGGCTCACTTTTGTCTCACAAATTATGCTGAATAATTTGGGTGTGAGGAAACATTTGTCACAATATTTCACTGCTTCTTATACACTGTTGATCTGAATGGACGATTCACAAGACTTGCTGTGGATGTTGTCTATTATTTAATCCTAATTTGGATTTTGCCATTAACCAATGAGATACATAAGTTCCTGACTAAAATTGGATGCCTTATTTTACAATAGTTAAAACCAAACCAAAATAAAAAAATCCTTATGTTCTTCTGTAATATGTTGCTTGTGCTGAGGCAGACCAGAAAATCAGCACTACTGTGTATTTGAAAAATCAAGTAACAATATCTGAATTGGTACATAATGCTGTTAAACAGTGGCCAACATATTGATTTCAAAGAGTGGAAGTATTCATTTGCAGCGATGTTGAAAGAATCGTCTCATCTGCACAGCTTAGATTTCAAAATTGCAGATTCCTGCCACCCACTGAGCATCCAGTTTCAAACTTTTTTGTCAAGTAAAAGTTGATGTAGCACATCTTGGCTGGATTTCTATTCTTTAATAGTTAGATGTTATGTGTCTGGTAAGCCTATACTTTGTATCAGTAACAATGGGAGAACAAATGCCTGTCAACCATTTGTAATTTTATGTCAAACATTTGCAATGTGAAGACATTATGTGTAACTGTTCTGCAAACAGAATCTCTTTGTAGTTATGAATTCTGTGCCTGAAAAGGCAAGCTTGCATCAACATTAGATCTTGTCAGCTGATTATTTTTTTAGAAGCTCATAAAATTAGAGTATTGTTCTCTTCTGTGCCCCAGAATAAGAGTTTTATATTTTTCAGTCTTCTAATATTTTTTTTCCTTCCAAAATGTTTTAGGTGAGTAGTTCTCAAAATTCTGAGTTGCTTAGATTAACTTTTTCCTTCTCAGCAAGCTGTATTGAGTGAAACTCTTATGAAGTTGCATGACCTGACTATGTGATTAAATGAAAGCATTAGATCACAAGAATCTTGAATAAAATTACTGTGTTTTGATCAGTTTAACTCTGGGCTACAGTCCCAAGCCATTTGCCGTGGTAATTTTACTTCCAGCCGTTTTCTTTTGGAGAAGGATTTTATATCGTCATGCCTCCTTAACTTTGCTGAAATCTTAATTGTAGGATTTTACTTTTCAAATGATGAGACATCAGATGAGGCACTGTAATATGCCTCCTGTCACTATGAGCATAGATTCAGATACCCGTTGTTGAAAACAGGAGTTTTTTGAGGTGAAGAGGGGGAGATATTGTCTGTGTTTGTGGTATGAGTAACTGTCACGGAGATTAGGTTTGAGCACTGCATGGAAGTTGAAAGTCATTAAGCTTTTGGATATTGGTATTTGTTTTGACCTGAAGCTATACTGAATGCCATGGCAACGTACTGATGTCACAAATCAGAATTTTGTTATAATCACAGGATCAAGCAGCTTAGCTGGATATAAGCTAATGCCCCTCAATAATTATTTTATAATAACGTGCGAGTTTGGTAAAGGGAATTCACTTTTGAGTGCAAAAGTAGACTACAGTAAAGGTGCAGATTTTTGAAGGCAATGAGTAAAAGCACAGCTTCATACTGTTGCGGGTCACTATTTGGAAGCATAGGTTGCTCTCTGCTGCCACATTTTAGAAACTGTTTTTGTTTATATCTTGAATAATAAAAGACTCAAGCTCACCAGGCAAATACTGTATTGATGATAGAGTGGTTATGATGCTACACTTGGTATCTCCAGATTGATCTAGGGCAAGTGTTACTGAAAGTTTCAAAAGCTGAGTTAAAGCTGTAGGGAGATACAGAATGCAAGGCTGCAGAGACAGCATGAATTACTGGAAAGATCACAAGCCATTGACAGATAATGCTAACTCTAGGAACAAAACCTTGTTTTTGAAGTGGGGGACTGTCACACTAGTTTGGTGGTCAAATGGGAACTATAGAGGTCAGGAAGAAGAATATGTTGACATTGCATCACATAAGGGGAAGACCAGCAAAATTATTTTGTGTCTTGATATCTGAAAGCTGTTGGTTTGCTGGCTGGTTGATTGCAGGCCATCACGTTGAAGTGATGACTGTCCTCCTAAATTTTTAGTTTTTAAACAATGAAATTATTTGGTACCTGGATATTTTATGGAATACTTCTATGTGCATGGAGTCACGTTAACTAGTACTCCGACAAGTTCTGTAAATATCCTCAAAAATTTCAATTTGCTTCTGTCATATGAAGGCAAGTTACCAGCAAACCTGGTTTACTTTTTTGTTGTATTACAGACTCATACTGCCGACCTGGTCATACAGAGAAATAAGTGCATAATAGTTAATTATATTGTCTGTAGATAAGGCAATTCTATACTGCAAAGCAGGATTTCTGGTAGAGAAAGCTGACTGCAGAAGGGTTTAATATCTTTTTTGATTGAGATACCTTACTTCATCTGTGTGCCCTGGTCACCCTGGGGAGCTGTAATTCATGGAATCATAGAATACCAGGTTGGAAGGGTCCTCAAGGTTCATCTGGTACAACCTTTCTTGGCAAATGCACTTATTTTTGAACCATTCTGTTACTGACAACTTGTTGTTTCCCATGCTGGTATCAGTTTTGTTCAGTAGATGCTGTCACAAAAGGGTGGGAGAGGTATTTGGTACACTTGAATTCAAGTGTGTAGGATTAACAATGAGTTGACTTTGAATTAGGTTATGCTTATCTTGAAGATAATCAGTTCATATGAAAATACAAACCTCAGTTGGCTTTGTGGCTTTGAGTGGTAAACAACACTGAAAGGGGTGTTTTTTTTTTTTTTTTTTGTTTTTTTGTTTTTTTTTAATGCTTTTCTTATAGCTATAGAAGTGTGGCTTTCTTGGTCTGCGTGGGTTTCTGTTTCCCCAACAGCAGCTGAGTGCTTTTCAGGAGTGCATTAAGTGGTGGTGTGACTAATATCTCTTCTATGGATCAGGCTTTCTTGTTCTCTCCACCAGGAGAATTGTTTTCACAGTGTAATGTTTGTTTTGGTAGAGTGAGGGCTTTTTAATGAGTACTCTGTATACATACTGAAGAAGGAGAGATCAAAAGAAGTTTCTGGGCATTTCCTGTGGCAGATAAGGGAAGACCACAAAGTTGGCTGTGGGATTGCCTTCCCTAGCTGGGCACTAGCTGTGATGGGAGAAAGAAAGAAGTTTTGAGGTGAGTTTATAGATACAGTTATACATATATTATGAGACATATATAATATGTAAATACATCTTTTTACATAGATAAAAAGATTGTGTGTGTATCTATATATAAAATACTTTTATATCTTATTTATTTCAAGGTGGTAGGATGTTGCAATGTACCTGCTGATTAAATCTGTTGAGCAGGGCCCTCATCCTGGTATTTAGGATTAACTTTTGACAGAGGTGTTGATCCATATTCAGAATGGAGGGATATAAATTGTCCGTGTGTTCAGTGGTGTGTTTTAGCGCATGAGGCTGTGCCCAAACAAGTACTGCGCAGACTTGGCCCCTGGCACTCTCTGTGTAGAGGTGCATAGGCTATTGCTGACCTTCAGCTTCTAATTATGCTGGAAGCTCTTTAATTTTTTTTTTTTTTTTTTTTTTTCTCTGAGTAGGACCAGTTAGCTTTTTTCAATGTTGTTGCTTCCCAAGTCTTTTGGTTGATCATGACTGGAATGCAGAAGGTGTTTGCTTCAACTCCCCACCAGTAATGCTTCATTCAACAGAGCAATATTGATTTAGGTGTTACAGGCAGTGAAGAATACAAGGAGGGTGGGAGTGTGATGTGCTGGGAAATAGCTGAGTAAGTCATCTAAAACTTGCTGAACTGCATTTCAGAGGGGTCTGCAATGAAGTGACTCTTCTGAAGTGTATTTCCAGGAATTGCCACAGGCTTCTGGACCTGTAAACTTCTATTTCCGTAGAACAGGAGGGCAAAATGATGTGAGGTGTGAGATGCAAACACTAACCACTGTTTTTTACTTAGCAGTGGCTTCTTCAAGTGTGTGAACCTGTCAGACAGCTTTTTTTTTTTTCTGTATCTCCCCAGAAACTGTCTTTCACTGGTCTATTTAGGTGTCTTTATGAAAGAGACACTTCCTATTTAGAGTTGCACTAACCATAACCTGAAAGGAAGTATGTTTGACAGGATAAATTGTCTTTCCATGAAAGTATGATCCAACCTACTGGCCAAAAAAAAAAAAAAAAGGTTTCACATTCATCACCACAAGTGATGCAGGTTTTATATAGGAGGTGAAATGTCTTGCTGAGCAAAACTTCGGAAACATAGATGGCTGTGCTGGCCCATTATTGCTTGGAGGGTTCCTACTGCTGAACCTGTGTAGTAACCTGGGCAGGTGGATTGAAATTAATACTATGGGGTCTGCCGTGCCAATCTGCTACTCTTCCTGATCTGTGTATTCCATTTTTTTATAGGTTTTTCTATTCAGAATAGCACTTGGAATTTCTGAATTTATGTAAAATTTCCATAAAATTTATGGACAAGTGTGCTTTAATATTGACTCTTTTTTTTTTGGGGGGGGGGGGGGAGGGGAAGAGGTAGAAAAGTACACTGAGGGGTTTAATAGAATTTCTCTCTCTACCTCTCCAAAGGGTTTGAGTATGAACTCCACAGTGCTAAATCTGACCTTCCCTGAAGCCCGTGGAACTATGGACTTCATATGTATATAGTAAAATTGTTTTGTATCTCTAACTGAAGGGATGACAAAAATTGAATAACAGCAAATAAACTTTTGCTAAGAATACTTGCTTCCTTCAGTGGTGAGTGAATAGATTGGCCTTGAGCATGTCAGTTATTTGAAACTAGTGGAGCATGATGGACTGGAAGCTGCAGTTTAGCATGGCATAAAGTCTGGTGGCAGATAGTATAATTTAAGATAGTAAACTTAAGTTTGTTATGGAGAGTTGTTCTCAGTAGATTGCTTTTTCTGGAAAGAATGAACAAGATAAGAACCAACCAACCAACCCAGCCTATTTAATAAATATTTTCCTAGGTAGTATTTTGGCAAGAAAAACTGAGATGAAGAGTCTTTGTGAGACAGGATAAAATAGTTTATAATTAATTTTCCTAGCCACATCAACATCAGATTTATTTCTGTGCTGAGAACTGTGGTCTTCTACAAAGGCAAAAATATCCTTGATTAGATTTCATTGGAATGCTGATATTAAAACCAACCCTCCCAACTTATTATCATGTGGCTCTAAATCCAGAATATGTGTCCATGATGGCTTTCTTAATACATCTTCAGGGTATATCAATTACCTATGGCATTGACATATCCTTTCACCAATATGACAAGGTATCAATAGTCTAGAAATTCAGATGGTCCTAGAGTTTTCTTCTTGGGTTTAGTTTTTCTTCTTTTCTTCTTTTAACAAACAACCATGGGGGAACTTGAAGCCAAACACCACATGACAAATTTGATGATTTCATTTGCAATGGTTCAGTGGGCAAATTAAGCTGAGGCTGTTGCCTGTCTTGCGTAGCTTTTGATTTTAGTTTCATATAGCTAAAACTCAATGTACTCTAAGATGCTAAGCTAATTTATAGAGAGATGTCATTTGTTAGGGAGTGCAGAGGGAAATAACTTTCTGTTTGTTTGTTTTAAAGGACAGGAATACATATGGTTAGATAACGGATTCATTGCTTTATAAATTAAACTATTGCAAGAGCAGTATGCCATTGAATCTGAAAGTGTGTGTCCTCTGCCAATCCGTGCACTCTCATGTGATGGAAACTTCAAAATCATAGATTAAAAAGTTGAAAAAGACTCTAAAGGGACTATTTCTAAAGAATCTTTTCATTCCTCATAACCTGCCCTCCTCTGTTTCTCATGCTTGTAGTAAAGGTGAGACGTGAGGTGGAATGGTGAGTGGTGTGGCTGGAGCTGAAGGGATGGTCTGCCAGCCTGGAGTCCTGCCTGGCCCTTTGGTGCCCATGTGGTTCTTCCCTCCTGACTCCTGCAACCTGGTACCATCTTCTGTCAGTGCCCCGTAGCCAACCCAGCCTTTGCCTTCCTCTGAGCAAGGTGCTGTTGTGGCTGGTGGCGTTGTGGACAGGTGCTTGCCGAGTGCGGGACTGTGCTCAAACCCGGTTTTAAGGGTTTGTCTAAAGAATAGCATCATTTTGCTTAGTTGTTGTTACGTGTTGTCATTATATCGTTATGTGTATTGTTTTCTTCTTTCCCTCACATACGTGGGTGCGCTCCCTTCGCCCCTGCCTTCCCTCGCACAGCCTCCCGCCGGGTGCCCGTGTGGTTGGAGGGGGGTCGCTGCCTTCGCCCCGTGGTGCCGGGCGGGTTTCTCCGTCTCGCTGCACGTCAGCCCGCCGGGCAGCGCAGCTGGCGGGACTGAGCAGGCGTTTTAGACACTCCCTTCCGTGGAGATCTGAGGCGCTGGGCGCCTGACGGTAGGGGAGGAGGGCGGTGGTTTTTCTCCGGGTTACCGCTGCTCCATCTCGGCTCGAAGCCGCCTGCCAGCTGCCGTTCCGCCCGCGCTCCAGCTGGTGGAGCCCGAGCACTGCCCGGCGCGGAGGCCGGCGCGGAGGCCGGGGCGGAGGCCGGGGCGGAGGCCGGGGCGGAGGCCGGGGCGGAGGCCGGGGCGGGGGCCGGGCCGGGGCGGGGGCCGGGGCAGCCTGTCCTGTCGCGAGCAGGTGTCCCGCCCGCCCGCTCTTTGGCCTCTGTTGTGCCTGCTTGTGTCACCGCGGGGTTCGCGCTGCTCGGGGGCGCGAAATCTGGTTTTCTCTGCGTCGGAGCTATTGCTTTTGGCTCTCCTCCTTTTATTATTTTATCTTTTCTCCTGCGAGAGATACTTTAGAGGAGCAGTGGCTCCATCTCATGCACTTCCAAACTGTTCACTTGCCATCCCTTGGCTGCCTCTAGTTGCATAAATTCCATACAAATATCCTTCTTTTCTTTTCTGTTCAAGTTGATTATTCACTTTTACGAGAAAATGTTGTAGTGTCTGGCTCTTTGATATATGTCCTCCCCTATTGACATTTCAACATTCTTCTGCTCTACTATTCTAATTTTTATGGGAAGTTACTAAATCCTGCTCTAGGCACATCACTTATGAGAGTTTAAATAAGGCCTTTGCATGATCTCCAAAACCAATTTTGGCTTTCCAAGTGCTAAGGTGACACAATCAATTAAAAATAGAATACTTGAAATTCAGAGTTAAGTGTTTCATCTGAGTCTGCGTTTTCCTATGTAGATCCTGCAGAGCTTTGCAGTTCAAATTAGAAAATCCAAGGATAAATCCAAACCAAGGACTTTGAATAAAGCAAAGCCAGGGTGACATGTTTCTAAGATGCTCCAAATGCCACAAAACATGTGGCAATGTCCTAGAGGGTGCTGGGATCCCTGCAGATGGGTGGGCAGGATTTCCATTCCTGTCCAGGGGGTGTTGGTTTTCATGTTAGTTCTGAGAAACTGGTGGCATCTCAGAGGCAGCCTTTCTATTTAAAGTGTTGGTTTACTTCATGTCATGTAGGCATTGACCTTATTTCAACTGATGTACAAAATAAGCAAGTTAGTGGTTGTTTGGTAAATTAGTCTAAAATCTGATGTCTGTAGCTGGTGAAATAAGCTCTTGAGCTCTTGGTGATGAAACACTGGCACCTTGTCCTCCTGTAACAACCCAGCATTGTTGTGAGGTGTGGGGTCTTTATGGGACACTTCATTCCACTACATCACTTTGGCGGAGCAATTGTTGAGCAATTTGATCCATTTTGTCTTGTATTCTGGTGTAATAATGTCCTGGCACTTCTCCCTTTTGAGTCTCTGATAAAGAATTTTCATTACTTCAGTGGGAACAGCATCCAGGGCAGGGCTGGTCTTAGTTGAAATGTCTGATATAGAAGGTGAAGAGGAGGCTCAGATTTGGTCCTTTGTTTGTTGCGACCAATGGAAGCAGCTGGGGTGTTGAGAAGACCTTCCGGGAGGGATCGTGACAGCAAGGAGGGGATTGCTCACCTCTTGAATATTAGCTTTCAGAAAGGCTAACAGCACATCTCTGTTTAGACCACCCTACTAGTCAGAGAAAAATCTGAAATCTCTCAGTTTTGTGCAAAGAAGGCAGATTTGTTCTGCTTTTACTTGTAAAAAATTCAAGTGTTTATTGGCATGACTTTTATTACAGTGAATTCTGACGGCTGAATTAAAAAGTTATATGTTTGTAGTGACACTGGCTACCTTACGTTTACAAAGATGTTTTTTTCTGGTTTAAGAAAAACTCAGTTTTTTTTGTGATTTTTTTTTTTTTTTATTCTGGTTATATAGCCTGCCAATATATTTTTAGTTTCTTATTAGAATTTCTAAACTTTAGAAGGAAAAATCTGTGGACTTTATATGCGGTTGTGCTATAAATGTGTTGATGAATCAGTGTTTAACTGATCTACAACATCAAAGTCTGCACTTTGTTCTTTGAAAAGTTTTAAATATCTTGCTCTTTTTAATGGGAAGAACAAGTTGCAGTGTATTGAACTTTTTGTTCTTTGCTATTGCTTCTTGTACTGATACTGTAAATGGGTTTTGAAAAATGCTTGTTTTGGTAAAACATTGTTCTTGTTAGGACGCAATATTATATCATGGAATCTCTTTTTGTTTTGTGAAGGAGGAGCTCAGAGAGGTATGTGAAGAACCAACTGACCCTCAAGCTCAGCAGGAAATAATTAATAGCATTGAAGAAGTATATTTTTCCAATGATTCCTTTGATATTGTGAAGTATGAGTTAGAGGTAAGTTGTCTTCTTAAAAGACAGTCATATAACAAAAAAGGAGGGTCAAAAGATTATGCTCGTTTCAATGAGCTATTTTTTGGTTCGTTTCTTAGATCTTGTATTAATGCAAAACTGTACCCTCCCAACTCGTCTTGGGGTTGTGTGGAGCTTCTAGCATACAGTATTGATGTGGAGTCTCTTCTTTTAATGTGTGCTAACAGCCACTTTGTAATTTAAACTATTGTGAAAAAGACAAAATATTTGAATGGGGGAAAAAAAAGTCTGTTCTATACTTTGGGTATTTGTTTTAGCAATTAATAGACTGGGACATAATAATTGCAATGATTAGGGGGTTGTATGTATACATATATGGCTTAGAACAATGTAACTTTGAAGTAATTATGATATCATATGATGTAATTATGATATATTGTTTATCTTAGCACTGATACATTTCAGTATCCATCATGTGAAATAATGGATTAATTCTGCAGATTAGGTTGCAGAAGCAATAAGAGTGTTTCTTTAGTGGAATTGATTGGTTAGTTAATACTACATGTGTATTTAGCATCCTTTAATTTCTCAATTTCATCTTCTGTGTACTTGCAGAGGCTTCCTCCAGTACTTAGTCTTCAAGAACTGGAAGAGTACAGAGACAAATTAAAACAACAGCAAGCTGCTGTAAGTAAAGTTGTTTCCTCTGTGACCTCATGTTAGATATTAAGTGTTTTTTCTTTTAATATTATGTTGTGTGCTTTTATAGTGAAAAATTGTATCAGCAAATCATATAATAATATACAACCATGGAAGTAAATCTTGGTGATGTGTTGTAACAAGGAGAAAATGTGCTAACTATTTCTTTAGAAACTCGATTTTCTGAATGTTCAGCTTTTCTTATATATTGCAATAAAAGTAATATGCAGCAGAGCACTGAATCATGTTTTAGTATCTTTTCTGAGGGATTTCTGGATATGTAAACCATAAAGTATTTTTAAAACTCTTTCCTTAGAGCTGGTATTTTATCTTATTTTTCATTTACCAATTTATTAATCATCCATGAAGGTTTCTAGTGAATACTGATACGGAGTTATTATGTAATAAAACAAATGAAATGCAATAGTGAGCAATAACTACAATTTACAGGGGAAATCGGAGTTGCAGCTTCTGAAAACTACTTGTTACATTTCAGCCTTTTAAAATTATGGATTCATTGCTCTTTTAAAGATTAATAATATGGTACAGGGAACTAATGTATTAACTGTGGCATTTGGAGAGTACCTGCAAGCAAAATAATAGTAATAATCCTAATTCATGGCTTTAAATTAATAAAATATACAGAAGGAGAATGTTAGTTCGTTAACAATACATGGGGAACAAATTCCTTCTGCCTAGGACTGCTTTCCCCAGAATAAATCTATGAAATTTTGTAAAGTGTTAGGGAGAAGTTGAGCAAATGAATATGCCATGTTTCTCATCAAGAGGTATAAGGAAAGAAGTTGAAAGTGGGTGGTGGGCTTGGGGTTTGTGTGTGTGGTGTGCTGTTTTTTTTTTAAGGCTGAGAGACAACTCCACTGAGATATGCATGATAATCCTAATATCTGTTATCAATATTTTGGCAATTTTACCTGCATGGTGGGAACCGTCTGCAGCTGGACGAGTTGGTTTCAGTGCATGGCTGCTGCTGAAACATGTGAACTGGAAGGTGCATGCAGCTAATGAATAGTAGGGGTGAGAACTGAGCACGAGGTTTCCAGGAAATATGCCTCAGATGTGTCTTTCTTTCAGAAAACAAACAAAATCTTTCAAAGCCAAAACTTTTGAAGAGAAATGTGCATCCAGTTCTTCCCCCAGCATCCCCCGAGGCAGGATTATGGTTTTCTTTTGTCTTCCTTAATCTAGTCAAAATATGACTCTGTTGTAGGAAGGAATTGTTGCTTGGATTTGTTTTCCTCCTTGGGCGTGTTCTGTGTTGCTAAAATTTATTGTATGCTGCATATCATGTCCTTGTGTTACATTTCCAGGGCTAGTGTGAGAGACTGTTGCATGTTTTCTTCTCCTGTCTCAATTATTGTCTGTTTATTTTGTGATATGTCGTTTAGATTACTGTCTGTCTTAAAGGACGTTAGAGCCCTTCATGGAAGATGGTACTGCAGAATGTTTTATGTTATTAGTTCAGTCCTAAAAATATATTGATGCTGATTCTGAATAGATTATTAGATGGAGGACTCATGATGTCTGTTGGCAGATCACACAATATCTCTGCTTTTGAAAAAGAATAGATACTGCATTTTTCATTTCCGTGCCTGTAGCTATAGCTGACATAGGATTTTACAATAGTCATTTAGAGATAATTCCAACTTCTAAATTTCTGAAACACAATTTACTCAAACGAGTGTGAATTACAGGTAATAGAGCTCTGACCTTCCACTTCCCACTGACTGCTGCCATCTGCTTTTGTGCAGCTGATCTTGGTCATGCCTTTGTTTTTGGGGTCACTATAGTCTCTGAATTTTCCCTAGATTTTCCATTCCAGGTTTCCATTCCACTGGATGGATTCCAACTCACTTAAAGCTTCTTTAATACGTATATCATGACAGCTTTAATTTGTCTAATCCTCTTGGTACAGACGATTTGAATTAGGAGGCTTTTTAGTTTTATGTATGTTTGTCTTCATTTTAGTTAGAAGACTGATATCCTCAGCTGTATATTTTTTTCTTTCTTCAGGAGATGAAATATTTTTTCCTGATGTGATAAGAAAGACTAAATTGTTCTGGAGAAAATTGTTTGGTCCCTTCAAAGAACATTGTTGTTTGCCTGCATTGATAACTGCAGCCACATTCATTGCTAGCAGTTGCAATTCTAGATTCCAAAAGTTGAGAATTAAACCCAAACAAAACTAACCCCAACAACATTGTATGGAAGATGCCAAAAGGAGTGAGACCATTTCAAAATGAATAACCTGTGATAATGTTGCTTATCCAAAATAAAGAGAATCACTTGGAAGCTCGGAAAAGTAATATCACTAAGTTCAGGGAAAGAAAAAAAAGATGGTATGACAGTGGCAGATGCTTGATAGTCTTGAGGTTGTTATTGGTCAAGTGTAACTGAGAACGTGAGAACAAAAAAAAGCAGATTAAAAACCGAAAATGAGACACGTCTTATGTTTATGCATACTGCTTCATGAATCCCTCTAACAGTGAAGAATTGAACTGTTAGAAACTATAGGGGAATGCATGACTAGCAGGTGTATCCCTGTCCTAAAGTTTTAACAGGTACAAGGCTTGTGGCAAGAACAGATTGGAAGAGGGAGGTGAAAATTCCGCCAGATGGAGACTGTGCAGAGAACAAACCTTCTTTAGAGGCCCAGGGTCATGTAGGCTTGTGTAGCTTTTGGACTGATAACATCCTTTCCTGCCCCCCAGTGCTCTGGAGTGGTTCTTTTTCTGTCCTGCAGAAGAAACCTTTGTTATTTATAGAACAACTAAGAGGTTTTAAAGTCATTTGGTGATTGTGGATGTTTTTTAATGTGCAAGGAGGAAAGCATAGCTACATACATGTCCTGTGTCCAGATTGCCACCTGATGATACTGGGGTACTTCGAACACCATTGGTGTGCAGGTGCTTTTCCAGAGGATGGGAACTGGCCTGGTGGAGCCACTGTCAGTTTGTTACAGGAATGCTGACTGAAGATCCCAACTTTGCTATGTTTGAATAAACAGTCAAATACATAAAATCTTCCTCATCTCTCTTTCCCAGTTGTGGGCTGGCTGACTGTCATAGCTAGTTTTTCCTTTTCTCCTTTTTTTTTTCCTTTTTCCTTTTTTTTCCTTTTTCCTTTTTTTTCTTTTTCCTTTTTTTTCTTTTTCCTTTTTTTTTTCCTTTTTCCTTTTTTTTTCCTTTTTCCTTTTTTTTCCTTTTTCCTTTTTTTTCCTTTTTCCTTTTTTTCCTTTTTCTCTCCTTCTCTCCTTCTCTCCTTCTCTCCTTCTCTCCTTCTCTCCTTCTCTCCTTCTCTCCTTCTCTCCTTCTCTCCTTCTCCCCTTCTCTCCTTCTCCCCTTCTCCCCTTCTCCCCTTCTCCCTCTTTCTCCTTCTCTCTCTTTCTCCTTCTCTCTCTTTCTCCTTCTCTCTCTTTCTCCTTCTCTCTCTTTCTCCTTCTTTCTCTCTTTCTCCTTCTTTCTCTCTTTCTCCTCTCTCTTTCTTTTCATTTCTGGGAGTATTGTTCCCAAAGAAGAATATAGAACAGTATCAATAATTTCTTTTTCATGTTTGAACTGTTTGTGATCCCTTCGGAAAAAAACAAAACAAACCACACTATTCTCAAGCCTGTGTTTATATGACTAGTACTGTTGGACATTTTTTTTTTAAGCTTGTGTGTTTGCACACAGGAGACTGATCTAGATGGCAGTGCCCATTTTTAAATTCAGTACAGACTGCAGCTCTCAGTAGCATTCCGCTTACGGTTAGTTCAGAACAATGGAGAAAATCTTAAAATATTAATGTTCTGTGTGCTAAAGAAAGGGTATAACATGCACAAGATAAATATTAATTTTGATATGGGTTTTATTTAATACAATATCAGTTTGTAAGGTAGATGTCCTTACAGCTTTCATAGATCTCCATGGTAGATGGTTAACTTAAATTTGTACTCTAGCAGTACCACAAGCAGAATGTAAGCAATTATAGTGTCCTATATTATTTTTACTTGCTATTCCAGTGTGTTCCTTAACAAGCTGGAAAGGGATTAATTTAGAAATGCCCACTGATTCCTAGATAGAACTGTAAACACTTTTCTTGTCTTAACTGGTTGTCATTTTTTACCTTGTGGCATATTAATGAATAAATTTGAATACTACAGAGCTGAATGATAAAGAATCACAAACTTGTAGAACTTTACTATAGGTATGGTCTACTTAATTGAGGTTGCTATGTATCACCTGTAATATACTTCTTTTTAAGGTATCTAAGAAAGTTGCAGACCTGATTCTTGAAAAACAGCCTGCATATGTTCAGGTAAGACAACTAACAGTCACTTTTTTAAGAGTAAACCACTCAATTATTTGCTGTTATAATGGTGCTCTTGTTTCATTGGGTATTAAATATATTAACCGTCATTTGTTAGTAGAGATGCTAATGCCTGCTTAGAACCAGCGGTCTCTGTATGCCAAACCTCTTACCTGTACAGTGAAAAGAACCAAGGGCATATTGTGCTGGAGGCCCTTAGAATGATAAAGGCTTTGGCATATGACCATTTTAAGAAGGCTTTCTGAAAACATGAATTCACAGGCTTGACTGTGGACTCGAACAGGAGATTCTTTAGTGCCTGTGTTTAGGAATGGTTTCAGCTCGATATTGGGACCATCGCTGTTTAACATCTTTGTTGGTGACATGGACAGCGGGACTGAGTGCACCCTCAGCAAGTTTACTGATGACACCACGCTGTGTGGTGTGGTTGGCACGCTGGAGGGAAGGGATGCCATCCACGGGCGCATTGACAGGATTGAGAGGTGAGCCCATGCGAACCTCATGAAGTTCAACAAGGGCAAGTGCAAGGTCCTGCACATGGGTCAGGACAATCCCAAGTGCAAATACAGGCTGGGTGGAGAATGGATTGAGTGCAGCCCTCAGATGAAAGTCTTTGGGGTGTTGGTTGGCGACCCAGCAATGTGTGCTTACAGCCCAGAAAGCCAACCGTATCCGGTGCTGCATCAAAAGAAGCTTGAGCAGCAGTCTTAGAGAGGTGATTGTCCACCTGTGCTCTTGTGAGACCCTGCCTGGAGTCCTGCGCCCAGCTCTGGGGTCCCCAACACAGGAAGGACATGGACCTGTTGGATCAAGTCCAGAATAGGCCACAAAGATGATCAGAGGGCTGGAGCACCTCTCCTGTGAAGTCAGGCTGCGAGAGTGTGGAGAAGTTGTGATTTGCACCTCATTTCTAGTATGAAGTACTGGTCTAACAGGCACTACTGTGGGCTGAGAGAGACATGGCACAGGCACAAGGCAAGGGATTTATAATTTTCCTTTCTCCTTGGAAGGAAAGGCATGCTTTAGGAACAACCAATGGATGGAAGAATAAGAAAAGAAAAATGTATTCAGCCTTAAATGCTGGAGGGAATACTCCGTCTCTGGGGACCATTAGGCTGTGCTCTCTCCACACTGCATCTCCACCTGGGCACGTTCAAAGGAGATACTGTAGAGAGTCTTTGCAAGAGGCAAAGCTGGCTTGGAGTTGCTCCTTATTGTATACATTTCCTCATGGAAAAGGAAATATTGACCTTTTCACTAGCTCTGACATTTGCAAAGTATGTTTTTAGTGAGAAGTCAGTACTGAGGAAAGTCATCCTTGAATTTGGTTTCTTAAGATATTATGCATATCAACAACTAAGCTGTCATTTTTTGCAAAAGCAGCATTGTTAACATAAAGGAGGAACTGTTTTTGGTGAAAGATGCAGTTCAGTGATTTGTCAGAATTACGTGTATCTTTGGAGAATGACCAGGAGCTTTTCTTAAACTGAACTAAACTTTAAACTTGGTTTTGCTTATCATATCTTTAGAATTAGGTTAGTTTTCGAGGTGAAAGTCTCTGTTCTCTTCATGGAAAGCCCTTGATATGTTTTGAAATTATAAGCAGTATTTAAAAAAAAAAAAAAAAGTTTTTTTTCTTTAGCATGGGGAGAGCATTCACTTTTCTGCAGTTCTGTTCCTAACAAAAGAAATCCTAATAGGTATGTTAAAAGTTTTATTCTTTTTAAAGGAGTTGAGATTATGTTAGGCACTTCACTAAGTCAAAATCAAGCTAAATGCAGGTCACCTGTGCTGAAGAGTTTTCAGCTGAAATTCAACAGGATACAATTAACGTTCATTATGAAGTGACATCTATTAATTTGGTAGAACACAAGTGCTTCTAAACCAGAAAATGCTGCTCTCTGGCATGTTAATGCAAATTAAACACTGTGCTTCTGTATCTGAAGCTTTGATCATTCTGCTGTAGGGCATCAATGGTATGGGGATTCTTAGGCTAAATGTACTGTATAAAAATGTAGAGCGTCCCACTGCAATGAAAATGGATTGCAAATATCTTTATTGAAAAGAGAATTGTATTTTAAAAGATAGCTTATATTAATGTTACATTCCCCTGCTTAGAATAAATAAAATGATGAAACAAATAATATTTAAAGTAACTCTGCAAAGTCACTGTAACATCTCAAGAGAAACCTACTAATGACTAGTCTTTGCTGGTGTGTAGCACAACTTCAACTTGTGTATTTATTTAACCTGTTGTCTCTCTGTAGGAACTTGAACGTATTACTTCATTGCAGACTGGCCTTCAGTTAGCAGCGGTTATTTGCACGAACGGAAGAAGGTATCTTGCTTAAATAAGGGCAAAGATTGAAAGAGGGGAAAAAGTGTTTAAGAAGAAATCTGTAAACCCAAGAATTTTGTTTGCTGGTGATATTTCCTATTTATGTGCTGAATGGAATTAGCAATAGTAGTTAAAGATACTGAAAGAAATACCAGATGCTTTCTCTCTTGCAGCTCTCACTTTTTCAGTTGGGAGTTCTCTTCAAACCATGAACCTTTTGTCACACACCATGATCCACAGAGAAGTTTTGCAGAAGGGAATACATACCTTCTTACTAGTCTGTTGGTATCATCTCAATTTCTGGGTTTCCCTAAAAATGCTGACAGTGGATTTTCTAGCATGTGTTTTGATGAAAACATTAGAATTTATTGGAAATAAGTTTTATTTTACATATTATCAAAGATTATGTTCATTTTTAACTTTGGCAGACACCTGAATATAGCAAAGGAAGGCTTCACACAAACTAGTTTGGGGCTTCTTGCAAATCAGAGGAAACGACAGTTGCTTATTGGACTGCTAAAGTCTCTGAGAACAATAAAGACACTGGTATGTACAGTTGTTTTTGTTTGATGGCAAAATAGTTTTCTTCATTTCTGTGTAGTTATCACAGTTGTTTTTTTTTTTTTTAATTTTTAGCAAAGAACTGATGTGCGTTTGAGTGAGATGCTGGAGGTAAGTCCCTGCCAGACTATTATAATTCGAAGCTATTCTAAGTCTACTTTTGTCAGTCATCTTAATTTTGTTCTTTCTTTCCTTCCTCTTGCAAACAGGCTATGAGTGTGTATGTGTGGTGATATTATATTTTTATGCTTTTTTAAAATGTTCTGAGGAAAACTTCATGTCAGATAGCCCTTGTGCCAGGGTGGGGGAAGTATTTTCTGTCAAAGACCAAATTGTAATGGTAAGAATGCTCTGGAGCCTCCCTACCCTCAACTTACGCTGCTCCTCTGGTCTTAGCTTGATATTTGGAAGAAAAGAAAAGGTGAGATCTAGCTGATTATTGATATGCTGGGTCTGGATAAAGTACTTGTACTGGTAGGGTACTGTACAAATTTATATATGGGCTCCTTACTATTTTATTTGTAAGTATGGTATCTTCTCTTGTTATTAATTGTGTTGTTTTTTTAAGAGCCAGTTGAGAAAACATTGCAGCATGCAGACCATGACACTGAAAATTCTACTGATGCAGTATATATATATTTACTGACTAAAGATCCATTAGATAGTTCTTGTCTTAAGCTGATTAAATTGTATGAAAGACAACTTCAGGATTTTGTTGACAACCACGCTTTAATGATGTAGTGTAACAATTTTGACTTGCTAGTTTACCAAATATCTACAGCTAATACTAGATGGAATGTCATTATGATAATCCCTAGTTACTAAATTTGGAAAGTGAGCCTTAATAATTGTAACTCTTGAGATTCTTTGAGTTTAATTCCATCTTGGGTAATACACCTTGTCTCAGCACACTTCCCTGTTCTTTACCATGCAAGAATGTATTAATTTACAGGCTGCATAAACATTGCCTTCTGCCTAGGAATCTCTGTACAATGATCATCTTTTAGTTTCTGTGCTGTATTGTGTTGCACAGGAAATCAGCTCTTCACTGTCTACTGGTGGGAGTTGTCTTGAGGCAGAAGTGTGCGTGTTGCATCCACTTGCAGACCCTGATGTCTGATTGTCAGTGATTTTTAAATGTTAAGGACTGGAACTGCCCTTTCTGGCTAAGTTTTAGAGCTGTGCTCAGTGTATACTCCCAATAAGGTATCTGAGATATTGGCCAATTTACTGTCTTTGTTCCAATAAGGAGTTAACAGCTTGGAATATGCATGAGAACTCTTAGTAGCCATTCACAGGGGCACTTTTAGATAGGATTCGCAATTGAAAAAAGACCAGACACAAAGCTGTAATAACTTCCAGGGGTGAGCTGTATGTGGAATATGTTGGAAAGCCTGCTTGCGTAACAAGGGAGGGAGCTGGGTCTCTTTAGCTTGGAGAAGAGGAGACTGAGGGGTGACCTCATTAACGTTCATAAATATGTGAAGGGTGAGTGTCATGAGGATGGAGCCAGGCTCTTCTTGGTGACAACCAATGATAAGACAAGGGGCAATGGGTACAAACTGGAACACAGGAGGTTCCACTTAAATATGAGAAGAAACTTCTTGACAGTAAGGGCGACAGAGCACTGGAACAGACTGCCCAGGGAGGTTGTGGCGTCTCCTTCTCTAGAGACATTCAAAACCCACCTGGACATATCATTGCTGTGTAACCTCATCTAGGTGTTCCTGCTCCAGTGGGGGGATCGGACTAGATGTTCTTTTGATATCCCTTCCAATCCCTGACATTCTGTGATATATTACTGATTTGAGCTCTGTTAGACTTAGAATCATAGGATCATTTCAGTTGGAAAAGACCCTCAGGATTATCTAGTCTAACCATAACCTAACTCTAGCACTAGACCATGCCCCTAAGAACCTCATCTAATCACCTTTTAAACACCTCCAGGGACGGTGACTCCACCAGTTTTCTGGGCAGCCTGTTCCAATGCTCGACAACCCTTTCTGTGAAGAATTTTTTTCTAATACCCAATGTAAACCTCCCCTGACACAACTTGAGGCCATTTCCTCTTGTCCTTTCACTTGCTACTTGGGAGAAGAGACCAACACCCTCCATGCTACAACATCCTTTCAGGTAGTTGTAGATGGCGATAAGGTCTCCCCTCAGCCTCCTTTTCTCCAGGCTAAACAGCCCCAGCTCTCTCAGCCGCTCCTAGTCAGATGTCTGCTCCAGGCCCCTCACCAGCTTCATTGCCCTCCTCTACACTCTCTCCAGCACCTCAACGTCTTTCTTATGATGAGGGGCCCAAAACTGAATACAAGATTCAAGATGGGGCCTCACCAGTGCCGAGTACAGTGGCACAATCACTTCTCTAGTCCTGCTGGCCACCCTATTCCTGATACAAGCCAGGATGCTGTTGGCCTTTTTGGCCCCCTGGGGACGCTGCTGGCTCATATTCATCCGATTGTCAATCAGCACCCACAGATCCCTCTCTGCCAGGCAGCTTTCCAGCCACTCTTCCCTGAGCCTGTAGCACTGTCCGGGGTTGTTATGACCCAAGTGCAGGACCCGGTACTTGGCCTTGTTAAATCTCATACAATTGGCCTCGGCCCAATGATCCAGCCAGTCCAGATCTCTCTGTATGGCCTTCTTACCCTCCAGCAGATCAATACTCCCACCCAATTTGGTGTCATCTGCAAATTTATTAAGGGTGCACTCAGTGCCCTCATCCAGATCATTGATAAAGAGATTAAACAAAACTGGCTCCCATACTGAGCCCTGGGGAACACCACTTGTGATTGGCCGCCAACTGGATTTGGTTCTGTTCACCACATCTCTTTGGGCCCGGCCCTCCTGCCAGTTCTTTATCCATCACAGAGTGCACCCATCCAGGCCATGAGCTGCCAGCTTCTCCAGGAGAATGCTGTGGCATACGGTGTCAAAGGCTTTACTGAATCTAAGTACACAACATCCACAGCCCTTCACTTGTCTACTAGGTGGATCACCTTGTTGTAGAAGGAGATCAGGTAGGTCAAACAGGACCTGCCTTTCATAAACCTATGTTGACTGGGCCTCATCATATGGTTCTCTTGTATGTGCCATATGACGTTACTCAAGATCATTTGCTCCATTATGTTCCCCAGCACTGAGGTTAGACTGACAGGCCTGTAGTTCCCCAGATTGTCCTTCCAGCCGTTTTTGTAGATGGGTGTCACATTAGCCAACTTAAAGGCAACTGGGACCTCCCCAGTGCTCCCTGGTACTTAGTGAAGCAAGTACCAGGTTTCCAATGGAGAAAGATGCAAAGAGCTGTAAATGCAGCAATCATTTTAGACTGATGTACTGTTCTTTTTTATTCTAATGGATAATATGTGGGTTGTTGTTTTTTGTGATTTTAGCTAAACTTGATCTGCATTAGAACTCTGCTGTTAAAACCAATTTAATTTCAGAAACTCCTTTCTGATAATAGCTCAACATAAATTACCCTTGCGTTTTTACTCTTCAATCGATGACTTTGAAATTCCAGTAACAGCTTTGCATTTATCTCTCTGAAGCATGTAATATAACTGATGTAATTAGGACAAAAAAGGGAAGCTATTAGCTATTAAAGAGGGTTTTCCTTCCTCCAAGAGCCTTTCTGACCTCATATCTAATAGAATACAAAACCAGTAGTTATACCCAAGGTGCTGCCCACGTTCTGTTGGCAAGGTCTGGGGGTTCTACATTTTTGTGTGTATGTTTTTATTTTGGTTTTGTCTTGGCATCTTCATGTACTTCCTGCTTTATCTGTCTACCTATTGGATATTCTTGTTATAATTTAGGAAAATATTTCTTTATTTTTTTTTTCTAAAGTATGTTCTTTTTGTCCTGGGGCCTTGTGTGTGCCAATTGTCTTTAATTTCTAATTAGCTAGACAATGTGTCAAATTAAGTAGTGTTTATTTGGGCATAACGTTG
This sequence comes from Streptopelia decaocto, assembly GCF_964273445.1. NCBI lineage: Eukaryota > Metazoa > Chordata > Aves > Columbiformes > Columbidae > Streptopelia > Streptopelia decaocto. The sequence goes on along the minus strand of NC_138655.1, from coordinate 138,590,166 downwards.
GAGTGTCTCCCTTGTCTGTTTTTAGGTTCTGTACACTATGGCTATAGCCTGCCAGTGCCTGAACGTCTTTCCTTTCTCATGAATTGATCACATTGTATTAAAAAAGGTTTGAAAGTTAACTGGGAAACTGTTAGTTGTTTTGTAATAAAGACTTTTTGATATGTTCTGTATGAATACATAAGTAAACAAAACAGCAATTATTTTGCATAAGGTAACGTAATACATAGTGTTTTCAGATGTTGCTTAAGTGTTTTCTGTTTCTAATTCTGAACTGCGTGCGCATTAAGTTGTGCAACAGACCCTAACTCATTTCCTTTACTATATAGACCTGAGGCAAAATATTTGTTCTTAATGTTTATGCATAAGCATGTAAGCAAAAATGGGTATTGCAGTGTTTGCTTCAAAAGCCAAATTAGCTTTCTGTTGTGTTTTATCCTAAGGAAGAGGACTATCCAGGAGCTATTCAGCTGTGCTTGGAATGCCAGAAAGCTGCCAGCACTTTCAAACACTACAGTTGTATAAGGTAAGATGACATTGTGCAGATTTCAGCTCCTTTGTGATTTATTTGTAATTCTCATTCTCTAAAGCAGATTCGATTGAAATTTAGTTTTCTGCTTAAAAAAGTAAAATTGAGGCATTTATAACAGCGTAAGCATCCTCACCAGTTCCCCCCCCCCATCCCTGTACCATTACTAACTGGTCCTCACAATGCTAACACTATGTAATCTATGTTTGGACTATGTCATTGTTTTGAAACTGTTGAAGTATGTTGACAGTTAAACTTTTAACTAAAACTAAATTATATGTAACTACTACAATCTGCAGCCTGGAGATACCAGAGCTGTATTTTTAAATAAGCAAGTTTACATTCTGGAATTAATTTACCTACAGCAAGATGGATTGTGGACGGTAACATACCCTGATTCTTAGCAATGAAATTAGCAAGTGCAGAGCTTCATGCTGTCATTTCAGAACCTGAAATAATTTGAGTATCTGCAGTTCCTAACTTAGAAAGACTTGGTTCCATTGCTTTTTAGAAAGAAAAAAAAATAAAGAATTGGGTAAACACGAAGTTCAAATTCATAATAGATATGACAATAAAGGAGTAAAATGAAGTGAATTTTGATGTTTCATCCACAAAGAAGATAATGGGATTAATTAGATATTATTTTTCTGATATTTTTAATTATAATTTTTAATTTGTGGGTAAAATTCTGACATTGATTGGTCTTCTGTCAGACTGGTGTCTGACTTTGAAGGACCAAGAATCTATGAAAACACATGCTTTGCCTTCCTCTGTCCTCTAAATATATGCTTTGTTGCAATTTCAGTTTATCTCCACTACGCTATGTCAAGTATAGCAAAATTTAAACAGTTCTCATTTTTGCCATTTGGAATATTTAACCGCAAAAGTCATGCTATTTTAAATTTGATAGCATACTGATAAGATACGTGACAAATAGCTGTGAGGATTTACTTTGTTATTGCACTCAGAAGGATATCCTTGCATTAAAAAAGACAGTGTCTTGAAAGGAAGGATGCTGACAGAAAAAAATCAGCATTTCTTCTTTATTCTAAGAGTTTTTTGAGCTTATTTTTGTTTGCATTATGAGAGCAGAAGGACATTTTAGCTGTAAATCCCAGCCCCAGTGCACACATTTCAGTCTCTGTGCACTGTTTTACTTTCAGAAGTCTGAGAGAATATGTGTCGTATGGAATAGTGTCTCACTAGCCTTGGATTGGGCTAAATGAATAAATGGATCTTTTGCATTTCATTTAGGACTGCAGTAAAAAACAGCCAGGCAAGAAAACAGATATGTGGTAGCATTTATAACACACTTACATGAGGCATCTCCTCAGTATCTTACCAAGACATTTTCACAGCATTCCTTTGATTGTCCTCTGTCCATGTAGTAAGAATCAGTGCCTTCCTTTGTACAATCATTCTTCATATTTTTCTTGTTGGACGGTGGTGGGAATTGGGTGTAGCTCTTAAACCCCAGGGGATTTAAACCTTTCTATGAACTGTATAATTTTTTTTTATTTTGGTGTATACATAATCTGAAGAGAGAAGCACTTCAGCTCCCTGCTAAGACTTCTGTGGTTTTAAGAGTGGCTGCTTGTTTTCCTTTGAAAATAATAGTCTGGATGTCTATTGTTTTTTGTTTTCCGTTGTCTTCTTCCTAGGGAATGCTTGCATTATGTGATTTTTGTTTAAAAATATAAATCAAAGGCTTTTGTCTTCTGCTTGTTGATCAGTTCTGATGTGAGTAGACTCCCTTGAAAAAACTGTAGGAAAAAGTAGTGTCAGATAATAGGATGACTCTGTTGCATTTGGGTTGAAATGTTACGTCCATTGTATTGCAGTAATGTGCCTTCTACAAATGGATTTGTTTGGATGGGGATGCAAAAAGAAGACTTCTAATAGGTTTTTTATGAATGGAATGAATGCCTTGAATTAAATTCTCAATTATGGTAAATGGGCTTTCTAATAATCATGTAGCTATTATGTCTGAGCACTACCTTTTTAATTCTGGCTTAGAAAATACAGATTTAGGTGGACACTGCATTTCTACATTTTAACTTCAATGTTTGATGAAAGTTACATTTCTTACAAAATTTTGTGATTCCATCTTCTCTTCCTAAGTTAGTATAAATGTTGGCTGTACTCTTGCAAACACCTACATGTGTCATAGCTTGGTTGAACTATGAATGTGGTGCTTGAGCCATCGCTGAATGGGAAGACAGTGCTGGAACAGGAGATGCACTGAAGAGTATGGATGAGAAACACGTGGCAGTTTTACCTTGCTTGTGTTTCATGTGAAAAAAGATCCTTTGAATTCTTACCCATCCTACTGTCCCCAGAGGAATGAAACGTATGCATTGCAGAATGGCTTTGATCTTGGGGCATTTGCTGGGAATTGTGACAGGAGGGCTCAGATCTCTGAGCTGCCCAAGATTAGAGGAAATGAGGAACTAGTGTTTGTGAGGATCTGTGCTGATGTACGCATGAAATTAGTCAAATCTGATCATCTGCAGTCATCAAGAAATGGTTTTTGAAGACCAGGAAGTTTTTCAGCCATTTGTTTGAAGGGAATCATAGTCTGGTGTTTATGTGGTACCTGCTGCCATTAGGGGCTTTGTGAACTTTCATAGGACTTAGAGCAGGAAAACTCATTCATTTTTTCAGTCTGTGCAGAGGTGACCTGTGTAGCAACTTCTGTATTTTAGACCAGTTAATTTCAACATGTAAACCAGCTCCATGTTTATTCACAGGGGGTGATGGTCTATGCTCTATCCTGTACCTAGTTCTAAAGGTGGAAAGAAGGAGAGATTCTGTGCTCAGAGCAAGGTTCTTACTCTTGTTCTAATGTCTTCTTGTTGGCTAAAAGAATTGAGGAACAGGAAATGCTCATAAACTCCAGCAGGAGATGTAGTAGCATGAAACTGGTGTGGAGGCTTTTCTGTTTGCAGGCTTTTGCATGTGGAGAAACAACAAAGAAATGTTGGTTACTCTATTTAGTGATTAATGCCAGCTCTTTCTGATATTCTTCAAAGAAAGGTTTAAATAGGAAAAAATGTTATGTATCCTGGTTATCTAGCAGAACTGAGAAGGGAGGGGTGATGGGCATATCATTTAAGTGGAGAGAACTAGGTAGGGGACCTAGAATGTGTCTTTTGATAGTTAATGTGGGCCCCTTAGGGGAAGTTTCAGAGCTCAGAAGTAAGTTGTCTAAAATCAGGTACAGTGATTATCCTGTCAAACCTCTGTGCTTTCCATACTGAAGAGAATATCCTACCTATTTCTTGGTTGCTTCAACCCTTCCAAATGAAAACACAGTATTCATATTTTGTGTTTTATTTTTCTGTCTGGTGTTCTGAAATTTTTAAAGCTGATCGTTGGAAAGTTATGGAGCAGTTGTGCCTTTCTTTGTCCTAAATATTTTATGGTAGCTATTCTTGTTAACCTTTCTATACCAAATCTGGCTCAGAGAATTGAAATTATGGTCTTAAAAAGGTTTTCTGGGTTGAGTAAGCTTAAGTTCTTTTTTCTCTAAGAGGTTCCCGAGCAACAAGTAAAACTTACTATATCATACTTTGCGAAGAGTTGATAGCCCTGATCTGTCTGGTTATGTTCTGCTCTAGGCCAGAGTGCCAAATCAGAACATTTAGAGCAAGAGTTTCTTAGGAGTTGGGAATGTCTTCGAATGCTTGGCTAAATGGGGTCTTGTCTGGACCTTCTTAACACTATTGCATTGTAAACCTAGGATAATGTGCTGCTGCAACAGGTTGTTTAATTTGAAGTGTTAGGAATACCATAAATTCCTGCAGTAAGTGCCTTTCAGTAGTAACATTAGTGTGGGGATGCTAGTCTGACAGAGAAACAGCAGGTTAATGATTTATGATAAATTACTATATTGTGGCTTGGTAGCAGGCAAATACATTTTTTGGAAACAAGAAACTTGGTGGGAAATGTTAATATGATCAGTAGTTTGATTTTAAACTTTTTCTTCTTTCATTAATAGTGAGTTAAATTCAAAACTGCAAGACACCTTGGAACAAATAGAGGTAAGAATTTAAATATTGGTGTTTAGTATGTTAGTATTTAACCTCTAGGTACTAGAGCTTTCTAATGCAACGTTACTAACAATTACAGAACATACACATTTCTTTCTAATACCTTATTTGAAGTACTATAGTCACTGCTATTCATGTAGCTTTTTGTGCTGCAGTCAAATCAAATGCTCTAGAATATGTTACCAAATGAATCAAGCTTACTACTTGTGCCCACTTTAAGTGGTAAAGCAGTCAAATAGGCACATAACATTTGAAGTACTGGAGCAGAGGTCTGCTCCCTGTATAGTGAAGGTGCACAGTGATTTTCAGTCCATGAACTGCTGCGAATTCTTTAGACCACTCCTAAAAAGTTGTGAAAAGTAAATTAGCAGCATGCCAATTGGTTTGTATAAGCTACACACAAGATGACAGTTTCACTGGAAATTTTAGAGGTCAGCAAAAAGACAACTGCTGGATGGGGCCAGTGCTAAGCCAGAGGAAGTAATATTTGAATAGCTATAGAAGATTGCGACTAAGACAGAAGATTAGTTTAAGTTAGTAAATAGTAAATCGCAAAAGCAAATTAATATAAAATAGTGTCTTGCTGGAAATTGGTGGCAAGAAACTATCCATGAACAACAGGAATTCTTTTAACTCCATTACTGGGTAATTTTGAGCTGGAACACGGCAAGCATTTTGTAAGAATTCTAGTGATATAGATATGTATAATGTATATGGAGTGTGCGTAGTGCCTGCACTTGTAATACACAGCAGGAAACTGAATTAGCTGTCCCAGCTGCTCTTTGGTCATGTGCTCTTTAGAAAGTCAGATTAGTGCATGTATTATTGCACCTTGTTATTTAATTCCCTGTACAGTTAGAACTTTGTTAAATTTCCTTCTTTTGCGCATTTGTACTTTAGCTTTCTTGCAAAGCTTTTTTTCGTTATTTTACTTTTTCACTGATATATGCTCTATTCAGAGCGTGACTGATTCAAAGGAGCTAATGAAATTACTTTTCTCCATAGGCCAGTCATTAAACTTCTTTTTTTTTTTTTTTAAGATCACTCAGCTTTCACTCCTATTGCTTTAATTTATGTGCCATTTATTCCTTGTGAGAAAACATCAAAGTTGCTTAAAAGGAGATGTGCATCTTTACTTCCAGTAACAGCTGGAAAAAGCAAAAGCAAATTCTGCTTGTACTAAAATCTGGTAAAATGTGCTATGTTGGTTGGTGATAGCAATTCACAGCTGGCCACATAATTGTATTCAAGATTTTTATTTATTAATTGTGAATTTATAGAAATACCTTATTTCCCCTCTTGTGAAAGCATCTTATTTGTTACTGGAATTATGTCTACATGTTGGGAGAATGTAAGTCATCCTGGGCTTCATAGAGCATTCCTGTGAAATACATACTCTAATTAATATAGGATCATGTACTAATTAATGTTTAATGAGTCTTCTCAATAGTTGAGTGCCTCTGCTTATGTCCATAAATTTTTTCTTTTTTTTTTTTGTCTTTAATTTAGATTTTAACATTGACCTTTTTTACTGTGTTACAAATAAAATGCAAGGTGGCTATCGTTGAAAGAACCATTGAAAAATGTAGCTGAAAAGATTAATATGCTCTGTGTTTAAGAACTGTGTTGATGGACAGTTTGATATCCCTGTTTCTCTGCTTGTACAGATGTTCTGCATGAAATAAGAAACCAAATTTTTTTAAAAATCAGTATATGGCTGAAATTCAAATTGCTGAGTAACCCTTTAAAGAAGTTCTGAATCTTTAGGTTACTTGTCCTTTTACCATTTTGCTTTGGAAAAAAATGCAGTGTTTGATTGTATTCTACTCTCATATTTTGTGCTTAAAGCAAATATTGATCTGCTTAAAAAACCCCAACAAAATGAAACACACACTCTCCCAAGCCCAACAGTAACAAAACCCCCCTACTAAATCTTTATATAATTAAAATTCATCAATGTTTTGTGACAAATAGAGTAATTCATGAAAATTTTGTATTGGAGTGAGTAAAAGTACATAGGGACACTAAACAACCATCTCTTGTGGTTTCTGTTTGCAAGAACAAGACTTCATTGCAAGATCCTTAAATTATAAGAATTGAAATGGCTTTAGTGAGTAGCAAGGAGAGAAAGTACCTGCTAACTGTGTGTGTGTGTTATCATGTTATTGATTCCTGTTTTCTTGCATTGTTAATTGAAAATAACTAGAGTTAGGCTGTGTATCTCTGAATATATTACAGCGTTGACATTAGAATTATGTTATTAAGCTGTGTGGTTGAATTTGTGGAAGTCATTAAGTACATGACCCTATTTTTTTTTTTTTTTTTAATTCAGTGCAAATAAAGATGAACTTCATTTATAGCGGAACTGTTGCAGTGTGCTAAGATATAGCCATGATAGCAGAACTAGTACTTGTGTGCGCACGTGCTTTCTTTTCTTCAAATGTGGTACTGAATATTGTGCTGGTATTGTACTCCATAGATGACTTATTTCACAATGAACTTTTAAGTCAGATATTGTTAATTCCATTTAATAGATAGCGGTCAGGTTAAGAAGTCTACAAATGAATTGCTTGAGCTGAAACACCGGTGGAACATTTTAAATTTTTTTGCCCAGATCTGGGGGTTTTTTGAGAGTGTGAGTAGACCAAGTTAGAAATCCCAGCTCTCCCATATTGTGGTGCTAGACCTGCTCAAAGTAAACATCACTTTGACTTCAACAAAGTAGTGTACTTTTAACTGTGCTTGTTCTTGGAAATGGGGGAACTGTTGGGCTGACAGAAGTCTCAGACTGAAGTACTGCAGTCTGCAAGAAGTACAGTCTCGGTTATTGTACAAGCGTAATTATGAGATCATTTAAATAAGCATCTTTTCCTCAGTTGCTATTGCTTAAGTAATGTATTACTTGGCCCGTTTTTATTAAGTGTTTAACACGTTTTTTCCTTCATTTATATAGGAACAATTGGATGTAGCGCTCTCCAAAATATGCAAGAACTTTGATATCAGTCATTATACAAAGGTTCAGCAGGCTTATAGGCTGCTTGGAAAAACACAGGTTAGTGCTCATCTTCTGAGAGCGGTGTAGCAGCATGAAGCTTTGAGTGCTGTGATGGAAGTTTATTTTCCTAATGCTGATTAATCTTGTTGAGTATACAAAGACTTTTATAATGCTCAGATAATTTTAACAGTAATTATTGAAGGTAAAATGTGTATTATGGTAACATGTAGCTTTTTGGACATTGTATAACTCTAACAGTTCCATATTTCAGCTCTATTTATGATGCTGTTTGCATTATTAATTGTGTTTGGGCAGGTGAGTACTACTTTTCATAGTTAGGTGGCTGTTGCTGAGTTGTGCACAACCCGTACCTTGCATGTGTGCATTCCCATTTTATATTGTACTCAAATGCCACAGGAATGAAGATGTGAGGAGATACTTTTTTGGCAACAAAATGTGACAAAAGGCATGTCAAATCTATACTGTGGACACGTCCTAAAAGTTGCATCTCTGTGTGCCTAGAGCCTTTTATATGTAGGACTAAACTCTCCGATAGGAGGTAGTTCTTTTCTGTTGGTGCACGGCCTCAAGGCTGAGGATGGTTTATGTGGGAAGGCAGTGAACTTGTTTCCTTTGGAAGCAGACATGAAGTGTGGGAGCTGGAACCAAGCTCCTGGGAAGTGAGGGCAGGTAAAGAGGGAAGAAAGTCCCAGAGGCATCTTTCATCATTGATCGGTGTTCATAACATAGTGCAGCTCAACATGGTGGTGCCAGCACAGCAATGATGTTTTGCTCAGAGAAGAGATTCCTTCAGGGAGCTTTAGTTGCTAAAGATCACACCAAAGTGTCTGTCCCCTGATGATGGCAGGACAAGAACCCCATTTGTTCTTTATTATGCTTGGCTTTTTAAAAATGTTTTTCCCAGTATTCAGAAGGATGGCTGACATTAGAATGCCTTATTTCTATTTGTTTTTAAGTTTTTGTTTGTTTTTTCTTTCTTTCTAATTAGAACCTTTCTAGCAAAATGGGTTCTTTTTTCCATGGCTTAAGTGTGATAACGGTATAACTGCAGTAGGACAGAAACAGATTTCTTTTCTCATACTTTGACAATGTACAGAATTATTTGAGTGCCTAAAGGCTGCAACTTGAAATCAGGCGAGAAGATTAATTAGACTTTTCCTTTGTTAGTGTTGTGTGGGCAATTCCTTTATTTCCTGAACAAAAGCAGAGATAATGCTTTCACTGCTCTGAAGTCTAGTGCATGATATGGTGAGAAAGGCAGAGACTTTTTGTTGGAGAGGAATGAAGTTTCTGAACAAAACAAAAGTGGTATTTGTTACTGCATGGTTTTGCCTGCTATGCTTTCATGATAGAATGACTTGTTTTCGACATTCTTTTTTATTACTATTAAAGTATGTATTTTGAACTTGTCCTGAAAAGAATTTAGTTGTGTCATTATTTAAATATCTCTCATTTTGACCTCTTCTCATTAGACAAAAATGCAAGAACCTTCAATGTCTTCAGTACTTTTCATGTCTTCATTTGTCATTCTGTTTTCTTTGACTAATTCAAGTTAGGACTAGCTGCAGAAGATTGGTTATTTGCAATAGGATTGAAGCAGAATTGCTTGCTCAGTTCTTATGGCGGTAATTGAGTTTTCAGCTCCTGTTAGTAGCTAAGAATGTTAAATAGCAGGTAGTGAAACTGAGCAGTTTCAAATCTGCAGGACCTGATAATTTCATTCTGGCATATCAAATAATTTTAAAAATAAATTCTTATGTACCATATATACCAATTATTGTTATATCTTGAAGCAGTGAGAAGAGTCAGTGTCTGAAATGGACTGATGTTACGTACAGTTTATTAGAAAGGATCAGGGAAACAGCCTGACCTGAAACTTGGGTGTGATTGTCGCAAAACCTATACTTTATATAGTTATAATTAGTTATATAGTTATATAATTCAGTGCATGTACTGATTTTTTTTTTCCTGGAAAAAGTAAGTTTAAACAAATGTCATATTTTGTTTCTATTGTCAAGAGAGTTTTTGTAAGAAATTTATTGATGTGATATGCATGCTTTTCTGTAACACTTAATCCTACTTTATATTCCTCAAGGAACGACTCTGGCAAGTGAATGGATTGCAGACTTTGTAATTCTGGGTTTAGTTTTATTAATTGCGAAGGAAATATTTTTATTTTAGTGTGAAGTGTTTCCAGTGGGAAAAATAGCACTGATCTCAACTAATTTCTTTTTGACACTTTCATCAGTGATTAGGAAAATAAATGAATGAATGAATGAATTCTATGTTTAAATATATATATAAAATTTATATTTGCTAGTGGTAATGTGAAATAACTGATGAGTCACAGAGAGAGAATGGCAGGGGAAGCCAATTTTACTGATAATACCCAACTCTTTTATGTTACCCTATTGTAATATTATCAAGTCTTCTGTTGGGTATTTTTGAAACAAAGATTGGAGGCTGTGCTTACAATCTTTAAGCATCGAGTATTGAAAAAGACTTACATTAAAGGACTGTGGCATATGACAAATTGAATTTTACTATTTGATTTTATGTTATTTCTTTCCTTTCAGACAGCGATGGACCAGTTACATATGCACTTCACCCAAGCCATTCACAACACTGTGTTTCAAGTAGTCCTTGGATATGTGGAGCTGTGTGCAGGAAACACAGACACCAAGTTTCAGAAGTTACAGTACAAAGACCTCTGTACAGTATGTAATTCTTGCAAATATGTATATGTTTTAATCTGAATTTTTCCACTGTTTTAAGTGTACCTTATTTAAGTAGGGACTCAGTTATTAAAATAACCCTACAGTTATTGTAGTTTCTTAATACAACTCATAGGCTAATTGAGAGATTGGTTATTGACAACTTAATGCTGATTTTGATTGCACTAAATCTTAGCACTTTGGAGTTAGTGTGCACACTTCTAAATGAAGTAGTACATCGTAGGATACAAAGAGGAGATCAAGATTTCAAGACTCCCATGTCTTCAATATTATATGCTAGTTACTGGAAGCACCATTAGCTTTGAACTTTATTCAGTGCTTATGGGCTATATTGGCAGTTTCTATAATACTGCATTTCAGTATTGATTATTGTAGAGATATGAACTTAACTGGAGTCTTCCCATTGCTCCTAACTTTGCATCGGATTTGCTGCACATTTTTATTAAGATAAGGGACAGCGGTAATACTGAGATGCAAAACCCTGATGACAGGCAGATCATGGACTGGGTATAACCATCTATTTTCTTCTAGTATAGATTTTAGATGCAGTTTCTTGCATATGTATATATTTTTTTAATTACTGTATTTTGAGTAGTATTTGTACTTCGCTCTTTAATTCTTTCACTTGTTATCTTACTGTTACACCATGAGAAATTTTCTTAAAATTTGGTGGTGGGTAGAGTGAATATGAGATATTTTAGGTGGTCCATTTAAAACCTGAAATTATGTTTCCATCTTCAGTGTACTTCAATCATTTCTTTCATTCACAGACTAAACCCTCATTGTACTTCATCTGCTCAAAGACCCACCCCATACATTGCAATTTATTAAATCAAAGTACAGTCACAAGGAGATTAAAGTTCATATTCTTACACACTTTCTACTCTTTGACTCTGCAAATCTCCTGGGGTTGTGTAGGTTCAACTAGTAAACAGCACATCTGCACTGAAAACCATTTCATTGTGAAGAGTTGCCGCTTTGACTTCCAAGGCTTACATAATCTAACAGCCTTTATATGAGTGGAAGTAGATTATGAAAAATTAATTTGTCAGGAGTAATTGACATAAGTATTAATGAAAAGAATGAATAAGGTTCCAGATAGGTTGTATTTGCACTTCACTGAGGTGAAACCTAATTGAAGAAAGCCAGCAAACCCTGAGCTCTGTTCTCTAAACGGCAGCCCTTTCATATTTCTGTTTGTCTTCAGAGGGTGTTTTTGTTTTCATTTCTTAGATTCTAATGCAGTTTTCTTCTTAGTTTTTTGCTTTACACTTCTATGTGCCCTTCAGTATTATTTCTCATTCTTTGCTAATATTTATGATATAAAGCCCAATTATTTCCATTTACAAACAGCCCTACTGAGTTCCTCCTGGCATCTTCTAAAATACAGATTGAGTGCTGCTGTTAATCCTTACCCTTTACAGTGCAGAAGGATCTGTGATTTTTACTATGTGGTTACAAAATTATTTCTCATTATTTCTATTTGGTTTTCCTTCTGCAGAACCCTCATGAGATGGTTCTTTAGTTATGTGAGCCTGTAATAGCGGAAATCTGTAAATCTGTAGCTACCCAAATGTTAGTACTAGAATGTACTCTGAATACTGCAGTAATTTCCTTGAAATTTATTTATTTATTTTCTAGTTTTTCATGACTCTCTTGGTAACAATTAAGTATTTAGGGACAGGCTACACAGGGGAAAGTTTAGTGACTGTTACAAATCGTGTTGTTCAGTGTTGGTTGTTACTGGTTGCAGGGTATTTGTGAAAATCAGAGCGCTAAGTAAGCTGGATTACCATAGCAATTCCATTCCTAACTACCTGTAGAAAAAATACTGGCAGTTTTTAATCTCTTGCATTTAGTTGTCAGGGAATAAATTGTTTAAGGCTAAAATATGAGCCTTCTTTCTCCATGTCTGGTTCCAGTGAGAACCCTCTTCAAGCTGTCTACACTGTTAGGACAGGATGTTCTTAACGTTTAAGTGGTTATGGCATGCTTACTCTAATTAAACAATGGAAGTCATACAAAATTGAAGTCCTTCTTTTTGGGAAGATGTCTTGTGTGTTTCTAAAAATCTTTCTAAATGAACTCATATAGCTCATTTCCATTTTACATGGGTAGTGGGAAACTACGGTGGGTTTTTTTCTTTGTTTAAATTTTTTTTGTATGTTTCCTTCTGGAAGTCAGATGCTGGATTTTATAACAATGTGGGCTTTTAAAAAAGAATAGTGTTTTCAGTAATTTTTAGCCATTCATGTAAGTTATGTGCCTGCGCATTCTGAGTCACTATTTCCTTGTTGAGCATTTCTTTTCCTAGTGATATGCCATGTTCTAAATTTTACATCCTTTCTCCTTTTGAATGCTATTGGAACAGGGTACAGTTTGGCAGCTTCATCTTCAAGTTTTGATTTTCTTAGTTATAGCATAAGTTCGAAGAAATTCAGTTGTGTATTTCCTTAGTCTAAATTGAATTATCTTCGTATTTACTAAGTGATCCTTTCTTCTCAGCTACCTGGAAGCCGTTATCTCTTCAAGTATAGTGATCTGTGCAGCCAAAGTTTATATTTTACAGCTACTAAAAGCCCTGAAATACAGTGAAAGTAATATTTCCTGATGAGTTGGCAGATAAAATTGCTGAAACAACTGTTGAAATGTCAGGGCAACTTATTGTTTAAATGATAAACTTAATACCCTATTTTATTTCATCATTAGCAAAGGTCTATACTATGTATGATTAGGCTGCCTCAATAATGCAGTCAGTAACTCTCCAATTAAAGGAGAATAAAAAGTAGTGTTCTCAATTGTTACTTTTTTATGCACCAAGAAATTGACTTTTTCTTTTATTGTTGGTGTGCCCAGAATACCTAATTTATATCCTTGAGGCAGCTCTGGTTTGATAGGGAACAGAACCAGAATAATAATTTGTTTAAAAAAATCCCAAACAAATGGAAAAGACATAATGATTAATATGAGGCCTCCACGTACTTTTGCTGATGTCATCTATTAATGCTAACAAACAGTTTTTGTGAGTCCTTATTCATAAACAGAGCATAGGAGGATATGGCTTGGGTGGTATATGCTGCTGCCAGGAGCATTATTGAAGCTTAGAAACCAAGAGAACACGGATTTTTTTTTTTCCCTGACAGCTGAAAAATAGGAGAACCATAAGTGACGCATTTGCTAAGAAATCTTTCTAGTCTAATGTTTATTATCCAACAAACGTAATATTCAAGGTTATCAAGGTTTTGTTACAATTCATGTATCAGGGAGGACACTGAGTGTTCTGAAAGCCACAGTTACGTCAGTGGATGAGGATGGAATTCAGAGGGAATTGATTACTTTGACTAAGGTTTTGCTCTCTATAGAATCCATGGTTGATTATTTTGGTGGTTATGTTGACATCACTATTGCAGAAGCTGTTACTGGTTTTGAAGAGTTTTGCTGTAGGTGTAACACCAAAGCTTTTATATCACCTAGGATGTGCATTTTTGGGTTGGCCTGCAGTATCCGCACGGTAAAAGCGAACTTGCCGTGTGGGAAGGCAACTGTGGACACTGAAGTAGCAATGAGAAAGTATGAACTGTTTTCTGTAACAGTGTTAGTTTGAAGTGTTGATTTCCACAGTTCTCTGAGAACCTTTAAACAATAATGAAATTGAAATCACATTTGTGCAGCTGGACCTTGCCCTTGTTTATAAGCTGTGAGATTGTGCTGGTTCACAGTAAGTGAGATGAGGGTCACATACCATTGTTGCCCAAATAAGCAGTATATTTTACAGTCTTTTCTGTAAGACCCAGCAAGACCCCTTCTCAAATTCATCCCTTGACCTGACAGTCTCATCTTAGATATTTCTACCATGTATCTATTTCTCTGATACTCTTCACCTAATGAACGTCTTAAAACACAATTGTCTGGATGGAGCAGGGTGGATCAGGGAGGTAGGACATCTGCCATCTGTGTTTGGTTTTGTTTTTAAAAGCCTTTTTTATACAGCATTCTATCCAATGGGGCACCAGCCAGAATGGCTTCTGTACTATTGAACTACAAGCATCTGTGTCATTGAACTGATGCAGGGTCCTTATGTCACAGGGGTGGCTGCATCCCTCTCTGATGGTTAGAGGTGCAGACCATTAGACTGTGTGACTTCTGTATCTACCTTTGTGTTCCATAAATGTAAGACGTGGTTAATTTATGGACCAACTGAAGAAAATTTTTAAAAGAAGGTGCTAACACGTGAACTTTGCACGTTTAGACAGCATTTGATTTGTTGACTACAATCAGGCATTCACTGGCTCTCAACAACTTTTGAAAAGAAAACTGACGTACATCAAACACTTCAGCTGTATGAATATGGAGGGTTTTATATGGTTTTGCCTCTGAAAAAAGTGAGCACAGTTGTTAAGTTTCACAATATTATTTTGTTTTTCTGTAGCATATTACATCAGACAGCTACATTCCATGCCTTGCTGATCTCTGCAAAGCTCTCTGGGAAGTCATGCTCAGTTACTACCGAACGATGCAGTGGCATGAGAATCATGACCAAGATGAGGCAGCAGCTGTGTCTTCTGGTAAGAAACTGTTATGGAAACAAAAGCTCTGATATTTGGAAATGACTTCTCTTATGCTCAAGTTGTTAATTTGTGTGTTGATACCTTTGCGGTCTTGACTCAGTGCCTTTAGCATTATTGCTTGTAGTGCCTGGATTTGTTGAAACTATTATTTCAGGTGAAATTTTTATAAACATTTCAGTTAAAATTAAGAGTTAGAATATTAAATTTTGACATGAACCAACTGAAGAAAGATCCTGAAATTTTGAGTGAATTGCCCATTCTCAATAGTATTTACTTTTAAATTTAAAATAACTTCAGATGATTACATTTCCTTCTCTTGTTTTCATTTTATTGTGGTCTTCGCATGCGTAAAATAAAGCAGATATCATAAAGAGTTTGTTGCATGGAAGCATTATCACAGTAGACTACTTACTGAGCTCCACATGTAGTTTTAAAAATAGTTCCCCTTAGTGTGGTTGCTTGTGATACCCTGAAGAAAGAAAATAATTTGTACTGCAAAACCTTTTAAAGGAACCATTAAGCTGAATAAAGTGGCATATTCAGTCGCATGGATAATTTTAAATGCACTGCTTTTTAAATGTGTGCCAGAGTATATTGGTATGTTTACTACTAATTCCCTAAATCTTCTGTCACTCATTTTTCAAGTTTCTGGAGATGTTGTGGCTTAACTGTAATGTACAACTAGAATATATTTGAGCAGCTAAATCACTTTTTCAAATACCTCAGCAATGATAAAGCACACAAAAGGGAATTTCACGAGTATAATTTAATTTCAGAGGGACTATAAGTATCTGCCAAATGTCTGTTTTTAATAAGTCATTGCTCATGCTGTAGTAATTATTAAACCTGTACATATAAGTCTCATTCCATATTTATTGATTTAATAGCTGCGATATGTGCTACAGCCAAAAAGTATCAGTCCTGTAGAGAGGGTGGGTATGTCGGAAGGAACCATGGAGACAGTTCTGGAAATTACGCTAAAATTGTTCCCTCAATTAAACTCCATAGACTGAACCAATAGAAGGAGCAACCTTAACTACTGTATGTGGATCTGGCTTTTATAATGTTAAGAACTCAAAAAGTTGTCCCAGTATTATTCTCTTGTTGTCCCACTTAATGTTAGCAGTCTTACAAAGTACCTTAAAGGGGTCAAGGCACTCTTGTTCTTAGGGCACAAACCCAGCTGTAGAAGTGAGAAGCTGGACTTAGAAGGCATGAATTACATATTTTAATAGGGAAGCTTATCCAAAAGAAGTCCTGCATGGATTATGGAAAGGAGGTTGCACTTCATGTAGATCGTATGTCACATATTTGTGATTATTAATGCCTGTTACAGATGTTAAAATGTACTTTGCATAACTTGTAAATAATTGACCTTCTGCATTTCTGGGGAAAGAGTTGTGTCTGCTTTATATTACTAAATGTTCTGCTTTATATTACTAAATGTTCTGCTTATTTGTGTTCTGAAAAATAGTCTAGGTTGAGACTGAAGAGCAAAATGGAATAGTAACTTTTACAACAGTATTTGTTTTGTTTGCAATATTTACAGGAGAGAGTCCTTGAGATTGAGGATTTTTACTTTTTTCCCTAGAATGGAATTAGGAATTTGCAGTTGTTCTTTCAGTTATAGTGTGGACTGGTCTTTGGGCATTACTTTTTTTTAGGGTCAATTAAAAAACCCTTTACTTGGAAAAAACTAAATGGAAACAGATAATTATCTCTAGATACAAATGCAATCCTAAAAATTTTTAAGGCATGAGACGTGTTTAGTACCTTTCACGAAACAGGACATAATAATGGAATTTATTTTGCCGAAGTGTTATAACAGAGTAGTAGCAAGTCATAGTGAAATGTATGGTGTTGATAGTTCTATGAATCATCAAATAACAACACAACTAATTGCTCTAATGTGCTCTAGGAAAGATAGAATTAAGTGTTCATATGTAGGGCTTGTTTGATCATACTGAAGATAAAATTAGTGAATTAAAAGTATTAACTCCGTAGCATGAAATGAGTTCTATGTCACATTTAATGAACTGCTACTTATTCTTTGATTTTGTTGTTCATACAGTAAACAGCAAACTGCTGTGATACAGTTTTTACCCCTGAAAATCAACTGCTTACTGGAAAATATTCCATTGCATGTTGGTCATGGTTGAAGCATTTTTTGTGTTTATAGTATAGAATCAAAGGAAAAATGAATTTTAAAAGGACCTGGGCAGGTCATTTTGTCTTCCCTGCTGAAAGCAAAGTGAACTTCAAAGTCGCATTGGTTTGTGCGAGGCCCTGTCTGGTTCAGTTGGATTTTCACATACTGTAAAATCTACTGTGACGTTGATGCAATTCACATGTGTTTCTGAGACACTAATTTAACAGAAGAACTGGAACTAAGCAGTAAAATGATCACTACAGCATTTAAACTCCTGATTTGACAAGTGTATACCTAGTGGTAAATTTGCTAACAACTAGAAGAGATTCCCTGAAAAGTAAGAAGAAAATGATGCAAGATATAAATTTAATTTCAACTATTTTAATTTCCAAAACATTCCATTTATAATACTGCACAAATTTTGTTCAAGTCCGGCTTGGTATTCGAAGAATGAAGCTAGAGGGCAGTGATTTGATTGATTTATTTTTTTTCTTTTTCCTCTGACTAGCAAGGATTAAACCAAACCCTTTTGTTATGACTGAAGGCTGCCTTTACAAATTTTGGAGAAATACTGAGAAACCTGAAAAATTACTGTATTTAACTCAGGCATCTAGAACAAAAACTCCTGGATGCTTCTGATTCTTATTTTTATGTGAAATTATGAATATTTATGTATTCTGCTCCCTGTTCCAAATTCTTCAAAGCAAAGAAGTGTAAATTCTTGTGGATCTTTGTCCAATCCTTGTTTTTCAAGAAAAATATCCTAAATTCATGTGTTAAATTAGCTGCATTAAAAGACTGGAAACAAGACCTCTTAGCATGACTGGCCATAATCCAGGAGCACGGGGAGAATGCCAGAGAGAATATTGCATGGTTTTTTACTGAACAGTATCATCTATATGATTCTATCCAACCATCCCTTCATAAATGTCAGTTTGTGAAGGCAAGGACTATGGTCTTAAATCATGAGAAGAGATTTGGCATAATTCTGCAGAAGTATAAAAGTGAGGAGCTTCCAGAAACTTCTAAAGAGTGTGCTGCGACTAAGACAGCTGGTTGTGTTTACTCATCTAGTCAGAGAAAGCATAAGTGTTTCTCTAGTTGTGTCATTTTTTCTGTTTATATTTTGTTTCATCTTCCATGATAAATCACTTTAGAAAATACATGTCAGAATTATTGCTTTCAGGAGAAGAGGAACCTATTTAGGCACAGCTACTAAATTGTAATTTACGTATACAGTGGCTAATATTTATTTTATTATTTTTCTTTCATAAGGAAAATTTTCTTTAAGTGCCCTGCAAGAGTAGATATAGTATGTTTGAATCTTTTTTTCACATCAAACAGCCTTTTATTTTCTCATTTTGAGTAAGTAGGGTAAATTCTTAGTCTACCTGCAAAACCAGTCTTAATGACTTTAAACGGGAAGGAGCTGAACACGGCTTTGTGGCCTTGGAAGAAATTAATAGCTATCTCTAATATAAACCCAAATTCCAGAATGTATTTTATTATGCTTTTAATTGTGAGGAGGAGTTACTCAACTGAAAGTACTGCAGGTCTGTTCTGCACACATCTGAGTACGTTGGTTAAAGTCGTGTATCCAGCTTCCCGTTCTTTACAGGGCTCATGAGGGATTTTGGTCAATGGCCTTCATCACTAGAATTCCTGTTGATGCTAGGAAGAATTTTTTTCTTTTTTTTTTTTCATCGGAATAATGTGTTCCACAAGTTAGGGCTGGCCAAGAGGCCAGTGCCAGTCATTGAGGAGCGGTGAAACGTTCTACTCTTTCCCTTCCTGTCTGCACTGTGGCATTGATATATCTACCTGGTCATGAAGTATAACAGTTTAAAAAGAGTCCATCTTTCAAGAATGTAATCTAAGGCAAGAACGTTACACATGCCCGAGTCTGTTAGACATGTCCTTTTTCTCTCTAGGTAGGCCCAAATGATAGATAGGGACTGTTTTTCCCACGATATCATAAGCGACTAATTTATTTATTTAGTTAGTTTTCTCCAGGTCCCCCTCTGGGCTCCTTTAGGATCTGCACTTTGTGCTGCCTGTTCCAGTGACTCATGGGCAGCAGGGAGGAGACTTCTGATGTGTGTGCAGAATGATCGCTTGGGCCTCGGGGGTGGTTTTTGAGAAGAAATGCTCAGACTGGGAGTAAGGGAAAGAACTGTCTTTGAGTTGGGAACCTGTGTGTGGAGGTAGAGATGAGACCAGCTGGGCCAGGAACAAGGGACTGAATAATCTTCTCAAGTACTGAAAACTAGCTGGAGATTGCACAAGAGATGGAAAGACAGGTTGGAGCTGCACAGCAGTGTTGGGGTACTACAGGAAATTTTATTAGAATAATTTTTCTGTGCTTGCAACCTCTTGAATGATGGTGTGGGAGGAGGGCTGTGTGCTTTGTAATATTGCAGTGTAATATTTTATGTGAATTTTTATATTTCATGTCAAATCACTAATACATATTTCCTCCATTGGGAGAAGAGAGGACCACATACAGGAGAAGATTACTGTGTGTTACAGTGCTTTTTTGAAAAGTGACCAGTGCTGTGGGAATGAGGTTTTAGAATTAGATAAAATAATTTGGAAGAATGAAAGACACCAGATTATATGATTGACATTACTTCATGCGTAAACACAGATTAGCATGAGAGAGGGGAAAAAAAGAAAAGAACATGCTATGTTATTCTCATAGTTCATGGAAAAAGTTTCAGTATTTTTCCCTCAGAGTTGCAGACAGAATTTACTGGGGCAGAAAGTTAAAAATCTTGCTTCTGAGATTTTTACTTTCATGATTCCTGCCTACAAAGGTAGAATATCTTAGAGAATCTTGTTGTAGATGATAAGCAGTGCTCACTGCAGCATTCAACTTTATCTTTTGTATTTAAAATATCAGTATCTGTTACTCTTTATCTTTTTTTAAAATTTTTATTGAATGGGGTATCTTGCTTACGTAAAAGTGATCAGAAGCTCTCCCAGTCTGCATTAGTATATAATATTTATACGTGTGTTATTTGCTTCCTTTCAAAAGTTTAGAGCAATGGAGCTCTCCTGAAGTTTGCATAATGGATAATATGATAATGGCCTAGGCAGAAGTTTCATTATGGCTAGACAACTAGGATGCATTTCAGGGCTTCTGGAAATATGTACAATATCTTTCATCTTCAGTTGCAGATGGCAGCAATGTGATTGGAACAGAAGAGAACAGTTTTGACCGCAGCTATGTAAAAAAGAAACTGGAGCATGGGCTTTCACGAATATGGCAGGTATGTTTTTTGATCTATTTTTTTTTTTTCCTAAATATTTATCTCCTGGCCAGTGCATCAGCCTCCCTCTGGTAGTAATTACAGTTAAATTTATACTGATCTTAAAAAATTCTCTCCAGGGATATTTTTTTCAAGTGATTTCTTTTGAGCTAAATATATGAAAACCATGGAAATATAATTTCCGTGACTCAAGCAGTACTTGGTTGCTATGATTACAAACTCAGTCAAGATCCCAAAACGTAGTAACATGACTTTCAGCCTGACTCCACTTCTCCCAACCTGTGTGCTGCCCCACAATCTATTTTCTTCTCATGTGCTTTTTCTCTGTTAGCACAGTCATACTGCTTTATGTTTCTGGTATAACCATAGCTGTGGAGAGCCTGACGTCTTGTGAACCTGCCTGGTTTCATAGTATTCCTGATCTGACTGCTGGATCAGTTTGATGTGCAGTGAGACCCCAAGTGTATGGTGGCAAAGCTGTAAAATTTTATCTGGCTGAATTGTCATTTGGAGGGTTTTTTTTTTTTAAGTGGCAATAAAGCATCTAGGATTGACCTGGTGTTATAGAATGTTAAAGAAAATGATTATAATAATATTTAGAAAGTCAATGAGAAATCAATCATGTTACAAAAAAATGAGTTCTACTCTAAATCTCAAAAATAAGGATAAGTGCAAACAAACCAAAAGAATCAATGAATGAGGCACTTGAGCCTTTACCTTTTTGTCTGTAGTGTAGTAAGTATGCAAAAACTTGTTTGTGTTTTGTAGGATGTTCAACTGAAAGTGAAAACATATCTTCTGGGAACAGATCTGTCTAACTTCAAATATGATGACTTCATATTTGTACTTGATGTCACCAGCAGGTACACCTTTGTGGTCATAACACCACTTAATACATGTACACAAACTTGAATTCTGGTAAGGCAGCACAGTTAATTAAGGCTGATATTTGCATTCTGATGCCAATTTTGTTCATATCTACTGATAGTCTGAAGAGCACTTCTTTATGTGGGAGTTTATGAGGATCTATTTGGGAGAGGTAGTATAAATTGTTTTGCTGCTCAAGTAGTGCATAAGTGTGATATGATGTCGGTATTGTCCACCTTTAAGACTTCAGATGTGCAGATCTGATGATTTTGATGTCTCTAAAAGCTTTTAAAGGGACTCTCACTCAAGAGCAGTAATACTGTTGTACTGCTAACCTGTACAGTATTATATCCTTCTGTTTTGGTAATAAAATGGTGGACTCAGACTGTGAGCTGTACAGTTTGCCCTGCGTAATAGGATCTCAAAACGACATTTGTTTTGCTTATGGTTCTTTGTTGCTATGTTTATGGGACTTTATGATAGGATTTGGAGGAAAATGAGACACAGACCTTTGTTGAACCAGTGAAGTGTTTGCAACTTAATATTCACGCTCTGCTTCTATTGAAATACATGTATGCTTGGTAATGGTTGGGGCTTGTAATTGAGGTTGGAACAGCAGTATTAATAAATCAATACATATTTCTAAACTTTGCTTTATTCTTCTAGACTGATGCAAGTTGGAGAAGAATTTTGTGGCAGTAAGTCTGAAGTTTTACAAGAATCTATCAGAAAACAAAGTGTTAACTATTTCAAAACATACCACAGGTGAGCTTACTATATGTACAGCGGATGAATCTTATGGTATTCATCTTTGTTGAGTTTAACTTTTAATGCTTTCCAAAGGTATTCCAATGAGTTTCTGAGCTGAGGTTGAGAGATAGTGGATTATGTCTCATGACGTGAATAGAGCTCTGAACCCTGGAGAAGGGGAGAGGGTGGAGAAAGTTGTGGAAAAGTCTAGTTCTGCAGCAGGCAAGCCAGATAAAGATGGAAATCTTTTTATATAGAATTTCAGTAGTTTTTTAGGCTGCCTCTTAAGCTGTCTCCTGGGATCCTGAGGATGAAGGCCTCTGAAATCCATACTTCCTAGCAAAATTGTTACTTTTTGCCATTTCATAAAAAGAGCTGATGAGGTGTGTCTATTAAATAATTTTTTCAATATGCAGTTTTGTCTTTTATCAAATAAGATGTTTAGAACTGAGTCATGTTTTCATAGTTTCTTTATTGGCAGTATCTAATTATGTTTCATTCAACTCTACTAATCATAGCTGGGGCCAGTTGTATGTGCTGTCATGTGCAGGTAGTCTCTGGCCTTGGATGTGATACATGGCTATGACAACTTCAAGACTTGGCTGTTTGTCTGTTTTGATTTATTGATTTCCCAAATGTTTTGTTTTGGATGTTTGACAAATCTTTCATTCTAATTGTCTAGTATTTATCTTCTTTCTGAGTGTAAAAAGCTAGGAAGATATGAGAAGAAATACAGCCTTCCTTGCTCTAAGGAACTCTTACTGTCCCAGTCTTGGTCTGTTTGTCCTCTGTTGTATGGGAGCTGCCATACAAGTAATATATCCAAACTCATTTGGTCTGAGACTTTCTGCCTAAAATCCATAAAGTATGAAAATGATGACAGAAGAACATGAGACAGTGTCTAAATTCAGAAGCTGAGAATGTGATTTGGAATTTCTTCAGCTTTTGTAGTTTATAGCTAGGATTTCTTTCTGGGCATTTGATGAGGATCTTGGTTCCAGTTGTCTGAAAAGCTTGAGCCTTCATCAGATGCACATTATGTCTTATCAGGAGATGAGTTGATTAAGAAGCCATGCCACCTATCTTTATTTCTTGAAAGCATTTCTGAACCTTGAACTGAATTTCATGAAGTAATTTGGAAACTGAGCTTGAAGCTCTAGGTTCATAAGAGCTATTTTGATGTACCTGTCTTTTACTACACTGACTTACCACATAGTGCCTGATTTGGTTAAGTAAATATAATTTTGACCATTATGATTTGCTTATGTTTAAAGGACCTATTTAAGAGCTTAGGGAATCAGAGACTAATTTTCTGAATTATCTTGGAGTAAAATAAATGTTAAGGAACATTGATGGAACAGGTATAGAAATGATATTTTTTTGAAATCACGTTTTTTATTAAGGTAATGTTTCTTGTAATTCTTGTGAAAATAAAAGGGAATACATATTGATATAACTCAAATTATGTGAACCTTTCAATACTTTTTACATATTTTATGCTGTGTGGGTAATGTGAAGATTAATTGACTGTTTTCATGCTCGGAAGGAAAAATATGTAAAGGCTTCTCTCCCAGCTATATCCCTCAAATTGATTTATATAAAAGCTTTAAACATTTGTCTTTTCAAGCTAATGTGGCTTTCAATCCTCTTGTGAATTTAATTGGAGGGAAAAAAAAAAAGCAAGCTAGTGCTTTTAAGGATTCATTGGTACCTAAAAGCTACATAGAACTGAAATGCCCGGAGTCCAGGAGTAATCAGTTCTTTGATTGTAATTTGACATATGTGGCCTCCTGGGCGGTGTGGTGTTTTAGAGGACTGCCAACACAGAGAAAGTAGCAAAGGGACTGGTCATGTCATTCAAAAAGAGCAATGTAATACTAGAGCATACATGAAGCCTTTTTTGGGTAAAATTTTATTATTTTGAAAAATTAGAATGAGCTTTTGGCAGAGAACATCAGTAAAGCAACTTTTGGAGTGCCACTTACTTTTTATTTTGATGAGTTTGTAAAAAAGTGTGTGTGATCACTAAAGCTTTTCAGGGAACGAATGCATCAGACCTTCCGTGTGTGCCATTTTCCAGACTTGTAAACTGGTGAAAATGAAGAATGTTTGTTCAAGGACTTTGTCAGTACCTTGATTTCGGCTCTGAAATGATAAAAAACCTGGTGCTTTCTGGCTTTTAAATGTTTGCTTTTGTATGGCTTTTTCTCCTTAGTTTTCCTCTCAAAGAATTTTAATCTGTAACACTGATTTTTTACAGCATCTCTATCTGTTGTTTCTATTGGCTTTACTGTGAGAAGATTTGCAAGCTCAATGCCTCAAAAATAGCATTTGAAATCTATTTGCATTTAACTGGTGAATTCAAATAGACACAGCAAACTGTAGCCATAATTCAACATATTGCCCATTTTGTTGAGGCAAGAAAGTTTTAATTGTAGTGGTGATTATAGTTTGTTATTTAAATAATGGTATTTCTTGAATATTTTCCTTCCTAATTAGAAACCTGGTACATAATTTACCAACTGCTACTTGTTAAACAAAACAATGTACCATATATTAAGAAGATACAGCAATGTGACCTCAATAAGCACTTATTGCTGACTAGTTCCTGATTATGTGACAAAAATATTTTCTTTAATAAAGGTTTTTCTGCTTATGACTGAACAGAGGCTTTTCTAATGATTAAAAACATAAGAAAAACAGTGCAGAGATATAATGGCTTGATTATGTTTCCCTAATAGATTTTCTGTATTACTACCAAGGTAAAGTTCTGCTATGCAGAAAAATATAGCTGAGGAGATTAATAGCCATTTAAGTATTTTCTCCTCTAAAAAGCTGAGATGTCTGTAGAACATTAGTTCTTTCCACTTCCCTTTGCTACCTGTCAGCTTCAGTGTGTTTGAAAGAAGCATCTGTCTTGTCTGGGCTCACAGAAGCTGTTGTACTGCTGAGTATTAGTATATGTTACATTTCTTTCTACACTTTACATGGAGGAAAAAAGGCCCAGTATTACTGTGTAATCACAGATGTTCCGCTGTACTTTCTAATAGTTTTGACAAAAAAATTTGTTTCCAAATTTTGCTGGTTGACATTCTTTGGGAGTTTCTCCAGAGGTGTCATAAAACATACACTGTGTTAGTAGCCACAGCTTTTAGGTGGTCTGTCAGTTGAAAGAATAATTTAAATATCTATTTTAGAGTGTGGCTTTTTATACAGTTTTGAAGGTGTTTTTTTCTGCATAAGTGAAATAATTGTCTACTTACTGATTTGCTGCCAATTAAGTATATTCATTTATTGTGTTTCAGAACTCGTCTTGAAGAATTAAGAATGTTTTTGGAGAATGAGACCTGGGAACTTTGTCCTGTTAAATCCAGCTTCAGTATTCTGCAGCTTCATGTACGTTCTATGAATAACACATACAAATGTATTAATATTTCAGTAGCTAAGAGTCCTGTTTTTTTGAGAAGTAGTTACATCCATGAACTCCTGTGCAAATGTTTTTAATGGCTGCTAAAAACCTCTAAATTTCACTCCATGATATTGGAAACTTAAGATTCAAATGGTTTTAGAGCAGTATTTCAGGCAAATAGAGGTTTGCAGAAGATGCTAGAATTGTAAGCATAATGTTATCCTTTATTTTGCATATTTTAATGTGCTATTAATATGTCAGTTTTGCATTTCTAAATTATTGATCTAATTTATTTATCTAATTATTTATTTAATTCTTCTCCACCTGAAAGGTGAACTCTACCTGAAAGCAAGTAATTTCATGTGCTCACCTGGTGTGAGTGATTTTTGTGATGTTTAGCATGCAGTGGCTGAATTTCACCTCTTTTGACAAATGAAATGTGGGTACCTATGATTAAAACTGTCACTCTAGTGCAAAAATGGATATAGCTGAGCAATCTCAAGAAAAAGATAATTTTGCAGCTTCTGTAGTGTTAACTGAAAGTAAGCAAGAGGCTACTGTGGGAGTAATGGCATGGGAGGAAGAGGAAAAAGGACCCTCGGTAGCATCCAATAGTAAAATAAGTAATATTTTTAATAGGGACATGGGATTATAAATCCATCCATACTGCTCAAGGGACTGGAGCAGCAGAAAATGGCAGAAAGTAACTAATTCATTTAAACAGAAATCTAACATTGCAGTCCTTTTAGCTGTTTTTGTTTTGATCTTTAAACCTTAAGATAAATGCTAATGTACATTTTGCCTTTAGTGAAGATGAATAGCTAAAGTTTAATAGATAAAAATGATATGTCAACTGAGATAAGTCAAGGTTAAGATTTTCAGAAAATAATGTCTAAAATAATATCTTATGCACCCTATTTAACCCATATGTTTGCAAAAGTCTGTGCAGTCACCCAGTTATCAGAAACTTTATGTGCAATTTAAAGTCGTACATTTTGAAAAGAACTTTTTAAAAATAAAATATTAAGAAAAAAAATTCAGCTTTAGTAAATTACCAGGTAACTTGTGTAAAGAATACTACCTTTTTTGATAGAATTTAGGTCTTGTGTTATCTCCTAATTGCTGTAAAATAAAAACCCCACTTAGTTTTCACCTAGTTTAAGACAGTGGATATTTTCAGAATGTAGGTGTATAACATGTCATAGCCAAAACCTGCTAAAATTCGAAAGACAAGCCATAGAAGATTGCCAATTTCAAGGTTAACTTGAGGCAGGATGAAAAACATCCTTAAATAAGCAGCAAGCTTTGGCTGAAAGTTTGCATATCAGGTTAATTGTCTACAAGTTTGTTGTTATGCTCTGTTTTTATGGAACTGGAGTTGTAACAATACTGAAACTGTCTTGTTGGTGATTAAAATTGTACTTCATTTCTATTAATAGGAATTTAAGTTCATGGAGCAGTCACGTTCCCCATCTGTGTCACCTAGTAAGCAGCCTGCTTCAGCAATTTCAACAACAGTAACGTTATTCGAGCAGTACTGTAATGGAGGAAACCCTTTTGAAATTCAGGCCGACAGCAAAGATGACGAGACAGAAGATGTGTTAGCTTCCAACGGGGTATGGAGTCTTTCAGAATAAAAAAAAAAAAGCAAATTTAGCTGTCAGTAAATGGTGTTTTATTTTGTGTAGCAATGATGGCAAAATGTCTTAGTTCAAGGAACAGTTAACTGCAGCCACTTTAGTCCTTTAATTCAGCAGATTGCTTTGCTTTTAACAGTGACAGGCATCCTCTTTTGAAGTTCAATTTGTTTTGCAGTGGATCAATATTTTTTTCTGCTGAAGACAAGCGTTCCTGTAGGCTAGCAAGATGTGTTCCACCTAAACTAGTATTTTTCCAGGGATTTAAGTTAGCTTTCTTTGTGGAAGTAATTTCGTCATTTTAGGACTGGCTTTCTGGCTTCTTAGGAAAGAATCATTGTGGATTGCTCCTTCTATTGTGTTTGTTCACACCTACGTGATTTACTGTGGATTATCTGATGTTTGTTAGGCAGTTTTTAGTTGTAATCTAAATGCTCAGGATCTGGCTTTACAGTGGGATCTACTATAACACTGAACAATCACTTTATGTATTTTTTTATTCAGAATTTTGTCAAAATCTAACAGTGGTCAAATATGTTTTAAGGTGAAACTTTACACCATTCTCTTAAATGCTACATTAGCATATTTTTATTAAAACTTTTGCTTTTGTTTATGAATAGTGTTTTTTGGGGCTTTTTTTCATGATAAGGGTGAGTTTAGGTTATGTTTTTTTTTTTTTTTTCTTTAAGTTAGTTAATCCAGCCATTACACTAATGGCTTATTGGTTTTCAGCTTTGTCTTTCGTGCTTTCCCTGTGGAACTTAAGTTGCAAAGCAGCTTGATCTGTATCTCATGCCCTGAGTGTGATGCTGCAGTGTCTTTCTTTCTGTGGGTGATGCTGCAGTCTCTTCTGCTGGATCATTTGAAGAGAAAATACAGTTTATTGGCAAAAAATATTGCCGCATTATACTTAAAGGAAGCTGCTGGAGATCCAGTTTCCTGGTGATACTACTACTCCTGTCAAGTAATACAGCAGAGCATCTGTCCTGTCTTTTCCTATCAGGAAACTGAGAAGAGTTGCAAGGTTATCAGCGATATGTAGACTGCAAAGGAGCATGTTAAGCAAAGATGAATGCGCTGCAGGGCATGCTGAAAACTGCAGGATTCCATGATACTTTGTAGAAATCCACTCTGAAACAAAGCTTTTGGGGAATTTGGGCAACCATTTGGTAGATACGTGCTAAAATAATCCACAGTGAAATAAGGATTAATGATAATACCAAGAGTACTTATGAGGTTTTCAAAATGAAAGCTCTCTTTACTGAAGAGTTCATGTCAGACTTTTCTGTATGTTTGTGAGTAGTTTTAGTTTTTAAAAGGTTTTTCTGAAGAAAAAAGACTAGAAAATTAACTTTTTTTTTCCAAAGACAGCTGTCTTCTGAAGGTTTGACTCTGTACCAAGCGTATAGAGCCATCATGGTCTGCACTGTGAGTGCACAAATACATCTCAAATATTGCAGGATATTTTTTGCCACCTGTTGCATGTAGAATAATAAGGAAGGTGTGAAGTTATTTTCCAAAGATGATAGTAACTGTAGCTACTGAGACTGGGTAACATCTCAATAACAAAAAAGAATAATTGTTGGAACATGATTTCAATCTCCTCTGATTCCTTGCAGGTCACTGCTAGCAAATAAGTTCATATGCTGTCCCCATAGTTTTGTGCAGTGACTTTTAAGCAGAAGTTGTAGAAGGCTACAATTGTCTTTATTTCTTGATTTTGGATATGTTGAGGAATTGTTCTTTTTGTTTGCACACTTGTATGAGATATGAAAACTTTCCCCACATGTTAGAGCGGACCCGTTTCATTCTTTCCAGATTTAATACTTTGCCGTTCAGAATCTGTTTCACCTAGCTAAAGTAAAATTTAGATGATATCAGTTTCCTGTGCACTAAGCTTTTGCTTCTATGATAATGAAATCGTTTGACTAAAAATGAGGTAGCAAATGCTGATGACTGTGTTGGACATACTGTTTTGTTGATGTTTGCCAGCTTGAAGCATGATACAGCAGCCAAGCGGACTGCTGTCGGTAATACCCTCTTCTGTCTTTAGTCACATATTATTTGTTTCTCCTTTTCTCCAGTGATTAACCTATTTGGAGAAGTAATAGAGTTAAAAGCAAAAAAAAAAAAAAAAAAGCTTTAGCTCTCTATACAAATGTAGTGTTTCAGGTACAAACTCTGTACTTGAATAATACAGTAATAGTTCCACAGGAATCGTCATATTATGTGAGACCAATGGTGGTTCTCTTACAGTATCCCACTTCTGGTAATGATTAGCACAGGCGCTGTGGGCTCGTGAGGGGTAATCAGTCTTGCAAGTCTCGCTGGGACACTTTGTGACCTGCATGGGTTACAAAATGTAAATGTGCAGGATAGTTTTCCTCTATTGAGAAAAAGGCAAAGAAGCCACGCCCACCCCAGAACCACATTCTTTACTGTAATGGAGTAATATTGTTATCCAGGAGGTTACCTGTTATCTTTGTTGCCTTGTTACCACAGGGAGCAATGAAATTGACCATCTCATCATCCTGGGTAAAAATGTCTTTTTATTTTGAGTTTGTCTCTAGCCATTGGAAAAAGAATCTGTATGTAAAGGTTACTGTGTTCATACTGGCTCTTCACCATTGTCTGATTTTTTGAAGGTATGTGAGGCTCCATCCCAGCCAGAGCTGAAGCATTAGTAAGCGTTAGTTCGTTAGTAAGGGATTTGCCTCCTGCTTTGGATGTTGGTGCTGCTGTCACTGAAAGCACCATGGTGGAGATGAGGTTCTGGTAAATCACTGTCCGGATGCTGTGTTGGCGTCTCTGGTGAGGCTGAGAGCGGCTGCCTAGGCAGTTCAGTCTTGTAACGGTCTACAGGGCATTATGATCCCATGAATTACCAGTAGGCTGATGTGTTACACCAGTAGCAAAGTCCATGTTGTGATTTCCTCATCTTTAATTTTGGACAATGTCCCATTTGGTAGGCTCGTGCATTGTCAGAAGCTTTCAAGGCTGGCTGCACTGTCCTCCTTTTTCAAAGCGGTGCACCAATTTAGTGTTCTTTATTATAATAGTGAAACTTTAGTATATTTTAAATTGATAAAATCTGTTCTTGTGCCTGTTGAAGAGCTATAATGAATTTTGGCTTTCTTTTGATGCCAGAGGGACAGAATGTTCTTTGTGGAAAAACTGAAAGACCAATGATATCATGACTTATGCGTTTTTCTTGTGAAATATAGGTTAGATTTACAGTCATCCAAATTATAAAATATATATTTTAAACTTAAATGTAGTGGTATTTAGACAACTTAGGAATAGTGTATAGAACTTTTTTTTAACTGAAATGTGATGTTAAATTTCAATTTGTTCAATGTAAATTGCTTATGGAGAAAGATGCTTATGATTGTTGTGGTGAATATTTCCTTTGACATGTTTCTAGCAACGCTGTATATAAACAAGTTTGTTCTGTGTGGTAGCTTGAGTTTAATCAATTGGAAAATGGAAACTAGCTGGTTTTAGTATTTAAAGATGTGAAGTAAATCTATAGAAACATACTGAGAGTGAAAACAAGGGTGTTCCACAATGCTAAGAAGCTGCTTGGTTTCCATCAGAGTATTTGGCTGTTAACACAGTCACTGGAAGGATAAAATCCTTTCCAAAAGCTTTGTGAGCCAGGGAAGTATTATGCACATTTACCAGGAGAATTGAGGCACAGAATAGGTTAATTAGCTTGTCAGTAGTTGTACAGGATGTGTAACCTGACTAATATTAGAACCAAGGTTTCTTGTGACCCCAGTGAGTATACTCTCCAGGTGACCATCCTAATTCCCTTTTCACATTTTTTGTCTTCCTTTTCCATTTTTTTCTTTTTTATTTTTAAATCAAAGTTACACATATTTGATAATCTTTTACATAGATACAGAAATAACTTGCTCAGGTACTGTGGGATAAAATGTCTACAAAAGTTTTCTGTTTCTTGACTGACCAGTTAAGGTGGAGGCACGTTTTAGCACTTAAAATTCAAATTATTTCAGATGGAGGTTGCAAAATTTTGTTTCCAGAGAATGCAGACATGTTCCCAGATATTTCAAGAAATAATGATGAGGACACAAGCAATTGATTTACTTGTCAAATGATCTGTAGGATGCTAAGAAGTGTCAGGATTTCTTTTGAGAATGTAAAGTCTTTTCAACAGCATAGCTGTTCTGGACAACTGAATAGAGGCTTCTGGATCCGGACACCTCAGCTCTATGTCTTGAGCTTCAGTGAGATGCCTTATGCCCCTTTTCTGTAGCTCCCTAAAATATTTTTGTTGCGATACAGTTAACTTACAGGTTTGTAACACTCTTCAACTTCAGTGTATCTGATCACTGTTCCGTGGATTCCTTTGGGCTGATTGCCTAAATGCTTGTGAACTGACTGTTGCTACAAGAGATCTGGATTCCTTTTAGCACTTTAAAATTTTACTGGAGACTCTGCATGTTCAAAATGGATTTATAACATCTCTTCGGGTTGAGGCCACTATTTAACCGTTGAGAATTACTTCATAATTTAAAGTGCAGATATTTTAATCTCTCTTTTAATTAAATAACTTTTCCAGCTCATTAACAGCATTAGGTTGAGGAGACTTAATAAAGTATTCTTCCATGTAAAAAAGAAAAAAATTCTCAAACTTATCTTAATCTATGATGTTAAGACATTTAAGATGTCAGCTGTCAGATTGATATATCAATATGAATTGCAGTTAACCATTTGTAGTCAGTTTATCGTTTTACTACCACTGGATTTTAATTGAATCAGCATGTCTTTTATTATATATTAATGCTTAATAACTGGTGGTAGTTCTCCATGCTAGTGTTCCAGCCAAGTTTGTTAAACTATGAGTCTCTTTGTCCTTAAGCAAGCCTGAACTCGGGTCATTTTTGAAATAAACTGAGCTGCTTTCATTATAGCTTTCCTTTGTCTGAAATGTTCACAAGGCAGAAATTTTGCCTGTTAATACTAATGATCAGAACATTTCTTTTTAGTCTGTGTCTCATACTACATTCTTTTTTTTTCTGTCTGAGCTTTTCTGTTTCTTTTGAATGTGTCTGTACTGTGGGCTTCCCGCTGTTATAATATACAGCTTTCATAGTGTGAGGCTTTAAAAGCCTGCACGGCTTGGGGCCGGGACCAGGCATTGCCATGCATGACTGAAAAAATGTATTTCTTAGTTAATTTAGGATGATTGAGAGACTGGCATTGCCTTAGTCTGTCTGTCTTGGTTTTCCCCTCTGGAGAGCGGTTGTATCCTTTAAATCCCTGCCATTTCTCAAGGATCCTGGAACCAGACTGTCTTTGTTGAATGTGTCATTGTTGACTTCTTGGATAAAATGACTTCAGAGCAGTGTACACGTTAAGGAAAAGTTAAAAGGAAAAGTATTGTGGTCTCTCTTCAAGTGCAAGTGCATTCTGGACCCTGATGGATATACTTAATGCTGTAATAGTTGTGTAGGTATTCAGGAAAAGGGGTTATGTCGCAGAGCATCAAGTATTTGTTTTAATCTTTTATGGATTGAGAAATTTACACTGTGAAAAAGTTTATTTCATTATTTATGAAGTGGCTAAAACACTTATACTACAGGACAATCTCAAACACTTGGAAAAGAGATTGACATTAAATGCTGCTTTTAATTGGACTAGAAAAAGATTGCAAATTTCAGGTGGGTTTTTTTGTTAATTAAAAATCCCAGCTGTACACTTTTAGTATGTATGTATGGCTTCATAATTATAAAGAAACCCCTCTATTATCTGTGCTTGTGAATAGTATTTCTTCACATAACTCACACTCTAGCAATAATAATGCATGTCTACCATGGAAATCGTATATGGTATTATTATATGCTGTGGTCTGTGTTGCTCATTTTTTTCAGACATCACTTGTTCAGCTCAAATCTTCCATCCTCGAATTGAAAATCGTTCTCTTACAATCTTTGAAATGCAATTCAACAATTGAACAGAGTGAAACAGTTTCAGAAAATTAAAAAAGCAGCTGGGTGTTTGGAGTCAGTAGTTGTCTGTAACTGCTTAAGCTTCTCATTTTCAATTAACTTCAAATGGTGTTCCTCAGTATAAAAAGGCATGTCTCAAGGCAGGTGTACATCGTTAATTTATCTATGCATTCATATTTTTCATAGCCTTATTCTGGAACAATTTGTGGCATTTGTGACAAATGAAACAAATGGTGCTTGAGGCTTTCTTCCCTCAAAGAGGAATTGTTTCACTGATCATTAGATAAATATTTCAAATATCTGGATTTTGTGCCTTTAACTAGATAAAGGGTGCTGCGTGTTTCAAAGCAAAACTAAGAACCAGCACACACAAAGAAATCCAAGCATGTCCTAGACACATAGTGAAGTTTTCTGAGAAAGCGAAGGAAACAAACAAAAAGAGAAAAATAAAATACTTTTTATCTAGCCCCCCCCATTTATTCCACTGATACAGTTGAGTTATACCTTTAGAATGTTTTGTAGAGTAATATGGTGTGGTATGTTTTTCGGGTTGTGTTTTAGTTTTTATTTTCCTTTAGGAGGAAAGGTATCTAATGTCACATTGCAGAATCCTATTCCTTGCTTGCTCTGCAGTTTCTGTTGGTTCCATGTCCAAAGTTTATGTGTCTAGAACATACAGGTATATATAAAGTTATGCTTCTTGCTGTTGATGTAGATAAAACAGCATACAGTTGAAGAAAATAAGTGCAGAAAAATCAGTAAGAAAAAAAAAATTACATGGTACTAGTAGTCATGACAAATATTTTTGGGGTTGTTGTGGTTTAACCCGGCAGGCAGCTAAACACTACACAGCCATTCACTCACACCCTGCCAAGTGGGATGAGGAAGAGAATCGGAAAAAAAAGTGAAACTCGAGGGTTAAGGTAAGGACAGTTTAATAGGACAGAAAAGAGTATAATAATAAAATAATAGTAATAATAATAAAAAGAACATACAAAACAAGTGATGCACAACGCAATTGCTCACCACCCTCTGACTGATGCTCAGCCTGTCCCTGAGCAGGGATCACCACCCCAGCCAGCTACCCCGAGTTTATATACTGAACTTGACATCATATGATAGGGAATATCCCTTTGGCCAGTCTGGGTCAGCCGTCCCACCTGTGCCCCCTCCCAGCTTCTTGTGCATCTCCAGCCTCCTCACTGGAAAGTTCTTGACTTGGTATAAACATTGCTTGGCAACAACCAAAACATCAGTGTATTACCAACATTCTTCTCATACCAAATCCAAAACACAGCGCTATACCAGCTGTTAGGAAGAAAATTAACTCTGTCCCAGCCAAAACCAGGACAGTGGGTGAAAGACTGTCTGGTAGGAATGTCTTCGGAGTGTATTAAAAATGAATTTTACAAACAACTGGAAGTTGGCAGTGGCTTTTTTGTTTTGTGTTTTTTTGTTTGTTTTGGTTTGGTTTTGTGTATGTGTATGACATAAATGAGCATTTTTGTGAAGCAATAGTTTAGTCCTTCCTGCATTAATAATTAAGGTTTTTGTGGTGCCAGGTTTTTTGGTTTATTGTCACCATATGGATACATTTTGAGGCTTTATTACAGTTTTGTCAGATTGTAAAGCAAATGATAAGCCCAGATATGTGGGTATTTGATACAGCAACAAGAAAGAAAAAAAAAGTTATCGGTAGCTGGAAGAAATAGGATGATGCAAATATTTACTCTTAATCAACATCTCAGAGTTTGTTTAGGAATGTACTTACAAATGGCTTTGTATAATTCGCTTGCTGCATTTTAGTGAACATTATCAGCAGCCTTTCAGCCAGCAAAGTTTTTTATATCCCGATTTGAGGTAAAAGCCAAGAAGTGACCAAAATGCTACATTAAATGAGGGACAATATTGTAAGGAAAATAATGACTTTTTTTTTAACAGTATGAATCAGATGAACAAGAAAAAAGTGCATATCAGGAGTATGATAGTGACAGTGATGTTCCTGAAGAGCTGAAAAGAGATTATGTGGATGAGCAGACAGGAGATGCCCCTGTGAAAAGGTAAGTAGACCGTGTCAGTCCCTGGTCTCATTTACAGGCTTTTTATCTCAGTACTCTAATTAGTTCATTTTCTGTTTAATCTATACTCTACAACAGTAGAATAATAATCAAATAATCTTTATGCTACCTGCACAGTTAGAAAGGCTCAGCACTTAGATCTTCGGAAGGGGGAGGAACATTAGACTGCTCATCATTATTGCAGAAAGAAACTTTGGAAAGCAAGATTTTGAAGGAGGATAAACGCTCTCTGAAGCAGGTAGTGGAAAACTGATTATTGAGCATTAGATGTTAACTGCAGGTTCTTCTACAACTGCTGTTGTGCATACATATAATTTCTGTTGTGTCAAAAGCAGTTGTTGGCAGACAAGTGGCTTGAGGTTGGGCTTTTACTTTTGCAGAACAAAAGTAAACTTTTGCAGATTTAAAAAAAAAAAAATTGAATTCTTCCGTAGCTTGAATGTCGTAATTTGGAATTTTACATTCTCTCTTTCTTTAAGAATATATATACACACACCTACAGATATATATACACACGCATGAATATGCATATTATGTTTTGATGAAAAAGTATGTATAAATACTTTATTAATATAAACAAAATCCAAGTCTGTAACCTTTAAAAGGATCTGAAATATGAATTTCTGTCTACTTGGATGTCCATTCAGACTTTGTGAAGCAGGCTAACACTACATGTATGCAGAGGATTGCAGGAGAACTAGAAAGCCATCACTTGGGTCGAAGCAGAGGAATATATGTATATATATCTTCTCTTTTTTTTTTTAAATAAGTCTTTAAGATAAAATATTGTTAGCATGGTTTGTTAGCATGGTTTCATAAGATATGTCACATAAGCTACTTCATTTCAAAGAAGCGGTGGGGATATTGATAAAAATTACTTAATTGAAACAAACCACAGTCACTGTCCATAGCTTCGTGCTGTGAAATTGAAGCTTTCTGAGTTTTTGGAAGAATATAATTTTGAGGTATGGCAGCTGGCAGAAGGTTTCTCTTAGAGAATCATAGAATATCTCGAGTTGGAAGGGATCCATTAGGATGAACGAGTCAGACTCCCTGATTCTTGTAGGACTGCAATTTATGAAAAATCTAATGTTATCTTAGTTTTACGTTCTTCAAAATTGTTTCCATTTCCAGATAGTCATTTTCAGCTGTAGCTTACTAGTCTGCCCCTGTTTTGTTGTTCTTTTTTTCTTCACCTCATAAACTATGAACTTGAGTCAGAGTGGTTAAAATGATGGCTGAGGGCCAGAGAGAGGCCTGCAAAACTCCAACCGTGGACCACAACTCAGAAACTCCTTTCTCTAGCACAGTGTTATGTAAATTAGGCCAAGCTCCTCTCTTTAAGTGTTAAAATCTTAAACCAGTTATGCTTTGGCATAAATAAAATACTGGAAGGCGTACTGTTATGTGAAAGAAGGGGGGAGGAAGGATTTATTTTCTACTAAATTTTATGTGTATGTCCTTGAATATAATAAGCAGTCATATTTGGTGTATTTTGTTTTGTTTTCTTTAAAGTGTTTCTCGAGAAACTCTGAGGAGCAGAAAGAGATCAGATTATAACCTCAATAAAGTGAATGCACCTATCCTAACAAACACTACGCTGAATGTAATAAGGCTTGTTGGTATGTAGAAAATTGAAGTATTTTATATGTGTTTTTTGTTTTAATGCAAACCTATGGATTATATTAAATATGTTAAATTAATTTTAAGGCTTTTAAAAACGTACCTCGTTGGGCTCTATTTGCACTCTTAGAAAATCTTTATGAAATAGAAATAAAGCACTAGACCAAAACATTTTGTAATTAAATGAACAAATTTGGTTATATCCTGTGAGTTATTTTTACTTTGAAAATAATTCTGCATGCATATATTGATTTTAACCAATAATGGAGGATTATTTCTCTAAAATATTGAATGTGTCAAAACAGTGGAGAAGTGATGAAGATGCTACTGGTCAAGTGCCTGAGCAACCTCATTTCCTTAGACCTGCTCTGAGCAGGAGATTGCACTAAGTGACCTCTGGACGTCCTTTCTGGACAAGAGTTTTCTATGAAAACCCTCCCTTCCAGTTCTAGTTGTAATGGGATTGGTTTTTTTATGATCATGATTTCCATTTGTTTATCTAGGTAATTGTACTATAGCAGTTTTCTGGTACTGACTTTAATGTTATTTATAGAGAAGGGGAAGCAACTACCTAAATTTACCAGGTTAGGCAGAAGAGGGAAGAATTCTGTATGTGTTATATTAATAAGTTTGGTATATTAATTAAGTTTGTTTTCAATGTTTATGTGCTTGGAAAGATTATGGTACTTCAGAGTAAGCTGGTTTTAAAAGTGACTACTCTGACATCTGGTTAGTACCTTTTGCTGTCTTAAAAGGCAGCATATGAATCAGAAATTGATTTTTAAAACCTTTTTTGCAGTTTTTTTTTCCTCTTGGAGCATGTACAATACAAACCTGAAATAAGAATTGAGATTATTCTGTTGTAACTTTTCTGGTGTTGATCTGTGAGTTAGGTTGGAGAGATTTGTTTGCTACCTTCGAAAATAAGGCTTTGCTCTAAGTAAAGTTAGGATTGAATTTAGAAATGACACATGACACTTTCATGCAGACCACTTGGTCTTCCCCCAGCCGCTGCCTCTGCCCCTCTGCCCTAACACAGGGTGAGAGCAGCTCACCTGCTGCTGAAGATGTAGTTCTAGTTTTCCAGTTTTACATAAAGAGTTATTTTATTTGTGGATTATGGCCATAACCCCAAACTTAACGTTATTTGCAAATCTCGTACATATGCTTTTCCCCCCTTCTGGAATGACATTTAATTTTCAATATTTCTGCTATTGGCAGTGGTTTATATTGATTCTGTAATGACTGATAATAGCGGTATTTGGAACATGAAATTAGGAAGGGACCTCCTGCAGCCCCTGCTACTGGAAGACATGTCATTTAGTACTGCCTGTGAATATGCTTGTTTTGAGCTCTGACTTAGAGAATACTTCTGTTTCGTTCCCACCACTATCTAATAAGAGTTCTATTCGAGAAGCCTTATCAAATTCGTGGTTAAAAAAAAAAATTTAAAAAAATTATCCACCTATTTTTCTGCTCACTTGATTTTATGCCAAAATAAACTTTTAAGTTCAACAGATCATCTTGTTCTTTGATACATACTGCCCCGCTGTTCTTACAGAAAGCAATCTTGTTTCTTCTCAGTCTTTGATTTACTAAACTAAATGTACCAAGCTTTATTGTGTCCTATGTATTTACCCACCAGAAGCTTATATCCCCTACTTTCTTACTATTTTTAATTTCTGCTTGTGTTGTAGTCTTGTCAAAATCATGTGCAATACTTTGCATGAGGTCTCCCTGCATTGGGCCACTCTTGTATGGCAGCATCTTGGTCAGCAGTTGCCTCTGTTTTGCACCTCTTTAGATTTCTCACAGCTTCCTTGTACTGGCAGTTCAGTCCATCTGTAATGAGCATGTACAGCCAGGTCCTTCACTTTCCCAGTTTTTACCAAGGGATAAGCTGCTAGTTTCTATTAGAAAGATGCATGTTTTTAATTAATTGGTCCCCAAGTGCATGGCTTTTACATTCTGTACTATTGAATTTCATCCAATTTCTGTTACAGGAGTCATCAAGGTCCTCTAGTTCTTCCTGTACATTATGTCAATCCTTTTCAGTTCTGATGGTGCCTCCTTATTTTTTTCCATTATCATGCTTTTAGTTTTGTGCCAGAGTCATTAATGAAAACACTAAAGAAGAGGCCAGTTGCTGGGAACTCCACTAGTAGCTTTTCCAGATATTTCCCTTTTCAACACACTCCATTCTGACTTCTCTTTCATTAAACCCTTGTTTATTTAAAAAACCCTAACTTCACTTGTTTCCTGTGCAACATTGTTAAATTAATACTTTGAATAAATCTTAATTTTGCTTCCATTTTTCTGCTTCTGTCACTTCCATACTTTCTTCAAAACTTGATTTGAAGTCCTGCATCCTGCAAATGATGCACTGGATCAATAGTTGCTTGGATGACTATAGATCTTCTTGAATGTGCTCTAATTTGCAGTTTTTTCAATTGTAGCTGTACAACCCATGCCATCACTGCTTATTGCACATACAGGTTATTATACTGATTGCCAGACTGGTGATTTCACAGCCGTTTTTTATTATGACTTGATTCCTTTGCTACTGTAGCTTGACTGTTTTTAAAGTCTTTTCCGGCTCATTCTCATTCTGGCTGAAAGTGGTCAGTTCAGTTCTATTAGTCACCCTGTTCTCCTAATTTTTCTCGCTGTCAGTATCATTGTTCCCAATTAAAACCAAGGCAAAGTATTCTTGCCTTTGAGCTGTCTTGTTTGTCTACAATTTTTGTCCTGTCATGCCCCCCCAGTTTGGTTGCTTTTGTTAGTCTTCTGTAATTGGACAACTCCTGATTTTTATCATCTTTGGGAAGTTTAGTTTTGGCAAGACTTGTGGTACTTCTAACTCTTAATGTAACTTCCTGAGGGAATAGGTCTGTTTTTTTCCCTTTGAGTTTGTCCTAGTCAGGTTCTAGGAGATCCAGGTATGATCCAGTCTTCTGGATTTTCCCCCAGCAGACAGGACTGCCGTGGAACGTGCCCTTCGTTTAATGTCAGTCTCTGCTTGTGCCATGGAAGGCACCAGTTTGTCTCACACTGTCTCAGATTTTTGGCTGGGAAAATGCCATGGTACTTAACGCTAATTTCAGGGAGAATATTTTAGGATCCCTTCATTATCAACGGAGAATGGCAGGTAATTCCAGAAGATGATAGTTTGTTGGCTACTTTGCCTGTGTGTCATTGCACAGATACCTTAGCGTTTGTCTTTTGGAGCTGCTTGCCCCCTGCACAGGAGATCTAGGCTGCCAGTGTGGCCTAAGGGTCTATTTTCTTAATTAAGTTGGACTATGGGACTTGCGTATGCAAGACCAGTGATATGGTGCCTCAGAAAATAAACATGGGCCTAGCATAGTACAGGGGACACTATAGATACGTCCTATCTACAGAAAGCCTGTACTCTCTTAAAGTTCTGTTACTTGAAAATAAGGCTCTATTTTAAGAGAGATTTGTTCTGGTGACAAGGATGTGAGTACTTAAGCCATTTTTGTCCCTGCTGCATGTTGTCTCTGATGTCCCTGCCTCCTATATGTTGCATCAGCATGATGTATGGTAGATCTAGATCAGCACCATGATCTTAGTTAACAACAGATCATAAAGGAAGCTAGGCTTAAAAAGAGAAATCTGGAGTGAGTTGAAGATGCGGATTTAAGTTGCCCAATAAAGCAACAGAAATTGTTGCCTCACTTTTTAGGAAAGGATGTTATGCAAATAGCAGTACTCACTGAATGAGTCTAACAGTGCTCACAACCCATTTTGAACTATTTCTCTATGTTGTATGCTGTGTATGGAGGCTAGATGAATAAAACAAAGTGTAGCTTAATATTTATAAACTACCAAAATGAGTTGCTATGTATAATTGAAGTGGGAGCTGCTATAACTTTGTTTAATTTGAATTTCAAGTGAACAGTTCAATTTATTTGGTTTTCCCTCAAGTTAACAAACCAGGTAATTATTTCTTTTTTTGCCATAAAGTAACCATGAGATTAATTTATAAGGTTAATTTTTTTCTATCAAGCCATTGTGTATTGACTTAAAATGTGATGGAAGAATGAACCTGTATTAAATTTGTATTGAATATTTTGATCTAGGTTCTATACATCCACAAGAATAATTAATGGCCATGCGTCTTTATGTATTGATTGGGTGATTTCTTAATTAATATCAATCTGACTTAAGAAATACCCATTAAACTATTTGTTAGGTTGGGGTTTTTTAATACCTTTTCTTGCCTCATTTTTGCTTTTGTTGTGAACATTTCTTGGGAAGAAACTCTTAGATTTTGCTTGCTTTAACACACATTAACTTTTAAGAAAATAATAGTGGTGATGACAAA
Organism: Streptopelia decaocto; assembly: GCF_964273445.1. Lineage (NCBI taxonomy): Eukaryota > Metazoa > Chordata > Aves > Columbiformes > Columbidae > Streptopelia > Streptopelia decaocto. The sequence continues at coordinate 138,549,161 of NC_138655.1, read as the reverse complement.
TCTCACAGCAGAAACCTTGTAACTGAGGGAAGTGATTGGTTACATAGCATAGAATCTCATTTGGCTTAAAAACCCCCAAATCATACAGTCTTTCAAAATCACATAAATAGAACAGGCTTTTACTTTTTCCTTCAAAGTGCCGTTTTAGCTCCTAATGTATGTCGTTGTAAGCTGCGTGTTTGGAACTGTGAGACTCCCTGGAAAATTATTTTACTAATGACCACAGATATACTAAAACTCAAATATATATTTTTCAGGAGATCATGTTTTTGTTTACCTTTTTGTTTTTACTGATAATTTTTGTATAGATTAGTCTGATAGACAACACTCTCTACCTACTGCTGTCTTTAAGGACAAAAGAAGGGTTGGAGATAATACTTCAAAAGAAACCTGCAAATCTTCAGCAGTTTTAGCTACAATCAGAGAGCCTCTAGAAAGTCAAGCTGCTTTGAATTGTTGAAACTCTAAGTGGTGTGTTTCCATGTATTTCTGGAGGTTTCCAGCACGGCGTGGGTTTGGGCTGTTAGTGCTGTTTGGAAATGTTCTCATACACCCCTTCTCACTCAAAATAGGAACTTCAGTGCAACTGGGTAACAATGTACAGAAGTTAAAAGTTGGTGTCCTGTTAGAGCAATTAGGAGGAAATGTTCTTGGAACACTTGTGTCAAGATGCTGAGTGATGTAATAATAGAGAAATGTTCTTGGCTTCAGGAGATTTTTGTAGGGACAATATGGGAGCTGTGTACAATATGTAGCCCTTTGGAAAAGCATAAGACGCTGCCTCAGAGATTACCTTAAAATATTCAGGCCAACAGCACAGATATTTGGAAATCTAACTGTCCAGAATATAATATATTGCCCTTATATAGTGTATGGTTGCAGGCAAATTTAAATATGTGTTTATCACATAGTAAGTGGGAAAAATCAGGCTGTGGCAATACAGAATATTCACATATCACATGTGGAGGTGACAGCTGCTTTGAGTGGGGTACCATCCTTTCCCAAACATCTGAAAATTTCTATATTGGGCTGTGCTAGAATTAGCTTCATTTGGGTTTCCCTTTTGGAAGACAAATAGAATTTTTTTAAGTCTCCAATTTGTTCGTAATGCTGTAGATCAAAACACTGATAGTTACACATAGAATTAACAGTTGGGCTAAACTGCCAAATATTAAGTATTGCAATCTCTGTCAAATCTCCAAAAATAACATAATACATGCTTGTGTGTGTTAGCAAGCTGAGACACAGATGCATGCTATTCAGGCAGGGAGTCTAAGCTTGGTGGAAACCGGGAAAGTAGTGATGTCAGGTTATTGCTTGATTCTTACCATACTGCTATGTCATCTTACCATGTGTGTATATATATCATGTATTTGTCAGATTAATGTTATCTTTACTGACCTACATAAGTAAATGCTTAAAAATTTCACATAACTCCCCTGATACAAACAACTAATTTTATCTCTTTGTTACTCAGTTTCTCTGCATAAAACAGTATTTTCTGTGTTGATGAGTAAGTTAGTTTGCTGGGCACAGCATTAACTTGCAAAACAGTGTTGCTGACTACAGGAAAAAGAAATTATTTTAGTAATTGTAATTTTTTTCCAACCTATCACATCAAAACACGTCTGGAATGTGACAATTTGTTAAATGATCTGCTGGGTGGACTGCATTTACATTTTGGTTCAAAAATTGATGTCACTGCAATAACCCAAAACTTATTATATATTCTTTATGTTTTTAAGATGCTTATAGGGCAAACATAATTTTTGAGCTAGTCAGCAGGAAACATAAGGTAGCTGCTATATTGAGGTTTTCATTAAGTGCGATTTTGTATGACTCGATGAAAAGAGCCATGCCCAGTGCTGGAAAACAAAAGAACTAAAAACTATAGGCCCTGTTAGGGAAAAATTTCTTTCTGCATCCAAATCCTATGATCAGTTTGACTTAACTAACACATAGATAGAGGTCCTGAAATATATATTAAAAAAAAAAAATTAAAAAATTCATTTTCTCTAAACCGCGTGTGCAGCAACAGAGAACAAGAAGAAAGAGAAGGAATTATTCTTCTTTGTGGATGTGCCAGGGTCCCAGCATCTTCTTTTTCTGTCAGTCTGTCCCTCTAGAAACATTTCAAACATACATCTTAAAACTATTTGGTTTTCTTATCCAAAGATAAAAAGGGAAGAGAGCAGTGAATGCTATGTTGCTGATGTGAAACACATTATTCCTAGTGTTGTTGGATGAAATCCATTCTTGGGCTTATAATTTTTACACTGTTCTTTTCTGTTGCTTGAAAAATATCCATATGTGCACATATAAATGCACACTAATGCATAAAATCTTCAGTGGTTCTAGATAACATTTGAATTTGGTACCAAAAGGTCAAGAATCATTCAAGACATTTTGATATGAATTAACATCCATATTTGGAGAAATCTTGAGGCATTTCAGGTGCCTTCATCATTATATTTGGCTTTGTTTTTAAACACCCCAATCTCTAAAATATTACTGAGTTGTACTTAATCAATATTCAAGGCTAAATAATAAACTTTGTAAAGCTGGTTTTGAGTTTGTCAAACTCAGCGCTGTCTTTGTAACATGCTGAGGAAAGTGATCTTCTGTGTTTAATTTTTAAGGGAAATACATGCAGATGATGAATATTCTGAAACCAATTGCATTTGATGTGATCCACTTCATGTCCCAGCTCTTCGATTACTATCTGTATGCAGTCTATACATTCTTTGGCCGAAATGACATGGTACGTAGAAACTTTTTATTTATTTCCAAGTATCACTGTACACACAGAATGAGAATGCAGAGCAGTTCTCTTTACTTAAAATACTACCTAATATGTAATCCCCAGAAAAAATTAGTGGCAACAGAGTGGATTTCAGTGCAGGAGTAAGAAAAGGCTGATTACATCAGCAACAAGGGGAATAAGAACTGGGAGCATCATTATCACTGGGGCATGAATCCTGTTATGTTTTGAATAGATTCTGTACTTTTGTTCCAGCAGTGTTGTGAAAGAGGGGAAAGTCAACATAAAACACCTAGAAGTAGTAGGAGAAAGTGAGGAGCAAAAGAGCAATCTGTGGAAGGAGGATAGTGGTTTGGAGCCTAGAGGGTAGGACTTGATTTAATTTTCCTATATGTATGTATCTAACTTAGATAAGAATAGCAAAAGGAAGAGGCCAAGGGGGCCATGAAGGTTAAGTAGTAACTCAGGTTTAAGAGGTTTGAAATACATGTTTTCCTGTCTAACATTCTTCTGTCGAACTAATTGCATTAAGGAAAACAGGTTTTCTTTCAGTGATCATGTAGTTGAAATAAATACTTGTTGGCAATGTCTGTGCATAACATAGATTGAATTTCAACAGAATTGTTTTAAAGCATTTATGAAAAGCTATGTGTAAAAATAAATTTCTTGGCCCCTAAATTACTTCACTAGTAATAATATTGTGGGGTTCCAAATTCATCATCATCTGCTGGCAAATTGTAATGGATTTTCAGGCTCAACATATAGCTCTAAATGGTTTTGAGCTGTTCTATTTGGCAGAACAAATGTAATTGCAGTTTGTTTGTGTTTAGAAGATGGGTGGGTGTTTTTTGTTTTGTTTTTTTTGTTAAGATAATTGATTTCCATTAGCTTAGTCGGCTGCTCTGGTATTCACATTGTGTTGCACTTATTTTTATTTTTTTGCTCCTCCCATTTTTTGTTTCTAAAGCTCACACTGAGTTCCTCACTCTGTACTTGTGACAGAGAACAGCCCAGTGCTAGGCAGGTAAACATTATTGCAGATGGGTGGTAAAATTGTGATGTTCTTGTAGTGTGCCTAATTTTTGTTTTGACAGATGATTTTCCATGGGAAACATAATGCTTACAAAGGGTCTATGAATGTAATAAACCCTCTTGTAATGCTGCTTAAATGTCCTCGCTCCCCACAGTGTTTGTAAACCTTTAGAAAGTAGAGATGAGTGATGGTATGTGATTTAGACCACTGAGAGTGTTCCTGTTTTATTTTTATTTACAAAATAACATCAAATGGGATTCTTAAAAGTATGCCGGTAATTTAACTTCTTTAAGTGGTTGAAATTATTTGTGAATATTGTACTTCTGTTGCATGTGTGAGTTAGTACACACATAAGGAGAGTGATTAATTGTATAGAGTTCCTTGCCAGTTCAGAGAAAACCAAGGATTTAAAATATATGTGTTGAGTTCTAAGTCCAGTCACGATGCTAAGTCCTTGCTCTTTCCAGACCTCTTCAGAATGATTAGCCTATGTAGTCAGCATTTGGCATTCTTCACTGCCAAAAGTTGCACATCATTGTAACCAGAATTGCTCTTTCAAAACCTTTTTAATTCATGGGATGGAAGTTAGGGCTTCCTTTCCTTCTTTTCTCAAATTATGGAGCAACCTAACATGAAATTAACTGGAATTGCCTATATTTAATATCTGTTCATTAATGTGTAAGACATTTGTGAACATGCCGCAGAATGGTCTTCTTTAGCAGAATAAATTTGAGGCAAGTTATAATTTTTTTTTGACAAGACATAGTAATTTGTAAACCACTGGTTATTCTAATGGAAAACATTTTATTTTATCTTTTAATCATGACCAGTTGTGTAGAATTGGCGAGGAGTAAAATTATTCTGTAAATTGCCTAATGCTCTGCTTACTTAACCTTACTAAGTCATCAATTTGTGGAATTTAAATATCTACCATTTTGTATATAGAAACAGCAAAAAGTTTCATGAAACAAAGCAGTTATACTTATGAGTGGCATGTTCTGTGTGAACTCATCAGGTTCTGTTCCTCTGGAAAAATGTTGAGCAACAATATTTTTGGGTTTTCTGTTTATCCTCATACACATGGATGCACAATTCTGACTTCAGGCTGTAACTGGTTGTCTGATAAATCTGGAGTTCTTGATATCTAATGTTTTACAGACATTTAAGTTTGTTCTTATATTCCTTTTCATTCAGATATGTTTCAAATGTGAAATTGCCATTTTTTAGAAAAAATACACTATTATAGAATAAGTAAGTGAAAGTTACTGATAGCTATTGAAAGTTAGTAGTTAAAAGGCAGAAAGAGAAAAAATTAGTGGCAGATTGTGTGATGTGTAGTTTTGGTGGTGCAGGTGCACCTTCCTTAAAATGAAATTTAACAGCTGAAACTTGCAAATACATTTTTTAATATATATTTGTGCTTTGTACTTTAAGCAGAGTATTTTTTCTATTTGTTCTTACCTTAACAGGGAGAATAGCCAGTCTTGAATTTGTAGTCCTTGTGGCCATGTCTTGAAAAACTACTGTATGGTGTTAAGGAGGGAAAAAAAAGGAGAATCAAGAGTGTGTTTCTTAAAGGGAAAAAAGTTCTTTTATTTTTCACCGATATACCTGCAAAATCAAACTCAGTTCAGAACTGATATTTCTACAGTAAAAATGTGAAGAAAAAAACAAATTATTTTTGTAAAAAAACCCAAAACTTCATGTGTGGAAAAACAAAGGCATGAACACGTATTTTTATCAAACATGGACATTAGGATAGTGATTTGTATCTCCTAGATCAGGTTCTAGATTTCAGCAGAGTGTACTTCCAGTGGGAATTCAGCTCAGGAGTAAATTTTCATTGAATATACATGAGGATTGGGGCAGATGGACATCATAAGTCAGAAACGTTAGATGCAGTAAATGGGGACCTAAATTATACCTTTTGTATTTTCTAGAGGAGTGGATGGGATGACATGAACTTTCCTCCCTTATGTAGCACATTGAAAGGAAGTCTAATAATGCAGTGTACCACAGTGCTCCAGATATTGTTCAGTAAATCGCCTTTTGGTGTGAATCACATACCAGAATGGGATTCAGATACTTCCAGATACTTGATGTAAATTTGTATTTCTTAGCCATCCCATTTCTACTTTTGTTGTTGTGTTAGTTTGTTCTTTGATTTTTCAATTGGAAGTAGAAGATAAGTAGCTACATTAATTGCACATGTTGAATTGGACCCTTAGCTGGTATAATTCCTTGCATTTACCAGGAAATCAGTGTAGCTATATTGATTTTTCCCACATCTGCCCCATAATACTTCTGAGATGTGAACATGAAGATGGCACATTTCTCAGGTAGATCTTTACAACCATTAAGTAATAATGACTGCTTTATAAGATCAATGGATATAATTTTGCATAGGAAGTTAGAAATTTAATAAGGAATTACAAGAAATTTTATAGCTTGAGAGAGAAGTCAAGATGATGCATGCAGGTCTCAGTGGGGACACGGTGGTTCACCATTCTGGGCTCATCGTCCAAATGGGAAAATCTAGAGCCCTGCACCCAAAAACAGTATTATAGCAATAAAGGATACTGTTTTTTTATTGGTATGAATGGTAAGCTGTCATCTTCATGAAAGGTACTCGGGTCTTCACATCAGTGCAGTGTTGAGTGCTCTTACCTCTGTTGATTTTCTTTTCATTTTCTGTGGTTCTGATTTTGTGCTAAGACTTCAATCTAAGTATGCCATAGGTGGTGTTTACAAACTGAAGTTTTGTAAAGTTTAAACCAATGGGTTTTCCTTTCCCAACTTAACGAGAGTGTATTTCTTCCAGTATGAATCAACAGGGCTCAGCAGCAGCAGACTGCGCACCACACTGAACAGAATCCAGGAGAGTCTGATTGATCTGGTAAGTACCTGGATTTATTGATGCTCAATGAAATAGTGGTCTGTGTAGGAAATGCAGGAATTGTATTTCATCGTGAGTTTCTGATTTTCATCTCTCTTCATATCCAGTGTCTGTAATTACAAAGGTTTAGTTTCATGGCATATAATGAAGTAGGTATCTTTATTGTATGAAAACACTTGTTTCTAACGTACAACAGAACTAGTTTAATAGCTTTTGCTATATGTAACAATGAAATTATGTATTTAAATCTTATAATGCATTACAGTTTGTGTAATATAGACATTCTAGTAATATCCTTATTAAACATGACTTTTTATAAAAACAAAAAACCACAAAACCACAATAGGTGGGTCACTTCAGTAAAAGAATAGCAAATCAGTAAGCCATCCTGAAGTTAATTCATCTTATAAGAAAACAGAAGTAATATACTAAGTCCTTTGTTAAGTAATTTCTGAATTGTGGGGAAGTTTTGCTGACATATTTTATAGATTATATCCTGTTGACCACTTAATGAGTTATTTTCAAAATGTGAAAAATAAATATGTTGCTTGTGTCACACTAGTAGTAAATTACTGTCCTTCACATCACATTACAAAGGGAAAACAGGAGACTCCAGGTAGGTTTTGTGGATTCAACCAAGCAGCAGAGTTGTAAAGAAATATTGCTAAGAGCTAGACAAAAATGGAAATTTTTAGTTCTTCTTTTCCACCTAAATGTAAAACCCTTGAAACATTATGAAGAAATTCCATAAGGGTATTGTAAATAGCTTGTATAGGAATTAATACCATGGATGCTGCAGAAAGGATTTGTTTTCTAAGGCTTCTGCCTTACAAGGAAGTAGAAGACAGATGCTTTTCTCTGACTTTCACAAGGATTTGGCACTCCACAGAATTGTACTTTATGCCTTTTAAATTCCTTGAAGTATTATATCAAATCCTAAACCATTAATTCAGAGAAGCTTCTTACAGGGTTTTTGGGACATTTCTTATAGAGTCAGTAGAGGGAGCATAAGATAACTAATAACACCAGGCCTCTATAAAACAGAAAAAGGTTCATCATATTCATCATTCATCTCAACAGCAGTGTATTCAGAAATCTGTTTGAGGAAGATCTTGCAAACAGATCAGTTAAAGATTATGGAAAAATGGCAGGTTATGGAATTAAGTTTCTAAACTTCGTCTATAGTCACCGTTTCTGACAGTGCTTTACAGCCTTGAATTTTTTTAATCAGTCAAAATAATTAAAAAAAAATCTAGGAGTAAACTGGAAAGTAGCAGCACTTCTTTTTCTACCTCAGTCATTTAACAGTGCTGGTACAGATAATGTTAGTGTAAATTGAAATTAATAGCTATGTTCCAGGAAAGATGTGAAAGGAGGAAGAAATCTTAGCTAACTGCTATTAACTTAAAGGCATTCCATGAAGTTTATTAATATCTTATGTACTTATGCTGGTCTTAGCTATAAATGGAAATTTTTCACTTTTTGATTAATGAGGAAGAAAGTCTTCTGTATAATTGTATTGTTTGCTTATTTTTAAGATCTGTGGAAGTCGTGCTCAGTCTTTACTGTGTCATGAAATGGGTATTTCTCATTATTGTGTGGGCTGTTCTGGACCACTCTCAAGATTCTCCTCTCTTAGTTTATTATAAACCGCTTTCTGAAAATATTCATATCTGTGTTGTGGTGTTCAGTCTCATGGCCTGTTTGGAATTTTGTTTTATTTGCATTGTTTTCTATTCATGGTAACTTTATTGAGTTATTTACTCGATATATGTTGTTGGGTTAGAGGAATAATTGGAGGGTTTAGAGACCATCTCCCCCAGCTTTTTGTAGTCTTTCTGTCGTTTCTGTGCGGGATTGAATTAATGTGATCTGATCTGTATCAGATGCCTTTTTAGGATACTACTTTTATTATTATTCAGCTGCATTTGAGCTTCCTTTGTGAAGGAAAAAGCAAAGTGGAAGGGGGGTTCCACTTCTGGCAAGGTAAAGACAAGCTGCGCTTACTGTTCTTTCTTGTGTCTTTGCAGCATATTCAGTATGAAGAGTACAGAGGTCAATTTGAGCCATTCCCTGTAGCTCCTTATGTAGCTGCTCTATTCTAAGTTTATACTTCTCTTATTACAGTGCAAGAAGTGTCTGTCCTTTTAATGTATATGGTACTTACTGTAGACAAGCCATACTTGAGAAATAAGTATTCCTGATTTTCAACTGGACCATCATGAGACAGAGAGCTGGGCTTCTGACTCAGGGCCACTGAGCAAAAGGCTGCAGAAATTTAAGTGCTTCCAGTGCTCTTGCCTGCACCCCTCCTCAGGCACCACACACCCTCTGCTGCTGCTGGAGGGTCCATGTCCCCTCTAAGCAGTACTCAATGACAGCTGAATCACTTCTCCAGTGTTTCACAATCTTCTTAGCAAAGTGCTTTATAAGCTGCTACAAGTCCACCTGCAGTTTCCATTAATGTTTTAGGCTGTGAACAGAAAATAGCTGAGATATGAACACGTGTTCAGACATGTTAACTTCACCACAGGGCAATGATGTGATACCTCAGCTGTGATTATTCACTGTCCTTATGCTGTCCCTACACTGATACAATAATACAGTAAACCAAAAACCCAAAACAGTAACAACCAAACCTAACCACTTCTTTTGGAAGTGAAAGTTCCCCTCCTCCTTGTATTTATGATACAAAAACATGTTGGTAATTTGGATTTTTTTTTAATTTGGATGTTTTGTATGATATCTTCAGAATGACAACAATGAAGGGAGTTTATGATGACAATGATGAAAGGACCTAACTCTTCACAAGATAGAACAAGCATGTTCTTTAGGCATTACTGCTTTAAATATGATTCCTATTTAAAACTGTTGTAAACATACCAACAATGAGGTTTTGTCCTGCTATGGCTTCTACTAAAATCTGCACTGCTAATAGTGATACTGGTTTAAGGATAGTATGAAATTTCTTTCAATATATTCTTGAAATAGGTTTAGTTTCAAAAAAATAAATAAAAGGAGCCTACCAATTAGCAAAACTGTCTTTATTTGTTTTCTTATAGTAAGTTATATGGAAGTGTACTGGGAGCTTACAGTCACTAACCAGTTTTCTGTGTCTAAGCTACTTATATTTGCTTTAAGGAAATACCTGCAGGCTAACGCAAAAGTATAAAAGATACAAGCACTTTGAGTATTTGTTTTAAAGTAGATTAGGGTGAACTTTCATTTCTGAAACGTAAGAGAGTAATATGACTTTCAAAAATCTGTTTGGTTATGTTGTACTGAACTTCATATTTGTATCTGAACTTCATATTCAGACCTTTTCATGGCTAGTACAAAATAGCTTCAGCACAGATTTCTGCCTTGCAGCTGCTTCAGAGCTAATAATTTGGAAACAGGGAAAGAGAAGAGTGAAAAGGGGAGGAAGAAGCGCTCGCTTATAATGTTAAAGTGCGGATTTGATTAGGCCAAACACATCGAAACAGGCGCCTACGTTCTGAGCTGATGGCGTCTCCTCACTGACAGTTCCTCCTGAGTGGGATGTGCAGAGATGCCCACACACATTGGGTCCCTCTGTTCATCATTTCTAACAGGAATGCATTTTTACAACAGTAATGATGTTCATGTTAGTTCACTGAGACCATTAGCCCCCAAGTAGGTGCAAGGCACCAATTGGATTAAAGTGATCAATAGTAACTGGTGATTCAGAAGGAAAATTTCTACTTCTGATTCCTTGCTTTATCTGTCTTTAAGCAACTTCCTTATCTTTACAGAATGTAACTTAGTCATGGTACAGCCATTACTGAGATGTTGTTTCGGACTGTCCTGTGTATGCAGATAGCTGCTTTGAGTGATGCTTCCAACACTGAGATTTTGGCAGCAAATAACCATGGAATACTCATATGTATTTCATTGGAAACTGGCTTGCTCAAGAAAAACTGGGATTTAGAATGGAGTTTGTTAGAGTTACTGTGCCTTACAGCAGTAGAAAACAAACCACTGCGGTAAAGTGTATAAGCATTGTAATACCATGTATAGAAGACTCGATGGAAGGAATTACTGGTATAAAGAAGTATTCGTTAATGTATTTTAGATTCTGTCTTGTCTTTAGCTTTTGGGCTCTTGCCCCATAAAGTGTATATCTTTTGACAGAGATAGTAGGTTACAGATTGATGGTGCAGAGATGGAAAATGTAGATTTTTCAGCTGTACAAGTAAGATAAGGAATAATGGGAAGAACACTTTTTTTCTTCATGCCTGACTTTCCAGCCCATTTTGGCTTTGACCCTTTGATGCTGTGCAGTTCAGTTCTAGTCCCAGTTCTGGGAAGAAATGATTCAGTTTTTCTTAATGTCACAGCACAGTCCTACATTTGCTATTGCTGACATGTTCTCTGTTATGTCCTGGTTCGGCACACCAAGGACAAGCTCGGGAGGGTCCAGGCTGTGGAATTTGTTACCTGACACAGCAGTGCCTAAGCACAAGATGCTGCTCCTAGAAGACACAGCAAAGTTCTGAAGATAATTTCTGCAACTTTTACAATCCTTACTTGGTCTCCTGCTCCTTCAAAGAAAAAGAATAAAGCCAAAAAGACAATTTGTGGGGTTCTTTCCTTCCTCTCTTTGAAAAGATTTGTACAACATACATAATAACGATGTTTAAGGTGTTGTGTGACTTGCTTGTCAAGAGAAGAGAACTCCGTGTCTACAGAAGAAAGTTCTGACCTGACAAGCACTTTGAAAATATATGAGGACTTGTGCAGGTGGTTTGCTCCCTCACATTATTCAGTAGAGCTATTCCACAACTTTTTGTTTGTTTGTTTGACCGTTTACCCAAGCAGACTGGAATGATTTACTGAAGTTTTCTAGCTTATTTCTTTTCTTCTGGGTTTTGGCAATTGCTTTGTCTCTCTTTGGTCAGTCACTGAGACATCTCATTTTAGTCACTTCAGACTCTTCTTGCTGGGCACCCAAAACTTGGGCTGATTCCTGGTCACAGAGGAGTGCTGGTGTTCACAGAGTAGCAGCTGAGCAGCTGGGATCCAGTAGCAGCTCCTTCTCAAAATCTTTATTTGGATAAGAAAAATGTGTGTGACCAGAGCAGATTGGCTTATGTGTTTTTTAAGGTGGTGGTTCAGGTTCCCAAAGGTGTGTGTGACAGTGCTTGTCTGCGGAGGCTCATTTGATATTTGTTTTTTAAAGCATAGTTAATGACTCATTTTCTCAGTTGTCTATCAGCACACATGGATTCCTGATAGAGACCTTGTTGTGTTAGGTTAAACAAGGTAGTAGATAAAGTTTTGGTAAGTTTTTTTTTAATGCAAAAAGTCTGCCATTTAACTTTGAACACTAAGAAATAAATGAAATCGAAAGATCCCAGAAGTTTCTGTGCAGACTTGCTTGAAGTCTGTTACTGAAGTCAACTCAACTGAGGTTTGGGACATGCTTATTTTGTGACGAAGAGCATGGAGGATCCACACTCTTGAAATGGCGACTGCCTACCTCAGGGCAGTGGTGATAACTCAGCACTGGGGCCAGGGTGAAGTGCATGCAGTGGAAGTGTTGGCACATTGGGAATCCCTTGCATGGCATTTTGTAATGCTGTCAAAGTATCACTTGCTTGCAAAGGATTGTAAATAAATAGAAAATTAAAAGCATCATTCCTCAAGATGGTTTGTTGCTTGGCTTGTAATGATCTGCCCTCTTCAAGTGTGTTGAGTGGTGATTGTAGTAGTAGCTGACACTGTTTGCATTTGATTTAGTTTCCTAAGGGCTGAGTCAAGATTATCTGTTTTATAAGCTTTGTGCCCCTCAGCAAGAAAATATTAATCTTTCCACTTAAAACATAGTAGGGGTATTGAAAAGTACCATTTACCATTTTTAAGCCTTAAGGCATTCACATCATATTCAAAAAACACAATTACCTTTGAGTGCAATGTGATTGTACAGTTGGCTTTACCTGTCATTTTCAGCATTGAGTTTCAAGGATGTGTAAGTTTAAGGGGGAGGGAAAAACTCTGACTTGTTGCTTTGAGCACATCTCTTCTAATAAAAAATTCTTGTATGCAAAGTAACTACTTGGAGTTAGTTAAACTATTTTCAGACAGCCTTTGAATATAATAAGGGGTTATACTTTCTTTGATCAGTGTTTATCTTCTTGTACCCTACGCTCATGATATTACAGGAACTATCAATTACTGTTTCATAAACAGAGATGATAGAGCTGTCCTATCTTAGATAAATATATGGGGTCAGACTGCTTTTCCTTCCCCATCAGTACACATCAAGTTCTTGGTGGCAGTGTTGGTACATCGGAGCTGGTGTCAACTGTTTGAATGCCAGAACCTTTCCAGATAGTCTCATTTTTTCCCATGTCTTTGAAACACCACTTACTCTTTTAAGATAGGATTTCTTCAGTACTGTTTACAGGTGTCACCATTTGGTCATAGCAGAATTAAAATTAAAATTGTACCTATTGTGTATGTATATTAATTCTAAACGGTTCTGAAGCTAAAGTCATACAAAAGGTACTAGGTCAGGAGAAGCTCAGTTTTGAAAGATTATTGGTTATTAGTGTGATTTGCAGAGCGTTTGTGTGCTGGGGACAGGTTGTGGCGTTTACTGTTTTTTATTTGAAGCCAGCGAAAGGAGATGATTATAATTAACTGTCAACTTATCTCCACCAGAGATGGCAGATGATCAGCTATTTTGGTCATAGGTTCTGTTGGATAACTGAAATAAATACGTGCTCCTGAGCTCACAATGAGATCAGGCCCCTTAAAAATGTCTCTTTTGCAAATTGCGCAGCAAACTTCTGACTTAGGCAATTAGCTTAGGTAGCTTTTACCTCTAATTTAGGTAATTAGTTTCTCGTCTCATCTTCCCACTAAGATGGAAGGCTTAACAGAGATTTGCCACTGGGTTCAGCCAAACTATTGAAATGAAAAGTTTCTGTTGTTACAAAAGAAGATGGTTTTTTGGAGGAAGTGATTGAAGGAGAGGTTTATTCCTCACACAGATAGATTTATTTGTTTTTTTTTTCCTGGTCACTAAATATTTTTCTTCTTGGGAGTAAACAATTAAATGCTAAAGTAAAATGTCCAACAATTAATCAAACAATATCAGTCTCATAGAATGTCCTGAGTTGGAAGGGACCCACAAGTATCATCGAGTCCAACTCCTGTCCCTGCATATGACAACCCCACAGCTCACACCATGTGTCTGAGGGTGTTGTCCAGTCTCTTCTTGAACACTGTCAGGCTTGGAGCTGTGACACCTCCCTGGGGAGCCTGTTCCAGTGCTCCACCACCCTCTGGGGGAAGAACCTTTTCCTCATGTCCAACCTAAAACTCCACTGGCACATCTTCTTGCCACGGGAAGGTTTCCTTCCTTCCCTTGGGTTCTGTCATTGGTCACCAGAGAGAAGAGACTGGCACCGGCCCTTCCTCCTTGTGAGGAAGCTGTAGACCACGATGAGGTCTCCTCTTAGTCTCCTCTTCTTCAGGCTGAACAAACCGAGTGACTTCAGCTGCTCCTCATGTGGCTTCCTCTCCAACCCCTTCACCAACTTTGTAGCCCTCTTCTGGACACACTGTATCAGCTTTATGTCCTTTTTATCCTGTGGCACCCAGAACTGCACAGAGTGCTCCAGGTGAGGCCACACCAGTGCAGAGCAGAGCGGGACAATCACCTCCCTCGTGCAGCCCGCAATGCTGTGCTGGATGCCCCCAGGACACAGTTGGCCCTCTTGGCTGCCAGAGACACTGTTGGCTCATGTTCAACTTGCCATTGACCAGAACCCCCAGATCCCACTCTGCAGAGCTGCTTTCCAGCATCTCGTTCCCCAGTCTGTATGTGCAGCCAGGGTTGCCATGTCCCAGGTGCAAAATGCAGCACTTGCCCTTGTTGAACTTCATGCTGTTGGCGATTGCTCAGTTCTCCATTTGTCCAGATCCCTCTGCAGGGCCTCTCTGCCCTCAAGAGTGTCGACAGCTCCTCCCAGTTTTGTGTCATTGGCGAATTTACTTAGTATTCCAAGTCCTGTGTCCAAGTCATTTATGAAGACATTGAAGAGTACTGGCAATAGTTATTATGGTTATTATTCAGATAAGTTTGGTGCTTTTGATGAAATTAAACAAAACCCAAACTAAACAAAAATCCAAACAAATAAAAAACAAACCAAAGCAAAACAAAACACCAAACCAACAAACCAACCAAAAAAACAACCAAAGCACAAAAAACTGTGAGATCACTGTCGCTTATTTCTTGTTTGGCAAGGAAGGAGAAACACATCATGTAGTTTGCATCAGTTCCATGTTTACCTTGAAATTATTTTATCAAATCTGTATTTTTTCCCAGTTTGCTTACAAGGACATTGTGTAGGCTGTAATATGTCTTAGATATATCACATTTCTGCTCTATCAGCAAGACCTGCCACTCATGCAGAGAAAAGCTGAGCAGGTTTGTTCTGCTTTGCTGCTGCTGTCTGCATGCTCGATGCTGGGTGCCGCAGTATGTTCTCAGTGTAACTTGCCATTTCTTGTCATTAAAGTTGGGCTGGCTGCTTTTAATTTCCTGGCTTCTGCTCTGCTCATCCTCTTCTTCCTCTTGAGAGCGGCGTCATTTTTCCCATTATCATTTTTACATGACCTTACCTTACCTTACCTTACATGACCGTACTCAAAGGCAACCTCGGACAACAGAAATTATCTTGCAGTTTTTCTTAAATCACTGGAAGGGTTAACTTTAACAAGTCCAGTTAATTGCAAAACACGTTATTTCTTTAAATAGTCTGTAGCCTTTTTTTGTGTTCCAGTCTGAATGTTTTGCCCCTTTATTTCTGCTTTCAATCATTTGATCATTTCTGTTAATGAAGGGTGGAAGAAAAACCACATGCATCACTGAAACCCTTTCAGAATGGTCTTGTGCTTTTCTGGGGAATCAGTGCACCAGCAGTTCCCTTGGGCTTCCTTTTTGCTCTCAACGTGCTTCTGCAATCCCTGCTTTTTAGAAAAAGCAAGAGAATGAAATGCTCATAGTGTTTTTAGCCAGTATATTTGAACCAGAGTCCGACCTCCTGGTTGAATCCAAGCGTGTCTTTGATTTAGCCAGTTGTCTCATGTACATTTTGTGTCTTCAGGTGCAACACATTTTCAGCTTTTAAAAGATTCACAAGGAATTTACCTTAGTGGGAAGAAGGCAGGTAAAAAAAAAGTGTTTAAAATGTATCATAATACCAAAGAGACAGGCACCTTTCAAGTGAGATAAATACAACATTAAATACTTACAGTGTTTGGGGTTTTTTATATAATTTGTAATTAGTCTTTCAAAGAAGCAGATGCTTAAATCTTTACCACTGATACTCTTCTCCCGCTCTGTGGCTCACTGTCTCTCCTAAGAATAAAGATTTGGTTGGTAGGCTGTGGGTTTGGATTTTTATCATGTGTAAACATTTCAAAGCTTGTTGTTGCTGTTGTTGTTGTTGTGGCTTTTTTGAGAATGACATTAAGTGAAAAAGAAAAAGAGAAGGTAAATAAAGAGTGGATTTTGGTAGTTAATCAATGGTGTCTTTGGCTCAGGTAATATTTTTTAAAGAATTGGCCGTTACGCCTGGGTGATTTGATGTTATTGCCTATGTGCACTATACTTGTGGATGTGCTAGGTAGGCGTCTTCAGAGCTGCATGAAAGAGGTTATATGAGTTTTAGCAAGTATCTAGGCCTTTTGGTTTGCTTATCCATTCTGACATACTCAGCAGAATGCAAACTTCATGGTATTGTGAAATGTCTGGCCAGTTTAATTGCAAATTTATCAAGCTGCTTGTGAACACGCATCAGATCAAAGTAAATTCATTTTTCAAATAACATAGCAGTGTGGCTAGCCTTTATGAATGTTCCCATGCTTGATGCAACTGTATCTGATAGCTTTTACCATAAGCTTCCTTTAGAAGTTTTATCTTTTGCTCATTGATCCATTTCTATGAGATCTTTTAGCGCTACAAATGATGTGTTGATGGTATTGCTAAGTCAGCAGTCTTTGGTTTTAATGCCAGAATTTCTATGGGGATCCTTTAAAGCTCCCTGCTTTATCCACTTGCTGCTACTGTAACCTCTTACAGTTTTTTTTTTACAAGTCTGAAGGTATTTTCCTCACCCTTGATGGTGAGAACTCCGATTTGCCAGTCTGCTCTTTGTTTCAACTGCTGTAGCCCATTTTTATGTTTGTGTTTGATGTCTTTGGGAGAACTGGAAGAGCATTTCTCATTTAGCAAATCCAGTTCCCTGTTGCCTTGGGCTGTCACATCCAGGAGGCAACTATTAGCTAAAATCCAGGATGGTTAAAGTGGAACTTGTGATCTTTTTATTCCTCCACAACTCAAACCATTTGAACACCTTGGACATGATTATCTTCCTGGTCGTCTACTATTCTTAATGTCACTTTTGGCTTGGCTTTCATCTGAGCAGTAAACACATTCTGGTGTTGCTTTGCCTATAGCAGCAAAGTTTTCATCTTTCTGCTCATTGTAAACTTAAATTCTCACCAAATCTTTATGCATTTTGACATAATCAATTTTTGCCTATCCTGCCTCTAATTGCTGCAGTATAACCACTACAGGTCTGACAGGTATTTTGCTCCCAGAACAATCTCCCTGTGGTTTTTCCCTTTTTTCACCTGATCATCTGTGCAGCACCTTTTCTGTTGTTTTTTCGAGATCTACAGTGCATAACCTTCTTGCCACAATCCTGATATTTAGAATGAGTTAGACCACCACTTAGTTCTATCAGTGTTTCTAGTGCTCACTGCTTTCTTCTTCTTCTTAGCCAAAACTGTCTGAAAAGTCTGTACATAGCCATTATTCTATTTGGTGTCACTAATCACAGTTATTCTCTGCTGTGAAGCCTAGAAGAAGCTCCTGGTGACTCCTTCTGCTTCTGATTCTTTAGTTAGTTCACTGCAATTTCCTCTCAGTTTGTTTCTGTCTCCAGCTGGGAAAAACAAAACATACAAAACTGCAAAGCTGCTTTATTTATTATCATGGTTTTGCCTTCATCTTTGTTCAGTTTTCCAGCAATCTGAGAATTATGCTAGTTTTTGAGTCCAGCTATAAATGTCACATTTGTGTGTTATTGTTGTCATATGGGCTTTATGTTCATACATTGCTTTACAGTAGACGTGTTGTGCACCTGATCTTGCTTTTGAAGAAATTATTTGTACCAGTACTTTGTCACTGTGTTATTGCTCACATTTATTTTCATTCCATACAAACAGGTTGATTTATTGTAGCACCTGTCTGGCCACAGAGATTCTATCCCCGGTCACAGAAAGCTCTTACTTAAGCAATCAGTGCTGTGTCATGCCTGTCTTCTTTATCTGGTTGGGGTTCTGTATCACCTTTACTTGGTAGCGTTTCTCATATTTTTGTAGGCTGTGTCTAAGCATTAAGTGTGGTATGAGTAATTAATCTAAAGCCAGAAGTACATTTATGTTTTTGTGTCCTGCTATGGTTTTGGCAAATAGCTAAGCCGCAGAGTGTGTCCGTTTATATACCCGCTTAGGCCAATGTGAGAGTTCTGGGAATTTCTTCCTTCTGTGATTCCTCTTCTAGCTGTAACTTGTACTTACATTCCTCAAATGTAGAGGTGGGGAGTTTCCCTCTCCCTTTCTCACACTCTTTCCCCCTCCTGTTCCCCTCTTTTTCCCTCTTTATGGTTGTCTTTTGATTCAGGCTTGATTTAAGTTGCACCTTAGAATTAGAAGCGTTCCTTCATCTTATCTGCCAACTGAAACTGCTCAGCTGGAGCCGTTCTTGCTGTTTTTGTGGTTTTTCAGTTGCTTAATTCTTTGTTTTAGGAGGTCTCTGCTGATCCTGCAGGAACTCTCACAGCTGCTGAAGAGAGAAAGGAGAAGGTGCCAAGCCCACATCTCAGTCATCTCGTAGTTTTGACATCTGGCAATTCGCTCTACGGTTTGGCAGAGAGAGTGGTGGCCACAGAATCCTTGTAGGTTATTTACTGTACACTGCATTTGGTGGTCACTGAGGACTATGGAGTGTTTAAGAGATTGTGATTACAAGCCAAAACCTTCTTGAGAGTTCAAAAATTCTTACTTCTCAATATGATTTTAAATGAGTGATAGAGGTAATTTCTTAATTAAAGGTAGCAGGACTTAACCATCTGGTCTAACCACCTGCAAGCACATGCAATGAAATTTTGCTGCAGCTGGTCCAGTAATTTGTGACAGTACAAGGCCAAATCTAACATGAAAAAAGCTTAAAGAGGCTAATGGCAAGTATTTAATCTGTGTGCTTCATTTAAACCTTATATTAAGTTCCAAAATGGTGGTGGCTGAGACTCAAAACTGCTTAGTTCATATTGGTTTGGCTTGTATGGCAATGTTGTTGGCAATGGGTGGAAGTTTACCGGTGAAAAAGAGATTATAACAAGCAATTAACACAAAATTAGCAAAGTAGTTTTTATTTGGTCAGAATAATAGTAGGAGTCAGATAGGAATTATTTTTTCCCACAAACAAGATGACAGTTAAAGATTAGAAGTTCATTTTAAAACGAATTAAAAAATATGTTTTCAAATGAGCTTATTTTATTTTGCATTCATTTGTGCTTGTTTAGAAATGTATTTCTTTGTTATTATTAACAAATCTTACCCTTGAGAAAGAATTTGATCTCATATTCTATCTTTTAAAGATGCACCAGTATATAAGTAATTAGGAATGTTATTTTGGAATGCTGACTTGCATTTAATATTAATGTGGACCGCAGTATGGAAATTATGGGACACTTGTCCACTGATTTTACTAGACTTTGGATCAGACTTTTGCAGTCTATCCTTAGTAAACAGAAGTATGAATTGTTGATATTCAAGCCTTAGTCTCTCTCTTCAAGCATTGTCTTGTTTGCAATCATATTTTAGAATTGTCAGAATTGAGAACACTTTGCTGATATGCTGGTATGAAACAGATACAGTTCTTCTCAGGACTGAATTTTCCAGGGTTACATATTGTTATTGCCAAATACGTCAACTGCAGAGTAAATGTTGTACAGAGACAAGCCAAATCATGCATTTAGCTCACAGTAAATTTTCTTTGCTTTCAAAGGGTATTTCTGGCTGAGCAGTTTGAGTTTCTTCAGCCTCATCTTGATGCAGTGATGCCAGCTGCCAAGAAGCCTTTTCTTCAGCAATTCTATTCTCAGGTCAGAATAGTGTAATTCACAGCTGATTTTTAAACGAAATATTTGAAACTTGTACAATATGGTGCAAATAGTTGTACATCATAGTTATATATTGCTCTTATTAGCCAGAAATTTACCGAATTTAATTTTATTTATATTCTGTTTCAGACAGTGTCAACTGCCAGTGAACTACGTAAACCAGTTTATTGGATTGTTGCTGCTAAAGCCATTGATTATGAACAAATGCTGCTTCTCATGGCTAATGTGAAATGGGATGTGAAGGAAATCATGTCACAACACAATATATATGTAGATGCTCTTTTAAAGGTGAATACTTTCTGGGAAATGGTGTGCTAGAGTTTATATAAACATTAAATTACTGTAATAATTCTGGGAAATGGTGTGCTAGAGTTTATATAAACATTAAATTACTGTAATACTTCTCTAAAACCATTAAAGTAGCATTGTTTGAACAATACAGCATCCTGACAAATGGTAAGTTATTATAAGGAGGTCTGTCCAGAATTTTCATTTTTCTTGATGCCAGCAGACTGTTTTTAGTGATGATTTTTTACTATGTGGTGGGTGAAAGTGACCACAAAAGTTTAATGAGTTTCGTGTCTGTCTTGAATGGTAGATAAATGTGTAGTAAACAGAGTAATATTGGGGAAAATCCAGTGGCCTTAGATAGTGGATTTTTTTTACAAAGCCTGTTTGCTGTTCTGCATAATTTTAGCTGTTGTCTTTGAGATGTATCATAGGGGCTGTAGGTCAAACCAACACCAGTAATGATCATGCACTATCTAATTGAGGTTGCTGTATTTAGAAGTTAGCATGAGAAAAGGAAGGTAGAAGGAAAGTTATTTGCCCAGCTGTCAATTATTCACCCAACTTCTCAATTGCATTCAGTAGAAGTGGTTATACAATTGCTGTGTCTTATGGCATAAAAACCCAGTTCTTGGGACAATCTCTCTCTCCTTTTATGTATGCCTAACGGATGTTTATAAAGGTCTTTAGAAGTTCTGGCAGCAGTATAATTATACTAATTCTTACAGAGAAACTGAAAATTTTATTTTAAAGATATGTGAAGTATGTATCACAGGAAAAGTTATTTGTCTGTATTGAGCAGCAGTTTTGATTATGTCTTTGTACTTTGTAGCTGTTCTCTGCTTAAACAAACAAACAAACAAAACCCCGAAAAAACACAAAGAAGGGAGAATCTAGCAGATGATGTGTCATTGCACTGAATTTCACTGAATCTTTGTGATTTCCCTTTTTTATTCTGCCGTGGCTTCTTGAAATCAGTTTGTACCCACAGCATTTGATCTCTGCAGTAGAACTTTTTCCTGTTGTGAATGTACAACTGCTAATGAATTTGCTTCAGGACAATCAGGGCTAATACCATTTAAAACCACTTCTGGCCTCTACATTATATAGCTAATGATAGTTGCTACAGAAGCTTTTAAGTTACTGATAAACAATTAGTGATGTGCTGTGTACCCTGGGATTCCAGGAGTGTCAGATGTAAGCCCAGTCTTTAATGTTAAAACCAATTATTTTAGCTGTGTGCACATGTGCAAAATTCTGTACTTGGTCATAGTATGTATGGAAGCAGATAATATGGGGGAAGAAGATTGTTCAAGAAATTCATTAACTCGGAGTGTTTGGCATCTTCATCTTCAGAAGAGTGAGTTGTACGCCGATCAGAGCATGGTGTTGTGGTACCCTGTTTCCTCTTGCCAAATTCCCCTTTAAGAAAATTTGTGTTAAACTCCAGTTATTTGGTCAGATACTAGATTAAATTGGTTATTGAGATTCCCTTCTGATTTTTTTCACTTAGTGAATTTTTGATAGGGAGAAATAAAAAAAAAAGGAGGAAAAAAACCCAGATTAACAGCCTTGGAATGAAAGCACTTTGTTGACAAATATGGTCTTAATAGGCTGCAGTACAAACTGGTCTTGCTGATTACACGGAACAGTTCATTATCAGTCTGCTTTATATTTAAGTCATGTCATACTCTTTTTTAAATGACAGAGGCATTAGTCGCTGATGACAGATTTCTACTTCACATTATGTAAATGATAAAATCATGGTAACAGTAATTACATTTGGTTATGACCAGGCCACTGATGTTTCAGGTGGAACCAGATGCCTTCCCTCAACCTGAATTATTAGCCAGTGTTGCAGTATGCTCCTAAACTGTTAGATTTGGGCTGTTTTCAGTGGGTGCTCTCAGCTCCCTTTAAAGCACTGGGGAGCTGTCTAATGTGAAAGGCTGAAGAATGAAAAGTGGTTATAATATTTCTGAGCTTCTCTTTGAAAGCTGATGGGGCAGGTATTTAGAGGGGTAAAGAGATCATCAGTGGATTTTCTTCAGTAGCTGTATATTGAGTTTTAAGAAGTTAGTGACTAGTTTGGGGAGAGAGGCAATGAAAATGGCATTTGAAGGATTAGCTAAGGGGTTAATTTTCAGAGGTGTCAGTCACGGAGAGCTGCACCTCTGGGAAACAGGAGTATTTCCTTTTTTAAAAAAATACTGAGGTAATGTCGTGAATAATGTACTAGAAGTTGTATGCTTTCTACTTTACACATTAAGCTTGTCTCTACAGTCTGTGCCTTTTTGAGCTTTTCTGATTTGCTCTTATTTTCAGTGTTCTCTTTCATGTGCATTTCTGATTGTTTTTGTTGTTGCTAGGGATGTATAGCGTATGATACCTTTCATGCTAAAGGAATAATGATCTTCCATGTTTCATCAGGAATTTGAAGAATTTAACAGAAGGTTGAATGAAGTGTCTAAGCGAGTCCGTATTCCACTGCCAGTCTCCAACATCCTTTGGGAGCACTGCATACGCTTGGCCAATAGAACTCTTGTGGAAGGGTAAGTAGTTCATGAAAAGTCTTGCTTTTCAGTAAATATGTCTATATTTTCTGGAATGAAAATTTCTAATTTTGTAGTGCACTGGTAAGCCCTTGCACTTTTGGGGAGTCTAAAAAATATCAGGGCTTACCATAGTCCTTAGTAGGTGTTTCACAGAGTATGGTACAGCATTAAGCCTAGAGGGGATGGCCTTGTATCTAGATGCTGCTGAAGAATTACACTGTCTGAGTGTTTTATTGAAGCATTTAAAACAACCTTGTTCTCTTTTAAAGAAACTTCGATCTGAAAGTTATTGTTTCCTGAGAGCAAAGAAGAAAGATAAAGTGTAATTGTCAGCATCTCTATGGTGATGCCATTTGTCTTTTCCAGGAAGAAAGATGGAGTTGTCAACCCTAGCAGTTATCTTAGAATAGTGATGGAGCAGGATTTTTCCACATTTATCAGGAACAGAGAGGTGTCTTAGTTGGCTTGGTAAATAGAGGCTCAAGCACCTTAGCCAGGAACTGCTCCGCCTTGCGCATCCCTCCCTCCTAATCAATGTCCAGTCTTTTCAGAGTTAATATTGTGACCTGAGTATTGCAGTGTTTTCATCTACTGCATTAATTTTTGTGTTCTTGTCCCCTTGCTACATATGTCTGGGCTCTGATCATACCTTCTTCATCATAGAATATGTACCATCTTCCACTCTTTCTGCATATTTTTCCCTATTTCCTTCTTGGATATCTTTACCCTATGCACTCCCTAGTACCTGTTTTACTTCTTTTCCTTCCACTCTCCTGCTGTCTACTCTAAGTTAGAACCTCAACAGCATTCTTCTTTTCCAAGTGTTAGCTGACTGACAAGGATCATCAGCTTCCACTGCTTCCATCAGGCCATCATTTTTAAACTCATGCCTGTTTCTTTTCATGCCATCCTTCCATCCTTTTGCAGTCTCTTGAGAGATCCATTTCATCTTCAGGGAGACTGAATCCAGCCATAATCCAGACCTATACAATTATCTTTACTTTTTGAAATTTTATTTCCACTTATCATGCCTCAAATTAAAAGAAGCAAAGATATGGAACAAAAGCCTGTCTTCTCCTCTCCCCATCTCCCTTTCCTTTCAAGTGGATAAAACTGTCAGTCGCTACCACACTTCTCTGCTTTAGCCCTTTTACCTGTTTTGGGCTCGTTTCTTTCCCTTACTTCACAATCGTACTCACCTTTTGTGACTTCAATGTTCACAAACCACTTAATTCTTAGCTGTGAAGGTCATCGCTCATATGTCTTGTTCCATGCTGCAGTTTTAGTTCACACTTGGGACTTACCATGAAACTTTCACCTTTACTTTCATCTAAGCATTTCACTGACTGGTAAAAGCGGAATGCGAATACCTTACTGATATGATTTGTCCTATGTCCTTTCTTAGAGTATAAAGAGCACTTATCAATCTCCTCACAAATATCTGCCTGTAATTTCCTTCTTGCTCTGTTCCTTATTTTTTTCCTCACCTGTCTTGTAAGTTGTTTTTTTTTTCCATTGGGGAAAGGGAATGAAGATATTCTGAACAGCTGATTCTCTGAATACCTTCATAACTTCTTTCAGCTCAGAGTTCCATGAAGGTATGGAATTAAAAGCCATAAAGGAGATGTTTCTCCTCCAGTCAGCCAGACAGCTTTGAAATTGCTCTCATCAGGCTCTTTGCTGAGCTGTATCTCCAGTACAGTCAGCCGTACCCTTCTTTCAGTCTTACCCTGCCCTGTCTCCTATTTCTATGTTCTCTCCTATTTCCCATCTGGCTTCTTGAAGTGCTTCACTATGTCCTGTTGAGAATCATCATCCAGTCCTCTTCAGAGCTCCAAAAGCCTTGTGCCTTGCTCCCCTTCTCTTTTTGCCTCTGTTATTTCTGCATTCTGCAAATTCTTTCTGCGTACCAGCTGCAGTTTCTTCCTGATCTTGCTGTGTATCCAGTTTCCAGCTGCATTTTTCTGCTGCCTCCTTTGCATCAGGCCGAATAATTTAGGGACTGTGTAATAATTGCATCAGCTTCGTGAACCAATGGAAAACTAAGCTTGCTTGAAATTTGGTAGGAAGGAAGAATAGAAATGGTGGGACTGGACTGTTGTTTGTGGCAGCAGCCCGTGGGTGGGCTGCATTAAATCTATGAAGACACTGTGCCTCAGAGCAAAACTTTTTTGTTCCCTGAACACAGCTGAAATTGGCACTGTTAAGGGCATCGCAATGTCATTTCCTTTGATCTTGACAAATGCAATTTTTTACCCATTTGAAGAACTGCAAAGATCGTTATCTTCATTTGTTGCCTATCACCCCACTGTAACCCTTCCTGATAATAGCCTGCCCTGAAATCACCTACTGTCTCTTCTTTGACCTTAAACCTATCACTAGTTTTCTGTCAACCTACTCTCGTTAAAACATTAACCTCTCGCAGAGGTTAGCCAGTGCTGCCACCCCTTATCCTCTGGTTACTGTGGGTGGTTTAAAACAAGCAGCTCTGTGCCGTTCTCTGATGCTGCCACCACAGGTCCGCCAAGCTCCCAGGGACCATTCCTAAAGCTGCCGCATTACCTTGCAGATTTCAGTGGTCATGATCACTTGCCTGAAGCCACTGTCTAGCATGCTGGCAGCATTGATTTCATTTCCTTTAACCCACTTCTAGTAAGTTGTTCAACGTAGGGTTTTTAGTGGCTTTTATGGGAAGGGTGTTGTGTTTTTTTAAGTAGCACTAGGTATAGTGACATTCTGCTCTGTGAGTGGGGCTAAAATGTATTATACTAATGCAAATAAAGCTCTGCATCACATATCCTAAGAGGAGTTCTCGTCTGCTTTCAACTTAAAACCATAATTATGTTAATTTTTATTTCCTTCTAATTTTCACTTTCCGCCATGTTTCTCTTTTCAGTTATGCCAATGTAAAGAAGTGCAGCAATGAAGGACGTGCCTTGATGCAACTGGACTTTCAACAATTCTTAATGAAACTAGAAAAGTTAACAGACATTAGGCCTATTCCAGATAAAGAATTTGTGGAGACCTACATTAAAGCATACTACCTAACAGAAAATGACATGGAAAGCTGGATAAAAGAACATAGGGTAAGAGTGAAATTTCCATTCTTTTACTGTCTATCGGGAAAATTTACCATGATGACAGAATCATGCTAACAACTCTAAGTGATCAATGCTTCTGCGTGTTTTAAAAATGAATATATGCATATATATGTATATATTAATTTATTATAATAAAATCTGTACAGGAAGCTATATTAATATAAATGTGTGTGTGCATGTTTACATTCATTATATTAATATATCAATATGTTAATTATATTCACACATCATATGAACTTTGTATGTGTTTGTACTGATCCAGCATCTGATGACTGGGAAGAATGAATAAGCCAGTCTCATTTACCCACCGTGTCAAAAAACATGGGGAACTAGAGCAAAGTGAAGTTTGTGTGCTTTTCAGAATATGCCAAAGTGCACAACTTGATCGTCAAGAAATAGAGTTTGAAATCACCCCATGAATTTTACTTTGCTTTTAGGAGTAGATTGCTTAAACTTAGTTCTAAGGCACAATGGATGAGAGTCATTGCTTTTTCTTCCATAATTTTATAATACTGAGTCAGGATCAACATTTCTCTCTAAGTCTTCATTTGTGTTTGGAAAGCATTTAGCATGCTTTCGTGACAGCATAACCTAACTATTATAACAGGACTATGTAAGTAATAATTACATGCTGTTGGTGCTGCTCATTGCTAAAGTGAAAGGTCTTTTGAAACGGAGCATTTTGAAATCCTAATTTTGGGATTACTTTAAATCCCACTAGTAATGGATGGAAGAAATATGTCTTTAATGCTGTTTTCCTTGTTATACCTGGAGCCACAAGAGAAATTGTGAGCTGTTGTTCGGTGACCTATGTGGAAAAACTCTTGTGTAAATGTACTGGTGGAAGCCGTATTTTGGGTTGTGTTAAGCATAAAGGTAGTACTGGCAAATGTGGTGTTTTGACGGGTGTTAAGAGTTCTTGTCTTAACATTTTTTCCTCCTTTATCATGTACTGAAATTAATATTGTTTGGAGGCCTGGTAGACAGAAGTATTTAGAAACTTATTGGAAGTGAGAAGTCAAAATAAAAAAGATCAACTTCTGTCACAGTTTGTTGAGAAAAACATTTTTGCATTAAAAGCTTATCCCATTTATATATATATTTCTACCACACCTCACAAAGAGTGGAAAATAGATTAAAAGTTGATTTAGATCTATATGTATTCACAGAAGTACTTTCTGTGAACTCAGTCCAACATGACTAAAGTTGTAAGCATTTTCCTTTATAATCTGCCATGTAGCAAAATACTGGTTTGTCCTCTGCCTCAACTATGTAAAGTGTCCAGACCTGACTTAACTGCCACTTTAAATCTCCCTTGTGTACTGACTGCTTCTATCAGTTGAAAAGTCCACAGTGTGTATGTCTGCATTTTGTAATTTTCTATCTTTGTCCAGTGTTTCATTCTTCCATAACATGATCTGCTTTTATTTGCCAGGAATATTCCACTAAGCAGTTGACCAACCTGGTGAATGTTTGTCTGGGCTCCCACATCAATAAAAAGGCGAGACAGAAGTTGCTGGCTGCTATTGACGAAATAGACAGGCCTAAAAGATAACTGGAGAAACCTGCTTTCCATGTGACTTGTACATTTTCTGTTCATGTGAAGCATGCAGACAAACCTGTCATGGACTAATGACAGCATTCTCTTAAAAAACATTGTGCATGACCTTTCTTACCAGCATTGGAGACACTCTGAAGTGGCATAATGTTCCAAAATATGACTTTTCTAATCTGTAAAATTATTTTCTGTTGTATTTCTTCTTTTTTTGTTACTTGCCCTTGGTAAAGGGCCACTGTCTGTGTATCATTGGTGAGCTGTGTATTTTGCAAATCTGTATACTGTGAGTAAAATCAAAATCAGAGAAACACATTGGCTTAATATATAATTGATGCTCTTTTCTAATAAAAGGGCTACTTGAAAATATTATTTCTTTCCTCCCTGCTTTCACCCTCAGAATTTGTGCTTTATTATGGGCCAGTGTAAAATGAAAGGAAATGTACAATATTCGATTGATGTATCTTGCATGTGGATTAAGAGTACAGATCAATTAAATACTCTCATGTTAAAGCTTCTCATCTTCATACGTATTTAAAAATGTCTGTTTATTTGAGAATTAATTGTCATATCAAAATGATCGACTTCAGATTAATAGAAGGTAATAAATACTGAATACTGATAAGATTTCTTTGTGATATTTTATTTTCCTAATTCAACAATGCAAAATGTCATTTACAATAGAAATTAGTACTGTTCCTTTCGTATCATTTCCCTCTTGTCCCTCTGCCAGTCTTCCCTGTCCCGAAGCAATAATGCCTGTGCATAGGAATAATGTTTTTGGGGTGAAGTTTTGGATTGATACTAAGATAATCATACTATTTCTTGCTCTGCTGTAGACACCCTGAGTGATCCTGAGGGAAAAAAAATTGCTTGGCTGAGTATTTGTCCTAGAAATCAATTTCTCAGATTATCACTGATGCCACTGAGGTTTTCCGGTTTGACTTTGGTTTTTAGTATGTAAAGTTTTAGATATTTTTTTATTACATAGTAAACTTTTTGCAATGCTCTCAAACCTTTTAAAAGGAAATATGCTAGCGTTGAGCTAATAGGTGAAGTAATTTACATAAACTACAATCCACCATGTATACACCATGGTGCATTCTCAGTTTTGGATTCACACTTGCCATTGTACTTTTAATTCAAACACGGGAGAATCAGGACTTACTGAATGACAGCAGTACCTGGTGACAGAAAATTACCCTGTGGAATCATTATAATTGCTCTTCTTTATAGTTTAATTTCCTCTTCAGAAGTGGACTGAGCGTCATTGGGTGAGTTCAGTAAAAGCTGGTACACAGTTTTAGAAGAAAGATAGAATTTACATTTTAAATGTTGACTGTGTAGTATTCAGCTCCCTTGTTCATCTGCATTTTAAAGGAAATAATATTTAAAACAAATGTAACTCCTTTATTGACCATGCTGTCGTGCTGACTTCTACTTCTGCTTCTTTAGCAGTGTGTCAATGTGCATGTTGAGGCTGAATTGCTTTTGCCCTCACTGCGAAGGTGGTGCAAAAAAAGGAAAGTGTGGTTCATTTTGGAAGTGTGGACTTCTGCGTCAGTTTATCTGCCCTGGAGTCAGGTCCTGAACTGGAGCTCTCGGAAGAAATAGAAATGTGTCAGAGACAATTAGTGTAAAATCTCTTTCACTTTTCTTCTTGTGGGTTTAATAAGAAACATAAATATCTTTACCAGAGCTTTAGTGAGATGAACACATGCTTAATTTCTCCTGACCTGTTTAGGTCGCTGTAATTTGATTGCCTACCAAAAGGTAGGAGAATAAGCGCTGATTGGAATGTAGGCTCAAGGAAGGAGGTGAGCAATTGCATGAATCATAGTCAGGAATGATTTTTTTTGTAGCATATCTATTGTTTGACTTGTTATTTATAAGAAAGCCCCCAAATAAAAGAATGTGTAAGAGACAGTGTTAAACCTATGGAACAATTGTTTGATCTTCATTCATCTTATACTTGTTGAGACAATCCCAAGCACAAATACAGGCTGGGCAATGCATCTGTCAGTCCTTTAGCCTAATGAAGAATTTAAATCCTCTTCCCCAGACAATGAGTAATCCGATATTTGCCAAACTGAGCTGGAGCACAGATGACCAGCTTTCAAGATTCTGGGTAGGTGAAGGCTCTTCCTGCCCTGATCAGATCCAACTGTCTTTTCTGCAGTCAGGTTGCATCTAATGGTGATGCTGTTCTCCAAAGAAGTAGCTACTGGGATGAAAATTGGGGGAATCCAATTGATCGGTTGCTGTGACGCTGATGTAAGATTCAAGGCCTTGCTTCAGCGCAGATTTAACTATTCAAAGCAGAATGGCATTGATGGGTAAGAGTATCTTGGATCAGCAGGGCTTCAGCTGATGGGATAGTGCACAGAGCAGCCCCCAGAGGTGTAAATTCCTGTGCCTGATCTGGGTAGGGAGTTGAATGCTCGATGATTTCACAGGAGTAGCTGAATTTCCAGGTATCTCACTCTCCTGGGGTCCTTGTTCCCCCGTGGGAGGCTTTCCATGTGTACAACAAAATCTTGGTTTGCTTCTGATCTGCAAGGGGAAAAACTAGTCCTTGGCCAGACCTGCTTAGCAAACCCTGAATGTGCGGTGTAGATTACAGCTTGTGAGCGCTGCTGAAGGAACAGTCTTCCTTCTTTTGCCCCTGTCCCCTAAGGGAGAAAAAGGGACAAGTGATCAGTGGCTGTCTCAAAGCTATCTGTGAAAGGTTTGCATCCCCTTCTAATTTTCACAGATGTGAGTGGCAAAGGCACGTCTCGTGATACCGAAGATGGAGCTTATTTCATGCAAAGCTGTGGATGTGGGTTGTGCTCTTGACTTGTCCTGCTACCACGGAACACACAAAATTATAGATCCTCCTGTTCTTCCCGTCTGAGTGATATATGTGGGGTCTTTACCCTTTGAGACCTTGTTTATGGTTAATGCTTATGAAATTTCTGTATTGCAAGCTGTACTTCGGTGACTTGAACTTTGGATAAAGCCAGTGTTTAAACAAACAAACAAAACAACAAAGCAAAACCACACACACAAAAAACCCCTCCACCATGATTGAATTGATAAATAGTGCTGTCTCTTAGCAAAATCCTCAAAAAGCCAAATGTTAGCAGGCACCTACTATATCATAAAGGATGCAAGCAGAGATGGATAAAAAATGCTGATTTATTGCATGTGGGTGATGGTATCTATTTTATTTATAACCAGTGCTTGAAAGGGCATAGTGTGAAGACTAAACACTGCACCAGACACTAGAATTATGGTACAAGTATGGAAATAACACAGTTTGCAAACAGCAAAGTTTCCATGCTTGTTGGCTATTTAAGGATATCTGTGAATGTTGTGTATGCAGTGCCAGAGCTGTTTTTCATCACAGTGGGGACTTGGTTTTTAAAGATCTCCTGTTTTTCCATGAGATCCTGAAGTGTGCTGTGGAGCAGCATCTTCAAACTATACTAAAGACTTCATAAATCTGTGTGCTTTTTGTTTGCTTGTTTCTTTCTTTTTTAAAGAGGCATTTGTGGGGTCCCATTCTGATTTTGGACTCAGGAAGGTTCAAAAATGATTCCAAGAGTGAGATTAGGACACAAACGTGGTCATATGCCGCTAAACAAGCTTATTTTATTTTTATGCCTAAAGTCAGAGTAAGTCTATTTCATTTTCACACCTAAAGCTATAGCAACAGAGAGAAAGCGGGGGAGAAATTAGGAGGAAAGTTAAGTAAGCATGCAAGAAGAAAAG
Source organism: Streptopelia decaocto (assembly GCF_964273445.1). Lineage (NCBI taxonomy): Eukaryota > Metazoa > Chordata > Aves > Columbiformes > Columbidae > Streptopelia > Streptopelia decaocto. The sequence continues at coordinate 138,517,993 of NC_138655.1, read as the reverse complement.
CAAGAGATAGTCACCACCAAGGATCCAAATGTCATCTTCTGTGGGACAGCTCTCAGGTTCCAGGCCTCGGTAGCACTGGCAGTTTGCAGGTCTTGGGTCCATGCGGTATCAGAGTTCGGGTCGCAGAAGGTGTTGGCAGCACTTGGGCCTCAGATCTGCCGGTCCTGGGTGACAGGTTTTGGTCCTGGTGGTGGATGGCCACGCTTGCAAATCGTAACTTGGTCACTTTTTAGCAGTTGGTGGCGGGTGTTGCCTGAGCGCACTGCAGGCCTGGTCGCAGATGTTGGTGGCTGATATCGCTGGAACTTCACTTGAGCTTCCATAAGCTTCAAGCATTTTTGAGTTTTAGCAATTCACAGTGATCATGCATTTTGCACTTTAATTCACTGTATTTAGGCCTTTACAGTGACCCCAATTAAGCAAGCAGTGTGAGCAAGCATTCTTCTGTAACAAGCAAGCCTTAAGCATATTATTTTAGCAAGCAAGCTTTGAGACAAATAATTCACAGAATCACAGAATGTTAGGGATTGGAAGGGACCTCAAAAGATCATCTAGTCCAATCCCCCTGCTGGAGTGGGAACACTTAATTCACAATATCTCAGCCTTCCACATTTACGCCATGCGTTAAGGACCACTGTGTCCCACGCACACTCAAACCGTATGCTGAGAGCCATCGTCTCTTACACCATTGAGTCAATAATATGCCATATGAAGAGTACATGCCTGAGAAACTAATGAAGAGATGAGTAACCTCTTTGGGTTTTTTTTGTGGTGGATCCATTGATAAATTTTAGTTTGGTGGAATACTCTGTCCCGTTGCAGAGGATTTACATGTGTAAACTAAACTAAAAATAGTGTGGATGTGTCCTAAACTTGAATCTACTTGGCTGTCCTGTTAAAGAAAGTTCCCCCAGTACCCCTCAGCTCTGCTGGATTGGTCTGAAACTTTTGATCTGGATATATGCGTAAAAGGAAAGCAACTTTCAGAGTGGAGATATATAGATCTATGTGTTAAATTTGTAGATTATCTTGCATATAATTCAATATTGTTGGATTTAAAACTGGCAAAGAAGTGTCTAAATGTTTGTTGATCTTTGAAAAACAAAATACATGAGGAAGCTCAAGATGTAGAAGAGATGCAGTGAAGTGCCTCTTTTCACTAAGCACAAAATTAATGAATGTGCAAAAGGATTGAAGACATTTCTGAAGATTTTTTTACAAGTAAATCCAAGGTTCATACTTGTATGTTTTTCCTGCCCTATATCTCTAGTAATTTTTATTCATAAGTACCACTATTCATAAACAAAAAGTCAATCCTTTCATTGTATTTTGATAAAGAATAAAATAGAAGTGTCACCTCAGCCTTAAAATAAAATGGATCCTTGTACAGGACAGATATTGTCAGGATTATACTGTGGCTGCTGTCTGTGAGCTCAGGGATTTCACATAGAATATGCACCATAGACCTGTTCCTTTTGAAATTCATATATCATAGTGTAAATACAAACAGGCACACAGAGTTTTATGTGTAATGTAATTCAACACTGGGGATCGTGAAAAAGAACGGCAAAATTCAACAACAAGCAACACATTATTGGTTTCTCTGCCATCACTTACATTAATATTAATAGCTGACCCTGAAGACCGGGTAGGCAGGGCAGAGATGTTTCCTTTTGTGAGTAACTGGTGTCCACTGAGGACAGGGTCATAGTCTAGGTCTGAATTCAGAGCTTTGAGTACATCTGAGTTAGCGTGCTGCTCGCACTGCCGCTGATGTGTGCTGTGTAGGAAGCATTGTGCAGAGCCTGCTGCAGAGGAGCTCCAACCCAGCCCAAAGCACTGTGAGCATCAGGTTGGACACTGCTGGTGGAACGTGATGCTCCTGCACCTAAGCAGAGACTATTGATAGCTGTCCTTGTGGTCCTGGCTGCCTGGGGGGATACCTGCCCCAAAGTCATGAAACTTGGGGTTGGAGGATGGGCAGAATTGGGCTGAAAGGTGGAAGTATAATATGTCAGTGTGGGGAACATTCAGCTGGTTCCAGGACAGCTCTCTGTTCTCTTTAAACCTGAAACCTCAATAAATGTGGGAATTCTCATTGCCTGATGTAGTCATTAGCACAGTACTAAGCACATGTGAGTTTTCAGGACCATTTATTTCTTGAAAATGTCATCAATGTAAATGAGTTTGACCAGGGGCTCCTTCCTGGCCCTGAGCTGCCGACATCTGTCTCCTCCAGAGCAGTTTGAATATTTAAGCAGCCAAATGCTCCAACCAGCTGAGCATTCATAGGCAGTTTATCACATACTACATTTCAACTAGAAAAAGTTGTTGCCATGAATAGTAATGCCTCAAAGCTATAATCCCATTAGCCCTTCCTTCTCCCCTGGCACACACAGCCCGGCGTTGTGCTGCTGTCTCTGCCGTTTGACAGGGCATTCCTTCTGAGAGCGTGCAGAGCCTTTGTGCAGGGAAGGAGAGATCTGTTTGTTTTTGCTGAGATGTTTACTGCAGCTTTCTAATGCTCAACATTTCTGCAGTGGGATGCAGGGCTTGGGTGCTGCACGTGTTTTTGCCTGTACGCACTAAGAAAGCCCTTGCTGTTCGTGGCTGCCCTGGCCCGGGGTGAAGCAGCTCCCTATGGGTGGTACATTCTGTAAGAGTTCGGAGATGCTGCACACTGCAGCGGCCAGGTCAGGGACCTGTCCTGGGCTCTGGTTTAGGTTCTGCTCTGTCTTGGTGCCTGGTGTAGGGAATTCTGGTTTATTTTCCTGGACTTTCTCTCATAGCTATAAAAGGAATGATGTTATCTGCCATGTGTTATGAAGTACTATCAGGCCATGGTTGTGTAGGCATGAGCTGTACTTTCTAGAGAGTGACTTAACCCTAGGGAAGCTGAAACATCAAATCTTCATGGAGAAGAAAACACATAAGGAAGCTGCCTTCCCTGTGTCTCGGGGATTTTAGGTGCTGTTTCCTTTCCAGCAGGAGAGAAGCCAGCAATCTCACGTATGTTCCTTCTTTTGATGCTAGGCTTCAAACAGCACTGTTGGCTGTGTTGCTGGGGGCACTCCTATGGACCAGAAAACAGACTGAGCTATGGACTGGACTCTTCTAAGAGATGTCAATGCATTACAATAATCTGCTCCCACCAGAAATAATAACCAGGCACATCAGATAGTCAAGACTGGACAAAATTAAGGTGGGATTTAACTTTTTATAATTAAAGTATGAAAGGATACTAAAAATATGTACATACACACATGCATCCTGATGGCTGTTCTGTATACCATCAATAAAAAGCTCTCATGCTCTGTGTGAATCATGGGAATAATTAGACAGTAAGAAGATAAGTACCATGGAGATACCGTAAAGATGCAGACTGAGAGACAGTGTACTGGGAGAGACTTCCAAAGAAACACGAAGTGTAAGGAGGCAAGACATTTGCAAATAAGATCTCATCTTTATTGTGATGTTCAGCATGACTTCTAGGTAAAGGAAAACAAATTTTGGAGAGCTAATCAAGGCATTTTTCGTTTAGGGTTCAAGTCTTTATCCTCCTCTTCTACATAACAAGGCTTCATTGTATCAGTTTTTCTCCTTTTCCATTCATTTGTACCCATAGCCTGTATTTTCTTCTGTACACATCTGCACACCTGATTCGGGCAGGGACCCTTTCCAGAGCAGGCTGACTTGGGGAAGGTCTGCCCGGAGGAGTCCACAGCAGTGCTGCTGGCAAAACTGTTCATGGGAGAGGAGCCAAGGCTGCCACAAAGGCATCAGGCTCCATGTGAGACATCTCAGGCCAGTCAGAGGTATCTGCTGGCTTTATGAACCAAACATCTGCTCTTCTGGCTGCGGAACCTCTTACCTCACTGAAGGAAGCACAGGAAACTCCAGGGGCCACCTTGATTTTCTTTTCCTTGAAGGATAATTTATTTTTTTTAAGGCACTGAGTTATGATCGAAATGCCAGAATTAATACACAATGGAGCTAGATGCGGAGAGGCAAGAACTGGGCAGAAAAGACTTAAGATCTCATTTGTCCACAAAACCCAGGAAAAAAATAAAAAAGGCAAAAAAACCCCTCTTGAGCATGTGTTTTCTTTTGTGAAGTCCAAATCTCAGACTGTTCCAAATAAAATATTCAGGTAAAGATATCAGGAAAGAGTTCTGTCCAATGCCCATCCATACTTTTTCAAATCTGTCCATTGAATAATGAGAAATGATGAGATAATATCTCTAGAGGTTTTTTTTATAGGCACTAAATTGTTTGCTTAGCTTCATTTGCCTGGGTGAATGTTCAGACTCTAAGCTGGTAGGCTCAGTTTAAGATTCTGGGTGATTATTTCCCATGAATTTGTGTGCTCTTATTTCATGCTTTTAGGCTGAGGCTTATTTTTCTATTTAATTTCAGTTTGCTTTATTTTAAATTACTCAATTGTATGAATAATTAAAACTCATATATTAACATCTAATGAATGATCTGTAAGGCTGGGAATTGGACTGAATGATGTGTGTGGGAAGTGAAGCTTCAAGTTAAGTGAAATTTGCTGGAGATCAGTATGTGGCTGGTTCACAACCTGAAAGTAAAATGAACACAATCTTATCTGGGGTCATCTGGTACTTCATGATAAATCTTTCTGGTCTCACTATTTCATAAAGTCAGCGAAGGATTTGGAGTCTGAACTCTTCTGCATTACATCCTTATATTCTTTCTTGAAAATGGGCTACTGTTCATACATGCTCTGTTTAGAAACATTATTTTTTTAAGGAAAAATAAATTTTAAAAAATGAAGAAGACTGTGGGATTCTTTAAGTATTTTACTAATATGTTCACCTTGCTTTACTTCTACAGTGTGGAGTAAAAGCAGCAGAAGACAGATTAAAGCATTATCAGCTTCCACATAAAGCTGGCAGGTTAATTTTTGACATTTTATTTATTTTACAGTGCCCTGCATAAAAGAAGATACTAATGGTCAGATGCAGCTTATGAGGGGAACACTAGTCATTGGTGTTCCAATTTATGACTATTGTAACAGCACTGGGGTGCTCCAGTCATGGAAAACATCATCGCCATGCTGGGCTTTCAGTAAAAAATATGGAATCAATGGGTTATGTTGCTTCAATGGGGCCTAAATCTAAGAATAACATAGGTGGAGGGCCATGTTCGGCTGATCTCCATTCCCCTCATTCCTCCCCTCCTGCCTCCCTTTCTGGCTCAATTCAGGAGCCTGACTTTGGGGTGCCGAGTCGGCTGGTGGAGCAGCCTCTCTCCATGTTCCCTGCATGAGTCTGAAGAGCAGCCTCCGATCCTGCGCTGCCTGGCATGAGCACCTTCTGCCAACACACCCGGGCCCGGCTTTGGTGTCAGTGAGGGTGGAGGTATCAGCTCCTGGAGCCAAGAGCAGAATCCAGCCCCGTGACTGCCAGGGTGACAAGTGGTGCCTCCCTCTGTGGGATCTTTTTTGACCTTCTGTATTGTGTCACCTGTTAAAAAATCAAATTATTATACCCTGAAGAGGAAGGAGGGCTCATCATTAAGTCTAATGCCTTCCAATGAGAGCAAAGGCAGCCACCCAGGCTGAGGAGAACAGGACTGGGGAGGGCAGGACATGCCGCTGGCACCTCTTTGCTCTGCTGAGGAAGGCATAGAGCTTCCAGCTTTCTTCCCAGACCTTGTGGTGATTGGGCAATCAGGCTGTCACCTCCTCTTACCCATCACGCTGGTGGGAGCAGAGCTGTGGTTGCAGAGGGCTTCTAAGGAGAGGGGTGGAAGATGATGCTAGTCCAAATAATTAGGTGTAACGGAGAGGGAGTAGATAGATGGTACAAAGTGCTGCAAAAAGGCTGAATTTGGTTAGAAAGAAGACTTAAGATTTCATTACTCCCATTGCAGTTTCTAAGAGCAAGGTAACCTGAAAAGGAAAGAGACTACTTCGACAAATCACCTTTATTTTCCTTCCTACAATAACTCATGGACAAAAGATAGATTGGTTTTTTTGATGCACTGTGTCAGATAATTCGCTCCTCTGACTCAACCACCCTCCTCAAACCTTAACTTGAGTGAAATGGCAATTTGATTGTACTCGTGTACGTCCCGCTGTCTGTGTAAGTGGACACAGCTGTGTGCCTCAAGGTTTACTACAACACCATAGTCTATGTTTTCTCTATGAAATGTGAAGGTTCCAAACAGTTCCGTGTGCAAAGGAGGAGAGGTGGGATAGGACTGGTGCCATTGCCCTTCCAACCAGCAGCAATCAGGCCATTGCCAGTGTCCCCTCATGATTTGATCTTGTGCCCTTAACTGGAGGAAGCAAGGAAGAAACCTAAGCAAGGTCTAAAAGGTCTAAAACCAGGACATTTTTCTGAACATATTGGGGCATTTAGTCCAGTACAGAGATGCACAGTGCTGGCCAGGAGCTAAAGCCAGTCAGCTGTCTGTGAAGATAAATTCCCAATGTGGAGGAGATCAGAGGAAATGGTGAGAGTCCTTGTTTCCTACAATCTTGCAAACAAGGTCATCGAGTTTTCTTAAAGAGCTTTCTTGTAACCTTAACTGTCTGCCTTGGTGTGATGTAGCTTCAGTGTCACTGTGCTGTTTTGGGTCAGAAAGGAATATGACTGAAACTTTCACAGTTTTTCAAAGTTAACTTTGAAGGTATAAATAAATCCCAAAATATAGAGGAGACCCTCACAACTGAGATAAAGAGAACTGAAGTAGTTTAAGTCCAGAGCACTTTCTCAAAAACATCGATGGAGCACAGAAGGAGTTGGAAGGTGGCCAAGCCCAGCTTCAGCTGACACAAAGGCAGTCAGGAAACTGCAGGGAAGGATTTGGAGAAGAAAACCTGGGCAAAATATTGCCTTCCAACCTTTCATCAAAATATGGCCTGAAAAAGTAAATCCGGTGACTGAATTCCAATTACATACAAAAGATTCTGAAATAAGTCTTTGAGACAAAAACCATTAGTAAGGTGAGAAGGAAATGTTTTCCTCCAAAGAAAGTCAAATATACTTCTTATTACACAGAGATATACACGCATTCAGGGCCAGTGCTATATGTGAACTCTGTCAGACATTGTTTCTCCATACTAATTCTACTTATTCTATTTATTATCTTTAGGAGACCCCTCCAGTGGCTTGCTAGCTGCTCATGACTTACACTATGAGAAGCTTCACTAGGCAGCTCCTGAGGACAGTCGAACATAGACTCTGATGACCTAGGACCTGCCCTGGAATGAATCCCTCTGCTTTTCTTATCAGCTATTTTAAAAGCCCAAGTGTTTAAATCTTAAAAATTAACCACACCAAAAGTAGTGAGAAAACTAAAAACCCAAACTATCCCCTGAAAGAGATAAATTGAACAATTTAGTTCTGAAATTTTACCTGTATGCAATTTAGTGATATAAATCATCAAGGAAATTACATCTCATTTCATCAAACAATGTTATGGGAATCAAAACATACCATGTCTTGGTAGGTAGAGGTTAAAATGATTAAATGTTTTGACAGAGTGAAAAAAAAGAATCCATGGTGCTTTTTCCCAAACCAAACACCACCAGTGACTTGTTGAAGTGTGTCAGTGACACTCGGCAGAAGAGTTATCCAGACATAAATTGACCAGGTGCATCTATTCATCATCTGTCCCTCAGGCTACATGCAGCACAAACTGACACAGTATTTATTTTCCAGCGAGAGTATTGCAAGTCAGTGAATTGTGATACCTGCTTCATTTTGGTTCCTGGCTCCTAATAGTCCCCTGCTCTGGGCTGCTGGTGGAGACCATGAGCTGCAGAGAGGCGTCTGGCTGCAGTGGGTACACTGAGGTCTGCTGCCCAGCCAGAGGAACAGGTGAGTAGGTGTCCAGCAGAAGTCAGCGACCACGTCAGTAATCTAACAAGGTGCCTGTCTTGTTTCTACTTGTAAAGTGACTACACCAACTGCTTAGTTGGAGGTTTCAGGTTTCTTGAAGGTGCTGGACTTTGCATGCATGAGATTTCTAATACATACATGTCTGCATGGGATCACTGGGAACCTTGTGTAAATCGAAAGACTCGTTGTGAGTTAAACTACCTGTTCAACGAATCTTCCATGACTGTGAAAGCAGGCTGGCTAAGACCAGTCATCCTTCCACACACAGTTTCTGAAACCATCTGTGAAACTTCTGGATGACCAAGAATGTGAAGTTGTTCCTAAATTGATTTATGCTACTTCAAAGAACATGTGGAATGGATCTGCCATTTGATTTAGGAGCTTGCAATGTCATTTCTCAGAAACATATCTTTCTCAGAACCTGTAATGTCTTTGTACCTGGGACAGGAAGGATTTCTACTGGCAATATTTCATGGAAATACAGCTTGTATAATTCCAAACGTACATGAAGAGCTGCAGCATGTTGTCTCTGTCAAAAACTATTAGGACAGTCCTGAATAAAATTAGTCTGTTAATTCTTTGAAATAAACTGTATTTAAAAAACAAAACAAAACACAACAAAATTCCCAAGCCCAAAATCCAACCAACCACAAAAAGCTTCATTTATGCTTATTTCTGTACTTCCTTTTTATAATTCAAACCACTAACTTTTATGTTATTTTTTTTTGCATTTTTATTAATATTAATTCTTATTATTAAGTTTACAGTTGTTTGCTAACTGTTGACAGGCTTCTGCTTGTCATATCCATAAAGAATACAGGAGAACATACAACAAAAGCGTGAGTTGGTTGTACTGCTGTCCACACAAAATGTGCTATCCAGGGAAATTCCTCAGGCTGCTCGAGTTTGCTTCCCTGTTTTATTTTATCCTGTGCCCTTTTCTGGAATTTTCTTGCATGTTTCTGCTCCTCTGCTCTTTCTCCCTCACTCTCCACTGCTTTCTTCACCAGGAAAAAAAAAACCTCCTGAAATTTCCAGGCCTTTCTATTGTGCTCAGGTCTTATATGCATAGTGACTAATTCTTAACTCTGAATTTATTCCAATGTGTCAAAAGCTCCACTTGCTCTGTGACTGCCAATGAGCACCTTTGGCTTTCCTTAGACATTTACTATGCAACACAATGAATCATTCACTGCAATACAGTGGTGTCTGAGAGCCTGAGACAACACAAAATTGATCTGATCTAATAACAGAGTAACTATTCATAAGAGATACTGTATAATTGATCTGGATGAGAGATCAGCTGCGTAAGCTGGTGGGTGGCCAGGAGGGAAGCATTTAGGAGGACTTTACTCTTACATTCAAATTCTTTTTACAGGCAAATGGGAGAACAAAACTTTGTATGTGAACACAGGAATTTGTTTTTTGCCTAAGGAGAAGTTTTTAGATTATAATAATAATATAGATTATCAGTCCAGTTACAATACTATATATTCATATTGCATATATTTAATTCAAATTAATACTGGAAATCCTTGATAATAGAGTTAAAAATGTTATAAAAGAAGATCTCCTTCCTATATATATTTCTTATGCTCAACCTTGCAATGCTCCTCTGGGCGCCAGGCCAACAATTTCAGTGTATGCACCTGTGCAGGGGTTATGAGGAGCTGCCAGTGCCCTGCAGAATTCACTGGGAAGAGAATTGTGTTCTGTCTCCCTCGTCTTTGTCAGGAGATATGTAGTGCTAAGTTTTCTTACTCTACTGTCTTGGGATCCACTTGTTTGTTTGTTTGTTTATTATTTGTTTGGTTTTTTAGCACAATTTGTTTCCGTGCTCTATTCCCAGTTATTAAGTTTTTCTATTCTCTTTGTTACCGCTAGAGCTGGTTTTAGCAGAGCAATGCACATTTACACCCCTGTAGGGATGGTTGACTTGATCAGCATGACTTTTTAAAAAAATCTATGAGCTCTGGTGTCATCCTGCATCTGCCATCTTCCACACCAATTTCATTCCAGGCAGTTCATAGGCACTTTGGTCCACACGTTACAGATAGTCATTAAATGATAAACTGTAGCTCAACCAAAACAAGCTGAGGCAACAATTACCAGATGTTAGACAGCTAAAAGCTAAAATCAGGTCCATCCAAGGCAGCACCTCAGATTATGCAGTTTCAGGCCAATATAAACTCTGTAACTATTAATGGCAAAAATCACATTTACTGGCCTATATTATCTGGACTCTTTTGTTCAGTCTTAGTGTAGGACCCTGGCTTTGTTGAAAGCTATGTTGGAAGGGTTAGACAGACCCAACTGTGACCTTCAGGCAGACCACAATAAATAGGCTGACTAGTTTTTATAGATGTCAAGGTTTTCTTAACTGTGCATGATGCATCGAAGGATGATTATTTGTCAGATGTCTCTGTGCCACCACCTCCATACTCACATCAGACATGTCAAGCAGTCTCTTTTAGCACAGAAACACATTCAGTTCCAGACACATGAATTCCAAATGCTTGCAATTTTGCTTTTTACTTTCAAAATGGACTGTAAAAATCGTGTTGCATTTTTGCTAGCTTTTACCATCATCTAGATGAATGATGTGTGCTATATATGTTTACTATCCCAAATGCTTTCTGACAGAAATAACAATATTTTTGTATTTAGGCCATGCTTTTCACATCAACATCAGGTTTTAATAAAGAAAGGGCTCTGAATTTTGAAGTGACCATGGCTGGTTGAAGAAAGGAGTCTCAAAGTATCTCAGTTTTCACATCTTGGTTGATTTCTCAACATTGGTGGGAATTCAGAGGAGAAAATCTGTTGATGCAAAAAGTTGTTGCCAGTGCCACTAGGAATTCAGACATTGCCACGGCAAGTTCATCAAGTTCCCATTTGACTTTCAGCAGGGACCATTCAGGTTTGGAGTAGGTTGGTATGAAGCAATTTTCTAGGAATGATGTTCAGTAGAGTGTGACCTCTGCGCTGAGGTGATTTTGCTCATATCACATGCAGAGTTTTTCCTGTTTCAGGCACAGGTTGATAGTATCCAGCCTCTTGTAATTTAATTCCAAATTGGTCTGGAATTTGAGAGTAAATTTGTATGTGTATAGTAGATTGCGTTATACTACTGCTGTATTTCTTTCAAAGATTATTATGTGTGTAAATTGAATGTCAAGTATTTAAACAGCTCCAATCCTGTGAGTACCTCAGATGATTAATTCTTTGTGTCCATTGCTAAGTGCTTGATCCAAAATACATTGAGTCAATGGAGAGATCAACATCAAATCTTAAATCCTTAAATCCTCAAAGTCTTTGACTGTAGGAGCTGGGTTCTGCTCACTGTTTCACTAAGGTAACACAGAGTTCATACAACACAAGAGCAACAGGCCTAGATCAAGCTCTTGTGAATACTGCTGCCTTACAACTAATGCCTGTTTCCCTCTCTGCCATCCCGATTGCTGCTGTAAAGCAGACAGATTGATTCATTTTCTGCATGTAATGGGATGCTTACCCTCTGGTTCCATTTCCCTGATAAGTTGTTTGAGTGGTTTGTGTATGTTGACTGAGAATAAATAAGTTGGGAGCACATAGATCATAGGATGGCTTATGTTTTTACTAGCGAGGTGGCTCTTGTTGGGTTTTAGACTGCAAACTCCCATGGAACCCTGGAGGGAGAAACCAACCCTGGCAGCTCAGATACAGCAAAGGCATCAAATGAAAAAACCCGAAAGCAACAGATTTGTGGGAACATAATGCCCCTGGAAACCCTCCTTATATTAAAGTCTAACATAGCTTCATACTGTGCATTTCTCAAATAAAAGTATGGTTCCTCATAAAACAAATATTCAAAAGTTTTAAATATTTCAAAACAGTTTTTTTGATGTGTTGTACAAACGTGCTCCCAGTACATAAGTTTGTATAAAATTTAAATGTTTCGTATCCTGCTCTTTCCCTCATTAGATTATTGCAGGAGTATATTTTCACTCTGTTTCCATTTTATGAAAAAAGTGTTGGATGTGAAAAGAAGTAGCTCTGACATCCACCAGCAGAGAAGCAGCACTTGTGAAATTCATTTGCACATAACCACAAAATGCTGAAGGGTATGCTTCACATCACTTGACTTTGTTCTGAAAGAAGTGAGACCATTCAAACAAGTAACTTCAGATGTTTGTTTAGGTACTTTGTCAAATCAGAGTATAGTTTAAGTGAGAAAATGTTATCTAGTGATTGATCTTCAGAACTCTTCACTGGAAAATACGTTGGCAATATTAGACTCCTATATAAAATACAGATAAACCAGTGAATTAGCATGAGTCAGGAGGCAAAACTGAGCAATAGAAGAGGCAGCAACCCAGGCCTTAGGCACTGCTGGGCAGAGTGGCTTCCCTAGTCCCATATTGTGGGTTTTATCTGTATAATGCCACATAGCACATATAGGACTCCAAAGACCCCCACAGGGCAAAGCCAGGCAGGAGTGAAATGTCCTGGAAAAGGGCTGGAGTCAGATGGCAGACCCTGGGGCCAGCCCATGCTGACCTCTGCTTCATACTACTGCAGGCCTCACCTGGAGTTAGGTACTTAATCCCAGTTTTCCCATTCATGAAGGACAAATGGAAGAATATTTCTCATGTATTGAAGTATAAATATGCATTTTATACAGAGGCATACAGTCATTTATCAGAGACCACACCTGCAGCACAGAGAGCAGCTCCCTGGCCAGGTGAGAGCTAGTCCCAGTTTAACCTGCTTCAAACCAAGGACTCAAAGGTGCACATGCTGCTGCTGGCACCCGCCTGTCAGGCAGGGCTCCTAATGCAGCAGCAGGAGGTAGAATACAGGGAAAGACCTGAAGTCATTGTGGGTAAAAACTGGGTGTAAATAGATCCTATGAAGCCACAAGAGCAACTAGCATCAGCGTCCTCTAATAGCAGTTTCCATTCAAGTGCTCACCACGGGGAATGGACTCATATGCTGCATTTTGATTAAAATTTTTCAAGGTCATTTCCCAGATACAGAAACGTAACCTTTTTCAATTTAGCTGGAAGTAAGCAAGATAATTTCTGCATAACATGGCCATTTTTCATCTCATCCCGCTTATCCAGTGCATCCTTCCCCTTATGTTGCTCATTGTCATTCACAGTCTGATGTTCACGGACACTGTTAAAAGCTTTTCATTTCACATCTGGAAGCTGAAGCTGTCTTAAAACTTCCCTCATCTGTTTCATCAGTCAACAAGAAGAATGAGGCCCTGGGACCACAGAGTGTAATTATAGGTGAGATTAGTCCAGGAAATGAAACACCTGCATGTCCCTTCTGTAAACATGCGCTGCTATTCTGCAGCAGCTTGGACTGTGATTTCAATAATGAACCTACATTGTTTAACTGGAGTTTAGTTTGCTGCATGGTGCATTGCATCTCTTTATTTTCAATGAGATTTTGGAGTGCTGATTTGTGGGTGTCTCTAATACCATGTTGAACATTTTTAACTCGGTTTTGCTCAAATAGCTGCTATCAAATTACAGACTGTTAGGGAATAGACTACCTTAGCTTATTAAATTATTTGGTATACTGCTTTGTGCAGAACTTGTTTAAAAACTGCTTATACAGAATGCACTTAGCATAAGTAAGTTTGCTTAGTGTAATTTGTGAAAGCTGTGAATCTTTGAACTTTCTACTTTGTTAAGTAAAAAAGGCCACAGAATCTTCAAGCTAGAAGATAAGGGGAGCTGCGTCCCTGGAGACAAATAAAGGAACAGAATTATGCCTAAGAAAACAGAAGAATATTTTGACTATTACCAAGAACTTATTTTCTCCAGCTGCAGGTGCAAAATAATAACTGAAGATCAGGACTTTGACTGACAGCCTGCCTAAAGTAAATGAAGAGATCCAACGAAGAACAGAGGGACCCCAAACTCTGATTTTGCAGTTTTCTCAGAGTGATACATTGGGGGGGAGGGATAGATTGTGAGGATATAATTGTCCAAGTTTATTTGTTTATTTGTTTGTTTTGTTTGTGGGTTTTTTTGTGGTTTGTTTGTTTGTTTGGTGGTTGTTGTTGTTGTTGCTGTTGTTGGTGGTGGTGGTGTGTTGTTTGTTTTTTTTTCTCCCCCTGAGGGCGCATCTTCAGGAGGCACACAACCTGAGCTGCTCTACACTGTACCTTGTGAAGAAATTATTTATTTTAGAAGAATTTCTGGAATCCATGCCTGAGTCTCCGCTATGGGAAACCTAGGAACTTCTCTAACACAATGAAAACAAAGGGACTTTAACTACATTTAACATAAAACTGAAGGTTAATGACATCACTCTGAACAATCTAAACATAGTAAAAGACATTTAGTTCTGAAGTACTAACTATAGACTCAGCACAAAAGCAAAGCATATTTGTCCAAAACGGTCAGACACAGCCCACAATCCGTGTTCAGGAATTAGTGAAGGCAAACAAATAAGGACCAGATCCAAATCTTGAATAAGTCAACAGGAGTTTTTCCTTTGGTTTTGGTGGGCTTTGAGTCCAAAATTCTTGGTTTGCCTCTGTCCTTGCTAAAATCAACATCAGAAACTCTACTGATGTCAGTGACACAGAAACTGGTGGCAGAGGTCTTATTTCATAATTAAACACAAAACGGATGTCATTTCAATTGGAATAAAATATCCAGATGAGGTTGTAAGGTCATGACCACAGTCTTTAACTCTGAGAAGTCCTGCTCTGTGTAATTCAGAACCCTGAAGCACAGGGAAAGTTTGCTGTTCTAGCTATTGAGTTACTGTGCACACAGTTGCTTGAAGAAATTTAAATCCTTTAAGTAATTTACTACCAGAAATATCTCAGTCATGACGCATCTTCAGGACTAGATGGGTTTTCAGGTTCTGCACTTTGAACTCCGGTGATTACAGTGGAACTCAAAGAAATGTAGCATGTTTTGTATTTGATGCTTTAGTTTTCTTTTTCTTTTCTTACTCATAGTAATAATATTAATATTCTTAACTTATCTCGTATTTTATTATGCCTAAAGACATGCAATTGTGTTGTCATTTAAAGAATTACAAGATGTGTTTACTCAGAACACTACATTGCTCATAGTTTTGCAGATACTGGGACTCATACTTTAAACAGAAATACTTCTGTCATTGTATTGAAGCTATTTAATTCTACACCTATTGCAATAAAAAAAAATCGACAGGTTTTTATGAATCATCACTTTCATAGTTGCTATAAATGTTAATGAAAAAACTGAGTGAAGAAACTGCATGAGTGATAAAAGTCATAACTTACACCAGACTTAATTTGTATATCCACTATAAACTCAGTCTTCTACGGATCCACAGGTTTTTGTCTGGTGTGCTTTTTCAAGTGTTAGCAATATTGCAGCAGTGCTACTCCACACACCACTACTGTCATTGTGGGGCCATTCTCTGTGTACATAAATGATTTTTTTTCAGACCTGAAGCCATTAGCAATGGATTAACAAAATTAGAAATCTAAGGGCTTGTGCTATTGGAGCTGATGCTTTCCTTGTGACGAAACCTGCATGGAGATTTGGGTTGAGTTTGCAGATTTCTGGTTCTTTGAAGACTGTCTTGTGCCATCATTATGAAACATGAACCAGTGGGGGCTGGAAGAATGAACATCTTAATAACGCAGCCAAATTTTGACTCAAACCGCTGTTAAAAGCTCCTTGAAAGCACTAACAGAGACGGATCTTCCTCATTGTGGAGATGAGAAGGATGGAGAAAATGAATGAGGTCTCTGGATAAGCCAACCAAAGGTGTATTTGCTGTTTTCTGGAATACTTCCAGAGAAACTTTGCAGTTGCTTTCCATGTCCAGGAGTTGTTAAAAGAAAGTGTCCTCAGATCAGCAAAAAATGTCATGGTGCCTAAAGTGAAATGGAAAATAGGTATTACTTTCCTGATATGCAATGAAGGGCATTCATACAGACTCATATGCTACAATTCACACATACTCTGTTTCTGAGAGGAGTGAGTGATTCTCACATCCTCACATGGAGGAAGAGAGGTTTCCCAATTTGAATGTGAATAACATTCACAGATTTAGGCTTTCTTTGAAAATTGTTTAACATTAACAACTGAAACTCCGATATTGTATTATCTCTAAATGCACAATTATTTTTTTGCTAATTTTTGGCCTCAGAATGGCAAGGAATCCCAAAGTTTGTCCTAAATAAATATGAAAAGCTATTATTTCAAATGGGTTTGGATATGCTGCCTTTTGATGCTCTTTCATCTTCAGATGGGAAGAATAGAAGCCCTGATTAGATTTTTCTGTTGCTCAACATCTTAAATATTTTCATCAGGCATCTTTTTAAGGATTCCCTTTCCAAAACAAGGATTTCCAGACTATCTATCTTTCTCAGAAGGGGAAGTTAATTCTTATTCTATATAATTCCAGTAAGAAAGCTCAGGTCTTTAGGGTATTTCTTGCAAAAGGCAAAGCCAGGCTCAGCTTCAGGACAGCCAGCCTACTCAGGTCGGGTCTACCTTCAGAAGAGATCCCAGATGGGCAGTGTTGCATGGTGAAAGGGATGAAGTGTCTGGAAAGGGTGGTTGCTCAGACAGGACTGTGCCAAGCGCTGCCAAGTACCCAATGTTACTTTCCTGTATGTCCTTTTAGAGACTTCTCCTTTCTCTGCTGGTGTTATCTACACTTTGAATCACTTTGTAAGCACCATGTGTGTTCGTTTAAGACTGATTGATACCTACATTTAGTCACTAATATGGATTTTAAGTCTCTACTGAATACTTTGGCTCCTTCAGAGTTCTTGGCAATGTACTAATCCCTCTGAGGAACACAGGAAAGGAGAGGAGCAGGCCCAGTGGTAATACATCTCTGATAGAACATCATCTGCCCTCTGAAAAGTATTCCCTGAAACCCCTCATTACCACACAGATCAACAGATTCTTCCATCATTCTGCATCCAACAGATTTGCATCATTTCTTCAATGTTCATACTTGCTGTAGTTTTCTCTGCAAAATCTATTTTAGCTGTCCCAATTTCCCTTTAAAATACTGTTTGTCACAATTTATGTCTCTTTTTCAGCGGAATTTGTATGCCTAGTTGACAGAGAAGTAATTACATTAACGGATGTGCCACGTTTTCTCACTGGAAGGCTCTACAGCAAGATTGTTTGCCTTTCCAAAAACATTTTTTTTAGCTCTGTCTCAGAAGTTGTTGTCCTGATGAAGCAAAAATTGAATATAATTCTCTGGTCTGTGTTATTTTAAAAAATCATAGTAACACCCTTGACTCTAAAATTGATTTTCTGGTTGTATTTGGTTGTATTTGGTTGTATTTTGTAAACGTACTTCAAACACTCACATTCAGTCCACAAACCATGTACATCTTGCATCCCTGAAATGCAGCTACTAAATTTTTCTATGATGTTATTCTGGGGTATTCTCCTAACTGGTTTCAGCTTGGTTTGTATGGTGGTATACAGAGTCTGTTGCCTACCTAGTAATTTTTTTCTTCCAAGAAAACCTCAACCACCATCTTCTGCTTACTTCTGTCTCTCCAATCAGTACTAAAACCATTTTACAAGGGCATGTGCCAAGGAAGTATCAGATGAAGGACTTGTAACTTCAGAGGAAGGTCTAATTTTTGTGATTTTGATATTTTAAGATGTTTTTCTCTCAACTTACAGGACTGCATGCTGAAAAGTAAGGCTAGTAAGGGACTACCTGGGTTGAAAGTGAATCACTCCTGGAATATTTGTAGGTTTTACTGACATAAATTGATGTGAGCAGAAGTGACTAGACATTATAGTTAACTGTTAAGTCACACCATGAGCTGAAGAATATCCAGGGCATTGCATGTTGAAGTAAGCTTATGAGTAGCACTAAGAACTACCAATTATACACAGCTCTGACAAAACTGCCCTTGAGGTGTTAGATTATAAACAGTCTGATAGGTATTTAGCTGCTCTAAGTGAAAATATCCAAAGAGGGGAAGTACCTTTTTCCAAGAGTTTTGAATGCTTTTGAAACCTCAGGGCTACCTTATAAATAAATATCAGGGAAAAATACTTTTAGAAAACTTCTACATAAATCACTGTGCTATGAGAGCTGGCAAGAGCTGCTGGCTCTCAGACACTCTGTTAACTCATGGCTCCTCACTGAACCCACTTAAGTGTTGGATTTACTCCCATTTTTCAGTATTTCTATAGGTTACTGCTATGTTTCTCTGACAATAAAGCTTCTCAGCAGTGAGCACTAACCTAGTGTGAAAACTCGTGCATGTAGATATGTCCAAGAGAATACTTATCACAACATGCAGCCTATGACTGGGCTGCCAATGCAGTTTGTAACTGTGCTAACCTGTACCAAAACACGTCAGCAGTGTTTTTTTTTTCATGAGATCTGTTTATCCTTTCAACAGAGTTCTCCAGGAAACTGCCTGCCTTGTCTGTTCTGAAAGCTGTGTCTTTGCTGTGTCTTCAGTCAGCAGAGCTACAGGAGACAGGACCAGATACGTGCAAAATGAGACACACATCTCTTTCCTGGACAATAGCTTTGGTAACAACAGTTATATATGCCATGGGCTGCATGGAGGGTCTATGTCCTTTGCTGCTCCCCAGTCCTCTGTAACACTAAATCTGAATTGCCAGTCTTCACTTTGAGTCCAAGAAGCTCACCGTGGTCTCTACCCTGCCCACAATGACAGCTCTTCTCCCCATATTGACCAATTTCCAAATGACTATATTTGTGCTTTCTCTTGTTCTGTGCCTTGTGTCTGGGGAAAAATGACTTACCAATAACACCCTCCCACTGACCCTACTGCTCTTCTGCAGATCACTCCTTCAAATTCTTTCCTTTGCTTCAAAATTTTTAAAACATAAGGAACTTCATATTTCCAATACTAGCATCTGTCATGGTGACCAGCACTATCTCCCTGGTTTCCTGAACTCCCTGGCTGTCTGTACTTGTTTCTCTATGGTGCTGAGAACAACGATGAGAGTGACACCCACACAACAGCATAACACAGAAACGATAACAACATCTCATAAAATAATGGATGAGCAGTTAAAATAAAAGCATCTATTAAGGGAGCTGAGGGAAAAAAAAGAAAAAGCTTAGCTGTTTGGCTTGACTCAGTAGCAAGTGGACAGCACAGAGCAGAGGACAGGCATAAAAGGAATACTTATGGAAGGATGACTGTATGATGCACAGATTACAGGTATGTGTTCTGATGGGAGAACTGGCACTCCCCAGATTTTTCTGGGGGAAGGTAGGTTCTTAGAAACGTTGTGAGACTTGTTGACTAAGTTGACTCTTTGTATACAGTTCTCTTGCTACTACCTAATAATGATTTCTGGCTACAGAACTCACGCTTGAGCACCATGTGCAAGTATTTTTGTAAGCAGACACTGCTACAAGCCTGCCTCTGCATCACAAGCGGAATTGTGCCCTATGGTCCCTTCAGTGTGAGTGCAGGGTGTAGGGACAAAAGAGAGGTGCTTTGTGTCAAGAAGTACAGTAGAAGGCTACGGTCAAGCTGTATTATGAAATGGAAATTCATGTAGAAAAGAAAAAAGGTGTGTGAGTGAAAAGCAACGAATCAGATGTCTCCTCAGATTAATTTATGTTACCCTAGAGGCCCAAAGTGTCTG
Source organism: Streptopelia decaocto (assembly GCF_964273445.1). Classification (NCBI taxonomy): domain Eukaryota; kingdom Metazoa; phylum Chordata; class Aves; order Columbiformes; family Columbidae; genus Streptopelia; species Streptopelia decaocto. Next base: position 138,498,486 of record NC_138655.1, on the reverse strand, counting down.
AGATGTCAGACTAGGACTGGCAGGGAGGACATGGGATCTACAGAAAATCTGTACCTTTCTGGAGGGGCAGCACCTGGCCAGGGTATACCAAGACATCTAACTTAGCGCTAGATAGGACTTGTGCAACGAACAATAGACTTGCTTTCTCTTTCTAGACCTCAGTTTTGGGCTTTAAGGAAACTGGACATTTTACATAAAATATAGATCTTCCTGTGAAATTACTTTAACAATGAGTTTTTTAATCCACTAGTATGCATCAATTATCGTCATCTTTGATGGCTTCAGTTTTCATGTACCAACTATTAAAATGCAGTTTCAAGATGTGTTGATTTTTAACTGAACAAAATAAATATACTGAACATGGCATCCTATGTTTGTATGCCCAGTTAAAAAGTAACATATACTCACTATCACTTTTTATGTCCCTTGATATCTTCCATTTTGTTCAGAAACTTAAAAAAAACCCCAAACTATTTTACTGTAGGATAATCATTTAAGTCACTTCACCAAGGTTGCTGGATGTGACAAATTACTTCCCTGACAAATGCCAGGACCATTAAATGCTTCCTTGTTTAGCAACAGATGTAGAAATGGCAAGCTTAGCTTCACACAGGTTTAAGCAGGGGTTCAGGCAGCTGGTTGAACAGATTGCTTTAGGGACCCAACATTTAATATAAAGGTAATTTGTATTTTGGTTTCTTTGGCTCTGAGTGTATCAGTATGTATACAGAAGTGGCAGAGAAAGGGTGAGAAAATCAAGAAGAAATTCAGAGCAGATGCAATGATGGTGACCTGGAAGCAGATCAAAAACAGAGAGAGAGTGAGTGACTAATTTTTTGGGATTAGATGTGGCTGAAGGAGGCATGGAATTAGTAGCAAAGGGTCTGCCTTCCTGTGTCCTTGGAACGAAGGGTAGGTACATAGTAAGTTTGCCTTATTAAAATAAGTTAAAGCTGTTTGATAAACTAAACAGCTGTGGACGGTAATGAAACTGAAAAGAAATTCATAAACCACAGGTTACAAACTGAGGCTGGCTGTTTCTGAAGAGAGTGAGGGAATGAATGCTGATCTCCCCATAATTTTAGAAAATAAAAATTTAAATATAAGAGCGAGGTTGATGTCCTCTCACTTTACCCATGTGAAGACAGAGTCCATCAATAATGTCTAGAAATGTCACTTCACTCTCTCTTCACTGACTGTGAATGAAATTTAGCCGTTTAACAGACTAGATACAAAATAAAGTGAACAGAGAGCTAAAGCGAGGTGAAAATAAATCTCAGATGTGCCTCTTGCATATCTAGAAGGATGATATAAATTAGTAATATCCTCTGAATGGAGGAGTTTCATTCAGTCTGGCAAGGACTGATGGATTATTTTTCTGTGTAAAGGGCCATTACTTTGGATTTTTTTTTCCAAGTTTCACTGTTGTTTTTGTGATATAAATATAAAGAAAACCATCAACCTAGACACTGTCTGTTCTGCATTGCCACACTTTTTTTGGTTTGTAAGAGGCAAGCATTACAAAAAAATGAGTAATGATGGTAAACTTGCAGGCTGTCTTTAACATTTGTGAAAATATCCTTTGGGAAGAGTTGGTGGACATCGGACCGTATATGCCACAAAATGACAAGGACAAAATTAGACAATGACTTGTTGCTGTCTGTATGCTGTTTATGATGCTCTGACATGAATGTGGAAAATGCAGCAACAAAAAGTGAGCATTGTGCTCGCCTGGAAGCTGTGGGGTACAGATCAGGTAGGATGGGTGATGAGTCCCCACTGTCACTTTTGCTGCCATGAAAGAGTTGCCTGGGTCACATATTGGTGAAAGCACGGACTGGCTCTTTAGGATTTTCAAGCCAGCATTTTTATTTGCATACACATTGAAATACTGATAAAATTCCCAGTCACGTGGCCGCATGCAAGGCCTTAATTACTGTGAGATTCTAACAGCCACTTTTGCACACAGGAGAGTGACCCACAACCTGTAAAATTTATTTCTGGCAGGACAGTACATTGCATTTGCCAGGTCTTACAGTTACCTGCTCAGTAACATGATGACTTGTGCCCTGGGATGTGCTGCTCGACACACACAGGCAAGTGGCCATATATGCCAGGGTGGCAGGGAATGTCAGCAGGGAGGACGCAGAACCTGAGTGACCAGGGTGAGGGACATCTCAGTCCAAAGCTCTTCTGGCCTTCACAAATGGGAGTGCTGCTGAGTTGGGCATGGCTTGTTGTGAACAAAGGCACAAAATTTAATGTCGTAGCTGAGGCAAACATGTGGCAATGGTGTCCTGTATCAGTCCTGATGGGCAGGGAATAATGTAGGCAGCTTTCCTCTGTCTGAGTGCAAGCACAGGAATGAGCTCGCTGAATTAGAGAAGTCCAACATGGGGTGAGTCTCCTGTCAAATGGCAATCTTCAGGAGGAAAGAGTTATAAGAAATTATTGTCATCTTTAAGATGTTCCCAGTTTATGTGATGAAGCTCATGAGAGGAAGGCAGATCTAATAGAAAATTTGAAAATGCATTATTTGACCCTGAGACAGAGGGAACAGTGAAAAATTTCTTCTAACAAATTAGAACCACCTGAGATTTCTTCCCCTTACATTATAAAATAAATTATTCCTCCCAAGCCTTTCAAAAGATGGCGAGAAAATAAAATTAGTTAATATTGCTTTTTACATCAAATTTCAATCTTTCAACCTATTTTTATAAGAAAAATATTTGCTGGAGTAAGCAGTTCTGGAAGATTGTTGCATGATTTATTTTTCCTTATTGTTACATAGCATTTCTGCTCTGCAGGTGTCAGATAGATGAAGTAAAATTGTCTCTCATTTCACCAAATAGCTTGTGAAAATAAGATGATGAAAAAAAAGAATATTTCACAGGATTGAGATCCCTAGAAAAAAGCTCCATATTTAGCAGAGTCCCTCAAGATTTCCCAGAGAAGTCTTTGGACAATTCTTGAGGTCTTTCCTTTGCCTGTTATATGAAGTTATTTTTCTGTTAACTTTAGGGAATATTTAATGTCACTGCTGAAGTCAGAGAGAACTTAGTACCTCCTTGAACTCAGTAAAGACTTCAGGATGTGAACAAGTTCAATTTCTTTCATTCGGCTCTAGGTAGGGAAAGCATGTTTTACAGAACAACCACTGAATTTCGAAAAATAATAATTAGGGCCTCACTTCAGTGAAACACTTAGGAAAGTGCTTAGCTAAACTTTGAATAGGGAAGTGTTTTATGGCTACTACATTGTTTATCTGAACAAAACTATTTTATTTTCATTCATTTTAAATGGTCACCTTCTTTCTATGGTGAGATCAGTTTTCAAACCTGTGACTTCAGACATAACGAACGAAGAAATGAATAGGGTGGGTGTTCAGAAGAGGAATTGAGGTTATCTGAGTCTTTTTCATCAACTACCTTTTGTTTACCTAAAAAAAAATGGTCTTATTTAGCTTAAAGATTGCAGCTGTATCATTTTTCCTTATAGTCAGAAAGAGTCTTGCTACACCAAGGGAAGAGCCTTCACAGGGTTTAAACAGTTGGGGAAGCTGGAAGATGTCCACTTGTGCTGTTTGTTGCTAGAGCCATCAATCTTGATCAGAGCTGGCAAACATATCAGGCTTTTGTACCACTGTCTGAGATAATATTCCTCACTGATTGAGTGAAAGAGCCATTCGGGAAAATTTCTCGGAGAAAAAATCGACAGCTTTTTCTCTTCACCCCATTAATTAAAATTGCCACATTCTGCCTGTCAATATGTCCTTTGAAGGCAGTGGAAAAACAGAGAGCTGATTTTTGCCTAAGGACTTATTAGTTCCAAAAGCAATGTAGTTCTGCACTTGCAGTCCTAAGGGTCTGTCCACTTGGCTGACGGCAGAGTCAGAAAACCAAAACATTTTTCCTACACCTTGTCATCAAGTTTATCTATTAATGATCCAAAGACGGTAAACTTTCCCTATTCTCGGTAACTTTTGTGAAGCATATCAAATGTGCAAAGCTTCAGAGAAAACTATAACTTGTCCTTAAAATGCCCTTCTGTTTTCGTTTATCCTATTGGTTACGGAATAGTTATTAAGGCTGTTTGTCCTGGTGCAGTGTTCTTCTCACACAGGCAGCAGAAGATATGTTATCCTCTGGTGTAAGCTAGAACAGAATAGGAAAGAAATGGGTGACTGAATATGAAACTGAAGTAAAAAGGAATTTTATTCCTTTCACTGAGGTCCTCCCCACTTGGACCCTTAACCCTCCCCATCCTTGTGCCCCTGATCCTGCACCCCTTCATTTATAGGTAGACCTGTGGCCCTGACTATAGCTGAGGCTGAAAATAGCCCTACTCTCTGCAGGCAGATCACAGCCCAGAAGAAAATGTCAGGGGATGCTGCCACAGAAGCAGCTGGATCAGGAACCACACCACTCATGTGAGCCTTGGGGTCTCTGGTGTTTTAGTTACAGCCACTACTCTGGGGATGAACTGGGAAGCAAGAGCTTCTGCATGCCACTTCAAGAACCCTCATTATTAGTATTTTTCCTAATGCTAACAGCTAGTGTTGAACCGTGTGGTTTTTTTTCTGAAGTAAAAGGTGTTGCAAGACACCTTTGTAAGACACCTGTGTTTGTATCACAAGCCCTCTCAGTGTCTGGCCAAATGAAACCTCCAAAAGTGTATATTTCTCTTTGCCTAGCCATCTGATTTTATTCTTTCTGGCTGTGGAATTACTTGTTCATTTGTCTTAAAGGCAGGGGAAAAGTTGTCAAAATTTTCTTAAGAATAATCGAGCTCTTAAAGTAATGTTAAATAGCCTCAGAAGATTTTTTTTACTTGTGCAAAGGTGCTGGTTTTCTTTGCTAGAAGAAAATGAGATGATTATAAAAGCAGTTTTAAATCTGTTCTGCTGAAGACAGGGTAGTGTATACTCTTCTGCAGCATCCACACGTGGATGTTCTTGCCAAGTCTGAAACAAACCTGTGCTGACAATTTGATCATCTTGTCCATCTGGTTTTCTGCTTGCACTGCTCCATCAAAAGCCTTCTGTGTTGCTGGCTCCAAATACCCTGTCAGGTTTAAGAGGAGATACTAGTCCAAGGTGTATCCAAGAGAGTTGTGGAGATTTCAAATAAAATCACTGGGATCCTGTGGGGATGTGACACCTCACAGATGCCTCTTATGTGCTATCAGACAACAGATGGTATGTATTTTTTGTCTTAAATAAAGCTGCAAAAGCAGGATGAGATTGGAGCACTAAATGTTGTTTAGTTAAATCAGAGAACCTACTACTTTTACTACTTCTTGAAGCCTTAGAATTAAGCACCTTTGCTCGGGTGGTACAACTGTCTTCTGGACCTTACAAACTCCCTGTTGGGCATCTCCTTGCTACAGACCACTTTACAGCCCACAGGGTAAAATACCAAACCATTTCCTCCACTCCAGTTAGGATTGTCTCTGAAGCAGCAGATATAAAGGCTGTAATTAGGGTAAAGAGGGTGACAGTGCCAGGCTCTGCCTCACTGCCCCTCTCAGCAGCTCCCACCAAACTGCTGTAGACTGCAGGTGATGAAGCCAAGGGCTGGAGGTCATGGTCAGCTGTTTTACGTGCCTGTGTGGCACAGTGCAGCTGCACTGCAGGAATCATGGCTATGAGTCTGAGCAAAGATAACTCACCTTGCTTTTCCTGCCCTTTCCTGTCTGTCCCACTGATTCTTAGCGTTTTGCCTCAGGGACTAGCTGACACTATACACCCATGTGTGGGTCAGCGGGGATGAGAACTACTTTTGTCATACAAAGACAAGTAGTCTTGTTAGTGAATCACAACCTTAACCCTGTTTGAGCTGATGTGAGTTACCTGTGTGACCAGAAAGCAGTTCTGATGCATCGTCAGGATGTGTTCCCAGCTCTGCTCCAGCTCCTGCCTGTTGTCAGGGCTGCACTACATTGGGCCATGTGCATCAGTCCAACCATCGTGCAGATCATGGTGCTCCCTGCTCTAACATACTTTTGAATGAGTTTGCAATCTGCTCACTCTGCTTCATTTTAATGAAACTTTGAATTACTGTGAGACTTGACCTTCACCTCAGGTGCAGTGCTGCTATCCAAGCCTCTTTTTTTTTCCCTCCAGCAGTACCCAACACATTGCAGTACAGCTGTGGAGTTCGGATCTTCATGTAGCCATCTCCGGCATGCAGAATATGTGCTTACCACGTCCTTGGTTGGCTTGTTGGGAACAGGACTCCAGGCAAGGAAATTCATCTCCAAACCCCAAGTGGGTATGAACAAAGGGAAAGTGGCTTGGATGTAACACTCCATGTGTTTGGAGTGTATTTCTTTCCTATGAGCAGTTTATTCCAGATCGTTTTACAACACATCTGCATCCTCTTCTGCCAACATGCTGCTTTGAGGCGGTGCCCATGAAATAAAATACTTTAATTTTTATGTGTGCTTTTATTTCTTTACAAAAACTGCAATACAGGTTTTTTCTTCCCTCATCTCTTTTGTACCACTGGTACTTTTCCCAGATGGCAACCAGAAGCCTTACATAAGGCAGCCTTACATAAGGCATGGTTCAACCACCAAAAAGAAATACATATATTATATAGAAATGTAATATCATTATATCATAATACAATAAAATATTAATATATAATATATAAATACATATCATAGCAATATGATATAATGCAATATAATGTAATGATACTATATATTATGTCATCCCTGGGGCACCCTTCAGAGCAGATGTCGCCAGTGCAGACTCTGTTGAGTATTTGACCTATGAAACCATAGCTCCTTTAAGGTGAATCCAAGTCTGGAAATTCTAATTACAGTAATACAAAGTTGCTAATAACTTCTGGGAAAATGCCCCAAACCCCCTGTACTTTCCTTTCAAAGACCCGGACAATTATATTTTTTCTTTATTCACACAAAACAATTTTTTTTTTTTTTTTTTTTTAATTTTCATGCTAAGCACATTTTCATGGTGGATATTGTGTGTTTTGCAACCAGAGATAAAATGCTATTTATTGGCTTCCTTTGCAAGATTTCTGAATAAAAGTAGTCGCTACTGTTTATTTTCATGAAATGATGAGATTATTTTTTTCCATTTCAATTATAGATATTTGGAACCTACAACCAACATAATTATTGTATTAGCCTTCTGACACTGGGTTTGGAGTTTTCCAGTTTGGTAAATTGTTTGAAAATATGTTAATAGAATATGCTTTTCTCTTACATTTTTTAATGTAATTTTATAGCAAAGTATAATTACTTTTGCTTCTACAATTACTTATTTTGTTCTATGTCATTGGCACATCTGGCAAAATGACTCAAGGAAAAGGACAAGTGTACATATTCCTTGAACCTAATTTGTCAGAAAATTCATAGAATACTCACTATCAGTTAAAACATTGATAGTGATTTGGGGTCTGAAGGGTACTTTCCCTAAATCAGAGGCAGCAAAAGTGCTTTCAGCTCAGTCTAAGACCTGAATTGACAGAGATTTGACTTCATTCTGACCAGAAAAATGATATATTTCTGTATCAGCTGTGAAGACAGTAACATCTGGCAGAATGAAGGGTAGGCAACATGGGAATAATAATTTTCTTTTAGAGCCTTTCCATCAATCTTTTTGGTTTCAGTGCTTGGAGGCTGAACTAATTTTGGTCCTATCAGCCTGTTCTGAATCTTCAGTGAATGTATAATATGGCTGTTACAGGGAGACGTGTTTCAGTCAGCCTTAAAGTGGGATTTGGATCTGCCTAGAATTTAATACTAAAACTCCTGAAAATGGAGACAGTAAAAAACTGCAGACAGCCAATTAATGAAATAGATAATTGAGAGGGTCAGTCCATCAGACTGAGTCTCTGCCATTCTCAGCTCATTGTTTTGATCATCAGCTGCAGTGGTGTAAAATTCCAGTGCATCAGTGTTGGAGAAACCAATAGATTTTCATTTGTGAGTCCTATTTTGTGGAGATTGGCAGTTGTGATAGTTTGGAACCATAGACCTGAAAACATAACTAAAAGGTTTGTAATTAGAACAATTGCTTAAGTTTCCATGTCCTAATGAATTTCTGGAGACTGAGGTCTTTTGCGATAAACTATAGAACATTTATGTTGAAAGTCAGACCAGATAATTTCCAGACTTCATGTTAGTGGAAAATGGAGAATGACTTGTTTGTTGAGGTCTTCAACTGGACAAAAAAGAAAAAAAAAGAGGTTTTGAGAAATGACAGGAAGGCCACATTTAATTTTCAGGGAGAAAAATGTGTTTCCAAATCCTTCCTGTTATATTTCTGCCTGTCTTCCAGATAAACACATAACAGGTGTTCCCTATATGGTTTTTCAGGTCTGAGAGCCTATGAAACCTTTCTTCTCATATTCTCACAGTGTCCAACCCATATAATTATGGTATAAAATACCTTCAAAAGCTGAGCTTGAGCATTAAAGTATTAAACAACAAACACCTTAAGAGAAGTAGAGTTTTGATTTTTTTGCACTTTTCTCCGTGCTCATCTTCTGCCAACTCATCTTCTCTTTAACAGGTGACATCAGCTCTTCTGCCATCTCCTTCAGCTCTACTGGTGTGAAGTGTGTTTGTCGCTTCCAGAGCATAACTGAAGAAGAATGTCCACGTATTCAACCTTCAGGATGAAGGAAATTCAACACAAGAAGTGTTTTCACACTGCATTTTCTCTGGAAACCAAGCCAATGCCAGGGTCTTCCTTTTCCCTTTCTTTTCCTGTATTGCAGTTTACCATCTCCTCACTGCCTCACTGCACTTTCCTCTACAAAATCTATGAACCGTTTGAGATAGATGTAGGAAAAAAACAACCAACCAACCAAACAAAAAAACCAGAATGGTTTCGGAGGTGTGGTGTTGTTTTGTTTTGTGGGGTTTTTTTGTGTGTTTTTGTTTGTTTGTTTTGTTTTGTTTTGTTTTTTTAGAGAGAAAATAATCAAAATTCATCCTGGTGGTGTAGAAAAGTCTCTTGATCTCAGAGAAGGAGGAGTGGAAACACTTAAGGTACTTCCATAAATGTGCATTAGTCTGGTTAGTAACAAATGCTGTTCTACCTGGATAAGGAATCTGGCCTAAGAGAAGGTAAGAATAGATTAATGCACATCAGAATTAAGTAGTCAATATACTTGGACCCCCAAGACAAAAATGTGACACTATTTAGTTCATAAAAGACTACACTCCCCTGACTAAGGCACTGTGAAAAAATGTCAAAGGAATTAATTAGTAAGTGAGAGATTTTTGAAAACTAAAAAAAACCCCAAAACGAAAAACAACACTCCCCAAAAAAACCCCACAACACTAAATAAAAAGAATAAATGTGTTATAGACAAGAAGGTCAAGAAGCCAAGTGGCCCTACTGATGTGCATGGTCTCATGATATTCTGACACTCTCAAACCACATTTTGACTGAGTCAGTTGTAGCAGAGAATTAGGTAGACAATGAGAGTTTTGTGAAATATAGAGGTGAAGGAATGAAAAAATGTGCAGTAAGAAAAGATGTCCAAAATCTGAGTCTGGTTTAAATTTTGCATATTGAATTCTGTGCAAAAATGCAACTACAACACCTATATTCTACTGCCATAGTCCACCATGGCTCTTTGTTAATCCCACTTTCTCCTTAGTTCCAGTTGTAACATTGTATTTTGCATATTGTAGTTTCCATCTTGGAAATTAGTGTTTAATATTTCAGCTGCTTCTGACCACACTGAAACTTGACTTTACTACTTACTCAGATATATTTCCCAAGGAATCCGATGATCTGTGTTTTTTAAAGTGCAATAAAAATAGCAAACCTCTGTTGATTTCAGATATTTTTTTCCAAGTTACTATATCCAACACAGCTTGGTTTTGAGAAAATTGAAATGTGCAGGAAAATTGCTCTTGGTTCTTGTCTATTCTGGATCACTCACAGCTAACACACCAATGGTGGAGATGGATTCCAAACCTAAAAAAAGCTGATGGAGATTAGCAAGGACTTTTACTGCTGTAGCTCTTGCCAGTGGAAGACAAAACAACACTTTTCATGTGAAGCAGAATGTCCCCAGTGAAATCAGTCTGAGAAAGGCAAAAGGATGGAGGCTTTGCAGCATGAAGCAGTGGGAATTTTTAAAGGCTTTCACTAGAGGGAAGAGTTTGGCCTTTTAGGAGAATAAAGTGGCTATTTTGTGGGAGCAGTCAAGGGCTATAGTCACAATAGGGGTACGGATCTGCTATGAATCCATCCTGCTATGGCGGATTATTTGGGATGTTATTTTAAGCTTAGACTTGCGGAAGTATTCACTGCCTTGCTCCTATGCCATTAAGGATCAGAGTCTTGCATTGGAGATATTACTATGACATAATGTTGATAACATCTTTCATGCTGTGCCACATGGCATCGTGAAAATGTGAGAGATTTTTCAGGATGAATGGTACAGATATTTGAGCTACCAGAGACAGTAGGACTATTTTCTAAGCTTGACCCTCTAATGCATTTGGAGAATTCATGTTACTAAATACATTTAAAGAGCTAGGCTTTTCCTATTCTTGTAACATGTAAAAGATTTCATGACCATTCTACATGTCTCTGCCACACAGTCTGAACACTAACCACCCCTTACCCATGATCTTGAAATCCATATGAGCAAAAATGTTTGATTTTGTTTTGTTTGTTTGTTTCGGTATTATAAAATTCATTCACACTCAACAGCCATTTGTGAAAATCAGTAATATCTCTCAGCAGAGAAGAACCTCAGAGCAATACCTGAAAACAGCAGAGAAACATACAAAATTCTCTGTGAAGCAGAGTGGTTTTCAGTTTTGAAATGGAGTGATCATCTTTGGCTGTTGCTTTTAAACTGCAGCCATGCATACAATTATTCTGCATTTCAAATCAGAACTACTAGCAATATGATGGAAAAATATTGGTAGAGATGAAGTCTATTTTGATGTGCAATATCGTGAATGCTTTGCTACCAGGAGAAATAAAAAGCAGCCCTCCAAAATTCAGGTGAACATTTGAGGCTTTTAGGGGAGTTCCCCATTGAAAATGAGATATTGCAAACTAGTAGTTATTTGTTATTACATATTATTCTGTGATGGAGTGACTACATCAGTGGACAAAGGAAGAGCTATGGATGCCATCTATCTATACTTCTGTAAGGGCCTTTGACATAGTCCCCCACAACATCCTTCTATCTGAATTGGAGAGATATGGATTTGATGGGTGGACTGTTCAGTGAGTAAGCAACTGGTTGGATGGCCACATCCAGAGGGTAGTGGTCAACGGCTCAATGTCCAGATGGAGACTGGTGACAAGTGGTGTCCCTCAGGGGTCTGTACTGAGACCAGTACTGTTTAATATCCTCATCAATTACATCAATTACATAGACAGTGGAATCCAGTACACCCTCAGCAAGTTTGCAGATGACACCAAGCTGAGTGGTGCAGTTGACATGCCTAAGGGACAGGATGCCATCCAGAGGGACCTGGATGAGCTTGAGAGGTAGGCCCATGCAAACATCACGGGGTTCAACAAGGCCAAGTGCAAGGTCCTGCACCTGAGTTGGGGCACAGGCTGTAGGATGAAAGCACTGAGAGCAGCTCTGCACAGGACTTGGGACTTGGTTCTACAGTTATAAACTAAAAGAGGGTATATTTAGATCAGCTATAAGGAAGAAATTTTTTACAATAAGGGTGATGAAACACTGGAACAGGTTGCCCAGAGAGGCAATAGATGTCCCATCCCTGGAAACATTCAAGGTCAGGTTGGATGAGGCTCTGAGCAACCTGATCTAGTCAAAGATGTCCCTGGTCATTGCCGGAGGGATTGAACTAGAGGGCCTTTGAAGGTCCCTTCCAACCAAAACTATTCTATGATTCTATGATTATCAAAGACAACAGTTAAGTCCATATCCATCAGTTCTGAGTTTGTCTAATTTCCTTAAAATATCTCCCAAGACAGACACTCAGGATCTCCTGGGGCCATCCGTCCCCCAGATGAGGAAGGACTTTCTAAGACAGAAATGTGTAACTGCTAATTGAAACACATTAGACTTGGAATTTATCCAAACAATATGAAAAAAGGTTTTTCCCCCTTTTTCTTTGCAGATACTGTTTGGGTGCAGAAGGCTTCATTAAATAAGACATACTTGATGCCAAAAAATCATTTATTTCAGAGTTACATTTGTCAGCCCAAGGAACCTGATGGGTAGTGATGCTCCAGCATCTCCTGAGCAGCTTTATTATTCACGGAGCAGAATAGCAAATGCAACTGTATTCAGGAGGTGCCACTGAAAGATTTCATCTGTTGGATGAATGAAAACATTCTTAGGATATGCTTGACTGCCACCGTGCCTCATGCTTGTCTAATTGCCTAATGTTATTTGTGTATATTGACCACCGGTGATGCTTTGTCTAATAATATACCTTGTTCTGGGCCGGGACATTTTTCTCTTCCACTGTCTTCCTGTGCTAGCTGGCTGCTGCAGCTCATCTGCATTGCTTTAGAAGCCGGTCTCTCTTGGCAGGTTGACAAATTCTCTGCCAAAATGAATTCTGCTGAAGACCTGGTGGTTTTGAATGTTATAGAACCAGTTTGGGAAAGGGCTTTGGGGTTTTGTCTTTCTGAGGACTGCTGACATTCACAGACAGTGTAGGGATGCTTTGCCTAAGTCTGTTTTGCCTTTGTGCCAACAGAGGTGTCATCGTGATGTGAAGGAGACTTTAACTTTCTTGCTGACTTTGTCACGGGTAGTACCCACGGTGTTTTTCAGTGTTCTCTTGTTGCCCAGAAAGAGGCAGTTTTATAGCAGAAGTTGAGAAAATGAATACCAAAAGGTTACTAGCAAGGCATACAAATAGTACTGTGTGTGTTGCATGCATTTGATATGCTCATCCTTTTTTTTTTTTTTTTTTTTTTTAATATATACTAATATACAGATGGGCCTAATTAATGGAGAAGGGCTCAGTTCTCTCAGCTACATGAGACATCTAAAAAGTATGAGCAATTTAGTCAGGCCTTCTGCACCCCAACCCCTCCTCAGCTTAATAGCCACCTTTAAGCAAAGTAGTTGCTGGAGTGCAAGAGCTGAATCCACTCCCTGACCAACACTGCCTGAAATTGCATCACTTTCACCCTAGTCAGACAATTGGGACTATAAGTGTAGAGTCTATGTAGGTATTTTGTATTATATGTGCATGTTTAAATATATGCATGTATGTAGTCTCTGAATGCTAGAGGGCTCCCTAAGACACAGCTCTCAGAAAAAACTGTTGAATATTTTTATTTCTAATACTTCAGAATGTTTTAAATATTTTGAAAAATTCACTAACTACAGGGAAGAAATCGTTTATCTCATGGCTAAGCACTATTGTGAAGAAAGAGATTTTGGTATGAAATTCTGATCAGAGAGCAGAAAGACAGGTAGTCACTCAGGAATAGGTGGTTCAGGGGGAGGAAGGGACAGCTTTTCCACACTGACTCCTGTGAGAACTTTGGTTAGGACTTAGAGGCAGTTTTAGATGTGTCTAGAATACAATGATCTGACAGGTTGTGAGTTTTTACCAATGAAAACATGCTTGGAGGAAAAGTTTAAATTTTGAGTGTAGGAGCCTAAATCTGCCAGTGGTAGCTTAAATGGATTCAGTGAGGCTAGCACTTTGTTTGTGATCATTTATCTCAGGACCACACAGTAAGTTTGTGGCAGGGAAATGACCCAAATGTAGCTCTGCTGAGTCTATGAATTTCAGTGTCTTAACCACAGGTTTTTGCTTGATTTTAATAGGTATTTCTGTGACTTTTAATGCTATTGTGCTACTAGCTCATTTTTAGAGACTTTAAGAAAGTTCTTGATGGGGTCAGGGTTATTAAACTGTTTAAGTAATAGTTGTTTTGTATTCATTTATACTTGATTAACTTAAGAGATGAAGACATTCTAACATTTTAAAAATGAGTCTGACTTTAATTGCAAAAATAGAAGCCTCTCATAAAGCCAAAATTTCCTGAATGCTCAGTTCCACACCAAAGAAATTGCATGTAAAACTCACCTGTGCAACACAGAAAGTAAACTAAAGAAGGGGCAATTGACTGGCACCCAGCTCAGCATGGGCCCCATCAGGCATCACCTGATCCGAGGGCTGGAGCAGGCCAGGTGTTCCAGGATATCTGAAACCTCTCTCTTGGGCTCCATCCTGCTGTATCTGATGTGATGGGAAATGTCAGAGTGAGGTTTCACTTCTGTGTTGTTGCCTCCATCACTGCTCTCTGAGCAATCTCCCCGGTTCTTTGGGGGAGTGACCTGAAGAGACGACAGCAGCCTCCACACATTTGCAGCTCCCGTGGAGGAAGTGTGTGTTGCAGGGGCAGTACCAACCATCCCCTCTCTGATCCATCCGTAGCCATTAAAGTTCATATTATGGGAACCGTAAAGGGTGAAATCCTGGTTTCCACAGAACTCAAGCAGCTGATGTTTTTGATTTTAGTAAGCTCAAGATTTCAATTACATCAGTCAGTATTTCTTCTAAGAAGGTTTTCTACAAGACCACTTATTTACAGCAAGGTTTAGCTTACGTACAGCACACAATGAAAAAGAATAATCGGTTTACAATCAGAAATATACATCACCTGGTGTATAAAATCATTAGGATATTTTTATGGCATAAAAACACATTATGCAGTAAATGCTAAAGTAGACAGTTTCCCAGCTTATACAAAAGCAAAGGGATAATTCAGTTAGAACTGTGTTTTCATCCATATCTGTCATAAACAATGAATTTGTGGCTTATAGACTGTCCTTCAGATTTGCCAACATGGGAAGCCTTGCTATGTTTTCAAGCCTTTTCAAATTTGTGGACCATGCCTTTCAAGTATAATGCAAGAAAAAATGATCGTATAAAAATTTTCTGTCATGAACATACAGCAATATTTTATCTAGAGGTTAATTAAAAAAAGGGAAACTTTTTGTATACACAGAGAATCATTCAAAATATATCCAGATGTTATTGTATATGTTTTGATTCCTGAAGTTCTATTGATAATTTACAAAGATTGTATATGCTAAGCATAACATGAATTTATTATGTTTCTGTGTCCTGATTGTATTAATTTATTTTGCTGAAGTGCATTATTGGTAACTGATACACCATCCTGCACTCAAGAGTTTTAGTACTCGTGTAATGTAATAGAAATGGCTGATAAGCAGGGACCTTTGTTCACAACATCTTGATCTATTAGAAAAATTGTTACCAAGTTATTCCTACATGGACCATAGATAGAAAGGAGAAACATGCTCTGACTCTTTTTTGGCATTTTCCCAAATTTGACAAGTCATGACAAACTGTCCATCACGTATGTGGCAGTACCTGTGTAGGTGATGGGACATCTAGAGTGACCTGTTATTCTTCCACATCCTTACTGACTCTGACTTCCCAAGGAGTCTCTCATTGAGGAGAAATTCTACAGCAGAGGAAAAAAGGAAAAATCCTTGCACTCCTTTTGAAAATGAAGGCTGCAGTACAGATTGTATCTACTTTGTGCTGGACATACTCGTACTCTAATTCTTGTGAAGGCTCTAAATCACTGCCACTTCAAAGCTACAGGCTCTGCCAGAGGGGCATCTCGCTTCGGTTGCTGGAAAGAAATTGCAAGCATGAGGTCTAAGTCCTTGGGAGTTAAATAGTTGCTATACACCCTAAGACAATACAAGTGCTTGTAAAAAAAAAAAAAAAGCCCATCGTACAATACAATTCAATAAGCAAAACCTTCAGCTATTTCCTGTTCATTTGCTGTGGGCCTGAACTTGATAAACCTACCCATGCAATCTGCAGCAAGGAGAATATGAGCTCTGACCATTTGTAGAGCA
Organism: Streptopelia decaocto; assembly: GCF_964273445.1. NCBI lineage: Eukaryota > Metazoa > Chordata > Aves > Columbiformes > Columbidae > Streptopelia > Streptopelia decaocto. Next base: position 138,482,623 of record NC_138655.1, on the reverse strand, counting down.
ACACTCATTATAAGCAGCTATTCTATGTAACTTGCCTCCCTTCGGAGGCCAATAGTGGTCATGATATCTCTAAACCAGAGACATGGCCTCTTTCTTCATGAAACTCATGTTGTTTAAATCACACGGTACTCCCTCCCAGATCCTTCTCAGAAGGGATGTTAATCATTATGGTATTTATCCATTAAGTGTTTATTCATTAAAAATGTGTGTGCATGTGCACACACATATGCATTGGGAGAAGTTAATCCCTTGCAATGATTATTGGGAAAAACTGTACATCTCCTTGCATTCCAGTCGCCTCCCAGAAGCACCTATCCTTGCAATGCACTGGTGATCAGCCTTGTGCCACCATCTGCATTGAGATACATTGGCCTTGCTTGTTCAAAACTAAAGAAATATCAGCCTATAGGTAGCATAATAGAGATTAATCGGGTTCTTTCATGTTAAATCGAAGGTGAGACTGTATTTCACCAAGTGTTTTCAATGTTTGCTAGATATTTAGCTAACCTCTAAAGTCAGAGAGGGAGAAATCCTGCCCTTAGCCACACTGCTGAAGTCAGTGAGAACTACTGTGTTACACAGAGTACAGTGAAATAAGATGTTATCCATAGCAAGGAGCTCTCCGGTCTCTGATCAGTCTTTTTCACAACAGTGGGTCTTATGCTGGTGACATGAATGAGGTTACCTGTTGGAGAGCAGCCATGCAGCTGGCAAAAAGGTTATTTCTGCTCACCTCCCAATCAGCCTCTTTCATCAGCTCAGTGTTGTTTTAGCAAGCTGAGAAATACAATGCAGCACACCTCTTGGCCCAGTGGTTCCCATCAGGAACCCATCATAAACCCATCTGGTGTGGGAGTGGGCAGATGGGTGAACCTGGTTGCCTGTGCTCCATATGGAGTCCCCAGAAAGCATTAAGGTAGATAAAAGAGGCTACATATCTTCTCCGCCTCACAGTTTCTCCCACTCATGACTTCTGCTTTGTGCATTTTGTGGGGACTGTGGGTCACTGTCTACCTGAACAGAGTTCTTATAAAAATTCAGTGTATATATATTCATATATATAATATATATACATATGTATGTATGCTATCTTGAATTTTCAGATATTTTCTTTTTTGTACCTTTTATCTAAAATTCAACTTCTCAAGAGCTTTTAGATGTGGTGTTTTTTTTTTTTTTTTTTTTTTTTTTTTAGATGCCAGGATTACATTCTGTCAAAATGAGAAAGGTAGTGTTATTCTGCTTCTAAAGATACTTGATCTTTGTGCTCAAACTTTAATCCCCAATTTAGTTCTAAATCTGCACCTACCATTTCATAGTTCCAGTTCTGTATATTTTTATTTTTAAACAGGATGTTGGCCAAACACCTGAATTCCATGAACTGGTTTGGAATAAAATGCATACTTTCCAGTCTGACTTTCTGTGATTACATCCTGGATCAACAGCAAGACACACAGGGTGCAAACTGTAAAAGAGAAATGTTCCTCCTGAAAATGCGTAGGGTGTACAGATCGGGGAGTAAACACTTCTTGTGCTGGTGATACTGAGGTGGGGAGAAATGCAGGGCAGATGAGGGAAGGAGCTGTATCCCCTTGACCATATTTAGGTAAACTAACCTCACCTGCAGTTGGGAGTGGAGGAGTTGCATCTAGTCACACTGCTGCACATTAGATACCTCCTGGAGTCACTTCTAAAAGTTGCATTTGCTCACAGTGACAGAAAAGGAACCAGATTCTTAAAATCAGTGTAGGCATATGATGTCCTTTAAAAACTGACTGAAGATAATTTTTTCTTTTAAAGGTAGGCTTACAAGAGTCTGAAACTCGGCTATGAAGAAAATCTCAAATGGCATACAATGAGAGTTAAGTACCTTCCTGGCCCAGCAGAACACAGTGCCCATCTCTGTTGCTATAAAATCATAGAAAATACATCTTGACAGGAGTTTGACAGGTCATCTTAATGGTCCCTCTGCCAAGGCAGATGAATGAGGTCTAAATCATCCCTAATACTTCCTGTGTCTATTTGTGTTTTATAACACTCAGATACAACACTCTGGTTAGTCTCATTATGATGCTTTCTTTTTATGCAGCAGTTTCACATACTCAGTAATGATAACCTTCTCAACACTTAATTTTACTGATTAAAACAGTTGCCCTTTATTAGGCTGAGAGAAGTATACTGATCTATACTTGAGATTCTGAGAAATACCTTATTTTATTTTCTTGATATGGTCTGAGAACTCAGCAAAGGAGTGCTTAAATATAGATTTGTGATTCATCTGGAAGTACCTGCAAAATTTTGTGCTGCACAGAAAAATCTGCAGGTCATAAAAAGGATATTTTGAAATTAAACCTTACAGGTACCTTTATTACTACAACTGCCACAGAACTACAGGTGTCAAAGCAGCATAACTGGCACAATCCAAAATCCCAGGGCTGACCAGAGACTTGAACTTCACTAGAGAGTTGACTAAGGAGTTGATCATGTTCTTCCTCCCTGCTGTTATTTCAAGCTGGAGGTCTGACTTTCCCTCACTGTTGGCTGATGACATTTTCTGCGTAGGATTCACACTTTCCTTTAGCCAAGTCCCTCTGAAACAGGTATTCCCGGAGCAAGGACAACATGGTACACCGCAACGATCCAGCTGCCCCAGGAGTTCAACATTCCTGGTTTGGCACGAGCATTTCCCCTCCATGTGTTTAGCACTGAGTCCAAATTGCAAGTGGTTGGGTTTAGGCTCTCTATGTAGCCAGAGGGCAAAGAGGGCATATTCACATGCTGCAGAGTCTCATTGGCTTGGGATCAACTTCTATTTTGATGCAAATGACTTTTAGCTTACAAATGCTCATATTTTTGAGCAGTAATCAAATAACTGTGTATATTTAGCTTCATGATGACATTTCTGACTCTTAAAATTCCAAGCACTGGAAATGCAAATATCCCCACATTGTTAGTGTTTAGGATTTTCACCTCTGAAAAATGGCTCAGATTTTGTTTATTAAGGTTGGCAAAGGATGGAGGATGGTTCAGGAAAAGGGGACAAAAATTGGCCACATTTGCATGGTTGGTTTTATACCAAAAGAAAGTTAAGTTGCTACATTATAAACACATGAGCACTTTTTAATGGCAATATTGTCAGACATCTAATTAAGGTAGCACGATTGCTAAGAATTTTTATACAGAGAAAATTGCCTGTTCTACATTTGTTACTGTTCTATTTCAGCTATAACATATTTATTAAGTAAATAAAATTAAAAAGAAGTCTTACTTTTGGCATCCCATACCACAACAAGTCTTTTAATTTGTGCTGTGTTTCTGTACCTAGTAAAGAACAAACACTAGCATCTTCCTGATATAGCAACTGCACAAACCCATCTGCCAGAGTGAATGTTCACTGAACTGGGTTTTCATTTGTCAGGTGTGGTGTATGAGAGGAAATTGGTACTGCAGAGTTGATTAATGTAAGGTTGGTTTCCTTTTAAAATACACCTTCAATGCACTGATTCAACTGTCACTTCCTTTCCTATTTTTTGATACACTGATACATTAATTATGCATTTCTTCTGTTCCTGTGAAATGTATTAGAGACAAAACACCCTACTGCCAAGACATTGTAATTATTGAGGTCACATTGGAGTTTCCAATATTGCTGTCACTAGTGTATGGTACTGTTTATAAAGCAGAGAAGTGAAATTCATCTTATGTGTGCAATGACAACATTTCAAACCATCTTGAGATGAAGAAAAATAGCATTTTCCATTGGAAAATATTTTGAGTAGAAATTATTAAGGCTCTACAAAACCAGCATTTCCTGCAAAGCCCAAGGGTGATGCCAACCCTAAACTCAGAATGTATGTTCAATCAAATTTTTAGTCGCTCTAAATTATCATCACTCCAGTGAAACCAAAGCTGCCACAAGGACTGACATAACCATACAGTATTTCCACCACCTGAAGCTCAAACCGAGATCCTAAACCCCAGATCCTGAATTTGGCTCTTCAGAAGAGCATTCTACTGAACAGAGCAATATAATTAGTGAAGAACAAAAACAACCACTATGATGGCAAAGCATTTCCTTTTTGTACATCCACATGAGCATAATAGACTGTAAGACAACTCATACTTACATGTTGCAAACATGTACATTACTAAAACCAACATGTTCATTATTAAACTTGCTGTATTATGTACACTTCTTTTACAATCAGCTCATTTGTGTCTTTAGAAACTAATAATGCCTTCTGGAGTTCTCCAGGAAAGTATGGTGTGCACCAAAGCTATTCAGAAATACAGAATTCATAGCAGAGCCCCATTATTGTCTTTAATAACTATAATAAATCCTCCACTTCCCATTTTTCACTGGTAAAAGTAGAAATAAGGATACATGAAATACTGTTGTCTGAAAAAATAAGTGCCTTCATATTTCTTGAAGTCTGAAAAACAGGTATGTGGCTTGAAGGAATGCACAGGATCATATTTTCTTGCAAATGTTCCACTGGATTAATAATGTGATGAACCACATCATGGTGGACAGTTAGTTCTTGTTTCCTGGCTCCTCTCTTGTTCTACGGTGGCAGTCCCAGCAGCTCACTCCTCCCAATGGGGAGGAAGCTTTGGTGGAGCACAGTGACTCTGTGCATGTGCCGGTGACACAAACGGAGCAAACTCCTTCCCTGCAAGGCAACAGTAGGAATTTGGTCCCCTCTCATAGTGCTGGGTTTACACCTATCCCTCACGAGCTCATTCCTTTTCCACTGAGATGGCTACTCATGTAGGTAGACACATACAAGGGACCTCCATTTAAAATTTACAAGTGAAGGATAAAACTTTGTGTCTAGCTGAGTCAGTGAAGGAAAAGCTGCACCTGACTGAACACAAAACTAAAAATGGTTTCAAATTGCTAAGGACAAAATTGTCTTTGGTTTTCAAGGTCTACACTGAACTATGTTGCATGTCATTCATGAATACTGAAGAGAGTTGTTCACTACTCATCTAAGTCAATGGGGATTTGTCTGCTAATTTCAATAGAATCTGAAATAGATTATCAAGATTTATGGCGGGACTAGCTTATAATCTCTTTCTATGGAACTCTCTAAGGTGTGTTTCACCCTGTGGTATACAGACTGTCCTGCAGCCCTTCCTCCACAGTTCTGCAGGATTAGGTCCTCTGTCTGTAGGCTCCAAAGTCGCCTCAAAAAACCTGACATTTAGCTCAAGTGCCTTATTTTGGTTTTTCTCTTCTCCTTTACCACCTGACAAGATCTAGATTTAAGACTATTCTAACCCATGATATTTTAAGTACCTTTTTCAGTGTTAAAGAAAAAAATCATTATGGATGGAACTGCAGCAAGCAAATGAAGGAAAGGAAAAAATTTTACACCAGCAGAACTCTCAGGTGAATGCAACTGCAGTATAGAAGATGGTATTCTGCCTCTCCCCATTCACCTGCCATGCAGGGCAGTATTTTTACAGCTCCCAGGACAGGTATTCAGACATTTGAGATGAGCAAACATCACCACTGGCACTTGCAGCTGCCTCCACCTCTGGCCATGTCTTCCTGCTTGGTCTGGAGTTGCAACATCAAATGCAAGGGTATTTAGCAGAGAAAACAAAGGAGACTGGTACCTTTCCAGCTTCCTTCAAAGTTAAAGACTGTGATGAGTACCTTGGAGTTGTTAGCATTTGCAATGCTCCATGCATATCTCATCTGAAGGCAAAGGAGTGGAAAATGTGTAGGACACTTTTTCAGAGATACACAAGAAGGAATTACATTATATTCATTAGACATTTTATGCATAAAACTCCATAAGAGTCACAGGCCTGCAAAAATTCCTTGGCACCAGTCTTGCTGCTTGAAGATTCTTTACTGTTAGAATGTAGAATGTACTATTCATATGGGAAATTAATCTATTTTATTTCTTTTGTGGTTTGCAGAACTTTTGCAGTGACAGTACTGTAACTTCTAACTGCAAATCAGCTTCTCCCTGACCTGATTTCTGCCTCATTAATCAGAGACTCTAATGCTGATTTGAACGTGTGATAAGAAGTCCTTGTTACTCACAAAACTGTATATTCGTCATGTTATCCTGATGACAGACTGACATATGAAACCATCACTTTCAACAATTAGGGACTCAGAGCAGCAACCAGTTTCTAAAAATAAATGCTTCCTGTGCTAAGACATTAGTTTCTTATTTCTTACCTGGGATCCTTTACTGCCATGATCATACTTTTATAACAGAGACAAGCATTCATCTAGCGTTCATCTCAGAATAGCTATTAAAGAAAAACATAATTTCCAAACAAACTGCACAGTTTATTCAGAGTGAAAGAATTGTGCCTCCATGATGAGTTTCTGGGCAAAGTAATAGGGTGACATTTTTGCCTATAAATAAATATTCTTTTACTACTAGCATTGTTGAACCAAAACTAGTTTGACTTCAGGACTTGTGTGATGCTGCTTACAATACTGATCTGTTTCTTTGAGGGTGTTTGAGATCTTGGCATGCAATTACTATTTCACCATCATTTGCTTTATGCTCCTGCTAATGGTTTGATAATATCCTTTGGAGATCGTCAGAATTGGAATACTTTGGAGTGACTCTTTTTCTATTTTTCTGATTTTTCTTTCAATGTGCAAAATATTTCAAGCAGTCATCGAGCTCATTAAAAGGGGAAAATAAAAGACTCCAAGCCAGTTAAATCTTTTGAATGTTGAAAGTTCAAAAGCTAGAGTTAAAGAAAATTTCTGAAAGCAAAAACTGCTGAAAGTTTCCAATTGCCAGGTACTGGTTCTTTCTTCCCTATTTGCTATGGAATACCTGATACCGTTACTACCTGTTGCATGGTCACTTCATACAGCTGGTATCAGGAGAGGTGGAGATGACAGAGCCTGGTGGGCAGGTCCGTGTTCACTCCCTGCTGCAGCACACAGGGAGAAATGCTGTTCCCAGGTCTGTGTCAGACTCTCTCTATGCCATCACTGTCAGAGGATGATGTGGTTTGAATATGATGTGTCCTTTCACCTGGTCTTGCCCTCTCATTGTGGCTCCCACCCTTTTCCCCACTTTGTTCAGAAGCAGAATGTAAATGATGAGTTAGCAATGGCTGGTACTGAGCTAGGCAGATGTCTCTCCAGATTTTAATGCAACGAGTTCAGAGTCCTCTAAGTATCTTCCATTTAACTGTTCGTTATTGGAATCATGATGGTACAGGTAAACGGGGACCTCTGTGATTGATGTTGCAGTGTAGGAGGTAGATCGTGTGGAATAGTGCTCTCGGCGCCTTTGGCCCCACTGGGTTTTGTACTGTGTCCATTGCCTCTTCAAAGCTCCTTGTACCTGTTAAAGAAACACATGCTTAGGGTGAAGCATAATCTAAACCCCCATAATTGTAGCAATTTTAAAATTTGCTACAGGAAATTAAAAAAAAAAAAAAAGAAAAAAAGAAGAGGAAGGGGAAAAAAAAGAAAAAAGAAAAAAAGGAAAAGAAATAAAAAAAAATAAAAAAGAAATAAAAAGAAAAAGGAAAAGAAAGAGAAAAGAAAAGAAAAAGAAAAATATATAGAAAAAGAAAAAGAAGGAAAAGAAGAAGAAAACAAAAAAGAAGAAAAAAGAAGAAAAAAGGAAGAAAAGGAAAATGAAGAAGAAGAAGAAAAAGAAGAAAAAGAAAAAGAAGAAAAAGAAGAAATAGAAGAGAAGGGGAAAGAGAAAGAGAGAGAGAGAAAGAAAGAGCAAGAGCAAGAGCAAGCTCCAGGTCTAGATCCATCAGGTTCAGTCTGCCTCTCTTCTCCCCTCTGCTCCCAGCTCCAGAAGCAGAAGCAGTTGCTCATCTCTTGGCCTTAACTCTGTCCCTGCCTACCCTATGGCAGCAATTAGAGTTTCTGCAATTGTTGTTGCTTATGAAGAGCAGGTATGGGTTAGCTGTTCCCGTAAAAGGTAAATGTGGAACAGATGCTGCACAGGAACACAGTAGGGTGCTGTGGTAGAAGAGGGAAGAAGGATGGGGTTTAAAACCCATCTGATGCTACAGCTGGATCATTGCCCCTGGAATGGCTAATGCATTGTGATCCCTGAAGAAACTTAACCTTGAGTAAAACTGTCCATGATTGGCAAAGTGTGAGCACACTTCAAGAGCTTGCCAGGCCTAATTTTGTAGAGAAAAAGAGCTAGAGGATTAGTAGAGCAAAACAGATTTTGTTCTGGTAATTTAAGAAGAGGTTCTGTGCTGGCAAAACACCCTAGCACTGGACTCTGTGTACTAGAGAATTTCAACCTTTCAACATTCATCTACTAGGAATAAAATATTTTATTCAGCATTTACATTAAGAGTGATATATATGTCTCTAGGATATGCCTTTAAACTTTTGAGTCCTGCCAGAGAGTAAGAAGCCCTTCTCCAGCTACATGTTCAGGCATGCTGGCGCACTCTAGCTCCTTCCCAATGGTACGGTGTGGGCAAACCCTGGCTCTGACCCTTGAGCTCAACTATTCCAGCCATCAAAATATGAGAACTGGAGCAGTTTCCTGTAATAATCTGCTGTTAATGACCACTCTTCCAGAGGATGGCAGGTGCAGGTGAGGCACTGTGACCACTGGAGTGTCCCAGAAATTCTGTGCTCCTGTTCAGGTGGACGTTGTATGTCATTTTTGCTCAGAGAGCAGTCTGAAGTCACTCTCTGCACAACAATATCTTTGATTCACTTAGATAAATCTAAATGACTTTAATATTTCCCAAGTCTCCACAAATCTAATCCTCTATTAATATGTATATAGCAAAAAGTTCTCTACTCACCACCCACAGCTGCCTGGAAGAAAGCAGTTTCATGTCACATAAGGACAAGGCTTCATAAGGAATTACTGTGAACCTGAGATGCTTACTGAGTGTACAGCATGACTGCAGCATGCCAAGAGTGGATATTTCAATTGCTTTGGCTTTTTATTTTTAATCCTAGATGCAAGCCAAGGAATGAGGATTGATGCCTTAAATCCTTACTCATGCAAGTAGTTGCACTGACTTTGGTCTGACTCCTTTCTTGAGTAAACAAATGTTTGCTGGACTAGTCCTTTAAAACTAACTGAAAACTATATCCATGCTCAGTTTCCAATACTAACTCTTCTTTGCTATTGTTTTGCTTAAGACAAAGTAGTTAAGAGTTCTTTTCATCTGATGATATGTATTCCTGTTCACCTTCTCCTAAGACATAAAGAAAACAAAGGGCTGAGTGCATGATAATTAGGTATCAAGCACAGAAAAGGCATATGGTTACAATGGAACTTTAATTACTGGGGCTGTGAGCAAATCTTACTATGCTAATATTGAGATTTAAAGTGAAATGTTTGCATGGAAGGATGTTTCATATCACACCATCACCAAAGTTTACTAGTGAGAAAGAATTACTGCATGAAAGAACAATGCAGTTGTAGCATATGATACAGAAATATTACACATAAGGTAAACCCTGTAAAGATTTTAGTCACTTTAAGAATGCCTCTTGATATTACAGTATGAATATTTTAGCTTAGCAACCCTAGAAACTATAGGAGGGACTGAAAGAAGAAATCTTCAGAAGGATTAAGTCAGTGACTTTCCCCAGTGTCACGCTGGAGCAGCAGTTCCTGTGACCTATGGCCAGACACAACGAGGACAATGCAGAAACCTTTGGTGGGCACAGCAGCTCTGTGTGCCTGCAGCCGTGTCTCCAACACTGCCACCATGGTCATTAGCAACTGTAGCCACTGTGCAACTCTGGCCATCACCTCTGCCCCTAAGTATTGAGAGTGTTTGCACTTCACATCAGTTCATCCATTCAGAATAATCTCAGTGTATTTAGTGAAAGTAGCAAGAACATGCTCTTACAGCCTTACTGTTCCTTTCCTAGACCCCTGTCCCCTGCAGAGACACCAGGACTTTGCCCACTTTTGCGTGGGGAGAAGAGTCACTGTGAAGGTGATGAGCTCCTGCTGAGCTGTCAAACTGCCCTCGGTTGAATTGTAAACTGATGGGCCACCAGGGCAACCACAGGTCTAGAGATAACACAGTTAACTGAAGAGGGAAGAACAGTGTCACTGAGTTATATAAATCCTGCTGTGAGGAGCTTACAGGCTTGTTCTCAGAAGGGAGTGACACTTATATTTTATATATGGTCAGGGAGAGAACAGGCACGTCCCTTCTAGTTCAGCCCATGATTAGAAGTGCCAGGTATAGCCAGGTTTAAAAGGTTCCACAGAGCAGTGAGAGCACGAGGTCAAAGCAGCTGTGTTTTTATTCTCCACTGAACTGCTGGCCAGTACAGGAATCTGACCACAAATAGATGATGGATAGTACAAGCTGCTGCACTTCAGTAAAACAATGCGTTAATCTAGATTTTTGCTATGATTCCAGGGATCTCAGATGATGATAATTCAGTGCCAAATAAAACTGTTCATGCATAGGGTTTAAATGTGTAAGCAACATTACTGAAAATCACATGAACAGGCATAACATATTAATGACCAGGGAGGCTCCTCGGGACAAGGCTGGTCAGGGCGATACCTGCCACATTTTCCTCTGTGGTAGCAGATGAAAGAAAGTAAAGTCTAAAGAAATGAAAAGCCTGAGTTTATTTACTCTGCTCTTCAGGACTTAGAAGATTTTCTGTTCTCTGTTATCCATTCACGCCTTTCTGGCACACAAGATATATGGCTGGTTTTCTTCTAGCAGACTTTCCATTTTGTTGGCCAGCCTTGCAGTCTAGAAGCAATTTCAGGCCTGGAAATATGGTCTGGTGAGCAGACTATTGCAGAGACCTTGTATCATCTGTACAACACTATTGTTGTTGGACAGAAAAACTACAGTGTTGCTGGACACTGAGATTTCATATGAAAATGCACCAGATCTGTCATTTTGAAAGTCCAAACCAAATCCGTTGTTTATGTGTTCTTCCACATGAATGCAGGCAGCGCTACAGCTTCTTATTACTATTTTTACATTTCTTTCTGTAGATGGGCTCATGATACTAAAGTGAGGTTGGTGAGGTAGTAGGCGATGAATGCAATACAAAACAGTCAGGAGGTACTGAGTTTAGCATTATTTGTCCTGGCTAAATGTCATGTATTTCAGCCTTGAAGTTAAATATTCCAATAGGAAAAAGTAAATCCTAGTACATCCAGGCTCCTATGGTAATAAAATCAATTTCCTCACCCCACACTGAATTTTCTCATGAGAAATAATTTTGAGCTCTATGGCAGCAGATGTACACAGCAGCTTGGAAACAATCTGCTACCATGACTGGAGACCAAACTGTGGCTTTGGTCTATGTCCTACTACACACAGCAAAAGACTAGGGGAGGTTATCTCAACTTAATTCTCTTGGGCTGCCAAACTCAGATCACTGCTTCCTTTGAAAGCACTTAATGCCATCTTGGCATCAGTCTGTTGCTGCTCCTCTATATATTTTGTGTTATACATCTGCACCTTGTGTAACTTCAGGAATAAATGGGATTTGGAGGAAAGGGATCATAATCCTTTCATCTTCTTTTCTGGTGCAGCCCAGCACAACTACTCCAGTACATAAACTTGCTTGATTTTGCTTGGTAATGTGCTGATGTGAGTAGCACCAAACTGTCTTGAGTCTATATGAGAGGTGTCATCCTTGGCTTTCTGTCCACCTTAATGGGAAATTAAAAAAAAACCCTTCTCTTATTGTTTGGTAAATAAAATTTTGTATGATAAAATAATGAGAGTGTTTCTCAGCATCCCAGCCATTGTGCATGTTAGACAGTCTGTAAGTCTGCAGTAGATATAATTTTAAAAATGGGTGTCATGTTATAAAGTTACCCAAGCACCAACAAAAATCACACTCAACCTGTCTGAAAAGCCTAAATCCCCATGGTTGTTCTGTGGGGGACTACGGTGGGTCCGTGGATTCCCTGACGGAGGGCATGGGAACAGAAATTAGCCTTGAAGATATGAAGGCCTACCCGTGAGAAAGATGGGAGTAAAGGAGTATCCGGAGATGTTAAGGATGTACCCGTGAGAGAGAAGGGAGTAGAAGAGTAACATTGATGATAGCAAAAATAGCCAATGACATGTTACTGCTGTAACTTGTAACCAATAGTGAAGAGACACATGAATTAGTAAAACTGTATAAAAATGCACTTGTGGCAATAAATGGCATCTACTACTTTCTTCTTGAAAGAACTTGATCCATGTCGTTTGTCCGTCTCAACCGCGACATTGTTCTTGCTGCCTGACACTGATGAACGTTTCTGATCACCCACTGAACCGAGGAGTCATTAATCCTGCATGCAGTCTGGAGCCACCCAGAGGTAGTTAAACCATCCACGTGATTACTTATGGGAACAACTGAGTAAAAAAACGGAAACCACATTTCAATATCCAATTCATTTTTGTCTCATTTTGGACACCATCCTTTCTAGATGTGTACCCTCAGTGATGGCTGCTGACAATTCAAGTATCAAAAGTAGATATCCAGGTGAGAGCCTTTCACAAGGAAGAGGTGGTTTTCCAAGGCGACTAGGGCCTTGGTCACTACTGCTGTTATTCAAGATGTGGATCTAGACCATGCATCTCCAGTCCGTGTAAGGAATGACTGGCTGCTATTGCCACTTCCTAACAGCAGCCCAAACAGTGCAGAAGTCCACAAGGTGTAGTATGTCTCTGAGGTTGGACATCTGAATATCATGTAGGAATGTGGTATATTTTGTTAGTTCAATTATATTTATTCTGGATTCTAAATGTAATATAATACTTAATGAACAACAACAGCAAAAAGAGATGTGCATTTATTTTAGACTAATTTTCATATCTGGAATGTGGCTTTTAGTATTCTGCCTTGCACACTGTAGTTTTGTTCATGTGACAGATAAACCCATTCATATCCTGCAATCTAATTTTGAATTAAATTATGTGGTCTGCCATGTCACTGGTAAGCAGAACCTCCAGATATATTAATTATTGGGTAACTTGCAAATTGTATTACTGGACTTGTAAAGATAGATATACTTTTCTGACATTGTGGCATTGCCAAAAGTGCTTTCGAATTAGAGCTATCTGATGAAACACATCTAAAGAAAAACAGCCTTTAAGATACTTCACATTTTCAGTGCATTTTCTTGCCGCCTTTCCTCATTTTTAGCAGTGCTACAGCACAAATCCATATGTTCTCATTAGAGCTGGAGAATTGCAGAGTAACTGACCTTTTGCCCTAAAGCTATAAAATGTTGAGCAAATATATTTTGCAAAATCTAATCTGAAAAAAATGAAGCTGACACTGGGGAGAATGAAGAAGGCAATGTTCAAGACCAGGATTTTGCAGGTAACACACTGTTTGGAGGCAAATGAAAGACATTGGAGCTCTGCCTGTACATAGCTATGCAGTCATTGCTATGTGAGTTCAAAAATTGCATGGCTGGTCTCTTCTTTCTCCATGCCAGGTCCTCCCTACCAGAGAGAATCAGAAGTCTTCCTGTGTTTCCAGGGCATGGAGACTGGACTGTACCAGGAAGCGATGACACTAAGGGAGAAGGAGAAATGCAGTAGTAGCATGCAGATTCCGGGGATAGAAATGTGGTAGGAAAAAGTGTTGTACATCTCTCCAACTTTGTTTAGTTGGACTCATGAAAGCATAAATTTCTGTAGCATTGATCTTTATAGATGTCGTTTCACATTAGGTTCTGGTGTCATTAACTGCCCATATTTTGCCTTTCTCTTTTATTCTACTGAGAAGTCACGCTGCAGAATTACAGTGGGAGGCCTCTCATCTTTTCTGCTGTTTCATTTCTCTGTACATTTATGCAGCAGGCTAACCAGAAGCAAATTAATAGAGATGTTGACGACTAGTAGCATAATTTAATACTCTTTTCCATCCCAAGAGTTAGTAAAACAGCCAGTAGCACCTTATCCATAACATAACTTTAAGCAAGTCACTATCAAAACTTCAGTATGGTCACATCATTACTGGGAATTTACTGCTTTCTAGTAGTATACAGGGATAAACAGAAACACTAATATCTCTTTAGGGCAACATACTGAATGTTAGCATCACAAAGCTTCCTCTGTATCTAATTCATCTGTGCTGGATTAAAAAATAACCTTTAAACAGCCTTTCTAGCTTTTCTAAGATGTAGCGTTTTATGTTGCTACAGTTGAATGCTCCTGATGTATTGAAATAGCATTTTTCTGCTAATGATTTTTGGTAAATGGCTTGCTGAAGGAATTTAAATGATTCTTGACATATTTTAACCTGCTATTTTTTTGTAAAAAAAAAGATGTAGTGAAGTGGACCTAAAATCAGCTGTAGGCATATTAATCCAGCTCTAAGAGAATGGAAGACATCTTTGACTCAAGGGGCTTTTTTTCTCAGTTACTACATGAGAAACACGGACCTTAGAAAGGCCAGCACCAATCCTCAAAGAAGTTCAAGTAATCACACTCTTCCAGGCTCCTCTGCTCTGTCAGTGCTATCGGGGATGGCATCTGCCACAGTTCTGTTTACAGGACAGACCCCCAAGATGGCCACTACTTCTTATGGGGCACTGTGGTTCTTCCTGCTGTTCCAGAGAGGGAAGGGAGGTAGAACATTTGTCTCTTCTACTTAGATCTCTGTCTCAAAATCGCAGAAGGTGTGGGGAGAGACTCATGCCTGTACCTCATTTGGTGCCCTCTGCTTTGTAATGGTAACACTCCTAATTCATCTGCTCAGAGATATTGAAGTCACGCTCTGCACAGAACTTTCAAAAATGCACACTGCTGCTTATATACAGACACTAAAGAGTGACTCTGTGTGGTTTCAAATTTTGTAGCATGACCTGCTTCGTTTCTGCATCAATGACCAACAAAGTGACTATTTTTCAAGTTCTTTTCATTTGCTGTATTTTACAAGCTTACCTCACCATTGAAGAAGCAGAATATAGTTGCCACAAGTAAGCCCTAAGAGAAAGGAAAATAAAATAGTTAAATATCAGAATATATAATTTTGTTGTTGTTGTTTGGAAATTTGGGCTTGATGGATACAAGATAAAAACTCAAGTCCACTTCCTCTGCATCACAGACACTTCACACAACTTCCCTGCCATTTCACAGTTATGCTTTTACACTGATTTTAGTCTTTTCAACATGTTTTGCCGTTTTCTTCTATACTACTAGCATTTATAAATTATCTATTTTGCCTATTAAGTTATTTTTCTGCAAAGGGCCTAGAGAAGGAAAACTAAATGCTTACAGTGGAGTACGATACCACACTGTTACTGATGTTGCTGAAAAGATGGCAGAGTAATTGTGTCCTACATGCTGCCACTCATTTTAAAGTGTTGGCCAAGGAGAATCCAGTTGACCCAGGAAGGCTTTAAACTGAAGTGTGTGCCAGAATAACTGAACTTGTACATGGAGAATCATAATGGATGGAGAGTATAGGAAAAGAAGTATAAGTGGTAAGAAAAAGAAAAAAACCCCAAACAGAACAGGTGAATTAGAAAATAGGGGGGCAGAAAAAAAAAAAAGAGCAATTGCAGACCATACCTTGGTCCTAAATGGCTTAAAGTTAATTATTACCACAGATGCTCAGACCGTATTTCACTACTGCTACAAGATTAAACAGGGCCAAGGCAGGAACACGAGGAGAAAAAGTATGAAATTAATGAGAGAAAACTCTCACACACAGAACCTGCCATTCAGAGTCATGTAGTTACACTATTCCGTGTTCTAAACTGCACCTGCTCTTATTAAAACAGCATTACACAGCATCATTGGGAGCTAAATGCCTTCATTTTAAATTACTTAAAGCAGTTATTATAAACTAAAAGCATGGCAGTTTACGAAATTATGGGGAAAATGGCAATACAAAAGTTTGTGTTCCCAAGGGCTGCTTTGAAAAGCTTTACAGCTGTATCTTTTTTATAAACCCTTGTTTAATTGATTACCAGTTAAATTGTAGCTAACATTTTGTAAAATGTCTTGGACTCTCAAGTGTATACATTAGACCACAAATATCAGGTAAGTAATAACTGTTTTAACAAAATACTTATGCATTAGGAACACACAGGCTGGTTTGAAAAGGTGATGACCACCTGAATTTTGGCAACTATTTTACTCCAATAAATTTCCTCTAATGCACAACGTGTAGTTTGATATGACTTCAAATATAAAAACAGAAGAGCATGTGTGAGGAGGAAGAAGGGTAGACATAGTGAGAAAAGGAAAGTTTCTTTTCATGTTTTGGAAAAACAGTGAGTATTCTCAAAAAAATAAAATCCCAGTATATGATATGCAATGCACAGTAGTTTGTCCATAAGCTCTGGTCTGAGAAACACCCCAAAGTCAACTAAAACCATACACCTCTAAAGCAGGACTTTGCCAGACCAAAGATTCCTGAATCGAAAATTTATGCAAGGGGAGAAAATGTGTCACTTCCTGGTGGCCTATATTGATTTTTTCCTGTGCCGTGTGCTTTACATGAATTTGCATACCCCTGCAAAACATCTGATATTGAACTGCGTGGTACATGGTTGCAGCACAGGTCCTGCTACTGTGCTAAAGTGTGTTTTTATCAACATCAGTCAGGGAAGTGAGATGGATCTTGATCTCCTCTGAGAGTACAGATGCTCAATGGGCAGTCCACGTGACGCACAGCAGGTATGAAAGACAGCAGGAGAAGAGAAAGAAGCAAACAAATTTTCTAAGTCTGTTCTTCAGTGAGAGTGTTTATGGGTAATCTTGGAATTGTAGTACCTTAAGGCAGAAATTGAACCTGAACTGTCGAAGTGAAGCCATTTTCCATTTCAGTTCCTGTATGGTATTCAGATTCCTCTGTTACATCCTGCAATTTCTCTACTTTTCTTCTGTTGGAGATTGTAGTTCCCTTAACTGATGTTTTCTCCGGACAACTTCTGACAGAAAAGCTCAAAAGGAAGCTGCGGTGATGCCTCGTATCCCTTCAGTTGCCTTTCTGGTTCAGAGTGTACTGAGAGCAGACCTGGCTTCTTGTTATTTTGAGACCATGGATGCTGTACATCTCGCTGAAGAAAATATTTTCTCTAGTTTGTCCCATGTAAGTCTCAATGCTGTTCTTCTATCAGCAATAGCTCCCTGGGCTCTGCCATCTCTATTTCTATTTCTATTTCTATTTCTATTTCTATTTCTATTTCTATTTCTATTTCTATTTCTATTTCTATTTCTATTTCTATTTCTATTTCTATTTCTATTTCTATTTCTATTTCTATTTCTATTTCTATTTCTATATTTCTATTTCTATTTCTATTTCTATTTCTATTTTGTTCTTCCAATTATACATAAAGTTTTTCCCATAGTTCAGGGTACTATTGTTATCTTCAGCTGTAAACCTACAGAGATATCAGTAGCAGACACCAGCTTGGTCTCTTCAGAGCCATGAGGTCTTGGAATTTTGATAATTTTATAGTGAATCTATGAAAAAATATGACAGGCTGGATGTAAGTTAATAATTGAATGTAAGGCCCATGGCTTATTTCTCATATCTCTTTGACATATATCTTACATAGCTTCTCTAACGGCTGCTGGTTTTTGCTCAGAGTGCAATTCTTGTTGAGGATGATATCTCTAGGTAATTTTTTTCCTTCTGCCACTGTGTGGAGTTGTAAAACTGACCTGTAATATATTGTCTGCTGCCAACAGGATCAAATTGGCTGTGTTACTGAAAGTAAAGATGAAGAATACATTTATTTTGAGATTAAGGCCTCTAATGACTGCTTCTGAAATTCTTTATTTCTGGACCATGTGAAGAGTAGGTGAATGAGAATTTCAACTGAATCATGCCTTAGGGATTGCCAAGACTCAGCAGCTGTCAGATCTTCATGTACCATACTGATGCTGTAGTGAGTTTTTCCCTGTTGTTTATGTGTCTATACTGGTTCAAGGTCATTCTTTGCTCAGCAGGTATTTAATCTGTATCTCACTCTCTAAGAGGACATAAGTGTCTTCAAGAGAAGTTCCAATAATTTGCTTAGGTTAAAAAGAAGCAAACAAAAATACCTATGCAGATACTGCAAATTTACATGTTTCTGATACCTCAGTTGTTTTTCTTCTAGCTTATGTCTCCATAAAACAAATAAAGCATATATAGAAGCGCTGTTTCTTTTGTTCATGACCATGTCCCTGGCCTTACTCTCTGCCCTAATTACACACTGTGTTGCCATCCAGGCTTTAGTGGGGTGATATATTCATTGTTGATGGTAGAAGATGATGGCACATGCAAGTGTACAGATGGCCATAACATAAACAGTTTCTGATTTGCTGTGTGGGTTTTCGTCCATATCCGTTCACTTCTCACTTCTGGATATGAAGGTCCAAGTCCTTCATTCAGGTGATCCCCATTCCCATCTCTTTCCTTTCAGAAAAGATAAAGAACTTTGAGAAAAAAAATACTATGTCCCTCATCATCTTCATTTACAGCACATTCATACAGCAGCTGTGAGGTAAATGGCTATGTTATAAAGTGTTCATTTATATTAGGTTAAAAAAAATAAGCAAATCAAAGAATGCATCTGTGTGGTTTCTGCTGCTACTGAGGTAGGAGGTTGTCACACTTGCTGCAAAATGAGGCATCCCATCAGCCAAAGCTCACACTTTGCTTCTTCTCCCTCTTTCTGCTGGAGGTTTCATTTCTGTAATTTTGTACATGATTTCTTCATACAAAAATGGCACTTTATACTATCCAGCTTTCAAAAAACTAATTTTTCCCAACTTTTATTGGTTCAAAATATTAGAAAGTTTTGAAATTACTAACAATGCAAAGAAAAAAAAGAATGGGAAACAAAAAAATCACTTATGTTACCAAAAGCAATCTGATGACCTTAACTTTGCACAGAAGCAGAAAATGTTTCTGTGTGGTTTGGCATCACAGGGCATATTTATTTCCCTTTAAATGGAGAAACAGATGGAATGAATGCCTTCTAAAATGCATTGAAATATCTTACTGTTTTTAAGACATTACTTTTAAATTTTTAATTTTATTATGCATAAAGCTGCATAGAAAGTTAAATTCACAACTTGGAGGCAGGGTGGATATTCATGTGACCCAAATCCATGCCTAAAAAATACAAAATAACCTCTACACAAAGGTAGCCCCTAGGATCTATATCTTGCTGTGTTGCAGGGTGTTGCAGGCCTGAGTATGCTGCTTGGAAGCTGCTGACTGAAACAGAAGTAATTGTAGTTGGGGAGCAAGAAAACTGATTATTCTCCATTTAATTAAAAAAAAACAACCCTTATTTGCCAATAAGAGCCAAGACTCTTATACTGAATAACATTTTAATTTATCATTAGAGGCAGACTCGCATATTTAGGGCCACAGTCAGCAAGGTATTAAGAAGAGTAATTTAAAGTGCTTGCATAATGCTGTTGATTCAGGGACTATTTCTCCACCACACCAAGGGGACCTCCACAGCTAAATCTTCTCTGGCATAGTGACAGTGCCATGCCAGGTAACGTGATGGCCTCTACAAACCCAGATACAAGATGCTGGAGAGAGAATTCTGTGAGAAGCTTTCAAGTAGGAGTGTGTTAATTGCTGGGCCTATTTGAGAACATCTGGTGTGGGAAAGGGGCAGGAGGGGGTGTCTATATGTGGGATTAACCGATGTATCATGGGGTTATTACATTTTTCTACTCTCCCTTTTTTCTTGTGAGGCCTCTGCTATGAACCAATGTTGGGGATCAGAAGCTGGGATAATGGGCTGTCCTCACTTGCAGCAGACCCTCTGACAGGAGCTCAGCACCCTGATCTCTTTGCAGCCTCGACTCCTCAAAAGATGCCCGGTGATTCCTGGGGTGGGGGAACCGGCAGCAGCAGCCCCAGGGCCAATGGAGGTGCAGGCAGCTCTGGCGTGTTGTGAGGCATGAGCGACATCCCTCCTGCCCTCTCGCTGCAGAGACCTGAGTGCAGTTAC
The DNA here is from genome assembly GCF_964273445.1 of Streptopelia decaocto. Lineage (NCBI taxonomy): Eukaryota > Metazoa > Chordata > Aves > Columbiformes > Columbidae > Streptopelia > Streptopelia decaocto. Next base: position 138,462,701 of record NC_138655.1, on the reverse strand, counting down.
AGGCAGAACACAGGGCTGCTGCTGCCTCACTCCTTTCTAGAAGGCACCCTCTTTGCCCAGGTGTAACCATTTCATCTTCGCTGGGCAGCACGATGGGTCTTTTCAGGCTTTGAAGTGACAGTTTTCACAGCAGAGGTGTGTAAGGAGCCAGTGCATCCTGCACCTTAATGTTTTACACCCTGAGGAAGATTACATCTTTCATGTGCTTCCAGCATCATCTAACAGGCTTTTGCAAGTCAGGTCCTCTGGGAAAATCTGCATCTCACTGGCTCTTCTGGAGTGCAAATGTTTGCTTTGTGGTTCCTACTTCAGGAACTCTGTTTAATAAGCTGTGTGTTCAGCAATGCACCTATAGCACCCCACTCTCTGCATAAGTTATTCCACTTAAGGTCTTGATTTGGTTTGGTGCAGTCTTCATTTCAGCAGTCTGGAGACTGAAGAACTGATACTGGTGATGGTGAGGGGAGATACTAATCTTTACTTTTACAGGATCCATGGGAAGTTGGCTTGCTGGGCTAGAAAAGTACAAGAGTTCATATTTGCAGCATAAAAGCCAATCTTCATTTTTTTATCATTTATACATTTACTGTACAGATCTATTCAGAAGAATCTGGTCTATGTGATGAAACAGACACAAGCTGATATAGGGGAGGTAGACATACAGTGTTTTTGTGAATTGTTCATATACAGTATTTACAAATTGCTCATATAGTCATATTTGAAAAAACATTTCTGCCAAAAATGTGAGCATTGATGACAGTAATTCAAAAAGAGCAGGTCAATTAAAAACCAGACTGGCTTCTGTAGTTCAAAAGTGCCTTCAGCAGAGGAAACCTAGCACATGACCTCTTGATGCATTATTTTTCAACCGGGAAAAACATTCTCTGAAACAAATACCATTACACAGTTTCTTGTGGGAACAAATTCTTTCTTATTCATCATCTTCAATCCTCTGATTTTTACAATAGACTGCAGTGCTTGTTCGCACTATTTTTGTGTACACAGACAATGTAACTAATATGTCAAACTAGTGTGCTCACTTAAAGCAGTGATGTGCTGTTGAAAAACAGTCTCTCTTTTTGTTCTAGAAAAGGTATAAAAAATTAATTATTTAACCAGTGCAGAAATGGAAAATGTATTGTATCTACCACTAAAAAAACCCATAATCTTCTGTGAGGTCTGGATTGCAGCCCTGGCTGGGGGACAACTCTGGGTGGCCTGTCACACCTTGGCATGCCCCGTGGCCTTCCCTGGACACAGCGGCAGTGGGAGAGAGGCAGCCTCCACCATGTGCCCGTGCTGGTGTCCCCAGCATTGTCCCCACTGCTGAAACAGGACAAAATTTATTGGCAGGGGTTGATCAGGATCAACAAGCCATGAAGAGACATTCATTCCTGATCATGGAGACAATGGCAGGAAGAACCCACTGGAGATGAAACTTTGCCTCCTTGGATCCCTCCCTCATCTAATCCCATCCATCAGTACAACAGTTTCTCTATACTTTGAGTTTGTTTCCAGTTTCCTTTTAACCCGCTTGGTGACTTTCTATTGCATAATGATTATAATTAGGATTGTTAATTAACTTAATCATTTTTTTTTTTAAATTCTCCAACAACTTCATAGGATTTTGAAGAAGTTTTAAGAGTAAAATGATTAATTTAGCACTATCTTATCCTAACTTGCTAAAACTTAAAGCAACTTGTGACCAAAAAGACACCACTGAAAAGATGCTCCTTTATAGCTCTTGAGACTGAAGATGTCACAACACAGGTAACAATAGAAGAAACAAACCTATAACTTCAGTTATTCTGGCACACAGTAGCATGCACATCTACAGTTTTGAAGGGACAAAGGTGATAAGCAGAAAGTATAATCTAAGATGACAGGATGCATAGATTTTGGTAACTTTATCACTTCATTTAAGGAACAAAGCACCACAGTTTTGTTTTTTTTGTTTGTGTTTTTTTTGGTTTGTTTTTAACTGTTTTCATACTACAGCATTAAAATAACTTCTGCATTTAGCTTCTGTATGAAATGAAACAAGAACTGTGTACTTGCCCATGTTGACTGCTACTCACAAATGCAATAGAAACCTGCCATTCCTAGTCAATATAGGACAGGATATATTACAACCAGTCACGAAGCATTTAAAGTCACTTAGGTTTGTTTTGGTTTACTTTTACAAGAAAATAAACCAGGCTTACTGAATGAGGCTGTATTTTTGAAGCATTTCTGACATGAAAATGTTAGTGCTACATCTTAATTTAAACTGCCTAAAAATTTTAACTCCTAAATGAAGCCTCATTGTCTCAGTTTTTTCTTCTGTGTAATGGCATTCCCTCTGTACAACAGCTTGCATACACAATAAATAAATTTGAGCACTTCAACAGGAATCGTGCTTTGAACATAAGACCCCTCGGTAATCTCAGTTTACAGGCTCAGTTTAAGTCTCTGCTTAGTCTAGTAGTAGTGCCATCTGATCATTTGTTTCCCCTATCTTTTCGTTCTTTATGTAGAGAGGCTACTTGTGCCAAGGCAGATAATCCAATAATGTGAAAGTACTTGGAAAAGAACTGCAAAAAACACAGTTGTGCTCAATTTCAGGGCAAAACAACTGGAAACAGCACCTTCTGCTAAATTAACAGCAAGCACCTCCCCTAAGCTGAAGTTGATACAATACCTGGTAATGCATCAGTATATGCATGATGTAATCATATATTTCTCCAGCAAGTCGGTTTTCTGGTCTCCAGGGAATAATCACAAACTGAATTCCCAGTAAGGGCACCAAGATTAAAGTGGCTCTGACAGCTTTCATATACATGTTGGACTCAGCACGGTGGGTATCTCTTAGCTTTGTCACCAAAACTCGGACAATGTTAAGCAAAAAGAAAAAATTGACCTGCAAAAGCAAAGCCATTATAGGTGAAAGCATTCAAATTAAACAGCCATTCAAAATAGAAATACATAAAGCATATAAATGGCAGTAAATGTAACTTTCTAGCTATATCGTAGCTCACAGCAGTGCTATGTTAATGCTTGGACTTGATGATCCTGAAAGTCTTTTTTAACTTAAATGATTCTATGATAATGGGCAACTCCTTGGTAGTCAGGCCTTGGAAAGTACCTTGAATGTCTTCAGAAAAGAGATATTAAGCTGCTCTACACGCTTCCCTTAGGAAGCCTTCATGGATGTTTCAGGCAGGCAGGGATCAGTTCCAGGAAGCACTCGGTATTTTGATACTGATGTGAGCAAATTTAAGATTTCCAGGGAACAATTAATCTGATTTTTATGTCTAAAGTTCAAATAGGATGGATGGATTGTCCCTTAAGAGTAACAATGTCTCTTTTCTGAGTCTAAAGGTCACCTAAGTATCTTGCTTCAGTCTGCACTGAAGATGTCTGCAGCCAGGTGAGAGAAACTCCAGTGTGTCCCTGGGCATATGGGACCTATGGAGGCAACAGAGTTCTCCCAGGAACATACTCCAGCTTACATGGGCCAATACTTCAGGCTTGTGTATGAGCAGGCAGGCAAGGCTACCTAGACTATCCCTCGCCTCCACCCACCTGCACAGACTCTGTGGTATATTACCCACAACTAAATTTACCATGTACTGGCTCAGGGCAAGAATGCCAGACACTTCAGAAAGTTTTGCCCCTGCCCCTTATGGTCAGCTATGTCAAGCAGCTCAGCATTGCACCTTAGTCATTTCTGGAAATCGGATTCCACCTGTGGGTACTTAGCACATGGAAACCTGCTCTTGATTCACAGAGACCTTCTGGTGTAATGTGCTGAGAGCTGCTGAAGGAATAGGGAGGGCAGACCCAGGCTGATAATGAGCCCAGAGGGCACCCTGTGGATGCTCTATGTATCACAGACCTCCTCTCTCTTCAGTGTACCCAGATCACTCTTTCCCACTCTGTTACAGTTAATATCAGGCACCTATGCTTCTGGACTTCAACAGACTTTTTTTTCCTATGATTTTTGTTAAATAAGCATGTAAGTTGCATAACTTACACAGATATTTTAATAGCCTAAATTCAATAGATACGTGAGAAATTTCAGTGGAAGCTTTCAGAACAATAAAATATGAATCAGTAGGCTTTAGTAAAACATTTCATCACTTCTTAACTACTGAGAGACCTTCCAACTGTTTTACATTTGTGTTCTACTGGAAAAAGGGAATAATAAATGATTTCTGAGATCCCATTCAGCATTAAATATAAACCTTATTCTCCATCTTCCTCTGACTTCATTCACTCTGCTTAACCTTCACTTAGAATTTCTGGAAGTAACTATGAAAAGTGGATAAAAGACTTTACAAATGTAAAAATCCTCAGCTCTTCTGAGTCAGTCTGTCACTATGAGATTTTTGTGGCAAATCATGCAGGACATTCTGTAGACACTGACATCTTCACAAGAAAAATAAGACTGGAAATGGCATAAGTGCAAGGCAAAAATTATAATGCCTTATTCTGAAAACAGTTGAAGATTGCTCTTTTTCCATTAAAAAGCCAAGTCCCTCTTTTTTACTTTGTAGCTAAGATGTACAGACTTAGAGCATGGTGATAAAAATAAAGGTTGAATGGCCTTTCCTAGAATTTATTTGGTATTACAACAATAAACAATTAAACAATAAACAATAAAGATTGAACCAGCAAACCCACACAGATGTGATCTTATGATGGGATTCTATGGCACAGAGGAATGGGCTTCTTCACATTGTTGATGTGCAAGACTGCCTCTCAAGAAAGGGTGGAAAGATTTCCAGATTTTTCAGCTATTAGATGGAAGGTTGTTTCTTTATTCAAAGTTGTCCCCATTGTTCACTGCTCTACTGTTTAATTTCCAAGGTAACTATTGCAGATACATCCATGCTGATGTTTTCAAGCAAGAGACAGCTCAAAAGCTGAAAGTGCATTTTGGGTGACACACTGAGGTGAGTTTGGGGCTTGGGTTGAAAAAGCCCTTTCCGCACCTTTCGGGAAGATCAGCTTTACCACGCCCAATAGCACCACTGGCATATAACATGCTATATGTATACACATTGCCAAGGTGCACTTTGAATCTTGTCATCCTACTCAGACAGTCCCTGCCCTGGACTAGCTTATCATCTCCCTACCTTTGGACCATACCAGTTCAGTGACCAATAGAACTTGTGCTGAATGACCAGCCTGCACTCAGCTCACCCCAGCTAGGGCATAAACAAATACCTCATCGATGTCACATAAATGCAGTGCTTTTGTGTCAAAAAAGTTACACTGGAGGAAGAGTGACCACCCTGATTCTCAAAGGCAGTGGGTGATTCGGTTTGCCTCAAAATCTGATTGTTTTTCAGGGTATGTTTTTGAAAAGTATTGTGAATCTGAAATCTTAGTACTGAAAACCTCTAGTTACTTCTGAGTTTTGACCAGAATGCTTAAAGTACAGAAACCTCTACTCTATGCAGGTTAGCAGCATTTCTAAAATAATTATTAAACTGTCAATAGCAAATAATGTTCTTACCAATAAAGCTGCCATTACAGGTCCATGAACAATATAGAGCAAGTGTGTGTCAACACTCATCCAGCAACTGGAGGAGAAATACACCATTAAAATGTATTATTATATGTTACACAGTTAAATAATGCTAAGATCCTTCAAAAACAGGCATACTACTCACTTGTCATTGAAGTACTTGGCTCTTGCAACCGCATGAATAGATGCTGGAACTAAAGGGAACCCTGAAACAATTAAATAGATATATCAGTCTTGGTATTTTTTTTTAGCTTGGATTTCATGTGTCACACACAATTATAAGATCTCTTGTCCGTAAAATACATGTATTTGAAATCACAGATTTTGGGAAGGAACTGCAATCCCATTTCACCCTATCATTACCTCAATGGTGAGATGCAAAAGGGAATAATGTTTAAGGCAGGCTGAAAGGAGAACCAAAGAACAGGGGCCATGCTCCCCTGGGGCTGTTGCCAGGCTCCCCTGCACTGCTGCAGCTTGTGCAGGGAAGGGTGTGAGCAGGCAGCGTGGGAAGGAGGCAGGGATCAGTCGGTTCTCAGCAGAGTATTCCCTCGGGAAACCAGGGACACTTGTTAAAACCATGTAAATCACTGTTGAGCAAGAAAGAGGCACATTAACTTGCATGACAGATAACATAATAAACAACAGAGTGAGGAGTTGCTCTTTTGGAGCCTATGGCAAGAGAAAATGTTAGGAGTAAGGATTTTTGGGATGGGGATTTGGGATGTCTTCTGCACATTCCCAGCCTCTGTGCAGCCAAGCCCACCCCATGCAGCTTTATCTCAGCAAGTAGTGGAGCTGTGGATACCATAAATCCACATCTCCTCACTTATTCATGAAGCCTCATGGGAGACCACTGCTCTGACAAAGAGATTCCGGGAGGAAATTTGCACCGGGCCAAAAACTTGGGAACATGCTTAGCAAACTGGAAGCCTCAGATTCTTATTTCCAGCCTGACATTAGAAGTGACAATCTGGTCCACTCTCGTCCATCTTCCTTCAACTTGTTTATATGCTCTGTCTCCCTCCAGTAGGCTGGAAACCTGGAATTGGGGAGTCCACACTATAACACTGACCCTAGTTTGTACAACCTTGCACATACAGATAGCTGGTCGGTGGGGAGATGATCTACTGCCTTGTCTCTCCTGTGCAGAGAGCTTTGTGGACACCTTTAGTGTTACTGCTGCCTGTTCCCTATAAACTGTGCACATTTCTTCTGAGCTTTGGATGTTCTATAATTATAAATAAAAATGTGTGAAAATGTCCTGCTGATGCTATGATTAGTCACAGAGAGATGAATGTGGCTCCTTGTTTCTTTTTGTGTTAGTGAATTCATGAACACTTTTATAAAAGACAGAGCCCTAGCCAAATTCTCAGGAAACCTTACCTCAGAGCACAGGCCAGTCAAGGTTGGAGTGAGAATAAGGTCAAAAAGGTATGTAAATAGGACACTGCTGTCACTAGGTATCTTTAAGCAACAGCTACTTACTCTACTGCCAAAAAAAGTTCTTACTGCAGTGTACACTGGGAGGACAATGCAGCTGTGGGAGAACAAAATGGATTGCCTTTTCCTTTATATATTGTTAGAAAATGATTACTTGGCCTCTGGCTTCAGAATGCCTTTTTATCAGGTGATGATGCATAGTAGAACAACAAAAAGCTCAGAAAAGAAAGGAGTTCCCAACTTCAGGATGAGCTTATGGGATTGACAGCTTGAAAAAATCCTTTTTATTTGGAAATAGGGCAAGTCTGAGCCAATTTTGTTGACAAATAGATTGAAGTGAAATTTTTAAGGGGCCTTTCTGCAATAGCAAAAAGTCTAAATCTGAAAGCTCTGGCCTGGAGTATTGCAAGTGGAGTGCTCCACACAATGCCAAGGGATCTTTTTCTTCTGTTAAATGCATTAGCCTAGAATAGTTTGGCTCAACAAACTCACAAGCAAATCTTGAGAATGTGATGGAAAGATTTCATTACAGGGTAAGAAGCTCATGAGTGTCTATGGCTCAAATTTCCAGCTGCGGGCTGGTCCACAGGGCTAGATGTTGTTCCTCCCTTGTAAAGGGCCAAAAAGCAAAGAGGTGATGGGAAGTAGGGCACTAAGAAGGCCTGTTAGGTCTGAGTGGCACAACATGTGTCACTCCAGGAGTATCATCTACGTGTGGTCAGCACTGAGCAACATAGAAAAGGTCTCACCCCAGCCATCCCAGAGAAGTATGGCATATCCCTTTAGGTCATGCCACGTCCTTTATGACAACTGACAATTATGCTTAATTGTATTTCCAGTTCAATTTGGAGGGCAATCTGTCTGAATAAATGATTCGCTTTTCACTTTTATGTGGATGGAGCTGCCTGAAGCAGTCAGAGGGGACTGTAGCTGGATACACATCAGAGGGGACTGTAGCTGGATACACATATTTGATACTGTTTTCTTGCCCTGCGTAAGGGTGATTTCACAGTATCACACAGTATCACAGTATGTTTGGGATTGGAAGGGACCTCAAAAGATCAGATTTCCTGACCCAGTGAAACAATAACAAATTAAAAATGACATACTCAGCAGCAGTTCCCAGAGTAGGGGTCACCTGAAGGCATCGGCCTTAAAATACATCTGTCCATGTCAGATTCCATTCCATCATCTCAAATCTTTTGCAGAAGTGTTTTATATTTGCTCAGATTTTTATTTTTCTTATAGTTATTTTACAAATGTCATTAGTGATTTTTCCAAATAAAATAATCTAGATCTTCTTGCACAGGGATTAGTTCTAACAATGAATAATGAGTGTATTCATTTTGTGTTGTACATTTACCTTGATCTTTTGAATTGTAATTCAGAGCGCAACCTGCTCTGGTTGCTCTGCATTGCCCTTTGGAGAAATGTATCACTCTTCATTGATAAACAGAGCTGGATGTTTAAAGTTAGACTGTGTGACTACTGCTTCTGGAATCACTTGAATTACATTGATTTATGCAAACTTAAGGGTGGCCAGATAGTCGTAATTAGATCATTTTGCCTTAGTTAGGAGATGCTAATTATTACTTTTTCTGTGGAAGTATTCACCTAGTTTCATTAAAAAGGCTGTGGACTTCATAATCAAAGAATTGTGTCTATTTTTATTAATCTTTTTCTTCTCAAGATATCATCACCCTATTACCACAGCCACCACCCTGATTATTTTTTGGGTAGTGCTGCAGATACCGATGAGTATCTTAACAGATAACTTCACTGAATTACCCACCGTGATGCTACTGTTGTTCTCAGCAATATTACAGCTAGCTCATAAGCTTTCACTGCAGGCTACCTGTCCCAGTTGCATTAAATTTCACTGCATTAATTGAATGCCACCTGAAAAAATATGTTTATGACCATTTTACTTCCGCGTAATTGGATATGGAATTACACTATTTTGGGAAGGCTTATGCTGCAAGACATGAAAATGGCAAGGAAACATTTACAATGGACTCTTTGCATAGGGCTGCCATTTCAAAAGCAGAGCCCTACCACACTTTGTATATTCAAATATTCTGAATTATGAAAACTTTGTGATAACACAGTTGCTTGTTCCAAGAGGCCTCAGCTATTTGGATTGACAGACAGTCCAGAAACCTTGACTCAATTTAGGGTTCTTCAGCAATGTTGTCTTCACTTAAGAGCTGATGATGTTGCACATACTTTAATTCCAAGAGCATGACAGGTCCCTGTCTTCTCAGAAAAGATGCCATTCTCACAAGAAAAAAAGAGTGCATGCTGGCATTCTCAAAAATAATAATAATAAAAAAGTTCTTAAATGCCTGGAAAATTTTACCTGGCACAATAATCCATATAAACTAGAAAGTCATGCTAGTTTTCTAGGTATCTAATGTAGGTAACTAAAGAGCACTAAGTTGTATACCAAAAGAATAAAGTAAGTTACTAGAATCTTAAATTAAAATATAAATAGGGGAAGAACAACCTTCCACTGTGAGGTTACTGCCTATTTAGAATCTGATATTGAATGTCTAACTAGTGGTCGAAGTCAGAATTTTAAAGTTCCTCAGAACATCCTGAACTGGCTCATTTTTCTCTGATCTAGTTATTTCCTAATTTTTTTTAAGAAGTAGGAATATTTATTTATTCTCATGCTATAAATGAAATCATGTTGAACAAGTATAACATCTCCCAAGAAGGAGAAGATAAATTCTGTCTGCTTCAGACTGGAATTGCAAGATATGAATGCAAGCAAACATCCTTAAGTGCAGATAAAGGTCCATAATCTGCTGCTTAGCTGCACCAGTGGTTTCAAAATACAGGGAGCAGCTCACCAGAAACAGGAATGAGGCCAGAGATTCATGGTTCACAAAATAGGAAAAAGCTCTTGATAGTGATTTTCTGTCAATATTGATGTGGACTAGATTTACAATAGGGATTTAACTGTGAAAGAGACTGCACTCCACTGTAACACATTGGTTAGATTTATCTCAGCTCTGAGAGCAGAACATTATCTACTCCTGTGTCGGTAAAATTGTATCTTCTCCTTTAAAACTACATCTACCAAAGTATATCTGATACTGCATTTAGTTCCAGGGAAATTCTGGTTACTCTTTTTATGTGCTGTGTTTTTTCACTTTGGGAGACATAGATACTGATTTTCCTCCTTTTCATTACAGACTAAATGTATCCTTATAGGTACTGTCACGGATTAATATTTTCACATATAAGAGATGAAAATAGACAGTTTTTGTTCAGATGAGAGTTGTGCATGGATAAAAAATAGAAATCTATTTCTCTCCCAAAGATTTGCTTAACAAAACTTAAGCATTACTTTTGTCAAATCCCAAGATGCAGCAAATAATGGATACTGACCGCTGCTGAATTTTCTAAGTCTCTAGGTGTATCCAAATAAATGCATTCAAATTTAGGACCCAAGAACTCAATCTTGAAACATGATCTACTGGCATAAATGCGACAATTCAGGTGTACAAGTGCCAGAAGAATTCAAACCTCTGAAAGATTTTACCATCCTGCTACAAATTATTACATACATACCCCAGCCCAAGAGGTAATACCAGTGCAAACGCTGCTCTTCAGCAAACACTGCCACCACTATCAACGTATGAAGATAAATGCCTTCGCAGAGCATCCAGAAATAGTTGCAGCCCAACATGTACTGGTGAAAGAACTGCAGCACTTTGCAGCTTACCTGTTAGACAAATGAGATAATGTCACACAACTGATAAGCATTTTGCATTTAAGTAGGCAAAGATAAATGTTACTGCTAGGCTGTATGAAAGCAAAGTGGAACAAAAATCCTCAGCTCTTGCTGTGTTTCTTCAGCACCTATCAGTGGCAGGGATTTTAAACTTTTATAAAGGAGATTAATGGAACAAACGGCCCTGACAAAAGGAGAAAAAATATTATAACAGCACTCAAAAAAGTACCACATTAAAAAACCTCATTCAAAATTTGGTAATCTGACTATTTTTAGAACTGAAACAAGCAACTTGTTCTAGATGTACAAGAAAGGCTGTGAAGAAGACAGTAACTTAGAGCTCCAGCCTGGGTGAATTTTTTTGCTTTTAATCAAACTATTCCAAGGCTTGTCAGCTTGCCCATCTGAGCCAGAGTCACTCAATCTTTAAACTACAATCAGCTCTGAATTCAATTCTTTGGGAATGGCAAGTGCTGTTGGCAGTGGAGATTGTTTTGGTAGTGTGTCAGGGACACTGGCTTCACCCCTGTGTGAGAAGATGGGGTAACTTTATTTTGTCCAAATAACAAAGCAATACATGGAGCTAAACAGAGCTGGTGAAGCTGGGATGTGGTTCCCACCTGTGGTTCAGATGGGGTTGCAGACATACACCTTGGCAAGAGACTGTGGCTTCAAAATGCTGGGAAGTGGTGGGCAGATGGTGGAAGGAAGTGCTTCGTGTCCACTACCAGAGAGTCATCTGGTGTGGGACAATGCTGTTCCTTTTCTGAGAGGACCTCATGTCCATCTGCTTCCTCAGAGAAGGCAATGGGGTCCTCCACATGGCCTCCATGTCACCAGCACCCAGGAGGGCCAGGAGGAGTGGGAGGGCATAGCTGTGCCAGCAGAGATCCACTGCTCCTTGGGGAGCACCATGTGCTCCTTGGAAATCTGAGGTCACAGGAATGATGGCAAAGTGACAGTTATCATCTGTGGCCACAAGAAAATACTCCTTCCTCTTAACTTCTGCAAAAGTTTACCTAGGCTGTAAGAGATATTTTGAAGATTTACTTGTCTTTTTAAGCAGGCATTTTGGCAATTCAGCAGGTAGAGGACTGCATGTTCTGTGCCCACCTGAGGGACTCAGACTGACACTACAGACCAGAAAAGCTTGTTAGCCATCCAGTGCACCACCTTCTCTTGCTGAGAAACATTCCCAAAGCAATTGCCCAAACATGTGCATTTAGTTCTCTTTCAATATTTGCAGTGCAGCTTAGTGCTCATGAAAATATATGATTATTGATAGGTTAGGATATAGGATTCTGACAGGATTGACTTTAAGGACTGATTTTTATTTTGGGTGATTCATTTTCTCTGCTCGCCACACATGGCAGACACGTCTTTTTTCACGTCTTTTTTCCACACCGTATCTGAGCAGTTCTTACAAAGTGTGCCCAAAAAGGTTTGTATAGTGGTTTAAAAAGGTTTAACAAAAAAAAAAAAAACAAAAAACAAACCCCAAAATAAGAAGTATTTGCTCCTTTTTCTGTTGGCAAATGTGTTCATCAAGGTTCTTAAATTATCCTTGGAATGTTTTTCACAGTCTGGGTCAATATATTTCTTGCCTTGTTCCCATGCCTGTGCCTGAGGCAGCCTCCCAGCTGACAGCTTTCCCTTATGGATCACCCATCCCCAAAAGGGCTGGCTTGACTGACAGGTGTTTCTCAAAGGCTGCACACATGTGCAGGTGTAACCCTTCCTGACACCAGCCAGCTAACCCAGCCTCTAAAAATTCAGCAAACTTTCTGAGCCATCACAGCAATTTTCCAGACAGGCTTGATAAAATCTGCTATGTCCCAAATTTGGCCTGGGCCAGCCCCAGCTCCCCTGTGGGGATCTCCTTGGAGAAGTTGCTGGTCAGGGGGTTATTTCCCCAATGGCTGTGGCAGGAGGGACTGGGGGTGCCTGCACATTGCACAGAGGCTGGCCCTGCTCCAGTTGGTGCCAAAGCATCCCCAGATTTCCATCCACCCAGCGGGGCTCTAGGAACTGTCTCATGCTGCAGTCTGGCAGCTGGAGGGGAGCAGAGAATGGCTGCTGAGGTCTGCAACAAAATCCATGGTATGTTCTCAAACCTGTCATTTTAACTTAATGCTTTCAGCATTTCATGTTGCTGAACTGAAAGGGAGATGATTATGGAGTACCCTTACCTCTCTTTGTCAGCTGTTTGCACAAAATATAATGTGAAATAAACTGCTTTTTTGAGCAGGTCTTCATAGTAATTCAGTCAGAGCAAAAGCACTGACTCAGTTTTGGCACAGGAAAGTTGTCTTGGTGTACATTAGGTGGGAAAACTGCAGAACCAATAAGTTTTATTAAGTGTTTATTCTCATAGAAATAAGTAAAATTGCAAGGTGATAGAGAAGCAAATCTTCCATGACTTCCATGCTGACTAAATGTTAACTTTAAGACAAAAAAAAACATGTCTAGGGGTTTTGTCTTCTGCTGAAGTCAAATGTGTTTTGTTGCAAGTTCTTTGACACAGCGGCTCTGACCTTGTTATACTATATGCAGCAGAGTCAAATCTAGGACTCAAAGGATTTTCACAGCACCTTCACACTATGAAGGAGCGTAAGATGTCATGAGCTTTCAGTCTATGGGTGTGTAGGTGACTTAGCTATTGGGTACTAATTTGTGAGCAGGATGGGCTGAGAGGAAACTGCTGGTCCTTTCTAGTGCAGCCCAGTGCTTTATGTACTTGTGTCCTAAACAAAGGAATAAGCAGATGCTCCTCTTTTCGACAGCCTGGAGACAGCATTGCACTGCACAGGTTGGTGGCTATGAAGTAAAGTGTGATACAATTATCAGGAGAGCCCGCAAAGCCAGGTAGCCACCTAAGAAAGCAGCTCCTTTGTGCCTCCGGGAGTATGGCCAAGAGTAAACCATTTTTTGGCAGAATACAGACTGGCAAGAAACTCAGTCTGCAAGCAAGGGGGCTGCCTTCTGCTACTTGTTCTCACTGCATTGATAAACATAAAAGCTCAGGAAAGTTCTTTATAGATTTGCAGGAGAACACCCAAAAAGAAATATATTTTATTGTTAATTTTCCTTCCTCATGAAAGCAACCTGCAATGGCCTTAAATTCTGGCTAACTGCTCAGGGGCAAAAAGGGTCAACATGAATTCAGTTAGCCATTCTCTCTTGCAAATCTTGCTAGGAGTCATGTAACTCTCGTGAACATCTCAGCTGCAACATGTAATGAAGGTACTTCAAAAAGATGCTGGAACCATTTCACAGAGAAGAAATAAAATAATTTATACTTCTTTTACAAGAAGGAGCTAGAACTGGTGTCTATGATGGTTGGTGGGATATATTGGTGTATTATAAATGCTGATAATGTTTCAGTTGTCAAAGGAGTTCCAAAGGTCTGTCTGCCTACGCAGGACTCTGCAATTGTGCAGTGATGTAATTGTCGTGCCACTCTCTTTGGCTGATCCAGCAGTCCCTCATCACATTTACTTGTCGTTTCTCTGTTAAGACTCTCCTTGGTTATTGGTTAATAGCTTTTGGATAGAAAGCTGCAACATTAATTATTATCACTACCCATTAGGTCAAATCAAACCAAAACACTCAGACTACATATAACCCAGAATACTGTCTTCAACGACAGTAACAAAATATAATGTGAAATAAACTGCTTTTTGGAGCAGGTCTTCATAGTAATTCAGTCAGAGCAAAAGCACTGACTCAGTTTTGGCACAGGAAAGTTGTCCAGATCCCTGTCTGTCCTCATTCCTGTGATGGTTTCCTGAGTGAAGGAACCCAGGCCGGTAAGCAAAGAGGTCCGTGTTTTATACCAGTCCTTGCCAGCTCTGGAGACCTGCCCTGTGTAAAGCGAGGGCAGGATAGCCCATTGGTATGTATGATGAAACCTCTCTTTGCAAATGCTAACTGTCCATTGAAATGCTGCCAAATGACATTTCAAATAAATAAATCCTTAAGAATAGGCCAACCAAGGTTATTGATTTCGAAGCAAGCCAGCTACATGGTCCAGCACTACAGATGTGCATTTATTTGTTTAAAGGGAAATAAACACATCTGACCTTACTGAGGATATGTCAATGTGGTTCCTTTTCACCTCTCTGAACCTCTCGTGTGCACAGCAGCAAAGGACACTCCTCAAGGAGAGTTTGTACTGCTTTCCACAGAGGTCAGATGTGGTTTATTAAAATTCAGTTTGAAGGCAAGAAAATGTATACTCAGATATTCTTAACTTAGGATTTTAAAGGAGTGGCTTGAAGTTTGATCACTGATGTGCCTTACATGCTTATTTGGTTGGTTAGTTTGGGTTTTTTTCTGGTTAGTTGAACACTATTCTATGAAAAAATTATTAAATTCCAAGTATCCATATATTACACAAATAAGCAATAAAATGACTTTCCAAAGCAAGACGGTGCTAACTATTGTAGCTGTAAATCACTGGCTATCAGAACGTCATACCGTTATACAATATATCTACTCTGAGTCACCCATTAAATTGTGTTCCAGTCAGAAACCTGGCACACAGGGGTCTGGGCTAAGAGATTAATGTTTTAATATACTTTTAAACCATTTACAGGACAAAATGTACACAGTTGCTCAGAGGGATCCTAGGCTTTGTGTTACAAGAAAGCAAAATATGAAATTAAACAACGGGGGATATTTTTAGAACAGTATTTGTGTCTATATCTACTCTATAGAAAAGCAGCCAGCCCAGAATTAGGCATTCTGGACAGAAGTTAATCTGGCTACATCTGCACGTTCCTGAGTCCCAGCTGCTGCAGCGATGGCTCTCCCGGGGCTGTAGCTTTGCTCTCCACAGGGCACCATGCTGGGCTGGGCTCCCGTGGGCCTCCCATGGCACATCCAGCATTGCCAGTGCCGGCGGGGTGCACCCCGGTAGGTGTCATGCAGTGTGCAAGGCAGACAAAAATGCAGACTCACCACCCCAATGGGGCTTATTAGCTGGGTTTCTGAGCTGGGCTTGCTGGAGGGAGGCATTTTAAGTATGAGTCTGAGTGATGGATTGGGGCAAAGAGGCTGTCAGAGAGGGGCCCAGAGAAGAAGAAAACTGGGGCAGCCAGTGTAGCCCCAAAAAATAGTCCAGGAACTACCTGACCTGGAGTCAGAGTGCTCACAAGGTCTGCTGCCATCTTCTCCCCAATGAAAACAGTAAGAGCTCCAGTTCATAGAATCACTGAATGTCCTGAGTTGGAAAGGACACAGAAGGATCACCAAGTCCAACTCCTGTCCATGCATAGGATACCCCCCAAATTCATACCATGTGTCTGGGGGCATTGCCTAACTGCTTCTTGAACACTGCCAGGCTTGGGGCCATGACTACCTCCCTAGGGAGACTGTTCCAGTGTTCCACCACCCTCTGCATGCAGAAATTTTCCTAATGTCCAACCTAAACCTCCCCTGGCACATGTTCCTGCCATTCTCTCAGGCCGTATCTTCCTGCCGTTCCCTTGGATACGAGTTAGTTCAGGCACCTCTCTTCCTTCATCACAACTGAGCAAGAGTCACTGGGCACAGGAGGATAGGTTAGACAGAGGTTAATCAGATATTATGAGGTGACTTGGCTGATTTTGCAGTCATACCTGAGCTCTGGGCATGTTGTTGTTGCACAGTGAGCCAGGCTAGTTTAAGACTACATGGAGTACATCTAACAGCTGACTGTACTTATGCTTAGGTTTCAGGTGTAAGATCTAGACCTGCAAAAGTTTTTCCTAGGGACTAGATACACATATAACTTATGGCATGGATATAACTACTTCATAATTCACTTAAATACTCCATGGATTTTCTAATGATACGACTGGGATTTGTGAGACTAAATATAGTCACCTAAGCTGTTTCTTCTGTAGTCAAAAGATAATGAATCAATATAGGTGATGGAGATTACAGCAAAAATTACCTCAACCTGAATGAGATATCTAAAATAAGTCATATGGATTGTGCCTTGAATGTGCCTTTGTCTATCTTTAGCTATAAAAGGTGTGGGCGGTGACTAGTTCAGCTGTGTGTATGTACAAAGTAGGTGTCCAAAGGTAAGACATACCTGACCTCAAATGCTCATGGGTGTTTTAACTCTCTAGATGGACTCAGACTTCTCCAGTGCCTTTTCTGGGGTGACCTGCTGCCAGGAGGAGTGCCCAACATTTTGGGGTGCTGGGGCAAGAGGGCACCAGAAAATTTGGAAAACAGTCAGTTTGGTGTATGCAACCATAGGCTGTTCAGAGGTGAAATTATAAGAAAAGGAGCTTAATCATCCAGATAATTGATCTATTATTGGCTGATAGCTCATTCTGGCAACTAAAGCTAAAGGCTATGTACATAACTAGCCCAAGACTCTTGCCTTCTTCTCCTGCTCAGAATCATTACTGTTTTTTCTCCCATACTGCTACCCCATGTGCTTGGCTGTCATCTGTAAAGACACTTTGATACCCTTTCATTAATTTATCTTCTGTTTCAGGCTACTTTTGTTTGGTCTTAAATACCTTAAAGAGAAGCAGAGTGGTTGGGTCATGACTGAAAATAGGCAATAATACAGATCTACACAGCCGTTACCAAAGGGCAATGAAATAACACAGATGCCATTCATCTCGCCTAACCTGGATGTCTGACTTCATGGTATAGATGCATAGACTAAAGGAGTCCCTGGAGAGGAATGAGCACTGCATTTTATTTACCTGGCCTGTTTTAGCTACCTGCATCAGAGGAAGGGGAATGGTCTCCTGTATTCAGACACAGCTGCCTGCACTGGCAGCACTGCCATTTAATCAGAAAAATTCCAGTGAGGAAAGTAGCTATAGCAGCATGGTACAAGGGGAATATTGTGTTTTGGAAATGTTATGGTATTGCCCTTCTGAGGGGAATTCCTTTTGGAGATGTACATCTTTTGAGGGATTTTGAAAAATCTACTTTCCAGGCAGATCTTTTTAAAGACAAGCTAAAGAAAACTTGGAGAGGAACCTCAAGTTTAATTTGAATTATCCTGAACTGGTAGTTGTATCTAGAGCAGCAAAGTTTCTAAACATAATTGCTTTATATTACCTAAAAAATATCAAAGCCTAAGCTGCTTTAAATGTACTGTTCATGTGCAAGGCCTCGTGTGGAAAGTACAGGAGCAGTTCCATCCAGTGTAGCACAGAACCCACCAAAAAGGCAAAGGTTAGCATTTGTACTTGTTGATCTGACATTTAAGAAGATGACGTTACTTGACATATTTCCATGCCTCCATTTTTAGGATCTATATGATGCATCATCTATTCACCTTTCAGTCTCTCAGATGCAATTGACAGAAATTTATGGTCACCTGGGTCCCACCCTACGTTTTTAGGTCATCTGCACTTTGTAATTACAAACCTGTCCCATCTCTTGAGGAAAAGCAATGGGAAAATTTATAAAAAGCCTCAGTAAAGCATGGAGAATTGAATTAGTGTCAGGACTCAGTCAAGCCCCACTCCACACCATGAATGACTAACAGTCTTTCAGGGGCTGCTGCAGCAGTACACCTTTCTTGAGCAGCAGTTCTGATGGCATGTCATGAATTTTAGCAAATCAGGATTCACTCATTTTGCACACAGAGACAGCGCGTGCTTTGCTAAGACAACCTCATATAAAAGCCCCAGTGGTTGCAAATGGCCTCTGTGGCCAGACAGGAGAACTGCAGTTGATGACAGCAAGACCAGGGAAGCTAAGGTTTTGCTGATTTTGAAAACAACTGTCCCACGAGTGCTCACTTCTCGCTGCCACAATGGCAGAGCTTCAGGGCCCAGAGATAGTGCAGGTGCACAACGATTAAGCAGCATGACAGGTTAAATCAGACTTTTCACAGAGACTGCAGTTTAGCCTGTGTGCTGTGTGCCTCCATCCTTGCTGTGGCTGAGAGTGCAGGTACGATGCTCACCTGAGCAGAAAAAATGCAGCCTGAAAACCTGGTAACAAGCCCCAGGGCCCAATACTTTCAGCTTCAGGACCAAAATGCATTTGGCAGTATGAGGTCCTTTCTGGAATCACATTTCTGAAGAAAATGGCCTTCTAAATAAGAGGCAGTGTATAAGGATTACACTGCTGAAGTACCATCCACAGGATCCAATAGAGCCTGGGTTATTTGACCTGGAATTCCTTGGGACTGGGCTACACAAAAGCTATCATCCCTCCCTTTGTGATGCTGCAACAGTTTTGAGAAACCTGAGCCTACTAATAGATACTACTTTAAAAGAAGAGCAAGCAACTGAAATGTAGATAGAATAATAATTCCTGAGGAAAGTAAGATGAAGGAGTCTGTCCCAAAATAAATACTTACTCTGAGACTCTTAAATGTCTTTTTTCACCTCCTGATGGCAACAGTTAACTGGATGGTGCCTTCCCATTGAGAAAGGAACCATAATAACATTGTTGAGAAAGCACAGATCTTTCTCAGAGATGATGACTGACTGACTTCTTTGCAGCCTAGATTCAGTTGTTCCACATAAACCATAAATACTCTTCACAGAAGTGTCCTTTAATCATCCATACTTCATATCCTGAGCATGGCATGCCACATCAGATCAGTGCATCTGACAGCACCAGGTTTATATGGTGCTTCTTTCTCTCATTACTCTGAGATTTTTGAGAATATAAACAAGAATATAAAGACGTTGGGGAAAATGATGGAGTACTCTGACAGATGTGTCTTTAAATGAATGCAGATATTATTCAAGACTGAAATTTTGTGATAATTCTTTGAATATTGGCTGGTTCTGAATTCACAATGTCCCTTAGTCTGCATTAATCTTGGGGAACTTCATGGGAAAGGGAAGACTTGATATTTCCTAGGATGGAAGGAGAGATTCTGATTTACATCCGCATTACTGCAGTGTTGCACCAGTGGAACCCAGTGATTTCAATGAGGGTGAAGCTGGTGCAGCACAGTCCTGGCACTGCCCGTGAGCTTACTGCTGTCAGAAACTTCATTCATAAATGATTCACCAGCATAAAGCATAAAAACACCTCATCCTCTTGAAGGTGTTCCTGAACCAAAGTCACAGTCAAGGAGGGTCACACTCCCCTGGAGGGAAACCTGGATTTGCTCCCAGGCACTGGACACTGTCAATGATGTCACGCTGGCCATGTCTGGGTGCCAGAGCTCTCGATCAGGAGATCCTGCCACTGTGTATCCTGCACATTACCGCTCCATTTTCTGTGTCCCCGCAGCTTAGCAAGGCTGGACAGCAAATGCTGTTAGGAAGCAAAGAATTATACACTCAGAAGTGCAATTCTTCTGAGACTGGAGAAACAGAAATGCAGGAGGAGTGACTGTCCTCTCCATGTGTCAGTTCTGTCTTGTCAATGAGGGAAGAGGCAGACAGAGCAGAAATTTCCTTTCCCTGACAACTCCTGAGGTGAGCCCCCTGTACTTACTTGCACATCTCAGGTTCTGCCATAGCACCTATGAACCTCAGAAAATGACATATGGTGCTTTGTAGTCCAGTTCAGAAATGCTCCTTAGCTGGGACAGCTTCTCTCCAAATGTGAGCATTAGAGCCAAACCTTACTGTCTTCCCTCTTTTTTATTGATTTCCCAATTACCAATGATGTTCTTTTTGTGCTTAAAACAAACAAACAAACAAACAAACAAAAAACAACACCAAAATTAAATGGAACTTAGAAGAATGTTAGTGACCACCCACTCCTATTTCAAAAGATAGTTTGTGACTCCCCTATCCTGGTATAGCATTTACTATGTCAGAAAAGAACTTGTGCCACTCAGACATGCACTCTTCTCTGCTTTACTGGTGATAACTAATGACAAGATGGGTTGCTGTCACAGGGGAAATGGGAGGGCTGGGAGATGTGGGCTTGTCTTCATGAACTTCCTCAGGCAAAGGAAAACTAATGGGATCTGGCTATCCCTTTGTAGATGGCAAAAAGTATTCTGGGGCATCTGCAAAATATAAAGCACAACCTCAGTCCTTTGCTTGTAAATGACAAATTAAAAGGTTCAGTTCGCTCACCCAAACCAAGAACTTTTACTCCATGTTTTACTCTGGAGGTGAACAAAAAAAGGTCAGAACTTCATCACTCAGTGTGGTGTGGTGAGACACAAAACTAATGGAAAACCTTTGACTTCAATAGGGCTTGGCATGGATGCAACTGGAGGCTGACTTTGGCCCTCTTTGACTTACACAAAAGCAAGTATTACATTTTACTCTCTCGGGTTAACTTTGCTGAGTCAGTTTGTACTAGTGAAGTCAATGTACAAATATAATCTGCAAATGCACAAAAACACACAATTTGTAAATTCATAGATGCACACTAGACCCAGTCTCACCAAGCCTCATTCCTACACCTGAGGCAGCAGAAGTTCAATGTTTTAAACAGCCAGTTGGACTCTTGATTAGACTAAGGACTCCTAGGCAAGATGCTGACAGCTTTCAGGAGAACATCAACCGTCTTCTAGGATAGGAGATACTCTCAGAAGGCATGACTGCTAAGTATTGGCAAGTAATTCACTGTTAGAAGTTTGGTCTTTGATTACTTTTGCATGTAGAGAAAACTCTAGAATAGCTTTGTGTCATCTCTTGGTGGCTAAACTCACTGTGGAGGCCCTTGTAAGTAATCTAATGGAAACAGGATGGAGGAACAGATGTACTAAGATGAATAACTTTGGAGATGCTTTGAGAGTGACAGAAAGCTCTGGAAATAGTTACATTAACAAAGAATCTGATTAATTTAACAAGAATGGAGGCTCCTGAAGCTCTATCCCAAGCATAATACATGAAACAACTCAGATGATCAAAGCGCACTTCTTTGTGGAGCTCCACCTTTGCTGCTTCCAGCCGAGACAGCACTGTGGGAACTGCTGGGACTGCTGAGGCAAACACAAGTCACATGGGGCAGCGCTTTTGCCATTTATCTTCACTATTATCAGCTATTGGCCTCTCATTTGAGAAAAATATGTTTTAATCCCTACCAGTCTCTGCCAGGATACATCAAAAGGAAGAAAAAACAAGAGACGAGGAAGGTAACATTGATATGGTAAAAAGACCTAAAATTAACACTGTTCTTGAAATACCATGAACCCCCTTTGTTTTCCAGGCTCTCATTTCCTTCTTATTCCTTTGAGAACAGGGGAAGTCACCAGTATCATAATCCCATAAATCCCATAAATCACAGTAACTATCCTTTATGCACTCCTTATCTTTCCACACAACTCAACATTTTATTTCTACTTTTTTCCTCTGGTAGGGAGGAACACCTAATATGCTTGGGCAGGCATGGTTTTCACCTTAATTAGTCAATGGTGAGATTATTTATAGTGTTCTAGTGTTTATGAGGACAAGAATTTTTTTAATATCACTACTATCATGGCATTGCTTTAAAGATTGTAATTCTAGTGGACACCAGCTTTTGTGCTTTCCTTCTCTCTTTCTTTTGGTCTCACTAATAACGCTGAGTGGGAAGCAGCTTAGTGGTTTCTCCTGAAGGCTTGCTGGGATTTGGGCAGTACAGATAAACTGAGAGCATTTTGTCATCCCACCTCATACTCACAGTGATAGCAACTTCAGCAAAATGCTTGGGAAGAGGAAGGGACTATGTGCTGCCTGTCCTGTTAGAGACAGAGGAGGCATGCTGCACCATCAGCTAGTGTGGTAAACTAGCTCAGGATCTTTAAAGAATATTTACATCTATAAAAGGAGGCCAGAACAGGCTTCAGCATATCACACCCCATGTCCAAGATACTTTCCACCTCAAAAAGAGCTGAGTTACAGATACTGCTAGTGGAAAGAACTGCTCCAGGCTCAGCCTAGCCCACACTCAGTCCCTCCTTGCTGAGAAAATGAAACCACTGTGCTTGTAATGAAACACGGGTTGCTTTGGGTTGTCCCTTACTGGCTTTGCTGCTGTACCCATGCAAGAGGGGGAACAGATTATTTACACATTTAGGCATAAATAAGCTGTGTGGCAGAAAGCTGGGACTTGAAAATTAAATTGGAGCATGCCGGAACAGATGCTGGGTCCTTACTCTCTGATATACCATGGCTAAGCATGAGAGCCCACAACTTTTGCTCCACATAGTGCCAGAAACAAGGGCGAATCTTCTACATGAAAAGTGAAGATGCTACAGAACAGCCTGGAGAAAGAAGAGAACAGATATCTCCACCAGAACAAGAAAGTGATAAAAAATGCAGTACGATTTCTTAAAGCTTTTCTGGACGAGTTTCCAATTACTGAGCCACTACTGATTTGTGACCAAATAGTCTTATCTACAAATGTATTTATATTAGTGTCCATGGAGCTGATCAATTATTCAGTTTCTCATTAGTAAGAACTGTCCCTCCAGTCATTAGCTGTATCTTCCTTTACCCCCATCGCTATTTACTCTTAAAATTACTAGGCTTGTGGAATAAGAAAAATGAGAAATACAGATCTGATGTGAAAGACTATATTAAAAGATGAGGCAGCAAAGGTTTTATTTATATTTCCAGGGTTTTTAATGGAGAATATAATATGCTGTTCACAGATTACCCTTCTTCTATGGGTCAGTCTCATTTAATGTGGTGATAGAAGATACGCCTTCCTATAAAATATGTTCCAGTAACAGTGTAATTAATGCAGTTGCTACTTTAGATACAACATTTAAAAAATTAGCTCACATTACATTTTTCATTGTATGTAAATACGTGTTCATGCATGTGTCCTGTTTATTTTGTTCAAGTGATCCTGAACCTTTTTCATTGCTTCTTTGATTCTTGTGTGGTCATGAGTTCACATCTTTTGCTTCCACCATTTGAGATCCAGACAAATCAGAAAGAAAAAGAGAAAGAGAGAAAATTATATAACCAGGAAAAAAAAAGAGGTAAAAGAAGAAAATTAAGATCTATTGATAAAGTGGCTTGACTTACCATTTTACATGATCAGAATGATGATCAAAGGGTTTATCTCTGTGCAGCAAACTATACGCAAGTAAGGATGCAGTACAACCTCTCCTCATGCAAATGATGCTTTGGATTGTCTCAGATCTTATTTATCTGGATACAGGGAGAATGTACGTGTCTTGGTGTTAGGGATGAATTTCCTCTCTTGATCCTCCTGTCTTTTCTCTTTGTTATTTAACAGAACTTTCTTTCTTGTTTCAAAATTATATGGATTTGTTGATATCTTCATAAATATGTATTCACTGTAAGTATTTTTCCCATGGTGTTGCATATTTAAAATCTATTGTGAAACTTTAGGCAGGAAAAAAAAAGTGCAGGGTCTATTGGGGTTGAAACACATTTATTATTTTGCAGAATAAATGCTACCAAGTGCATCTCTGTATATGATCATTACATACAGGGTGTCTGTGACTATTTAAAATTCCTTCTACACACTTCAGTGTTTCTGTATAGGTTACAGGTAGGAGCCACACACATACATGAGCCTGTAAAGCTCAGGAGTTGCACAGAAGGAAAGGGGATAAATGCAGAAAACTATAGGAAGGAAGGTAGAGGTAGTAATCCTAAAACAGACTTAATAAAACAGAGCGTGTAGTAGAGACAGAAAAAAAAAATAAAAAAGAAAACCAAAACAAGCTATAAAGCCTTCATTTGCTCTCCTAGTCAGCACTAAAATAAAAATATTATGGGAATTTACCTGATGGAATAAGTAAAGTTTTAACATAAATCCTCTAAGTCGTCATATACTCATATGGAGCCCCTATGTATTTTCATCATGTGTTAAAAGCCTGTCCCTGGCAGTTCATTTTTTTTTAAGGAAGGGAAATTTAGAAAGTGAGGCAAGATAAAGCAGTGAGTGTATCCTCATCCCATACTTGACAGCAGAACAAAAACGGGAGGCCCCAGGTCTTCTGGCCCCAGGCTTTGTACCTTGCCTCTAGACAGCAGTTCACTGCCAAGTCAAAGACATGCAAATTCTGTTCTGAAGAAGAAAGTAGAAACAAGGGCTTTGTTCATCCAAGCATGTGCTTAGCTAAGTAGCTGAGGCCAGATTTAGTAAACATGGACATATTCAGTAACATCGGTGGAAGGGCACCAGCTTGGGTGATTTCCGTGGCTGTACTCAGCACTACGGGTCCTCTTCATAGCCTGGCCTGAGACCTGAAAGATTACTGCACACATGAACCTCTCCACTGGTCTGGAGCTCCCCAGTCTTCAAAGGTACCATTTATGTCATTTCTATAGTGTCTGTTGCCTTAGCAACTTAGGTTGGGGTTTTCATCGGGTGATGTTCAGCATACTGGCTATGTGGCTTTCCCAAAGTCTCCGAGAGTTTTGTCATTGGCTTCACTGGGGTCAAGATTTCATTCAAAATAAAGATTCAGCCCAAAGGCACTAGGTACAGCTTTTTAATGAAATCTTAGAGCACAAGAGTCCTTGCTGCAGCTTCAACTTTTAGTTTAAAGCACTTCTAATAATTTACTTGTGCTGTCAGGAAGCATCATTCTTAACCCTGAGGTAATGATCTTACTTCAATTTAGGTGCCTGATATCACGTGCCAGCTTTCTATCTTCAAATATAAAGTGTATTTTCATTGCATCTCTTGCACAGGCTACCTCTGTATGGTGCTTATGCAGTAAGAAGAAACAAAACCTGTGATTTTTTAATTATTCTTCTGCTCTTCTATTTTTTAGTCTCCAGATGGTCCTTGGAACTGGCGATTTTTTTTAGTCTATGTATTTCCCGCTTTAATTAGCTTACTTAACAGGTAAGCTTTAATTAGCTTACTTAACCAGCCACATTTGAGAGACACACACCTGATCAGATAATCTTGGGTGCTAATGTTTAATGGCTTTCATAAAATTAGAAACGGATAAATGGTTGAACTGTAATTGAACAATTTTATGAGAAGACAAGCTGATCAGTGTTGTGACATAACTTGAGAGATTCCCAGGCTTGTTTTAATTTCACATCAGCCAAGGCTGCTGTTAACAACGGCAAACACAATGTGATGGCTCTGTTAGAGAGCAAGATCAGAGATGGGTAACTGAGATCTGCTATACATATTTATCAGCTGAGGGATCAGTACAATTTGTATCACTATCTAAGAGCAGTGAAGCAAGCTATTGCCCTGATTTACCACCTCCCAAGAAAAATAATGCAGCAAAAGATATTTTGGGGAGGCATTTTGAAAATAGTCATATCTCTCTCCACTCCTGCCCCCTGGCCCCTGCAATGTATGTGCCTGTGAGGAAGGACAGGTGACCACCAAGAGCATTTGTTCTTTCTGGGGCTTTGTTTGGAAACATCAGGAAGTTAGTGCTGAGAGTGATGGGGATCTGACACAAGAGCAGTGGGCATCTGACACGTTTGTATGGATGGGCTGGCTGAAGCAAGTCTGGGGCTTCTCTCACTTGTATCAAATTCAAATATTTTTATTGCTTGAGGAAAGATCTGAACAGGATTGAGTGAAATTCTCAGAATCTGCAGCCTCTGTACATGTTTTACCAGACAGCTATCATTAACAGGTGAATGGGAATGTCTGATTTTGGAGTGGCCATAGTAATTTTACTTGGGTGTTGAGATGGAGAGGAGTCATGCAGTACTTACAGGATCCCTTTTTACAAGGCCTGGGTTAGGCACAACAGCAATGAGGTGGGCGATTGTAAACACGGAGTTCAGCACATAAGAAAAAAACAAATTCTTATGCAGTGTTATCCTTTGACAGCTGAGGCTCCTGAAAAATATGTAGAACACATCGTAAATTAGTGTTTCTCTTCTGATGTCACTTTAACAAGCTCTTTCTGGCAACATTCTCTCAAAAATGCCTTTTGGCAAGGCGTAATCGGAAAATACATGCCTTACATTGCAGCCATAACCTCTGACAAATTTTTGGGTTTGTTTTTACACCTGTTTAGTACCACATGCTTTTTAGACCATGGTGTAAAGAGCTATCCGGCTACTTTCTCAGCCCTCGATGCCTTTCTTTATTTCATGGTAATCAAGATATTAAGTGTTGAAGCAGAACTTTGAGAATTAAGCTGCACAAGATACAAGTAATCAACACCAGGAATAGTGATTTATAAGTAACTCTTCCCTGGAGACTCAGTTTCTCAGATATTCAGATTAAAATTATTTGTTACTTTGCAAATTAGTGGTGAGACAGGATGGGAAGTTTGGGTATGAGTCCCCTTAAATTACAGGGGGATTTGAGTTGTCATCCTGCACGTTTCTAACTCCATCTGAGATCTCAAATCAGAAGAAGTTGTTTTCTTGCTCAGAAGGAGCACTAATGTTTTCGGAATGGTACTGTGAGTAGCAGATTTTCCCAAGGGAATTTCACAGGATTCTTGTGCAACCAAATCATGCCTGCAGTTTCAGACCTGAAGCATCTCCCTTTTCTAATTAATGCCCAAATCCTCATGCCCCCTCCTCAGCTACCCTGGACGCAGAGAACAACACCCGCACAGCACTCCAAGCCCCAGAGCACAGCCTGGGGCTGACAGGAGGTGATTGCAGAAAGGCAATCATGGTGTTGTTAGGTAATGCTGTGATGTTTGTATCCAGTGATCACTGAGAGCAAGCAGGCAAAACCAGTAGGTAAAAAAACAGCCAAGAGCAAGTATCACTGTCTCAGCAAATCAAGGCTTCCCCTCTGCACTAGGAGTCTTTTTCAGTCTGGAACAAAGCACAGGCTGTGACTTTCTGATGATTTGCATATGGAGGCTAACACAGAATGCACATTCTTTAAAAACAGAGAGCTAATTTAACCAGCTGAACTCTTTTCTGATTATTTTGCTTGTTTGTTTATTTTTTTTCATCGCTTAGCACCTGCCACTTATTCCTAGCTCTCCATACACCTATTTTCTGAGTCATGAGATGGAATTCTTCCTTCAGCTTGAGGCTGTTGTTTCTGGTTATGGTCACCAGCATCCTGCAATGCTCATCACTTTTGTTGACCTCCTTATTTCCCAAGACACCTTCTTTGGTTCAGGATGACCATGAGATGCAGGTTCATGGGTCTAGGAAGGAGAATATATTTTTACACTTGCCCTGATTTTATGTTCTTACTTTAGCATCAGCTATTGGCAACTGTTGAGTACCAGATATGGGGCTAGGCACACTTGCAGTGTGATCCACTGTAGGAAAGGTTATTGGGCAAAACAGACCATGCTTTGGAGCTATTTTTCCTACACTGTGTTCTTGTGATTATTCCATCTATATTTGCTTCCATCACAAATCCAGGTTAACTTTCCTTTTCTGCTCCTAAGCTCTGGTGGTATTTGTCCAGTCCTCATTCTTCTTTCCTCCCCATTCTCCATCACTTTACTTTGTCTATGCTACTAATCCTACTTTTCTTGGGATGCTGTCATGTGCTCATCTGCCTCTGTCTTCCTCTTGCAGTCCTGGGAACAGGATTGGTGTGATGTAAATTCTTGTTCCCAATAAGTAAAAATTTCCCTGTTACTTAGAGCTGTCTCTTCAGCTTCTGGACACAGAGATGCAGACCCTTGTCTCTCCAGCTGCCTCTCTACATAGCAACCAATACAGAGAGACAGTCTTTTATGATAATCTCTGCCAGGTACATGTGCTTTCACTCACATACTTGTCCTTCTTCACTCCTCCACTTGACTTTTGCCAATCTTACTCCTCTATTAAATTGGACTGTCCTTCACTGCATGTTGTCTTCATCTGCTGTCCAAGCTCCTTTCCCTACCTGCCTTCCTCTCTTAGTTTTACTCCTCACTTTTTAATTTGATCTTCAGTGTTTGCCATCAAAATGACATTAGCACCTGCTTGACTCAGTCAACACCAAGAGGAGAACATTCTAGTAAATCCAAACCCCTTGATTCATCCTCTTTGTGTAATCTCCTTCTCCAATCTCTCTTAGGTGTCTCCAGACCCTCCTCCTGATTTCGTAATTATTCCTTTGTGGTGTTTTTGAAGGCTTCTTTTCACACACCACCCATCTTTCTTAATGCTCCCTAATCTACTTTATTAATCAATATGGAAGAAGGCATCACTAAGACAGTTATCAGGGTTTAAAACTTGTGAGGTTCTTGAGTCTTTATCAATTGTGTCTCAGAGTTTCAATCTC
Source organism: Streptopelia decaocto (assembly GCF_964273445.1). NCBI lineage: Eukaryota > Metazoa > Chordata > Aves > Columbiformes > Columbidae > Streptopelia > Streptopelia decaocto. Next base: position 138,433,956 of record NC_138655.1, on the reverse strand, counting down.
CTGTGTTTCTCATGGTCCCTCAATGCTTCACATTTATCCTATGTCTTCTACATTTCCTTTGACAGAGATAAGTGCTATATACTCACAGAGTCATCATTACTTTTGAGTTCCTATCTCTACTTCTCTATTGCATCTAGGATATTTTGACTTCCAAGGAGGTATTAGCATTATTTTCTTCATAGATCTACACTTCCAATACATCTTTTCTTTTCATTAATGAATAATGAGAACACAGATTTTCACCCTCAGACAGCTATTTCTACCTCCTACCCAGTTGTTTAGTTTTCAAATTATTTTCGTGCTTTCTACCATGCTCTCCCTTACCCATGAGGAAAGCCCCCAACAATCCTTCCACCCATTGTCCTTCAACTCCTTTTAAAAGCCTTGGAGACTGCAGGTGCATTCACAACATCTACTATTCTGGCAAATCTAGATGTATTGTACTCCCTATCTGTTTATACAAATGTCTTTGTTTTAGTAATTCAATTGGAAGTGATTTGGAGCTAGAAGTCCCCTTTTTATTTTGTGTTTTATCATATAAGATAATGGGGTCTCAGTTTGCAATTACAAAAATATTGCAGTAATGTGATGATACATGTAACTGTTAGAGACTCTATTTTATGAATACTCTGTCTGCTGTTATGAGTTATTATTGCTTAGCGATGCTCATCACTACTGGTTCTGTATTCCCTTCCAAATGTACGGCAACATTTCTCATCATTATGAACCCTGATACCCAAAATAGAAAGGAAAATGAACCTCTGTCAGGAAAGACCTACATGTGGGAAACAGCAACCTCTGCAAGCTATTTGTTGCCACCTCTATAGTCAAAGGCTATTATGTAGCCCTGAAACCATCTTTTGCTGTCTGATTGACTGTCTGATTGACAGCTTGCCTTCTATTGAAGGTCAAATAATCTATCACTGTCATAGCCAGATGATAGAAAACAACTGAAGGCAACATGACCCCTGCTCCCAACACAGCTTTATTCTCACTTTCTTATGATCGTGGTTTGGTTTCCACTTTCTCATCATTTTGCAGTACTTCATCTTAATTCCTTTCTCTACTTCCTCCTGTAACCTTTGTGTCATGGATTAGTCATGAAGGGAAAGCAGAGAAGGAAATAGAGGAGGAGACGTATTGCTGTCTGGAAGGCTGCTGCAAAGATGAGTGTTCCAGCGCATCTTGGGACTGGTCAGGATCGCGCGTTATCCATGAGTCAGAGATAGGAGTGAGTCAGACAGCCTCATCCTGCCTTGCTTGATGCAAGGTATCACCTTCTTGGTTCATTTTGGGCAGCCAGTTTAACCAGATCCTGTCTTTACTATTCCAAAGAACTCTAAAGCCTGAGTATAAGATTCCAAATCAGATTAAATTGTGCTCTTCCCAGTTTTCTCAAAGCATTACTGTGTCTGTGGTTTTCTGCTCTTTATCTTTACCTAGATGGGAAGGGAACACATCCGTTTCTAGCTATCTCTGTATCTGATTACTGCATGTTATCACAGTCACTCATCAAACTGCCTCTCTGGAAATCAGCAGAGTTCACAACCTGTATTTTGGATCCACCTATTTTAAGCTTGCAATCTTACAGACACTTACAGTCTCTGCAAAGTCCAACCTTTTCATTTTCTTATGTTTGCTAGACTCACTCTTGGTGGTGATGATGTTGGGGACTTTTTCTTTTACTACCATTACTGTCTGACAGTTGAGGCACAGACATCTAACTGTATAACCCTAAGATTTATGCCACCTTCTTCTGGCCTCTCAGTTTACTAAGTATACCCTTGTCCAGCCTACATGGACACCTTCCTCCATGGTGTACCTTTCCAGGAGCATATGAAGTAACCAGGGAGAAGCTTTGCATAATGTTACTAACAATATTATGAAAAGGAACACAACCTGAACATATCCATAGATATGTAGTACATATAGATCAAAATTGGGACCAGAAATAGGCTGAGGTGCCTCATGTAAGATTTAGATTAAAAAATACAGGGACTCTGATGCTAGAACTGATTAAAGCACTGTCACAAGGTATCCGGGGTTTTGTGGAGCACCTTTCAGTACAGATTTTTGAAGCAAGGTACCCATCCCTTGTGCACTAGAGACTGATGTTCAGCAAGGGGTTATTTTTATCCCCATATTTATTCAATTACTGTGCATGTGTAGGCTGGAATTTTGTTTTTGCTATGTACTGATGGATTCTACAAATCTTCATGTGTGTATTTGTGGCCAAAATACACATCTCAGAAATTCAGACAATGAAGATGATGATATCCCACAGTCCAGCATCTCACAATCCAGTTATCTCTATATGTACTATACTGATGGGGAGCATTTCCCTACCTCTGGTTATGAACTGATGTTCTGGCTATCTGATTGCAAGTAACTGACGCACCTTTGCTGAAATCAATAAGATGCTACCCATTTGGGTCATTATACCGGATGTATCATTCTGTTTCATCAAAGTATCTGTGAACAGACATTGCAACCCTGATTTATGAGTGTGCTATCAGCCTGGGTAGTTTGTAGTTTATGATAATATTACAAAAGTGAAATAACTTAAAGAGATTGCTTAAGAGCTAGCTTATAGAAATCATTATAGCTCTGGATGTTTATTCTTGAATATTTTCCCCATTGCCTTTGGTGTCTTCCAGTGCTTACCATTTCCCTGAGCTGAAAACCAAAGGCAGTTCCCAGACAGCCCCTCACTACTGATTTTGACTGAAGCTTCATATACATGCCTGACAGCAAATCTGTGCTCACTCTGCTCCTTCACTGCAGACACATTATAATAAATAGTGTGCAGGCAGGTTCACTAAGGGATAAGATTTTAATCCTCCACTTAAGTTGCCATACAGTAGCTTCAATGCTTTCTGTGATTATCAGTTTAGTTTCCTTTAAAGTTCTGTCACACACATCACTGTTTTTCCTTTTAATGATGATGAAAGGCTACACAGATTCACACTTATTGCTGAGGGCCGTAAGCACCTACTAAAGTCAATAGCTCAGCCCTTCAGCATCAGATGAAGGTTTTCCTGTTTTTCAGGCAACTGGTAAATGAAGGGCCTTACTGCACCCCTCATTACACCATTTCCCTATGGGCTGCACTTTTATACCACTCTTGATAAATGTGAGAGCATGATCTTGGCTACACACCACTGGGAGATGTTCCATTGGTGAGAGGACCCTGTGCTGAGACTTTTTTACCAGGAATATATAAAAAGGATTTTGGAAGAGCTGTTTCTCCCTGCCATGTCCCCTTCTGAGCTTTTCTTTGGTTACCATTTGAAATCCCTCAGGGAAAGAAGAGAGGGTGTGTCTGTAAGAAGCACTTACTTGAAATAGAAGAAAATTGCCAAGGAAATTAATAGGGATGTTATAGACAAAGCATGGCCAACGATCGCCATATAATAAAGTATGAACGCCATCTGCAATTTAACAAAAACAAAAGGCAAACATGAACCATTTGCAGGCAATATGTCTTTTTGTTTCTTATTGATGAAGAATCTACAAAATCAACCTCCTATTTTGTATTTATTTTCTTTCAAAGTTTCTTTTTAAATATGCTTTTAATATCAGCAATCTATTAAATAGCATGACTCATGGTGTAAATGTGAGATAAGTGTCTCTTACATGAGTTAATCTGTTTCTGCAGCACTGAAGTAACTGGCTCACGCTATGCGTCACTAACTTTCCCGAGCTCTGGGACAGCACAGCATATGTAACACATTTGGATTTTCAAATAGGTTGCTGCAGGATTGGTATAAAGCTTTTATGGTTGGAAAGCAGCTTAAATAGCAGAGAGCAAAAGCTTAATGGTCACTTTTGGAGATGAGTCAGTGGTTAGGTGGCCTTGGGACTGGAATCAGGGCTGGCCTTTTGTTCACCCTCTTCACCAGTGACCTGCTGTAGAGAAATCTCGAAGTTTCTGGGTAATACTCAGGTCTTGCAGTTAATAGTGAGGGACTCCAGAAGGGCCTCACATAACTGAGGAGATAAGAAGATGCCATAAGCTTTCATAAAGAAAAAAGTGGGGTGATACACCTAGGGACAAACAATCTAAACTCTGCCTACGCAATGCTGAACTCAAATGGAAAGCAAACTCAGGAAGGAGATTTTGGAGTCCTCCTGGCCAGTTCTCTGAATCATTGACTTAGTATGTAATGATATCAAAAAAGTCACCAAAATGTTGGATATCATCAGGATGGGCACTGAGGGTAAAACAATCTTGTACCTCTGTTTAAAATTTACATCGCACATGTCAAATGCATGTGTGTTTCTCATGTCCACACCTTATGGACATGGCAGAGCTAGAAAAGGTGCAAAGAAGGCATCGAAAATAACTGAGGTAGAGTAGCTGTGTTATGACAAGTGGGTCCAAATGTTGGGATTCTGCCCTTTAGAGATAAGTCTTATGATTAAGGCCTACAAAGTCATGAAAGCAGCAGATGAGATAAAAATTATCCTCAACCCCTACCACACTAGAAAAGCACACCCTGAAACAAATTCTGGTTCACATTGGTATGAACCTCACTCTTGGGCAACTAAATGGTCTTACAGTGCTGTGAAACCAGTATGCATGAAGAGAAAATTGGGCTTTCACTTTGACTATTATAATATCAGTGAAATCTGAGATAGGCCTATCCATATTTTGTGTGCCAGTAGTGAAATAAAATCACAGGACAGCACCTGGGTTGTAGAATGCTGCAATATTAAATGTCATACTTTGGTCTCAGACAAGCTCTTAGGCATCAACCAGCTGTCAGAAGACCATAGGAAGCTAAATGGGATGCCAGGCTTCACCATTGCTTTCTTTTTTGAAAGCACTAATAATAGTATCAGCCTGTCCTGAAAAAAAGACTAGATAGCAGGCTTTAGTTCCTCTGCTGCATTTATTTTCTTTTCAGCTCCACTTCATTCATTTTTCTTTCGTTATACATGAACAATTTTCTTTTTTTCAGTGATTAAATGAATTGCTTTCTGTAGCCCCAAGTTTTGCCACTTTTTTTTTTTTGTGTGTTTGCAAGTAATTTTAAACTTTCATTTGAAAACAAATATGAATAAAATCCAGAAAACAAAACTGTTCCTCTTAGCAAAGGTGCACATCTTCATATTTCATTTGTTCACTTTGGAATCAGCTCCTGCTTACATTAAGTGGTGCAGGTCTGACTCAGATTTAAACCAAAGTCACATTTACACCATCTTGACCAATGTAGAACAAGATTCTGAATGTAAATATCATTCACCAAGTTATAGAACTATGCATACTAACTGCAAATATCCTAGCTCTCCTAGTTTTTCTTCACAAGGACAAACCACAGCATTGCTAGTGAGTGTAAATACTTGACAATTTGTTCTGAGAGCACAAGAAACCCCAGAGAGGGAAAACAAGAGTGCAGATATTGTGAGACAACTTTCTGAATACAGAGTAGTGGGAGAGGTTTTGAACTCTGTGCATGTAACATTTCTTCCACTTCATACTCAGTGGTAATGTTTTTTCACAGTATGAGATTGATATAATTTTTAAGCCTGAGTTTAATTTGCAGATGAGCTGTTCAAAAATAAGTTATTTTGCTGCATATCCTGTATGCATACCCCTTACCCTGAAATAGGTAGAAGTAGGAAAGTCTTCCAGATAGGTACGTGCAAATCTATGGGCACCTCAGAGGACTCTTGGTTATTCAAGTTATCTGCCTTTCAGCTTAAAACGATCAATCAGTTTAACTGTATATATGGGACTTGGCAATAGCATTTTTGATTACTCCATGTAAACTTACTATCGTAACCGCTCAAAAAAGCTTTCCAAATACAACAACAAAGACAGACCAGAATGAACCGTCAGCTAACAAAGCATATGATCCGTCACTGTATTTTTAAGAACTGGCTGCAATGTTATTTTTTTTTTAAGTTATCTGTCTCAGAAATATAGCATATTGGCATTTCCAGTTAAATAAATAATGAACTATTTTATTAATTTGTTCACTCCATGAAGCGATAATCTGTCACGTTCCTTCTGACAGATAAGGCTTCTAACATGCTGACTCACCAAATTTTTAGCCTATACAGATTTTTTTCATCTTGGGCTTAGGATACTTCTAAAAGAAACACTTAAAATTTTCTTTTCTTGTCCTCCTAGAATTCTTGCCTTGAGGAGAGAAAATTCTCTAATGGGAATATCTCCTACTCATTTAATATTAATATATTATCCATAGGTACATGGAAATGGTCTACAAATGAAGCATACTCCTATTTTTGAATACTTGGATTCAAGGGCAGGATCTAACTTGACATTTCTGTAAATAAAGATTCTTTCTGCATTTTCCATTATTTTTTGTTTCAAAAGAATCTCAATGTACGTATAATTTTCCTTTGTGTTCTATCTGCACTTTGAGTGAATGATGTTCAGAACAGTTCTTCTGGAAGGCATAGATAATAGGTAACAGAACTACATTTTTTGTCTCCATACATGGGCCAACAACTGGAAAGATTGTATTTTATGGTGCTTCCATTTAATGCCTCTGTGAGCTCAGATTGTTACTATTATTATCTCTTCGTCACATAGGTGAGCCCTGTTTTACCATGACGATTCCTCATGCTGCAAAAACGTTTAGAATTCACCTCCTGCCTAGTCCAGTAGACTTTTCCAAGGCCCCTTGGGCTGGATCATCATTTAATATAACCACATACTGCTTTTTGGCTACATAAAAAAAGATCCTCCAACACAAACCTCAAATCAAATAACTTTTTGACTCTTTTCCTTCCACAATTCCAAATAGTCACAAATTTTTCTGTCACAAATCTGCAATCAGATTTTCCTGGAGCTTGACTCATCTGAAAAATGCTTATTTTCATGAGTTTCCTCCTCCTCCCCCCCCCCCCCTTTTTTTTTAAGCTTTTCTCAGATTTCTTTCTCTTTGTTTCTTTTGGTGCTTGAATATTTAGTTCTCTTTCAGCTTAGCAACCTGATTTTGGAAATATTGAGGTAAATGCTTAATTCATTATTGTAAATAGTCTCAATGACCTAGTCAAACTGTTAAACGTGTTCAGGCTTGTAGGATTTTCTGGATTAATGGTACCTTCCTATATATTTCTTTTCAAAGGAAGTGAGTGATATTTTTTGCTTAAGAAAAATAATTTTGACTTATGTTAATATTTCTAGCCCTGAAGACATCAACAGTTTGGAAGATACTTGTTGCGGAGGGCAAAATTGAAATTCTAAAGGATCATTTTATAACTATTGGACAATCAGGGAAAATCATACGAATTAAAAAAATGCATTTGAAAAATAGTGCGAAACTTGTTGCATGAATTGGTACTAAAATATCAAACCTATAGCAAACCATAGCAAACCTATATTTAGTTTTGAGCACTCATCAAATCATTTTAATAAGATAAAGTCAGGAAGACAATGTTATTGAATTCTTGTGCAACAAATAAAGCTAAAAGATAGGACTATTCTGAACCTCTCTTATATGTGTCTTACTGCTAGCTCAGCCCAAAACCATTCCCAAGCAAACGCTGCCTTTTTAACTGTAGCATACCTTCAGTTTTTCAGAGGTGAAAGAGTTGCACAGGGTATAGTTGGACCATGTTCGGTTGCTCTCAGGGTGCCGGAACCAGTTTCCAGTTTCATCACAGTATTTTGAAGCCCTTTCTGATGAAAAATTGCAATAAGAGTTATTTTAGCATATGCATATTACACATTTAAAAATCCATACAAGAATAATTTCTATGTTTGGAAATAAAATACCTGTGTAACAAAATTAAAAGGATTTTCAACTTGTGCAATTAATATACAGTGCAATTAATATACAGTTGTCTGGTTTGATTTGTTTTTCTCAGAGATTTATCTGATGTCATTTATGTGTCTCCTTTTTTTCTTGAAAGAATGCAGTAAATTATATATACCTAGCCTTCATTCAGATGCAGGTATTTATTGCATGAATTAATAATAATTCATTTAAAGAGGTTGCTGAAATCCATTTATGGAAGAGAAAGTAATGTTAGGTCCTGACACCAAACCTGGTGGAAGTGTGCACGGGCAGGCAAACACAGTGGTGTCTGCATATTGTTAGTTCTTGTCCCAAGTTGCAACATTGATATTAGAAAATGGATGGGCCCACAGGCTAGCATGCAAATCTGACTTTTTGTTTTCAAATCAGACACCTGTTGGTATCCACACATAGATGCTACTGAACTGAATCTTGCAGCAGAGTTTCAGGTATCAAGGGAAATACTTAGTTAAAAATACTGCGCATGGAAAGGGCAGCAGGCAGTGTACAAACAGGAGTGGGTGCTGGAGATGGTGACAGCCCCAGTGCCAGCGCTGCCCTTGTGCAGAGGGGGAAGGGTCCTGCCCAGCCTCTCTGCTCGCCTTCCTCGGAGGCTGCAAAGCATGTGGGCGCTGGAAGGAGCAGCCTCACGAACATTTTGGCACATGTCCCAGGTGTCCAGTTTAATTTAGGCTGGCCACAGAGTACTCCGTTTAAATGATTGGATATGCACTTGGCTTCTCCTCGTGTCTCTCTGGTGCTGGTTCCTGCGCCACAGGTGGCTCTGGTGTCCTTCCCCAAAGCCTGCTGCACCCATGGCTCTGCAGGCTCGTGCTCCCTCGCATGTGTCCTGTTGCTGTTGTAGGGGGACGGTCGGGGCCTCAGCATCATACAGCACTGAGTGCTGCTGGAACTGCAGGTGTGTGCTGTGTCTGTGTCCTCCTGGCCATGCTCACGTTTCTGCCTGGGAAACCCTGGATGCTGAGGTGCAGACAGTCACTCTTAATCACCTGTTGAGTTTTGGATTAGTTCCTTTGGCCTTCCCTCAAGCATTACCCACATGGGAGTCAAGGAAAAGTTTGCTCGAGTAACAAAGGCAGGATAAGATCCGAAATTTAAATTATTTGATGTTTCCTTAGGTAGTGACACAGCTGTTTCTTTATGAAAATAATGATATTTCAAGGCTGATTTTTATGTAGTCTAAAAAGCCTATATTGACTTCCTTTTACCTATTCTAGCTTTATAATTTTATTGCATTTATACACAGATTATCAACATTTCCAGTCAACACACTTTTACAGAGCAAATTATCATTTGAACATAACTTCATCTGTTCTGTTCAACATTTCCATTTATTTTTTTAAGCAGCCCCTATGGTTAATGATTCTATTAATTTGGAAAATTCATATTCCCTCCATATATCCTAAGGAAAGCAATCAATCATATGGCAAGGTAAGGATTGTATAGTCGGAGCTATCTTCCTCTGACTAGAAATGCACTTTACATAGTGCCGTTAGAAAAAACAAGAAAAAAAAAAAACCAACCCACAATCCTCCAGAACACATTATACTTTCAAAATTACTGTGAGTTTCATATAATAGATTTGGGGGAGTTGCTGAAATCAATACGTGCATCAACACCACCAAGAGGGACAGTACATGTTATCTCAGCCTTCCATCACTGCAGCTTGTAGATAAACTCAGACCGCCTGTGTAGCAAAGTTCCCGTTGTACTCATTGCCAGATATTATCTAAAGCTGGAAAAAAGTTTTCAGTCATAGATATAAGATTAATGATTATGCTACCATGGAACACAGTGTACAAATGTACCTACTATCCTATGCACTCTGCAAAGTACACGGCTTTTCTTAACATGCTATAGGGTTTAATGCTAATATCATCTATCATGTCTATGCTTTAGTGCCTAGGTAGGCACTCTGCCGAAGTTTAATGTGGCCTCTGTACTTTTCCTTGAAGCCAGACAAACACAACTGATCCCAACATGGACACAGCCACGACCCACTGATTTCTTGCTGTGATGTTGTCAGAAGATGTGACTGGGGGATAAGACTCCCTGCTGTCCACCCCAGTGACTCAGACAGGTCAAACACCTTTTCTAAATCTATGATTTATACAGAAATGTGAGTCTGTAACCCAGCCACTGTTCTACTGGAAGTCACTCTACAGTGGCCCAGTAGCAGGTGTGGGATTATGAACCTGGGCATGTGTTGGTTTTTATGCCAACCAGAAGAATCTAGTAAGCTCTGAAGAAATACACAATGTGTAAGAATGGGTAAGGCAACACGAGCAAGGCAAAATGCAAGGGTAGACTTTAATACAATTCAGATACTATGTAAACACTAATTATAGGCCCTGTCTGTACCCTATTATCTTGGATAGGGCACCACTTGGGCATCATATTATTAAAAGTGGAGAAATGGTGACATTGCCTTGGATTTGTCTACCTGACTTCAGCAACCATAAAGTTATGCAATTCATAGGCAACTGCGCAGGCTCTCTGTAGTTACCTTAGAAAGACAGACTCTTCGAGGAAGGGAAAAATGGATAAGAGAAATCTCATCTACAAGGTCAGTTTCATGGAAGTAGTGAAGTGTCTAAGAAGATTAACCGGTAGTAATAATTTTGCATGTGGTATTGATTGTGCTACCAATAGTGCTTGTATTTTCATAAAAACAGCTCGGTCATTTGTATATAACAAATATTTTAACCCAATAACTGTGGAACAAACATGATAGCTCTTTCAACCAGGTTTTTACAATTAGACCAACTCTATAACTAGTATGTGTTAAAAGAGTCAACATCAGTTTTTCATTTATTGTTGAGTTATAAACTGGAAATAGAAGTTTTCCTCTCTTGTGGTGCATGCTCAGCACATACTAGACATTGGATTCTTTGCCATTGTTTGGATAGACCTGTGCAGTGCTTTGTTTTGCAGATGAGGAAATAGCTCATGTAGCACATTTGACTGACTTACATCTTCAGTAAAAATATTCTAGAAGAAATTTTTTCAGAAATGGAAAGAACATCTGATATAATACAATGGAGACCCTAGAAATCTTTAATTCCAGTGTCCTAATAATGAAGGATCATCACTATCATCAGAGTCCATCAGTCATCAGAATGGCAATGTGTATAATAGAGTCATATTGTGCATTGTGGGAATAAGAATTGATTTTTAAAATACAGCTGTCAAGTTTGCTAAGAAGCGGGACAGAAATACACAGAAATGTAGGGGGAAAAGAAGCAGCTGGACAAAGAGTTCAGATTTGTTTTATATATCACTATCTAAATGATATCACCCCAAGACAGGAAAATAGGACCAGCAGAAATCCAGAGCTGTTTTTTTTAGTCAGAAAATTTGCATTTCGTGGCAGGAAGAGAAGGGCTCTGCCAGGCTCAGCTGCTCAGGGTGCTCCAGCATGTCCCTGGGGCTCCTGCCCACCAAGGATTCTGCTCCTGCCTGCAGCCCGCAGCGAGTGCAGGCACGTCACCCTGCCGAGGCACCGGGCTGGGTGGGAAGGAGCACGTGATGGACTGGGTACACAGGAGTCGACATCACAGTTGGGAAGGTGCTTGAATAAGGGGATGCTTGAGGAAGTGACCTTCCTGCCTTCCAGAACCCAGGAAGGTGGAAGGAGCTGCAGCTGCTGCCATGATCCAAAAGGTCTCTCTCCCTCTCCAGTTTGTGCAAGGCCATGATTTCTCATCTGCAATAACTGCTCTTGTCAGCTTGACAACATACTCAGCTGAATGCTTTTTGCATTTTGCCAGCTGTGAGAAGGGTGTGCTCGTGTCCCTCAAATGCAGTCCCTTGTGGTCATAAGCAACACAGCTGGTAAATCCAAAAAGATCAGCAAGAACCATCCAATCTGCTCCTCCTCCTTCTGCATGGAGCATTTATCCTTATTTATTTAAAGGCATTTTGTAAGAAAGACAAAGCAATCCAGAGACCGCAGTATGGCACAAGAAGAGAGCTGCAGAGAGCACAAATACCACAGTGCATCTGCTGCCTCCCCTGCCATAATCCACACTCCAGAGCAAGTGGACATCAGCCCCTCTAGTCAGTGTCAGAGCAGGAGGGCAAGGCTTTCATGTTCCTCAGTTGTGAGAGGTAGCAACATATTAATCATCCTCTGAGGTAACTGCTTATGGATACACATGGATCTGTTTGCAAATTGCACTTCTAGAAACTTTGCTCTTGGAGCCACATGAAGAGTTATGAACAACTGGTTTACAAAATGGAACCAAAGACAGAAACCCAATAAAGTGGAGAACAGAGTGAAGTTTAGCTAAAAGCAGCCTCGGATCACAAAGTTAGGCTGGGCTTGCTCCCTGCTGGGGTGGTTGCTGCTCTTAACCACTGCTCTTTGCCAAAGAGGAAAGGGAGTGAAAGTGAAACAAAAAAGTAAGGCTGCCACAGTGCAACTTGTACTTTCAGTTCCATTTCTGTATGTGACTGAACCAAACTAATCTTGATCAAATGAACCATGCAGGGAGAGTAAGGTGGATAATGTCACACTCACCTGCCATAAACCCAACAGCGTATGGACAGCACAGGGCAACTTTCTGCTCCTCCTGCTGCCCTCAGTAAATTGGCCTTGCTAGAAGGCCATTACAACCACAATATATTTCCCCCTTTTTTTATTAGCAAGAATATTACTTGCATTAATTACATACTACATTCCTATCAAATTCAATTCCTAGCAGTTTCAGCATGCCCTCGAACAATTTCAAAGGGATTACACCAAAAATTAATCTAGATAAAATATGAATATAAAGTACAATTCAAGAGAAACCAGGCAGTTGCCTGAATAGAGGAGTATAAAACTCAGCCCTGCTCAGAACTTCACAGTCAGGAGTGGATGAGACAATGAATTTCCTGCTGTCACTGGAGTTAAAGCAGTAGGTCTTGGTATGTTTTCCAGACAAATTGATTTGTTTTTATGCATTATCACACTGCGTGTGATCATCATTATGAGGAAGATTGCTACAAGAGGCAGCAGTTGTTTGTTGAAAAGGACAAAGTTGTTAAAGCTTGTAGACAGGGGTTTCTGTTTGTCTCTTAACTTTAAGATCCTCATTTCCTTTCACAAGGTAGAGCTTCCTCAGGTGGGAAAAGCAGCATGGGAGCCCGGGCTAACTGAACAGACTAGATGGTCCTTCCTCCTTTCAGAACACAGACTTCTCTCTAGTATGAACTCATGTAGGTTCAGTAAAATAAACAAGACTACATCTAGTAGTACTGAAGTTGTCTGACACAAAATTAATGGAGTAGTGAGTGTGTTCCCCATCATTTTGCTTCTGGGCCCTTTTCTCCACAATATTATTTCATCTTATTTACCTTCTATCATACTCCAGCAATTTCTTGTTGGCATCAATGCTGAATCTTATTTGGGGTTCAGATATCGAGCTGCTATAAAGCACCCACAGGTGGATATGGGAGGAAGATCTGATCCTGTGCTGTCAGATAATATTCCAATTTTCCAGTTATAAGTGATGAGTATCAAAGCACAAAAGCAAGGCTGTATGACCTAACTTTATTCTAGGACTCGAAGTTATAGATAACCTCAAACAAAACCGACTTAAGCCACCAGTGAACTGATATAAAATGATTTTGCAGATCTCAGGGCAGTCCAAAGCAGCACAGCATGAAATATTAATTTCAAAAGTCCGTGGGGCTACTTGCATGCCTAAAATACATGCTGAGATGGTTTCATATCATGGAGACTTAATCGGAAGAAAATCTGACAGTCATTGCAGTTTTCATCTTGTAAAACTGTTGTTCTTTAAGAGGAATTTTCTGTTTCTCAGCAGAAAATCTATCTGTATTTTGTTTAACAGGCAGAAGTTACCAAAGGAAATAATGACTTGTGACACAAAACCTGACAGATTTCTCAAGACAGCTGAACCTGTGCTTTTGGCCACCTGTAAGTGGCAGCCACTTCCATTAGCAGCTGAAAGACTTCTAGTCACCCCCATGATTTCTTGTCTCCCTCCTACTTTATTAAGTCCCAGTGTGACAATCAGCCACCTGCAAAGCAAAGTCTGCCTGCCTGCTGGTTTGATGCCGCAGCTCTAATAGATGCTGGGGAACCCAACAGCTACTTTAGGAAAGTGGCTCTCGCTCAGCGAGGAGATGCTGAGCTGCCACTGAGCCAGTGAAACAGTGTCAACTGACCAGAATGCAGGCAAAGAGGCTGACAGAGGTGCTGACAAGAGAGATGTGCCAGAGGAAAATACTGAGTCCAGGAGACCATAGGTTTTGTTTCTAAACATGATAGCAGAGAGAACAGCAGGAAATCAGTTATGGAAGCAGGCTTCCCCCCCCCTCATGGCTGTGTAAAGAGAACAGGAATACTAAAAAATTCCCAAATCTGCAAGTTTTAAGACATGGCAGAAAGAGTAACCACAGTACTCACACACTGTGGGCCAAACTCTGCTGCGTGCATCTGCACATTAAAGGGTGATTTGCAATCAGCTGTACAAGCCACAGACCTTGGTGTTAAGAAGCATTAACAAGTGAAGTGAGGAGCTTCTCCATGGATGGGTTGAATTACTACTTTGAAGAGTGCTGTTGTAGTGGAGCAATTAGTTCAGAACAAGTCACTGGAGACAAGTGCGCAAGTGGAAAAGCTGGAAATAGGTGGGTTGGGAGTGAGCAGGAGAGTGGCTCTGTCATCAACCCCACGCACTGAGGGATGAGGACTGTGATTCATGGGGAGACTTCTGTGATCACAGAGCTGCCCAACACACACTTTTGCAGGTAATAGCTGAACGGCACATGAAGTATACGGGACTGTTAGTGCCCCATTTTTTTCTATGGAAACCACGGAAGCAGCAAAAGCAGAAGCCTTGTAGTAAATTGTGCTATTCCTCAGAGGGGCTGTTGCTACATGGGGATGATATCACAAACAAATTGGGGGCTGAAGCAGGAGGTACAGACCCTGTCCAAGAGGCACCTCTAACATGCATGTAGGAATAGGCTCATGTAACCTCATGATTCAGAGACTCAAGGGCTCTCCTGAACATGAGCACTTCTTTATGGGAACTGAACCAAGTTTGGCCAATTCTTTTAAACTGCCCTTCTGACATCTTTTGTCCAAATAGCCTAACGGTTGAAGCACTTGTCCGTAGAAAGGGAGACCTAGGTCAAAGGCACTCCTCCAGTTGAGGGTCTCAGGTCCTCAGCCTGTTTCCCCCTGGTGCTCCAATGATTAGTTGTGAGCATGGCCCTGCTGCCAGACTCCTCCTAGAAAACTATGACACTGTACAGAAAAGAGCTCAAGACTGTGTCAGAAAGCAAAAAGAGGTCACAAAGGACAAGACTGCAATTTGTTGCCTTTTGTGTGTCTCAGGGAGGTAAACTCCTGTAAGATTTGTGGGGTAGGTCTCAGGGTGTTTCCACAAGAGGTGGACAGTCACATCACCACATGAGCCCACTCTCCAGGCATACAAATCCTTCAGTCCATCCTGTCCAATGCCTGCTTCCACTGGAAAGGGGGAGGTTCCTCCATCAAAGTTGGGATGCAGGTTTGAATCCCCTCAGACTGGGGCTGACACTGGAAGTTTCCCACTTGCTGGGTGAATTCTCTAACCATGGATAGCTTGATTTAGAACAAACAGAAATATTGATCAATCTGACTGCTACTGCAAATGGAATTCAGCAAACTGCATACCAGGTCTGATCCAATCTGGAACCTCTTCTGTTTCTAAGTAGGCAACAAGCACAAAAAAAATCAACAGTTTTAGCTGCTGTACTGGGTAATTAATTCACATCTATGCAATAGTCTGTTTCTTTACTTTCCAGTTGGGCATATATATTTTGGTTTAAACTTGTGGAAAATATTTAGATTTATATAACCTCCTTTCCAAATGTTTAGTTTCATGGGTTTTAATTGCAAGTGGTAGCACACCGTGGCATCAAGCATCATCTATAAGCAATATGCCCTGAGTGTGGAATACATAACTGTGTCTTTCTTCAAACAATGCTCTTTGTGGGGTTTTACTTGTGTCCAGTATTTCCTTGTATCTATTCAGCAATATTTATGTACTTGATTTTACCTTTACTTTGTCCTTCTAAACTTTCTGGAATTGTTTCTCTTGGTTTGTATGGCTGCTAATATTTGTAAGAAGAATTCAATAAACAACCGAAACTTGGAGACTGAGAGAACATTATTTCTGCTCAACTTCTTCCATAAAAGGGTATTTTCCAATAAAAAATGAATAAAGAACATGCTGATATATATTTCATGCACGTTAGAGTTTCCTGTTAATTACAAAAACTTAGAATGAGGTGTTATAAATGTTTTGATATCATAATTAAATAGTTAATATTTTCATAAACTAGGTTTCATAAATCCATGGGTTATATTTACAAAAATGTAAATTTATAATAACTATTTTAAAACTGAAAATATATAAATTAGACAATCTGAAAGCTTGTTATATTTTAATTTCAGCCAAACTCTCTGAGATGTCACAATGCTGCAGAAATGCCATTGGAAACATGCTTCCGCTCAATGGCACGAATGTTTTGGATATTCCCTTCACAAGACAAAATGATAAAAAGTAATACTGTACCAGTTGGATCAAAGTCTGGAAAATAATCTGGACAATTCTGAGCAGTGATTCTTCCAGCAGGTGTGTCGTCCCAGCACAACCACCCGTCCCATGTTCTGTTGCAGAACAGACCTGGACATTGAAGAGGAATGCAGTAGTTAATTCACACACAGTCACTCCTGAACCTGCTCTGTTCTAGCCTCCCAAGGAATATTGCTGTCTGCAGACAATCTTCTTTTTGCAATAAACTCCCCTGTTATTGCTACACTTTGTGTGGCATTCAGGTGCTGCAAGGTACTTGTTTTTGCTGACCTGATGTTAGCGGTGTTAATTTTACTGGAAAGCGAATGCTTTTAAGCCCGTTGAACCGAATTTTGAATGTACGGTCTAATCTTCTGATCGTCCTTCCATCCTTTGCTGTAAATTTGAACACTAGTGGCAGGGGGGGCCTCAGTTATCCAAAGACTTTACAGACACCCAATTTTCATTTCACTTCCTGCTGTTCAGCAGGTCTGAAAATCAAGTCTGTGTTATGTAAAGGTAGAAAGGGCTTTCAGGGCCATCTTTGCAAAAGATAACGTTTGCAGAGACAGGTCCCTGTGAGGTTGTTGCATTGTTTAGCACTAGAGATCAGTCAGATAACTACAGGTGCAGTGAAGTGAGGTGCAAGACCAATTCGTAACAGGCAAACTCTGCCTGCTGATGCTGACTGAGCAGGCATGCTGTGATCCCGTCCTCATCACACCTCCCTGGGAAGGCGGCATTCTCGAGGCTGTGTCCCCTACAAGGACTGTTACCAGCCCCAGAAACAATGGCCACACTAGAGAGGCAGAACACAGCTCATTCTTGATTTGTGTTACAGAACTATTACAAACTACAGTCCACAGAAATCGCACTATAAGACTGCTGGCTATGACATAATTTCCTGACTGATTGTGGATTTATTCAAGTGAAAAAAAAAAAAAAAGAAAAGAAAAGAGAAAGAAACAACACCCCTATACTTAGTTATTTTCCATTTAAAATCAGTTTGTGTTGAGGAAGGGTATTTATCGTCATGACCATCAGGTTAAAATTAAAAACAGGGAGAAGGTACATCTTGCTTTTTTTGCTCTGGTCCTGAGAAAGTTTCAAAATTGCTACTATGACCATGAAGGTTGTTTTTGAAAGAATCATATGGAAGGGGCCTAATAACTATTGAAAGTTAATAAAATATGGGCAGTTAATTGTTTATAGTGCTTTTTAAATTATCCACAGATAAGCTTTCTTACTGAAGCAAGAAAGCTGTAAAAAGATGTCTGAATTGTTCAAATTTGCACCAATAAGTGGTTTTATGGATTAAAAATTGAAAGCATAAAACTTCCAAATTTTTTCCCAGATATGGAGAGCAAAAAAGATATTTTTATGAACACTCTTTTTTTCATTAGCTAAGATTTTATGCAGCTATATTTTTCCACTGTCAAGTTAAATATGCTAATGCTACTTGCTCACTTAATTAACCAACCATCATATCAGCAGTTTGTTATCTTTCCTTCAGGCATTCTCATGTTCTTCTCCAGCCTTGAAATGTATCTGAAAGACTTTTAGGAATAATTTTGTAATATCAAAGAAACAGAAAAGTGAAAAATGTTTGCAATTTTTGCAACTTAAGCTTGCATCTGAAAGACTGAAGAATGGGTTTGTTAGGAATTTCTAGCTTTAAATCCTTTGCCTTGCCTGATAAAGGAAAAAAATCACTGATGATGATATATACCTTGTAGAATGTGTCATTCAAGGTAAGTAACAGGATCTATATGCACACATACATCCATAAATACATATACTTACACACACACACATATATATACATAGAAATACATATGTGTTTTTAAGTGCTCTGGGAAAAAAACAGTAGAAGTAATAAAACAGAAGGGTTGAACACTGAACTCTTTTATCATCAGCTAAAAATATTACATTTTTGGATGGACAGAGAGTGCTGGAGCACTGCGCCATCCTGTCGGGATGGTCAGGTGTTCCCATGTAACTGGGCACCGCATTTTGATATTTCTTTGGGATTCAAAAGAATCAATTCTATCATGAAATGGGCAAGATAAGTGTGTGCACAGTCTGTTACTTCAGCCCTGCTGACACATGGCTGTTTGTAATGCTGCCACAGTTCACCTCTATTGTATCACCTCTCTGGCTTCTGAGTGTGAGATACTGTGCAGTTCTCTGCAGTTCATTGCCACCAGCTTTGAGACACAGGATTACGAAGGATTTAAACCACTTTTGCACCAGCCTATAAATGAGTGACACCAGGGACTGCAGAGATGCCAGGGAAAAATTAAACACATCTTGGCTGGCTCTGTAAAGTTGTACCAGACAGTGGGTTTTCCTCATGTGTTGGGCTTTTCCTCTCAGAAGACACCCCTATGGTTGTCCTTTACATTAAAGGAATTTCCCATCTTTCCTTTCATATTTGCAGCCAAGAGACTTAGACC
The DNA here is from genome assembly GCF_964273445.1 of Streptopelia decaocto. Taxonomy (NCBI): domain Eukaryota; kingdom Metazoa; phylum Chordata; class Aves; order Columbiformes; family Columbidae; genus Streptopelia; species Streptopelia decaocto. Next base: position 138,415,125 of record NC_138655.1, on the reverse strand, counting down.
CTTGTTCCCTTCCATCCCTTTTTGAAATTTAAATGTTGGATGGCCAGTGAGGATCCTGTAATTCAGTTGAAAATGCAACTTTGGTTGTATTGGCATAATTCCTTAGTCACCCATTATCTTCAGTCTGGGTGTTAAATGAATTAAGTGTGTGTTGCTATGATCATAACAGTCCCTAATGGCAAATCTAGCTGCCAGTCAAAGGAATGCAGGAACTGCTGTGCGGTATCCGATGGCTGCGGGTCTGCCACCACTGTCCTCCTGGGACAACGCTGCCCTTGAGAACATTACCAGGAATTCAAGTCATGAGACATATGAATTTTCTGCTCATGCTAGGAAGACATTTCAGTCCTTTGCAAGGGCTGAAGGTGCAAAAGAAAGGTAAATGCAGCAGAATAATAGATGCATCAAAAAATTACATATTTATAGAGCTGGAGACTAAAAGACTAATCTGAGCAGACAGTAAGGTTGTTTTCATCCATCAAGGCTTGTATTACAAAAATCCCACATTATCTCCACCCCATTTATTAGTTTGGGTTTTAAGTAATGATTTAAAAAATATTTTTAATACATTTTCTTTTTAAATTGTGGCCTCAGTATCTCTGTTTTTACTTGCATAAACCCCCACAGTGCCTCCAACACTTTTTCTCTAGCCTGCCCATAACTTCCATATTTTCTGTGAGAAATAGTTACCAGAACACTAAGCCCCAATCGGGAATGCTTCTTATTCATTGGTGCCATTGTAACACCACTATTATTTGTCATTTCCCTTTTTATTAATCTTAATGTGAGCCTTGTATTCAGTAAAGATGTGTCCCCCAGTGTTTTAAAAACCTCTTTTTGCTACTGTTATTGATGAATACAGACACCTGGCACATCTGTTTTGCTACAGAGCATGACAGCTATCAGTCAATACACGAATGACAGAAAAACAAAACAGTGAGTGAAACAAACAGCATGATATTTATATTTAAGAGATCACCATTCACAAGCAGGTCTTTGTGCAAGCTTGCTGAAAAGATTCTGGAGAATGTCATTCCCTAAGCAAGAACAAGAGATATTCAAGTAGCAAAGCACTGAGCCAGAAATATAGATGACTGAGGTACAATCTGTGTGGGGAGGAAGGAAGAGCTGATCATTCCTTGGGCTCATTCCAGGCTTTTTTCTTTCTTTGCACTTAAGAGGATTCTAAGTAAGTATGAATTTGACTACTGAACCCCAAGCAAGACTATGGGTTAGTATAGAGAAGAAAATGTTTCTTTATAGCCATATAAGTAAGCATAGGAATATACGAAGAAATATTTTAAAATCTTTTTTACCTTTTTTCTTATATGGAGGAGCTCTGTTCATCCTCTCATAGCATTTGAACTGTGAATCTATTATCTTCTGTCGTATGACTGAATTTTCAGTTGCTACAGGCTCTAATGTAGGATCAGTATAATTTACAGTAGAAGAAAGACTTGGGACCGTTCTCTGTGCAGAAAGGAAAAACTGTTAGTAGAAGTGAATAAACCAAGAGGGTAAAATAAAAAAGTGAGGATCGGAAATTTGTACTATGAATTCTTCAAAGGCCTTTTATTTGCACATGTTTAGCATTATGATAGGCCTTATACCTCTTGCAAAACAAATGCTGAATTTTTACTAGTTTACCTCGTTATAAACATAGGATTCAGATCAAGCTCTTTTTCTTGGCAAAACAGAGGACCATTAAAACTTGATAAAGTCTTTAAAATCTTTTCATTTAGCTTAGTGATCTGCAAAAAAATTTTGTATTTTCCCAAAGTTACACGCATGTATTTCCACTCACTTGTGCCCAGACAAAATACCTCAGTGCCACAGTCAGAAACTGATTATTTCATGTTTTATACCACCTGCTTTGAGCTCCTTCAACTGTTAAAATTATAGAAACACCAGGCAGAGAGTTTAAACCTTTCTACCTGGCCTTAGCTCCTACTTAAGTACCAAAGCAAAGTGTCCCTAAATTTAAGTCTGAAAAACAACGTCCTCTTTGATCAAGTGGTGTCTTCTGACTTTCGACTCTGAGCTGCTTGCATGGCAAAGGGGAAGGATCATTGCCTCTGGAAAGCAAAAATCTCAGGTAGAGAGGCCAGATATACTTTTTCCCATCCACCCACCCATCCACCCATTCATCCATCCATCCATCCATCCCTCTGTTGCACAGCCCAGGTCTGTGAGCCAGGGTGGAAATGAAAGTGAGGAGCTTTAGCTAATTCTGTTTTGCCTTAATCCTCTATCAGGACACTTCTCTGCATGAAGGTGATAGGAAAGGATTAGTTCCTCTGCTTTCTCAAGTGAAAGCAATGCTGCCTTCATTGCATGACCCTCTGGTTTTTTTCCTATACTAAACCATACCAAAGCCATCAGAAACACCTACAGAGTCATTTACAGGCTGCTTCAAAATTTACAAGTCTCGTAAGCACAAAGACTTGGCATTTTTAGCACCAAATACTAACACACAGATCTTTAAGAAAGCATTTGTAGTCCAAATTAAAAACATGACAGGTTTGAAAATTCTAATACCATCTTACTTCTTAAATTGTTGTTTCCTTTTTTTTCCTATTGAACATCACAAGTAATTATGGCTCATTAATATATCACTTTCTGTTCAATTTGCACAACTAGAATACCTTGATAAATACACAGCAAAACCACAGCAGATTTGAGTGAGGTGAAAAAAAATGCATTACTTTATCTTAATATTTCTCAGTTTAATTTTTTTGTGCTCATATACCAAATTATTTTTCCTCATTCAATCTAATATCTTTTGATACTAACATTTTCATTTTGAACTGTATACAGATACTGTCTGAAGGTTGGAGAACAGTGAAGGCAGGTTATCTCATTGCACTTAAAAAGGTGCTTGAAATAAAAAGGGAGGAATAAGAGGGAAGATATTTTCTGGTAGATACAATTTTATATAAATTTTATGTACACACACACAGATTTACTTGGACAGTGAAGCCATTTGGAACATTTCATCTGGCCATCCAAGTGAAGAATGAAGCAAGTAGAAAGCCAGAACATGAAATACAGAAGCAAAGCCAATCTTATCACAGAACCCCCACTTGTGAAAAGATTAAGAAGAGTAGCTGGAATCTATGAGGATCATTTAAAAACCAGTCAAGCAATATCCTAAATCCAGCATATAGCATACGAAAATGCAGATAAGGCTCTTGGGATGCTCTCAGGTCTCTCTTAGCCCTTTGTGTCTGTGTATCACCACAGGCTTCTGTACTTCTCTGAAGTGATTCATAGACACTCCATGATAATTTTTTCTTTTGAATAATACCTCAGCTCCAAGCTGTTTGAAGTCAAGAGAGGAATAATGGTACTGTCAAAGAAAGCTAGGAAGGCTTCCATGGCATCACCTCCCTTCTTGATGATTCTTCTGTTATTCTGGGCCAGTTTGGCAACAAACTCATGTTTTGAAAGCATAACCATCTGATTGTGCTTGGAAAATATCACCAATTTTCCTTCCCCTGCCACAATGTTTTTATTTTATTTTTGTTTTCTTCTAGGAAGGAGATGATCTGTTCTTCAGATCTGTTTGACCAAACAAGATCAAAAACATTTCACACTTATAGAGGACAGAAAGACAGGTGTTGCTTGCCATAAATAGTTGCCATTTTTTCATTTGCTTTATCTGTACAGAATGAAGCACAACACAGATGATGAAACAATTGGCAAATGCTGGTTACACAGATAGAAAACGTAGAAACTGTTCAGTGCTTCAGAATATCTTTTCCCCCTTCTAACTTTCTATCCTCTTTTATTCACCATTCTCAGAAGATTGCACACTACAGAAACATGTAAGTTGAAATCAAAAGTACAATCTGTCTTTAGAAAAGGAATGTTCTATTTGCATCTTTTAACTACTGGAGATGTAACAGTTTTTAACTAGGAATTATGATTTTGAGGGGTAAGATACAATTTGGAAACCAAAGGTCGTTTTTGTATCTTGCTGTGTGTAAGGGACTAATACAATTCCTGGAGAAGTTTGCTCTTGTTTTGTACAGGTTAATAGAAATAATATTTGGAGGCAGAGAGTTTATGTGGTGTTGAGTAGCATAAACAACTTGGATTGTGCACAAAATTACTTAAAGTGCTCAACTGTGTAACCAGGTGGGCTGCCCATTCTACAGCCTCTGAGCAAGGCAAACATGGCCCAGCTGAAATTCCCAGAAAAATGTCTATTGCCCACATTTGGGACAAGAATTAACTCAGAGAGATTAAAAGTATAGATGAGACCATGTCAGTAAAGCTCAGTGAAAATTACTTCATCAGTAGAAATCACTTAATGGTCTACAGTAAATCTAAAGCAAGTTCGGATAAAGACTGGCATAATAATGTTAGATTACAGCTATCTTTTAAATTATCTTTTTTTTTTTTTTTTTTTTTTCTTTTTCTTATTACCAAACACAAAGACGCAAGCACTTGCAATGTAATTGAACAGCTTGTGCATGAAATCCAATTATGGGGCTATATGCAAGTGCATTACTGGTATTGTTCATCTGTGATATGCCCTTTAAAAGTGCTCTTCCCTTTGGCTCCTATTATTCGTTTTTTTTTTGCCTAGATTTGAAAATCTGGCCATGGAAGTTTGAACAATATTTTCTTCTACCTTAAAATCAGATGGCCGTTTCAGCAGGCTAATGAAAAATAAATTTGTTGGATTGTTCATGTTGAGCAGCCACACTTCTATTTGCAATGCTGGTGTTTTCTACCATGCCTATGAGAATCACACATCCACCACCACTCTGGGACTTGGACCCTAAAGCCCAATCTCCCCAAAGTCAGTTCAGTGGGCTGATGATCCAGCCTTGAATTCTTGGGGCTCAGTCAGACAGAAATCTTGGTACAGTTTGTGATGTCAGATACTCTTGTTTCATTTTTCTCACACTCCTTACGTTAGGGGTCAGGAAAGGGCAAATGGGGCAGGAAGAAATCACTGGGTCATTATTCTCTTACTAAAGGAGCAGAAGCTTGGGCATGGCTACATGTGGGAAAGCTTAGTGTGTAGCATGGGAAAGGCTGGGAATGCCCCACGAGTCTGTGTGAGCGTGTGTGCTGTCATGGAATTAATGATTAGAAACCTCTGCTACCATGTTTTCATGATTGTACCTAGGTATTTTAGGAACTAAGTTTTAAAACATGTTCTCACCATAAAAAAATTTCATGTGTTTACTACCTACAGTATTAAACAAATTTTGAATGTTCAGAGTCCTGCAGGTTTAGAACTCTTCCCATCCATCCATCAGTTACTTCAGATGGAAATACAGGTGATGTTGATACAATAAAGGAATGCCTCATTTGTTTATAAATATTCTTTATTAAAGAGAAAGAAATAATTCACAACTTAATAATCAGGATGTGTTCATAGCCTGAAAATGGTTGGTATGATTTCTTCAGAAGAGAACTGTTTAAGTGATGTCCCATGCAGCAGTTTAGCAGCCGTACATATGATGTCACTCCTAAAAGTCCAAGTAAATGACGTCATACATACGACCACCAAGCCACCACGTGACAAATGACTGTTACAAGAAAATGAATTATTATTACAAAGAGAAAAAACAGGCTGCTGGGAATGCTGAAGTTCACTGTATACCTAGAATTAATAAAGGAATCTACATAAATCAATTTGGCTTCATTATTAAACTGCATAGAAATGAACAAATAGTGCCCCAGTTTCTGTAAGAGATACCTGCTATTAACCTGCGCAAGACTGTGCCCATTTCTACAAGAGAGAATCCAGATAAAGCAAACATAATATTCTTTGGGTTTTTTTCCACAAAATTGTGGACATAATGAACAAGCATCCCCAGGTATTCTTCCACCATCAAGGAGCTTGAAGTATACTAAATGTTGACTTCTATTTTCCTAAGGAATTTGTATTTTTCTTTGCTGTTGTTTTTTCCCTCCTTCCACTAAATACTGCACTTTCGCAACATTTATTGTTGAGCTGGGTCAAAATATATTTCAAATTCTGTGTGCTCCAACTGTTTGGTAGTGATTTCTATAACTCAAGCATTCATTTGGTACATTTATTTTAAAACTGCTATGTGTAGTCACCATTTTGTGGGTCACTGAACTTCTGTCCTTCAATACATCACAACTTTGAGTGAGAGCTCAGCATGATTTAGAGAGGTTGCAGAGCCCCTCTCATACCTCGACTATGTTTGAACTACTCTTCACAGCTGATAGTGTTAGGACAGACGAGAAAACAACTGTACTACCTCAGGAATGTCATTAGTGCATGGTACTCTGTAAACACAACAACTTCTTATCCATCACAAATCTGCTAGGAAACAGCAGTTTCTTTGGTGAAATACCTTGACATGATGTGTTTTACTTAACCACTGAATGTTAAAATTTTCCCATACTCAATTGCTATTGAAGTAGGATGGAAATTATCTCACAGTGAGATCCCATATGACTTAGATCACAGATTTTGGCAGCTGTTTAAACAAGCTCAAGATTATCAGCCACAGCAGATGAAGATAAGGCACTTCTAATGAAAAGCAACTCATGAATCTTACAGTTCTTTTCCATTGCTGCAGGATTTGTGAGGAAGCTTTAGTCCCAGAGTAGCCTGATGCAAACTGTGGGCTTAAAGGAAGACTGCAGAATACTTCATGGGTTTTTGCTTGTAGCTCTGAGTATCATCTTGGGAGAGGCCTCTTTATAGCAATCAGCTGCATAGCAACATTCTTATATTTTTAAAAAGCAAAGATGGAGACAAGAAGTCCTGATCACCCCTGAAACTGGGGTGAACAGAACACAATATGCCATTCCTCTCCCTCTTGGGAAACCAGGAGCATCTTGAGTCTCAAATTCTCATACTAAATCTCCCCACCTTAAATCACCAGGAACTTGCTTTCCTGAGTTTTCCTTGTGCAAGAAGAGGTCCAGAACTTGCAAGTCCAATTCCTTACAGCTTGAAGCAACCCACAGTTATAAAGAGAAGTGCACACTTCAGAACAACAGCTTTCAAAGGCACAGGCTCAGGTGATGAAACCATCTCTGCCAATCTGAGAGAGCATGGAGGCCATGAGCACCTGTGTCACCCACAGGCACACGGAGCCAATGGTCTGATGCACATGGTCAGTGCAGCTCCACTGACCAGCTGGACAGTCCAAGGGGTACATCCCGAGTGGCTGGGGAAGCCCCTGCGCTCTCAGCAGTCCCAAACAGCCAGCATGACAAAGCATGCCAAGGGAATCTGCCACAGATCTTCAGCAGCTCTTCTGGCTCATTGAAGGTTGGGACCAGCTCTGGACCACACGCTGGAAGAGCCACTGTCTAAGCAGGAAAAGGCTTGTGCTTATGGTGCCTGCACAAACGGGTTTTAGAGACTTGTGGTGAGAGCTGCTGAGGTGGACAGGTGGCAGAGGCCAGGGGGGCTCATGGCTGCACCACCTCACCTGGGCATTTTGCACTTCCAGCTGTGAGGATCTAGTGGGTACACCATAAGCGTGCCCTCATAACAGTCTACTAATCAGCTTTTGGAGACTTGAACCTACTGTAACTGTGTTGCAAAACATGCCAGTTTGTGCAGTTACCAAAAATTACATTCAGGCTTTCATGTAACTGATTTTCCATGTGTTGTGAATGGGAATTATTCACAAGTGTTTCAGGAGCAGACATAATGTTCCAGACTGTGCATAGGTTAGTGACTGAGGCTTGGTAACAATTTGGCAGATTTGGATGTAATGAACTTGTACAATTTGTTTTTTACTCAAAATAAGTTTATTCTAAAATACAAAATTGGCCTAATGGACCTAATTGAATAATAGCGTGGGCTCCAGCTGCAGCATCCATTTTGTCCTTACTGAGCACTTTGTGATTGGCTTAGGACAACAAAATTGGAATATGTGAGAAGAACTACTCCATCAATCCTCATCTACAGGATAAGACCAAACTACTGTTTGTAGGTACTAGATGACAATTCTTACTTGACTAAATCATGCAAAGAACAGAATTCTCTTTTTCAATGTCCCGCAAAAATGATTGGTCACAGGGGAAAGAGACTCAAGCTTGTTTCCTTCTCCTCATTCTCTGCAGTTTGATGCCCCTGGACACGCTGTGCTGATGCTCTATCTCTCTTGCAGAGAGAAATGTGCATTGAGGAGGTAAACTAATTGCTCTGGTGTACAGGGGCTCACGTATTTGAGGAAATAATTCTCAATCACATTCTGTGACTCTCAATAATTACAAACCACTTGAGAGTAACAGGAATAAAGTGAACTAAGAAATAATGAACAGTTAAATTTTCCAATGGAATCCACCTTGAATTGTAGAGAACTATCCGGTAATGCTGCAAGCGTTGCCATTATTGTGTATGCAAAAGCAAGGGAAGCCATTAAAGAGGAAAACAATAAGGAATTACTTTTATTTCTAAATTAAGTTTTGGAGTAACTGGTGCTCTAGTGTTTGTTTGGTAAAGGCAAGTTATTATGGACTTGTACACAGAAGAGTGAAGTGCTCTTTATTCTTGCAAAGAATGACATGTGTAAGAGAGCTGGATTCTATCAGAAGGTACCAAAATCCTTAGTGACAGGTCTAAAGGCTGGAGACTGTGGGGAGGGGTGGTCTATGGATACATTGTAGCTAGGGTCTAAGGACAAAACATTCAAGAGATAGGGGATGAATCTGGCACCAAGTGTGGGGCAAATGGCATAAACAGAGAGCCTGGAGCCCAGAGGGGAAAGCAAGGACCTCAGAAGGTTGTGTTGCTTTGCAGAAACTTGCAGTTACCAGCTGGTAGTGCAGGACACAGACAAGAGGATGACAGTAAACTATCAAAGCCATCAAAGAGAAAAGATGGTTTTTGGGGTGGGTAAAGAATAAGAATGGGAGATCACCCCTGTGTCACAAACCACTTTAATTACTGTATCTTCCTGAACCTCAGACAGCAGCTGACATGTAAGTCCCAGGGGCTCATGGCCCTGGGAACACAGGAGTGATTAGAAGAACAAACAGAGCAGGAACAGTCTTTTTGGAAGAGAAAGTAAGACACACTTTTCTTGTTACAGGTCAAAAATAAAATGTAAAAAAATGAACGTTTTCTACTAGCTACTGGTGGGGAAATTTTTGTAAAAATGACTGATGCCAAATATTTTTCATATTTGATCTAACAGCAGTGTTCTGGCAAGTGTCACCAAGGAAACAGAGCTTGTTCATGGTCTACTTCTATGACTGTTGCTTCTCCCTTACTAGAAAGATAAATTAGTCTAGGAGGTGTCTAAGTAAATCAGTCTGGCCACTGCAGCAGGGAAGGAAGGAATGTAGAGATTGGAAAAGTGAAAATGTAAGGAAATTTGTGCTTAAATTAACCATGGAAATCAGAAGTTGTAGAGTCCTGTCGTGCAAACGCACCTAAAAGGAAGCGGATGCATATTTCACTGCAGAGTTTCTTAAAGAAATCCTGGCCCTGGAGTGCTGCAGGATTGAGCACAGAACTAACCTTGAACACACACTGTCATGGGTAAGAAATTTGAAAGATTTATAAACAAAATAGCAAGGATCACCCTGGTCCTTCAGGGTGACCTACAAATCCATGCTGTTAGGTCAGGGCACCTCAGACACTCAGAAATGCTGTTAACAATTTTAGTTATCAGAATATTTACAGTCCTGTTACTTGACTGGGGAAGAAAAATAATCTGGAGCTGTTCCATCAGTCAGCATTGGCTTGTTCTAGGAACACTCACTGTTTTTTTTGCCAAGGTCTCTGACAGGCTATGCAGATCAGCTGGGATTCAAGAATCAAGACCAAGGAAGTTGGTCTCTGTCAGGTTATTTTGTTAGAGATCACTGACTATAGCTGATGTCCCAGCCAGTGCATTGCTATGTGCATCCCTTGCAGGGCTATGTGTAACAGCCACAAAAGGTCGCAAATATCAGGATACTCCAACATACCTCAAAGTAGAAGATTTCTGTCAAATACAGGGATGATCCTTCAAGTCATTAACTAATTCTAGACAAATTCTTTTGAGACCAAGTTAGCAGAAATGTATTAGCTCTCCTCCATTCGTTCTCCTGCTGTCCAGATCTTCTTTGGTTGAGGGTCCTAATCCTGAGCCATGAATTCAGTATTTTACCAAAATCAGGTGTTTTTCTGGATTCACTCTGATCTCGTTTAATTGTTTTCTTTTTACCTCCTTCTACTCATCATTTGTTTACTCTTCTCTACTTTCCTTCTCTCCTTTTTATCCACATCAACTGGGAAACAGTACTGTGGGCAAGTTATGGTAGGCCAAAAGGAGGGACACAGCCCAACAAACAAACCTGGGAGAGCAGTCTCTACTGTTCCCCAACATGCCTTCTAGCCCTGTTTCTACAGCTTACAGCCAGAAAAGATGTGAGTTGATTTGGAGACATGCTCAAATGTTCCACATTAGGGTGTTGGAAGATAAGATGAGAAACAGAGGGGCATGAGGAGCTAAAGAACAAAATATAAGAAGAATAAGAATCAAGGCTTTCTTCAGGAACAGAGAGATAAATAGTTGTGGAATAAGGTGGGAACTGGCGCGCAAGTGACTCATACTGCACCAAGGTAGAGAGGTGCTTGTTGCCAGTGGCATCATTCAGGCATACTCTGACTGTTCTGTAACTGAGGCTTTGGGCAGTGATCTCATTTCTGACTACCTCTAATGTCTACGGTTTTATTATAATTGCTAACAATTTGAGGTTTCACAAGTAGAGATCAGAGAAAGCACTCAACTTACATGAGAGGTATTTAGTCAGCCAGCAATTCATTTACTATATATTTAGAACAACAGTTACTCAGTCATGTTCAATACATTTAAATAACTTTAATATTGATATTAAACAGTTGAAAATAGCATAATAACTAAACTTTATATTGTTATTTTCCATTTCAGTTTCTTTCCTCATAGCAGAGTAATTATAAACAGTGAAAATCCATGATTACTTAATTCAGTCTATGTTTCACACAACAATGTTAAGGAAGTTTTCAAACACTTAAGTTTCTGTGTCACTGGTACATTGTAGCCTGTAAAACACAGAAATGAAAAATCACATGCATTACCCTCTTCAGACTTGCAGTTCTGTCTCATCAAGAAAAAAGAGTTTTAAGTTCAAACTTTTATGAGATATCTTATTTAAAAACTTTATTAACCTTACTTTGAAATTTATCAGTAAGGGAACTCATTCCTTCACCTCTGCAATAAAACAAATACAACTCATACTCATTTTTCTAGATATCACCACAAGTATAAATTTGGTAGGTGTCATGAGCAGTTCAGTTTTCTTGTACTTACAATTAGAAGTATGATCAGTAAGAAACAACTGTGGCTTATTTTTTTCATTTTGGAGTCTTCTTGGAGAGACATGTTGTAGCTGACCCTTCTGGGAATTAAACAACAAGAACAAAAGCAGTATTAGACTTTATTTGTTAAGAAAAATTCCTTCTCTTCACTTAAAAGCATTGTTTTAGACTTAAAGTGGACTCTGCATATATGTGTGTGCCACCAGCCTTGTGTATGCTTTTAATTTGGTCTCCTCCATGGATCTCTAGTGCTAAATTTGTCTGATATGGAGTACAGCTCCATGGTACTACATCATCATCATCAGATCTGGGTCAAGCTCTGTGTCTTTTCCTGTTGAGGCTACCTTGATTGTCCTGATCCATCTGCTTCTAACCTACACATACAGCTGCAGACCTATAAAGAATCTGGATATTTAAAAAATTATCTGAAAAACCCATAAAGATTTAGTTTGCAGATAGGCTTAATGGTAGCTCACAAGGCATATTTGTGGGGCTAGAGAAAGCCAGAGGTTGGGTAATATCTAGCAAGTGTGGCAGGAAAAGAGAAAGTGGGAACAACACCATCGGATTTCATGCTCCCTAATGCAGCTTGCTCTGCTGTACTGTCAATAGACACATGGCAGAGCAACCCTCAGGCTGTTGAGAATGACTACTTCAGCCACACAAAGTACTGGAGGGATAGAGGATGGCCATGACTCCACAGACCTGGAGGGAAATGGATCAGCAGATTTGGGGTTTTGTTTTTTTTATTTTTTTCCTTATCAATACCCATCTGGTCTTTCTGGGAAAAATATCCAGAGGTCGCCTTCTACCATCATATTTCTTTGCAGTTGTAGGAGCTCAAGCAAGCAAAACTCTTTGCCTTCTGATGTCTCATGGGCCACTAGTAGTTACAGATGCCACAGGCTGAGTAACATGCCTATGGGTAACCTTCAGCCACAGTAAGCCAGCAAGCACTCACATACTGTTATTTTTCAGAGAGCTTGAAAACTAAGAGGCAGGTGTTTTCTGCCTGGGCAAAAATCCCATGAGCACTCTACATATCTGAAACCTCAGAATTTAATGGGAAAATGGCACATGGACTTCGATGCTTAGTCTACGTGTAGTGAGACACAAAATCACTTGTGTAACATCTGTCTCTGCAACGGCACTGTAACAGCTTTTCTTGTCTTGAAATTGTCTGGAAAGTCACTGATATTCAGAGGGGAAGAAAAACATTAGCTCAGTCATAGCTGTCCTCATCTAAAGGAGAAATATGTTAGGGATTGGAAGGGACCTCATAAGATCATCTAGTCCAATCCCCCCACTGGAGTAGGAACACCTAGATGAGGTTACACAGGAATGTGTCCAGGCGGGTTTTGAATGTCTCTAGAGAAGGAGACTCCACAACCTCCCTGGGCAGCCTGTTCCAGTGTTCTGTCACCCTCACTGAGAAGAAGTTTCTTCTCAAATTTAAGTGGAACCTTTTGTGTTCCATTTTGAACCCGTTACCCCTTGTCCTATCATTGGTTGTCACCGAGAAGAGCCTGGCTCCATCCTCATGAGACTCCCCCTTTCCATATTTATAAACATTAATGAGGTCACTCCTCACTCTCCACCAAGCTAAAAAGACCCAGCTCTCTCAGCCTTTCCTCATAAAGGAGATGTTCCACTCCCTTAATCATCTTTGTTGCCCTGTGCTGGACTCTCTCCAGCAGTTCCCTGTCTTCTTGAACTGAGGGGCCCAGAACTGGACACAATATTCCAGATGTGGTCTCACCATGGCAGAGTAGAGGGGGAGGAGAACCTCTCTCAACCTACTAACCACCCCCCTTCTAATACACCCCAGCATACCATTGGCCTTCTTGGCCACAAGGGCACAGTGCTGGCCCAAGGTCATCCTGCTGTCTACCATCATAGCACATGTGGATGTAATCTCTTACCAGATCCACACAGGAGTGTTGTCATGTGTCACTAACATTACATAAAACACAAAGTGATGGAAAAGAGGATTCAGTGGATTTACCTCTAATAAGAAGTAGCCTTATTATTATCTGAGCCTTTCCAGCATCATTCTGGTGTGCTAGAGGTAATGGGACAGGCAAATGACACAGAAATAATATGTAATTATGCTGTCAGCCACGTATTTGTATTTGATCAGCGATGACAGACAACTCAATTGAAGCAAAAATTGGACAGCTAGATCAAAGGAAAATGCCTGCAACTGTCTACATCTCCCTCAGACTATTCACTGCAATGTGTATTGGGCCAAAACTGCCAAAATATTCATGGACAAATAAACAACTGGGCTTGGTCAGCTGTGCAATGCCCAGACATACAAGCATGAATACAGGTGTTCATAGTTATGTACTGTAATGTAAAGCATTCTGTAGTGTAAAACCAGTCTGGTAGGTGCCTCTGATCTTCTTGCCAGCCTCATTACTTCTGTCACATATGGATTTGGTAAAAAGCAGGCCTTACAAACTGTCAGCAATTTTCCATTTTCCACAAATGGCACAGAGATATTTTGACCTAGAAAGCATCAGCAAAATAAACAGCAGTTGAAGTTACTTGTGATATATCTACTTTTCCTGTACTTTGTGCTGGGAGTGCTTGCAGAACTATGTTGGGTTATAGCTGTAGCTGCAGGTAAATCTTATCCTTGTGAGATTTTGTAAGCATTTGTTATTATGTGGTGAAAGAGCTATTGAAAATGTCTCTTGCTCCTGTTTCAACTAAAAAAAATAAGTAATCTGTAAAATACTTAACACTTGATTTCCCCCTATATTAACTGTGATGACTGTGCCATATGATACTATATATGAGTAAATGGGTAAGAATTATTTCCCACACTAAATTTTATGTAGTCTTTCTTTTTTTAGTCAGCTCTAACCACAGGAATGGCTGACATGCTGCACAAAATCCAGTACCTGTTTTTCCTTCTTCTTCAAATGGAGTATTTTCCAGTTACAAAAATTTTAATCATTGTTAAACAACAATATTTTTACATTCTTGTTATAAAGCCCCTAACCAATAAGTGTTTTTTCTCTAACCATAATGGCTCATAGGACTACAGCACACTTGAATTGACATCAGTATTTGATCAAGGGTGATGATTGCATTGAAGTGAAAAGGTACATACAGGTAAAAAGTGTTGGTCAATGGGCAGGACAGAAACAAAAGGGAGGCAGAAAGACTAGCATCAAGGGGAGCCCCAAGAGATGGACCCTATCAGTCTCCAGATGGAGGAACAGAGCAACAGTTCCGTAGCTCTTCCCCCATCTCCAGCGATCCAGGTCCAGGTGTGACATGACAGGCATGCTGGGATGTGCAAAGAAGTGCCTTGGCTTTTGGGTCTTCTCTGCTAGAACTAACACTTTTTCACACCAATTGACACTACTGCCCCTGGACAGCCTGCTTGCAGCTCAAGGGAGGCTGGACAACCCAGAGCAGCCTCATGGACTGTGTAGTTCCACTGGAGCTGTGCTACCAGGAAGATGGGGAGAAACCAGAGATGAGCCCAGTCCCTGGCACATACTCACACCGTGATTCAATCACACATTGGTTTTCATGACAGTGCTCCTGAAAGGTGTTTCTTCTTGCCTCCTTCTGGCTGCTTATTACCACCTGACTTGTGTTACCCCCACAGCCAAACTATAGGGCCACACTATGAATCAGGTCAGAAAATCAGTTTTCAGCTACACACTTTTAGAATAGAATACATGTTTTCTGCCATTACAGATGGAGGAACAATAAATTCTAGTCTTTCAAGATGTTTTATGCATAGGTATTTTAGATGGCTCATAATTGCAGATGTTTCAAGGTATATATGAGGTTTTCCTGAGATTATGCTTATTACAAAAAACCAACAGAAATTATAGATAATCTACTGAGAGGTCCTCACATCACTGGAGCTAATATAAGAACAATTATTACAGAGATTTAATACGGTTTACAGTAACCCCAAAATTTGTTTCATTTACTGAGGTTCTCAAGCATGCTTTAGGTGCTGTCCTGATTCCTGTTTCTATACTATTCATCCTTTTTCTGTCAGTGAAACAATGTCCTTACTCGATGATAAGATAATGTGCTTCATGCATTTCAGTGTTAGAATATCTATATTTAGTAATTAACCATAAGCACATTGCTAAAGCCCAGTACTTTTTTTTTTATTAATTCTTTACCCTCTGTTGCTTATAATAGCTACATATGAAATTCCCATCTGTTTTTTAAACTATAATATTGTTCTTTCTTTCTTCCTAAATGTAGCATAGCTCATTATGTGCTAAAATATTCCTCCTGCTTTAGCTATTAGAGTAATAGTATTGACACCTCGGGATTAGTCCTGAAGCTCATCTGAAGATAAGCACAATGTTCTACTAGTAATGACATCTCTTTTGTCTGTGTCCCGATTTCTACAACTGTAGTACTAAGGTGAACAGGGCTTCAATAACAATTACCGTTGTGTTACCAAGAACATGGGACAACCCTCCCTGCACTGCCATTTGCTCAAGGCCAACAAGGGGAATCAGATTTAGTCAGAATGGAGGGTATAAGGAGGAAGAATCAAAAGAGGGCAATAGAGCAACATTTATTTGTTGAGGTCTGAAGAAACTATAAGAAAGAAAGGCTTTTCTGGAGGAAGAACTGGAAAAGACTTCTCATTTAGTTATTCTGCTCTGATAATTCTGCAATGTCATCTTTCACAACAGTGCTGACATACCTTTGAAGGAAGAAGTGGTTTTAATGGCACAAAACAGGACTTGGGAGGTTTGTGACTAAGTACAGAAGCGTGATGCAAATACGTCTCTTTCTTAGTTGGCACATTACCCACAGAAACTTTAAAAATTCACTTGCCACCTCCTTGTTTGGCTGCAAGTTCCTTAGACAGCTTCCTTTCCACCTCATTAAGCTTTTTCAGGGCAAATAGCTGGGTACCCACCTCCAGTCCCAAGGTCTCTAGGATTTCTAAACTAACAGAGAGGCCTGCAGACCCTCCTAGGGAGTGCCTTGCCACTCATCACAGAAGGGCACCAACCCACTCTGCCCATGTTAACACTGGAGGGAGAAACACAGGGCAGAGACACCTGGGCAAGACAGAAGCAAGCCAGCAGACCTCCCTGCTGAGTGTGCAGGGAATTTCGATCCAAGAAGGAGGGTGTAGGTCTGTTTGCTTTGCCAAATGCACAGGTAGTCTGCAAGAAAGTATTATAATTGTGCCCTTATTTGCAGCTGGACATTTTACCCCTAGGTTCCTAATTTGGGCTACTGCTTTGGGCCAGGAGTGAGCTGTACATCACACTTCTATAATCCCAGGACCTGCACAGACCAGCATTGTAGCTCTTGTCCCTTCAGGCAGAGTAAATGCCATGGGTGTGATCCCCATGCATGAGAAGGGAACAGAGCCAGTCTCTCCTATTTCCCAAGCACATGCTTTAGCCATTAGCTTGCAGTGGTCAGTAAAATGTTTAGCCGGCACCAGGATCTTTGGGCAACCAAAGGAAATGGTAAGCTCTGCTCTGTTCTTCCTAATATGCCGGAAAGCTGATAACTGTCAATCCCAGGTGGAGAGACGTGCCTCCCTACAACCTCTAGTGAAGTGTCCAGGAAGATGAGACGAGGCAGAAGGCATGTCTAGTGTCTTGCATTGCTGTATTCCCAACTGGTTACCTTTATACAGATCCCTGATCTTTTGTCTAACCCTCCTCAAGTTTTCATATGAAAATCTCCTGAAAAATACAGGATCCAAATTCTCAAATGCAGGTGTCAGGTACCTAAAGATGTTGCTACATGAAAATTGTGAGCATCTAGGTCACTTGGTGCATCTTACCTCATCCCTTTTGGTAGTCTTGGAGATAATTTCACTATCAGGGAGCCAAATGCTCAGTTGTGTGATGACTAGTCAGTTGTTACGCAAGCAGATCACCATTAATTTCCATTAACTTGCCTGGTGGAGGTGGTGAACTGTGTCTTTTAGAGATCAGTGCATGCCTTCTTAACAGATTGAAACTATTACCCTTTGGAAATAGGTAATTTCAGACCTACACAGACCCAGTGATCAAATAAATCTACTTTATCGATTCATTTGGATTACACGGGGGCTGCAAATTTGATGCTTCATTTTCCCATCGAAAACCAGTCAACAAGAAAGGGATATTGTACCTTAGGCTTCCCATTAACCAAATCCTTGCCAGGAAACTGGACAAAAATAGAAAAAAACCCAGAAACTAGCTACAAACTTGTCTGTGCTTACTTTTAAGGTAATCACAAAGTTTTGAAAAGCCCCCTCACTACATATTTGAGCAGCCAATGTGATCATATACACTACAGGCAAAACTGAAGATGGTTATTGTTAGACTGGGTAATATGAGAGTGATAAATATACTTTGAAAGAACAAAAAATACAAGAAAATGTGCTTTGAATGAAAATTATTTACCTAGGACTCTAATAATATACAAGCCAAATTGTCCAGAAGGTTTTCAGAAAAGGTTAAACTTCTTTTATGAAATAAAAGACAGTAAATTTTTAAGGCATTAGGGGAGCTGATTCCTTCCACTTGCCAGGGGCACCTGGGATGAATGGCTCTTGGAGGTTTCCATTACCTAGGTGGGGAGCTGAGGCAGCCAGCTGATTGCTGGCACCTAATTTTTAGGTCCCTGAAGTTAAATTAATCCCATTTGTGTTATATGTAGATCTGAGTATGGTATATCTGCATCCTCTAATGGCTATTATTGGCAGTTGATTCCTACCATGTATTAGTAAGCAAGAAAATTACTACTTTTTCTGTACTTATCTGACTATCTGGTGGTCTAATCCCAGTTCTGGTGGCCAAAGGGCTTTGTGATGTTTTAAAACAAGTAAAAGCAAAGAAAATTTCAGGAAGGGACTAGAAAAGTATTTCAGGGGATTTGCTGGTAGCCGAACTTTGAAATACTTACAAAGACTGGAAGGTGTAAAACTCGAAGTATTTTAGTTCAAAGTATTAACAGAAGTATTTGAAAAGAAGTATTCCAAACACTTCTGGAGTTTAGTCTCTACAGGATTCCTTGTACCTCATTGCACTTCTTTGAAATTGGTAAAATCGTTCTGTTTTACCCAAGAATAGTTGTCTGAACAATATATATGACCCTATTTTGTAATCTTAGGAATGTTCATCTGGTTTAAGCTGGACATGAACTTATCCCAGGAAAAATACTTTTTGTCTAAAAAAATAGAAAGAAAAAAAAGAAAAGAAAAAAATTGTAAAATTAATCTTTAAATATAAGTAATAAGCATTTATTGCTGCAATAAATAACATGCCTATTGCTTTTTTGTGTACCGTGCCTCAGCTGCATGTTTCTAGCCCTCCCCTGTGCTCTTGTTGTGAAGACATGGCCCAGATAGAAACTGAGCCCTGGAGTGCATGAGTGACTATGTTTTTTGCCTCCGCAGTTCTCTGAACTTACTGCAGACTCGGGTGATATAAGCTGTAGCAAAAGGAAGGTGGTAGAAATACTTAGTTCAGAGGAGATGGTGAGTAACAACAGCACATCTGCCCTGATATAGATCAGTTTAAGCTGTTGCGGAATTGAAATTAAAAGAAAATTGACTTTGGTGCTTTGGCAGTGAAAGAAGTGACAACACATGCAATTACACTTATACTCAAGACATAATGCAATATAGAGAGCGGATCACGCTGCATCTCTGGAAAACGAGTTTGTCCTCTTCAATCACTATTCAAAGGATGCACTCTTAAAATAATCTCACTGTAACAAAACAATAATGGTTCACATAAGAATTAACTCAGGTTCTTAGCACCTTTCAAAGAATCATAGAATTGTTTGGATTGGAAGGGTCCTTTAAAATCATCACATCCAACCTTTGCCATGGGCAGGGCCATCTTTCAATAGAACAGGTTGCTCAAAGTCCCACCCGGCCTGACCTTAAACACTTCCAAAGATGGGACACCTACAACTTCTGATGAACCTGCTCCAGGGTCTCACCTCCCTCATCATAAATGATTACTTCCTTATGTTTAATCTAAATCTACTCTCAGTTTAAAACCATTGTTTCTTATCCTGTCACTGCAGACTCTGGTCAAAAAGTCTCTCTCCATTTCTTATATGCCCCCTTAAAGTATTGAAAGGCTGCAGTAAGGTCTCCCTGGCGCCTTCTCTTCTCCAGGGTGAACAGTCCCAGCTCTCTCAGCCTGTCCTCATAGGAGAGGTGTTCCAGCCCTCTGATCATTTTTGTGACCCTCCTCTGGCCCCTCTCCAATAGGTCCATGTCTTTCCTGTACTGAGAGCCCCAGAGTTGGATGCAGGACTCCAGGTGGGGTCTCACCAGAGCTGAGTAGGGGAGCAGAATCACCTCCCTCAACCTGCTGGCCATGCTTCTCTTTATGCAGATCAGGATGACTGCCATATCACATTGTCCGTACCAGATGCTGAAGAAGTTATTATTGTTTGTTTTTACAATCAGATTTCTATGGCTAATGTTAAATAAAAACCTTGCATTTCTGAAGTATTACACATGATTTTACTAGCTCTGCTTTCAATAATGGATAGCAAGATAAAACCAGCAATATTTTTAAAAAAGCTTACTGAATGTCAGTAAATGTTATCAAGTAACAAAGCAGAGAAGTAAAATCTATAGCAGAGCATTCCTGCTATTCTAAGAGTACCTGAATAATGAGATTAAATGAAACAGCTTTGGCTTGTGGTCTAGCAAGTGCTAGAAGAAAGACCCACACTCCAGGAATGCCAAGTTCATCACCAAACATTCCGCAAAGCAGAACACTTCCTTGCCATTTTACTACACTGCGAAGCTATGATTTAGCATCTCACATAGTAGCACATATAATTTTAGCCTTTTAGGCACAGCTGTGAAAGGTCTTTTTGAAAGTGTTTGTAATTTTGAGAGGGCTTTGCAGAAGTGCTTGTAAAATGAGTAAGTATGCAATTATCTAATCTTGGTGACACTGCAGCTTGAACACATCCAGAAGCTGGGGATGAACACTACCCTGCTGTAGGGTAAAGACTTCAAAGGGATTGCATACATTTATGTCAGATTATAATCTTTTGCATAGCCTGAAAAATTAAAGCAGATATTTTGAATGACTCTGTATCTATAATTGTCTTTATTTTTTTTTTTTTTTCAGAGAAAAAAGTTTTCACAGTCCTAACCACCTGCAAAATAACCTTTATGGCTATCATTAATAACAACATAATTTACAATAAGAATTGTGAGAGGTACAGTTAAATAAACATTGCTAAATAAACTAAAATATATTACACAGCTTCAGTCAAAACTCTGGGAGTTAAGGAAAGAGCCACCTCCATGGTTGTGTTATGACTTTAACTGGATCGGCATCATGACTGCACTGTACATACAGCTTAGGTCTTATGTAAATCAATACATTCAAAAATATTCTAACAAGAATCTGAGTTCAGTGGAAGAGGAATATAATGACAAGGCAGATCTGGATGGACTTTGAAAGCACTCATGAAGAATTAGGGAGAAGCAAGAAAAAATTCAGTATACAGGTTGAATGTAATGTCATTCTTTATTCCAGTTCCCAAATATTTTCTTGATCATATTGGAAGAATCTTCATCTACATTGGTGAACGCAACCTCATATGGCACATTCTTCCCTCTCAGATCAATACTTTTTTGCATCAACACTTTTTTGATTCTATAAATTGAGATTTTTGTTATATTTCTTTTCTTCTGGTTGCAGCATATACTGGAAAGAAAAATAGTTATTTAATATTTATTTGTGGCCAATTCTCTCTCAGTTTTCCATTTGATCCTTCCCCAGGCAAACTCCCACTGGTCCTTTTTTTGTAACCATACATTCCTATAGATTATTTCAAGCAAGTGAATATTTTATGGGGTGGGCAAAGAAACAAGAAAAATATGATACTTTCTTATTATGTAACTGTTTTTATATAAATCATATAAAGTGTGAAAAGTCCTGTGAGTGGATTGTTATAAATCAAATGGACAAGACACACATTTAAAGCATTTTGTTCCCATTTGGCAGCAGAATAGCCCATGCTACAGCTGGATGTAGGTTTAATTTCTTCCCTGACAAAAAGAAGCCTGTGTTGAAATGATAATACTTTTTTTTTCTTGAGTCTGGTTCTAATTTTATGCAGATCTGCTAATAATACATAGAAATTCTGATAAGAATTTGAAATCAGAATATGTCACTGTTGATCTGGAAGGTTTGTATTTAACGGGGCATGTTAAATTCCCTAATAGACAGAGGCAGTCTTTGGGGCATGCAATTCCTCTTGTGACAGCCTGTGAAGAAACCTTTGTGTGTCTGAGGTCTTGGCTAACTTCTACAGATACACCGTTTGGTCTACTTAGAGTTATTACCTCTGTTGGTAAATCTTGCTTTGCCTGTGCACTCTAAACTATTATATCTACTGCAACACTGATATTTCTGTTACCACACCTACACTATAATAAATAGAAAAGTGACCAGAAGGTTTCATTGCATTTTAGACCATTTTTACCACTGATGTAATGGTGAATGAAGATATAATGATGTAATGAATGATGCAGATACAAGGAAATGGGTAGCTCAGTAAAAACAAGATTAGCTCCACCAGTTATTACAGATTAATTATCATAGCTGTAGTGCTTGGATACAGTGGTATCACTGTCAGGAATTACCACACTATAAAGGGTTAGATTGTAAGTAACAGTCTAAATTTCTACTTTCAATTAGGGCAGAATCCACACATTGCTCACTATGGCATTACGCTTTCATTATAAAAATTCAACAGGGCAATTTACACATGGTAGATTACTAGGAAACAACATTTTACAAAGAGGTAACTATTAGCCACTTAGATTAAAATTCTCTGGAAGACTTCCAAGCTAACATACATGAAGAGATTTACTTTCAGCAGTAACTCGACAACTGAGGTTTGTAGTGGACACACATGTGCTTAGGTTAGAGTAAAGGAGGGAATGGGTGTTTGCAGAGACTTGCAGAGAGATTGTTGGTATTTTCTTTATGGTTCCTGTTTTCTTCTGTGAATTTGAGTGGTTTAACAAGAGATACAGGTGAGGCAATGGAAATTACTTGAACAGTGAGACAAGCCATTACTGGTATAACTTGCTCACTCATTCCTAGAAAACTTTATGAAAAGCTTAGGTTTGTTGTCCCAAACATCCTTCCAATCTTGCAGTCTGGAGTCCGGGGTTCATCTAGGTGTCCCAGAGGAATAGATGGGTCCAGGTGAGACACAAGGTTTTTGCAAGAAAACAAGCCCAGAAGATAGCTAAATTTGGTGGCTGGAATGTGTGCATGTGTCTTGTGAATGGAAAGGTCTGTCATTACTTGCTACCAAGATTAGATTTGACCTTTCAAGGAAATCAGCTGCCAGCCTCCATGCCATGTAAACAGCAGCTCTGGTGACCTCTTCCCCTGCTCATAAATATTAATATGCAGAATTATTGTAACTACTTGTGGTGTTCAGAGTCTCAACAAAGACCTCTCATAGATGCTAAATACACATGACTATCAATGGTCAACCACCTATCACAGAAGTTTTATTCACATGCAAGTATCCAGGTCCATGGAAGAAGGCTTTATTTTCTGGTAGATCAGAGGTGGAAGTAATGTTCCCCCACCTTGCCAAAAAAAAAAAAAAAAAACATGAGCATAAGCAACCCAGTACAACAGAGAAACAAGCCCTTTCTCCACAACCTTGCCAGCCAGGAAGAGCGGAGCACAGACTTTGGATCTGTAGGTCTTTGACTGCATCATTCTGCTGAGATGAGCTACTGTTATTAAGTTCTTGAGGAGTTAGGGAAGCTCTGCTTGTATTAATCTGCATTTCTTGAAGATCTCTTCCTATCCTGCAATATGAGGACAACAATGAGAATTTGGGCTGTTTCTCATAGATTGACAACTGACATGTTGCTCTTGCTGTCCACTATGCTGAGAGTAATATCAGTGCTTGATCCTCCAAAGCACCAAGGTTCTCACTGCCTTCAGCAGAAGCTGCAACATAGACATAGAGCAGGAGAACTGCCATTCTGTGAGCCCTGGGTTTTCTTCTTCCATTATACATGTTAGGAGGAGCCCTGAGACAGTACTGGGAAGCTAACCTCTACACTTTGAAAAGGAAAATGGCGTAGCTTGGAAACGTTTTGTTGTCATCAGTGTGAGGTCCCTAGAACCTTTTAAATGCAATACAGATCATTTTATTGGCCACTTGGCATTGTCACTGTCCTATTTGCTATTACTGTGACTATTTCAAATTCATGTATCTGTTTTTTATCTCCCTTCATGCATTTTATTTGTGAAATTCCAGTCAGAGAGAGAATGCGTATCCTAATTTTGTGCTGGACAGGACACTAGTGGGGAACAGAGCCTGCTCTGAAGCATTGTATCAGCCAGGGCCAGTGAGACACACTGTGGGTAAAGCATCATGTGGCCTGGCTCTCACCTGCTCCATTGTTAGGACTGAGAGCCTCTGAGGCCATTGCAATTCTCAAGCAACTCAGTCAAAGACAATTTATGATCACTTATAACATGATGGATTTCTTAAGGCTGCCAAAACTAACTCTGCATGCCTTCTTATGCCAAGGTTTCCTTTCAGGAAAATCTTGATGCACATTGGCCAAAGCCTACCTTTAGGAGGGTTTGATTTTGCTAGGGCTGCTGAATTGAATTACTGGGTCCACTACCCAAGGAATTCAGAATCAACCCCAAAATGACAGCTGAAGTCACTAATAAGGACCAGCCTCCAAGTTTTGAGTCAGCTGAAAATGTAGAGTCAGTTTTGCTTTTCTGAGCACAGCCCAGAGCTGTGCGGGTTCCATGGGGTTGTTCTCCAGTTTAGCCTATAGCGCTACAACTTGGACACTTATGTATCAGCCAGGCTTTGTGTTGCCCCAAGTCTTCCTACCAAATCCAGATGCAGAGGCAAAGGATAATCTGGACCACAAATGATAAAAATTAAACAGGAAAAGAAATGTCTCCAACATAGCAGCCTATTTGTAAGGCTTTTCAAAATAAAAACCTGGAAGTAATCTGTAATTCTCAGCAAGACTTTTCCTGTTACACTATGGGTTGCCAACTTCGGTATTTATTTCAATGGCAATGAGTAAAAAGACCTGAAACTTTAGTCCCTCTGTGCTGTTAATAACTGCGAATATCCATCCATGATCAAAAGCTTAATGTGGAAAAATAATAGATGGTCTCTTCCATAAATTACATTGCCAGATAAAGTGCCTTCATATGGAAAGTACTTTATATAGCAGATAGAGGACAAAAGGGAAGCTTATTTGGATGAGTGCTGAGATTCAGAAAAGGTTTCTAATGGCTTTGGAAAGAAGTCAGCACAGTCTATTCAACAGCAGCTAAGGTTGACCTTGCTTGGCATCCTGACTGTCTCGCTAAATCCAAGCAAGTGTCCATGTGTGTATGTGTAAGCTTCTGCAGAGCTATATAAAATCTCAAGACGTAAAGAATTTAACACAGCCTAGCTCTAATGTGGTCTGTAGAGGTTGTGTCTTGAGGCTTTTTGCCCTTCTTCTGGTGTTGATTTGGCTTTCTGGTGATGCAGAGTTCAGGTTTTTATTTGCCCATAAGCTCTAAATCTTGCCAAATATTCATCCTGATGAAGCATCTGGTCTTTCCATGAAGTATGTTTTTCAGGCACCACCAAATTAAATAGAAGTTAAAGAATATTTTTCTCAAACAATCTAAATATTTCTGATTATTGCTGCATTTTGAATCTTCTGCACTTCACCACCTTCACCAAGGTAGTGAGAGGTACGACTCTGGTTTCTTCAAGTAAGATCTAGTTTTGCATATCATATAGCTCACACATTGCACATATACAAGCAAAAATGTAAAAGCCACAAGAGTGTGGTTTTTGTGGTTTTTTTTTGGTTGGTTGGTTGGTTTTTTTTTTTTGTTGTTTTCCTGTTTTTTTTTGTTGTTTGGTTGTTTGGTTGGTTTGTTTTGTTTTTTTTTTATGGATGGCAAACAACATCTGGATGTTTTTTTCTTTATTATGAGAAACTATACTTCATATTTTAATTGTTGAGGTTTTTTTATTGACCCATTTCATATTAGTACGTGCAAGATAATATTACTTTTGTAGCCTCATTCATTGATCCATTGATGCCATTTGAATAGGTGTTTCACAGAGCTATAAGGAAAAGAAAAAGCAATGCTTTAATAGAGGAAGACATCACCATAAAGCAACAAATGAGCTCAGGAGCAGGACTGGCATCAGAAAACAAATTTGTATGTTTGCATAGCTCTGTAGCCTGGATCTTATAGTGAACGGGTAGTCTTGTTTGAAATGGAAGGAACTGCAGTTTCTACAAAATCAGCCTTTTTGTAGAATAAGTGTTGCTGAACAAGCTGACATTTCAGCTGTGGAAAAACACTTTGACAATTTCTATTTAAGTGTACAGCTCACAGCAAAGACATGAGTAGCAGAATTTGCTTTTCCATGGCTCTGTGTCCTAAAATCTTTTCTTCCAGACCTTGTAGTCATAGTTCTCTTCCCTATACTTAGCACTTTCCTGCTATCCTTTATCGTCTTTTCCTACTGCATTTTTTTCCAGAAGATATTATTCCCATCTTCTTTAATTATATTTGTAATGCAGTCCTATACTGACAGCACAGAGCTCCACAGCATACGAGAATGGAAAACCTGGTGCAACATTAACTTAGTTTACTGTCAGTTAATATTGCTTTTCTTGTTGATTCAGTAAAACACCCATGTGGAATTTATCTTAAAAGTTTACAGCATGCCTAGCTGGCTATACCATATCTGCAAAATCCCCAGCCCTTTGCTACAGAACTAGGCTACACTTATTGAGCTCTGATTATACATTTCTACTCCAGGGATTGCATTGTGTCCAAATCATTCAACTTGACTTCCTCTCTTAATGAATGGGGTCAGCAATCCAGGTTCAGCTGCAATCAATGAGAAATCCCACAATCGTTTGGAAACATTTAAAAAGAAACAGCAAAAACACCAATAGGAAAAAAAAAAAACAAACCCAAAAAACAACTAAGCAAAGGAACTATTCCCCAACTCTTCTGCAAGAATCACTAAGAAAAGGATTAAATTAATTCACATTGTACAGTTCTAACAGCTGCTATGAAAGGAATGACTAAGTCCACGCATCCTTCTTGGGCAGTCTGGTTTAGGTACAACTCCTTCAGAAATGCCCTTCTCAGCAGGCTGCTTTCAGACACCCACTGTATCACCAAACATGCAATTACACATTGTGATATAGAAAGAACAGCTGCTGGACATGGGAATGGTACATGCTGCTGAATATCTTTATGTATTTGTTAATTTACCACAACTGGCAAAAGATAACAATCTTCCACTTTTGTTCGTCAGTCCTGAATGCCTGAAATGCCGCTTTTATTCCAGTGTCATCATAATATGGACAGTGCTCAAAGATGATTGGTCAAATTTGTGAATTTTGCTGTTTTGGAGTGTTTTAACTATGTGAATCATTACTTCATCAATCTGCTGTTACCATTCTGATAGTAATGGAAGAGTACCTGAAAAATCACACTGCTCCTATGATGCAACAACAGTTGCTCCTTGAATTTTTAAGTAGAACTCTTGCCCAGCCATTCTATTAGATTAGCTTGCTTATTTTAAATTTGAGTTAAAATAATGGTCGAAAATCAAAAAATGAACTAAATTTCTGACTGGCATAATATAGTTTCATACCACTCCCTTCTTGTGTGGTCTGACCTACGTACAGTAAAACCATCTTTTGGTACAGCATTGCCAATGCCACTCTAGCTAATGGACAGATCTTGAATCCTTTTCTCAGCGTTACTTTGCCCAGCAGAAACCAGATGTTGGTTCAAAAGTTTTGACACCTATGACTGGATCATTAACTTAATCTTTGATCATTAGCAGCACACACCTAGCTTTATTTTAATGAATTCTGCCAGGAAAAGTAGAAGATACATGGGAAGAAAAAATCTGTACATGAAATGAACTACAAACATTACCTTTGACATTAAAGGCAGCATAAAACACCTTAAGACAATGCACTTCTTCAGTTAACACAGTTTATTATAATAGCACAGATTTTAGGGGATTGGTATCTGGTAAAAAAATACATTGTAAAGGACAGATTGTCCACTGTGACATTTGTCTTTTGTGACCTGCTTACCCAGGTAATGACAACTACAAAAATGAAGTGCCTACAACATGTTTAGATTAGGTCAGTAGCTTCCATTCAGGGCAATGAGCACAATATCCTTGCACAAGAGGAGGCCATCACAGTGAAAAGATTTGACAGAGCCCTTTTATTTATTTCATGTCACAGGATGAAAAAAAAGGTCTCACTGAGTCCTAGAAAATCTTTGCTTGAGGTATTTGAGATTGTTTTCCACCAATATAGCTTCCAGGTAGTAGTAACACACATTTTTCTCCCTTGTGCTGGACTCAGGCCTTGTTTGCAGGAAACACTCTCCTTTATTTCACTGGATTTTACCTGAGCAAAGTTACTTTGCCTTCAAGCAACATTCCCTCATCAACATCAAAACAGAGCAGAAATACTGCTGAAAATGTCTGTGGGACATTTTTGTATTTCCACAAGGGAGAGTCTACACTCACAGTCTGTGCTTTGAACGTGATTCAACAGAAGTCTGAAACACGTCTCTTTGACATGCACTACACTCAATCCCTGTTTAGCACAACATCTAAGCGCAACCCTAGCTTTACATACCATTTTAAAATGTTATTTAACTGCTTTGCTAAAATGGGTCTCTGCTGTTCAAGAGTTGTAGTCATTCAGATGATGCAATGAGCTTATTCATTGGAGGCTGTGCTGTTGACCACACAAGCAGCAGTACAGGTGTGTTTGATGGACTCTGTGTTTAAAAGGATGCACTGCAAAATGAGATTGCTTCCAGCTGGGAACTTCAGTGATCTCACTGGGCAAATGCCACGAAGACTTCAGGCAGATAGCAATGACTCTAGACTTACATTTGATTAGACATCATGTAACTTTTGGCAGAAGGAGGAGAGAGTCCAGTTTCCTTCAGTTTTATCCACTTCCACCAAAACTGCCCAATCAATTTCTGCCTTGGTGAAGTAAGGGTGAAATTTGTATGCCATGAGTCCTTAAGCACAATTTTTGAAGAACTATCTTAAGTTACTGAATGTGTAAGTAGATTAAAAATTGATTGTTTAAGAAAAAGCTCAAAAAGTTCGCTTATCATCTGACAGGGTTTACTGAGTGGTCTGCAAGCCAGAATTACAGTGTACAGTGTACTCTTGGTTATATACCAAAAAAGGCCTGAGT
This sequence comes from Streptopelia decaocto, assembly GCF_964273445.1. Lineage (NCBI taxonomy): Eukaryota > Metazoa > Chordata > Aves > Columbiformes > Columbidae > Streptopelia > Streptopelia decaocto. Next base: position 138,386,527 of record NC_138655.1, on the reverse strand, counting down.
GGAAGATGAAAAAATGTCATGTTTCTGTCATCTGCCTGAGAAGCCCCCCATTTGGTTCCTCATCCAGAATGAAGTTCTGTCCTGCCAAGTACTGAGGAACCAAACAAGGTGCCCAAGAGACAGGCAGCCACAAGATTTTAAGATATCTTTCGTTAACCAATGATATATTTTGCCTCCCAGCTGAAGCAGCTGCTGGCTGATGGTCAGTATCTGAAGAAAGAGGGGAGGAATGAGAAGATGAATTTTTTGCAGGAACCAAATGCTCATTATTCTTGACTAGTGATTATGTAAAAATGTAACTATCAGGTTTTCCTGGGTTTTCAAGTCAACAGGTATGTACAGAACACACAACTATCAAAGAATAAAATTTTATCAATGAAATATATAATTACACATATAAATATGACACAAATAGTTATTGCAGTGGCTCAAACTTGCAATCTGTCTTTAGGCAATATTTCTTCAGAGATCAGTGAACCATGTCTGCTTCATTTTCTGATATAAATCAGGATTAGCTCTGTTAAATGGAATGAAAGTCTCCCATAGTTCCTTTGGTAGAAATGAGGGGTGAAATTTGAGCACTCTTGAAAACTGCAGGGTATGTCCCTATTGGAATTTTCATTGAATCAGATAAAAAGCATGTGTTAGTTCATCTAGAACAAGCTCTGTAAGCTTCACAACAAATCAAAATATCCCCAAGCTGACGTAAAAGATAGAATTTCCTGTGTTCTATTTTATGCTCATTGTCTCACTGGGCACCACTGAGAAGACCCTGGCTCCATCTTATTTACTCTGTTCATCAGGCATTTATACAAACTGAAAAAAGTTCCACCTTTAGCACCCTCTTCTCATATGAGAGATGCTCCAGTCTTTTAATCATCTTCCTGTTAACTGTATGCAATCATGTTTTAGTCCCTGAGGAGTTTGTGAGGAGAGTATTAATCTGTAACCACATATCATAACAAAATTAACTGTTTGATTATATTAAAAAATTAACTAGTTTTAAATTTCTTTTTTAATTTTATACCATTTAGGTTATCATTTAGGCTAAAAATATCACACACACCAAGTACATCTTGACTAATACCTCCTAGTTAAAAGACTATAAAATATTTGTTTCTATGCAATAAAAGGCTGCTGATTAAAACAAAAGACACTAAGCAAAGCTTAGACAAAAAGATTTGGTTTGGAAGATTAAGACTTTTTCACATCTCTTTTGAAACAAAATAATGATAACTTTTTTGAATTTTATTTTCTGTGAAGTACAGAAGAAGACAAACAACTGAGTTTAGCTAAGATAAGTAAAGGCTTCCATTAAAAACTAGCTTTAAAATTTTTGTCTTGTACCTGTACTGTAATTTTTACAATGTTCAATAATTTTTAAATAATACATGAATGAACCTATTTATTTTTCTGATTAAAGTAGCTGATTTTGATCCCTTTGAAATCAGAGGAATACATTGTTTGATTTTGGTAAGTTCAGGTCTTTTATCTTATGGAATCGTATTCCTGCATAACCAAGGCTTATTCTTGTAGTCAAGTAGTTATGATTGCATATAGTATTAGCCTAGATGTGGCCAAGCAGTCCTGCATTATACCCTTGAGTAGAGACAATGAGAACAAGATATTTCATAAATCAGCTCATTTAAATGTTTGTATTGATCCAACCAAACACCAAATGCTTCAATTAAATATTACTAGTTAAATTTTGACTTCATATATTTCCTTCTCCATTTAGGGTAATTAATCTGAAATTAATGACGTTAAAGGTATGAGACTGGGGCTCAGATTGCGCATGAACTGGTGTTACCTTGTTGCACATTTGCCGTGTTTGCTTTCTGTTGTGTTGGTCAGCTGAGAGCTCTAACTCCTGCAGCCTTGCAGCGCCTGTGGTTATGAGACCTGACTTTTGTAGTATTTCCAGATTGAAAAAATAATTCTAAAAGTGTTATTTTCCAATCAGCAATCTCATCTTATTTTGATATCTTAGTAACATAATAGACTATTAAACACAGTAAATTAGAAACAAGTTAATAGTAGATGCTAATCTCTATTGACCTTACCTATTTTAAGATGTGTATTGGATCAGTATTTCCTTTCTGTTGTGAATATAGTTACTTGAACGGTCTGCTTATTGTATCTTTCTAAAAGGTGCATCTTATTTCCCCTCTGTAGCTGTTGATCAGAAAACCATCAAATTTCTCTGCTCTGGTGAGATATTTAAGGAGTTACCAGCAGATACACAAAAGCAACTAAAAAACATTTGCCTATTACGGGACCTAGGAATTTTTCTAGGAAATTTCTGTTTACATGTGTTGACAATCTACGATGTATATTGAGTGCTGCAATTTTAACTCTTATTATGCTGCATTTCAATTTCAGCTTTTATTTTCAAAGGAAAGGCAATGAAGTCATGATATTGTTTTAGAGCTGCGTTGGATGCTGGATACTCAGTAAAGCAGAGCTCCCTCTTGGCAGAACTCCCCAGTGCTTTATTAAACACTGAGTCCCTTTTCAAATAGCTGCAGTGACAACTCTTTGAAAAAAATGCTTATTTGGTAAGGTTTACTTTTTGGAAGAGGACTGTCACCTTTCAGACTGAAAGTCTGTATCTTTCTGTTTGAACAGGAGTTATTCCCCATTGAAGATAAGTGATGCTGTCAGTAGCACATACAACTGGGTCTCACTGGGAACTCTTGTGCCAGGATAGAGGTCAGTGGTTCAAGCAGACTTTTATAGCTAAATAAATATCTCATATGACATTCTAATTATAGAAGTAACGGCTTTGGGCATGATTGTTTGGCAACTTCATTTCAGCATCAAATTCTTCAAGTTGATCTGAGTTTGGGATTTCGAACATTGCACGGCAGCACTCGTAACAGGTACAATACCGCTGGCTGCTGAACTTCTGACTTTAAATTTGTGAAGGCAGAATAAAGACTGTCAGACATGTAAAATGCCCAAAATATGGGCAATTTTCTGGAAGAAATTATTGTTCTATTTACTTCCATACAAATCAACATATGCACTTAATTAAACTAATTTTTAAGTGAAAAATATTTTGAAGTAGATTAATTTCTGCATTTTGTTTCAGGATTTAATTCCAGGTCTCAGTCATTAATAATATTACATTCTGCTAACTAAATAGAAATAAGCATCTGCCCCATATATTGTAAATGAAATGTAATAACTGTTCAATTGCTATCGATTTGGAAGCTCTAAGAAATACTTATTCTGATTTAACTTTGGGCTTACTTTGGGCCAATGGTGCTACTCAAACAAAGTCAACATGTGGTATTGATTTCAATGAAAACAAGTTTGTAGCAGAGAGAGAAAAAGAATGCTGTTGCGAGGAGAAGGGCAGGCTCCCTCAGTGAGCAAAGCTGACAAAAACACAAACATTTTACTCATCACGGATTTCTTACTAAAACATCCTCCCTGATAATTGTGATTCTGAGCTGGGGCACACAACACTGTCCACGAAAACAACCATGCCTTCCTTGAATCAAATTTAATAAAGAGGGCTTAGGAGAAAGCTAAATACGCAGTTTAATTAAAAGTCTTATAGACTTTAACAAAATGCCTGTACTGAATTGTTACCATCACACTTGGAAATAACCTTTTTTATTCTGAAGAGACAGGATGAAAAACCCTATGGATTGTGACAATGAAATATCAGAAAGAAGAAATATGATTTCTAATGCCAACACAGAAGAAAAGCTGTTTCTTTTTTGTTTTCCCGGCTACAAATTAAGGACTTTTCCCACTCTATGGCTTGAACAGTGACATTGCACCTCACTTCAAGTTAGTAAAATACAATAGAAAAACTTCCCAATCAGCCTTGAGATTGAAAAAAAAAAAAAAAAAAAATCTAAAATGGGAATGAGGTAGTACTGTGAAAACTAATGCAATTCTTTACCGATACAGTTCCGTCAGATAGTAACGTTAAACACACTCTACCAATGCTGATAGTTAAAGTAAATTCATCTGAGCTTAGATAACTGCTTTCTAATTTTGTATGTACAAAATGTCCTTTCTGCCTTCAGGCTTGTTTTTTAATGAAACGATGCAATATTCTTACTTTGCCTTGAAAATAAAAGGATTATTTTTGTATTGGTACAACTGCACTTTTAAAAAAACTTCATAGCAAAGATGGTGACAGAGACATATATGTCTTGCTCAGGTACAGCAGCCTGCTCAGAGATTATGGTCGCTAAAATAATTTGAGGAATTATATCACTGCAATTAGCAACATTATAATACTATTTACGTACTTCAGAGAGAAACACTTGCTTTGGGATGCATGAAAATACATTAGGCAGCTTGTGTAATTATTATAAAAAATGCATTCTTGCAGAAAATATGTGGGACTCAAGTACATGTTATGTTCTTTGAAGTTATGAAGGCTGCAAGAATGCTTTTTCCACCTGTGTGACAGATATTCCACAACAAAGAATATACCATTCTGTCTTTCCACACAGATCAAGCCACACATTTTTGTTTTACAGGTTTTTAGATAGGCTACTCCAGCAGCATACCATACTGGTGTCACAAAGACAAACAGTTAAAATAGACATCATAATGGGATCTGCAAACTTCCTTTTCAATTTCATGTTACTCTATACTGTTTTCCCACATTTCCTGTTGTCTGTAAGGGTAATATAAAATCTGTATATCCTACTATCTTTGATGCAGTTAGAGACACAAAAGGTATGAAGAGGGGACCAAAGTCAAGCTGGGTGTACAGTTTTCTGTACTCAGGACAGAGCTATGTGGGACAACTTTATGCCTCTTTAAGCACAGCAAATGTCCTTGGCTGGCACTGCTGTAGAATTACCAGTCAATCATTTAATTTCCATTTGTTTTATGTTAGAGTAAGGGGAAACGGTTCAGGCCTACAGTGTCTCAGACATCTACAGATTAAGAAATTAATGTCAAGACAAGTGTGATCCCTTTTTTAAGTGTGCAGGGAACTGAAGCAGGGCAAAAGTTTGAAAGCTGAAGACCTGAACTGCAGTTTTCTGTACTCTGTGGAGCAGAGTTAATACATTTTTTTTTTGTATAAAAAAAAGAAGATTGTTTACTTCATTACTGGGAGCCACAAGGAAAGAAAAGAGGAATTTGCAAGGTTGGGACTGAGGATGCAAATTGTGTGTTAGATTCATATTCCAACAGCCTTAAACTTTTCAGTGTTCTCTACACAAGGAAAGCAACAGGCTACTTCAGGACAGAAGAGATACTGGGGCATGGTGCTAGCTAGAGGTTCTGACTGAGGAAGGAATGATGATGGGAAAGGTGGTATTTTTCTGATCCATTTTTTGCACATTTACAAAGGCACCTGTTCAAAATGGAAAAAAATAGAGGGCAGAATACAAAGACTTGTAAATTTTAACCAAAAAAATAAAACTAAGACCAAAGTATGTTTAAATTGTCATTAAATAGTCAGCTTTTATTTAACTAAACATCTAATACAAATACCATTGCTATGTTTTATCCAGTGTAAGAAATTGTAAACTCTGGTTTCTATCCCTCCTTGGAAAAATACTCCAGCATGCTCTTTACAAGTCATTTCTTTCTCTAACAAATGCACGAGCAAGACAACTGAGAGAAAAAAAAAGTTAAGTGGTCAAATAAACATAAACCAAGTAAAAGACACAGAAGTCTCACTTTATTTTCTCCAAGTGAAACAAACCAACATTTTTTAACAGTCAAATGTAGTGATTTTTTGTGGTGCTGCTGACATGCAAATTTTTATTTAGCTAATTTAGCCAAAATAGCAAAAGCAGTTTAAATGCCATAGAAAAAACAACCCTTATACTGCCCTTTGAAAGAACACCCAGAAGGAGAAAACTGCGAACATATGTTCTTGAAGAGCCAGAATTAATTAGGTTTTCTTTCTGAAGGACTCCATGTCCTAAGACTGATCTCAAAGTGTGAACACAGATATTTTGGATGCAGAGACATTTATTATGCCCTATTCAGGTAGCCTGTTATCTAACAAAGAACTCACACTGGCAATTTTCTTCTCAGTCAAGAGACTCACAGGACACTGGGTTTCCATCATCTACTTGTGTACCTATTTGTAAGGAAATCTATTGATCCTTGAGTCATACCTAGTTTGGGAAAAATGGACAAACATATTCAAAAGTTATTAACAGAGTACAGGAAGGTTCATAGATGTACACCCAGGTGGTACCATCAGAGTAGCCTTAGTTCCCAAGAAATAAAATGTTGCTTTCTCTATGAATTATTCTCATTTTGTATAGAGATTCCTTTTTAGTTTTTAGATTAAATTTTCAATTGACTTATAAAAATACAGTCAAAAGTTATTATACTTCCATCTGCAAACTATTAGATGTCCACAGTGTTACGCATACAGCTATCCATGTTTTTAGACAGCCCTTTGTATGTAATGTGGAACCAACAGTTGTATCCAGGTACATTCACAAATGTGCTTGCAAGTAATAGGGACACTATTGGGAGGCAAATTAAGACTTCTTCCTGGTGTGCTACTTGGATGATGCAAATGGGTTTTAGTTAGGTGAATGGTGAATCTCCTGGTCTCATTTGATTTAATCTTTTCACACTCTGCAAAACCTTATTTTTGTTTGATGAGGCTGGAAAAGGCACAGGGAAAGGCTATAAAACCAGATTGGTTTGGGGCTAATCTGAGAGGAAAGGATCTAGTTTGCATTCTGCGTATGGAAGTTGTGGTACAAGCTGCAGGACAAGGCATGGATATTAGCAAGACTCCTGCCCTTTTGGATACAATACGAACAAAACCAGCACAAGCTTTTCTGTTATGCCTCTGGTCCACATTTAGCTGTTTTCCTGGAGGACGGTAACCATTGCTTCCTCTGAAACATCTACTGCTGGGAAAAGCTGCAGACAAGCCCAGACTAGAGGAAACATGGAACTCAGCTAGCACAGCAAAGTTTGAATACCTAATCCTGACTACAAATCGTTTTGTCTCCTTTGGGTGGACTATGTGAGAATGACTTGATTTCAAATGTGCAGTCGTTTCTAATGTTGGCAAGAGAAACAAGTCCAAATAATTTACTTCACTTTACACATGGAGGAGGATGCGTTTAACAACATGAGGGGCCTCAACCACAAGTGGATAATCCAGTTCTTTTGGGGACCAACTGACTAAGTTCTCCTTTTCCTCATCTAGAAAATTTGCTTCCTGATCTTGTTTCTTCCTGCATCGTGAGGTGGAGAAGGCCAGGGCCAGCATCTCAGCACTGTGTGCCTCTTATATATACAAAGTTCATGCCTATACAGAAGCAGCTGATCAGTGCTTCTTTCCATACCAAGCAGTCCCAGGAAAGGACTGTATAAGGAGAGTAAAGGTCCACTGCCCACGCCATCGAAATGAATGCGAACAGTGAGGTGACCCTGGGCTGCCCACCACATGGAGTGGCACCACAGCAGCTGCGGTGCCATGGAAAGCCTGGAAAGAGCAAGAAAGAGGAATTCTTTCTGGCAGCAGATCAAAGAGAGCTGAAGAGAGTTCCCCAAAGAATTCATTTCTTAGTAAGTTGTTAAACAAATTTATACTTTCTTCCTAATTCAGCTGTCAGAGCCCTCAAGATCAGTTTGTTTATGAATTTAGTTATACAACTATAAATTGGATAACTATATTTTCTGTACATCCAGGCTAAAGTGAATCACCAGCACAGAAATCTTGCTTCAGTGGCTTTATGAAATACACTGATGTGTTTTATTCAATTTCCTGCCAGTATATCTGTCCAACCAAATTGCACTGTTCGGAAGCTATCACAGTTCAATGTCAAAGCCTTTTTAAACAGAGCAGTGCTAATAATAAAGTACCAGTCCTGCAGTCCCAAACAGAATCTTTGCCTTGGAAACACAACAGATGAACAATTTGAAATCTTCATCCTTTATCATAGGTAAGTGGGAGTTAATCCCATACACGGCAGCACTATCACTATACGTAGAGATCTGCTTTTTAATCTCAAAAGAAAACCATTTAGGCCAAAGTACACTTTCTATAGAGTGCTTGGTTCCTTAATTAAACCCTAACTGTATCTAAGAATATGCATGTCCAGATTGATTAAAGTATGATGAGCAGTCATCAAAAATCTTCCTTGGTGTTTAATTACAAACTCTGAAATAAATCTCTACATGGAGACTACTGATTCACAGCCTAATTTCTGCATTCCCCCTGAAATGTTAAGCATGTGGTAATCCATTCATAAGACACTGGAGGATTTTCTTAGCTAAGGAAAGGAAATGGCTTAAGTAAGTTTTTTTTCCAGAATAAAGATGTAAACTATGTTAGTTCATCATCTTAGTTACTGTATCATAGCTACAGTACATATCCTGTCCTAAATCTTTTTCATACCAAATGCCTAGGAATGCACTTACTCATAAAATAATGGTGACTTTACATTATCCATCCCTTATTGCTATGTTGCACAGGAGACAGAGATGCAATTGGCACAGGAAGTCAGCGCATTGGTTTCATAGCAAGCAAAATCTTGGCAAATGGAATAGCTTGGCAATGTATAACAGCAATGAAATGCAAATTAGTGTCAAAAGTCGGCTATCACAGCAGGCTCCATTATCTCAGCGGTAGGAAAACCTCTGTGGCAGGAATTGATTTTTGCAGAAATATGAGTGTCTAATACTACTAGGACTTTATATCCCTTGCTTTTCTAAATGTATTTTCATTCGCTTTGTTTTTTTAATGCTACCTCTGAAATCCTACACCTCTACCTTTTGTAATGCTGGTAATGCCAGTACATCATTCCTCAGACACAAGCAGAGAAGATACATCCAAACCTTTTCCCTCTTAAGGGAGGTGACTATGGAACTTGGAGACTTGGCTTCAGAATTTCAGTGGACTAGCAGCAGTGTACTAACCAAGGTGGGGAAAAGAAAAACACACTTGGATGCAGGTTTGCAACAAATTGCCTCTCAAGAGCAGACAAAAGAGGATGGAAAGTAGCTTTAGTCTGAATCACTGTTACATCCCAAAGGCTTTCCTATTGTGAGGCAATTATGATAGTGTCCTTACCCAGAGATAAGTGTGCAGGTTTAATTTAATGCTTAAGGAAGGTGATTAATCAACTTAACAAACCGAATTCTCAGTCTGAATTGTGAAACTGTGACTCATGCCAAAGAGCCTTTTACTTCCCAAGCAGACACATGTATTTCAATGTCACCATTCAAGGGATCACCTCAGCATGAGCAAAAGTAGTGGGATCCAGCCAGCGTGTCTTTTCTTATGGTACTTCAGACACATCCAGAGTAATCAGATATAAGAACAAGCACAGTTCCCTTCAACAAAACCCCTTCCCAGAACTGGCCTGACATCACTAGTTATACAAATTACAGTTGTAATTAAATAAAGAAAGCTGTTGCTTTATATTTTACCAAAAACGCAGGTGGGGGATGTCCATTTCTCTCTGAGGAAAAATAGAATATCATATGAAAAAGAAACAATGCTTCTCTTTTTGTAGCTGTTATTTTCTGGTACATAAAACTTCTGAGCAATTTAATGTTTACAGCACAAAGCAAGTGTGCTCAAATGATTATGCTAATAAGTTTGTGCCTGATTTCTTATGAATGTTATATTTATAAGAGCATGTTCTGTCCCCCTTCACTTCCCTTCTCTTTGCAAAGACACTCTTAAAGGATGCCTGAAGGTAAAAGACGGACCCAGGAATATTAAATGTCCCTCTCTGAATGATACTTGCAAAATCTGGTCTTTCCACATTAATGTTATTTTTAAAAGGGAAATATTAGAAACACTACCACTTGCAGGTGAGAGTCAGCTCCCACAGAGATGGCTATAGCTGAATTATACATCCACCTTTCCATTCATACTCAGTTGAGACAAACAGGCACCTGTAGCACATGATTCATTCACATTCTGGTTTAAACGTTTATTTTAGGATTGCTACAAATTAGTGTTTTAAAATGTCTGTTTCTACATAATCTGTGAATTTCTCCATTGGTCACATGAACACCATCCCATGGTTATGATGAAACTGCAAAAGAACATCTACTGGCAAATAGCAGGAACAAGCACTGCAAGCACTGCCCTTGCCTGATACTTCAGGGTGCTTTAGTACATTACAAACCAATATATACAACCAAATAATCCTGATGACATCAGACTAGAGTTTGTCCAAGTCAAAGACATAACTCAGGATGATCGCCAAAAAATCTATGTCAGCTGTATGGTTAGAGATAGGGCAAAAAAGACCGGTTTATTACTTCACCCCAGTCGTGTTTAATTCCTACTACCTGCTGTCCCTCTGGACTGTGATACCATTGGTTGAATCAGAATGAGGAAATCCTTAAGATAGGCAACTGGGGAAGGTCGGGCATCTGAATACTGATTTTTTCTTTCTCTTCATTTGAATCACTTATTATTCTGAATTTGAATGCCACAGCTGATAGCTACATTGAGTTTGAGCTCCAGAGTAAGTAGCCTGACTACAGCCCATTGGTCTCCACCTTATAGCAATGAAAGGTGTGGCTTGAGCACCTTTCATGCTGGACAAAAGTATCGTGTGTCATAGAAATGTTTAGATCACTCGAATGGAGAATGAATGGGAATATCTGGTGGAAGCACTGGAAGGAACAACTCCCAGGATAATGGTCATGGGAATGGCATGTGCTGATGGCAAGTATATTAGTGGTCACCAAGATGCCAACTCACTTTTGTGCATCATCTCAGGGCACTCAGCACCAAGGCAACAAAGGACAGACTGAAAGTGGCATCCTAAAATAAAGGCAGCCCACAAGCAGACTAAAGCAAAGACTCAGTGTGTTTAGAGATGATAGTGGGAAGACAGTGGACAGAGTAGGAGCCACAAGAGACCCACACAAGCAGACAAAAAGCAGTGTACAAATCCTGATGATTCACGGAGCTTGGACAAGAGAGATAGGAAAAAATACTGTCCACTTCTAAAAGGTCAAACAGAGCAACCCAGTATTGGCAAGGGTTTCCAAGCTAGGAAGTACCCAGGATAAGGGAGGAGGAGGATTCAACAGGTTGACTCCCTTGTCCTCCAAACAACTTCAAGAAAACTTGGACAGGACCTTGGATACAATATGGTGACTGTGTGCTGAACAGATGACCTGGGCATACATATCTTGCAGCTTGTGAATATGTGGAACAAGAGTGTGACTGAGTAAAACTGATTTTTTTTTTTTAATAAAACCACCTTTCTCTCACTTCACGTCTCACATTGGGCTTTGCTACGCTACAGTGTTGCAACATTACTTCCTACAATCATGATAGTTGACCCCTCTCAGTTGTTTCAATTAATATTTCATAACTCATACAAATAGTGAGAGCTTCAGCAATGAGGACTAGTTATGACTGGCTAAGACCTATGTGTTTAGCACATGCTCAATAAAATGTAGGTGATTTATTTCCATTCTGCCCTGTCTGACTCAGATTAGACCCTTACAATCTCACGCATCCCAGGTTTAGCAAAGACTTGCAGTCTTTTTACCCTTTTCTGTTTGTTTGCAAATGGTCCATCCTGAACCTGATAAACTTTTCCACATAAGAAAATTATTGAAATGTATATATTCCTGCAGGTTTTTTATTTCAACAAATTGGCATTGTCCACCAAAATAACCAGGCAGACAAAACATTTTGAGACAATCAATCCAAGCAACATCAGAGAACAGAAAATGGCTCATTATTAGTTATGTGTGATTCAGACTAGAAATATATTTACATTCTCATGTATACACAGTTATTTAGGATACACAAAATAAATTATAACAATTTTCTACAATGCAGCTTTATGAGATTAAATCCCTCAAATGAGCCACTTGTAGATAACACATGAAATAAAATATTGTATTGTGTCACCAAACACTATGGTCAAAGGGTCAAGCAATAATTTGTTCATTGGTTACAGTAAAAATTCCCATCTCATTTTTTTAAAAGTATCTACACCACAGATGCTGGATTTCTATCAAAGATTTCCAATACCCTTTCAAGCTCTTTTGAACTGAGCTTTTATTAATTCCTCTCACTTGGTCTATTCTGATCCTTGTAGGAAAAAATTCTATTACAATTAAATTTTTAGTAGTGTTGCAGGAAAGAAGCTCTCAGAGAAAAACAGCTGTCCAATTTCTCAGTATTACTTCACAAGGTTTGTTATTTCAATATTTTACACATCATTCAAATAAATACAAAGTAAAGTGTGACTTGACAATGTTTTTATTTATTCTTTGCCATTTCATGGTGATATAATCTTTGCATTGCAATTATATGTTGTATGCTTTGTGACAGAATTTATCCTTCTGTTTCACAGGTATATCTGTTTTCAGCTACAATGCATTAGTGGGCACAGTGGAATATGCAGTACTGAAAACTAGGGCACAGTGGCAATGGTTGCATTAAGTTTCTCAGGAAGGCAAAAATGTGCCAAGGAGTGAAGAAGACAGGAGACTCTCTGCATTTCTCTGAGGTAAATACAGTTGGATATTGCATTGGTACAGGGAATAATTTGCAAATCTACATTTATGAGGAACTTCTGGGGCCTATTGCCTGGATTTAGGTCTCTCCAGTCATACCTAGGGTGGAAGTGGCACCAGAAGGAGTTCTAGAAAGGGCCCCATGGCACGAGCTTTGCCATAGCACTCAGAAGCTGCTACCTTGACACGAGACCAAGATGTGCACCATAACTCCAGCAAGAAAATTTAGTCCCAGTCCCACCTCTCTAGGCATTGTTCACATTTTAGTTAATTGATCTCATTAAACACTATGGAAAATGCAGCAAGACTTACTGCATTCAGTTTTCAGATGTGGAAGCTGAGGTCCAACAAAAGGGCAACATTATGTATTAAGCTGGCACTGAATCCAAGACAGAATTTCTGGCAAGACTGACTCCAGGACTGGTGTTTGGTTCTCATATACTTACATCCTTCTCATGACACTCTTTATTGGGACAGCTATAGTTTGGAAAGGTTTGCTAGCAATTTTTGAGAGAACAATTTATTACAGAGGGCTTCAGCTATGGAAGTATGGGCTTTGGATGTGATTCTATTTCTGGAATGTTGTACTTGAACACTAGAAATATGGTGGTATCTGGATTTTCAGGGACTGAAAAGCCAAGTTTGACAGAGAGCATTATCTTAAAATAAAATTTTAAATTTTCCTTTCTAATGAAACTTTCTTGCTGTCGTTCCTTCCTTCAACAAGTGGTGCCTTGTCAGAATGGATCCTTTGAACAACACAGCAGTAACACTGAACTTAAACATACTGGCTGAAAACACCTGAACAAGTAAATTGGCATCGCCTCCAACTTCACCCCAGTCAGTCAATCAACATCTCACTTGATGAACCATAAAAAGCAGCAAGTTCTTTCTGTTTATATTTCATGAAATTTAGAAACCAGAACATCAAAGAAAAAGATTCTAAGACTTAAATCACCTTCTAATACTGCTATTTTTACTTGAGATTCAAGTGGTCCCTCTCTGTGTTCCACAATAAACTGTGGCAAACAAACTCATGCTTCAGTCAGCCTGCATGAGTACGTAACCTTTTCTGGATGCTCTGTTTTTATGAAAATATTGGTTTCAAGACCTGTTTGCTGCAGATGAAGAAGATACAAGACAGCAGAACAACATATCACAGTGGCTGGGCAAATAATTGTACATAAAGATATTGGCAGCCTTCAGGTTTGCTTTCATCTCATGGCTGACAGGTGCAAGTGCATGGTGTTGAGTATAGCACATTCTTTCAAGTACACTTGTGAGACATATCTGTGAATATCTGAATGGTTTGTGAACAGCTCTTCTCACTCTGTCAGATCACATCAAGAGCAGAGGTAAAGACTGTGCTGCTAATTTGTGGAAAAACAACACCAGAATAAAACTGTAGTATCTAGGTGTTGTTTCACACATATTTATATGATTTTGTGACACACTGTTTATCTCTAGAGTTATGTACCTATAAAATGTAAGTCATAGCTAGAACTCTATAGATATATGAATATATAGATAAGCAGTATGCCACAAACTACCACAAACACACGGCAAACCTCACATTCCAGGTTTATGTATTTAGAACTGATGCTTGTCCTCACTTTCAAACATATGAACAGAGGTTTGGGTTGCTCTAACTTCAGTACAATTCCAAGGATGACATCTTTATAGATATTACTCATAATCCCAGTGGAAGCATTGCCTGAACATACTGCAGTCAGTGCAAGGCTTGAAAGTGCAGGATTTTGCAAGAGAGAACTGGTGTGAGCAGGGGAGCATTCAAGACTGTGACTCTGGATCTGTCAACAGCGTTAGTTCCTCCTTTACCACAAAGCTAGGCTCCGATACTTGCCATTTCATCCTAATACATGTAACTCATCTGGGTATTCTTCAGCAAAATCTGGTTCAGCATTCCCAGTTCTTCCCACAGGTGGATGGAGAGCCATGCATGAGACAGGACAACACAATGTCCTTTAGGGGATCAGCTGTAAATCTCTCACAAGATGTCTCAAGAAAGACTGCCCAACACCTGGATTACATTTGATGCCTCTCTTGTCCATGTGATTTGTGTCATCTGGAGAATGTTTGTGGGACATTTGCTCTATATAGGTTATTGACCTAATTTCAAAGAATTATCTATTATAATTCTGTCAATCAGAACCTGTCTTTCTTCTTTACTGAGAGTGGAATGGTGAGGGTTATGACAAGAGAGGTGAGACAATTTGATGAAAGAGATAGGGAAGGTTTCTTGAATATCTGGATAGAAGACAGCTTTATCAGAAATTCTACCCAGTTACTTCAAGCCTTGTCTTAAAGTCAGTGGTGCATGGTATACACGGATATTAGAAATATGTAGCCACCCTTATCTCTAGGGAGCAGTGCTGTTCTTTTATACTGCTAGAATTTAATTAGATGAAACATTAAACTGGACTCTTTTAGCATATAAACTCAGCAATACAGTTTCATCTGTAATTGGCTCCATCTCAGGAGAATTACAGGACCCCAATGAGATAAAGCAATTGTTTTCTTGCTTGCTAATAAGCAATAATAAAGCTCAGCTATCATACCAAGAATTAGTAGGCCACTTCTATAGTTCTTTCATCTTTCTCAGTCTTTTTTTTTTCTCTTCAAGTCCAACCTCTGCCTGTCAGAAATTTACTTCATGTCAAGAAGTTATGAAGAGTGAAAGGCAAACACTACTAAGTGACAGCTGTACTCCAGAGAACAGCAACATCCGTTCTGGAATCAGCTGCTGCATTTCATGAATCAGTCAAGTGTTCTCCTAGGAGCCACTGGTTCAGTCAAGCTTTGGGTATATTTATTTTGAAGTAAACAAGAGAACATATGTTATGATTCTAAAGAGCAGCACTTTCTGGTTGAACAGACTGTAATAGAAAACTCTTGTACTTTACATGGACTTGGATATGGGACTGAGCTGTGGTGCAGAGCCTGCACTCTCTGTTTGGGATGCTGCACGACCAGCCTGCCTTGAAGTTACAAGCGCGGCATGCTTGGCTTAGACCAAGAACACCTGGCATCAGGTCTGTGTTCTGTTACCAGGAAAAATGAGAAAACGGAAATAAAATTATTTTCATTATGGTTTGACTGAACAATAAAAAGTCCCAAGAAATACACTTGCAAAAATATTACATAATTAATTTCTTGTTGATAATACGAGTTTTATTCATTAACACTACATTTATTCTGAGTCCTAACCTGTGCCTGAACTGAGAGCTTGGAAGGTAAAACCTTCAGTTTTATCGGTTCTGTAGGAATATGCTCAGCTTCTTCTTTTAAGAAAACAAATGCTGTAATGAAGTCCTATTCTGGCTTTTGCATTCTGATTATTTGCGAGTAGCTATTCACAATGCACTTTGTATTCTGACATAAAAAAGATTGCATGACAAGGGCCAAATCCAAGTCTTTACTCAGTACTGAAGTAAATCTCAGCAGGAGTTCAGTGAAATCTGGAAAGGGTGAATAGAATTTAGCCAAGTGCATTTTTAGGCCTTAAATCTGCAAGCACTTTTCTGTCTATTTAATTTTATGGACATGAATAGTTGTGGAGATCGCAAAAGTTAGTTGGAGTGTTTCTTTGGTTGTGTTTTTTTTTCTTTTTTTACTTTTTTCCTTGCTTATAAATTTAACTTGCCTGTTTTAACTGGAAAAGCCCTCAGCTGCTAAGAGGAGAGAAAAATAGAATGCTGCTGAGTGTGATTATGAGAATTCAGAACAAGCCAGAAGCAGATAAAAGGCCTTCTTTGATTATTTTTCTAACACAATACATGGACTATGTTCCTTTTTTACAGATAGTATTGAGAAAGGTGATTTTTTCTTGGTTACAGAAGGAACGAAATAGTTTTAAAAGTCTAATGTTCTGCACAGTAGAAAAAAATATTCTGCATATTATTCCTAAAACACATCTCAGATCCCAGACATATTTTTAAAAAATCATCTAAGTGGTTAAATATGGCCTATATTCAGAAATTAATTTTATTCTTACTAACATCATAGTATTTGAACTGTGTTTTCTGACTCATCTTGATTCCTCATGTAGTTCCCAGAAAAACAAACAAACAAAGCAATTTAGCAAAATTAATTTATATTTCACTACAAGAGACAATGCTAGTGATTTCAGGGATAGTGAAGTAGAATAGTCCTGCAGCAGGCATTTATCACAACTTGGACTTCCATTTTTTTCCTTTGTGAAAGAACCAGTTGGCTTTCATCTGACCAAAAGATATAGCAAGTGTTCTTTCTTTTTTATTTACTTCATATAATGTATTTTCTAATACAAGTATCAATTATTTCTGAACTATGGTTAGTAATACTGTTTAGTTTAAATCTTCGTCACTATGATATGGTGAACTTAATTTAAAAGAAGCATGTTTGCATTTCTCTTTTCACAGTATTTTCAATACAGAATTATATTCATCGTCGACATATCATCAGCAAATTTTCTGTTGCTGCCAACTGCTGCAGTTTCTCATTAATCTATGACATCTGAGAACTTGAAACCATAAATTAATTCAAATTATCATTTAACTGAATTACATATTTATAAGAGAAGATATACAACGCAGATTGCTGCACCATCATACTGATTACTGACTTCTTCTTTTTTTAGGACTGTATGTAGATTTATAACTATAATGAAGTATTGTAACAGTTTGCCAGATATCAATACTAATGCTTCTTTGTTAATTAAATATGGCATTTGTAATATAGTACTCTGATTAAATCAGTGTGGTAAAGGACTCACTCCAATTGGTTGGAAGCACTAAAGAAAATTAATTAAAAAATTAGTGAATTGATTTTCATTGAACAAAGCCATTCATATATTAAGCTAATCTCCTGCTAGCTTTTTGGAGCCAATTTCAATAATCATCTCCATGAGCAAAATCTAAACATGGAAAACTTGAGTGCCATGGTTTAACCCCAGCCGACAACTAGGACCACACAGTCACTTGTTCACTCCTTGCTCCACCACAAGTGGGATGGAGGAGACAATCAGAAAAACAAAAACCACCAAAAAAACCCCAACAACTCATGGGTTGAGATAAGAATAGCTTAATAGGACAGTGAAGCTAGAGAAGATAATGATGATGATGATTGATGATGATGATGATGATAATAGAATATACAAAACAAGTGATGCACAATGCAACTGCTCATCACCCATGGCACTGATTACCCATTCATTCCCAAGCAGTGGTATTTGACCCCTGGCCAAGTCGAGTTTATATACCAAGCATGACATTATATGGTAAGGAATAGCCCTTTGGCCAGTTTGGGTCAGTTGTCCTGGCTTTGCTCCCTCACAACTTCCTGTGCACCTGATAGAGTATGGGGAGATGAAAAGTCCATGACTACGTGGCAACAATGGAAACAGAAATGTATGATCAACATTCTTCTCACACTAAACCCAAACCAGAGCTGCTAGAAAGAAAATTAACTCTATTCCAGACAGAACCAGGACAATGAGAAATAAGGAGTCCCAAAGAAGTACAAGCTTTTGCACACCAATGTCCAGAATACCTGTAAGAATACCAATGTAATATTTTTGTTTTGTTTTGGCAGGTAATAAATAGCCTGTTGTTGGGCTAATCATGTGAGGCTGATGAGTACTAGCAATCTCATGAAATGTGAAAAAGGAAGAAAAAGCCTAAGCATTTCCAGAAAAACTGATACTATATCTTTGTGCATAAAGCACAGCATCACACACACATCAACTCCGTGTTGCATGCATCCTTGGTTACTAATCATCAAATTAGGAAAATATTGGACTTGTGCATGATGTGTCCACATGTATACCCATCTTTGAAAAATGGAGGAGTTGTTTGATTCCTAGAGGTATAGCCTGGAGGGATAAAACCAGCTAGTGAAATATTTATATCCAATTATGTGGGAAGGTCATTTTGTATGAACTCTTCTCCAGTCAAACATCTGTTTGCCTCACTCTTTGTCTTCTAGCCTATGACCAGCAGGACTGTCTGCATCCTCATTCGTGCCCCCAGGCTTTACCAGGGGCTGTGGGGTGGTTCTTCCCTGGGGAAGAGCTGGGCAGAGGGACTTATCCATCAGGATAAGGTAGATCAGTGAAGGGAAGAAGGCATTCAAATATTTAGCTGCCTCTAAGACTCACTTTACTTCCCCAGTGCTCTCATTTTACACTCAGAGTGATGCACAATAAAAGCATGAACTAGGAATCTCCAGAGAACCTCTAAATATTCGAAAATAAAACAAAATGAAACAGTCTGTCTTATCCCCAGCATCACTTTCTGATTTCACCAGCCCCATGTGCTCATACACCTTAAAAAAATTATAAAAGAGCATAAATGAAATTAATTGCTTTATTTCTGGAAATAGCTTGTAATTCTACTACATTGTGAATTTATTGTTTGTCCAAATGATAAAGACATTTAGCTCATGCCTATTTCTGCTTTAGGGAGGAAAGCAATGTGAGTGGGAGCAGGATGAAAGTATTACTGGTCTATTAATTTGCACTACTGCAATGACATGGGGTCTCAAAATTAGAACTCCAGTTCTACCATGATAACTACGATCCAAACTGGTACAGCAACCTGTTCTAGAGAGTGCCAAACCACACACAGGACTCAGGTTACACAGTAAGACACAAGTGGAAAAAATGAAGGAAGAAAAAAGTGTGATAAAACCACTACAGCTCACAGGATGCTTGGAACCACACAACTCATTTAACAGTAATACTCAGTTCTGGTCATTTGCATTGTTTAGTGTTATACACAGTGGACTCATTTCACAGCTGCTTGAAACAAACAGTGTCATCCACAGTGCCTTTTTATTTACTGTGCTGCCTGTAGGGATGGACAGGCTACATGGAATTAAATTAAATGTTTAATTAAAACTTTTAGGTGTCTGGATGTGTGCAGAGTCCCCTCAAGCTACAAAACTGCCGAAGTTGCTTAGAGTATTTTGCCAAACTTTCCCTAATTTGTGATCAAAAGATGCACAGAAAAGGGAGGTATGGCAGATCTCACTTTGAAAAAGAAACTACAGCCTTCACAGAGGACTTCATACTGAGACACAGTATCAAAATATGTTTACTTAGCTGATATACCTTCACTGCATCCAACACAGAATGAGTACCTCTCTCCAAAACCTCAGAGAAAGGCAGAATGTTTTAGAGAGGGAGGAAGCCCTCCCTGATGGGCTGTGTGGGGCACAAAGCCTGAGTCAAGAAAGTTAAAGAGACTACTTGATCTCTGGAAGACCAACACCTGAGTGTGAGTGTGTGTGTGTGTGTGTTGCCTTGACAGACAGAGCCTTCTCATGTTCATGAATTCAGGTTACCTCAAAATAAATTATAATTCACATCTTGTCCCAAAACTACAGCCAACACAAGGTCTGAGTCACCTCTTTCAGGGAACAGTCTCACAAGAAGTAATCACTAACAGCATTACAAACATTTCCTTGTGCCAGACCTGCAATCTTTTTTCTTTGAGGCTGGTTTCCAAAAAAGTCCAAGATAATATCACTTAGTGTACTCCGTAGAAGAGCATTGGAACAGACAGGTGAATACGGTAAGAGAAATAAAACAAGATTTGCTTAGTACATTATCCTCCTTTTGTCACTTTTGGAAACTTTGTGAAAACCTGTGGAGAAGGCTAATTTAGCAAAATATGGCAGCAAGCTGAGTTTCCAACAGCTATTGATCTGTGCCGTGGAGGTCAGCACTAAGGTTTCTATTTTGAAAACATCCTGCTTCTTAAGGCCTTTTTCCCAGCATCTAAACATTCCTGCAAAAAGGAAGAGAAAGTGTCTTAACAGCAGGTTAAGATGAGATTTCAAGGGAAAAGGGATGGATGAGAACCCTCAGAATAGGTACAAATAGGTGGAATTGGAGCAATGTGTCTGGCTGCTCATGCTTAAAATGCTGAAGTCCTTTTTCCAGAATTAGCCCTCCTAACTTAGCCCACTCAAGTCAATGGCATTTTACATTGATTTGTCTCAGTTCACACTTGTAAACTGTAGTACAGCAAGGAAATATATCTTCATCTTCACAGGTCAAATCAACCCCTCAGCTACAAGACTTTTAACTATACATTGATATAACCTCCATCCTTTCCCTAAGCCCATCACAGCCCAAATTCAGTCCTATTACAATAGGCACATTTAAAGAACTGAATCACTGGAATATATTGCATTTAGATCGATATCTTCTAAGTCTGGTACCCTGTTATTTTTGAATGTTGTAAAAATACATTGCTCTAATACTGAGTAAGTAATTTTAGTACTAAATATGACAGCAATAAATCTAGGAATGAGAGAGGCATTTAATATATACAAATCCAAAGAATAATAAGACATATTACCCTCTGGAAATTTTTTTTTCCAGCAGTTACACACACATTGTTGGCATAGTGTAATTAGAAGTTATGAACTGATTACCATTTAAAGAGCTGGAAGCAGCAGAAGTGACACCTCTGGCAAGGCAGAGTCCTATAGCAGGATGCAGCTGCTCAGAGCAGATGGACACATCCACAGCTCCAGCTACAGGAGAGCCCAGGGTTTCTCTGGGCCCTACTTCAGCTGCTGAGCTGCTGGAGAAAGGAGCTGGTGAGCAGATTGTGTGGCACCAGCAAGGCTGCACCAGAGACTGACAGATTCTGCAGGGACCAGAGAACCAACCCCACATTGCACAGGAAGATATATGCCCAGAGGCTGAAAATTTGGACTTCTAGCACCTTTGAAGCTGAGAGTCTGTGACTACCACTGCAGATGTTTACTGCAAAAATCTTGAAGCCAATAGGAACGCTTTATTAAAGGGGAGAAACAGGATGGAAAGAGAGGGAACATGCCCATAACTTATGAACTGAAAGAAGCAATAGTTACAGATATGAAAATCATAAGGGGAAAAGAACTGGGGAAGAAGTCCAGAGGAAAGACTTATGGAAAGTAATGTAGCCAAACAGTACAAACAGGACATACTGGAGACTGACATCAAAACAATCTGACCAGCATGGGCTATCTAATGGAGCAGCCACACCATTTGAAGGTCTGCAGTGAGCAACAGAGGCCCCAAAGCCACTATCTTTCTTCTCCTGTCCTGCACTGACCTGAGAGGATAGGCAAGAGAGTGGCATGGGCCCACAGAGCCACCAGCAAAGCTTCCTGCAGTTTCCCTCAGCAATGAGCCAAGCTTCTTTCTCTTTAATACATCTCACTGTTGTCCCAACATGAAGGCTAAAGGGCCATTCACAGAAAGTTTCCATTTCTGCCTTCTCTGAAGATCCTGCTGTTCCTTAGGCTCTGCCACCCTGGATAGAGGTAGACTGAGGACTAGGTGTGTTTGGGCGCCTTTAAACCACAGCTTCCCTGTCCTCCCACACTCCTCTCCCCTCCTCTTCTCTTTGAGCCCTGCTACCATGACTTTTCAGTTCCAGGCAAGATCCGTGAAGGCACAGGAATGGGTGAGGAAGCCTCAGTAGACAGACTGCGTGATTTCTGCCCACAGTCATCCACAGACTAAAGGCAAGTGACCCTGGGGCTTTCTGATGGTATGTGCTTGTGGAGAGAGGAAAGGACATCACCACAACAGAGTGCTGTTTGTGTCCCTCTATCTGCTCAGCAGCTTGAAACAGGAGAAACCCTCCGAAACTGCTAATTTCTCTGGGTGTTTGTGGGACAGGAGGGGGTCTGCAGTTTTACTGTATGTGGTGTCATGTCATCAGCCCTTAACCTGCTCTGCTAGGAGAGGGAAGGAGCCACTAGACAAGACCTTTATCTGGAAAGGTGAGAGAGTTATATTGTCATGAGATATTGCAGGTGCCAGGGTTGAGCTATCTGGGCAGATATCAAAAGCAGGCAGTTTCTAATATAGTTACACCAAGATTTCTCTCAAAGCTCACAGCCTTGGGGGAATTTTATGGTTCTAAATGTGTATTTTTGTGCTGTGAAAAAGCACAGTAATCCTTTTGAGCAGGCAAATTATAAACAGTTTTTTCACCACAGCTCTGAGCTCAAACTTAGACTCCACTAGAAGCCCCATGCACTGCCTGTCCTTCAAACCCAAAGATCTGCATAAAACAGTAATTCATTTACCTGGTTTGGACTCTGGTTCATGGGACTGTTGAAGGCAGCTGTGGTGCAGCCAGCCTAAGAGGTATCCCTAGATGTGCCCTGTAGCAGTAGTGAGACAGAGCCAGAAAGAGAAGACACACTGGAGAGCATTCTCTCCTCCAGACCGCCCTGCACAGTGGTCCTGGTGCCCAGGCATACAGATGAGTGGGAGGCTTTGTGCTGTGCTCCCACCCAAAGCTATCATCTTCAATCTCCCCATAGCAGGCATGTCTGCTGTTTTAGCCAAAAAGAATGGTGCAAAGTTGTATCTTCAAGAATGCAGCCTTCATGTTCTTGACTGTAATGGTGCACTGCTCACCAGTCTTATTTTATCTACTGGTGCTCAGGAGAAGCAACCTCCCAATACTACCACAGAGTTATACTGTTTTCTGGAGTGTCTCTCACTGCACAAATTTATTCAAATTTACTTCCCGGAAGATCCAGGCTATACTGTATTAGTTTTCCGAGATACTGGAGGTGCCATGGATGTCACAAGTGCAAGAAAGAGAAGTAGGGAAAAGGGATAATTTTAGAAGGTGGTAAAAGAAACAAGGAGTTCACCATGTGGTTCAGCATAGAAGGTAAAGGATGAGGATTTCAAATCAGAAGGACAGATGGAGGAGTCTGGAGCAGCAGAATCTCAAAGGAGTGAGGGCTTGATGTTAAGGACTAACAGGAAGGTGTACATGCTCTTTATCCTCTTACGGAAGACACAAAGTGTGTCAGGATGTCTTGGGAGCTGTTGATAGTTAAGAATTGTTTGTGGACACAAACACACTAGGTATGCCTTTGGGGACCTTGTGGGTGTACAGGCTTGTGAGCTCAGGCCCTAACGTTCCCTCAAGCACTGGAGCACAGCTCCAGTGTGTAGGATGCATTGTTTATGCACACCAAAACTACATCTCAGAACCAAAGCAGAGAGGACAACAGGGCATGAGCAGTGAGGGGTAGGAGTTGCTTTAAAACTGTTCAGATGAAATCAGTAGTGTAGGTACAGCCCCACTGATCTTCATTCTGAGTGGAGCAGAAGAAACCATGCATCACCAATCCCTTCACCTTTATTTATCAGAAGGAGAAACTATGAAGGATGCAAAATGACAGACTGTTCTAAAGTCCTCAAGCTTAGCCTTTTTGCATGTAAGGTCATTTTCCAATATTCAGTGAAGTCAATGGAAATCTGTGATTAGTGGTGGCAGGCCCCAGGTTTCATGTTCAGTAACAATACTCCTTTTGAGAACAGCATCTACCCATGAATAACTGATTCAAAGTAGCTGTGCCACAGATGGAATACTAATTTGGGGAAGCAGACATGTCTTTCCAGTGTGACCACAGCCAGGAGTTGATATACAACCCCTTGTTGACTAAACACTGATTAATGTAAAAGCAGATCTATTAATAAAAGCAGTCACTTGCATGTTCCAGCAGCCAAACCACCCTCACAGGCAAAAGAAGAGCTCAAGACTTCTTAATCTTAGCAGTTCACAGTTCACCAGCTACAAAGAAACTCACACAGAAACATCCCTTACTCTAGGATTAAGTCTTCTGTAAATCAGCATAATTTGTAGTAAAGGAGGATGGATCAGGATTATGGATTCTGGTATCTCAAAAGCTGTTTCTGTATAGTATGAGACTAACAGTCCCTTTCAGGAAAATCTTATTCCGTAGAGGATATAAATGCATACGTAAATCTAAGCATCCATTGAAGTCTCATTGCAATCAGCAAAGCCAAAGATAATTTAAGGTAAACAGATTTAGGTCTGCATTTTCATGCTTTTCTAAATTGAAACCAATAGAAACAGAATTTAATAGGACCATTGACCATGGGTTGGGCCATTACTCTGTATTACTGAACTCAGCATTGCCTGCTGTGCACTTCAGGTTCTTATCTCATTACATTTACTCTGGAGATCTTTCCTTGAATGTACAGCATGAGGGCTTGTAAGCACCAATTAATAGATAAGTAGAGGAAATGACAGATGGCTTAATTTAGAAAAAGGAAATATTTAACATCCACACACAGAAAGCACTCAGGTTCTGTTCAGCTGTCACTCTTCATCACTGCTTTCTTGCATGCATGCTAAGTCTCATAGTTACGTATACCTGCTTGTCTTAACAGGGAGACATGCACATTCGTCATATTTGTTTAACCTAAGTTATCTTTTAACCTAGTGGCAACTCGGCATGCTAATTTGTGCACTGTCTTTCATAGAGTCCTGAATTCCTGTCAGAGCTTTGCAATTCAAGGGAGGATTTCTCCATGGTAGGTAGTAACTCAAGATCAATGAGTATTAAGAAGTGGCAGCAAGCACAGCTTCAAGACAGTCCTTTCATATTGATCCTTAATCACTTTCTCAGAAGAGTAATGGCCACCGTTTTGTTTCCACAGTTTCACTTCACCACATTTGCTGGATAAAGGTGCTTTGTGCACAAAGTGATGGTTAGTCTGCAAAGATGCTAACTGGAGCTTTGGGAATGCAGGTGCACTTAGGCAGACAACAGTTCTCAAAATGCCTCTCTGTAGTCCTTACAAACAGTTTACGACATTATATTTGTGGAAAATAGCCCAATGACTACAGATAAATAGAATTATTTTCAAAAACTACCATATAAGCATTAATAAAAAGTCAGAATTTGGTACTCAAAGTGCAGCAGGTTTCTGTTGAAATTAAAACAAGTCACTTAAGCTCTAATCTCCTTTGAAATATAAATAATATGTTAAGTCTCAAAATAAATAAATGCATTTTCGAAATGTTTTATTTATTTATTTATTTATTTAAAGCTCTAGTCACAGGATGTAGGTGTAAATCTCAACCCAGGTTTTTTGTATCCCCGTATTATAGAGACGTAAGATCTGGGTTTCAGTTTGTAAAGCAATTCAATTATATGGTAGGGTCTAGACCTCCTCCTTCCAAGAAAATAACACACCCATTTCAGTTTTATTCCCATAATCAGCCTACTAAAGACAATATTTTGGTCTTCTGTAATATACACTATTTCACCTTAGATGTTTCCTCAAGATTTGATGGTGAGCTGATTACTGAGACAGGCAGTGAGTTAGGAAAAATGTTTAGTGAATGTCACATGATACAGGATTTTTTTTTTCTGTTTTCATATTGCTCTCTTTTTATTTCTATTGCCAAATGGTAAAGTTGTGCACAGAGGCCTGAGGGACTTGCATTTGCAAATACATATTTATGTGCAAAGGAGTGTATATTAGAAAGGCGACAGACAGATTTCAGATCTCTTTAGCTTGGATATACCCAGAAAAAATATTTCCTTTTATTAGTGTTAAACATAACTCATGAAGAAAACTTTTAACTAGATTCCAGAAAATAGTTTTCTTAGAAGTTTTATATACTGAGTGTCCAGGAGCTGTAATAAATGATAAATTTAGAAATGGCTAAAACATTTCAGGAAGCTGAATGAATGGTTGTTGACAAAGCACTTACACCGATTTGCACGATTTTGTTATAGCTGAGAGCACTCAAACTGCAGGGAGAGCTATGAAGTCCACTAAAAACTTCATACTGACTTCATCTGAAGCAAATATTGATACCAAATGACATTAGTGAGAGTCTATATGGAAGAAGGGACAAAGGTGAAGGAAATGGATTTAATATCTTGTACTTGTTGTCACCTTGTAAATTGGAAGGGTGACTAAATTCTCAAGGGAAAATACATAATTTTCATCATGTGGAGAATCAGGTGAATACCCCATTGCCTGCTCCTAACTCTTTTTTTAGCCAAATGACCTTCTCAGGCTGCTTCATTAACATGCAATGCTTGCAAGATTTGCATCTCCACAGGAGTCAGTTCACCCACAGTCCTGGGTTGGGGAGGAATGCCCATGTGGGACAGGGCCAGCTGTGGCACACAGGGCTGCATGATAGCTTCGGCAATGGGCAGTCTGCCGTTGCTCATAGAATCAAAGAGAAGAACAAACTTGCCCCATACACATGCTTTTTATGTATTTAGTGATACCTTCCTATTGAAATGGTATAATTCTTATGAATTTTCCTGCTTCTTAGGAAGAAGATGACTGTGTTGGAATTATTATGGCAGATTACTGGAGACTCTAAGACCTTGTAATTGTTTTCCAAGCAATCCAAAGGACTTCCAAAATATGTTTCCTGTTTTCAATAGAAGAGCATGGAAAAAATTAATGAGAATTTTAAACTTTTCATTTTAGCCTGGTAAGCTGAGACGAGAATGGTGTTCCACAGTGTGACTTTTGCAAAAACAGAGGAATGCTGCTGAGTGGACTGGTTCAAGACACTGCTAAAACAAAATATTATGAATTTTTACCTTTCTGAAATGGAGCATTGATTTGGAATTTCATCTATAACTATGAGCACAAAAGTACTGTGACTGACTTCTGTTGTAATAATTATGGGGTTTTGATGACGAAGGGACATAGGTGGGGAAGAGAAAGTCAATTTTATCTGAAATCAAGTTTATTAATATTGCACAAAATTCAACAGAAATTCACTAGAAATAGGATTTTTGGTTCACTGACACTACATGCAAAACTGGCTTAACAATGTTGTCTAATTTGAAGTGACAAAAATGAGTTAGTACAAGATTTTTACCTTTTGTTTTAAAATGGTACCTTTCTATCACCATTTGCTTAAATATAATGATAATAAGCCACCAAAAAACCAAACCTGAAAACAAAGAAACAGACCAAACCCATAACAAAACACAGCAAAACACTCCTACCAACCAACAAAACACCAACAGAAAAAAAAATGCTTTCATCATTCTGCAACAACAGGTTAGTGCTTTTGTGATGGTTTCTTCTTCATTCTCAAGTCAACATCAACATTTTTAAAACCTTATTTTCTAAGGAGTTTGAAGTACATAATCTTTTTGTGTTCCAACATTTAGGATAAAATCACATAACACAGGTGTTAGGACACTGACAAAAGGAAAGAATTTTAAAATGATTGGCCTGTATTTCAGGGCATGGGGAAGGACACTAGATATCGCTGTCTAGTTGAAGTGTTCTGCAACCTGCACCCCAGACCTCACCCCTCTATGACAGAGAATACAAAGAGCCTGGATGAAGATCTACCTTTGAATCCTGTGTCTGGTGCCTTTTCCAGCTCACCTGGAGATGTGGCTCTTGTTTCCTCACAGTTACATCACTGCTGATAGTCTGTCTCAGAAAAGAATGGTTTACTAAGAGAGACACAATCACAACTCAGTTTCCATTAACTCTGTCTGGCCTGTTACAGCAGAAACTCTTTCCACATTTCCAGTCTTTACTTTTAACAAAAGGTCCATCCTTTAGAAGTGTGGCTTGCACTTCAGCATATGCCATGGAACTTTCTGAAAGCCCGTATTTCAATACCTCTGCTGGAAAGACAATACAAATTGAGAATCACACTAGACTAGCATTTCACCAGGAAATCCACAGTCCGGCAGACTAAATATGGCACAACAGGAATGCAAGTATATCCAGAACTGTTAATCTTCACTGTTTTTTCTGGTAGTCACACTGGTGAATGACTCATTTCAGCCATTCTTGATGTCTTCCATGGAGCACTGACCAGGAATGAGAAGTGCCATCTTCTGGCAAGCAGCCCCAGGGGAGCAGCAGTGGAAATCCCAAACTCTTTCCATGCAAAGAACAAAAACTCAGATCAGGGTTTTTTAAAAGTCACTTCTGATTTGGAGTGACTCAGTCTTTGGACAACAAATGAAAGGAGCTGACTAATATCAGTCTTGTATGTAGAACTCAGAAACACATGTTTGATTGAAAATAGAAGTCCTGACTAAAACACTGTCCTAAAAACAGCAATGAACTGCCTTAAGTAATTTTGAAAAATTCCCACCACTACTGAGTCACAGGCATTCTTATTTTCTTCTTTTTTAATTTGTTGTGGAGACTGAAAGAAGCCTTCTTAGTACTGCCATGAGAGTGCATTCAAATCGATTGTCAACAATGCCACTTTCATCTGAAGGAAACGGGCATGCTATTTGTAGTTGCTCTACACATAGCAATTCTCAAATGCTAATCTGTGCTTCTCTATTCCCAGGAAAAAAGAACATATTTCTCAGATGAAAACAAAGCAAGCATAGCAAAAGCTTCTGGAATATGTTTACTTTTGAAATCTAAATCACTGAGAGGGGTAGTAAATTCAAGTGTTCAAGGATATTTTCAGTTGAGTATTTTTTTTTAATTACACAAATAAAATGTTTTGCAATTTTGATACAGAGAGAGGTCATATTTCATAAAGGATAATCAAGAAATTTGTTGTGGATTGGTCGATCCAAATCAGCTGTTGTCTACTCACTCATGCAAATTTATAGAAGGAAAATGACTGAAACCTCGGGCAGGTTTGACAATTCCCAGTTAAGTCTATCAAGAAAAAACATATTTTGATCCTGGTGAAGGAAAAATTTCTTAACAGAAAAGTGCTTCATCAGAAAGATTAGGTTTGAAAAACAGCAGAAGGGACACTGAAGAAACAGAAAACACTCTTCCACAGCAGAACAGAAATTTTTCAAGCTACCATCATACGATCAGTTCTATTTGCTTTGCTTTTAACTCAAAATAAATGAATTTCAGGTAATCTGCAATTGTAAATGAAATTTCATTCTATAGCTGACTGACAGAGCTGTGTTGGAAACACGTCTTATTAATACAATATTCTGCTGTTTTCAACACTTTAAAACATACAGAACTATCATTAATTTTCCCTTTTTCTGGGGACCTGGATTTGTGCTTTTTTACAAAAGTGAGAACTATTTTACTTAGAACGGTAGAGCACAGTATTTTTATGTCATATACAACATTTAGCATAGGATGGAAAAGTTTGTGTCTCTAGCAGTAAGAACTGCTAGAAAAACACAGGAAGAATGTCTACAGTGACTGGTATATTTTAGGAGTGTTTAATGCCTGTCACAATAATTCTAGAAAGCAAATGTACAGATAGGGAATGAGATTAAATAAAAATGCCAGAGGAGGGACAAAGCGTTAGAAAATGTTGTGCTTTTTTTTTTCTTTTCTTTTTTTTTTTTTTTCCCAGTAATATTACTGAATTAGTATATTTTAATGAAATATTTTAATATTACCAGAAGCTGATTTTTAAAATTATATAGAAGCTTTGAAATGTCATGTCATAACTGATTTAACTGAATTACAGATGTAAAGTCTTTTTTCTAGGAGAACAATATGATTTATCCAGATTAACTAGGTGTTATTGGAATTTAAAAGAATTTAAAAGATCTTAAACTCTATTTTTTCAAGAAAGAGAGATGTATTAGTGTTAGGAGTGTATTTTCAACACACGCTGAAGTAATTAAACAATATCTTCTGGTTTGAATTAACATTTTGTTTGTGTTTTGTTCTTTCTTTTACTATGAAACTATGAGACTTAATATACCAAGGAAGTTACCATAATCATATTTTGTTTTTAACTTGTAGACTGATTCCTCAACCTCTATTATTAATCATTATTCGTACTATTACAATATATGGGAGACCTTGTCACAGACCAGTAACCTCTTGTGTTTAACAAAGTAAAAATAGGTAAAAAAAAAAAAAAAGTCCATGCAAGCAAACAAGTTAATTGTGCAACAAGAGAAACAATTCAATGCAGAGGGACCGTGAAGAAAAAGAAAAAAGATCTCCAGCGTAATGGCCAGTGGTCTCAACAGCCTGACCACTTCCCAGGTCAATTAAAAAATTACAGAAAAAGTAGATTTGTAAAGGAACAGCAAAGTGTATATTCACCAGGGGCTACCCTGAAGGAGAAGAGACAGTCCAGGAAACAGAATGCTTTCTCAGCACTTAATGAGTTGTTGGTGTGTTATTGACATACACCAGGATTACCTAGAATCAGAAAGAGAAGCTGACTAACTGATAATGTCTGAGAAATAAGAGTGTCGGTCTCTCTGACTGTTAGAACAGTGCAGGCTAGAAGAGCCCCAAAAGTAAAGGAAAAAAGACTGTGAGCCCGGGGAGGTTGAACTCCCAGAAGGATACAGGAGCAGGGGTGATGTCTCTGAAGATGGTGAAAGACCTATTAGTAAAAAATGGAAATGAGAAGGCATTGGAGACATTATACAAGTCAGACATGTAGGTGTTACATTATCTTCTGCTGGGTAATGGATTTGAATGATAGGCAGAATGGACATTTCTGGTTTTACACATACCCTGCAATACTGTATTTCAGGTGGAACCTGATAGGCAAAAATGGTGCCAAAGCCACACCCATAATGCCAATGAATGCAAATCTATCTGCTGGTTCTGTTTAATCATACTATTGCCTTGTACCTGCATGTCAGAGGAACACTTCACATCATCCATTCCAACACTGTCACCATTGTGGTTGAGTGCTGGAAGTCATTTGCTTTTGACCTTTTGTTTACAATACCAGTTGAGCCATCTTCCTAAATAACAAATTGTCATTTGTGTCTCTTCACCAAGACACGATAGGAGAGGTCACTGAAATATTACAGCCAGATGCAGAATTACACCTGGAAAACAGGAGTGAAGCTAATGGAACAACGCAACAACCCTCCCCCATCAGTATTTTCAATTCAGACAGGGAAAGGAGCCAAATGAAATGTCTGAGTAACTCTTACCCTGCATTCCCTGAAAATTCAATGTGGTTCTGTTCACAACTTCTGTTTTCATTGTAGTTTTACAAGCAGGCTCATACACTACCTTTTCACTACTTTGGTAAGCAGTTCTGGTATTACATGAAAATAACCTTTATGTGGTGACTGGCTCAATACACAAGATGAGACACCAGCACACACATTAAACATGGAGAGACTTCTTGCTTAATGAAAAGTAGATCCCAAAACCTGATAAGAGACAAAGGCACTAAGAGAAGAATAAGCAACTACATTAGAAAACATCTCACAAAATTACTGAAGTATTTGTTCTGCTATACAAAGGGTCTAAGAGTGAAAAAATATATCCTTACAATAATGTATTGAGATAATGTTGACTACCCCTGTGAAGAAATGAACCTAGAAGTTTTAAGTATCAGCTCCAAAAGTTTACTAAGAAGAAGATAAAAAGTTAGAGGACGTGTATGTATCAGTGTGATTATGGAGTGTCCCATGAAAACGTGGGTCCATAGGGATGGGTGGCTCAGATGCCTGACAAGGCTCTGGCTTTGCTGATTGGCATCACGGTCAGATGCATCTTACACGTTGCAGAAGGAGACTGCACTGCTGTGCAAGGCCCTGTCAGGAGCAGGCGTTCAGCCTACAAGCGGTGGTGTACATTTTCTTTCTGTCCCACATTGTGATGACAACTGTAGCAGAGCAGCTTTGTGATGGCTGGATGCACAGTCATGACATCACTTTTTGTTTACCTTTGTTGTCCCTTGATGAATGACAGATAAATACAACACTGTGAGACTGTCCCTTAGCAGCAGTAGCAGCTTATAAATGACAGTAAAGTCTACCAAAATATCAAGCTTCCAACTCTCAAAATCATTAAATTGAATACAATTAACCAACTCTGTTGTACTTCAGATAACCTAGTACATACAAATGAGTCAGGTTTATTGCCAATTTACAGGACTGCCTCCTTAAAGTATCTGAAATAAATTTGGTTTAAAATTTCCAGTGACACCTGTGTCATGATATTCCGCGATTTTGCATCAGTTCCTAAGGGTTAAAAGTGTTTGAGTCCCAACCTCATGGTGAAATACCTACAACTGTGAAGATGTGAGGTCACCTACCTGGCTACTCCAGAATCCTTGATAATTCCCACAGTTTACATGGACTGCCCGAATGAGTAAAACAGAAAATGTGCACAAACTAAAATCTAGGACTCATTTTTACTGCCCCCAAGTTGGGTGCAAAAAGGCTCACCCTTGATGCTTGTGTTCTTCCCTGCACAATAGCCCAGCCTCAACCTCAGCCCAAGTGTACACCTTCATCACTGTCACCACAGCACTCACCAAATGGGTGATATGACACTATTGCGATACTGCAGTGACAAGCCTTCACAAGAACAAGTCAGTAAAAAGCCTGGATCCTTTACAATGTGGTAATCACACATAAATAAAGAAATGCTCAACATTTTAAAGGGTGTTAGCCCTCATCAGCTCTTGGATGGGGGAGGGGAAAAAAAGAGTCAGCGGACACCTACATATAAAGAAAGTATCCCAACTGGGAAGCACTGCCTGACTGAACATCCTCTGTTGCTGACTGAATCCATCCCTAAGGCAGAGTGGTGAGAAGGCTGACGGTTCATCCCACAATGCTGTTTTAAGCATAACTTTTCTTTATCAAGGTTTTCCACACTGTCCCTATTAGCCACATTAGAACTTTATGGCCTGGATGAGAAGATGGGTGGGCCAAAAACTGCTTGGATGGCGAGGCTCAGAGGTTAGCAGTTAATGGGTCACATCCTACCTGGATGTCTGGAACAAGCACACTGCCACATGGCTCTGTACAGGACCTGTCCTGTTCAACATCTTTATCAATGAACTGGAGGAGGTGACGGAGTATACTCGCAACAAAGTTGCAGATGATACCACACTGGGAGGAATATACTTGAGGGCATGTCTGTCATTCAGAGAGACCTAGACAGGCTGAAGAAACAGGCTGACAGGAACACTATGAAATTTGACAATAATCTATGCAGTCCTACACCTGGATGTCTTGGCAGACAGAAAGCTGAACGTGGGCCAGCAGCATGCTCTGGCACCCAAGATGGCCAACAGTATCCCATGCTGTACTAAGCACAGACAGAAGATCCAAGTAAGTGACTATCACTCTTTACTTGGCACTTGTTAGATCACGTCTAGAATACTGCATACAGTTTTAGGTTCCCAACAAAAACAAAGGTGCTAATGAACTGAAGGGAGTTCAGTAGAGAGCCACAAAGATGGTTGAGGACAAGAGACAATGAACAGAAATTGAAGCAAGGGTTTCGGACAGGACATAAGAAAAACTTTTTCACCACGAGGACAGCCAAACATTACAGCAGGTTGCCCAGAGAGGTTGTACAGTCTCCATCCTTTCAGATTTTCAAGACTCAGCTGAATAAAACCATCAGCAAACTGATTTCATCTCCTAGCTGATTCTGATTTAAGTAAAACATTGGACTGTAGACCTCCTGAGGTAGCCAACCTCAACTAGGCTGTGATTCTGTGGTTCTATGACTCCTGATTGCTTTAAAGCTAAAGTTTTACAATATAATTCTGTGGGCTTTACTGAAATAATTCAGCATTCTTCTGGTTTCTTTGTGGTTATGTAGTTTGAATTAGAATCATCTTATTGTTCCAATAGTCAGCTGAACGGTTCATTTTAACAAAGACGACTGGAAGTGCTAATTAAGTGGATGAATTATGAATTGTCAGTTTGGGTATCTCAGCCATCACAGTAATGTTGAAATAAATTATATGCATTATTAAGGGGTGAATATCATCACACCCATGTTATAACTCAGAACACTAAGGAAGTCTCCAAAGAGAAGACTTAATTTTCTCATTTTCCTGAAGAAAATGAGCTGTATTCCCATACCACAGAACATGAATTTTAAACCACTAACCAAATTTATCAAACTTAAATACTTAAAGGGTGGTTTGAAAGAACTTAAGAATGTGTTCTTATGAATTTTGGGATATTTCTAACACAGTAAAACCTACTAATATTAGCAGATGTATTTATGTAGACAATGTGTGTCAACTAAAAATCAACATCTGGGAAATAAAAAGACAAGTTTTTTTCCAATGCAGATCTCACAGACATCATGACATCTAGGCAATATTTTTTTTTTAAGTTTTTTGTTACTGAATTCAAGGTGAAAACATTCATTTTTGGCCACTTGAAGAGAATTGTGTCCAACGTTAGCACTTCCTTAAATGTGGTGTTACTTATTTATCTATGAGAAAGGAAGCAGGTCCAGCAATACAGAACAGCTTTTCCACAACTTTGCAGCTCAATCAACCAGTATTACAATCACACAAGTGTCCAATAAAAATATCAAATGCAAGTGTCGAAAGGAGCGTGTTCATGGGATTTGTCTGTGGTGGAAACAGAGCTGTCCTCACGGCTTATTCAGCTGCAGACTGCAGGGTGGATGCTCTGGATCTAGTCTGCAGAGCACTCTCTGAGTTTTGTGTTGCAAGCTGAAACAAGACCTTACAGGTAAAGGATTTTTTTTTTTTTTTTAACAAAACACACTGTTTGAAAACAGCAAGCAAGCAGTTAATTGTCGGGTCTAAATGAGTGAGCCATGCTGTCCTACACAATATGTTTAAAGTAGCAAAAAGACATTGAACATAGGAACCCCTTAAGCAGAGAGCAGTAAAGAGACATGTTTGACCTTTATTCTTTAAGAGAGAGACAGGGAAGAAAAGATAATGTCAGCTAAGGTAGCAGCAGATGAGACCAAATAATTTCAGATGGTTGAAAGCAAAAGCTGCAGGATGTACTTTACCATCAAGTGGGTACTTGATAGGAGCTATTTATGTATGAAGTGTTGCCTGAGACAACCCACAGGAAAAAAAAAAAAGTGCCTGAGTACTAGAGATGCAGCTGGAAATCAGGATGGAATTCAGGCAAGATCTGAGGACAGGATGAAGGGAGGAAGATGGTTTGGCAAAGAACAGTACCTGAGGAGCATGGCTGAACACCGTCATGAGGAAGAAAAGACAGGCACTGAGGAAGAAATAAAGAATAATAAAAACTTCCAGAATGGATTTGTTGCTCCAGAAAACAAAGATAAGAAAAAGGAAGAAAGAGAAGATGGATGACAATGAGAAAAAAGAGCTAGTGTCCCAAGAAGAGCAGACAAGGATACTTGAAGACTAGAAAAATAGTTGGGAAAAGGATAACACTGATGACTGTGCAGGCAAAAAAAAAAAAAAAAAAAAAAACATAATGAGGCCTTATCTGCTACCCCTGGAGCAGCAGACGGCTCTGGCCCACTCTTCCGTCAGTGCATGCTAAAAATCAATGTGAGGAAACAATATCCCTCTAGGAGACTCCTTCCACTCTCACCACTTAACATCAAATCTCCAGCCTGTTGTTCCCCACTTGCCATCAGTCTTATTGCCCAGGTGTAGAGGCACAGGGGTAAGTTTTGGTCAAGGGACCAGAATAACCCTACACTGGAGTAAAATCCCCAAATGTGCATGATGCAGATGTGAGAAACATAAACACCACCTGCTTTGATCTATTGATTTATTCCTGTTGTACCAAATTACTTGCCAAGACAGCCCCAGATAGGAGTACAAGAACTGACAGGTCTCTTGCTGCAGTGCATGTAGGAAATGGAGGGATCAGTTTGCTATGTGGCAGATGCAAAGATAAAAATGGGGGCTTTTCAGATAAATTAATAATTCTTATAGCTGCAAAATGTAGCTGGTCGGAAAAACAGCTGTAACTGCTATTCTTCATAACACATTAAAAAGAGACTATCCTTAACTGTTTAGACAGAAAGAAAACATAGATCTACACCTGTATTCTCGGCAAACATAAATCAGAATGAAAGTCAATGCAGTTATATGGATATACATCAGTTGTCTAGTTTCAGCAATCCTGTCAGGAACAGCTATAAATTGTGGAAGATCTTTTCTACAAACATGTTGGAAAGAAATCAAATCAATTTTTGTGCCAACATCAAGAAGAAATAAAGGGTGTGTGGATAAAGGAAAGTGAAGGCTGGCAGAAAACACTGAAATATCAGCTGTAATTATAAAAGGAAAAAACAATTTTTGCATGCATTTCAGAGTTTAGTCACAGAGCTAAGTGCATCTTTATTTTATGAGCTTCCCTATTATCAGGCTGGGCAACAGTGCCATGAAATTAACAGTCAAATATGGGCCTTAATCCTGACACAAATAACATTCCCACAGACAGCACTGGGGGATTTGTCAGAAAAGTGTAGTCAGAACTTGACCTCTAAAAATGAATACAGCGTTGGTGGGTCCCTAATTATAATATCTCATTTAGCTACCACAGTAAGGCAACTGAAGCAGTAAGAAGTAAAAAGAAGTCACTTGCTGACAGATGGCTCAGTCTTTGCAGTCATTACTCACAGAAATAATATCTGCTCGCAGAAGAAGGCCCATGGCATTCACTGGAGTGTAATACACGCATTAGAGGAATTCAAGCTGCTGATAAATCTTTCTGAAAACAAGTTGTGGTGGAGAATCAATCTATTTTTTCAAGCACGTAGTTTTTTGGGGCAAATTCACTACTTTTCACTAAAGTAATAATGGACAAATTACTTGTTTCAGTGACTGAAACAGTCCATGATTAATTTATGATTCAGGAAAATTTTAAGTGTTCTTTTAAACTAAACAGCTAGCTTGCAATCTGTATTTGACGTAGTATTAGAATATGTCCTTCCAACTCATCAACAATGAAAGTTCACTACAACAGGGTCTTTATTAAGTACTATTTTAACTATTGTCAAATGAGTTTTTATACTTTGTAAGCAGTTTTCTGACATAAGTGAAAGTTGTTATTTGGCCTTATGCTGGAAGTGCTCAAGCCTGATTTGAAGCCCATTGACATCAACAGGAAACTTCTCTAACTTAGTAGCTCCAGATTACTCATAGGACAGATTCAGACCAGCCAATATATCTGTGGGAATAATGGTACCAATCAACCCCCAAAAGCAATGAGAAAACTCTTATTGACTTCAGCAATTGTGGGACAAAGCCCATAGCTCTGGACAGGGATCAACTTCTGCTAATAAAAGCCACCACATCTCTCAGAAAGAAACTTTATCTGACTGGCATCTCCCAGTTATAGAGGAAAGCTGGATTCCTCAAGTCTTCAGTTAGACCTGTATGTGCCATTCAGTCACTTACATCCTTAAATTCTGTAGAGTCTTATTATTTCAAAACTATTTTTCTCTTAAGTATCTTACATAAAAATGAAAGAAAGGTACAAGGAAAAGTACAGTCTCAGAACCATACATTCAGAAAATGAAAAAGGAAGCACAAAGGAATTCAAGTTCCTGTTCTCCTCAGCAGTGAAGGAAGGCAGGTCATGCTCCTTTTTCTTCCACAGTAACTGGCAAAATAACAGCTCCCCAGAAACAGAACTATATCTGGTTATTTGGTTTCTCAGTTGCCAAATATCCTTTAAGGCAAAATCAGAGAAGGAATGTGTCATGTTCCACTGTGGTACAACAATCCAGTCTTTCACTAATGAAGTTTATTTTCTACGTGAGAAGACAGTAGAAGATCCTTTTCTGCTATTTCCAAAAAGAAAACTAGGGGAGTCTGTTCATCCCATGTTCTGCATCGCTTTCCAATTTGTTCTGATCTGTGCCAAGTAGCTCAGGCAGTTTTTGCAGCATAAGGCTCTGGAGTCCAACTAATACTGTCCAAAAGTAGGATAAAGGTCCAGTGATTTATAGGTCCACTCTCACCCCAGGAGAGAAAGATTTGATTCTAGGCAGTGTATATAGAATCATAGAATCATTTTGTTTGGAAAAGACCCTCAAGAGCATTGAGTCCAACCATTAACTTAACACTGTCACTAAACCATGTCCCTAAGACTATCGTGCATTTGATACAGAATACAGAATTTCTGAGTTGAAAAAAGATTACCTCTGAATACAATAATACAGGCAATAATATATGACCTGTTTTCCAGGAACAAAATTTTGGGATGAAAACTCTAATGAAAGTGTTTGTCTCATGTCCCTTATATTTGCATTTACAGACAGCAGCTGTTGATGTGTCTTCCAAGCACGGTTGCTTCAGATTCAGAGTTAAGCTGCTTCTGATGGCAAAGCAAGCAATTCATTACCATGAAGACCTGAAATGAGACCTCCTTGGTAAAATATAGGGCACAACTAATAATTCAGATATTCTGCAGAGTATCTATTAAACATACTTCATGAAGGGCTCAACTAACTTTCTAAGCACAGACAGAAATACTGAAGAATGGGATTCTTCTTGGCACATTGTTCGTTAGTGTCTGCTATATCTGACACTTTATTTTCAAAAGAAAAATATGAGAGGCTTCTGATATTACCCATGAAACTGCATTAATAATGGACATACGGAAATCCATGGCACCTCAATTGCACGGATGGTTTCTGAGGTTCTGCTGTTACTGATACCAAAGAAACTAAAGCCAACTAGTCAAAGCAATTGTAATTAATTGAGAAAGCATACACTCATAGGAAGGCTTTATTATCTTATTTGTCCTAGAAAATTAATTATGTGTATTCAAAGGGACTCTAACCACAGTGTTGTCATTCCATAAGCAGTAAAAGAAAACAGAACAACCCACGAGTGCAGCAATTTTAGTAATTACAAATTCGAGGCACATTTCTTTCTCATTATGTTTGATTATACAAACTACCATGCAGTAAACTTGGGTTTAGGCATGATGTTGCATTCTTGCTTCTCTTTTACATAAAGCTATCCAGTTCGGTAGCAGTATAAAAGGAAAGAACAAATCCTATTCTCTTCAGTAAGATGTGAATATCAAAATGTAACTGAAGTACTACCTGCTGAATTCATTAATTTAAAAAAAATGCAATTAATTAGACACAAGAATATATCCCAATGCAGCAGAATGGCTGCATACTTGAAACAGGAATAGACAGGAAATGCAAACTTACCACTCCAAAGCTTGTCCAGCCTTGTTGCCTATCGGGTATTTTATTTTGTTGTTTACAGTCAAACTTACAGCATAACACTAGTTAGACTGTAAACAGGGTTTCTGCAGCAGTACAATCAGAATTCAGCAGCATTTCATTTTGTCCTGATGCCTATATAATAGCTGGAGGAAGATATTTTATTTACACAGCTGTGATTTGTTTTATAAACAGGTCGGTTCTGACTTTCTGAAAGTTCATGGAGAATTATTGTAAAGGGAAAAAGAAAAAAAGACAGGCAGATACATGTTCCCATGTGTTTGACATCTTGCCATGTTTACAGATAGGACTACAAACTACTACTTTTGTCCTGTTTCTCTGGAAAGGGGACAAAGCTTTTTAGGGACAAAGCTTTTTAGGGACAAGAAGCCCAACTGGTCCCTATCGAGCATGGCTGCACCAGCCACTGACTCATAGTCCCAAAGTAATATGACCAATCCCAAAGCAGTGCGACTGGTCCCCGCTGCCAGATTAATGTAACTCCTGGGTTAAACATCATCTAGTACATTAATTCTTTTTTAATAAGAAAAGTTCATTTGCAAAGCAGAGGCTGCTTCTACATCATTTTTATAATGGTGCTGGTATGACGGATACTGCTGTCATAATTTCTGTTGTCAACACAGCTCCCAAGTGGAAAAGCAGGATTTTAAACTCCAGCAGCATCTGTTTTCCTCAGATAACCACGTTCTTTATCAGAAACGCTTTCTCTTCATCATGCATTATCAATAATATTACACTAGACTTGCCTCACAACAGCTTATGCACAAATGATGATCTGATTTAACAAAATCCCCAGTCATATTTGTTTAGCATATTGCATGAGTAGAAAGTTTTAACCCAATCTGTTAGCTGAAGGTCTTTTGGACTGCTGAGTCAAACACTATTAATTCTAACA
The DNA here is from genome assembly GCF_964273445.1 of Streptopelia decaocto. NCBI lineage: Eukaryota > Metazoa > Chordata > Aves > Columbiformes > Columbidae > Streptopelia > Streptopelia decaocto. Next base: position 138,346,430 of record NC_138655.1, on the reverse strand, counting down.
ATATTTTAATTTCCTTCATGATTAGGTAACTAATGATTTGAAATTAGAATGGATGTTCTAAACTGAATCAGAATTAGGGGTTTTTTTGTTTGATGAATTAATTATAATTGATTTATGAAGTGGCACTCTCTATGGGCCTGACTTTGCAGTGCTTACTGATGAGGCTAAATTCCCACTGAAACCAATGAGCAATTTTCCTCAATAAGCATTGAAGGATCTGCCCTTAAGACTTAGAAGGTAAAACTAGTGATAGCTTTTGAGCCACTCTTAGGACTACAACTACAAACACTGCAGAGCTATAATCCTAAAAATACCTTTTGCTAAGAGCTACAACAGAATTTCTGAATAATGTGCACATGGAGTTATCCCAAGAGTTTTATGTTTTCCCATGAATTTAGTATTTCACTGGCAAAATAAAGGCAGGAAACTTGAGTTAGAAGCACGTGGGCAGTACAGTGCTAGTCTTCTCCATCAAAACAACAGTGGATACCCTATGCAGATGCAATCCAGTTATCTCCATAATACCCATTCCTCTTAATGTTTTTCTTGTGATTTCTTGATGAACTCTCATGATCAAGATTAAGAAGCTGACTGCTTTTCGTGGTCTAGGAAGGGATTCACAGTCACATCAATGCAGTTTTGGGGTGTTTTCTTAATTGATTGCTTCCCATTATTAAATAAAGCTATTTGTTTTTTATATACCAAATTAATAAATGCTATTTTTTCCCAACAATGTGATTATAAAACCTTCCAGTTTTGTGCTTGCAATGAAATATTTTGTGACTTTTTCTTTCTTCCTTTCTTTTTTTTTAATCAAAGTGATGGCCTTTCAAGATTCTCTTCTTTATAGACTTATTTATCAAGAAGCAAGTCTCTCAAAAATGAACATGTTTTAGAACCATTTTGCTAAGATAATTTTTTATATTGCTTTTTAAAGCAATTTGGAAAGTATTTTTGATCAAAAAGCTCCTAAACTAAAGTGGTTGCACTTTTAATGCTTCAATTTGAGAACAATTTTAAAAAGCAGTTTATCAGATATTAGTACATCTTCATTATTGAACCAGCTGTTGTAGTAAATCTGCACATGAGTTATAGCATCTGTCATCTTCTGATGTCATTAGGTTGCTATGTAAGGATTTGAATGGACTATTCTCCATTGGCATCAGCAGGTGTTGAATCAGCCATGCAGCCTCAGTCCTGTGAGAGCTGAGGTTCAGTAGACTAAGAATGACCCCTGATGACTGAACACAACTTTGGTTTGCATTTCAAATCTTTAAGAGATTTCAGCTTTTATAGGATACTTCAGGGAGGGAAACAGGGTTTGCACTGACATTTCATAAAGACATCTCAAGGAGTTTTAGGAAAAGATCTGCTAATTCTCTACAAAAAGCAATTATTTCAATAGTGACCTTGAAAATAAAAACAGGAAACAGAGGTATCTCCCTGTTGAGCTGAAGTGGGAGGGCACCTGAAGCTGGAAAATACTTATTTCCTGAACTCTCAATATTTTATGCAAAATAAAGCATCTTCTAGAAGCTTCTATGACGAATGGACATTATTCCTGGTGTTCATTATGTAGCCAAGTATTTCTCTGTTGTTTTCAAAAAACCACAATTATTATTGTTCATTTCTACAGAGACACTCATATATCGCACAGTAGTACATAGCTGTGCAACCACTGCTAAGGTAACTATTTTATTATGACATTGCAATCTCAAACCCAATAGCATGTTTAAAAGATATATTCTTATATTCTGTGATTAAAATAATCTGATATCACATTAAAAATATTATCTGTAAAACCCTCTGGAACATATCAGAAAACTGCAATCCACGAAGGACTCAGTTTCATTATGTTACTGTTCTCCTTTTTCGAGCAGCATAACTTCAGCCTGCCCTCTGAAGATATGCAATAATCCTTTATTGTATCCCTCTGGATGGTACTGATTGAATACCACCTTGCAGGAAGTGATGCATGCACAGAAAAATCTTTTGTCTCTTTATAGAATCATAGAATCACTTTGGTTGGAAAAGACCTTTAAGATCACTGAGTCCAACCATCAACTGACACTGCCAAGTCCACCTCTAAACCATGTCCCTAAGAACCTCATCTACGTGTATTTTAAACACCTCCAGGAATGGTGACTCAATCACTTTCCTGGGCAGCCTGTTCCAATGCCTGACAACCCTTTCAGTCAAGAAGCTTTTCCTCAGACCAAATCTAAACCTTCCCTTCCACAACTTGAGGCCATTTCCTCTTGTCCTGTAACGTGTTACCTGGGAAAAGAGACCAACACCCTCCATTCTACAACATCCTTTCAGGTAGTTGTAGAGGGTGACACAGTCTCGCCTCAGCCTCCTTTTCTCCAGGCTAAACAACCCCAGTTCCCTCAGCTGCTTCTCATCAGACTTGTGCTCCATGCCCTTCACCAGCTTTGTTGCCCTTCTCTGAACTCTCTTCAGCACCTCAATGTCTTTCCTGTATTTAGAGGCCCAAAGCTGAACACAGGCCTCATCAGTGCGGAGTATAGGAGGAAAATCACTTCCCCAGTTCTGCTGGCCATGCTATTTCTTACACATGCCAGGATGTTATTTGCCTTCCTGGCCACCTGGGCACACTGCTGCCTCATATTCAGCCAGGTGTTGACGAGTGCCCCAGGTCCTTTTCCATGGGGCAGCTTTCCATCTCACTTTTCTACTCTTTACATGTGGAAGAAACGGATTTATTTTTATGCTTTTTCCCCTAACAGATCAGAGACTATGTTCAAATAAAACAGATTATCAAGGGGCAGAGGCTGGCTAAAGTAACTAGTTCAAGCCATATTTTACTAGTCTTCCATGTTAAATTAGTAGCATCATCTTCTGTCTGAAGCCACTGGCATTTGCACAGACACTGCTTAGTAAGTGCTCAGGGGGCTAGGAAAACCACAAGTTCTGTAAGCTCAGCCTGGGGTGCCTACATTAACCACAGCTCCCCAGTCTCCAACCATGTCACCAAAGAGTAGAGGCAGAGTGAATCGCAGCACTGAGGACACCAGAATTCACTTTTCCTACATATGCTGAGATCTCCCAACCCTTACTCAGAATTAACTAGGAGCTCCAGTGGCGAGCTCGCTATCTCACCGCAGCTGAAGATTCACTTTATTTACCATCCAGTTCCTGACAGCGACAGAACTTTGCTGGCTAGTTTCTCCACACTAACGTAAAATTGTGCAGTCCACTGCAAGCAGTAATTGCCAGTTGCCCAGAGCTGTTTGTCTTGCAAGTGTGAAGATACTGTCCTGGCTGTAACACAGGACTGAGCTGAGACCTCAGGAACCAGATGCAAAATCTACTACAGGGGACTGTAATGATTCACACTCTCTGTAAACTAGACCACAAATTCAACAGATGGTGACATATCTTCCCATCAAAAAAGCCCCTTGTCCTAAGGATCTATGGCACACTGATGAATCCTAGACAAAACCCCACTGATGGGAATGGCTGTTTTCTTGGCCAACACATCAGGCATTTAACCGGGGATGGTCAAGACCAAGAATATAAATACAAGTTTAAAAATAAATCCTGAGTAGTAAGAGGTGTAAAAATTACTACCTGGCACAGGGTGACCCCTACAAACATGCTTCCCAGAAAGGCATTTAATAAATTCTGAAGATGTTCCTACTTAGATGCGATATAGATTAAGGAAGCTTGTTCCACATCTGCAATTTCTCCCTGAAAAACATTATTGTGTTTTCTGCCACAGCATGAAAGCAGGCTTCCACTATTTGGATGTCTTCTTTGCTTGGGTTTCATGTGATTTAGATATCATTCTTAGTACTCACATTTAACATCTACAGTGTGAGTTGTGTTTTAATATTTCAAACATTCAGGAAATAGGCATCAGGCTCTCTAATCCAAATGTTAATTTGGTTTTCTGAAGAGCATTGGGATGAATTCTGATCAGCATTTCTGTTTTAGCTTCTGATCTGAGTTTTAATACTGTATGTGAAGATGAAAGACATGTTCAAATGTAGAAATTACCAGCTGATTTAGAAGGTCAATATTACAATAGGTAAATTGTCTAAGATTAGATTTCCACTTTCAACCTTGCATTGGCCTGCAAAATCAGATCTCAGTCCAAGCATGAATAATGTGCATTCTCTCAGAAGAATCTGGTCTGTTTGTTGAGTGAAGCTGGCTGAACAGTAGGATTTCTGATTTGTGAGAAAGGTTTAGGGGGAAGCAATAAGGGTTATTTGGTTTTACTCTGAATCAGACCAAAACTATTCTTTTTTTTTTTTATTATTTTTAATTTCCCACGAACTGGAAAGCAAGGGAATATTTCATTCCTACAAGCCCAGCACGTGAAACTTCCTGCAGAAAAAAAACCTCACTGCACCCAGCAGCTGCTCAGTGAAATCAACATTCTCAGTACTTTCACGCTTGTCAATCGCCCACCTGGGTTTCCCTGGCAGCTGCAGGGGCTCCCAGTCGCACAGCAGCCCCGCACATCTGGCCTGCTCGTGCCCTGCCTCTCCTGCCCCGGGCCCACCTCGCCTGCCCGGGGCCCCACTCACCAGCTTGGGGTTTGCCTCCCCACTCCTGCCCCAGCACCCACACCCCAGCTGCAATTTGCACAGCAGCTGGCCCAAAATGCCCCATTCATACAGGTGTGCAACTGGGCCTGTCAAGCCTTTTGGCTCTAGAGGAGAAACATGGGGAGCCCCAGGGCTTGTGGCTTTCTCAGGGCTCAGCTCTTGGGGAGCCCCAGTCCACCACTGCTGCGTCAGGTGATCCAGTGCATCTGACTGAAAGTTTATTTAACATGAATGTTTGCAGAGAAACATTTTTGAGTCAGCAAAAAAGCACTAGTTCTCAGGCCTCTGGCATGCACAGGTGACTCCTACAAAATAAGAGAAACGGTAGTGGCAGGCAGACCTCTTGCAAAATCTCTCTTTTACCCTCTTTGTCTCATCACAGTCTCACTTTCCCTGAAGGCAGATATATGGACATGGAGAAGAGAAATAGATCCTCTTCTTTATTGTTGCCTTAGCAGTGAAATAGACTTCCACTGAAGGCAATGGATTTTCTGTGCAGGATTCCAGGGTACAATTTATTCCAGCATGAAAAAAATCTGTCTTTAATAAGTTAATGACAAAAATCCTGTCAGTGCAGTCCTTGATTTAGAATTGTAGACTGCTGTATTTCATGGGACTTTTAAGACTAAGTTTGGATTAATATTAGCAAGATGCACTTAAAAAGATAAATTTACATACATGCATTGTAAAACAATACTACAATTGTTCTTTTCTAAAGTACAGTCTATATAAATAGCAAATTATTAATGAAACTTCTGAATGAGCACAACGTAAAACGTAGCACATACAAGACACCAAGATTGCATCTATACTACCAATCTGAACATCTGCAAAACAGTTCCCTGGCACTAAGGTATGCAATAACCAGCATACACACTATTAAACTGTCTTCTCTTTGAAAACAGCCACTTATTACGCACATCGTTGGCCTATGCTAGTTCCCAAACTGCACCCAGCAATCCTTGGGAGAAGTCTAAATTGCCTGAGGCCAAGAGTGAACCACAAGCTCTTCCAACAGTTTGGAACTATGATGATGCTGCAGGGCTCAGGAGTGTAGTCCAAGATGTAGCCACACTTCAAAAGCCTTGAAAGCTCTGAGTTACTTAATAGTCAGAACAGTGTAAATATGAATCAAGTACGCAATGTTTTTATCATATCAGAAAGCCACTGGAGTGTGGTATGTATAATCTGGGTGGCTTATTAATGAGCATGAGCCAAATGAAAGCCTTGTTTAAGTACAGCATGCTGCCTAGAAGCCTTAGTTTCAGTCTTTCAGGATTCTTCTGCACCCTAAGGGCAATTACCCACAAAATACTAGATGTATGTAAGAATGACAGCAGGTCATGAATTTGTCTTCAAGTTTTTTCCAAGGGAAAAATCAGTATTTCACCAAAGTGTTTTGATTTTCCATTGGGAAACGTCATGCTTCCATTAGAAAAATCTAAGTACCTTTTTTTTGTGGGGAGACATAGGGGAAAAGAGTTATCGTATTATTTATGCTGTTAAACTAAAATGACACACTTATTGTCTGATTCCTTTTACAATTTTCTGCAGCTGCCTGAACTACTATAGTCTCACGTGAGCTGAGTTCACATTCCCTCTGTCCATATTTTCCTCTATGAGCTAATATCGTTCAACAAACCATTGAAAAATTTTATTTGGAAATATCAAAATGCTTTGCATCTGCCTACTGTTAACATTGCTTATTTGGGATCCTTTTGAACTTTTTGTTCCCTATTATCTTCTGGTTAAATTGTAAATTAACAAAGTTTTCCACTATAGAAATTGATTGTTGAACAACTTTTACCTAATTTTTCTTACCTGTCTGATGAAACGAAAAAAAGAAATGAAGGCCTCTCAAAATTACTATGTCACTGTACATTGTTTAAAATTATGACTTCTATTACACCTATAACACTTCAGAAAAGTCAATTATATGGTTCATGTTTTTTGGCACAAGTAATTTTTCTCTTTTGATAATGTCAATACAACTATTGATGTAATGAAATGATTGGTGTAAAGTCATAAAGCAAGTCAAGAAGATAATCTAAATCATGTTACTCTTAATCCCAATCACGTATACTGGCAACCAGTCTATGTAAACACACTGAGATCATATAGAAGACAAACTAACCAATTCTGCACATTTACCTGGTCATTAATGACACGTTTAAGTTTTTATTGGACCCTATGACATACTTAATTCATCAGCCTTTTTTTTCTATGCAGTTTCAAAAGAAAACAGGCACGAACATGCCCAGAAGTCTTTTTGTCTATGCTGTCCACAATCCATATACGAAAAGGTGGAAAGAAAAATCTTTCACAGTGGTAAATTCATCAAGTTGTATTTTTTATGATTAAGATGTGTTCATTTCACTGATACCGCTATGTACAATGCAAATCTTTTGCCATGCCTTCAGACTCTTTTCGTATGCTTGTCAGAGCAATATATATAATTGCATAATAAAAACCATGACTACAATGAGAGACAGAAGTTTTGTACTAGTAATACTCATTAGAGAAATCTGAGCCATAAGGCCTTTTTTTACCCCAATAATATTACACTCAGTAGAAAATATCAAAGGTCTTGTAGTGCGCTCCCTTGAGAATCTTCTTAAAATTGGGTTGAGTTAGCCATTCTGCATCTATTAATTTTGCCTTTCTGGTTTTTACCTTGTCCTTATACATTTTTCTTTTCATCAATTCCCCCCTACAATGGGATTTTAGGAAACTGTTGCCACATTTTGTTAATGCCATTTTAAAAAATTAGTTTCTAATAAATCACCCAGTCCAACCTTGATGTAAAGGCTACTACAGAGGAATCTCTATCATAATAAAAATAAATTTAACCTGCAGAGTTTGGCGAGAGGGAAAAGTAGTTCTTATTATCAAGCTAAAAATGAAGAATTCACTCAAACTAGCAGCAACTAAATCTATAATCTGAAATATTATGATTGCTTCTACAGACAGTTGCATACAGAACTGCTTAGCCTAGACCATTGCTTTTCTATAAGTCATCAATATCGGGCAAAAATGCCGTAGTATTTTTTTCTATATAGCCATTACACTAATAACCAATATTATATCCCAACATTAAACATGCTTACATAGTCCTCACTTGAAATCCTAAAATACTTAGCCCTTAATTATTCTATCACACAATATTAATCCATTAGGAAGTTAATAAATAGTTTTAAGACTGAGTTTTGATACACAATCAAAAGGAAGCTATGGGTAGTAGGAAATGTTTTCATTCTTATTTTACTGATTCTAAGCTGGGATATGGTCAAGCTTCCATTTCCCAGCTTGTGTTAATAACAAAGTCATATTTTTCATGGTCGATGGTGTCACCTTTAAGTAGTACAGAAACATGAGTAATAAAGTAACTTTGTAGTTACATTTCCAGTAAAGAGTTCACTCAAAATCCAGATGTGACAACAGTCATAAAAATAACATTATTTTCTCATATTGTTTTTTCATGGTAAGAACTATCATCAAAGTTATGTCTTTGCAAGTGTGAGGGCATAGGTTACCAAAAAAACCTGAAATGTTCTAAGTACTTTTTTGTTATTTTGATTAAAACTGATCCTAAGACCTTAATGTGAATTTGATCTGTAATTAGATCATAGTAACCAACAAATGTGAGTTTATCAAGATTTATAGCAGAAGAGTATAATGTAGTATAGATGCAACACAATGCTTTATAATGGAGCTAACAAATAAGAGAATAAAGGGAAGGAGACTGGAATCAAGAAAATATAAACTATTCATGGAGATTCAGAGTGCATGGAATGAAGAGGAACAACTCATATAGGCATATACATGAATATTACATATAGGCAGACATGACAGACTAGAAAGAGGTAGAATCAGAGAATTATAGATTCTTTTGGCTTGGAAGGGACCTTTAAAGAACATCTAGTCCACCGCCCTGCAATGAGCAGGGACATCTTTAACTAAATCAGGTTGCTCAGGTACTGTTACACAGACAGACATTCACATTAGGGATCATTTGGTCATATGGAAGGCAACCTGTTCACATACAACTCTTCATTTCTGAATAATAAAGTATTTTCTGAATCAAAGAAAGTCAGTTGTGTTAGAGTTACACTAGTGTCCATAGTCAAGATGATTTGGTGCAAGACCTGAACTGGTTTGCTTTCTTGGACAGCAAAGGGTGGTTAGGGTTCAAGACTTTAAAGCCGCACCAATTTGAGGACACCTTTATAGCAAGAGAGAGAACACTTTCCTCTGGAAGAGAAGAAAATGTAGCTTCTTGTATGTATGCAGGGAGCTCCAAACTTATACTGACAGAAAATTTCTGAAAGACTGACTTCAAGAGGCTAATTATAATTTCTACAAGTTTTACTGACAAGAAACTCAAAAAATACTTTTTGTACAGCTGCACATCATTTGAACACAACTGCAAAGTGATCTAGTAATGCTCATGTTGTTTCTAATTGAAGTTTTGATGTGAACAGCTTGTTATTAATTAACACTTAATTACAGCCCAACACCCAGAACAGATGCCAGAAATACACCAGAACTTCTCTTCTGATCAGGAACCAGACTGGGTTCTACTGCTGCAGTGACAGAATGATCAAGAACTACATGCAGTAAAATGGTGGCAAAGGAGGAGATGTCTTGACTTAACTTAAAACTGAAGCAGAGCAGGGAAACCACTTCCCTTCCCCGGTGCAGCTGCTTGGAGGTTAAACGTAGCCTTTCTTTCAGTGCAAAAATTGAAGAGGCACTTTTGATTTCAGGCTACTAAGCCCCAATTTTTTTTTTTTTTTGTTCCCCTGAACAAATTTTAACAAAAAGAGAATTTGCACTGATCTTCCGTCTCTCTGCATGATCTGAAATATGAACTTCCTTTCCCTTCAGGACTTCACAGACCTCATTTTCATTCATTTCTAAAATCTGAGATCCACAATGCTACACTGGTTTCAATCTCAAAAAACAGTTCTGTTCCTCCTCAGAATCCTGTTTTACCCCACATCTGTTGCTCACATGGAAAGAACTAATACTAGGAAACTAATGTATTTTTAGCCAAGTTCAATGTGACTTAGCAGCTAGAAACAAGGACAGCTTGTTCCACAAGAATGCCACCTAGCATTCCATCATGGACATCAGTTAGGAAAGTATCGGTACAACTTCAAATAATTTTCTCCAGACAGACATGCTTTCCAGGAACCTTTGCCATCTCCAGAGCTCAAATCAGGCTCCCCATACCATGTAGTCTCAGTTGTGACAGCTCCCTTGCACTCAGCTGCCAGCAAGGAGCTCCCACATCAGCAAGGAAGCCACCCCCAGTCAGAAGAAGCAGCAGGAGATACTGCAGGCCATGTAGCCATGGTGATGCAAGGAGATGCAGGAAACAAGAAAATGCAACAGGAGTCATGCATTTAATTATTTTCTAAAGAGAAAAAAAATATATATTCACAATTGTTTGCAATAAAAAACATATCTAATATTTTCACCATGCAGTTGTCTTAATGATAACTTTTTAAGTCTCCAAACTCTAAGTTCCTTTCAACTTAATCTGAGAAACAACTAAGATTTTTTTTTTTCTGTCCTGGGGTTTATAGCAGCATTTCTCAACTTATCTTAAACAAAGGACCACCTTACTCTTTTGAAAAAATACCTGTAGGTCATCTTGAAAAAATCCTTTACACTTTTCCTGTGAAAAACAACTGAAAGTTTGCATGTTTGTGCATTTTCCCCAGAGCCCTAAAAATGTTGATGCTTACTATCCATTATTTTCCTGCTGTTCATTTTTATTACCAGAATAAATGTAAAACTCCTTGCTGACTGCTACAAATGAGCACAACAGAAAAGTCATTCTGGTTGATTACTATTTTGAAATGATTCATTTTCCTTCTAATACAGGTCAGAGCTCTCTTTCCACACCCTGGAGGAATATCTGCATCAGGCCAACATCTTCTGCAGGATTTATCTTTCCATCATATATGCAGACTCAGTTCCCTCAGTTGGCTGGGGTACGTACCTTCAGTATCACGAGAGTGCAATCACTGTACAGCTGAGCTGCAGACATTCATAACGGCAACGAGTGTCGTGTTTTGGATGTCTGAGCAGAACATCAGCTTAAAATAAAATGTGCTGCCTCCTTATACTTGTTCATGTTTATACTAGCAATACAGTGAAGTTCATCTGCGAACTTTGTGTGATTTAGCTTCCATTTAACTAAACTAAAACCACAGATTAGGGAAGGATTTGCATTGTGAACTGTTTCTGTTCTCTGACAGACATTCATGGACTAATTCTGATGACAATAAAATCCAGAGAAATTTCAGGAAAAAAAAAAAAAAAACTATGCAAAGCTGAATACACAATGCTAACCATATAACCCAATTTTAGCAGAAAATGCATTCATATTTTAAGCTTGTATTATTGCACAGTGAAGCTAAAGAGCTTGCTAACTTCTCTCTAGTGATCCTAATTTTATTTTAAACTGCTTTTCCCCATTTGAAATTTGCAATTCAATGCAATCAATTTCGCTTTGGTTAAACACTTTAATGTTCTCTAATAAAAAAAAAGGCAATTGATATTCTAATTCTGTTGTATTAAAACTAGCACTGTATTATGAACACACATGACAAAATGTAGTAAGCATTCTGGCAGTTCTGTAAAGGACATTTCTTCCTCAGTTGCTTGTGTGAGATACAATACCAGTTTGTATGGCACTTTTAATTCCTAAGGGTTATAAGGTACTTCACAAATTACACCTTTAAATACCAAGTCACCTTAATTTCTATCTACTGTTTCTGAGATGCATCATGGTAAGCTTTCAACACTTCCCAGCAGTAACACATCACAGGTTAAGGACCACTCTTGCACATAGCTGTTGTACATGCTTCAACTGGGAGCACTTAAACTGTAGTGGGTTGACCCTGGCTGGACTCCAGGTGCCCACCAAAGCTGTTCTATCACTCCCCTCCTCAGCTGAACAGGGGAGAGAAAACATAAAGAAAGGCTTGTGGGTTGAGATAAGGACAGGGAGAGATCACTAAACAACTAGCATCACAGGCAAAACAGACTTGACTTGGGAAAATTAATTTAATTTATTACCAATCAAATCAGAGTAGTATAATGAGAAATAAAACTAAATCTTAAAACACCTTCTCCCCACCCCTCCTTCTTCCCAGGCTCAACTTCACTCACAATTTTATCTACCCCCTCCCTGCCAGCGGCACAGGGGGACAGGGAATGGGGGTTGTGGTCAGTTCATCACACATTGTCTCTACTGTTCCTTCCTACTCATGAGGAGGACTCCTCACACTCTCTCCCTGCTCCAGTGTGGAGTCCCTCCCATGGGATACAGTCCTCCATTGACTTCTCCAATGTGAGTCCTTCCTACGGATCATCATATTCAAGACAAATGTATTTTGTGTTACATTATCAAAAGGGAGCAGAAGGATTAATGGATTTGCATTGATGAAATATTGCAATACACAAGACAGATAATTATTCGTCTTACAGTTGATACTTCTCTCTCTTACATATTCTACATAATAGCACTGATTTAATAATTATTTCTTCTGAATTAGTGTCAGATCAATTTTCCCACAGAAAGCCAATCTCATTTGTGAATCAATTAACTGCTATGTGTTTTTTATGCTATTATTTTTTCATCATTTCTTGACAAATGGGAAGCTACTAAATTTGGCCAAATATTTTTACAAATAAGTTGGTAGGTAGGCAACAATAACAATATTGGAAAGATTTCCATAGAAATGAGCTCATTACCTCTCTCTGTCTGTGGTGAAATAATTCTAAGTGGGTTTTGCATATGTGTTGCCAGTCTGGTAGGCAGAGATAGTTGTAGAAAATGTAATTAATAGATAAATGACACAAAGTATGGGAGGATATGTTCTGAACTGCTCAGTTCTTTAGTTAACTTATACCATGTGTAATTCCTGATCAACAAATCAGCAAAGAAATCAATAATTTCTTCTCAGAATTAACCATACTGGGTATGGCAAGGAGTTAATAAGGACTTGCCTGATCTGCTCTAACTGTGTTGGTCTTAGTGCTGGTTTCAGCTGGAGGACGATTAGATCCTGAAGGTGTGACCAAATATCAAGTCAGGTGTGTAAGCAGGAACCAGAAAAACAAACATCATGACATACCTAATTTGATCTAGCCGGTAATAATTATTAATACCCAGACTGCTTTACATTATGAAAACAAATGTGTACTAGCTCAGTAAAATATTTGCATGTCCAAACCCTGCATTGTTTTGTAACTGTACTGTCAACAGCTCTCCTTTCTAATGAGATAAAGCAACTGAAAGGTGCTTCAAGTTACCAGGTTCAAAAGCAAAATAAAGGATCAAGTATTGATTATAAATCAGATGTTACTACACTCATGAAGTTTGCTTTCTTTTACAAGGTTTGTATTCTAAAAGATATCAAACGCAGGAGACAAATCTGGGGGACATTTACAAACAAGCACAGTAGAAATAAAAGCAGTAAGCTGCTGTGTAACCAAACACTAATCCAACAATCCAATAACTACAAACCTATCTAGGGGATCACCAAATGCAGATGTTTCTAAAGAAATATTACAGTCAAGCAGAAAGGATAAAAGGAAAACCATCAAGCCAGAAAAAAAATACTGGATTGCAGCCACAAGCCACTACTGCCTACACAGCTCTCTTTTTCTGACAGTTTATCCAGTGTAGCTATTTTTTGAAACTCTTTTCAAGACTAACTCTCCAGAAATTAGCTGTCTAGAGAGATTTCTTACTTAAACACCCATACCTATTTACCACATCCTCCCTTAACTTCAATGACTCATAATTATTTTTGGATCCTTTTCAAAATTATTTTTCTTGCTTCAAACTTCCCATGTACTTGCTCCTATATTCTGGATCTCTTCAGTATTTTCTTTTTTAATATTGGGATTTCTTTTGCACTGATGTTTGTGAGAACCTAATACCAGACCTCTGCCATGTCTTCTCTATTTATATTAGCTGATGCTGTGTCAAAAGCATGCTTAGTTCATCTTATCTCTTTTCTTTTCTTGTCTCTTAGCTTTACACACACTTCTGTTTTCAAAGCTGATTTATAAAAACCCTTTTCCTTCCTGATTACAGTTCCTAATTTCACTCAGTGCCTGCTATAATTTCTTAATTACCTCTGTAACTACGTAATTAAATTTTGTCACATTTGCTGAAACATCTGGCAGGAAAGAAGCACTCCAAATAAGCTTGTATTATTATTGAGTAGGTTACTATTAACTATTGTCTATCACCCTAACTAGCTCTATTTCTATCAACATTGACTACACCTTTCTCTTGGATCAGCTGGTAAACCTTCTGGGACACAGGAACAGTGTTTTTGTTTGGTGTTTGAAGTGTCTTGAAGAGCAGGCTCCAACTGCTCTGAGACTGACAATAGTATAATTTACAGAGACTGCAATGGTACATAGGGATAAAAGTTTCCTATGGAATTGGACATAATTAAGAATTCACTGACATTCTTCAAAAACTGTTCCTTTCTTCAAACTAGACCTCAGTTTGCCCAAAAATGTGTGTGTCAGTCCTACAGACCACTTCTTAGCACAGCAATAAAGGGTACCTTTTATTGGAAAGAAAATAAACTTCCCTTACATGCCCCTTCTCAGGTACCTGCTGGCAGGTATTTGGTTCTGCACACCTCTCAGCTAAACCTAAAATCAAGCTCCAACACACAAAGACTTGAAACATCCTTGGGGAACCCTGGGGGTCCCTGTGTCGGCACAGTGCTACGTGCTTGCACATTAACCTGTGACAGATGCACTGACTGGGCTGCTGGTGTGTCAAGCAATCGCCACAGAGCTTGAGTTATGCTTATGGCCAGACACCTACTGCTTTAACATCAACAATGAAGATGAGTCATTAAAGCAGCTTCAGAGCACCAGTGAGCAAGTGCTGAGACAAATACATCTGTCTGCTGTGACGGTGTATGATGTGACGTCTGAGAGAGCACTTCCCAGGGGTTGTCTTTGTTTTATTATCTCTCTCTCTCTGTGTAATGTGTATCTCAAATATTGAAACTCCACACCTGCCATAAGCTGAGAAGGAGAAGGAATTTTGCCCTTTCACTTTCCTCCAACATCCTGCTTATTTTAGAAAATTGTATCAGTCCATCCAAGTCTGAAACTTTGTTTATTGGGGTCTTTCCTATGACCCTAGCAATACAGCTACTCTGAGCTTTTTTGAAACAGCAGCTGAAGTTTCATAAATCAGCACGATTCATATATTGTCACTCAGACTCTGAAGGGTGAGTATGGAGCTATCATGTGAATTTCAGACTGGTACAACCTGGGAAAGTTATGCTTGGCAGCAGATAAACTGAAATGGTGTGTCTGCACACTCAGGAAGATGACTTTGCAGTTCACACTTGGGTAGAAGATTATCGTTGAAATCCTCAGAGACATTTATTTAATGTGTTACTGCTTTTTAACACTTCCACCAGGAAAAGTTTCCCCATATTCTTGCTGTGAAAGGGATGGAAGAAGTTATAGAGATGGACTCTTTGATCAGTCAATACGTGAGAAGTACAACACTGAGCAAGAATGTAAAGACGACATTAAAAGAGCTGTATGCCCCTTAAAACAACATCCCCAACACAATTCGTGATGAAATATACAGTCAGAATAAATTTTCACTTAAACAACAGAAGGAATGAAAATAGGTCAGTATCTCAACCTCACTTTTTAAAACTTTACTTCTCAGAATAACCTGACAATCTGATGCAAATTAACTGGATAACTGACTTGTTACAGTACTAGGATTTGTGATATGATTTGATCTATTGCAGATAAGCAAACGACAGTATGGAGTGTTTAATCTCATGGTAATTCATAAACTTCAGAGCAGTCAATTGAAGAAAAATGCTTCAAAAAATCACAGTCTGTGTTCCATTTGATGCAGATCTGTCAATCCTATTCCATGAAAAGAGAACCTTAGAACTAGTGAGACTTGCTCAGCTACCAAGTATGTTTGTTTCAGATCCTGTATTATTAGACAGTGGCTGGGATTTTTTTGAGGTTGTTTCATTAAGAACTGGAGCAGACTTCTGCCACTTTTCTCCTCTAAGGAAAGTGAACCTGCAGAGAAACCAGGAGGTGGCTGTTCAATTTAAGGAACAGAGGTCTGAAAAGCTTTCTCAAGACATCCCTGGCTGCTTGATATCTTGATCCACTACACATTCCCAAACACTTTAAGCATATTTGTTTTCCACCTGCAGTCAGTCTGTGAATTACCTATGTGCTTTCAGACAGGGAACTGCTTTAACTGAATGGACAGCTGGTACCTGATACTGATATTCTGTACCAAATGCTAACAGCTTGAAGCATCTGCCTATTCAAACTACATCAAATGACATTATTCCTGTGTAGAATCACATGCAAACACATAAGCAGAGATGGGTTTGTAACAACACACACTTCCCCAGCTATCATCAGTATTTCTTAGCAAGAAAAAACTGAACATGTTACAAAAATAAATAAGATGTAACAGAGGTAAATTAAATGCAGACAGTAAGGTGTCACAAACTCCATTGAGGTATAACATCCTAATCCTTACATTGCAAAAATGAGTCCTTAAGTTAGACCAGAGTTATTAAGTTAGAAACCACAGAAGTGGTTTCAGTAGATTTCAGTGAAGCTGTAGCTTGTTGTAAACTCCCTCAGCAACTTTCTCTTAACCAATGAGGGAAAACGTGTTCCCCCTCTTTCTTTTCCCTTTAGATTCTTAAATACATATTTTTTTTCTAAGGTTGAACATTCCAGATTTGAGAGTTTTGGCATAAAGTCCTTGCAACAATAGAACTTCTGCATATGCCGGTTCAATTTAAATTCTGCAGAAAAATGCTTTTAAGAAAAAAAATATGAAGAGCTACTAGCACTGTGTTAAAAGGATGCCACCTACCGGGCATCTCATCATGCTCCGGTGAAAGACCCGGAGAGGTAAATAAGTAGGTCTGAAAAAACTGGAAAAGCCTACGGTGCAGAAAAGCTCCCTAAAATGGGGAGAAAAAAAAAAAAAAAAAAAAGCAAAAAAAAAGCCCTCCGTGCTCCTTAAGCTCCAGGTTTCCCGAAAGTCTGTGGTTTTCTCTCTCTTCTGCCAGCTCTCTCATGTGTCCTTTTAACTTTTGCAGTAGTAGCAGCAGTAACAGCTGTGTTTCACGAGCACTTATTCTTCATATTCTCCTCTTAACTCTTCTCCTTCTGGTGCCTATATTTTCCTACCGAGAAGGTTGCATCTTAACAACCTGTTCAGAAGTTTTTTCTGTTCTCCTTCCTTAGGCTCACAGGCACTGTCCAGGCTTCCCACCGAAAACAATCAAAAGATGCAATATATGCACACACATGCAGACATATGCACAGGCAAACATGATGGAATTAATATTTCCCCTAAAGGGAAAATCAAACTTTGCTTTAGGGTCTCCTTGATATGTGGTCAAAAATAAAAGTTAAAAATGAGGCTTCAGCTTTGAATTTGTATTTTTTTGTTTTCTGAGATTATCTCAGCCATCTTACTTAATTGTGCTACCACTACATTTTGCTTTAACTATTGGTTTTCCTTTTATTTAAAACATTGTTTTTTTAGTAGGAAATTGTGAGACACATAGGAAACTACTTTTGTTATATCTAATGTCCCTTGCAGCTGTGGAGTGCAAAATATAAAAAAAAAAAAAAAAAGCAGAATTGGGAAGAGTTTGTAAAGTCTCCAAGATAAAACATAAACCTTCAGAAAAGTGTGCAGTTCTTGTGTAGTTTGTTAGTCAGGGAACTAACAAAACAGAGGGCCATGTTTGCATTTACCATTGGGACCAATTATACTATTCCAGCAGAGTTAAAAGACTTTGAAACAAAGATGCTTTACATTTATAGCTACTGTCTCTAGACTAATTTTCACTATCAGATTAATGCAAAGGGACCTTAATTATATAAACAAGCAGTAATTCTTTGCACTAGGTCCTATTCTCATTTTCACTATGGTCACTCTTCACTGCGTTGATAGTATAAAGGGGACTTTATATGAGTCAACCATTTGCGAGTAAGAATTACGGCTTTAACATAGTAAGTGTGATGTACAGTGCGTCACAAGGCTGGTTTAGGTAGTTTGAAAATCAGCATCAGTATGCCTACTAAGGGTATCCTTTTCTTTTGTAATTAGAAAAAGTATTTGGTGTTGCAACTGATGTGGTAACAGCACAGACACACATTTTATCCAACCGCATAGTTTCTTCCTCTCACCTACATCAGGATGAGCCCACTCACATTGTTCTACCTACCCACTACGTGGGAACTGCTGGATTTTACCATTCTACTTCTAGTAGCACAGCACAACAGTTGGTGCTCAGCCAGCACCTGGGTGTCAGCAAGTCAAGCCCACTCTTTAAATACATGACCACAGAGCTTTCATGCCTGTGACTCTCAAAAGAGACAATTCCGTTACAAACCCCTCAGAGTCCTCTGGCACAGTGGAGGGACAAGCAGCTGCCTTTGTGCCAGGCTTGAGCGTGGGGAAATGTGCGCCTATCTGAGAGCGACAGCGAGGCAGCTTGTGGCAGTGAGTGGAGAGCAGGATACAGTCCCATGTGTTTGGTGCCACCTCAGCCTGGCAACATCACTTTGGGCCCCAGCAGCACCAGAGCGAGCTGGCATGGCTCGGAGCAGCATCACTGCAACAGCCACATCCCTGTGTATGCGTGGCCAGAAAAAGCAGAAAGCGCTGCTGGAATCGAGTTTCCCTGGATTACATGAAGCCACCACATACAGCCCCAGTGCTGGGAGCACCTGAGATCAGCCAGGTCTCCCCATTAGACACTGAGGAGATTATATCATGCAATTTTATTGTATTTTACTATTCTGCTCCAGGCATGAAAGCACAGATGCTCTTCATAGCCATTGATTCAAATGTACAAATTCAGGTCAGTGAATTAAGTGATTTTGACTTGTTTATGGAAATCACCATTATACACTGTTTCCCAGTCCCTGAAAACAAGAGTTCTACCTGAGGGTGGCAGTAATTATGGGAACAAAAATGCAAAAGAGAGGGATTTTTTTTATTGCTGGCCAACTAGATTGGCTCAAAGTAGGATGGCAAAACAAGATCTGTAGGCAGATGGGGCAGGGACATTGTTTCAGAGTGACAGGAATTTGCATCATGCACACAGACCTTACTTTATATCTCCTAACTACATAAAAAAACTAAACCTGCCTACGTCCATGTGGCAGATAGATTTTGGTTTCCTCCTCTTGGGAAAAGTTGTAGGGCACTAGTTAACTTGTATAGTACTTGGAGAAGTACTACATTCCTCCTGTCTGTGTGGCAGTGCTTCTTACTTTCTATGGTTGTCTAAAAAGTTCACTTAGGATGAGGACATCATTGAAAATAGTTTGGGAAATGCTGCTTTAATGCAATAAAAAAAAACATCTAATTCACCAACTTTTAAGAACACCAAGGCCGCCTTCTCACCCTTTCCACCCTCATGCTTGGACCATACCCAGGGATTCAAGGTAATACCTTGCTGAAATGTCAAACAGAATTAAGAAGGAAAAAACTGTCAGGAATAACAGTGTGCAAGTTAAACAAGAAGGAGAAAGAGGAAAGATAGTTTTCCACTAGATCTCTCTCTCTCAAATGGGTATGTGAATACCTGAAGTGATTTCCTCCCTCTCCAAAAGTCTATCCCTCTCTTTTTTTACTATTAACTGTGAGTTCTGTCATACATAATTGTACTGCACTGGCATTCAGCAGAATCTGAGGAAGTCAGTGTACCAAAGAGGATTTTACCAGAATCGTATTCCTCTCTTCCTGTTATGCACACATTGCAGTAGGTATGAAAATGTACGAGTAACGCTAGAGGGGTCTTAAGTATGGTAAAGCAGTTAAGTATCTTTACTATTTTACAGTATCCTGTACTCAAAGTACTCTGAATAGCAGATCACATTTTGTATTAGTTACTTTGACATGCTTCAGGCTCACTGGCAGGATGGCAGCACTTGCAGTTACAGATACTAACTCCTGTGCAAACACTACTTCTTCTCTTTTAGTGTGTGCAACCGACTCTTAAAAATACCTTAAAAGGAAGCAGATGAAGCAGAACAGAGGTCTGTCTCTTGTAACAGGCTAATGCCAGTGATCCACAGAGAAAATGAGGTTCTCATGGACTAGCATTAAACATGAAAGTTAACAGACTGGCTGTCATATTGCCACGGTCTTTAAGATTGATGAGCTTCAACTTTTCAGTGGCGTCAAGACCACTATAATATTAGCTCTCAATGGTATCCTAAGTATATCAGTTTCAGTTTTCTGAAATTTTTGTTTGCAGCCTAAGGCTCTTAAATTTCTGCATTGTTGTTACTTTCCACCTTAGATTTTACTAAGGGATTAGATTTTTTGAAAAAACTGTTTTCAATTATGTTAAAAGGTCTTATAAACAACAGCAAATGGCATTTTCCTTTGTATGAAGGATGAAGAAGAAAGATCTAAGGCATGGAAGAAATAATGTTTAAAAGACAGTTGACAGTGTATTGTTGTGTTTTCATAAATGTTGCTGTGTACACCGCTAGCGGAATGCCCTCAGCTCATGCAGCACATCCTGTAGAGGTACCTCCCCATGGAATGTTTCATTTTATTTCAAGGTAAACTGTGTCCATATTTTATACAGTTCTAGAGCCATTCTTGGACTATACAATAGAATCACTTCTCCCTTCAAGTTCTTACAGAGATGCTATTATTTCTGCTACTTAGCAGGTAAGTTGCTACCCCTACTCTGAGTTTCAGTTCCTTTGGGGCAATTAGTGCCCTCAGTCTTTTAGCCTTCCTCCTGTTTTTGGATGTGCTTGGATTTCTCTTTTCCAGACCAGAGTAATTACCTGAGTCATAGAAAAAAATAGTCTGGAATGGACTTCTAGAGATAATCTAGTAACCCTCATGCTCAAAGCAGGGCTACCTTTGAAGTCAGACCTGGTAATTCAGGGTCATATACAGGCTAGTTTTGGTTTTCTGGAAGGATAGGAATTCCACAGCCTTTCTGGGCAATCTGTTCCAAAGCTCAACTGTTCTCATTCATCTGCTGGCTAATGATTTGGATCTGTGATTTAGAAATGTCCTCAGTATCATGTGATGAACACTAGTGGTTTTAAGTGGCATTCAGTCTGGTAAGAGGGTGAGAATTTCTGCTATTTCAAGACCTCTCTTCTTCAATAGATCTTGCACAGATGATTTATCAGCAGGCATTTTTGAAATGCTGCCTTCAGAATAAAGTGTTTGAAGGCATTAATTAGCTGCCCTCTCTATCCTATCTGACTTTCCAGTACCAAATTGTGCATCTAACATAATGAATATGCTTGTTAGAGAGGGCTTGGAAGTGATGTCATTTAGTGTGAGTGGGTTGTTTTGTTCCTGTATCATTGTAGGATTGTTCTTGTGTTGATTTCTGCCTGATTCATTGCCTTGAAGATCTTTAATATCTATGCATATGTGGAATACCCTATCATTTTTCTTCTCTACTGCCATCAGTAAGTGTACCCTTTCCTGTGGCTTCTTCGCTTTTCTAATTAATGTCTTTATTGCCATGGGACTCAAAGTGGAAATAATAGTTATCACAGTGCAGTATGGATTTCTGGTACTGCCCTATAGCTAGGTTTTGCAGCAAGCATTCGACATTCTCTGTCTTCAAACGCATATGGAAACTTAGTATTACACAGGCCTAACAGGCTACATCCTTTTCCAGTTTTCACTCCTCTTAATGTATTTATCAAATTTAATGAATAGCTAAAGTTCACATTTAAAATTAATTCTGCAGTAGTGTCTATTATAGAGATATCTGGACACTTACTTGTATCCTTGGACTTTTATCTACCTAGAATGAATGTTCTCATATTCTACTTCACCTTGTTTTGTGCCACAGTTCAATTTTTCCTGTAGTCAGTCCCAAAAATTGCACCCAAATACTGATGCTATTTTTTATGGCTATTTCTTCTTAATTTATTTTAAAAGTTCCATGTCTCATGACTATAAATCTCCTTCCTTCCTTTCTTTAACAGCAGCATTGCTGCTGGCTGCTTTCCCCAGAGACATTCCTCAGCTGCACACATTGAAGGCTTTGATCTCAGTTTGCTTTGCAGTATTTAATATACATCTTCTCAAACACCTGCTTTTCATTTTTCATTGCATGATACTTTCACACTCACCAGCAATTTGCTGCATTTGTGCCTCCACAGTATACTTCTCTTCTACTGTGAACTCTGGTTGATGTTTCTCTTTTGTACTATGCCTATGAGTGACTACTGGCCTCCCATAGTTTATCATCTACATGTCATCACCATTACTGAAGTGTCCTATCATCTGCTCTGTATTTCCAATGCTCTAGCCATTACAATGGTGTTTTAGGATGTCCAAGTGTCTCCCATTAACATACATACTTTTATTTCTTTTTCACCTCATCATATTAGAATTTTCCAGAAGCCCACCAGAAATCTTCACAGAATACCTGCTGACAGCAGAAGACTGGTGAAACTCTAGGTCATGTATGACTGGCACATTGTTGAGGGTATTACCTCTCTCATCTTGAGCTCCTCCATTATGAACTTTCTTCTCTTCTGCTGCTGTCTCCTCCAAGACCTCAGCTGCTTCTTCTCACTTATTTCTATTCTCCGTTCTTTCAGTGCCCTTCACAATTCCCAGTCAGACCTAGATCCTTCCAAACTTTCTGCCACTGCAGTACCAACCTTCTTCCCTGGCCTTCAGCTCCTACCCTTCTTAACTATCTTGTTTTCTTGGCTTCATGACTCCAGTATATTTATTTAGTAGGGAAGAGAAGGGAGGAAATTAAGATGATTAAGAGGGGAGATGATTAAGGGAGTGGAGCATCTCCCTTATGAGGAAAGGCTGAGGGAGCTGGGTCTCTATAGCTTGGAGGAGACTGAGGGGTGACCTCATTAATGTTTACAGATATATAAAGGGTGAGTGTCACAAGGATGGAGCCAAGCTCTTCTCGGTGACAACCAATGATAGGACAAGGGGTAATAGGTTCAACCTGGAACACAAAAGGTTCCACTTAAATTTGAGAAGAAACTTCTTCTCAGTGAGAGTAACAGAACACTGGCACAGGCTGCCCAGGGAGGTTGTGGAGTCTCCTACTCTGGAGACATTCAAAACCCGCCTGTGTAACCTCATCTAGGTGTTCCTGCTCCGGTAGGGGGATTGGACTAGATAATCTTTCGAGGTCCCTTCCAATCCCTAACATTCTGTGATTCTGTGAATTCTCTCTCTTTCAATGTGTCTTCCTCCTATTGCACTGGTGTCCTGCCAGCTCCCATCCCTGCTTGCACCAAAATGCCTCTTCCTGGGAATGTCAGCGGTTTTCAGACATCAGTTTGTCCTTCAGCATCTAACTTGTCAAACAAACTTGTCCTTCTCAAATGCTTCCTGTCTCTGACTCCAATTGCACTCAATACTAATTTCTAGTCCCTGTTTCAGTATCCCTCTTCCTGAAACCATTCCCATTTTCCCACAATCCACACTATTTTTGTATCTTCCTCCCCCTCCTTTGTGTTTTAGTCTTGTTCTGTCTGCTCTCAGTTAGACAGCATAAACTGGCTTACATTACCTCAAAACTGGTTGCAGAGCAAAGCTCTGGGAAGATCAGGGCTGCACATGTATGGGTGTGTTCCTACACAAGTGGTAGAAGGTTCAGTCCTGTCTCAGAAACCATCTACTGCCAAGTCCATTTTTCACCACATGGTAGCACAAAAATTTCGCAGAGAAAAATAGTGGCCAGAATTCCCAAACATAAACAAAACAATAAATCCTGCACTAGAGGAGATTTTCAGAGACTATGGAAATTATCTGTCTAAGATTTTCCAAATAAATTCGACAGATTGAAGACTGAAACAGTTAACTTCGCTTTTTTTTTCATAAGTATGCAGTGTGAATAGGGCTGCATTATCTCCCAATATCTCCTCCAGGCTGTCACATCCTTGTCCATCCAAACCATTCCCATTGCAGAGTACAAGATGTTTATTATATTATGGTGCAGTTGTTTGAATTAAAATACGATTTTAATATGAATAAAATACTTTTTTATGTAATTAAAATTCCTCACACCTGCAAAAGAATTTTATATTAATAGTAAAAATCTAGATTTCATTTAAAAAATCCCGAAATTCAGTAATATGTTTCCTTTTTTATTGAAAAAAATTGACCATTTTCAACAGTAAAATTAGTTCTGAGATACATTTTATAAAATTCTACAGTGAAGCAACTGGCATAACTACCTTTAAATGTTTATGCATTTGATTTCTCCATGTGCAACTACATAGGAGTTGAAAACCACAATTCATCACTTCAAGAAACCTCTTATCAAACGTATTCTTTAATGTGGTGTGTGACTTGGCTGTAACATATTTGACGACCTGCATTATAGTAAATAATATACTGATCATATGTTGCAAATTTTTTTATGTAAATAGAGAAATTATAAGCTTTTATACTAATAAAACACTGTCCCCGTATTCTGTGAGGGTATGAAGACACCTTCAGTTAATAGCTGAGATTCCACAGGACCTTTTCTGTGTACAGCGCAAACAAAAAAATCTTTCTGCCTTAACCATACTAATTTCTCACACTCTATAGGCCATTAAGTCCCACTTCTTTTCCTCTTATTAAAAGTGTAGGCTGCTACATTTTTCACCATGAACTAATTTAAATACAAAGATTTGTGTCATTGCTATCACTGCACAGACAACTCAAACAGCTATAGCAATGACAATGCTGGAGTGGGCTTGGATTTTTAGTTTGCATTTAGATCTCAGACACAAATTATTTTGGACAGTGGGTGAAAAAGAAGAAGTGAGAGAGTTATATGGTGAGTACCTACAGGTTTTTTCCACTGATAACCTCTGATTATATTAGGCATTTCATGGCATGAACGTGTTTCCTTCAAAACACTGCAGATCTGATTACCAATAAAGTCAACTGGCGGTTAAACACATAAATCCAAACATACATGTGTTTTTTTTCAGCCCTGAAATTACTCCAGTCTTTAGGAAACACATACTATCAAATGCAATGAGATAATAAAAACAAAAAATACTATAAAAAACAGCAGATAGAACATACTGGGTCTGCTTTATCTGTGAGAACATATGGTAACAATGGTTATTATTTATTACTTGATCCTGCTTCAACTCCAAATGTACTTGGCAATATTTGAACACAGGGGAAAATATTGTATTGTAATGCAAACAGCTCGAGGCTTAAATGAGTCAAGTCCTTGAGCAGCCTGTAGTAGAGGAAGTGGCCCAGAGGTTAAAGGATTTGCTAAACTCCAAGCTCTACACCTCTTCACAGTCAGGAGCAGATGATCAGCTGTCTATGGGTTACTCTTTCAGTTTCTCAATGAATGTTCTTAAACAGCCTGAAGCAAAGCCAAAGAATTACCAGAGATGCTCTAAATTGGTCAGACTAAACTACCCTTTGAATCAGCCTCACATTAACCCTGTTTGCCATTTTCCTTTGCTAGATACAGAATTCCCGGAAAAGCTGCAGTATAAAAAGTTAAGATCCAATAATCCACTCATGCAACTGTAAAAGCAATGAAACCAGTACCAGTGATCTTGTCTGCAATACATTGCAAGTGCAAAATTGAAAATGTATTGCGGTATAAATGCAATTTCCTCTGCTAGAATATTTGTAAATCTAAGACAGTGCTGTCTATTAATTAGGAGTTTTGTAACATAACTTTCCAAAAGGTCATCTCTATCATGAAATGCACAGGTGTGTGTACCATTCAAAGTACCTCTTTCTTCTGAGTTCTTCAAAACACTTCCTTCCTTTTTTGTTATTTGATGTCATTTCTGCATCCCATACATATCCTTCAGTCTTCATAGTGTTTCCACCCCAGCAGCAATAGCACAGCTGAGGGTAACAACAGCGAACCAACCCTTTCACCTTCCATATTGTTTGTAGAGTAGGAATTTGGATGTGGTGATGAGGAACGATGCATGCAGATGCAGACAGAGATGCACAGACAGAGTTCTTGTTAGCAGCGAGAGCAGAGCCAGGCAGAGCTGAGCCAGGCTGAGCTCACTTTTATTAACAGTTCTCAATTTATAGGTTTACAGATATGGGCCCAGACCAAGAGGTTAGACAGTATGTTTTTTCAATAATATTTATTCCAAACACACCACACTCATGTTGTGTCTGCAGTCACGTTCCCATACATATCTTGTGGGCAGTGTTCCGACCCACTCATTCACACGCCCACGTCCAACATTCACACATCATACATATGGGGGGCATTTTTCCAATGTGAGATATCATTCTCAATGGCCTGGGCTATCACTCCTTACACTTACAAAAACATACTTCTGTATAACCTGCCCAAGGCCCTTTAGCTGGAACTGCACATCCTGCCGTTCCCACATTTGGAGAAAAAAGAAAATGAGGATCCCATTGGGAGCTGGAGTCACTTGTAAGAACAGAAGGAGTTCTTATAAAGAGAGATCCCATTTTCAGTTGCATGAGGAAACTCAGCAGTCTCAGATACCCTTCTCTACCAAAGCCAAGAAAAAATGAAGAAGGCAGAAGCAACCTCTCTCTCCTGTCCTCCAATATTTAAGGCTGGCAGAGACTGCACACAACATGATTAAGAGTACGAAATGTTCACACCCACAGAAGTGTTCCAGGCTGTGAGTATGGTTTGGAGATGGACTTCCATGACAATCTAAAGATCGTCAAGTATCTTTTGGTGTTCATTGTACTCCAATGGATGAGAGATGACAGCCCATTACATATAAAGAGCTGTAACTTTATGGTACATCATTCATTTCTCTTTTGTGAGGAATCATACTTATCCATCCAAAGATTCTTACCATCTGCTTGTCAGCTGACTTACAGCAAATTACATCATCATGTTTCAATGATGAAAGGGAAGCACAATGTAAGAGAAGAGCCTAGGGATGAAGCAGCTCCACAGCTAGAGGTAACTAAGACTACATGAGTGGAGACAAACATCAAGGAATCAAGCCGGAGCAAATCACATGGTGACAGATTTGCACAAAAGAATGTAGTTTAGGAAACAGAAAGTGTGACACAAACAGGTTCTGTACTGAAGGCAGTGTGGGGCATCACCAGTTTGGTACTGCCTCATAATGGGGGTTAATTTAAAAGGGAAAACCACTTGTGGGGGTCATGTCACTGCTTCACAGATCACTTAAATCAAGACAGCTTGATTTGTTGCAGATAAGTGCTCTGGCACACACAACCTGCAGGGAAGATCCAAATACAAACAATATCGATGGAATACAACTACAGAGCAACCTGTGATTTTTCTAAGTAGTTCACACTCACCACTGATATCAGCTGGAGGGAAATCAAAACTAAATGAAATGGAGTATTCCATCTGCATACATGACAGCTGAAATGCTACAGTCACATGAGCTTTGTCATGTTAGAACATGCCTCAGTGCTGCCTGAGAGAAACAGAAGTGCCTAATTCACTCTATAAATTTATTCAGTCTTTGATTACCATCTTCACTCTTCCATCAAGCTCTAAGCAGTGTCATAGATTACAGCAATTTTATGTGAGCACTGAAAACTAAGTATATATTTCATCATAAAAAACTACATACAAAAAATTCAGCCGACCTTTGAAGGGACACTGTGCCAAATGTGGAGTCTCATTCTAGTCACTAATAAAAAAGTAAAATAGGAGTTTAGTTTCTTTTTCTTTTCTAAGTGTATCTCAGCACAATCTTAACCATGGATCCTTGACATCTTTGCAATAACAACAGACTTTTCAGAAGCATTTCACATTATTTAAAAGAGATATTTTTAATTGTCAACTTAGTTCTCAGAAGACAACTCTGAAAATAAGACGTAATTCGTTTTCACTCAAGCAACCTCCAAATATGTCTGTGAACTCAGTTGGCATTGCCTGCAGAAGTGTCCAGTTTCTAGGACAAAACAACAGAATAAAGATCTGCTTTTCTAATTGTGGAGGGTAGTTCAGCACTTTGCAGCACATCCAAGAGGAAAAAGTAATTTTAGACACCTGCTTTTGAATAATAGCAATTTTCTAGCCTGAACTTCAGCCCATGCTAATGATGACATCACCAACTGAAGTTAACAAGTCAAAGCCACTAACAAGCTACCATTAATAAAATATAGTGAAACCATAGATTCAAAAAGACTGCAAATTTTATAAAATGTATTATTCCTTTAAATCTTGACAATAGCTAAAAATATTCATCAAAAGCAACAGACAAAGAGTGATATGGTTCTTACATACACTGCTGGATATGACCAAGCAGGAAATTATTTTCTAAACAATGTCACATGAAACACTAGCACTGAAAGGTGACACATGAAACTGAAATGCACGCTTATTTCCAAAAATATTAATAAATGGGTGATGTGAACAGAAAATTCTGCCCAATCTGTGCCAGGTCTTTTATTAAGTATAACTGAAGTAAACGACAAAAAAAAGCCAAGGTCCAGAAGCTTATTTTAAAATAGATGTCATTCCATGTCACCTTCACTGAACCACACAGGATTACTATGAATAAAAAAGCAGGAGTACTGCAATCATGTCGAGCTGCAGTAGATAGGGTGCATTTGCATTAACTGCATGTTTCAGTTTGTTTTGTGTATGGTTTGTACAGGTAAGAGCACTAGTACTGCACCACCAGTCCATCCCCTCCTGGATCCAGGAGAGCTCCTCCCGGCAGTTTCCCTGAGTTTCTGGTTCACAGCTTAAGCTGATCCTTGCAATAAACCACCTTTGGGGGCTACTGCACTTCAGTATGCAATGTGCTAAAAGTGTTACTACCTTGCCTGTTGACCATATGATCCTAATTCAGAAGGCATTTGGGGAACCATGGAAAAATCCACAACAGCACAGCTCTAATGTGCTTTGTATCTACTCGTACTCTCAATGCTGTTTCCTATCAACTATGTTTAATAGCTCCACTTTCTCCTTATATCTGAACACCAAAACTTCTTGTTCTTCCTTCCTCTTCCAGAGCCATGAAGATGATTAAGGGAGTGGAACATCTCCCTTATGAGGAAACGCTGAGAGAGCTGGTTCTCTTTAGCTTGGAGGAGACTGAGGGGTGACCTCATTAATGTTTATAAATATGTAAAGGGTGAGCATCACGAGGATGGAGCCAGGCTCTTCTCGGTGACAACCAATGATAGGACAAGGGGCAATGGGTTCAAACTGGAACACAAGAGGTTCCACTTAAAGTTGAGAAGAAACTTCTTCTCAGTGAGGGTGACAGAGCACTGGAACAGGCCACCCAGGGGGATTGTGGAGTCTCCTACTCTGGAGACATTCAAAACCTGCCTGGATACCTTCCTGTGTAACCTCATCTAGGTGTTCCTGCTCCAGCAGGGGGATTGGACTAGGTGATCATTTGAGGTCCCTTCCAATCCCTAACATTCTGTGATTCTGTGATTCTGTGATTCCTTGGTTTAGTGATAAGTCTCTGCATACATCATACAAGGCAGCATAGGCACTCAAATGGAGCTCACTACCAGAGGGTAACTACCATCTCCAGGCTCTCCCCACCCTGGGGACCCTTGTCCTTAACTAATGGTCATGTCAAGAGCATGGAGCCAACTAAATGGCTCACAGGCTCACTGGTGAGGTAAATCCATGTCCTTGGTTTGTTCAGCAGATCACCTGAAGTAAGACTCTTCCAACACCTGTGGATACCACCTTGAGGAAAAAAGTGTCCAGCTGAAACATGCCCATAAATACAACCAGTAGCACGAGGTATGCATTTTCCAGTTGTAACTTTTGGGTGAGCACCAAGCCCAGCATTTTTAGCAGTGTTGCATATTGACTGAGATGTGGCAAATATCTCTGCCATAATCATCTTGTTTTAGCTAGTTCTCCATATAAGCAATTCAGTGTGTCTTTCCATTTCATAGGCAAAATCAGTTCAAATTTTATCCAATACAAGGGACTGTTTTAAAACCAGTCTTACACACAGATTCTCCATTCTTTCCATCTGCCAAATCCCATCATCAAAAGTAATGCATGGAAGCATAAATGTAACAAAAATAACAAAAAGCTTCAGCACAAAATATCTAGGGTACATGCGTCCAACTTCAGATAAAACTATTTTTTTTTTAAATTAACGGTGCTATTTAGCTGTGTGGGCTTTCACAGTTGCTTCTCCTGCTTCAGAAGAATGAGAATTATCTTTTAGGAAATTTACATCTAGGCTTTCTCTGCATCAGAAACACTCATTACAACATCTGTATTGTAGCAAGCCCTCAGACAAAACACCACCTCTCTAACACAGTACCATGCAGAGGTCCCAGGGTCCCTCCTGAAGGGGTTCTGTCACTTAGGCACAGCAGCCATCCGAAGACCAGTGGTTTGCTTCTCAGGACTGGGCCACAAGGAACGTCTGGCCACTGGCACTTGCATTGCACTTGTGTACCAGAGGCTTCTAGCAGCAAGACCCCCTCCTTCTTAAGCAGGGAAGTGACTAAAAGCAATGTCAAATGCAAAGTGGGTGTAAGACCAAAAAACAGCACAGAACAAACAACTTGTAATCATGTGCTGTTCTTTGGCATGCTAGTAAATATTGAGGGTAAAACTGAAGCAAACAAGATTAGAAGGAAATAACATACACCCTTAAGGCACTAATCCTTCATTTCTGGGCACCTCTATTGAAGAATGAATTAACATTCAAACTTATTAAAAGGTGCTCAGCATACCCTTGTTAAGTATGGAGTACTCATGTTCACACCTAGATCATCTGTTGGCCTCCTACATGGCCTTCCACAAGATGTCTCAGTCTCTCTTGACTATTTGCATTACAAATTTTTCAAGACAGTGAATTTTACTCTGTGCTTGTAGCTCAAGGCAGGGACCTGACTTGATGCCACTCTAACACAAACAGCAGTTGGAAGTGCTCAGCACATAACAGGATCACCCCAGAATGGCCCAGGTATGATCTGTGCTAGCATTGATATGAGTTTCAATATTGACTTAATGGCAACAGATAGAACCCAAATATCAATTAAAAGAAATAAAAGTGAGCTTACCAGCTTGCTAATATATAGAACCAGTGGGCATTTTCAGAACTAAATTTCAGGATACAATTTTCAGTCAAGTACAGATCAATTATGTAGTTGCTCATTTTCTCAAAAACTGTATTTGCATGCATGACCTTAAAAATACATATAGAAGAGTATTTTTTTTTCTATATAATAATTTTCAGGAACTCTAAGTCATTATATGCTCTTTCTCCTTCCCTTTTCACTTATACAAAATTAGTGGAAATTATTGTCAGTTATGTTGGTCATGCCAGTATTATAATACAACAGGACTTGCAAATGCCCATTTACCTTCTCATACGTCCATAGTTACAGATTTGAAACTAACATATAATACTAACTGGCTAGCTTTTAAACATTGTGCTATTCTACTTTGATCTGGAAGACAGTTGGAAGAAAAATAATTCAGCAAATACTTTGTAGAATGTTGTTTACATCTTCGCTGAAAATTTTCAACTTTTTCAGATAGTTTTCAAAACCATTCTGCTTTAGACATGAAGAAAAAGGAGTTTGCTAAACTGGATTCAGTCAGTTTATTAAGCTAATCTTTGTGAATATATTATTCAATAATATTCAACAAGGTTTTTAGAAAAGATGCTTCTGTTCCCTCATTTCCCGCTAAAGCTTATGAGCTACAGAGAACTGTAACATAGCTCAATTGTTTCCTGACATTTTATAGTAAGTCAAATATTTAGCAGTTTATTTGTGAACTTCTTCGTCATATGAAACGCAATCTGACAATATTCCCCCCATACTATCTGAATACTTCTGTTAAAATATGGTATATGTGCAAACTGCAATCCAACTTGTTTATGATCCATTCTGATGAAACTGCC
Source organism: Streptopelia decaocto (assembly GCF_964273445.1). Taxonomy (NCBI): domain Eukaryota; kingdom Metazoa; phylum Chordata; class Aves; order Columbiformes; family Columbidae; genus Streptopelia; species Streptopelia decaocto. The sequence goes on along the minus strand of NC_138655.1, from coordinate 138,314,907 downwards.
TGTAAAAGAGTATAAGGCAAATTTGAACTGCCTACTCCTCTTGAAAGCACAATACAGTTTATTATATGTAGGTTTTAAAAAAAAATCTTAAGACTTGTGTGGCTCTTACCCATGATTCTAAAGCAGTACTATGGAGAGTTGTTAGAAGTGCCATCTCTAGTCAGATTTAAACATCGCCACTTGAATTTCTAACCAAAGTTGGCTGCCTCTCACTATAAATGAAGACCTACAGTGAAGCCCACTATTTGGAGGGGTTAATTGGGACTTTTTCATTGGTCTTAACAGGGCCAACATTTACTCAAGATTTATAAAGCTAGTATACTTTACTACAGGCTGGTAGGTAGTGAAACACAATGTTTTACTTCATAATAATTTCCTGTCAGCCCACATAAAACAGCTATATTAAGCACCAGAAAGGTAAGATAGCAAAGGTTACCTACTGGTAAATGTTGTCAGATGTCTGAAGAAATTAAAAAGAAATATTAGCTCTCCTGAATTAAATTTACCTACTTGACAATTATGCTTAGGATTCTGAGCGGTGAATTAAATTCCCTCTTCAGCTTGACACCACCTGCAGTTTGAGCTGTTGGTAGCAGAGAAACGTTACTCTGGTCAGCCCTGATACTTTCAGCCCTAGAGCAGTGTAGGGACCCTTTCACTACCAAACACAAGGGTTCCCCACCTGAATACCATCCTACGAACACTGCAGGGGAAAAGAAGCAGAAGCAAGGGCTTTTTTTTCATTCAGTGCCTACAAAAAAAAAAAAAAAAAGGCATTTTAATGCGACGGTTTGATTAATTCATTCTAAACTCCCTTTAGCCAGACTGCTTAGCTCTATTGTAACAAGAAAAGTGCATGGTCCTAGGAAGAACATCTCATGCTGTATTACCCTAAAGAAGTTCAAATGGTAGCCACTGTATGTAAAAGTGTGGCAGGAAGGCATCTGTTAGATATTGACAATATTGACTACAAGAGGTCTCCGGATATGCATCTTTCTATTTACCCTTTTTATGAATGATTTTTTTTTTTTTCATTCATCATTTTGGTTACAATTGACATCCTGTAATTAAAATAAAACAGAAGTTTTCCTCTTTTCTTTACAATTTGTCAACTACTTTACCCTTGTCAGAAAGTCGACAAGAATGAAATCAATGTAGCAGTTTAAAGACAAAATTGGCAGGCATTTATATTGTACTTGAACACATCCAGTAAATAGTCTCATGCATCAATCTACGGTCATGGCAATACCCTGAAACCTACTAGTGTTGGTTTTACATTGACAGTGTGAAATGACAAAGAAAGTACGGATATCAGTGCAGCAGATAAAAAATATCACGGAAATAATATCTGACATGAATGAGCAACATGGACTGGTGACTCAGGTGTCATTTAAATGCCCTGTATTTCCAGGGTGGAGAGCGGCTGTTCTCTGTAATCTATACCGGATCGGCAGCGACCTGCTCGCCAGTGCAAAAGCCGCAGCGGAAACTCCGGGACTGACCGTTCCCCGTCACCCCGCGGAGACTGCGTTCACCTCCGCGCCCTGACCGACGCCGGGAAGTGGCACCGGCGCCCGCCCGCACCCCCGCGCCCCCTCCTCCGGGATGGCACCGCACACGCCGCTGATGCGGGTTCTGAGCTTCAGAAATCCCCTCCTTCTTTTTTTTCCCCTTTTCCCCCCTATTTTTGTCTGCAATACCAGCCCGAGTCTATCCCCCTTCTCGGGTAGCTCCCTCCTCGCCGCTCGCTGGACCCCCCGCGGCTCTCCCTCGCCGCCTGCCCCGTGGCCGCTCTCTCGGTGGCGGCGGTTGGGGAAGGGCAGGCGGCGAAGTTACCGGGACTTACGGTGGCAGCGCTCCCGGCGCTGGCGCGGCACTTCTCCCGGCCTCCCAGTCACCTCGGGCCACCTCCGCGGCGGTTCGGCGCCCGCACCGGTGCAGCCCGGACGGCCCTTCACTCCTCGGAGGGGTGCATGACGCCGTCCGCTCCCCGACACTCGCCCGGTGGGTCCTCGCGTCCCGGAGGGGGCGGGCGGGCCGAACACTTCAGCCGGTGCACGGACAGGCACTGGCCACGGCCGAGCCCCTCCAGCGGGGTTGTGCCTCGGGAAGCATCTGCCTCCTCTCGGCCGCCTCGCCCGCGACGCGTCCACCCCACACTCCCCCCCGGACGCCGGCGGGGCTTCGCGCGACGTCGGTGCGGGGCGGACGGAGAGCGCCCGGCGGCGGTGGCAGCGCCTCCCCCGCGCCCGCCTCCCCGCGGATCCCGGCCGCCTGCTGCCGGCGGGGCGGCCGCGCAGGAGCCGGCGCTGCGCTGGCGGGCGGGGCGGGGGCGGCGAGGCGAGAGGGTCGCGCGTCGCTCCCGCCGCACCGGTGGAGGGGCGTCTGTTTCGCGGAGGGGAGATGACACCCGCCCCGTGGTCCATAGAGGCTTCCTGCTGCTCGGCCCCACGGAGGAGGTGGGGGCAGCAGCGCTGCTGCCCACGGCCGAAAGCGCTTTTTCTCGGTTGTCCCCCCCGTGCGCGGCCGGGCACTGACCGCTTTGAGGGTGAGTCGCCTCCGGGCGCCCCGCTCCTCTCGGGACCGGCACCTCGCAGCAGCGCGGACCCTGAGCGCCCAGGGGTCCGGCCGGAGCCCCCATCACCCTTCTCCCCCTCTCGGAGAAGTTTCTCTGGCCGGAGCCAGCGTTTCGGTCCTGTTGCGGGCACCTTTCGGAAGGGGAAAGCCGGGGGAAAGGAGGGCGCGGAGCGTGAGACAGCAGGGTCTGGGCGGCCGGGTGGCCCAGCCCGTGCCGGGGATGCTGCTCCGTGTCCTCCTGTCTGCCCCGTGTCCTCCGCTGCTCTTCCAGCTTGCGTGAACCATTTACCTACCGTCCACCGAGCTGGCGAGGACCAACAAGGGGTGGCCGCAGCGTTCACCGGACGGCAGTCATCGAAATTCCCGTTTCTGCTACAGAAGTTATATAAGGAGAGGCCGAGGAAGATTCTGTTCCGATCGCCTCTGGTCTCAGAAGAGCAGCCTCCTGCTACAGTGGCAACCAGAGGCAACTGAGCCCACGTTGCGGGAGAGTGTCGGGTGATTGTGCGTGAAGTATTGCAGGGGAGGACTTCTTCGCTATGACTGCTCCAAGCTGCCAAATATTTAAATATCCAGAGAGTCCCAGTAAGGCTGGGAGAGTGAGCGAACGCACGGTGATTCACCTCTGCGCTCCTGCCAAACGTGGCAGCGCGGACAGCGGGTAGTAGGGTGTCTTCCCAGCAGATGGAGTCAGGAGGCAAACAAACTTGCTCGAAAGGTACCACCACCCGGCTAAGAGTAGCTTTTTTCTTTCATCTCTCTTCACGAAGGGCGTTTCTGCCATCAAATAAAAGGAACTTTGATACTGGCTTTCAAGTCGTCTGGCTCACTTTCGAATGGAAAGTTAGCTCCTATTGAAGTGTTTTTTCAGTGTTTTTCTTCCGAATACTGCTTTCTTTTACAGACTACAGTCAAATTTTTCAGCTTGCCCTTCTCATAGAAACCTCCATGCAAACCCAGCTGCAGGCCTTTCTGCCTGCTTCCACACAGCTCGGGCTGTGCTGAGGAGGGAGAGGAGCAAGGGACCTTAGTGCTGATAAGGAAATGCTGGGTTGAGTGCACACCAATTTCCAAGAAAAAGTAACCTCTTCTCACGCCTTCCAGCAGCTGTTTGAAAGGGTGCCTCTAGATAGTACCATAAAATAAATTTGTCCTTCTTAGGATATATTTGGGTGGGGGGGCAAGAGGGCAGGGGCAAACTTATGATGAAAGATGAGACACTCAAGGAGTACTGATGTAAATCATCATCCCTCTAAGATTTAAACTTTTCACTGTAGGTTTCTCTCTTTACTCTTGTGGAGATAGCAAAGAGAATCAGTGGGATCTGCTTTTATGAGCTCTCATAATGCCACAATTACTTCATAGCTTTCTCTGGCAGGAACAGCAAAGTTAGGGAAGGTTTTCATCAGCTGCACTAGGTCTGGAGCCATGGAGCAGCACCCCTACAGATCAGTCACAGTCGTGTCCCTCTTATACTCCCTGTGCCCTTTGGTGGGCTTGGATGAATCATGGTTCTAAGTACCTGAGTTGTTTGTGGACAAGGAATTGCTGAGAAGCAAACCCTAAGGTGAAGCCTAGGGAGTGTAGGAGAATCTCCCTTTATGTCATTGCAGCAGTAAGTTCACAGAGGGAAAAAAGAAAGCTTTTTTCATATCTGGTAGCCTGGAATATTTTCCAGAGGTTTTAGAGGGGTTTGAGTGGGTCACAAAATAAGTACAGATTGCTTTAAAATATAAAGAAAGCAGCTGAGCTATGTGAAGGCAGGTTTATCACCAGTTTATTCCATAGTCCACCCCTTTAGGTTTTTTGCATGTTGCCTGGCTAATACTGTTTGTTCTATTATTGGAAAGCATCACATTCTCAGTGACTGTTTTTATACTTATTTCTAAACAGATTTTATGTTGCTCTGTTTTCTTACTGAGTAGTGTTCATCTGCTGAAGTATAAATCTGTCATCCCATAATCCGGAAATAGCTTTTCTAAGGTTTGGGTGTGGTGTTTTTTAATAAACTCCCATTTTTTTAACCGTTACCTTGCTCACAAAAGCACCACTTTCTGATTTGTTCTGCTCTAAGCAATTCCATTGTGCCCCATGGGACTGCAAGCATGAGTAGTTGCTACTTGGCAGGCATGTAAAATACTGGTCAGGCCCATAAATAACTACTGAAAAATTATTATTAGCTGTACCTTGAAGGTTTTATTTCTGTTTGTGCACAGGAGTCATTAGAGCATTCTGACTTCTACACAAAAGAGGTGGCTGAGCTACTGTTATATGTTGTGAGATTATAGTGTTGCTTTGTATGTGAGAAGTTAAGAAAGTCAAAACCTGATTCCAAGATTTCTATTATTTCATTCTGTTATGAAGGAAAACATTTTTCTATACAGTATGGAAAGTTGTGCATTTCTGTAGTTTGTCTCCTTTACTCCATTTTTTTTCCTATTTTGTGTACTTTTAGTGGTCTACAAGTAGGGGTACCACTTATGAAACAGACACTGTCCAAATTTTGTTTCTCACGTGCAAAATTTGAAAAAAAAAAACAAACAAAAAACTTTCCAGTTGGACCTGTAAGCTTTCCATGAACCGGACAGCAATATTTCCACAATCTTTTGCAGATGCCTGCATTGTGAGCTGTTTGAAGGTGAACTATTTCCTGTCATCATTTGTACATCTTCACTACATGGCATGGTACACCTCATAGGGACTACCTGGAGCACAGTATCATCAGATAAGGGTTTGTTCGTGGTTAGTTTGTTTGAAGCATAGGAAGAGTGAGCACCGAGCTGTCTCCAGAAGACTCTGCCGTCTTGTTGTACCCTTTGATAAACAGATTATAAATTATGTATTTGAGTAAAGGCTTCATTCTATATTAGATGGAAAAACTGAAGGAGTAAAAGACAACATTTAAACAAAAATGGCAATAAATATGGTTGAATACAGTTCAGGGTGAAAAGAATGGAAATTTTCCATTAGATTCAGCACAAGTTAGATTATCCTTATTAAGACTGTTTAAGAATGTTTAATTCTTTTGCATATAACTCTGTAATCATGACTTTGCACCCCTAGAAGTGACTTGATTGAAAAGTATGAGGATGGTTGCAGCACTATCAGCAGCAATGCAGGCTTCCTAACCCTGCCTGCCTGTAAACATGTCAGCTCTGTGAGAAGGAAGTTCATGGAGTGGGTATAGCTGCTGTACTGGCCATACATCCCTAATCGGATAACTTCTTTTTATTTTCAGAAAAAGATGTAAGGGATTTGAAGAATGACAAGTAAACAGCTTTATGAAGCTGCTGCCAGTTGAAGAAGCCCATTCCAAATATGAAAAGCAACATCAGGAAAACTATAGAAATGCTCAAGTGGATGGAAGGCATATAAACAATTTAGACTAGGATTACTGGGGAACAGAACAGTTCTGTGCCATGAGAGACAAATGTAAATTAGGAAAGTTGCTACAGGAAGGTCTGTGAGTACATTTGATCAATGCGGAGGCGTAAAACCAGAAGAGCAGAACTGACATGAGGCACAATGTGTGAGTTATTCACTAAACTCAGGCTCTGATGTACTGCAGTGGGTTAGTTAATGGTGTAAAAAGACCTACTGCATAACACGATACAAGACATCTTCCCCATATATTCCTTTCATCAGCAAATACAGAGAATATAAAATACAGCAGTATCATTGGTCTTACTCATATTTGAAGTCCTGTAATAGGAGAAGCAACTTCCTACCAGGCAAAATACTGCAAATTTCTCATATACCTTTCAGTGTCATGTTGACCCATTTCTCCTTGCTTGAAATAAGAGAACAGCTGTGCTTGGGTAAGTATTAATTTGGATTAAGCTACAATGTAAATGCTACTTCCACTGCCATTGGACCCTCTGTGAAACCACCTCCAACTTGAAGCTCTAATTCTACCAAATAAGTTAAGGATGGAGAAAGTTTTCAGGAACAGCATTGTTAGAGATGTGATAGGATTAATACATGTTACAGAGACCAAAGAGAAAGTTTAAAGAACGGATGAGAGAGAAGTGGAAAAGATTGCATGTCCGAACAATTCCTCTAATGCTTTGGACACACAAGAGTGTTCGTGTTTAGAAATAGTTTGAGAGAATAAATGACATGATTGGGAAACAAACTGGTGGAAGTGCCAGGAGGAGACCATATCTGGGTCACAAACAACTGAGTGGTGGGAATTCTGTGTGTGTTTTATTTCTAATCCCAGAAACCATCAAGTTATCCAAGAAGAAACTGTTGGTTTTTTAAGACAGCCCTTTTCAAAATTAATGGATGATATTTTACTTTACATTGGCTTTGTTTTTAGGAACCTGAAAATCAAGACTTCTTATTTATTTATCCACCATCACGCATCTCATTAAAATGATGTACAAATTGTCTGAATGTCACAACAGATATATTTCAATCACTTGCTTAATGTACAATAATTTAAATTGGTTTCTTAATGTACAATAAAACATGAGTAATTACATTTGCCTCCTTGCTTAAACTTCTAGTTTTAATTTATGTTATTGAATCTATCCAAGTATTGATTCTTCAGTTCACGACTCAGGACATTCTTAGATTATCTCCAAAACATTTTGGAATAAGAGAAATTGAGACAGATGCCTCTAAAAGGGAAAGACTTTTCTAAAGACAAAATCCTTCAATCAGTAATTAGGAAACACACCAAAAAAATATAGGAAATGAGAAATACAGGATCATTAGTTGTGTGCATGTTTTCAAAGAACAAGGAAAAAATTAATAGATTCCCTAATATAGAAAATTCAGTTATTAGTTTTTATGTCATATTCAGTTTTCTATGTAGAAGAGACTTTTAATTTAGAAGTTAGCAATACATGCTAACTTAATTAATAGAGCACTCAGTAATTATACATGTTGATGGCAGAAACACAGTGGACTTGGCTTGTTCTGGGCAGAGGAAGGAAAAGGAAAGAAAACAGGGTAATGAAAATCTAGGCAGTGGGAAAGTTTCCAAAGAGTGAGCACCTGATTCACTCAGAGTCAGCAGGTATTTTCCAGCTTCACTCAGAATCTGATACCCTGGTCCTCGCTAAGCCAGTATGTAGCTGTACATGACTCTAGAGAAAACCTCAGCCATGCATCAAAAAGTAGAACTTTTCAAAACAAAATGAACCAACAGCTGCTAGAAATGTCTTCCCTGGTCTATGTATGGTATGCAACTCATAAAATATTGTAGATTGTACAAATCTTCTCTGGAAACTATTGCTAGAGCCCTATGAAATTTCTACAATCCCCCAGCAGGCATATTTCATAAATAAAACATACTTGGAAGGTCCTATCAACATAAACTTTACATTAATTGATTCAGTAATGTATTTTTAATATAGGAATTTTCACATTATTCAGAGTTACAGGCAATGCAAGAATATATATTAATACTCAAGACTCATCATATAATGATAACTTTTCATATATTTGTAAGAGTGGCCCAGGACCTGTGTATCATTCAGGCTTTACTTATACCCTTAAAATATGTTTCAAGTAAAACTAAAGCAGTGCTATAAGCTTATAGTTGTTCTGTGAACAAAGTTGAATTTTACCTCAAATCTTTATTCTACTAGGCAGAATTTTTTATTATAGGTCTGACCGGCACATTAGTTTTGAAAGTCATGTTGCCTGGAAAATGTAACTGTAGTGGGCACATAACTGACTAAACCCCAGCTCTTGACAGTAAGTGTAATCGTAATCATTCTCATTATCCTCATTAGTTTGTCACTCAGTCTGATATGTGTAAAATAAACTCCTGCCCCTCCAAACAAATGGTACATAGGAATCTCCTTATGTTGGATGTGAAAGTTCTCCTGCAGTAGTAGAGGAGTGACTGATACAGAGTTACTCGGGTGCAGAAATGTTACAGGATGGAGCCATTAATCATCTTTAGGAGGAAACTATACTGTCTCTGACCAATAAAATGCATGCCAGAGTTTTAGGACATATATCATGCACATACTTGAGCAATGCGAAGGTAGATGCCTCATGCATATAGTTTAAGAAAGCCGGAAAATGTTTCATCTGCCTTTATGGTTGGTTAACAATATTGCAAAGACACAGAGAAGAAATCTTCTGGATTTTTCCTTAGCTTTTTTAGTAAGGACAAAATAGGCAGAATTAATTTCAAACTGGTAACCACCTTTATGCAGTATTGAGACAGTGCAGCTGAATTGAAGAAGTAAAGGTTCAGATGATTTTGAGCAGATAAATCTGTATTCCCTTGTAGTCTTTGCTTCTTGACTCTGCAGTCTGTAAGGACCCTGTGGAATCTGTGAAGTAGAGACTAATTTTCAGCATTTCATGCAGCATCATAATTATAACTCATGTTAGTCTAGAGAGTTTGATTAGCATGAGAAGATCAGTTACTACTCTTATATTTAACCTTTCTGTAAGGAATATTGAGCATAATTAGGCGTAGATCTGTAAATATATAGCACATATTAAAGACAGTAGAATGAGGATGTTTGCACCTCAAATGGCTTAAATTTAGGTTCTGATGACAGAACAAGTAGAGGATTGTGTGGATTGTGGACAAACACTAGCCTGGAAAAGGGAACTAGCAGGAAGGTATTAGTGAGACAAGATGTGTGCTTAGCATGTTGATTCACATGATTTAAATTTTCACCTCCTCATTTCCACTGTTATTCTCCTCTCATTTCTCTTGACATATGCACACAAGTGCAAGTATACATTTATTCCAGCAATGTTATTGATTGACTGTCTGTGACACTGGTTTCCCTGTAGCAGCTGCCCATTTAAATCTCACCAGCTAAACTGTTAACAGAAACTAAACAAAGTTACTGAAGGTCAGATGCCCAGAGAGCTGCAAATCACAGAACACAAGTATTGAGGGAAATGTCTGAGCAAAAAAATTCTTGCTTATTTTCATCTGGACCTAGTGATTCACTTTGTATTTCACTTTGTATGGCGGTCCTAGCTATGCCTCTGAGGTCTACCTTACTTGCATCTCCTTTTCTCCTGATACATAAATGAAAACACATGCAGAGCTTCTATCTCAGTCCCATGTTTCTGAAAAAGCACTGTAAGACTGGTCCTTCTTCAGTTACAACAGATATGGAGACACATTGCAGAAAGACATCTGGCTCTAGATCTTCCAGACATTAAAATCTAGGAAGATCTCCCATAGAAACCTTGTTTTCTCTGGCACTTTTTCTGTTCCCAGTCTAGATATATTTTATGGCTTTGAGGTACAGCCCTTTCCTTAATTCTCCTAATGATCATAAAGGCTTTGCAGGTAGTCATGTCTAAAATCCTCCTTTGTGTTGTGTTTTTGAACACACTGTTATTTCAAAGGAAAAAAATGAGTTGGAGAGGGATGAGATGCAGGGACTGTCACCCTTGGAAATCCAAACCGGTCATTTTAGCTATTGCCATATATTGAGAAGCAAGAGTATTGGAAGCTTTCAGTCAGAAGGCTGCCACTGCATTTCAGTCTTGGCTGACAACAGTTTTCTATTTGAGATCTGGACCTTGGCTGTAGAATAAATTTTGGATAAGATTCAAGGTGGTGTTTTTGTTTTGGTTTGGTTTGGTTTTTTTTGTTTGGTTGGTTTGGTTTTGTTTGTTTGCTTGCTTGTTTGTTTGTTTTTTACCAGTAAGTGAAAAATATTAAATTTGTACATAAATAACAAATACCTCAGCCAATAAATTGCAATTGGAAAATACTTCTGCCATAACTTCCTGTGTGAATGCATTTTTAATGCCCATTTTTAAAACTGTAATCTATTTCAAAGTGTTACTTTTTGCTGCCATGTACTAAAAATAAAAATACAGCATGGTTTTTAGTACTGTTATGCTCTGATTTGTACTTCACCTCATAAGGGTTTAACAAGGTCCATCTTTTCAAATATTTCATAGCCTGATTTCCATGACTTAACTTGCAGTTTTACAAAGGAGTGTGAAAATCATTCAAGTATATCACGGACTGTCACCTCTCTCCACACCGCTCAAGCATACACATGTACACAACTACATCTTTATTCTAGCAATATTATTGATCCACCTGTTTTTCAGTTAAATATCACCAACTGAACTGTGAACACAAGTTGAATATGATCAGTGATACCTGGATACTCAAAAGAGGCTGTAAATCACAAAAGAACAATTTTCAAAAGAAAATTTGAGAGAGATGTGCTTAAAATTTCTGGTCCCAGTTTGAGCATGTGTTATTAATTCAATAGTTATAATTTCCATGTACTCTCTAAAGAGGGTGAATTGCAAGGACAACATTTGGGATGTGGTGGGACCAGTTTGAATGCATGTCAATCCAATGAAAATCCTGATCCTTTGTGCAAGTTGACATCATCTATCCGAATGTAGCATCACTGAACTCACTTTGCTTGTATCTGGTTGCATGCTTGGAGATTATTTTTCTTAGTGATTTACTCATCCAGATTTCAATATTGAGTGATGATTAATGAATTTTTTGAGGCATGGAAACTGGATCACTGAATGTTTCTACAAGATCTGGCCCTTAGAATCTAAGTTGGAAACTCATGCTCAGTAACTTTTATTACCCAAATAAAGCATCTAACAGTAATATTATTCCGTATTTATTAAATCGCAATGAAAACGGAAGCATTGACGATTTTCATTCTTTCTGTGTTGCTATTTATAGGGCCCTACAAGAGTGTCAGATGGTGTGTGGTATGAAATATGTTTCAGATGACACAATTCTTATTAAAGGTCTAACAAATGAATTTAAATGTGTTTTCAATCCATTCTAAGGAAAGTCATACAGAATATAATTCCCTTCTTCCCAAAACAACTTCAGTCATACATCACTAGTATCATGTATGTCATTTAATAAAAATATGCACATGATGTTCAGTGGTCTGTAAATTCATTTTACTTTCCAGTACAGCCTATTAATTGTTCATGAGATATTCTTTCAACTGTTCAACATTCAAGAAAGCTTTTTCCTGTAAGGTGAAGGACTCTGTTCTGTTTGCTGCTGTTGCTTTATGTTTTGATTTTTTTCAGGACAAGGTTGAGAATGAAGAAATGTTTAGAAAAAGGAACTACAGATTTTGTTTGATTTGCCCTTTTCTTTTTTGTAGCTATTATGAAGCTGCTAGAGATCTTTATGCCCAGAGTAAGGCCCTTATACCAAGATGAATTCTCTTACTGTATGAATGTGTTTAGTTTAGACAATAAAGAAATCCAAATATTGGAGGTTCGCATAGTGGGACCATGTCTACAGTCCGTGGAAATAATTTTTTCCTCTGAGTTCACAACATTGAGGGCAGGACATTATCTTTTGATTCAGCAACCTTTACAAGAAGGGGTGTTATTCAAATACTAAGTACCCCGGAAGCATATAGTCGTCAGCCCAGTGGAGCGAAATAAAAACCATCTAACTGGGATACCTTAGTAAAAGATGACAGTGAAACCTTCACTGACATCAAGGCTACATAACCCCTGAAAAACAGGGCACTTTTATAGTTGCCTAAAAATAGATTTGAGTAGCCTACTGAGAATGTTTTCTCAAGAACATAACTTCTGCAGTTCTCTCTGTACAGCAGAATGAAGAAAGGAATACAGAAATGCTGAGCGGAAGTTTGCTTTGCTTTTGACTACTGATGTTGCTATTTCTAGGAAACAGATGACAAAGTTGGTTGAAGTTTTTTACATGAAACTGCACATATTTTGTCAGCTTGTTGACGAGCATTCAGACTAACTACATATGTACTTTACTAGCTAACTAATTAGCTAGCTAGCTATGTAACTGAAAGAAGAGTTGTAGCAAGCAAGTACTGAAGTTGCAAATTTCATAATTTGTAAGGAGTATGAATAGTAGATGAGAAACTGGAAAAAATAACACATTGAGAAGGAAAATTTGGGAGAAGAGAAATTTTGTTCTCTTCATGCTGCCCAACATTCTAAGTTGATGAAATTTGGTAATTTTTAGGTATGGTTGCTTAGTGGAAAGTCACAGTATCACAGTATGTTTGGGATTGGAAGGGACCTCAAAAGATCATCTAGTCCAATCCCTCAAGTCCACTAGGACTTGTTTTCTTTTCAACTTTTTTGAACTTATTGAATATTTCAGACATATGTATTTATGGAAAAAACATCCAAAACAATGAATCAAAAAAATCCCAGCCCCAAAATACAAGGAAAGCAGTTCACAGTGCCTCAGGCAGCCAACTTTAACATTATTCAAAGATTTCCAAGAGATTTTACAATAAAATATTGCTTTATAAGTGTATATTCCAAAATGAATGAACATTTTTGAAGCTTGATATAGAGCTAGTGCAGGATGAAAATTCATTTAATTGAACTAAATTATGCTTTTTTTTTTTTTTTTTTTTAAATGATAGAACAGGGAGTCATCTTAGTGATGATTCCTGTAACTTACCACTAAATCTCAAACTAAAGGTTACACAACCAGTCTCTTCAGTCCTGATTTCACTGATGCTGCCTGGAATTTGACTGTTTAGACTTGTCATGCAGAGAAGTCCATCTGAAGTAGCTATTGTGCTGGGTATTGTTTTCTTACTTTAGACACAGTGATTTCCTCCAAGACCATGCAAAAGGCAAGACAGTACTTTCTGTTTTCAAAGCATGATAGGTTACCTGGCACAAAGACATTCTCTGTGCATATTGACAGTGTCACTAAGAAACGATCTCAGAGGAGTGATTGCCTGGTAAATTTTTGCCTTAACTTCCTTTCTACTAGTTTCTCTTTATAGGCATCCTGTTGGCTTTGGTGACAGGGCATGTCATTTCTATTCTATTACTGCCGTCTATGATTGTATGAAAGCTGTTCAAGTTAGAGCAGCTTCAGAATATAGAATCAATTTGGGTTTTTTCCTTGTTTTTCATAGTAGGATCTCTAGCTAAGGATTGTTACCCTTTGCTTATTTATAGCCTTTTCCGCCTTCTGTTGGTCTTACTTTCTCCCTCCTTTTCTCCTTTTCGATGACAGATGTTATACTTCTAAATTCCCTCTTAAACAGGAGGGTCAAATTGTGAGCAATAACCCTGGCATTCTTTTAGCACATTCTTCCTGCAAGCCAAGTTACTTGATAGAGTTTTAAAAGCCAGTTTACCCAATTTCATATTGTGCTAGTACTCTCCTAAGTAAGAGTGCAACTTTGCTTTTCATATTAAAGGTTTTGTTAATAGAGCTAATAGCTCTTTCTGTATCCAAACCATGTTTTTATAACCCAGCTCCTTTGCTCCTCCTTAAATATTTGTGTTGAAGCTTTCCTTGCTGGGTAAGTACTTTTTCATTTGTGCCTTAGGTTGAGTTTTCCAGGAAGTCCTGAAAGAATTTTAGTTAAAATTTTGTGTCTGGTAAGAGCACATCAATTCAGTAGTGTTCAGCTATGATGACTCTTTCACTGATGCAAACTCCTGTCTTTAGGATTTTAAGATATGAGTTGAAATTTAGTACATGGTCTGCACATATATCAGAGATCTACTTGTGCTTTTGAGAGAAGATCAATTTGAAATACACTGTAAACCTCCATAGAGGAATGGAAACCTCCTTCTCTTATGCTACAGCAAGGATTTTGATAAGTTAGCAATAAATTTGTTGGAGATGTCATTTGAAGCTAGTGTATACTACCTATCCTCCCTGCCTACGTGCTGACCAAACGGGATATGTTTACATGTGTGTGCTCCATCCTGGATGTACGTAAACTTTCTCTGCTCTCCCTTTTTCAGGCTGCTTCCTCACCCTTTGTCTATCCACGCTTATGGCGGTAGTGATGCTGAAATCAAGAACAGAAAGTCTGCCTCCCATGTTGCTTGGTTATTTTCTTACCCAGCAGTTCTGTAAAGTTCCAGATAATGCTGTTTCTTGTTCACTGTCTCAATTTTTCAAGAGAAGGAGATGACTTTCAGCTATGTCTTGGACCCCTGTGTTTCAGGCAGAACATGATTTTCCAGCACCTTGGGATAAAACTGTCCACCTTCTTCTTGCATTACAGATGCTCAAGTGATCCCACAGTCTTTCGATCACTACAGAAGACTTGAATAGAATAAGCAGGGAAAGCTTCCTCTTCAGGCAGGGCAAATATTGATGTGTTGGGTGAGACATTAAACAGAAAGGTTAAAAATTAATGTTCTTACTGACAGTTGTGTCCTCAGGTGTGTATCCTTTCTTCCAGTCCTTCTTCATAGTTCACAGGTTCAGCAAACTTCACCCAGGTCTTTCTGAGCCCAGAGGAAATCTCTTTCTTTGTGTCTCTTTGGCACCTTTGTGCAGACTTGCTACAGGCCTTTCTGCTTCCAATCTTTCCTACTCCCCATCTGCCTCAGCCCAGAAGGCTGCCCAAGCTCAGCCTGCTCAGTCTCTTCTGGGGACTCCTCTGCTCTCCAGAGGGTTATGCTGGACTCAGAGTAACCGTAAGTCTTCCTTGCATCTCCTTGTTGCTACTGACTCTTAGCAGGACATAAGATGTAGAATATTTATATGGCAAGTTGGAGTCAAATGTTATGACATAATTGCACATGGTCATGTATGAACAAAGTTTTGAAATGCTTATATTTCTCTGCAAAATTTAAGCTTTAGATGACTGAATGTGCTTTTTACAAATAAATAAATTTATTGCAACTGTCTTTTGTTTGTTTGTTTGTTTCCATTTTTTTTTCCTCCACCTTTCCCTTTACCTCCTTCGTTGCCAAATTCGGGAGAACATAATTTTTCTGTTTATAAAACCAGTCTCTTTCACTCCATGCTGCCAAATTTCTGCAGCATGTAAATCACTTTTAAAGATGTTTTCTGCTGCCTCTGGAGAATGGCATATTCTCCTTGTTGCTTTCAGGAAGTTACTAGATAATACTTAGCAATCTATTTCAACAGCATTTTTCACATCAACCACTAATTGTCTGTTCCATGTTTTCATGAAACATCTGGGATCTGAATAGCACAAAGTCTGAGCATTAATTGCAGTGGTGTCTGCAGTTACAGCAGCCTATAGCTGGATGGTGGATGCATCAAAAGCTCTAAAAAGCAAATTGTTTCAAAAATCAGATTCTTCTGGGTTCTGCTTCCTCTATTCATTATTGCTTGGAAACTGGTTAAACAACTGCTGCATTTTAAAATACTAGTTTTTCCTTAGAGCATTGTTGAACAGGCAGATTTTCCCATCCACTGCCTGGTATTCTAGGAATTTGGTTGCTTCATGATTCAATGACTGAGCAGACAATAAAAGTGATACCAGATATAAGTTTTAAAGTTCTTGGGAAGATGTATGAACCTAACCTAGTTTTCATGCTCTTTGAAGCAAAGGCAGTACCCCTCCCTTGAGCAGAAAATTCAGGTGTAGAATGTATGTGGGCATATTCTCCTGCAACTCTTGTAAAGACTCCTGACAGGCAATGATTTAGAAATCATCCCTATCTTCTGTATTTCCCCACTAGCCAGTTAAATGTTGTTTCACATTGAAGAAAGTCAACCTGGTGTCTTCCTGTTTATCTTATTGTCTGCTTTTGTTCACCATTCTGATGTTCCTAATCTGGGTATGCAATAAGGGATCCTAGATGAATCCTGCTCCAGGATCCTAAAAGTCTTTTACCAATTCTGCTTTCAGCATCTGTTTTGTAGATTTTGATAAGGTTTTAAAAATAAAATGTTATTTGTTTTCAGTTTGGTACTCATAGATTGAACACCTATCACCTTTCCTTTTTGTATAGGATGCCTCTAGTATCTCTTTGTCATTGTATCTGATTTTTTTTGTTGTTGTTTTAATCATCTTTATACACTTTCCCTGATGACTTTTGGAGCTGCTTGAGATAGAAAGAAACAGTTGCTAGCAATGTAGGAGCAGCTCTTCGGAAAGTTAGGAATTGAGAGAAGCTTATTTGTTCATGGTCCAAGCCTTTTTTCCCTACATGAAGATGATTTGTGTTTCCCCACCCACAACTCTGCTGTGTTCTGCTATGGGCAAATCTAGTGTGGAAGCAACCAGTGAGTGCACACCTAAACTGAGGACAACCCAAGGGATGCTTCAATCAGCATACTTTTGCCTCTAGAGGTCTCCCAACTCTTCTCACATTTCAAAACCCAAACATAGGCATTTGGCACCACTGCCAGCTGTCTTTAGCATGTTGCCTCTCCTTTCCTCTCCCTCCCCTGATGCCCTGGGCCTCTAAATCAGCTCTGTAGCATTTGTGTTTTATGGGTCACAACCATTTTTTCTTATCACTATCTAATGTTACTGTAATCTGTCAACTGACCTTAAAACAGCTCATACAAGGAGATTCGCTGATACACTTTTAGGAGCTATTTTTAGGGAAAATACTGGTTAATGTAGACAGTTTGTGTCCTATTGGGTAAGTCTCGTGACTGGAAATGAACATTTAATTGATGTGGCCCATAAACATGTTTCTGAGCAAAGTGTATGCAAAACTGAATTAATTTGAACTGTCTTTGCAGCACTTGTCTGCAGAAAAATGAATTCTCCACAGACATTTGTATAATGGTCTTGCTCCACTCCTTGTAGCATCTTATAATGTGTCAGCTGGAAAAGCACCTCTGCCAAGTTTCTTCCTTCCTCAAGGCTGGTGGGTGCCTGTCTGACCCAGCTTTTGCAGATGGGATTTAGGAGCTACTTCACTGGGGTTAGTCAGCCTGCTTCATGCTGTTGTTTTCCATAGGTGTCAGGACTTCAAAGAGGTTTCATCTAGTTCATGTCAGTATAGTGAGAAGATAGGTTCTCTCACTGAATCAGTACAGTATAACACTTTCCTACTAGCATGAGCCACATGCAGACTGAGGCAGAATAAGGTGGCATATTATAGCACCCCTTTCTATGTGAATTTAGACCTATTTTCCCACTCTGGAGGAGGAGAAAGCGGCTGCATTCAGAATGCTGGCAGGAACTCAGCAGGAGCTGCTGCCTCTCGGGCACAAGACAGAGGCAATCAGGTGCTTCCTGCAGGTGCTGTGGAGCTGCTGGGTTCGGATTGCTTCCTCTCACCCCAGCGGGATGCTCTTGGTCCTGCCCCAAAGAAAGGCAGCAGGTCCTGGCCCGCAGCCAGCAGCCTGGCAGCAGCTCGTATCTCTCTGTCATGCACCTTGCCCCTGGAAAAGAAGGGTTTCCACTTACTCTGGCATTTTAAACACCAAATATAGTGAGTTAAAATGGCCACCTTTATTTAAATCAAGCAAAACCTAAGGCATCCAGGTAATACAAAAAATGGGGAAGAATACACTTACAGGGTAGCTAGCTAGAGGATCAACCTTCACAGGAAAAGCTTTTTGTGAATGTGAAGAAAACAGGAACACACATTATCTCGAATGTACAGCAATGCTATTGTACCCCAGCTGAAGTCTAGAGTCCAGGGCTGAAGAGAGATCTGGTTGACTAATGGCTATGCAAGTGAGTGGGAAAATGTTGTTTCTAAATATCTGTTCTGATTCAGTGGAAAATGATCAGAGATTTGGAGGCAATAGGGTTTTTCATAGGGTGCATTGTGCTAGGCAGAAAATCATTTTCCAAAATATTAAAAACCATGCATAATTCACATCATAAGTCTTTAAAATAATACAATATTCTTTTATAAATGTATGTATCAGATGTTTTAAAAAATGAAATTTGAGATTTGTTTAAAAGCTAATTTTTGTGGTTAGGAATTTCCTGGATTTTTAAAATTTGCATTAAAATATTCAGACACATATGACATTTTTTTATTTTAGTGAAAATAAATCAAAGGATTTCCTGACTTACACATTTGGTTGTTAACTATGTTTCATATATATAGGAATTCTTTCTACATATATATAGGGATTCTTTCTTGCTGAATGGATTTAGGTGGGAGTATTGAGCTTTTGAATGAGATCTCTAACATTTGTGATTTTTGTTTAAACTTACAGCAAGTTTCATTAAGAAAAAGATATTCAAACCTTTCTGCAAAAATGAAAAGAGACTGCATGGCCCTTTTTAGGAAACTAACTGTAGCAAAGAATGATCTTGTTTCCATACTCATTTAGCTTTCAAATGTCACACCCAGACAGAAAGCAAGCAGGACCATGACTGTGGCTTTTAATGAGACAGCTGCTTCTTTTTGAAGAATTGTATTTAACCATCAAACAGCAGCTGGATATAAAAGGGCCACCAAAGAGCTGAAAGACTGATCAGCAGCCAAGCAAGCATGGTTTAAGAAGATTTAAGGAAATTTGTTCAGTCGAATAGATACTCCGAGAAGACCTAAGAGATCACCAAAAAGAAAAGCAGATCATGATCACTTACTTGCTGCAGGTAAGAAGTCAGATGTCATAGCCTTAACTTTAAATAACCAAGATTTAGAGCTGGTTAGCAGGAAGCATATTTTGATGGTAAGCAGGGTGAAATAGAGGAATACATTACCTGTGAAAGCGTCATATCTTTCTCACTGGAAGATCTGAAAAATTGATTATACAGTCCAAAATGTTTTGTGATACAGGCCACTGAGCTCCTATGTCTGGGTGAGATCTTACTGTGTCCTGTGTCCGAACAGAATAATCATAATCTCCTTCCTTTTCCCTGCCCTGCTTTCCTGGCAAAGTAAAACAAAGTGTGTAGGCCACAAAGGAAATAAAATGACTTCCAGCAGGTCCCTGATCTGGCTGATATGAGGGGTACGACTCTGAATTTTCATCACGAATTGCAGCTATTTAACAGCCACCATCCTGGATTAGGTAGAGACATGAGCAGGCTGACCTCTCTCCAGATTCCTTTCAGTCTTATTTTTTTGTGATCTCTTGCAGAAAATAATCACAGGCAGGTTTGAGCTGGCAGACAAACTGGTTGGTCATCTAGTCACACTCTTTCATACAGACTAAGAGTGGAAAACCCCATGCCCTAGCACAACATTTGTACCCCATAATGGAACTGTGTGGAGGTGACAACTTACTGGCAGTTGTAGGATTAGAGACCTGAAGCCACAGGGACAACACATTATTCTGACCCCATAGTCCAGAAGGCAAGATATTTTGTGAGGCTGTGACAGCCTTGGGGATGCTGTGATAGGAAGAGAAAGCAGCTAACTCCGTGAACTTCTGCAGGTGCTTGCCTGTGTAAGAAGACACTCATTAAAAACCATTTCAGATTCCTCTGTTACAATTCTGCCCCTCAAGTGTGAAATGAATTCATTTTGACAGTTCCAGTGGTGATGGGAAGATATGCACTGAGCTACTTAACCCTTTTCCTCTCTGCTCCCTTTCTTCCCCTTGGCAATCTCATGCCTGTCCACCAGGTTCAAGGGGCAAATATATAAGATATTCAGATACTTCAGCAACGGCCTCAGTCTCCTACGGCCCTTGGAAACTTCTCCAAGGACTTTCTCCTTCATCGTCCTCCTTACTTCAAGAGTTCTCTACAAGCCTAGCAAATTCATTCGAATCTAAATTGATAAACTTGTGCCACAGCAATAAAATGCTATCTTCAGAACTAGTATCAGTATCTGCTGTTGGAGACCTCTCCAAAACCACTCCATAGGTCAAAGATGAGGCACTGAAGAAACACTCAGAAGACTCAGAATAATTTTCTCATTCCCCAGCTATCCTTTTAAAAACAGCTCCCAGAGTATTGTGCACTGCATGTTAGACAAAAGAAAAAAATAGTCTGGCAGCACAATTTAGAAAAGCTGATGACTTTAAAGACCTTCAACATAGAGAGAGCTGCCCCTGATAAAAACTTGCTGTGACTCAGCTATGCTTTGCGTGAGAGCAAGTAATTTTGCTACTTACTGTTGATTACTGAATTTGAAACCCTCTGAGGTCTTCCAAAGGTCTGAGAACTGTCAAGGAGTGAATGCTAAGAAGGAGATCTATTATTGGAAAAAGTGGGTTTAAAAGACAGTTTAATAAATTTTTAAATAACAATTATTTATTTAAATTAATAAAATTTCAAATTAATTATTTTAATGAATTAATAGATTCAATTAATACATTATTTAAAATAATAATTAATAATAATTAATGATATTCAGGTCCATTTACATAATAAAGGGCCCATTTTTTATCTTATTCTACCGTAAAGCACAACAGCACTCACAAATAAAAACAGGTGGAAAAAGTTTATTCACTTGAGGCTATAAAAGGATTACTCACTTCTGTATGCAAAGCAAGAGAGAGGCTGGGGTCAAACCAAGACAATCTGCTTTTGTGTTTGGTATTACCTGAAAAAGTAAAGCAGGAATGTTAACCAAGTAAAGTGATAAAAATGCTCCAGAAAAAAAGGACTTGGTCAAAATCAGTGATTGTGTATATATAAAGATAAATACAAAGACTATTCCATACTATTTAAATAAAAAATAAATTAAATAGATAGATGGATAGATAGATAGATAGATAGATAGACAGACAGACAGACAGATAGATAGACAGATAAACAGAATAATGCAGCTGGGTACAAACTGGACAGAAAGCAACCAGGCATGGGTGCTTTGGAGGCCAGCAAGTTTAGCACCAGTCAATTGTGTGCCCTTGCATGCAAAGAAACCACCTACCGAGTTGCATTAATAAGATCATACCAATGGGTCAAAAAATGGGCTGATTTCTGGGAGGTGCTTCTGAAGCCACATTTGAAGTGCTGTGTCTAGGTATCTCCCTCTTGTAAGGTGGGGCTGACAAAAACAGGAATGACAAATTGGAGAGTCCAGCAGAAGATCTCTAAAATGGTCTAGGAGGTGGGGCATGTGATTTATGAGGACAACCTAAGCGAGCTCGTTTTGCTTAGCCTGGAGAAGAAAAGAATATGGAGAGACCTAATATTTGTCTTCAACTACCTAAAGATGAATTCCAGATAAGACAAAACTAGACTTTTCTCAGATTGACACAGCAAGAAGAAGAGGCAACAGTCACGAGCTGACTGTAAGGAAGATTTTTTCAAGGTGAAAGTGATTAAACGACAGAATATATTGCCCAAAGAGGGTGTGAAGTCTCCAACCCTGGAAATCTTCAAAACTCAGCAAGTCAAGACCCCACACAATTGGGTCTAAAGTGGAAACTACACCTTCTGTGAACAGGGGCTTGACCTAGATGATGCTCCTACCAAATTAAATTATTCCACAATCCTATGATTCTATGGTATTTGTCTGGTCTGTTTTTAAAGATTTCTTGTGATGAAGACTCCACTGTCTCCCCAGATAATCTATTGCAGTGCTTCCACACAGATGAAAAAATTTTCAAAGCAACTGTATTTTTCGACTGGACTAACTCAGCTTCTTGAAGTATTTGCACCCCTTACATTACAATGCTATGGCAATGCCTAGCAGCCAGAGGGTGAGACTGAATACACTGTATTTCTTATAGATGAGTTGAAGGAAATGAAAATAGTTAAACATTTCAAATCATAACACTGCATAATCCAAAGCAGGGGTTAGCAGCCTATTTCTTGCTCAAGAATGGATATGTATTTCAAACACCTTTGGTAGCCCCTGTATAAAAGTTTTCCAGTATCAATGATAAAAAAGATATGGCTGCAGAACATATGAAATTATTTAATGGCTGTAGTTCCCTATCCCTCTTTTTGTAAGAGAAGTAAGAATATACATCAAATATCTGATTTACTGATATTCCAGGAAGTTAATTACCCCAAATCCGTTGTTGTGTTGCTTGAAGATTTTTAGTTCTGGATATTTAGGATGAACCCAAAAATACACGCTTCTGAAAACTAAACAAAACAAAGCAAAACAATGCAACAACATCAAAAAACCACCACCACAAAAAAACACCAAAAAACAAATAAACACACAAAAAACCCACTACCACCAACAAGAAAAATCCACATAAGATCTGAATCTTCAATCTTGTCCTCATTTATTTTTTTTGCCATTGCACGAAATGGTATCATAGTATCTAATTCAGTTATGCTCCCAGGATCACTAACCAATCTTTCAGTTAATTTTGAATCCATTGTCTACCTTCTTACTCATTTCATTTTCTTGTTTATTTTAAAACTAATGCTGATCAACCTCTTTCTCTGTAAGAATGTATTTTATTTATATCATACTATTTGAAATTTAATTTGTTCCTTTGCTCTCAGTAACAGGCACATACCATCAGCTCAGTGGTCTCCAGTCTCATCAGAAACACATATGTCAAAATGCCTTTTTAAACAATACAGAAATGGTGTTGAACAGAAAATAACACTGTAAATAAATCAAGAGAGTATATGAAGTGTGCATTTTCTTTAAATACCAAGATTCATATTCATCAGATATATGTATATCATCTCTACTTCCAAGTCTCATTTCTACTGTTAGTAACTATGGTTGAAAGATTTTTACTTGTCTGTAGTTACTGAAATGACCTTGTTTTTGCAGAGGGTCTAGTCTCATGTTTTCAGGGCCCCCAGTTGCATGCTTAAATTCAGTAGTACCATTCTACCAAATAAAATACTTGTATTAAGAATGGCAGAATCAGGTTGTCAGTTCCCAACAGAAATCAAATGGCTGTTTTTTTTTTTTGTTCTAACAAACATAGCTCTGACACTCCCAGCATTTTGAGCATTGTCCTAGTTTATGGCTTGATCCATTGTAACATCTTGTATGCCGTGAAAGATTTTGAGGTTAGATTAACACTTCCCAGGTGTATTTTTTATAGTTCATGTGGGATAATCTGTAAATTGCAGGCACAGCACTAGTGATATGAGGAATTGGTAAGTCTAAATCCAGATCTTACCTTTTCCTGTCTTATAAACTACTACAATATATTTTTTCAAAGGCTGCTACATATCTATATTTTACATTTCTTGGAATTGTTTTCATGAACATACACGGATTGAACTTAATTTTTAAAAGAGTACCAAGAGTAAGTGCAAACAAGCCTCATACTTTTTGAAGTGGTGAAAATGCAGGTGTATCCTACAAAAGTGAAAAATATCCTTTTCAGGGTAGCATTTCTTTACTTTGAAGAGAAACTAAATAAACAGATTTTGGTTTATGGAAGAATCCTCTCCCCTTAGTTTATAGCCAGGACAGGAAGTGACTCTGTTTGCCTCAGAGACTTTGACAGGCAATTGGGCCACAACCTTTGCACTCCACAAAAGGTAGATAAAATATTAATGAGAACACGACTGTAATGAGCACATCTTCCCTCATGTGTCCTGAGTGCTGTTCAGGGTATGTCTGTGAGTGTGGTTCTGTAAGGGCTGCAGAGGCTCCTGCGTAGCTTTTCTGAGGGCTGGTCTCCCTTTGCAGCAGAATTGTGCTCTAGAGTTGCTCTGGGAAATGCTTGCACCTGGATGGAGAGGGAAAACAGCATACAGGGGATGTGTGAGGTAGCATTTCTGCAGGTTTTATATTTCAAACCCTCAAAACAACCAAGCTGAGGATAAAACCAGGGATTACATTGATTATTTTGGGTATTAGTCAAGTTAATTCAATGTGACTGAAACTCATTTCTTCTAAGAGTTACATGAGTCAGACCTGTCAGATTGAAATATATTAAAGTATATAAGGCATTTTTCCAAATAAATTGATTTGACAGTGATCGTCTAAGTCAAAACATCATGGACAGGACACCTGTCCCCTGATTTTAAATGTTTGCTCCTAACAAACATCCTTGAAAACTAGTATAATTTCTCTTACAACTTATGAAGGGAAATAAATAAACTTTAAAGCTATGATCTAACCCATTTTAGACCTACTTTCCAATGAAATAAGTTGCTCAGAAGAGTTCCCTGACAAACTCTTGATTAACAATAAACAGGGCCCACTCTGATTAACTGAGAACAGGTAGTCAGTGCTCTTCACATGAAATTTGCTGAACTGTAGAGCCCCGTTGACAACAGGTTCATTTAGGTTTATGGTCTTTTTTTCAGGGCTGATTTAAGACTTCGAGCTGTTGCTCAGCATTCCTGGCTTTGCTGTATGTGTTCTCTCTCTTCCCAGCTTCCTGTACTCTGAGCATCTCCATCCTGACCAGCAGAATAAAAGGCTTAACTAAAAGATTTTGATTGATTTCAGCTTCGTGTGACTTCAGTAAGGAAGCAGCAGTGCTTGAGCTGTGACAGGATCCTGAAGGCATCTGTAGAATTGCACAACATAGCCCAGAGACATGCTTTTACAGACTCTGGCTTTTCACTAAAATGCTTAGATGTATCAATAGGGATGTGACTGGTCTGGCAGCAAAAGTCCTCTTCTCCTAACAAAAACCATTCTCTTTAGTGCATGATAGGAATTTGTACCTGAAGTTAAGCAGTTAAATACCCATCTGGTGTTGATGTGCTACACAGAAATCCTATTACTCTTTACTGTCACCAGTAGCACAAAGCATGCCGTCTGACCCATTGATACTTGTGATACTAAAGGAGACATTCAGAGCACACAGATTTGTGGTCAGAGATCTTTTCACAGCCCTGGCTCTATCTAGCTACTTTCAGTCACCTTTGGTCTGTTCCTTATAATTTCATTTCATGCATGTCATCCTTCCTTTTCCCATAAGTACTTCTGACCTTTTCTCCATGCTACTGTCCTCTAATGAGCCCTCTGTCATTACAGTTTCTATTCCATCATTTAAAATACTGTCATCAAATCCTGTTTGTCACTTATTTTTTTTTATCTTCAGGACATACTATTATCTTAGATTAATAGGAAAAAAGAAGCATAATCAAGAAAATATTAAGAAAAAAACCCTATACAAATCTCTAAATGTCACTGTATTTTGTTTTGGAAATTTTACTTCCTGCTCATGCCCTCTCTTCATTATCTCCATCACAGAGTGCCCTGAAAGGCCAGGACCCATCTTTGCTGTGTCAGTAAATCATCTTGTACATCTGATCCTTCATCCTAGAAAGTGTTTAAGAGTTTGGCCCTCAGTCAACTTTGAGATTTACCATGCATCTTACATATTCAGTCAGTATTGAAGTGCTTTGCCAGATCAGCAATGTATAAATAACAAGTAATGCTATCCAGCTCTCAGCCTTTGCCTTTACCTTAGCAACTAAAAATTACTTTGAAAGCTAAGTATTGTATATGGGGTAAAAATATGGAAACTGATGATGCATAAGCCATTCACATGGACAGCAAAGGATGCTTCTTGCTTGTTAGAGGTATTTTGTGCGGGTGGTGAGCTGCAGTTATAATCAGAGGAAGTGAATTGTAACAGGGAAGAGTGTGAGGTGCCCTTGCATATTTTGTATAACTTCTCTGCCTGATTGCCTAAGAGAACAAGACACCAGTGATTGTACTCTCCCTTTGTTATCCTGTTTATCTACCGTATGTAGCATTTAAAGTAATTAGTTCATTTCAACCAAAATTGATAATGGATCAGATATTCCAAAATGTTAAATTCTAAAAAGTATAATGAAGTGACTGGGTAGACAGGCAAGATCCAATTGGTCATACTACTGAAGAAAAAGGTGGTTTAGCTCTGTCCCATATACACCCCAAAGAGAAGCAGCAGAGCATTGAGCAGCTCTTGCTTTGAACTAGTCCTACATCTGCTGCCACTTAGTTCAGCTGGTGTGGAGCCTGGGATGGAGCTGGAGGCAGCCTGGGAGACAGGACACAGAAAAGATTCAGCAGTATCATGTGTGGGTAGAGATGCACAGGAGACCTGGACATGGAATCAGTAGGAGCTGGGATCTGTTGCTACCACGGCTTGTGGAAAACTGGTGTTGTATTTTAGATTGTGCATCCCTGGAACATTTAAGGAAAAATACTTTAAAGGTGAAATCCTTTAAAGGAGAAATACAGTAAACATAATGCTGTCTTTATTTTTATTGTTGTTACTACTGTTTTTATTGTGGTAACCCTAAGCAACCTTCTTTGTGGCTACTTAAATACCTTTGAGAATGAGACCTAGAAGTCAATCAGCCAGTGGCACTGAATTCTACCCATCTGAATCTTATTATGGAATCTAATCCTATTCCGCTCTATGGGTTAAGCAGATCTGTAAATTTTTATGGTACTAAGTATTCAAAGTTTTGTAACAAATGTGTCATGAGATGCTCTGCTCTGGGCAGTCTGAAATGTATACAGCAGGATACACTTTCAAAGGACTGCAAACTCATTCTGTCCACCCATATTTTTAAATACATGGAGCATAATGGAAAGGGATTTCATAATTTGCAGCATAGTTTCTGAAAAGCGAGTTTATCTAATCTGTCACAGGTTTATAACTTAATGAAACTAGATTTTATAATTGCTTTTCAACAAGCAGTTTGTGAATGATGCCCTCAAATTAGATGGGAATCCCACTTTGTTTTTACTTCAGGATAAAGCTGACTTCATGGGCTTCACATAAGAGAGGTCATATCATCTTGCTCTAGGAGCTTATTCTCTTGGGATATAATAACTATCGTTATAATGTACCTTTATGGAAAGTACCATAATAGAATTATGCAGAAGGAGCTTTGTCTGTGAAATGTACCATTTGGGAGTTCAGGTCTGCATAAATATCATCTATAAATTACTACATCTTGTGGTGCCACCCAGCTTACTCTGTGAAAGCAACAAATTATGTCTGATATTCTGTTTGGTTTTGGTTTGGTTTTGGTTTTTGTTTGTTTTGGTTTTGGTTTGGTTGGTTGGTTGTTTTTTGTTGGGTTTTTTTTGGTTTTGGTTTTGGTTTTTTCTGTAAACAATATCTGCTCCATCTCCACAAATGCTGGTTATCCTCTCTCAAGCTGTCTTAATTTGATCAGCATCTTTCCTTCAACCCAGAAAAACTTGTGCTTTGCTCAAAATGTGTTGCTTCTGTTATAGAAGGCACGTGATTTTCTTAGAATGTAGAAAAGCATTTTCCTCCTTCTATCTGTGTCTTCTGGTTTACTATAAAATACAATTTACAAAAGTTGCCTTAGAAGGGTAGTCTATTTAAGCATTTTAATAACTTTTATAATTTTTTTACTTCAAAATTAGCTTTTCTGAAAGCCATTTTCACTACATATTTATAGAAATTAAAATGACTGGACAGTTAGTAATTTGTCTCTCTAATCATAGATGATGAGGATTTGGCTTATAATACCTATTGCTGATGCATATCATTGCATATTAAATGTATTCATTCCAATGTGCTTTTCCAAGTATGCAAACTAGTCTGCAGTTGCTTGTAGAGATTTCCACTCTCAGCACAGGCCAGGAAACATCTGACCACTTTAAGCAGGAATGCCAGAATTATGACTCTTTTGCTTTTTAGAACAACTTTGTAGAGTACCCTCTTTCAATTTAATTAACTTTGATGTTTCTGACAGCAATACTTTGGCAGTTGTAAAATCTCTGATATAAATGCTACTTGAATATTGATGTCACTCTTCAAATAAAGGCTTTCTAACTTCATTTAGAAAAAGCACAAAATATTTATGTTTATGTACAATTTAGCTTCAGTACATATCACTTGTTGGGAAACCCAGTGACATGATGGCATCATACTGATCATGTCATTGTACGATCAATTTGATGAAGGAAAAAAGCAGGTGAGACAACAAAAGGGCATGTCTTTGAAATGCCTTATTTCTCTTGTTACATTGATTTTAAATAAAATACTTTCAGCTTCCATTTGCCGTATGCAGTTACATTGTGGCCCTACTCTTGTGTCTCTCTTGTGTACGCATCCCACTGCCAGCTGACCCTATTAACTGGGTGCAGATTTGACGGCATTGACTGAAGGACCACATGCAGATTCTGTTTCTGTAGATCTGGTCACATTTAATCAATAGGTTGAAATGCATGAAACTGTGCTGCAAGGCACCACAGATTTTGCTTACATTCTTCTGCTTCTCAGTATTCAACTATTTCCTTTTGGCTTTCGGGATCAGATCATCAAAGAGCTGTAAATCTGAAAAGCCTCATCAACTGCAATGGAAAAAAGATTGATTTCTCAAGCTTGTGTTTAAATCATAAATAATAACACAACCTTTCAGGGCTACTTCCTTCTGCCTATTCCCTTGACATACTTCAATCAATGAAAGGACAAATCTTGCTCCCTAACAGAAACAGTAACATGGATCATAAAGGAACAAATCTCAAATTATAGAAATTAAAAAGAATATCAGCCCTGAACTGGTGCAAACAGTGATTTCTTTGCTTTTTACTTAACAGGGTTTGTTGCTACCATGTCTCCAAATAACAGTTATTTGTTTGGATAGCAATATTATCTGACAGTGGATTTGCTGGTACAGTTGTATCTAGACTGTGTTTTTCTTTCTGCCTGTTCTCTTTGCAGTTTTCTAAGCTACTTGTTTAATGACATGCAAATGCCTGAACATTAATTGCAGAGAAGGAAGTATTTTATTTCAAGGGTCAGAGGGATTTTATTATTTTATTTTATTGATTCATGAATTTAAGTATTAGCTAAGAACAAATATTTTATTACTTGTTTGTTCCTTACGTGCTGGTTTATTAATTTTTAATTGATTTTATATCCCAGGGCTATTTGCTTTGTTCTCGTAGAAAAGATACAATGGAGCAATTTTCACATTACATCAAATTGCTCTGGTCTATTTTTGGAAAAATCAATAAAACAAGGGGAAAATAAAGGCTGTGACTCACTGGCTGTTATACACAGAAGAATGTTACTCTGTAATGCATTCTTTTTAAAATGACCACTTAAAAATTCAGTCTGGCTTGGTTCAGATTTGATCTCTCCATAGCTCTAATATTCTGCTTGTTTACCGCTGACATTGTCACAAGGAAATTCCATGCGAACCAGTGGATCACAATATTACTGGAGCAGAATGTCACGGTGTCTCTTGGTCGGCTTTTGACTGCATTTCCATGGAAGGAGTCTTCAGATGCTGCAAGCTGACAATAACAGCTGAGAAGTGGGAACCTCTCAAAGCTCTGGAAGCTCAGAGTCTCCTCTAGAGCCTTTCTGACCCACTGCTGAGGGGAGGCAGGTTGAGCCTGGGGGGCTACAGGGTGGATGGATGGTGTCTGCCTGCACCATAAATCCACCTGCAATGCTACAGGAGCAGTGCTTGCTTATTTTATAACTCCCAGACATACTTTAGGTGTGTTTAATATGGATTAATTTGCTGCTTCTCTTTCCATGGGGTGATGAGTAATTGAATTTGCTTTTTCTTTTCCTCTAGTTGTTAAGATGAAATGCATAATTTATGGTAAGGCTGTGGGATACTTTCAAAATGGGTGTTTTTCATCACAGCTTATCTAGATGCACATTCCTCGTAATAAAACATTAGCATTTTACCTGCCACAGTGTTTGCAGTCTTCAAAAAGACAGACTCATTGTCTCTTGGCCTTTCTTTAGCATAGAACAAATTGCCCTTAAATTGATATTGTGTATAGTATTGTTATTGTTATCTAACACGATTATTGCTGCTCAGACTTGACAAGGATGAAATTATAGACCATCTGTATTAAGGGCCATACAGCACAGAATAATGTAAGGTCTTTGCCCCCAAAGACTCTGCAGTAATTAGACATTTTAATCAAAGCTGTTGGTTTACTTTCAAAGAGTATTATGCTCCAAACTTATTCATGAACCACAGATATTTTAACTCCTGTTTCATATTTTACAAAGTATTTTTCTTTCTGGTTTCTTGATCTCATTTCTGGACTTGACACGATTTCTTTCCTCTTCATGATTTCCTGTGGAGTGTGAATTATTTCTTTGTGTGTCTGTTTTGTCCCACAGGCTCTTCCATTCATCAGGTATTCACAGTGGTTTTGTATCTTTTCTCCATGATCCAACAGCTAGGCTTCCTTTAATTTCTCAAATTTTGCTTTAATGAAGTTGATTACCAATCAAGAATGTCAGGAGTACAGGCTATGATTAGACACATGGAGATCAGACCCACAGAAATATAAGTGTGCTTAGACTATACTTGTATAATCAAGATACTCTGCAAAACATCCAGTAGATCTTAGAGCAGCAGAGGCAATTTCTGTGAGAAATGTTATATGTATGATTAAAAATGCTACAAAGAAGGATCTGATATAACACAGCAGCTGCTCCGTTCATGCTTCAATTTTAAGACATTGTTACCATTGAGGAAGTAGAGCAAGAAACATAAATCAGGTATAGCAAGATACTAAGTATTTCTATGTTGAATTAGATTCAGTATCATAGATTTTGGCTGCATTTGTACCCACTTTTAACAAGTTCCAGAGTAATTATTTGTGAGAGAAGTTTTTTACTCTGAGTCCAGGTGGGATGAATTTTGTTCACATTTTCCTCTAGACTTTCAAAAACCACTGCCTGAATTCCATAGCAAAAGACAGGGTGCATATATATTTAAGTTCTGGGGCATTTTATTGTCAAATTATAGATTATCTTTCAAAAGGAACAGGCATGCAGCTGCACATGCACAATTACATAGATTTATTATGTGCATGTACATCCTGTAAGTGCAGAAAAACTAGGGTATCTGGGTACATAACTGATGTTAAGATATCTCAGGCTATAGTATTATTGCTATGTTGTTCGTCTATTCATTATAGTGCATGCATTAAATGAAAAAAATCAAAGCCTCTGAAGTTAAAGAGTCAGCATCTTCCACAAACAACTATGAATTTTAAAAAATGTCAACTTAAAAAAACACTGATCACAGGCTACCTAGTGTCAATACTACTATTAATATGTGTCAGTATTACTAGTGTCAGTTCTAATATGTTTTGCAAAGTTAAAAGAAATTGAGTGATATGGAAAATAAACATAAAGTCACTGAAGTTATTGGGGAAAGATTTGCTGTGTAGCTCTTTCAAACTGCAAGACAATGTCTCTCTCAGAGTCAGAAGTGTCTCCCTTGTCAATGTGATTTTGCAAACAACTCCTGTAAGAGGAAATGTGTATGGCAGAAATGCAACCTCTGGTTCCAACTAATGAGAGAATAAATCAGTTCAAATTGCCACAGGGAAAGAAGTTTTTTAAATGTGATAGGTCTGAACTTCTTAGCTTATGTGAAGCAAGATAGTGAATTTCATACCCAGAGCTGTCTCAACAGTGTCACAATGGTAACTACCTAGGTGTGAAGAAAAGGCACAGTAAGTAAGAAAAAAAAGAGGAGTGGAAGTTTATGTTTTCCTGTGCTGATTGAATTTGTTCTGGCAGTAGCTATCTGCATTCAAAGAAGTGATCTAGAGATTCATGGTGGATTGGGATAGGAAAGTAATGAAAATATTAAGAAATTCTG
The DNA here is from genome assembly GCF_964273445.1 of Streptopelia decaocto. Classification (NCBI taxonomy): domain Eukaryota; kingdom Metazoa; phylum Chordata; class Aves; order Columbiformes; family Columbidae; genus Streptopelia; species Streptopelia decaocto. Next base: position 138,283,243 of record NC_138655.1, on the reverse strand, counting down.
GAAATATATATATTTTTAACCATATATTTCTGAATGATCTCTATATTTCCTACACATCTCAAGTTTCTATTCTGCAATAGCTCTACATCTTAATTAAGGAGGAATGGTTCTGTGCCTTTGAATCAAATAAGTTGTATGTGCAATACAGAATAGGATGCTGTGATTTATATTTGTGTTCTCTGCTGTAGTTCTTATTTTAACATCATGCAGCCTTGCTTTCTGGTTTGTGTACTTTGTGATAGACTGGGCTCGAATGAGTTTTTTAATATCTTTACACTTTTGTATAATAAGTAACTATATCAGGCATGAACTTTTGCTGGGGATTTTAATATCTCAGCAGGTGTTCAGGTCTCATACTTCTACAACAGACGTAAAAAATGCAAGTCAGCTGCAGGTCTCTTTTGTAAATTGAGTGTGTCTGAAAAAGTTAGTTTGTCTCTGAGGCAATCCTAAAGAATTTTGTTTGTGAGAAGAAGTATTTGAATGCTGATTGTCATTGTGTTCTAGTTTGTCATTCTCTTGTGTGCTTCTCTGTGTCACTTGCTCATTATGCTGTGGTTAAATAAGTCACGAGATCTGAACCTTAATTTCAGTGAGTTTTGGGGAAGTATATATACACTACAGTCAATATGGAAATTCAATAAAAAAGAGATTACAGATAAGCATGTCTGCCCACTTTTGTTTGCAAGCTGTAAACAGCTGATGAGAGAATTATTTCTCTGGGTGAGCATCTAGTGAGTCAAATGCTTTTTTTACAGTTAATAAGTTTATACAATATTTTTTTGTTAGATTAACCTCGGTCCCAAAATGGATTGAGAGAGTTATTCCATTTTGATAAGGCCTCATACCTCTGCTTACCATTTCCAGGCTTACTATAGAAATCTTTAGAGCAAGGGCTTAATTCAGCTTGAGCAGTTTAGCAGATCTCATTTTGTGCTTTGTAATCCATTTCATCTCTATCTGAATTAAAGAATATCCTGAGCAAGACCGTCATCTGTGCAGAAGGTTACTAGCAAGGACAAACTTTTAAGACTTTAGGTGCCAGCTTCAGCATCTGAAAGCTCTGTGCCTTCTTTTGAGCTGCAAGCTCTTTTCCAAGTGTCACTCATATTCTTCTAACTGTAGAATCTGTTGGCAGGGAACTCAGTTTGGGTTTTCCAATCCTTGTATTTTAACACATGATATTATATAACCATTTCTATAGCTTATTGTAATATATAAAGGCATTAATAAACATCTAGGAGCATGTGTGTTTTGATTTGCCATGATTTAACAACCCACTTCAGATTGTTATTAGAACTTACCTACTATCAGTTTGTCTTTCAGAGATCCTTAGCTTTCAAACACAGCATTTTTCATTGGTCATTTTCTTGCTGCTCATTTCTTGCTTCATTTATAGTCAGGACCTTCATATTCAATGTCTAGAATGTGACTGAAAATATGGAAGATAAATCTGGAAAAGAAAACCTATACACTTTATGGCTTTTGACTAAGAAGTGAAACTCAGGCTTGTATTAATTGCTTGACCTTGTGGTGTACCTACTAATAAGGTCAGAAGTTGTATTCCTGAGTAAAGATTTGATTAGCAATGATCAAGTTGAGACAGAGCTCACTGGAAATACGTAAAACATTTTTTATCTGGACATGTTTCATCTTCATCTCAGATGTTTATGGCTGGTTGCTTACAGCTAAAAGAAATATTTTTCCTTTTGAGCTTTCATTAGGTTTGGCAACCAAAGGCTCTTTACAGATTTACCATAAAAATTACTCCCATTTATCAAAGAAGCCTGCTATCATCTCTTACGATTTCTGATGAGGGTGTTAAGAGTCACTGACCAAGTGATAGCCAGGTCCTAAGAAACTACTCGGAAAGGTAAAAGCATGGCATCTTTTCTCCTTCATACAGGAAGCATGGAAAGTCCCAGCCCTATTTAAATGTATGCAAAGAAAATCAATGGCTTTTCTTTTTTTTATCTGGTCATTTAATGAGTTGCTAGCTGCAAAACTGGCGGAAAATTGAACAGTGCTTTGCCAAGGACTGTAGTCGAAGGACTCCAGTCAGTTTCTTGTATCCTACACTACAGGAACAGATTCAAATCACTACAAGCTTTGGACATTTGATTTGGGACTTAAACACTGAAGCCTGCAGACAATGGTTTATTGTAGCTGGCCTTTTACACTGTTACTGACAGACATTATTTCCTTAGCTGTAACAAGTAGAGCCTTTTCAACAGCATGTATATAAATATATAGAATCCATTTCCTGGTGTGAGCAGGATACAGGCTCGGTTTTCAAATGTCTGTGCCCAAATTCTGCACATACAGGCTACTGTGTAAACTAACTATGCTTTTGATCACTTAACATAGATAATTCCCAGTGAAAAATGCATATTGAAAATACAAAGCTGGTAAGTGTTTTGGCAACAACTCATTAACACCAGTACCAATGTGTCTTGGGGGTCTAGAGCTGAGCTGGCCCAAGACATCAATAAATGGATAGTTTCATTAATCAAAATGTGAAGTTCATTCAGATCTGCTTTCTATACTTTTATTAGGTTTTATAAAGGCTAATCTGCTTTTTCATTGTAAGTCACCCTCCTTGATCAGCTCTAACTGACAGTTTCTGATAAGGTCATAGTCTCCATCATATGCAGCTATTTGCATCTTGCTGATGTCTGTTCAGGTCACAAGCACACTGAACACTCTCTGCAGAGTTAATGAAAGCAAAAACATATTTGGATTTCAGAGTTTTGACAAAAACTTATGGGGAAAAAAATCACACTTTCTAAACAACTTAAATAGTTTTTTATTATGTGTCAGAGTTTTTAGGAATATATAAAAGTTCTTGACATGCTACCAGTACTGCTTTTTGGATCTGTTTATCTGTAACTTGGGGATGTCTTTCTACTTTATGTAAAAATCTATAGCTTTCTGGTGGGGGAACAGAAGCAACAAAAACCAATGAGATAATTAATAGATAACTGTTCTACATCACAGTAAATAGCTTTTCTCTGTACAAAATTGTTAGCCAACTTCTAAACTTGTCCATCCCCCAGATGAAAGAAATCTTACAGAAAGACTTGAAATGGCAGTGAGATGGTCTGTTAAACAAGCTGATGCACTGGCTCTCCTGAAAACCATAACAAATCTAAAATATGTCCTCAATTCAAGACAAATCTGAAATTCCCAGGGAACAGTGTATGATATGTATTTCTTTTGTTACTTTCATTATGGGAACTAGTAAATAATATTGTATTTTAAAATAATAATTTCCCTAAAGTAATAGCAAAAGGGGAAAAAGATAAATTTATTTTTCCATAAAAAAGAAAATTGAAACTCAGATCCACATACAGTTATACATGGGAAAAAGTTAATAATGAATGTATTCAGAATTCTTTACCAAATTTCATTTATTTATAAATCCATCCTAAAATGCAGAGAAGCTAAGAACCCTTGGGACCATTTTGATTGCTCATATTCAAATTAGGAAAAGACAAGTAAATATGTGTTATGTATATATGCATACATATTCAGATATTCAATTGTATTGCATAGCTTTTTCACAGGAGCTTATTCTGCAAAGGGATTTGTGAAAACAGTCACAATTTTGTGAGTACAGATTTGACGATTTGCTTGTAAAGTAACCAAAACAAAAGGAAGCTGCTCTTTTTAATGCTAAATTTTCTATATATCTCTGGATATATTTTGAAGTGGAAAATATATTCTCATAGATTGTCTTCTTTCCCTTCTTGGTTAAAAAAAAAAAAAAAAAAAAAAGTCTGAAAAAATTTAATAGCCCTAGTTGAAAAAAATATTCCCCTATTCATTACTATTCACTGATGGGTATTAAAGTCATTGATATCCAATAACAATTTTATGAATAAAATATTCAAATGAGGAAGTTTGATTACCTTTCAACCTCAGTCACCATCATGATTTCAGCAAGACTGAGCAGAGGTGAAAGCATCAGTTCACGCTGAACTTGTGGCAGGATGGGGTCCAGAGAGGAGAGCAGAACTGTGATACAACTGCATATTAATCTCTACAACCAATGTGGTGATAGTAGCATGATCACTACTTTGAATGCTAAGACTGGAGCTTGGAAGGACAACTTCTCATTCAAGGTCTGTTTAACTATGGAACTTCTTCCCTAAAAGTGCATTTCTAGTAGTGAGAACAATCAACTACCAATGTTTTAAGAACATCATATAATTATCAGGTAAAAGCAAGGGCTCCAGGTGTGCTAGAAGCATTCACTTAGACAAGGAAGTGAGAGCAGCTATTAAAGGAGCTTGGTTTTTATTTCTTTACAATATAATCTCATTGCATGGAGAAGGTTTTCCAAATCCAAGAGAGATCATAATCTATATAACTGCTGCCAGGGATTTCTGTATGAGGTAGGTATTGACTGAGCTTGCTTTCTGATGAAGTGGTTGTGAAATTAAAGCTTGAATCTTGAAAATATTGATGTATTTTGACACCAGTGTTGGCCCTGAGGAGGTATGCTGTTTCTCAACTGGCAAAGGAGACCACCATTCTCAGAACTGTTGTCATACAAAGCAAAGTTCAGCTACCACTATCAAAAAGCTCAGCTAACTCGTACTTCTCATCACTAGAAAATGATTGAAGATCACTTTGTCTTCAGGAATCCTTTGTTCATAGAGTGCAATTTTACTAACAGGATGACCTTTTTAAATGATGATCTTTATCCATCATTTTACTCAGTGTGTTTCAGGACCCTGGTTGTTCTTTGCAGACAAACACAAACAAGCATAGGCAAGCGTCACAGAAGGATTTAGATGAAATACAAACTCCTGGAAAAAACACTGCAGTTCCCTGTAAAATACACAGAAAAACACTGATGCCTTAGGATGGGAGCAGGGCATCCATCCTCCATTGAATGAACGAATCGTAAATATTAAGGATGAGTCTTATAACACTGCTACTTCTGCTGTACAATACCCAGCCTCTGTATGGGTGATGGGTGTTCAATTATATTTCAGCCTGAGACAGTGAGGTAGGAGCACTGCATTAAAAAGAAAACATATTAAGACAGGTGTTTATATAATATTAGCTGTTCTGAGATGATCTCCATTTCCGCTCTGAACAAGAGAACTATCTGCTATTCAGCCACACTGTTTTGCAGCAAATACATTACCTACAGGTTCAGAGGAGCTTGACCTGATGGCTGTATGCAAGCGACAATCTGGCAATATCTTCTAGATCTGATCCCACAGGGGCCTTAGGTGGTGAGACTTTAGCTGTACTTAGGGGCAGGCTGCAACTATCTGACCGGGAACGTTTTGGGTACATGAAAAGTAGATCTAAGCACCTGGAGGGCCTTAGGGAGCTATCCAGGGAGTTAACTGCATGACGTCTGTTTTGGATAACAATTTATTTTTCAGGTGCCTTAAATTCCCCTTCTGCCCTTTTCTGGGATCGGTGTGGGATCTAAACCTGAGACTTGTGTTTCTTAAGGTTTCAGCATCACATCATGCAAGCCAAGACTGATGAATGCTTAGCACTACCATCCAGAAGCTTTTGCTTAAATTTTTTGATTGCATTCCCAACTGTGCGGTCATAAGACATAGCAGGGGATTCAGATGTGCTCTTCAGCCACCAGAGACACACTTGGGTGAATTACTAATCTCCCCAGACACCTGCAATGCAGATAATGACTTTTGTATGTACAGCCTGATCATCCTCCTGGGTAAATCGGATCATTCCTTGCTCTGCTGTGGCAGGAGGATTTTAAGGCCGCTAGTCTGAAATTCCCCTCTTGGCATGACTAGGTCCTCCAGATCACTCACACCTGTGCTGCCTTTTAACAGCCATTCCTTCAAAAAGGGATAAATGATGAATTCAGCAACATTAGGTTAAGCTGATAGAACACACAGACATATGCAGTCCAAAATAATCCTTTGAAGCAGCAGCTGATTTACGATTCATGGTATAAAGCCTGATGGCTTGGCTGCATGAGAATTCTAATTGTTGTGGGTTTGCCCTGTTCTTCTAGCTACAGGCCAGCATTACTGCTGAAGCTGGGAGACCCAGCTTTTAGTAAAAGGAACAATTCAGAAACATCAACATACACATAGATAGGAGATGTTCCTCTACAACTGGCAGGATGCTGGCCTCTTCTCTCTGTGAGTGATTGTCATTATCTTTGCCAGGAACTCCCTCTGCTTCCAGCAGCAGCCCAGTGCTTTGCTGGGATTTATTCCCAGCTGTGTGAGAGCACACCTGCAGCACACCATGCTGTCCTCAAATAGCACCATTAAGTCCTGCAGATGTTGTACTCTTGTGTTTATAGAGAAGCAAACACTGGGGAAGGCTAAAGCCATCTCCAGCAAACACACACCCCTAGAAAGGAATGTCCTAGAAGTGCCTTTTTCTGTGTGTGACTGTAAGTCTGGGTGCATGAAGAGCCACCTGAAAACAGCAGGCCAAAGAGGGGAAAAGGCTGAGAAAGTGGTGTGTGAAATCTCTGCAGAGTGCTAGGCTCTGAGGCCGTTGAGTCTCCAGGAATCGATAAGCTCACACCACCAAGAGACAGCTGAATTTGCACAAGGCCATCAACACACATTAGTGTCAACAGTGATTTGTATAAGCCAGTCTGCATCCACAAGGGCAATGGCTGCTGTATACAGATGAAGTCTACATGACGATGGACCCACCTCATAGAACAAAGGACTTCTGAGACACTTTCCAGAATCTGACCTTGAAGCCACTAGAGTGGCAGTCCAGCCCTCCACTTCTGAATGTACAGCTGGAGCTGGTCTCCCAGCTCTTGCTCCTACTGGGTATCAACGACGACAGTATGAGTGAATTAGATCCCCTCCATCCCCTCTCAATGAAAAAGGAGCTTTCAACAGGAAAAATGAGGTGTCCAAACCTCTACATTTGCTCAGAAAATAGAATGATGACTGGTCACAGTTCTTATAGCTCCACTTACATATGGTAAAATACCGTGCTTGGACTACATTTCCTCTTTACCTTTTGAAGAAATTTGGTGTCCTGTAACTTTATCACTGTGTCAGAAATGGAGGATCCTGCAACTGAGGTTGTGGACAGTCTCCTTTACTTTGAAGAGATAAACCTTTCAGCTTTATCTTTCTTGTGCAAGCTTTATGTTTCTTGTTGCTCAGGTGTTCTTTGGCAGGGTGAGAAGATTTTGTGGGTTACAAGTCAAGCATATGAGAGTGAAGGAGAGATAAATCAGTATTGAGCTTTCCTTATACCTCAAGGAACTTAATTTCTGCTAAAGCTCAGACAAGACCCAGGGGTGAAAATGAAAGAGACCACCTTAACAATGAGGCAACCTTAAAATGAATAAGTAACCTGAATGAGCATTTTAGATTTGCCTTTCAAGTAGCCATCAATACAGTTCAGACAAAAGTGTCTTTTAGGCTTCCCTTAAAATAGCAGTTTTCTCCTGCTCTATTCCTAGCCTTGGTGCTGTTCCTTTTGTTTGAAAGGGTTTTTGCAAACTTATGCAAGGAGGGAACATGGTCCATTCTAGTGATGCCTTTGTCTTTTCAAAGGTCCTTGTATTTGTCAAGTATAAACCAACAACTGACAGAGGTGCAAAGACCATCTATCTTCTACTCTGAATAAATCACTTGAAACTAGAGAGTGTTTTCTTTGGTTTCCTCTTTTTTTTTTATAAAAGTTCCTATGCTAGCTTTTCTTTTAAAGTGCATTTTGAAGAGGAGGTCATCTTCAGAGAGTTCTGTATGAGCTTATTTCATGTTTGTTTATCAGATGTTTTCTGTAAGAAACTGCTAATTAATTACTAATTGACAAAAACGAAGTAGGCTGCCAGCATTCCCTGAAGCAGCAAGCAGCAGCTGAAGCCAGTACTTTGAGGAAGAAGTTTTTTTGGGGACTGTTGGTCTTATGAATACTTTGACACAACAGGTCAATTGCTTCTTCTCAGGTGGAGCTTTGTACCTTCTTCCTCTAACACAGCCTAGACTATGTTAATAATATGGGCACCTCCCTGCATATTATTAACCTCTAATTCACTCAAGTAGTTTGCTGCTGAAGGAATCAGAGTTTTGGTGAAAGGTAAGGTTTTGATGTGATTTCTTTTCGTGGTATCATTTTGACTATTTCATCCCATTGACCAAACGGGGACGGTGGTAGTCAGTCAAATATTTCCATGGCTGATCTCTAGCCTGTGGCAAAAACCTTCCAACAGTACAAAAGTCACTTATTTAAAAAGTGCATTTTTATTTTTTTATTGAGCATCCTTTCCTCTCCAGTAGAATATAATGACATGAAGTCACTCTCATCAGCCAGGCTCAAGAGGAACAGAAACCTTTCCAAGAACAGCTGTTCCTTCAGTGTAGAAACATCTGCTGAAGTATACCATGGGCTCAGCCTTTTTTTTAAAAAAAATATTTATTTATTTATTTTTATTTAATAGGGATGGAATCAGTGCCATAATAAATTGTCACAGGTTCATCAGCCATCCTAAAAGTAAATCCTATCTCTATTTTCTGTCTTAAGAAGTGGTTTGATTTTTTAGGGTAAAATGAGAGGTCACTGCTTTGAGGAAACATTCTGAGGTACTTTATCTGCCTCATCAACACTTAGTTTCAAATGTCAAGAGGACCTAGTCATGTGGTAAAACCACGTAGGTACTTTGTGAATAAAGATGTAACTATACGTATGTTTAAGTAGCCATTGGATCAGGGCCAAAGAGTGAATCTGTTGACTTCCAGGTTTTAAATGAAAGTGGAGAACTGAGGGAATGATCAAGCATGACACTTATTTAGATGTGTATGAGAGAGTCTTTTCTGATATGGTAACCAGGCAAAGCAATAATTCCTGAAGATTTTACCTGAAAATAAACTTCTGAACTTACACTCCTGAAATGCAAAGGCAAACTTTCTCCTACAAATTTTTGCTTCTTTTTTTTTTTAACTTTCAAAGTCAGGCAAATTGCTTGTCAAAATGTCATATCAAGAGAAAAAATAAAATTTCATTTAAAGTGTTTAAGAATGCTCCTGAATTTCTTTGAAAAGCTATTTTTTATGTGACAAAGATAAAAAATATAGCATGAATTTACAAAACATTTTCATAAGCCTGTATCCATATTACTTTTGAAAAAAAAAAAAAAAGTAGTTGAATACAATTTTTACTTCCAGATTCAGCTTTATTTTAAAACTACTCAGTATTTCTCACTACTAGTCCCTTTTTTTTCATTCACATAACTTTTCTAGAATTTGAGCACTTTAACTGAAATTCTCTTTTTAAGCATCTACCAAAGACTGAATATTTTAATTTAATTTATGACAAGATACTCTACCCATTTTTTGTAAGATGCAGGTTGGTGTAAAGTGCACTATCCTGATTACCTAAAAAATGTTGGCATTGTGGTTTAGGTTTTTGTTTGTTTTGCAGCAAATTATTGAAACATTGAAAGTAAGACACTGGGGGTATACCTTTTTTATCACTACTCACGTGTTTTGTACGGATTGAATACTTACTCAGGTTTGCTGGATAGATTTCCCTGAAGGAAAACTAAATAAGTAAATAAAGCTAAGCAGGACATTCCCCAGGGTAGCACACTGTCAGGTGCACTTCGTTTGGATGGAGAATTAAGAGGGGCATTTCCACCCTTGTTATCCTGTTAATCCCAGTAGCCAAAATTCAGCTAGGGCAGAACTGCCTAGTAAATAGGGGCAAAGAGCCAACACTGGGAAGCTATGAGTAGAGGGGAGAAATATGTCTCTATAGTGCCAGGAAGTTCCCCTTTCCTTGGGAGAAAATCTGGAGTTTCCCAGGCTCATCATTTCTTCCTCCTAGCAAACTCCTGTGTTCACAGAGTATCTCTTGCCCTCTCTAGGGCTGGTTCTCAGGGAGGATGACAGTGTGTTACTGAGGGTTCATTAGCTCAAGCAGCAGTGAATGAGTACCAGCTGGGACTGGTACTCATCAATATGATGGCATTTTGGGATTTTCTTCAGTTTGTTCCAACAAACAAGAAAAATATGACATGCCCACATCCTGTAACTCCTTTATATTAAAGAGCTACTGTGTATATTTTCTTCTTTTTTAATAGTGAGAAAACATTTTTTAAAAGTATGGAGAAATGTGGATGAAAGGACAATATTTAGAAGTTGCATTGTGCATGGTCATTGCAGTTTTTAACCTTAGGACTCCTGCCTCATGTGCTGCCTGGTGTGGTGCTAGTTTGGGAATTAATCAGGATCTGTTTGAACAAATCCTGCTTAATTTGTTCTAGAACATGAATATTGAACAAAGGATCAGTCAGGTTACCAAATGAGAGGTGTTATCATATGACAGTGAACACTGTCCCAGAAACCAGAGCCTATTTTTAATTTCCTCATTGAGGTCTTGTGTGGCCTGGATAGATCAGGTAAACCAATGTTTTCACAGACAGTCTCTGTATTACCTGTTTCTGAGCTATCTGACTTAGTAGCTCTGGTTTATTAAAGCACAGAGAAATCACAGCTGCAGCTGGAGTCTTTGCAATTTGTATTATTTTAAACATTTTTATTTCTAAGTAACACAAAGCTCTCTGGAAATTCAGGTCCTACTGCTTCAAACAGGACATTAAAATTAATAAATATTTATCTTTAATCTCTCTGTGCCTAAATTCTCCCTTTTATATTGGGAATAACAGCATCTGTGTGTATCCTCCCTGCCAAAACACACACACAGAAGGAAAGGAATTATCCTGATGTGAGAACAGGGATCAAATTGCATCTATAAAATGTAAGACATATATTTTACATGCAAAGGAACTCCTGGTCCTCCCTGTCTAAAAGATAAGATTGCAGTTGTTATCCAGGATAGGAATTCGGAGAAACTGAAGGAAAGCTCAGTTCTTCAGGCTGTAAGGTGATTCTCTGGCAGGTTCTGGATGTGACCATTTGAGTCTGTTGAAATTAATACAAATCTATTGACTTAGTAGACCTGGGTTCAAAGAAGGGAAGTTTCTTTCTAACCTTTCTGAATTTCTGTTTACTGAAATGGCTCAATGGGTTCATGTTGGATATATTCTTTTAATGAAACATTTGATTCTGTATGATCTATCTCAAGATGGCTACAATGGTGCAACGACAAGGCTTTTTAAGCTGCCTCTAGAGAGCACTTGATGTAATGTCTCGATTCATTACTTTCTGTTATGAACCCATGTGCTGTCACAATAGTCACATAACAAAGAAGAAAAGGCGTCATTCCGCTGTGCTTACCAAAGCTGCATGGCACTTCACTCTGAGCATCTAACTATTTTCTGAATAAAACAGGGGACAAAAAAAAAGATCTAGAGAGATACTTTACCTGTTTTGGAAGAGAATGGTTGCATGTTGACGTTGCTTAATGAGCATACTTTATAAAGATGGGTTTAAAATACTTTATTGACTACACTGGAGTTCAAAATCACTGGTTAATCAACAGAACAGGCATTTGGGTAACAGCCACCTGATAAGCAATATTTGTCTTCAGAAAGCTGAACCTAGTAAAGAGGATTAAAGTTTTACAGAAGTTGCCTGCTTTGTTTCATGATTGCTCTTTGCTTTGGGCTACTTGCAGTTCAGGGAGTATATGATTCATCTTCATTCTTCCCATACCTCTACTTTGTAAAAGAGCCACTGATTCACTCTGTGAAGCTCAGTTAACACCTAATGCCTTGTCTTACACTCTGCTAATATACAGTAGTGTTCAAGCAGTGTTGAGGGCAAGGAAGCAAGAGACCACATCACTTCAGTCAGCACAAAGGCGGAAAAGAAATTCTTTTGTTGCCAACAACTAGAAGAAGAAAGAGTAATAGACATAGCTGAAAGCAAAGGGGAGAAAAACATGTGCTCTGTTTCATTACAGGCTGCAGTATCAGGAACATAAAATATAGATTTTCCTTCCTCTGAAGCAGAATGGTTGACTCTGCATGTTAGGTTTATCTTCACAATGACTTTGCAAAGCCTTGTAGGCTGTTTGCAAAATCCAAATAATAACAATGCAGACCTAGGATAATTTTAGCTGTGTTGTTGAAGGTTGAATGATTTTGTCTGGCCAAAAGTCTACTTTTTTTGTCCTAACTCTGTCATAAACAAAAGCTCAGTTTTGCAAGATCAGGTTTACTTGGTAACTGAGTTCTATTTTGACCTGAACTACGCAATCCAGAAAAGATTCAGATTTACCTTAGGTTTGCCATCCCTCTGATATACATTTGTTTGTGATAAGGGAATCATAATGCTCTAGTAAAATAGTTTAATGGTGTTTTACAAACTAGAGACATGCAGATGTACTTGTAGGTCCATATTGACATGCCTCTGATTTTGTACTTGAGTCTTAATCTCAAGCTGCTCACATTGTCTATATGATTGTGTTCATTTTATGTCTGTTTTGACACAGAAGATTTTCTATTGCTAAGGGCCCTTGAGCGCAGAAAAAATTGTCATTGCATGCAATATGGATGGTTATGTTTCAGTTGCTTACTCCTTGTTCTCCAGGTCTCCAGTGAGGTTCTGGTATCCTGGTCCCTGCACCTCATTATGGCCTTTCTTGCATGAAACCCCAGTGGCAGTGCTGGATATCTTCTCAAGAGATTGCATGTACTGCAGTGGGAGCACATGCTGGAGTAACCTGCTGGTTTGAACAACTGCAGACCTGCAGGACAAGGATTTCATAAGGCAGGAGGAGACAGGGTGAGTGGGCAGCCACCTTGTGTCTTCCAGGTGGTGATTTATACCAAGTTATTTTCTGGCATAAATAGATGCAGAGAAGTAGAAGACATCAGCTGTAGCAGGTCATTCTCCTATGCCACCTTGTTTTCCCAAGAAATAGTTGCAGTGATGCCGTTCATCCTCAGGTTTGATGAATTTGATCTAGGTAGTCAGATGGACGCAGAATTTTCACTCAGCTTTATTACGTTGCCCACTGTAAATAATCAGGGTGTTGAGGTTAACTTTCTGACCAGATATCATACTTGGATCAACTGTTCTGGACTGGGACCATCTTTGTTTTTTCTGAGTAAAACGTCTATTTCATGCTGCAATTTTTTAAAAGTACAGTTTTCAACACTGTGATGTGGGTCCTTGTTTCACATACCTACTTGGAACAAATTGTGTTAGGGATATTTAATGAGTTATAGCTTTTATCCTGATGTTTGATGCTTTGTATACAATCAGTTCATGACTATCAAAACATTTAATGAAAGCATATTCAGATTTTCTGCTTTTATCATTTGTGACACTGTGTTTCCATATGCTTGAGATGTACTGCGTCTGCTCCTTTTCCTATGTGAGTGGCAGTTTTACAGTGCACAGAGCTGCTAATAAAAGGTTGTTGTTGACAGTTTAGGCATAATATGAAGTTCTTACAGCTTTTAAACATGTAAAGATGTTTAATTGGTTTTTAATTAGCATTTTTGTGCTTAACTTTTAGTAGAATTTTTAAAAAGGTATTATCTTTTAAAGCAAGCTGGAATAATGATCTCTAACTGTGGATGATCCAGATGCTAGATGATTAATTTGCACTGCTGTGCAGCTACTACCTTATTCTTTTAGGAGTAATGCTAAGAGAGTTGTGTAGAAAAAAAACAATCAAACAAACAAACAAAACCCACCAACCAACCAAAAAACAGAAATAAAGAAATATAAACCATAAAATTACCCATTAGGAGTACAATATCAATTAGAAAAAATCCTGCAACAGTACCAGAAGCAATGGACAAAGCTGAGTCTAAAACTTAGACTGGCAGGACTGCATGGGCTATGAACCAGTAACTATACTCAGCCAATCAAAGCTGACATAAGAATTTTGTCTTGTTGGTGTACCTAATATTACATTAAAAAAAAAAAAAAAAGAAAAAAAGAAAAAAAATAATAAAAAAAGATCTTGATTTGACCATTTGTAGTCTCCATGTGGTGTTGGCACTTTTAAACTGTTCAGGGCTGACATCCCCACTCTGCCCCTGTGCTTTTCTTCATCTACCCAGCATGTGTGGCACATGCAAGAGCAGCTTAGACCTGCTGTGCACTGTGCCAAGTCTCTGCAGTTGGGACAGCCACCCAGAACCAGCTTTAATGCCACATTTTCTGAGCATCTGCACACCTTTCTGCACATATATTTCATGTAATCTGTCTGAAGAGCTGTTACTGGTTATTTGCTTTCTACCCAAATGGCTGTAAACTGAGAGACGTGGTGGAATCCTGCATCTATCATTTTTCTTCCTGGTGGAATCCAGGCCCATCATTTTTCCAGCAAAAGTTTTTTCTTTGTCATAAATCACTGCACTTGCATTTCCTGTTTAACCTAAAAATATAGAAATAAGAACCATAAGTGGCATATTAGGTAAGAGACAAATTCTCTGAGAAGTAGTTAATGGACATGCTTAAACGAGTTCAGTAATTAAAAGCAAAGGTATCAGATATCACAGAGATAAATAACAAAATGGAAAGGAGTAAACTAGATGTAAATCAGTCAGTGACTGTTTCATCAGAGAGTAGGAATTTTTTCATAGGTACTTTTTTGTTGCCTCTGCATGCCAACATGACATGGGACAACTTCTTTATGTAGCCTAGAAATGTGGAAAACCTTGTTTGGAAATGGAAATATGAACCATTTTGTTAGGTGTTTTGAAATAAGTTTGCTTTTATCAAAAAATAATTAACTTTATTGTCTTTGGATTCCTGAATAGTTTTAAGTGAAGCTAGAATAATGATTTTAAATTTATCATTTTTAAAACACTGAAGTGTGTGAAAATTCTAAAGGTATCCACAACTCAACTGTAGAACATTTTATAATGCCACAAAATTAGAAAATGTTGAAAATCACAGGAAGAATAAGCCAATGTACTCTTACCTCAACAGTAGGTTTGGCAGTAGAAGCATCAGTAACACAAGGACTGCAGAACAAGTATGGTAGTAAGAGTGGGTGCAGGGTGGAAGAATTAAGCTTTAATGCCCATTGATGCATTTATGCAAACCTTATAATGAAATTCCTTTGCACTACATCTTCTGTAAGAAGGTTATGACTTTTTGGGTCACATTGAGATCAGTCTCTCAACAATAATTCTTTATTTCCATTTGAATTTTCTTTACACAATTAATTAAATATCATATAGACCTATCAGGTCACATAAATTCCATAATGCTTTAGAAATAAATTGCAAAATTAGATTACTTATTTCTAAGCAATTTCAAATCATTTTATTCTAAATATCATCTGGACCTCCTTTCATTACAGTTATTCAAAGACATATATATTTATGCTATGTTGCTTTATGGCTAGTAGCAGAGACGCAGGCCTAAAACATAAAAGTGAAATATATTGCTGTGGGTGTTTTTTAAAAGACCCTTCTTTTTATTCACCATCTGTCACATTGTTTCACAGCCAATATCCAGCAGTGAGTTTTATAACTGTTTTGGAATTAATGGGGTATTGAAGAAGCAATGAACATTTTCATGGTTATTTAACTTGTTGCTTTATTTCTCCTTTTGCATTAGTGTTATCTTGCAGCATCCATCATTAATAATAAGCATAATAAGTGTGCTAGATGCAGCATACATTCCTAATAATAATAATAATAATATAGTACACCACAGACTTCTGAAAGAATGGGACAAAGCCATTTCAGCTAAAACTTCCAGCATGTTTTGTTCTCTTGAGGCTGTGACAGAGCAGTATGTGGCTTCTTGGGAGCTAAAGAAAACCAGCAACACCTCTTGTATTGAACACTGCAGTTCCAGGTCCATGCCCTGCCCTCCTCCTCCAACCACAGCCAGTACCAACCCAGATGTTGTACCTGACAGGTTATACAAAACCTGAGCATCTTTATATAGTGAAGCTCTTCCAGCACTCTTTAGCAGAATTTTTCTGCTTATTCTTATTATTCCAGATTTGTTGATTAAAATAAAAGGAAATGCAAAATCATGACAGCTGATGCATACTAAGTTGGTATAGCACCAAATAATAACAGTAGTTATTTGAAGCCTTGCCAATAAGAAATGATATCTCTAAGGAGTATGAAAGACTGGATTTTGAGTAGTGATTGTACACGTTATAAGTTACCAAATTTTCCTAAATTGTCCTGCCCTTTTCTTTTCATAATGCCTTCAATTTCTACATTGAATTTCTGAGTGGCAACAGACAAATCAAACATTTCTGTCTTCAGTCATTCTACCTGCTTTACCCACTAGCAGAATCTGATAGGTACCTTGGTGTTAGTCACAGTAGCTCCAAAAATATCAGCAAGCCTTTGGAGTTGCCATCATTTTTTGGGATTTGGAGAATAACGTTTAAAAATATTTTCAAAGTACATTCAGACTTTGTGAGATTCATAGTAGCAAACCATCTGAGATGATTGAAAGGTATTTTGCTGAAAGATGGCCAATGCACTGTTAGAACATACATCACCTTCTCCGGCTAAAAGTAGAGTTTTTTACCCTAGAAAACCCTTACTCTATTTTTTATAATACTATGTGTCTGGACTCCAAAATATCATCAAAAGTTGCAAATTCTCTGTCTTTCACAGTGCAAGGTAGTCTTGTTAAATACAAATCAAATAGAAGACTTTTTTTGCCTGCAGTTACTGGGAATTTTCACAGCTCTCCATCATGTGAAGAAACCATGTGAACAGTGTGAAACTGGGAAGCGTTGGATTTTCCTCTGCCTTTAACAAACAATTCAAGTAACAGTCTTCGTGCGTGTGCTTGCGTTCCTGCAGTTCAATAAGCAAAATTTAATTATAAAAACCTGATACATAGAAAATGTCTTATTATGCTACCCATAAAACTGTCCAAATCCACTAAAAGATGATCTGCTGAAGGGGTTGGCTTCGTTGTTAATTAGAATCTTCTGTTTAAATGATTGAGAACTAGAAGTCTGTTCCACAGAAATTTCTGTAGAATAGAATTCCAGTGTTACAAAAATTGCAAGATCCATAAAATCATGAATGGCACAGTGAGAAAGTGAATCAGGAACTGTTCATTTCTGTCTCTCCCAGCAAAAGAACAGGAGGCATCAAAGGAAACCAAATGAAGACAGATTCAAACCAAGCTTACAAAAGCTTGGGATGTGGCTGGTCTGACTGCAGAGTGCTGTGACGCCAGTTTACGTGGACTCTCAGAAGACTGGACAAGTCTAGGAAAAAGCAACTCATTAAGGGTTACTGAATACACAGAAACCACACTGGGCTTGTAAGTCCTGAGACCCACAACTGTGCAAGGCATACTCATGCACATGCTCACCTATGTGTATTAAAAATATATTATTTTAACCCTGGGCAGGAACAACCCCAGGTTCCAATATAAGTTGGGGAATGACCTGTTGGAGAGCAGCATAGGGGAAAGGGACCTGGGGGTCCTGGTGGACAGCAGGATGACCATGAGCCAGCACTGTGCCCTTGTGGCCAGGAAGGCCAATGGCATCCTGGGGTGTATTAGAAGGGGGGTGGTTAGTAGGTCGAGAGAGGTTCTCCTTCCTCTCTACTCTGCCCTGGTGAGACCACACCTGGAATATTGTGTCCGGTTCTGGGCCCCTCAGTTCAAGAAGCACAGGGAACTGCTGGAGAGAGTCCAATGCAGGGCAACAAAGGTGATTAAGGGAGTGGAGCATCTCCCTTATGAGGAAAGGCTGAGGGAACTGGGTCTCTTTAGCTTGGAGGAGACAGAGGGGTGACTTCATTAATGTTTATAAATATGTAAAGGGTGAGTGTCACGAGGATAGAGCCAGGCTCTTCTCGGTGACAACCAATAATAGGACAAGGGGCAATGGGTACAAACTGGAAGACAAGAGGTTCCTCTTAAATATGAGAAGAAACTTCTAGACAGTGAGGGTGACAAAACACCGGAACAGGTTGCCCAGGGAGGTTGTGGAGTCTCCGTCTCTGGAGACATTCAAAACCTGCCTGGACACATTCTTGTGTAACCTCCCCTAGGTGTTCCTGCTCCGGCAGGGGGATTGGACTGGATGATCTTTCAAGGTCCCTTCCAATCACTAACATTCTGAGTCTGTGTATGTCTGTATTTTCCTTCAGTCACTTGCTCTGAGGCGCAATCACAAAGGGGATATCAAGTTGTCAGGACCTTCAGTCTGATCTGCTATGGACCTTCATTCTTATCTTCCTTCTGTTAATTCCAGATTACAGTGAAAACGCTGACAATGCAAAACTTTCAACAAGCTCAAGTATGAGCTCTCTTATAGAGACAATTTTTTTTTTATTTTTTTTTTTTTTTTTAGTATAAATCTCTCTATATGTCATATATAGAGGGTTTTTTCATAGGCAAAAAGAATCCATGCAGGTGAATAATAATAATTTCTAAAAACCCTGTAGCAACACAGAAGCATTTTATTTTCTCATATTCAAGGAGCTCTGATTAATTTTGCTTAGACTCACATTCAAATGCATTAGGTTGTATGCCTATAACATTAGGTATAAAATGAAAATCAGCATTAAATACAGTTTTATTTTTTTATTAAAATGGATCAAGATGATGAAGTAGAAATGAAAACTTCCAACTATCATTTCAAGCCCTTTCATTATAACCAACTTACTTCCATTCCACATTTAAATTTTGACAATACTGCACATTTCATCAGAATGGTTCAGTGTTGATATGCTTTGGATCAAGCTAATTGTCAGGGTTCACCTTTTGAGAAACTGTGTTTGTGGAGGTGCTAAAACTGCCTAAAATGGAACATGCCATTTGTGTCCAACTTGGAAGTGCTCTTTCTTTTAGGAGAGATGGGGCAAGAGATTTTTCAGGTTGTGATTCAGTGCAGGAGCCTAACTTGAGTGCTCTGAATTACTTCTTGGATCCTCCCCACCATTTGGTAGCTATAAAGCGAGATTAGTCTCCTAAACCTTGGCACATGAATTAAGTCATTCACGTGAATACTCCTTTGTGTAATTTTCTTTAGTTGCTTCACACCATGCTTATGTGTTTCACAGGCTACATTGCCACAGGCTTTGCTAATATAGAGTCTATAAATGATTATAATCAGGATTACTGCAACAAGGGTCCATAAATCCTCCACGGCAGGACTCTCCAGCTGTGCCTATTCAACTTGCATTGCAATCAGGCCTGATTCTTGCCTTGAATTTTTAGGTCATATAACAATACAGGAAATAATAGTAATAGCCTCTGGCCACTGCCTGCAGATGCTGAACCCAGAAGCAAAGCTCTGCAGGCAGGAAGTACTAAAATACCTAATTTTTCTAGGACAGCAGTGACAAACTACTAAGCTCATATGTTCCCAGCCCAAAAACGCACAAAGGAACCCTGTACAAGAGGGAACAATAATCAGACACCAACTTGGCTGAAAGACTTCAACTAGTTTCAGTTCCTCACTAAGTTGCAAAAATTACCATGGCTGCTGGGATATGGGGAACTGTGGCAGTTCTCCAGTGTGATACTGAGTGAAAAGATATTCACACATTTTTACTATGTTATTTGGAAAAATCTTTAGTGCTGAGTAAGAGTGCTTTTTGTTAAGGCTGTTCCGACATCTGCTTGCAACTTGTTCATTCAGATGTAGCCAGCAGGTAAAAGAATACTCATCTATCAGCCTCTGGCTTTCTTTGTCAGGTATGAATAAAAAACAGATAATAATACGTACAATGATGCTTCTGGTGGGATTAGCCAGAACTTTCCTCTATTTCAAACCAGGCAATCAGCAGTCTTCTCCTACAGCTCTTTCTAGATCAACAGAGGAAGTTCAGCAGGCAAGGATGAGACTGTCAGCTACACAGAGCAGAAAAAAGAAAAGATCTGAAAAAAATTGCATGTTTTAAGATGACACTAAACTATTTTTCCTAAAAATCAGGACAGAAAAGGGAACAGTTTTTTTCTAGGTTGTAGCCTACTAGCACCTCTTCAAGCATCTTTTTCACCCTTGCAGGAGGAAAGATTCTCTTAGTTGTTATGGCTCCAAGCAGAGCTCTGCTCTTCAGCAGCTGCAGGCTGAGAGTAATGCACAAGAATCCACAGACAGGCAGAAAACTTGCAACAGTAGCAGGTGATTTGCAAATCAGCTTCCAGTATCCTGGATTTACTGTCATATTTAAGAAAGAAAAGCATTTGTCTCCATCTCATGACAGTTGTAGAAGACAACATAATTCACTTTCTGGTGGCTTCTGCGAACTTTTTTTTTCTTCATTTGCCACACTCATTTCCATCATCTAAAACTGGCCATACATCCCCAACTGAAAACAAGTTAGAACTTCTCTATAAACTTCAGACAAATCTACTGAGTTGTCTTAGTTTAGAAGGACACTAGCAGGCCCCTCATTACAATGTTATTTTTTCAGCATGGAGCATGATCCCAGCTGTCCTTAGCAGAAACTGAAATATGTGGATCATTTCCATTTGAAGAAAGTTCTTGCAGGACTGAATATTATTGCACATCTTTAGTGTGAGTAACGGATTTGGCACACTGCTGGGCTCCAGAGGTCATCTCAATGGCTGTTGACAAGGAGTTCTGTGTTGCCTTGCTGTGAGGATATTCTTCTGAGTCATTAATCTGTTGACAATATTTTCCACTACCTTAACTTTCCTTTTCATCTCTTAGTGTGTTACACAGCAATTTTGCTTTATGCCCCTGAAGATGGTAGCTACTGTCTGTGTTAGCAAAAAGGTCTAGCTCAACATTGACTGGTTTTGTCCTCAATACTGTGACTTTATGAGACCAATTCAGATTTTCCCCTTCTTTCCTGGGCTGTGTGTTTCATATAGTAAGACAAGACAAGAACACCATGTCTGAACAGCACAAAATCACATGAATCCTTTCTCTGGGAGCCTCCAGCCCAATATGCAGAGAGAGATAGCAGCACTGACTGCTTCATGGAAGTGGGAGGACACTGGTCTGGCACTATGTAGAAAATTCCTAATACCTGAGCTGGTTACAGGTCACTCATGGATGCTATATTGATGGTCTTGATAATACCTTAATGCTTTATCCCTCCCCAGCTGCCAGAAAAATTGAGCATTTCAGAACACCGTCTTTCTAGTGAAACCTCAGCCCAGCTCCATTTTCTTTTTCTTTCAATAGAAACTATTTAATTTCAAATTTTATTTCATTCCATAGTAAGAAGCCTTGGAGAACAAACAAGACTTTGAATCAATCAAGATATTTCCAAGTACTGTTGTACCTAACAGTGATGGGTTAATGTAAAAGAAGTTTGGGATTTTCCTGCTTTTTGGTCAAACATTGAAAGGGTAATGGAAAACTAAATAATACTCCAATCAAGAAAGAATGGAGCACACCATTTCAGAATGTTCTATGCTCTTTCAGGTTTGGTTTTTTTTTTGGCAGAAACTTCTTGTTGAACACGTTGTTTCTCCAGAAAAATTGTTTAGTTTTCAGCAAATTGGTATGAGCTGGAGGAAAAAATGTCCACTGAAAAATTTCCGTCTGTTATTGGTCTCTTTCCCACTTGACAAGGACCATCTCTAAAGCAGCCATCCAGCTCTTCACTCACCAACCAAAACTATCCAGAGATATGTCAGTTTAATGCAGGCACAATTTCTTCCAAGTGTTACATTTTAGCCAGTGAGTAGAGGAAGAAAAGTGATAAGTTTGATTCATAGCATAATCTGCTGTTGATTTCATTATAGTGAATAATGTGTGATTTCATTGTAGTGAATAGTTACAGGTGAGACAAGTAATGAAAGTTTGAGAGGACTTTCTCCTACACTGATTACATTATCTTAACAGAAGGATGTTCCTCTTTAAACATGTCATTACATATAGCAGATTGTTTCATATTAGCCATTCATTTAAAATCTGTTCTGTCTTGAGGTTTGTCAAATAAATTTCCTTCAAATGCATTCAAGTGACTTATCAAACAAAATAAATCTTCTTTTTGTTCCTTTTTTTTTCCATTTAAGTTGTAATGCCAGAATCCTTGCTCTTTTCAGGCTTCAGAAGTTATATAGCAGATTGGAATGCTTCAGCTGTAGAAACAAGCTAAAATCACAACTGCTTCATTCTGAGGGATGTGTTTTAATAACAGTATGTTATCTGAAGTTGTCCACTGTCTGTAGATGTCAATAGCCTTGTTGGGATTTAATACAGATTGAAAGTCCAGCCACACATTTTCTTGATGTGTGTATTTACAAGTGTGAACTCATTTACAAAATAGGTCAAGAGTAGACAATAGCAGATGATATAGCTGCAGATCCTCATTAGCAATTTCTTGTTTAAACTACTGGATGTTTCTCTTCCTGCAAAGACAGAAGTGTGCTCCCCAACTGGGGACTTTCATGAAGTAGTAAAAAACTATATTTGATTTTTTAAATGTACATAAGATTCATAACTATATATCCTTGCAACAAAATACCACTGGAAGAGAAGAGTTTTATTTCTTACAAATAGATCATTGTAGAACTTGCTTTGCACACTAGTAACTACAATGAAATATATCTTCAAACCCCATACTTTTTTTCAAGTATAAATTCTGCTGTTTTATAAGTGGTGCTCATCTGTTATAGACAAAAAGAGCTGGAAGAATTTCTACTTTGAAGCTATATCCATTTTGCTCGCATGAGTCCAAGAACATTTGGAACTCATCAAGTCTACATCAAAGAGTTTTATCATGTTTGTGCATCAAAAAATGGTGACAAAGCAGCACTTTTTAAGAGCAAAGCCAGTAGCTTCATCTTCATCTTTATATTTGAACAACACTTTCAAAAGGAGGAAAAATAACAAGCAAATGAAATATTTTCTGCAAAGGAGATGATTTGCCTTTAAAATAACTTTTAATTTCAGCTGAAAATTAAATTCATTTATTTGAAATAAAAGATTCCAATTAGGAAGAGCAAAAGCCATTCAGCTTTCTAGGATTAATTTTAACTTTGAAGAACAATAAAATAATGTTTCTTTCTTGAAACATGAAACAATATTTCATCTATCTCCTTTTTTTTTTAAAAAAAAAAAAAAAGCAAGCTTTAATTGTCTCCTAATGCAATCTATAACCTAAACAGGCCATGCAAGTGCAAACATATGGTACTCTCCAGTATCTACTAAAGCAATATTATCACTCTAGGTCAAGTCACTGTCTTGTAAAGATCTTTTTGATTCTTGTGCATGGGAGGGCTACAGCTACTAATCTCCAAAGCTTTATCTTCCCCCAGAGAGACATACCTGGCACAAAATTGAGACAAACATCTCAGAGTATTCTTTTTTCCTCATTTTCCTTTCTCGTCCATCACTGTATTTTAAAGTCATGTCTGTATTATTGACAAAGTTTAGTGATGGCTTAGTTGGTTGGTTCAGGCAATCACTTTCAGTTTTAGTATCTATTGATGTCCATAAGGCAGTGCTATACAACACTTGGTTGTCATCTGTATGCTGAGTGGGCAAAGGTCCTGTTTGGCATCTGTCTCTAATCCCTAATGTCATTAGAGATCTCATGACCTTGACAGCAACGTGATGGTGAATAAATTCTGACAAGTTCCTCAAAGTCAGAAGGAAAGGCAGTCCTGGAAACCTTGTGCAGATGCTTAATATGCTTTTGCTGTCCTGAGAGTATTCATAAGCTCTGTTAGCAATTAAAAATGCTACAAATAAAAATTTGGAATTATTTATTGAATTAGATTGTTAAGTTTCTTACTCCAGCTGACATCTTCTTCTGAAGTGTTTTAACCAGAGATAAATTCAGAGACTTTCTGGAGTACTCATTTTGTCTCTTCCTTTTTCTTTTGGTTTTGCAGTAAAGATTAAATAGATTGCGATTCCTCAGCTTGGAAAAGGAAAGGCAGTGAAAGTTACAACACTGAGCTATGATTTCAGGAATAGTAAAGTGACGGTCATTAAGCAATGCTTATCCATTGTTTCCTGCAATATGAGAATCAGTTTGGTACTCCGTGTTGTTAATAGCAGATTTAAAACTAAGAGAAGGATTTGCTTTCCTGTAAAATGTGCAACAAAATTATGGGACTCATTTTTGCAGGATATTTCAGGGGCAGAAATTATTAATATCTGGGTCCTTTGGCACTTACCAAACACGATAGCTCACATTGCACTAGCTTAAAAACCTCTAATCCACTGGCTGGACATACCTCTATACATATTGTCTGTAAGTTACCACTGCTGCTCACTGGTGGAGACATAAAAGTTCACTAAAATGACCTTTTATTTGATGCTGGTAGGGTAGTTTTTATGTATTTATGTTTATGGCTTTTCACGTCATGGTGTCAGTTTATATCATATATTTCTTTCTCTTCTGTATAAGGAGATGAAATAATGCTATTGTTATTCTCAGATCTACTCTAATGTCTTTTTATAAAATACTAATAAATATTAATTCAATACACATTTAGCAAAGCAATTAATTGAATTACACTGTATAATTTGAAAATCTGTCACATACCTGAGTTTAAACTCTCCAGAAAACTGACATCACCATATTATGATTAATGCTATAATTTTTCTAATTTTCCATGTGGTTGGGCACAGAACTTGTCACTAATTATCACGGACACATAGCATTGTGTTAACTGGAGTTAATGTATAATTTTCAGCTCGCTTCATACTTTCTGCTTTCAATCAAATCCATTTGACTCCTTTGGAAAATCTAGATTCAAAGATCTACTACTTAAAATCATATAACTACTAAGAAGTTGCAAATGAACCATGTAACATGCTATTCACCTTATTTACCTAACTTTTACTAATGGACAAGTAAAATGGTATTGATGGTTTTAATTTTTCCTATTATCTTCACTTGCATGCTGGTTCTGAAGGCTGCTAGCTGTTCATGATGGTTTTGCAAGCAACAGTAAAGAGCTATGTACAGTCATCCTAAGAGCCAGAAGGTATTCCTAATTTCTTCGGCACTCTTTTGCTGTTTAAGAATGTTCTGAGATTCCCTGGATACTCTGAATGAGGATCCCAGTGGAGACAGCTCAGCTTATACTATGTTGGTGTTTGAGCAAGCAACCCTGCAATTCTGAGTGATTTCTGAGTCTTTTCTTATGCACCCCTGCCAGAGCAGTGATGATACTGCTAGAGTTATCATTTACTGAGCACCAAACTTCAAAAGAGAGGAGGTGAACAGGTGTACTTTTGGTTGCAAATTAGTCCATAATTACAGTTTCTTGAAAGGTTTAGATGTAGCTGTCATGCTTACATGTGTTATTCAGTTTAGTCATGACACACAGTCCCAGAGCTGTATTCAGGTGAGCATCAAGGGGTCTCAGGAGCCCCAGGATGTTCTCTCCAAAGGGAAAGAAAGAAATGTCCAGGTACTTTGGGAGCCCCAAGCAGTGTTCAGCTGGGATGGGGGCAGAGTGCCCAAGTCCCCTTGCTCTCCTCCTCACCCTTTTCTGGGATGCCACTCTTCCTTTTTGCATATAGTTTGAAGCTCCTGAAGGAAACACCACAGTCTATTTTTTCTGTAACATAAAAGCAACACAGTTTAAGGAGTGTAATTTCGCTGAAACACTATTGTTAGCAGGAGAATTTGGTACTTCAAATGAAGCAGCTATTGGATCTTTTCCACTGTCCTTTAATAAACGAGAGCACTTAAACTTCTGATCAGTCATAACCTCTGCTGGTTTTGCACAAAGATCTTCATCTATCAGGCCAACTAAAGTGATAGTTTCATATAGGGAAATCCTTTTAAGTATGTAGTGAATTCTCAGTAGGAATTACAGCTTATAATGAAAGGTTAATTTCTCTTTGAACAGGGACCTGGATTTGTCCCATATTACTTCCTCATACAGTATTTCAGACTGCCAAATTTCTGCTAGACAGGTATTGGCTTCACCCAAATGAAATATCAGTGTATTTAGAAAAAAAAAAATTACTAACAGAGAGGTGAGAAGGTTTATAAATACAAATCAGAAAAACTTCAAGATGTGTTGTATATGTTCCAAGCTAGTAAACTTGATAGTTGCCAGTTAGGCTTAAGTGTACCCAAGATAATACAGAACAATGCAGTTACATCTCCATCTGTCTCATTTGTCTCAGGATTCCACAAAATCTAATTTGGAACAGATTTCCGGTACATAGGACTATGAGAAGAATACATCTACTACTAGTAATTGCTTGAAGTATGTACCTGCATTCTCTGTCCTAACCTCATTTTCATATCACGCCTACAGCAAGACACATAACCAGCCCTAGCAGATGTTAGGGCCATTAGTCTGTCAAGAATTGTCCAAGCTTCAGAAACAGTTAAAGACAGCAGTATGAAATAAGCAGCAAAATATTTGGCATGAAAGAGCTGCCCAACAGGCTTGGTGAGTTTAGCTATACCCAATACCAATATCGTATTTTTAAAATACTAATATGAACTTTTTGTGTGGAATGGATGTAGTTTTGATTTACTCATTCAGCCTAATCTCACCCTTCATCAAAAGTTACTGGTATGAGGAGAAGACTATTGACCACATTTGGCTATCCTTACTCAAGCTGAATATCATTTTATTACATTGGTTTCTTCATTCATCTTGACAGACCTGCCCAAGAAATTAAGTGAATGAGCACACAACACTGCTGTACAAGTAGAAGCCATGAGACTCCAAGTCAGGGATAAATTTACAGACATAATGTGCAGGTGTAACATCTTATTTATTCTTTAAGTCAGAAGTTTTTTTAAATGAGTGGAATTATATCATCATTGTACTTTTAAGTACAGTCCCAATCCCCCCTTCCCCAGCACATATAGATTAATAAGAAATTAATTACAAAAAAAGTAAAAACTGTTATATTTTATACCTATTTGCCTGTTCTGTGCAGGGGGATGAGGAATGGGGGTTGTGGTCAGTTTACCACACATTGTCTCCTCATGTGGAGGACTCCTCACACTCCCTATACTCCAGCATGGAGTACCTCCCATGGGAGAAAGTCCTCCATGAACTTCTTAATCTGAGTCCTTCCTACAGGCTGCAGTTCTTCACAAACTGCTCCAACATGGGTCCTTTCCATGGGGTACAGTAGCACTTCTAGCACCTCTAGCATAGGTCCCCCATGAGTTCACAAGTCCTGCCAGCAAACCTACTCTAGCGTGCACTCCTCTCTCCATGCGACCACAGGTCCTGCCAGAGCCTGCTCCAGTGCTCTCCACTAGGTCACAGCCTCCTTTAGATGCATCCACTTGCTCTACCATGGAGTCATCCACGAGCTGCAGGTGGATCCCTGCTCCACCATGGACTTCCCTGGGCTGCAGTGGACAATTGACCTCGCCATGGTCTGCACCACAGGCTGCAGCGGAGTCTCTGCTCCTGCACCTGGAGCACCTTCTCTCCTCCTTCTTCAGTTACCCTGGTGTCTACAGAGCTGTTCCTTTCCCATGTTCTTATTCATCTCTTCCAGCTGCTGTTGCATAGCAGTTTTTTCCCCTTCTTAAATATGTTATCCCAGAGGTGCTACAGCTGTCACTGATGGACTCAGTCTTGGTCAGCAGCATCTTGGAGCCATCTGGCATTGGCTTGGTTGGACCAGGGGCAAGCTTTTAAAAGCTTCTCAGAGAAGCCACCCCTGTAGCCCCCCTGCTACCTTGCCACACAAACCCAATACGCACATAGATCTCCTGGTTCGTTTTAGCGATATTTGTGCAGTGAAGATTGATAATGCTATCAATTGCTAAAGGACACTTGCCTGTCTAGAGAGAAGGCAAATATTTGAATTCTTTATGAGAAACACTGTGAGAAACATTTATCTTTCACCTTCTCTATATTCCCCTCTAAAAAATGTAGAAGAATTCTGAGCAGACATAATAGTAAAATTAGCTGAAAAATGCCATTACAGTAATGCTTGACATTATCTAGTGACCCTAACTCCCTATCTCTGCTCACAGCAGTGCGTGTATTTGCAGAGCGTCATCACAAGCAGAAGTTTTCAAACTCCATTCCTCTAACTTTTCCCATCTGTTTTAGAAATGTGCAAAAATCTTCCCTTGGAGCCTCTAACCTCTCTTAAAACACTACTTTCAAGCCAGCAATAGTTGCTGTGTGGCCCCTCACTGCCCTCAAACTGAACACATAGCATGATGCTCCCTGCACTGCCTGCCTGAATTTTGTATTACAACTGGATTCCTACAGGGAAAATCCTCTCTGTCTGTCAAGAAAATGTGTCAAGGTTATGCTTTCTGTGAAAAAAGTTGGAGTGGGAGAAAAGGCAGTGGGGAACAAGGAACAAGATAGAATGGGCTTTTAAGAGTCATTCTACTGTGGTACGTGTATGCGTGTCATCGTTCCTACCATACAGCGGCTAAGACGTACCAACACCAGACCATCCCAGGCTCAAATATGGCTTTTATCACTGCAAAACACCCATTGAATCTGTCTTTAGTATTAATTTTAAGCTTTGCAGGCCTCATGATGAGTAGGTTACAAAGACCAGCCATGGAAACTTGTTTTAGATTGTATATACAGATTTATGAATAAAAAAATGCTAGTAAATCAATCTTTTAGTACGCCACTGGTCTATGGGTGCACAGGTTTATAAGTGGTTTTTACTTTTTTTTTATTTTTCAGATTAGGGGAT
This sequence comes from Streptopelia decaocto, assembly GCF_964273445.1. Taxonomy (NCBI): domain Eukaryota; kingdom Metazoa; phylum Chordata; class Aves; order Columbiformes; family Columbidae; genus Streptopelia; species Streptopelia decaocto. Next base: position 138,254,773 of record NC_138655.1, on the reverse strand, counting down.
TACTTTTTTCATTCATTGCCACAAATGAGTTAACAGGGATGGTCAAGCAACACATGTCAGTCCTCAGAAGGCAATCCTTCTATTTCATGGCCCTTTATCGAGCATTCAGCATGGCTATTCACTCACTGTTACCAGCAGGCAGATGAACCTGCGCTAAAATTACCATAATGTTATACAAAGCTTGAGTAACTGTTATGAATAACAATGGTAGGAGAAGGTAATTCAGTGTTTTTTATGAAAAAGATATATTTACCTTAGCATAATGACTTTAAAGATATTTTCCAATCTAAATGATTATATGGTTCTATGATTCTATATTTCTTGAGCTCAGTAGTACTGTTACCGTGCACAAAATCCGTCCTGCAGCACCAGATACGTGGGCAGAAACCTTCAGCTGCCTGAAGCATGGGTGCTGTCCAAGGGGCAGAGGTGTGGGGTGGTGGTCAAGAGGGAGCCACCTGAGTACAGAGACCCACAGGTGAGATCCTGGGCTCTTTGGTATAGTCTTAAGTTCTACTTCTTAATCAGCAACATTTTTGCATTTTTGACATGTCTGAGTATCATTTGTTTGGGGAAATTCAGATCAGAATCTCAAAATTAATTTGTTCCTCAATGCTGTTAATCTACAGTACCAACAGAACTGCCAATTTTGTTGATCACACTTTTTTTTTTTTTTTTTTTAACTTTAGAGTAGGTAGAGAAGCCATCTGGCACAACGAACCTATGATCTAATGAAGCACCAATTGCTCTGAGAAATAACTGAGTTTGGAAGGAGTCCCCAATCCCTCCTAACAAAGCAGCTTAGCCATAATTTTTTTGTAATTAAGGTACACTGTATAGCAGTAAAAGAATAAAGCAGAGGAGTATAAGAGGTCGTTGATTCTTCTAAATAGTCAGCATTTCCTTCCAACTTTAATGATTAATTTGTTTCTGTTTTTCTCTGAAGTGAGCTGACAACTGACTTTCCAATGTACTCGCAATAATATACTCTCGAACTGCTGGCTAAAATGCAGGTGCATCTGATGGTGGTTTTGCTTGGGCATTTTCCATGCTACATTTCGTCCCCTTATTATAGCTAAGCCCCAACAGGGTTTTTTGTTCTTGCAAAAGAAACAGGGAGTTTCTGGCTCTTGCACATCAGTAAGAGTACTTTCAGAACTGATCCTCTTCAATAACTCAATGCAATAAGTGCATAATTGGATGGTGTAGCAGTGTGAGAAAGGTCAAGGGAAAAGGAAATTACAGAAGCTCTTCTATATTCTATTAACCATCTGATAATATTTTTTTAAGGTTTGCCTTTCTTTCAACATCCTGCAGTCTGCATTCTGTATTTTCCAGTACACTGTCATTTCTAACTTTAAAAGCAACTTGAAAATAGTATTTTTATGTTAGCTCTTGATAAAGATGGTCTCAGAGGTCAGTTTTTGGAAATCATTGGGTCTTTACAAAAACATTTATTACTCTGCCAAGGTACAGTCCCACATTTGTGAAGCAATTCTGCACCATGCTTTTCAAACCACAAACCATCATGGAAGAGCAGAGTGAAATCTTCCCTGTTTGTGGAGCTGAGCCCAAGGAACATTCCACAGTGGTCTGATTTGTTTTGGTGGTTGTTTACTCAAAAGTCACTGCATCATGACCAAAGCAATCCTTTCTCTCAGCTGTAAAACCACCCAGAAGTGATTGTTGTCCAACACCGAGAACTGGAAAGAAAGCAGAGGGTTTCAGATAAACAAGCCCCCTCGGAGACCCTGAACATCCTGACTGGGTGGTGAGGGACACAGACAGATCTATTATTCAGAGGTAATATCTGAGAAACTCTGACATAACATTTTTCATGGAGAACGCCAGAAATCAGTGAAGGGTTTTTCAAGCCAATGTATAGATACAAATCTTGGAGACATTTGTTCTGTACTGTATATGGCTGCAGGGAATTCATTCTTGCTGAAAGGAAAAAATGGCGCTGGGCTTTTATTTGTGCCTTTTGGGTTTTTCTTTTGGTTTCTTTCCTGTTTTTCTCACATCAGGGTGAGTAAATGCCTGCTGGTGATCCTGTAGTAAAATCTCTGTGCCAACAGGGAGATGAGAAAGGTGAAGTCAGACATGGACAGAGGAACAGACCTGACTTTGCCCAACTATCTCCTCTGCTGTGTCTATCAGTCACACAATAACGTGAGCCACCTTATCTGCCAGCAAACCTCTAATTACCATTAAGGTTGTATGGTATGACTATCCCATTACATGTTCCATCACTTTTCCAGTCTAAAATATATTGCTTAATCATTTCACACATACCTAAAGCAGCTCTTAAACTGTTGTACAGACCTTTGTCTACATCTCTACATCCATGCTGGAAGACCAAACTAGAATGAAATTACTAAAGGATGGAGAAGACAAGCTCCAGGACTGATTCCTCCCAGTGTTCAGTGATAAGCGCTGAACAGCTGATACTTACTGTGGTTTCCGTTGGTGGCTGAACATTAATATTCAGCTGTAAAAATGGCTGAGAGATATTAAGGAACATGAGATGCCCAACCATCTGCAATCCTCAGGCAGGGGAGGACTGAGAATATAATTTATTCACAGCTGTCTTAAAAGATATAACTTTGGGGAACATCCCCAAATCCCATCCCGTGCTAGTAAATAGTCCAAAGGCAGCCCTGTTCTCTACAGCCTGGGCATTGATCTGCAGCTCTGTAGGTTGACAAATTATGGAGGAAAATTAGGGGACAGTAATTGGCAAATGACTCTCAAGCAGGAGTAGTAACAAGGACACTACAGGACCTAACTTGGGTATCCAACAGTCTGGAAGGTACTTTGGCTTATCAAAAGCTTTTCCTCAAAAGTGATTTTGATGTTAAATTAGGTTTTCAGCAAAACAGTATTTTTTAAACACTGCTCGTGTTCTGCTGACAATTTTGATTTCTTTATTCCTGAAAAGAAAACCCCATATATTTCTGTTTTCAGCAAAAAATATGCCTAGAATTCAAATTTCTTGTTTTCTTAGGTGTTTTGTTTTCTTTTGTTTTGTTTTGTTTTGTTTGTTTGTTTGTTTTGCAAACTTACTATCAAGAGGTTCAGGTGGTTTGAAGTCCTTTATCCACAAAGCAAAGTGGATTTCCATCATGGACAGCAAGTTGTAGAGATGCTGCTGGTCAGGCCCTTGTACATATGTTATCAAGGCTTAGAGCACTCTGGAAGTGCTGCAGTGGTTTTGATCTTCAACAACAGAGCTATGGGGAAATCAGCCATACTGGGGAGGTCTTCCATACTTTAGAAACATTTCAGCTGCTTTTTCCATACTTAATGCATTTTTTCTTACCTTTCCCTTGCTCCCACTTCTTCACTGCCCTGTGACACATCCTTTGATAGCTCTGCTTTCCCACCCATACCTCCTAATGCCTTCATAAACTTTTATCTCCCTCTTTCACCACAAAGGGCTCTGAGCAGCGGCAAACCCCGAATCACACAGCCAAGGGAAAAACACAGCAGAGCTTTCATTTTTCCACATAGGAAACTGGGCAGAAATATAAAATCTAACAACAATGGAACAGAAATGCGGCTCCTACACAGTTAGTGTGTGAAATACGTGTGCAAGCCTGATTCAGTGAAAAGGACAGACTAGATGAATCCTTCCAGTCATAAATGCAATCCTGGGATCCTCCTCTGGCATATTCCAACTAAGTGGTTCCCAGCTTCCCTACCCCAAAAGTCCATGGTCCTATTCTCTGTGCTAGCAGCCTTGGTTTACACAAGATGCCTCTTTGATCTCAGCCTGGAAATGGTAGAAATGCGATGGTGAAATCAGGAGTCAGCAAGCCCCACACTGCCTCTGATAAAACATTCTAGAGAGGATTAAAAAATAAATAAAAACCCAGTGTTTTAATGGAGAATCCTGCAAATATGGCACAAGAAAAATACACTAACGAACAGCCCTTTGATGAAAAGAAAGGTCCTGCGGGAGCTGCCCAGCATGAACACCAAGTCAGACCCTGGAAATTAACTTTTTCTCTCTGGCACAGCAAGGGCAGATTATGTGCTTTGTTCAGGCTTTCCTTTCGGTGCAATTCATACCTACATCAGCTCTAGGAGAAATCCTTAAACAGGTCTGGTCCCTCCACAGGAACAATTTCTCAGGAGCCTTGTAGTATAAATTCACTCCAGCCTCAAAATGTCCCATGTCATTTAAGCTCTGTTCTGCAACCTGTGCTGGATGACTTTCACTGGTCATTATTGTCTCTTTCCATTTTCACTTCCTGCCCACCCAGCTACTGTTTTAGCCAACACTAGGAAGGGTATAAGAAAGAAAAAAGGCAGGAGATCTCCACAGTGCATTTAGGCTGCCAGAGAGCAGGAGATGGCATTGCAGGTGATGTTCGAGGCTGATGGTTGCTTGTCCCTTCTTTGCCAGGTCAGCAGCAGACAGAACCAGATCCTTCAGAGGTACAAGGTTTGTCTTGGAAACCAAAGTGCCTCCTCATAAATCTGGGCGCATATTGTGAGAATAATGCAGCTGCTTCCATGAGATGGAGGAAGGCATATGATATCCAGTTTCACAGACTTTTGAGAAATTGAGTTGTATTTTTTTAGAAAAATTAGATACCCACAATATTTTTCATCTTTCTGGGCCTTGTTTTCTAGGCAGTTGCTCATCAAAGAGTCTTCTCTGTGTCTGTTGTTGTCTTCCCTTGTTTTCTCTAATGGAAAGCTGCTCTGAACTCTCAGCCAAGCTGGGGATATAAAATATATCCAAATGATCACCCTTTTCATAGGTGTAGGTGTGAGCTTGGTGCTCCAGTGCACAGTGTTTGCCAATGGTTTTATGCTGTATGTACTGTAGTTACATAAAAAAGGCAGGATGATAATCTTCAGTGAAGTTTGTTGGATCAGTCCTATAGACTGGAAAAATAAATGCATTTGTGCTTCTCAAAATAGTTTCTTCATTATTCTGTTAGACCAGAGCTGCCAATCTCATATTGCACTGTTCCACTTGGACCCTGGACTACCATCAGGAATATGAGTAGAGAAGAGAAACTTCACATCCTTAAAGCTAGCTATAAGGCTGGTTGCAGAGTGACTTTTAAATAAATGACACTTTCTGATGCTGCTTGACCATTATAAAAGGACATCTCTGCATTGACTTAAAACTGAATGGCCAAGGAGTAATGGTTGAAAAGTTGCTTATTCTTGGTATAACACATGGCTGGAAATATAGGGTAATTCCATACAAATGGATGGTTTGTAGCATTTTAATAAGGTTAAATGAAATTATTTCTGAAGAAACCTTATTTTGATATTATGACACATGCACTCAAAACCTTAACCGAGCTAGCAGTAGTTTAGTGCAGGGTTCAAAGGATGTAAAGGCCTGACCCACAGCCAGACCAAGAACTCCTCTAATTCAATCTGTTCTCTGAGAACTCACAAAAGAACAGAGAGACACAGGATGCATTGATACATACGAGCTTGAAACACCGATCATGTGATTAACCCATGAAGAGAAGGTGGCTTTTCCAAGATTCATTTATCAAAGAATGAAGAAAGACATGGGTACAAGGAGCCTCATGCATACCTTTTCCATCGCATGTAATCTGACTACAAGCCAAACACTTTATTCCATAAATATGACAGGCTAGGTGAGCCTTCTTTAAGTTCTCCCTGCCAGGCAGCATGGCTGCATGGCAGCATTCTCCCCTTGAGCTGGGATGCCTCTTGATGTCGATCCTCAAGGCAAAGAGACCTTTTAGCAACAGCAGATCTTTGGTAAGTTGCTGGTAGCATGCTGAATTAATGCTAATGCTACTCAATATTGATTATTGAAAACTTTGTATAGATAATTCCATTAGACATAAACTGTTGTCCAAGTCCAAGACTAAGTTTGGACCTAGCCACATCGAGGCTCCATAAGGAGTTTAGAAAGCAAGGGCGTCCACTCTGAAATATGTGACACAATGGGAGGGTAGTCCTCACCCTTTTGTGTCTCCAGTCTCTGTGTGAATAGTTTTAACTGGATTCTAACTCAATTTTCCTTTGTATGTTCCTTCCATGCAGTAATTAATAAGGTGAAACTTGCCATCAAACTTATTGAACCTCGGTAAAGCACTGTTAAATTTTGTTAAATTCCATTGAATTTATTGAACTCCGTCAAATTATTATTCTACCTCAATGAAACATACCGCTACTTCTTCTGAGTGAGGTACATTCCACTCATTCTCAAAAGGTATATACACATGTTCTATGATTCCATCCAGTGAATGGCATGATTTAAAATTGTATCATTACTTAAATTTACAAAACTTCTACCATAAAATCATGGTATTAGTGGCTGAAAGGATTCTTTGCATCTCCCACAAATTTTGTACTTTCTTTTCCGTTAAAGGCATTTTTCTCCCTGTTCTGTTTGTTTGAACCAAATGCAACTGTGCATTTGATTTTATCTTCATCGCACTTCAGTCCCAGCTTTTTCCTAATGTTCTTCAAGTCTTCACTTCCTCTTCACAGGATTACTGAAGCAGCACCTATGTTTGCAAAAACTGGGTATTTAAGGATTTGTGATATAACTGTACGACCCCTTCCAGAGAGGCATAAACCAGCAGCAGTGTTAGTATATTGCAGTCTCCAAAATGGGACAGATGTAATTGCATATTTTCTAAACTATATTTTACACTTCAAACACACAGTTACACCATTTTGGTAATTGCATCGGGTTTTCCACATGCTTCAATTTCAGCTCAGACACCATCTTTATAAGAAAATAATACAGGCATTCTAATAATCTTAACATTTTTTCTATTCTAGTAATGACAAAATGTAAACAGCTGATTCATAAAAGATATACTTTTCCAGAACATATATTTCATACCTATCTTCAGTAAAAAGAATGTGATGATGAAGAAATACCGTCAACAGGATACTATTGACCATAATAAGTGAGAAAATGAGGGGGTGGTCTTTCTGATTTGTTCCCTTTTTCCAAATAGTAATCTGACTGCCTGCTTTCATTCTCTTGGAATTATTTTTCGAACCTCTAAATCATGAAAAAGAATTGTCATATTCTTTCCCAATTCTAGTAACTCAGTGGTAACATTATCAGCACCTGGTGTTTTGTTGTTCCTGAACTCCCGATTGCCTCTTGAATCACTTCAAAACTTAATTCTTCCACAAATAGCTCATGTGTCTGGGAAACAGCTTTTTATTCACTATTAACTATCTCCCTGTAGTGGACACATAAAAGTACTACGGCTTGCTCTTCTGCAATTGAGTTTTTTGTAATGAAAAGGTTTCCTTATTTGTTCTTTATCAGACATAGATGTGGTTAATATCCTCTCTTTCATGCATCAATACCCTTATAAAATGTGTTTATTTTGCTAATCTTGCTATCGTGTTTCATCTTTTCCCCCAAGCCAGGGAAGTATTGCCTTTCTCCTTATACTGCTGACCTCATGACTTTCCCTCTGGCTTTAGAGTGTTTCTCATCCAGAGTTCAATTCTGATTCTGAAGGCTACAGCCTTGCTATATGTCAATCTCAGTTGCTTTCCTGCAACCTTTATCAAACTGTTCTTTTTCTGTTATTTTCAGGCTTATTCCTACAATCTGTTCTAAGGCTTTTTTTATCATATCTCTGCAGGTGTCCCACCTGGTATCAATTTTCTCACAAACATCACAAAATCCTTTGAAGACTCCAAGCACTTTTAACTACTGAGCAATATTCCTGTCCATATTCTGGATTCCCCAAAGATTCTGTATTGTATCTGTGTCTCATCTGCTTTATTTTATTTTTCTCAGTTCTTGGTTGTAGCAAATAGTTTTCCTATACTACAGAGAGCTTACCTCCAGCCAGCTCCCCTCTGCTTTCCACTGTCCTGAGTGTCACTTCTACATCTTTAACAAAGCAGTATATTGTGCAATCTGATTGATACCAAACTATTTTGAGGTATTAACATATGTTTTTGAATGTTTGCATGAGCAAACAATATGACCTTCACAACCTCATCTTTGAACTGTGCAAGTGGCATTTGAGTTCTATTTATTCTGTCTTTAATGCTCTCATCTGGACCCCATGCATCTTCTTTCCCCTCCTCAGGATATCAATTATCCAGGAAAATATGGGCAACTGAAATAATTTTAGCTTTAGTTCTTTAGATCACCTATCTTCTATTTTATCGTCAATGAGGTACACCAGAGTGAGAAAAGTCTTTTGCTAGTACCTCCCTTTAAGCCACAGACAGAAGTGCACAGAGGACTGAAAACCTAGTTGTTGCTACCAGCGTACTACCACCAGTGAGCCAGGTCCCGTTTAATGCTGCACAACTACTCCTCCATTCCAAAATAGTGCCAAACTCCCAATTTCAAGAGATTTGTTTCCTAGTCCTCTTATTTATTTCATGACTGTGATAACCAAACAGTTAGGTGGTTCCTGTTTCATGCAAAGTAAGAATGCTAGATGTTCCCATTCCCCAGTGTTATTTCTACAGATCGGGTTATTCAGTACAAAAGGTAATGTGGATATCTGAAGTTTTTATCTTTTCCCAATTTAAGTTTTTACTGGTGAAGGGACCAACAATGTGCACAACAACTAGTTTTCAGGGATGAGTTCTTAGACTAATTATTGTTCTTCTACATGTCTGACCTGGCTAATCTTGGGCATACCTGCTGCAACACAAAGAATACATAATAGGTATTGGTAACCAAAAGACTAAGGACTATATCAAACACAGGCTAGCACATGCTCTTGCACAGTGCTTTACACTATTTGCTAACTGAAAAACTAATTCACTCTGTAAAGTAGTGTTAAAATTTATTAAAGTATTAAAATTAAAGTATTAAAGTATTAAAATTCTAAACATATACAAAACAGCAAAATGTAAATAGGAAAACAACTAAGACAACTGAAGGAGGAAGGGCAAGCAAATTTAAAACAAATAATAAGAAAACCTCACATTTATTAAATTTGGGAAAACAAAATTTAATTGAAATTTCATCACTTGGGACTGTATTTAAAGTCAGAAAGTATAAAGAGTACAAGGTATCTCCATGACCAATGTACATTGACTGAAAGAACTATGTCCATCTAGGAAGCTGAACTTAGAGCTTACATGTCTTGAAATTACTGGAAGTTTCCATACTAAGTTTATTGACAATTTGGTTTAACACTGATAGAGTGATGATCTAAGCAAGTATCCTGCACACTTGAACAGAGCGGGGCTTCAGTGGAAGCCTCCCAGGGAAAGGGACTTCAGTGGACCATGGCAGACGGGAGTCAGTGATGTGTGTACCTATGAGCATGTGGTCTTTGATAACTGTGAGTGGTCACATTGGTCCCTCCACAAGTCCCACCAGTGTTGCAGAAAGACAGGCGTGTTGTATCACCTGTCTCACTTTGTCTCCTGACAGTGGGATGCCACAGGAAGAGAGGCTGCATGTGTCTCTGAGAGCTCTTCTGAACAGCTCTCCAAATGAGCAAAGTATAACAGTAAATAACCAACTAAAAAGAAAAAAAAAAAAAATCAGGCTTACATCTGAAATTTATTCAGCCAAAAGACCAGAACCAGAAACATTTTTGGCCCAAGAACAGCACAGAATGATGCACCACTTGCAAAGCCTACCAAATGCATCTTCTCATGCATTAAAGCATCATACACCAAATCCTGGGAGATGCACAAGTTTTCCAAGCTTGCTTTGGGAATCATTGACATGATTTGGCTGCAGAATCTTTGAAATATCCAAACCATCTTCAGCTGAGCTTTCAGCTGAGCAAAGAGCAGTGAAGCCAGGCCCTCAGCGCTTTCTTCTGTGCTGACATCTGGTGGCGGCCACCGGCTCTTCCAGATGACAAAGCTACCACTGCAGTTGTGTCCAACACAAAGAATATTGCATACAGCAAAACTTCAGAACAGCACTTATTTCCCCCTGAAAGGCCCTTCTTATTTTTCTAACTAGAACCAGCTCAAGTGACTCAGCAGAAAGAGTGCTTGGAAGAGGGATGTATTTTCTCAAAAAGCATTTGTGGGTCATTTGAGCCCATTATTTGTAGAGAACTTTTCTCACTAATTTGTACATTAGATTTAGCAAATGTGACATCCTGGGAATGCTGTTTGGTTGGGGAATTGTTAGTGTGATTAGACTGCACAGTTATCTTATTCTAGCATGCTTCAAGGGGGATGCTTCAGATTGAGGATCAGAAAGTTGGTGTTCATGAGGTGAAAAATTACAAAATATTATTTTTTTTTTCCTTTCCAAGTGAAATCATCTAAAAATGGGAACCAGATTTTGAGCATTTGTGCTAATACAGCTATTTTAAAGGACTGACCAAAGAGGTTAAGTGCTGGAGCAGAGAATATCATCACCCAGGGCAGAAAATATCCTTCACTCCACCACATCAGAGAAGACTATACATTCATCTAATTTTACAATACTTTGGGGAAGCCACAGGAAAATAAACACAGAAGCATCCCTGGATTTATTTCTTTTTAGTAAGGTTCATATTTTGCTGTTCATCACTCTTATTCATGCACGGGCACTAAAAAGTAAACTCTTAAAGCAACATTAATTACAAATAAAAAAGGTCAAAATTTTTTAAAAATATTTTCTGGAGAAATTCTGATTCCTGACAGCATTGTCTGTAAGATACAGGAAATATTCACTTCCGTTAAGTTCTTTTAGGTTCCTAACTCATATAAAGCCATACTCATGGAAATTGGAAAAATATTCTTTCTAATTAAAACTGATAAACACTATGCCAAATGCTCTTTCTCTCTTTTCTACAAACACACAGGAAGTTTTATTGTTAGTGGTGGCATATGTAACTTAATATTCAAGAATATATTATAACACCAGAAGGGAAATAAGAAAAATGTTTTAATGGATGTTTGTAATTAAGCTTCTAATTTGGGGTTTAGTTTTCCAGACATGAAATTTTAGGATCCTAACATAGGAAAAACATTAAACAAAACACAGTCTGTGTCTTTATCATGAATCAAAATACCTCAGTATTAGAAAATTAGCATGGCTTATATTTTCTGTTCATTTCCTGAATTAAGCAATAAAGAAATATTCTTATGAATGTTTGTTCATTTCAGGCAACAAGAAAAAAAGTGATTAATTTTTATGGTAGTTTGGATAGAATCCAGAATGGCATGTTTCCAGCTCACTGCAACAACACTCAGAAAGTCCAGATGATTTTGATAAACACTGGTATCTTAATGTTTGTTTTCCTTAAAACCTCATCTGCAGTTCTTTCAGTAATTAAATTATCTCAGTGAAGAAGAAACTTGTTTATTTTGGTGCACAGAGATTAAACAATTCATAGTAATGTTAGGGGTTTCCCCACTTGTAACAATACTTCTGAGAAGTGGCAAATTCTAATAATGCCTTTCCTGAAAAGTTAAGCCTAAATGTATGTAATCCTATGTATGAAACTCCAGTCTAAACCACTGCATGTCAACACAGCCAGCTCACCAGGAGGTTGTGAGCCCTGTTGTGTTTAGGTGACATTAAATCCAAGTGCAGCCCAGGCTATCTGCTGGTGGGTACAAACCCTCTGTTTTGCTCCTCACCTCCTTCCAGCTTTTATCTCTTTTCCATTTTGACTGTAACCTCTTTGCTGTGGGGACCCTCTTTGATCCCCTCTTTGCTTATTGCCAGGGCAAAGGATTCCCAGTCCCGGGATGGTCTCTAGGTGCTGCTATAAGCCAAATAATAATAAATGCCGCTATAACTGTTTTTCCAGATACTAAATAAGTACAAGGTCTCTCCCTGGTGTCTGTGCCTCCTCTGAAAGAGACGGACAGAAAAGTAATGGTTTTGGTTGACTGTGACTCCAATTCTGCAGGGCTGTTGTCTTACCCATGCCACATCCCACCAGTGCAACCAGCTCCCCTGACCTGTACTGGGACAAGTGGAGGGTCCGTCTGCCCCAGGATTTAGAGCCCATGTTTCAGGTCATTAATGCTTTAACTAAACAGAAGCACAGCACATATATGTCCCTTTTAGATTAGCGTATCAGGAAATCTACCCAAAATATGGCCTCTCCTCACACCTATTTCCATTTCTCTGAAACTGGCAGGTTCTCTTGAACTAACTATTTGAGGGGAAGAAAAAGAAAGAAAGGTTATTTCCATCAGCCATGAATTTGTCTCCTTAGTAGTGTCAGCAAGAGCGGAGTGATGACCTTGTAAGACCAGAGTGTGTTACACAAACCAGCTATTAAATCCTAATGAGATGAGATAGGCCAAACGTCTCCAGTACTGATTCTGCTTTTGCTTATAATATGCACACCTAGCATCCCTTAGCTCTTGTGCACATTATAATTGGAATTATAATCTCAACATTATAATTGGAAAATGGTTAAGACAGCTCAACCTGTTGAAAGGTATTTCCCCCCATGACTTTGTGGTTTAAGCAGCTGCAAATTTGATGTAGTGTCCCTAGCTCATATTTATTTTTTAATGCAACACCTATTGTGGAACTGGAGAAAAACAACAGATATCTAAACAAAATGAGGGAGATAGAGTGTGACTCTAACTAGACGGAGAAAAACAGATATTTGGTTGCCCATTATACGTTTCCTTCTCTCTGCTCTTTACTGGAACTGAAACATCTCACTTGCATTTGTAGAAGTACTTTGAGACTGATGGGCAAAAATAGAATATACAGCCAGGTATTATTGGTAGTATTATTTTTAGTAGTATTACTATTATTAATTACAGTATAGAGCCCCATCTCTTTGTTTTCTTACCTCACCATTTGCTGAGGATGTCACCTTGTAGACTTATTAAGATACTGTTAAAATGCAACCTTCTGTTAAAATGTGACCTTCTTAGTCCACTCTGCTTTGATGACTGACCAGCCAGCCTATCCAAATGTCAACATACAAAATTATATTACATGGTAGTTCATGTTTCATTCTGCTGCTCTAAGGAGAAATTTGAAAAAAAATAATCACAGTACCTCATGGCTGACACATACACATAGTAACAGCCAGTCTGAATTCCAGTCATATAACATGGGTGTTCTAGCTCATGTCATCAAAACTAAAGCAGATTATGGAGACTGTCAGTTCAAAGAGAAAATGCAATCACTGACGTGCAAGAAATGGACAGTGGAAATCATTAAGAACTAGAGGTGCTTATTACTTCTTGCTGCTGAGTCTGTTGAGCAGACTGTGGAGGTGTTCAGATGCTCATGAGAGCAATTAATTTCTAGAAATATCTCTGAAATCAAAACTCACCCTAAGAATTGTTATTGCTGTGAATGGAGCACGATACTTAAAGAAGTCAGTGTGCTTTAAAACAAACAAACAAACAAACACCATAAGACACAAAACTAACCAAACAAACCAACAACAAGAACAAAAATAAAAGGAAAATTAAAAAGGAAAAGACCAACTGACAAGTAGGGACGTAAGCATTTTTCTTATAAAGTGCTTTGTCCTAATATGAAAAACTGGTGATACAGCAGCCAGAAAACTATTTTTACAATCTACTTCTTGGGGCAATTTTAGGCAGTAAAGAGACCTTAAAAAACCCAAATAGAAAGCTGAGAAGATCTGAGGAAAATTTTTGTGGCTAGATCGCAATTTTGGTATTATTCTTTCCTTTATATTATTGGTGATTCTTTGGAGCAAGAAAATTTACCTACTATATCAATTTTGTATTCAGTGTATGTTCATAAATTGTTTCTGCATAGGATTAGCTCCTTTCTGAGGGGAAGCACAAGAACCCTCCTGTTAAGAATTACCAAATCATCTGCCCGGAGATGTTTTTCCCAGCTCCTCTACCCTCTCCTACATTCTCCTGCTCAGAGATACAGCATGAAATTTACAGCATTTCCAAAGTTTCCAAAGCTTAATGCAACCAAAAAATACAATGGCTTCTAGATTTTCAGTCCCAGTTTGAATTATATTTAGTTCTTGTCTTTGCTAATACCTTGCAATAATGAGTGTTAGTGGTTTAAAATACATTAAGTCCATTTCCATGTGTGTGAATCTTACATATCCTACCTTGCTTCAATGGTTCCTTGCTCTGGTGTTGAACGAGACAGGAGACAACCAGTCCTTTATAGAATCATAGAATCATTTTGGTTGGAAGAGACCATAACCTAACTCTAGCACTAAACCATGACCCTAAAAACCTCATCTACATGTTTTTTAAACACCTCGAGGAATGGTGACTCCACCAGTTCCCTGGGCAAACATGTTCCAATGCCTGACAACCCTTTCCATGAAGTTTCTCCTAATATCCAATATAAATTCTCCCCTGGCGCAACTTGAGGCCATTTCCTCTTGTCCTATCACTTGCTGCTTGGGAAAAGACACCAACACCCTCCATGCTACAACTGCCTTTCAGGTAGTTGTAGACAGTGATAAGGTCTCCCCTCAGCCTCCTTTTCTCCAGGCTAAACAGCCCCAGCTCCCTCAGCTGCTCCTCATCAGACTTGTGCTCCAGGCCCTTCACCAGCTTCATCACCCTCCTCTGTGCTCTCCCCAGGACCTAAATATCTTTCTTATGATGAGGGACCCAAAACTGAACACAAGATTCAAGATGGGGCCTCACCAGAGCTGAGTACAGTGGCACAATCACTTCTCTAGTCCTGCTGGTCACCCTATTCCTCATACAAGCCAGGATGCTCTTGGCCTTTTTGGCCCCTTGGGCACACTGCGGGCTCATGTTCAGCTGCTGTCAATCAACACCCCAGATCCCTCTCTGCCAGGCAGCTTTCCAGCCACTCTTCCCCAAGCCTGTAGCACTCCCTGGGGTTGTTGTGACCCAAGTGCAGGACCTGGCACTTGGCCTTGTTAAACCTTACACAACTCGCCTCAGCCCAACAATCCAGCCAGTCCAGATCCCTCCGTATGGCCTTCCTACCCTCCAGCAGATCAATACTCCCACACAATTTGGTGCTGTCTGCAAACTTACTAAGGATGCACTCAATCCCCTCATCGAGATCATTGATAAAGAGATTAAACAGAACTGGCCCCAATACTGAGCCCTGGGGAACACCACTTCTGATTGGTCACCAGCTGGATTTGGTTCCATTCGCCACAACTCTTTGGGTCCGGCACTTCAGCCAGCCTTTTGTCCATCGCAGAGTACACCCATTCAGGCCATGAGCTGCCAGCTTCTCCAGGAGAATGCTGTGAGATACGGTTTTAAAGGCTTTATTGAAGTCTAAGTACACAACATCCACAGCCTTTCACTCATCTACTAGGTGGGTCACCTTGTCATAGAAGGAGATCAGGTAGGTCAAACCGGACCTGCCTTTTATAAATCCTGATCGCATGGTTTTCTTGTATGTGCTGTGTGATATCACTCAAGATTACCTGCTCTGTGACCTTCCCCAGCACCAAGGTTAGACTGACAGGTCTGTAGTTCCCCAGATGCTCCTTCCTTTGCCATTTCTGAGCTACTGCCAAATGTAGAAGTACAGTTGATGGGACATCTGTAGCTTTGTGTGGCTTAAGCTCTGGCTGCCTCAAAGACTCAGTTGACCATTGGCAGGTGATGTTCTTTGCTTGATGTTGGCCATACACTGTCACCAGAAGCACTGATGGGATACAGAGCAGCAATCTGGTGGTCAGGTGAAGGAGAGGGTGGGCCCATGCTGCCTCTCCCAACGTACCTTTGGATTCAGCAAATCTCTGGCTCTCAGCCATGGACAGCGACTCAGTCTTAGAGCTGGCAGTACCTGTGTGCTCAGTGTGAACCCAGCTCATTCGGTGGCCAGCCAATATTTACATCTCCCGACGCACAAGCTACTTTGTTTCTTCGTCCTCTTTCCTGGAAACATCATATTTTATGCGTAGAAGTTCATCAATTCTTGCTGTTTCCTTGGCTTTCAATGAAGTTATAATTCTGAAAATGTGAAATCCTCATTAGTTGCAAAGAAGTCTTCAAGAAAAGCACCAAAGTGCTTTGGAAAGAACACTGGAGATAAATGCAAATGGTGTTAGTGTGACAAAGAGTGGTTTTGGTTTTAATAACAATTGATTCATTTTTTATTCCCTGTGACTGAAGATGACTCACTACTGTTTCTCACTTTTAATTAACAGAAGAAAATATAATCATAATATTTATTCTCTCCAAAGAAGTTCTGATTATAAGAAGTTACAAGAAGAAAAGGCAGCAAATCATACCTGTTCATCCCTGTCTGTGAGTCTGAAAAGCGTGTTCATCTAGACTCCACAAAAGGCTTTCCTCCCACCTGTCACTCCAAGGTAGACATCAAGTGCTAGTGTTTACTCAGCTTACTGACACTGGAGAAGCTGCCCAAAAGCTGATAAAAGTCCCTTTCTTCACTGACTCCAAAGGCCTCAGTCAGCCACAAAACTGGCTATGAATTACAGTGTTCAGTTAAACGACAAGCTCAAAAGAGCTGTTCACTGAAGGCAACCAGTACAACACCAGTAAGAAACCCCTTTGTAACTATTAAGAGAACTCAGGACAGATGCAAAAAGTTTCCTCCCTTACTGGGTAACCAGCAGGACCTGCCATGCTCAGAAAGGTGGTTTTACATTCACATCTATGTTTCTGAAAGCTGCAGCAACCAGCTCTATGCTTACCGAATATTTTGGAAGGAGAGACTCATGAGATGTGTTGTCCTAAAGTCTGTGCCATGCTCAGAGATGTCTGTTTTCATGTAACAGCTTGACTGTCTTTGAACTCTCTCTCGTTGGCTCTTACATCTGTTCAGTAAACAAGGGTACAGAGCAACTAGAAACTCAACCTTGGCACAGGAACAAAAGTTAATCAGAATGAACAGCAAAGCTGTCCATCTGGTGAGCCAGATAACTTGTTCATGATAGGGGAGCCTATTTATTTAGATTTGTTACCTAATGATTTTCCTGGCATGTAAAACTTTTTATCAATTAAGTGACAGCAGAATTTTGTAGTGTTGTGCACCTAAAGCATCATCAGGAAGCTGGTCATTCATGGAATTTTAGTTATTGGGTTTCTTTGTTGCTTTAATTTTAAATAGATGTGAATTGTTTAGCAGTCTAATGAGAGTCAGTGTGGCAGAGGAAGGGAACAGGGCAGAGGAAGGGAGCAGAACTTTTGCTCTGAAAGTGTTGAGAAAGCACCAAGCAGAGTAGAGCTGATACTTTAGATATGTTGAGACTGCAGTTACTTCAAATTTGTTTAAGGTGAAGACAATGTACTGCTTAGAGGAGAAGAATGTGTAAGTAGCAATCTTGTTTGAAGGCAGACCTGTCCTATTTGGGTCATGCCAGTGAAAGTGCTGTCTTTTGTTTCCTGTTTGGGTTATTTTGGCACATTACCTGAGACTCTGGTGTTTTGTCTTTATCGCATTCAGCAACATGTTTCCTGGTCATTAGGAATCACCAAGCTCTGTTATAATCTCAGTTGCATCTGTGCTTCCCAGTGGTTTCCAACTAATTCTTTCACTCCTGTTTATAAATCTCAGTGCTTTTCCTCCATCAGTGATTTTTGTGGATATGAGGGAGGCTACAGCTGAGAAAAGGCAGATGAGCAACCAGAACAGTAACAAGCTCTGCAACCTCTGCAGCCTTGGAGGTTGTGCTGCAGTGGTGGAGAGGGTTCACCTTGGTCCCTGCAGTGCTGAGAGCCTCTACAAAGGCACTGAGTGTTAAATGAGGTATTATTGTGTCCCAGTGAGGAAAAGGTGGTTTTTTTGAGAGGCAATGAGTGCAAAAATACTCATAACAACACTCATAACAGCACCGCTTTTTCATGACATTGCTTTTCAGGCAAAAGGTACTCAACCCTTGCTACATGTTGTACTTTGTATCTTTTATAATTCATCTATTTCTGCAGCTCATGTATTGGTCCCCATTGACTGTAAAGTGACATAACTGATAGAGGGTAGTAGCAACACGCAAAACTATGGATATTAAATCTTATATACTAAAAAATGCCTTAACCTTAACAGGACATGGAAAAAGAGAACGAGGAAGAATACAGAAGAGTATTAAAATTTAGGTCACATCTCTTCACCTAAAGGAACAGACAATGCATAGTGTAAAGAGAAAGAGGAGCTGGAAAGAGTGAAAGGAGCCATAAACCCCATTCTTGCTTTTTATTAAGAAAATATTACAAAAACTGGAGCTTTATAAAGATTTCCCTGGGGCCTATTCTATAGCAAATGTTGCTATAATGTATCTCATAGATTTTTTTGACATGGTATATTAAAAGGACCATGGCTGATAGAGAGGTTGGCTGATTGCCAGAGTGGGATCCATAGCTGGATCTACAGAGGCAACCTCCAGTGTCAACATTTACCTGGTGGTGGGGAAAACGGCAGGGGCTCCTCCAACTCCTCTCCTGCTGTGCAATTTTACACAAGAGGAGATGACCGAGGCCTTGTGGCTTTTCCTGTTGTGGTGTGAACATCCTTTAAGAAAGGAAGTGGTTGGCTTGTCTAGACAAATCTCATGGGGGTAGGACATCCAAAGGCTCAAGCTTTTAACCCGTTGAGAGTGCTGTGTCCAGAATCAAATTTAAAACTTTTATTAGAGCAAATACTGGAGATTTTTGACTATTTTTCATTCACTTGATATGGCAAACATTTTTGTAGGTTTTGCACTAGTCCTTTGCTAAGTGGTCATTTAATCATTCAGCAAATTGTTTACAATAATAGTTCTCTGCTTATTCTCTTTTTTCATTCTTATTACAACAGAAAGTTTTAAACACAGACTCTGTGTATTCAACTCTTTCTTTCCTGTGCTCTGCCTCTTTCAGCATCATGTACCTGTGAAGAGACTCCTTCACAGTGCTGTTCCACTATGCCCTTCGTAAAGTTACAAGAGTGTGAATCTTGGCCTCTCTGTAAATGTTTAGGTATTATGGACAGCAGCAATAATCTTGACTGTATATTTCAAATAATTTTCTATTTTAAAACATATATGATCTGTGCATATACATATATAAACACATATATAGACTTACATATGTTCTTCATGAATCTGTAAGCACACAAAATTCAGTTTGTTTTGCTACTGCTATCAGGAAGTCTGCAGTGTCATTATTTCTATTGACACCTAGTTACTGGTAATGGTTGAAAAAATGTCTGCTTTTATAAGAAAACAATTTTTCTTGCCTTTTTGAATTCTAGAAATAACTCTGAACACATTAACACAATGTAAGAAAAGCTGAGAGAAAAATACACAAGGCCATTTTAAAAAATACCCCCCTAGACATTATTCAGTTAACCAGAATGGATATTTTTTGTATAAAGAAAATCTCCTAATCTTCTATATGCTGGTTTAGTGTTTTGTTGTGTGGCTAATATCACAATACATAAAAGTTATTAAAGTTATTCAAACTGAGAATGAAGTGTGATTCAGGGAGACTTCCTTTGGCATGAAGAGAACATTTTTATCAGGTTGGTGACTCCAAAGCAGTGCTGGTTAGCCATTTTTGTGGGCTCACATCTCTGTATTTGCATTTCATGAGCTGAGAGAAAAAAGGCACTTCTCAGCTGCTACCAGTTTCTCTGACATCAGTAGTGAAATGATGAGCCCACTTGAGAGCTGTCCCTGTGTCCTGGAGGATAAACCTGGTGTCCCCAGAAGTTTAGGAGATTCTCAGTGTCAAGAATGCATCTGAGACGTGCCCTCATGGTTCACTCAGACAGGGAAATGCTACAGATGGAAAATTCCTATTTAATCAGTTGCAAACACTTCTCTTTCCTCAAAGAATCTGTGTTTTAATGTACCCCGGCTGTAGATGAGTCAGGTAAACCCAGGCCAAAAAAGAAGGCTTTATAATTCCCTTTATATCTGTGTGGATCACTGAAACAGATGAGATAGGGCTCTGTATGTGCAGATATTGAATCTTCTGTTGAGTAAATCTAAGTGCAAGAAGAATATCTGGCCTGTCACTCGAGCAGCAATGTCTTGAATAACAATCAACAGGCTGCTGAGCTGAAAGCTGTGTATGGCCAGCAACCCCAGAGTGCCATGCAGAGTGCCGGGGCTCTCCGTGAGGCTGATGCTCCTCAGGAAGGGACCTGAAGTTGTCCATGAAGAAAGCTCAGGCAGAAGAATTAAACCTGTCATGTCACTCTCTGGGTTTTGGGATGTTTTCTCATATCTCCTCAGAAAAAAAGAGTTCAGGTCCCCCTTGTGCAGAAGCAGGGATGGGATGTGGGTTCCCTCTCTATCAGCAAATTCTCTTGCAGCTCAGCCAGCATCTCCTGCATAAAAGTGTCGGGTTTGGCCCTGGCACATGGGTTCATTTTGCTCAGTCAACTGAGCAGCACATTGACTGAAACCCAGTCAGTCACTCCCCTGTGAAAGCTGAATGCTCTAGAGGTGAACTCGTCCATCTTGTGCCAAGAATGGTGTCAGACCAGAACTGCTGCCCATGGCAGTGAATGCTGTCACCCTGATGCAGGAGTCTCAGGGGAATGTAAATACTTCCTTGGATGAGACACCTTTGCCTGCTGAGCATGGGGTCACCAGTGCTCAGTGCAGATTCCTGGGCCCATTTGAAGAGGGATGAATGTCCCTTCTCTGCCCCAGGACCAGCCCCACTGTGCCTAAGCTCCAGACACCTACATCTTCCTGTGCACCTCAGCATGTGCTGCAATCGTTTCCGCCCTCGCAAATCACTGTGAACACTTTTCCAACTGCTTTCCTTTCAAGGTTCTTGCTCTTGCTCACTCTTTTCCTCCTTATGAGGGTATTACTTGGGTGTTTTTTAAGAGCCTCCAGGAGGAGATTTTTTACAAACTTATTAATCCTAGCAGCTGTGTGACTTGACACACCCAACAGAAATGAAGTGGAACAAGAGGAACAGGAGCACTCATAGGTGTTGAAACAAAACATGGTCCTCAGGCATAGCTCAGTCTATTCCTGCAACAGAAAGTCTTTCACAGCATGAAGAAAGTTATTAGCCTTTGACTTCTACTCATAAGCAGACTAGCCACATCCAGTTTTACTATGCTCATCAGTAGCTCCTGGAGATCCATTTTCAATGCAAAAACTGATTGACTGCTGTTTGAAAAAAAACAATGGATTTTCTATATCTATCCAGACAATGCTCTCTTCAGAGAGCATCAGGTGGTTGCTTAAGCCTACCCTTTCCTCTTTGAATCTATGATGGGTACTGCTATTTCTTCGAGAGATAAGAGAGCAGCTGAGGAAATACTCCTGGTGATAAAACTTGAAGATAATCTATTTTGCTGTGAAGGTTCAATAACAGGCTACTCATATGAAAGTTTGGGAGCTAAAGCAACACCCTTACACCTCTCTGACTCCTTCGGCTCCTGGTGTGTGTGGACGTAAGAGGGAAAAAAATAAGAACCCAATTATTCTGTGTTTGAATGATGTTATATCTGATCACAAGTAGGACATGGCACAGAAAAACCTTGGGGATGTGCTGATCAGTCACCTGGTAAAATATAATGACTCACAAAAAGCTGTACTTGGAATATTTCTCCTATCTAGTCCATTGCATGTGCTGAGCATTTACTGTAATACATGTAAAGTTTAATTTACTCCCTTTTCTTCATAGTCTCTTTCAACTCCCTAAAGTGAGTCAGTATGTTCAGCCAATGCATTTTGCTGTGCCTCCTGAATCAAATTCAAGACATCTTCCGAGCCATCTCCCAAATGGATACAGCTAAGCAGACTAGCAAGTAAAGTCAATTTACATAGTGAAACTGTTATAAAGCTCTGAAACTTGTTGTACAGTGGATAATCACCCTTCTACCCAGGGGACAGGAGGAAAATATTTCCCTTTTACCCGGAACATGAACATTGCAAGTAAGTTTGGCTGTAAAGATCATCATGGAAATTCAGCCATAATTTGTAGCTCTCTGGCATCATGCTATTATTTTAGGAATGCTGCACTTTGCCATCTTCCACTTTAATGAGTGTATTTTTTTAACAAGTCTAGTGTGAAAAATAGTTCCCACAGTCCATTAAAAATGAAGCACAGCAAAGAAATTATTTTATTTAACAAATGTAGTTCATTAAGTATGACTCTGGGACCCCACTTTTAAAAAATGTAATTGTCTTTTGTCTTCATTCCTGATGAGACCCTCCACCTTCTATCAGGGAGAACCCAGCACTCAGGCATTCAGCTTTTCATCCACTTTCAAGATTTCTTTCCACGTTATCCCCTCATTCCTGCCTTTGTGTTGTAGGATATTATATTTATAATGTTGCTTTTTAGCCAGGGGCCTTGCTTGGAAATTGACCAGGGACTGATGTGGGTTAAACTGTTTAAATATTTTTATTTTTCAAAAACTACCTTGAATACCTACGTTGGTTCCCAGCACACACCCCTCCAGCAGCGGTATCAGCATAGATGAAGGGGCAGTGTGGTGCAGCAGCAGGGATGAAGCACCAGGGAAGAAATGGGAGCACCCAAGGGAGAGAAGAACTTCTTACACTGACTTTGCCACCAGGTGCAAAAGTTGAAGATGAAAATCTGGGGTTTGTGCATGGATTGACAGAGAGCAATTAGTTTTGCTTTCAGGAATGCAAGAGCCTGGAGTTGCCTATATAATAAATGAACTGCTGAATTCCAGAGACTATATAACCCACAGTCAAATATTTTGGACATGGAGGAGAGACTAGGAAAGACATTTTGGTTTAATTTTAACAAGTCTTGTTCAGAATGGGGGAATAAGGCGACCTTTTTTTTCCCCAGGAAGAATTCCAGAGCTTCTAGTGAGGAATAATTTCTGTTTGCCCAAGAAAAACAGTATTTTATATAGATTTTCTTAGAATGACTTTCTGTTAATGGTGATAATTGCCTATGAGGTTGTACTACATGCTCATGAAAAGTATAACTTCTCATCCAGCACTTTGGATTTACTATGCCATTTCATCTTTCTAGGAAATGGGGATGAATCATACAAATGTGAATGTATATATACATATATATACACACATAAATTATGTGAGATTAAACTGTTCAGCAACTCTTTGTCTGACTAAGAGTTCCACAGAGCTCCTTTGTGTTCATCCTCAACAATAAATCCTATTTCAGTTTTGACAGTTGGCATCAATTTCCCTCAAAATCTTGTTGTTTTCACCTATGAAGTGCGAAATTCGAAGCATGGCAAAAATTAACTTGAGGAGTAATATATTTGTTCTGTTATTTTTGTGGTCACTGCAAAAATAGTGCAAATCTAGCTTAAGTCCAGAAAAAAATTGCCTTCTAAAATAAATTTAATCTATTTATGAAATAGATTCAACTCTCAAATTCTGCATTAATTCCAAACTGAAATGGAAGCATTTTATTTTAAAGTGAGAGGATGTTCCTTTTAGCTTCCTTTTCCTAAAAACAAAAACACAACAAAAACAAACAAACAAATAAAACCTACCATATTGTTTAAAGAAACATTACTAGAGATTGACAGCTGACTTTACATAGGAGAATTAATTTTTTATAAGCCTGTCTGTCCTAATATTACTGGAACAAGGCAGTAGATATCAGCCTGCCTTTATCACGTTTGAAGCTCACTTTCCTTAGCTTTTTGTTTCCCTTATCCTGGGGATCATCTTCCTTTTAAAGAGGCAATTTGTTCATGTTATCAGATGGTAATCTAGTATGTATATGGCCTGCTTAAGAACAAGGTCTGATTAAAGAAGAAAAAGGAATCACAAGTTCAAAAATAAGAGAGCTATGGTAAATACAAGTTAATTCATCTAGGAAATAAAAAATTGAATTACACAGGGGAAGAAATCTTTCTAGTGGAGGCACTCTTCTACACTAAATCATGCAGGGCAACGTGGAAACAGGAATGGCCATTTAAGTCACTCATAGGTCACAGCTCAATTAACTTCATGGTGCCTTGAGCAGATGCATATGTGCTTTTGTACACACCAGGCTTTTAACAGGCATGTGGGGTTACAGGGACCCCCACATTCTGCCAGACATAGATCACTTGAAAGGAAGATAGCAGAGCCCAGTAGACCTCAGGCTGGAAATATGCTGTGCCTTTCTCTTCTGCTATGCACATAGTACACAGCTGAAAACCAGCAGCTTGAGACATGGCCCTGCTAGCAAAAAATCAGCATTGGACACTGTCTGGAAACTGCAATAAGGCATGAATTGCTGAGTGACCTACAAAAGGCTATGGGAGACTTTCACATCTCAGTCTTTCTCACCTCAAACTGGCTTCAGAGAAGTTGGAAAATTTACGGGACTCTGCTCATCTGGTAAATGGGAAATCGGCTTAGTGGCTGCTTGATTTGCTCCATTCCTCTGCTTCTTCTAGCTTGCCTCAGGCTGGTAATTAAAAGACCTGTGAAAACACAGAGGTTGGGTCAGGCTACGGGTATCAGAAAAAAATAGGTAGGGAAAGGAGAAGGGGTTAGCTCGAGGATATGAGGACTATTTTGGCAGCTATAAATGGTGTGCAGAAGATGATGGGAGTGGCCACAGAGCCACAGACATCTCCAATAGCCCAGCCAAAACAATACACTGTAAAAGAAGCATGTAATTGGGCTAAATGCCAGATTTGTTATAAAACCTTAAGTGGATGAGTTTCTCAGTGTTTATTCTTCTATCTAAAAGAAACAAAAATGTTGGGAGAAAAAAACAGCACATATTCTATGATCCACTCCAAGCAGCTTAAAAAATGAATAATCAATAAAAAGAATAATGTGTTTTAAGGTAACAACTTATAAATAAATGCAGCTCTCAGGGGTCATTTACCTGGTAAAGCATGCAAGTTACTTCAGTCATCAGCTAGACATGAAAATAAATCCCAAATGTGGAATCTAGACTCTGCTGCATACCAAGTAAATAAGCTTTTTTTGACACCCGGTCCCTAGTCTATGGGCTGAATTTATTCCTCTGATGTCAACTTTCTCCTTTCACAGGTTGTCACACAATTGAATGAAGGACCCGTGCTGAAGACTGTGTGTCCCATCTCACAGTCTACTTTGCATACAATAATGCATCAGGCTTTTCATTGTTTGACACAAAGTAATAGTAATTGCTTTCTGTGTTGGCTTTTCCCTCTCCCAACATGACACAGTTACTCTCCTGAGACCAAAGACTCAGCTGTAATCTGAAGGAATGAGGTAACCTGAGTCAATTGTTTGGGCTTTGCAGGGCTGGACTCTGTGCAGAGTTGTGGGGAAGATGCGGCAGACAACGTGTTACCAGAATGTAGTCCATAAAATGAAGGAAGTAGCATGTTTTCCCATCTGCCCCATGTTTCAAAAATAGGAATCTTTTGTCCTGGCAAATGCATGTATAAATAACCTTGCTATCTGTGCTTTGCACAAATTGATATAAAGATATGAGTATTTGCTTTTTCCCCCCCAAGGTTCAATGGATGTTTTATAGTCAAAGGAAAAGATACTTTCAGGTGTCAACTAATATCATTGCCAAGAATTTGCATTTGTAAAACAGACTGGATGAAAAGTACTCAGTACATGATGTGAAAAGAAAAAAAATATGCATATGAAGGCGTTGCTGAAGGGGAAAAGCAGCAGACCAGGTAATATACAAGATGGACTGTGCAAATATTGACACTGGAAACATCAATGCTTTTGTGATAGAAATCACAGACACTGGAAGAGAATAGGCTTACATATCCCACTATGGCCCACAAGCTGGTGGAAGAATTCAGCAATTTGTGTGGACCTCTGCTTATAAGGTACTTCTGAAAATGCCACCATATAGATGTCCTTTGAGAAACAGGAGACTGCAGTAAGTACTATCGAGAAGGTGACCTTGAGGAGCCCAGATCTCTTCAAGGTTCAGTGAGATACAGAAACACCTGATTTTAAAATTCACTATTTTGTTTTTGAAAATTGTCAAAGTTTAATATTTTTGCTATTGAGCCCAATTTGTATCCATCTGGAAAGCAAGAAGTTGTCTGTCTTGTCATCTGGATATAAGCTAGAGTTTATGCAGCTACAGTAGCCAGGAAAAAGAGTTTACTTTAGTGGTGTGGTTCTTTCTGCTCTGAATCAGGGTGCACTTCATGATATATTTTACTGTTTAAAGGTAAATTCTCAGTATGGGGATTTAGAACATTTTCCCTTTTTTTTTCTTTTTTTCTTTTTTTTTTTTTTTTTTTTAAAGTGGTTCACTTTGCCATGCTCGAAACTTGCTTTCCTTCATTCAAATAGTTATATCTGTGGCATAAAAATATTGCTAGCTTTCCATGCTCCTAAAAAGGGACTCTTCTGTGGCATATTTCTTGCAATACCCTGTTGGTTGTTGGTTTCCAGCATTTACACTTCCGTTGTGTCCTTATTTTAAGGGAGATTTTGGGGAAAAAAAAAAAAAAGGAATTGCAGTTGGGTTCTTACTGTGCGTCACTGTACTGGGAATAGTACAGATTTTTCCCAAATATATCTAATGCTCACGCAGCTGTAGTACTTACAAGTGCTGAGCCAAAGACTGGGACACTGCAGTCTTCATTTCGGGGTGTTTACTGAAACAGTTTGAAGCAGTTTTTCTGGAGCTCTCAGGGCACTGTGTTTGTGCTTCTGCTGATGCTTTCACTTATTAGGAAGAAATAGAGATTAAGAGAGACACATCTAAAGAAAGAAGTTTACAGACGCAAAAACATTCATTTCAAGTTGTAAAACTATTCTGTATGTAAGAATTATAAGCAATGCTTAAGACCCAGATGGGATCTAACACAGAGTGTTAAGATCTATAGTTTAGTGAAGAGACAATGCAGACACAAAGTCAGAAACCATTGTGTAAAAAAGATAGTGTGAAAAAGAGCATGTAAAAAAGAACTAATTCACGGCTTTCCAGTTTAAAGCAGCTGTTCATCTTCCTTTTAAGTATTTTCAGCTGTCTCTAAGGTCTATGATGATACTGTATTCACAGACATGTTTATTCTTCTTCTAAATGTCAGCATGCTTATTCTAATAGGTTTGGAGCTAGAGATTTTAATGAGCACAAAATGATTTGTTATGCCAAAGCATAAATAGTATTTAGCTGAACAAACACCAGCAGCAACCATTTCAGTAAATACATCATAGGCATACACACATACATGCTCATACAAATTATTTATTTGACCAAATAAAAATACCGCAGTTGTGTTAATGTTGAGAAACACCATGGCAATAGCAGGTTTCACTGGGACAGTCTGCTTATCTCACATAGCTATAAAAATAAAAGCTGAGAGGATGTATGTGGGTACAACCCTGCCTTGGCAAGGCAAAGCAGGCCTCCGTCTACCTGTTTTCTTTCCAGAAAAGCTTTAAAAGAGCTAAGTTGTAGGTTTCTATAGCTGTGTTAAGAGTGTAAAATCATCCTATATCAATTGTGAGTAAAAAGAACAGAGATAAATGCAGGGCTTTCAAGCACTTCAGACTGTGGGCGGATAGGAAGGGTGTGCCTCGGTGCTAGCGACCTTGTACCTTTACCTGCCAGCCCTCACCAGAAAGAAAATTCACACAAGGTTTTCAGCAGTTTTCATTAAACTTTCTGATCGGCTGTAGCTGGCACTCCTGCCATTCCTAGAGAAGAGACATTTGAAATTTCTGCAAACAGACGTAAATCAAACAGAGGAGGCCTGCTGGCATCTTCTTCCCAACAACGGGTGCTAAGGGCCTGCTTGTGCACCACTGCATAGGGATCCTCTGAGAATAGTTGTTTGTTTTGTTTTCTGAGACTGAAAACTTTTTTTACAACTGAAAACAGAAGAAAAAAAAATAAAAGAAAAAAATCTATCTAATTTCTACACTTCTTCACCTATTACATTTTTTTAGGAAATGCCCTATATATAACTTTCAGGGTCATCGGCATTCTTGTGCAATTTTGTTGGTTATATTCAGATATCACACGATTACAGCTACATACAAATTTGAACAGGAGAGAGCTCACACCATGTTATCAATTAACTGCCCTGCTACCTGGGGGCGTGAAATACTTCAGGTACCAAAAAGTAAGATATGGTGGTGGAAGTGGAGGAAGAAGAATAGAAAGGAGATAATAACTGAGGAAGAAGAAAGGTGCAAAATAGTTGGTACTGCTTATTCCAATTAATCTATTTGCTGTTTGCAACAATTCCTGAACGTAGTTTTTCCTTATGTGCTTGTAATTGCTGGTGGGTGGTGACTCAATTTAGTGTAGTGAAGGACGGTTCTTTAAGGAGCAGATGAGCACTTACTAGAGGAAAAAAAAATCCATCCGATGAAGATTTCATCTCTTGGAGTTCTACAGCGAACAAGCTTGACTGCCAGCATCCTGTGTGTTTAAAGACAGCAGAGATATAAACACCCCCTTACATGAAAAGTGTCAAGGGACAGAGAAGGAGACCGATGAAGAGGAAAATAAACTAACCTGAACACCATTCCGTGGAAAAATTGCCTGACTTTTACATGGGGAGCCAGGGTTTAACACATGACAAGAGGGATGGCGTTGCCCATAAAGCTGCTGCTAAATCTATTGTCCCACTACATCCCTTCATCAGCACAAATGTCCTGCATTTCTTAGCCCTTCTGAGATTGGGACTCATGTTAGACATATTCCTCTATATAGCCTGCATATATGCTTTGTGCTCCCTTCGTGGCGCCTGCATCTGCAAAGAACCGAGCATCTATTGTTGCTTTCTTGGCACATTTCCTTTTCCTGATATTAACAGAAAAAGCAGTATGGCACAACTCAGACAGTACAATGATACCTTGGACTGCCTGGGATGCAACAGTGTCTGTCCTAGATCTCAGAGGCTCTAAAATTGTCCCTGGTTAGCTTGGGTTTTACTGTGTTTGTTTGGGACTTTTAAAAAAATCTACAAAAAGCAATCTGAGTGAAAATTATTTTGTCCCAATAGAGTTGATTGGTCAAAGATGAAGGAATGAATCTGAGCAGAAAATGACTGCTTACAATGTGCTTGAAAAGGGCCAACAAAAGAGCCTTCAGACAGGGAAGAAAGGAGCCCATAGAGAAGAGTTCCAAGGGGAAAAAATAGTTCAAGAGAAATGGCAATTTCTATACAAAACAATATAAAGTACACAACACCATTCTGTCCTCCTGTGGAATAAAAATAGAAAAATGCCATAGTGGCTAATCAGGCTATATGAGGCATACCTGGAGAATCAGAAAATCAGAGATAAATGAAAAGTTTTAAAGGTGTTAGTATCTATAGGTAGCTATAGGTGATTGCCACAAGCAGAGGGACAAAATTCATTTCAGAGAGAAAGGAGCAAAAATTACAACTAAAACCAATGTTGGCTAAATACATAAGAAGTTAAGTAATGCACTGCATTTTCACCTCTGTATCTCTTGTGAGAAATGGGGGGAAAATAATCATCAGGAAGAGGATTAAACTGTTTAGGACCTATTTGATGTAGCTTTTACAAAAATATTAATAGCAATTGTTGTTTAAACAACTAATGAATATTGAGGAGGAAAGCCTCCTCAGCAGAGGGAAAAAGTAGATTAAAGACTCTTTAGGTGAGGAGGATATATTCAGACTGAAAGCAGAAGATGAACATACCCTTGATTCCTTGGACAAACTGTATGTACTTAAATAATTATGATGTCTAACGAAAAATGCATTTATAAAAAATAGTGAAGTCCCATAAGACTGGAGAAGGACAAACATTATAAAGATACTTTTTTCAGAAGTGAAAGAAACTGTGATCTAGAGAATTACAGCTTAAGCAGGTTAGTTTTAGTACCCAGAAAGACTAGAAGAAATTACATTCAAAGAACAGCAGAAATATTTGAAATTTAGAAAATATAAACCTAAAAAATAAGAAAATTAGATTAATTTGCTATATAAATGGACATCTAAATGAGGACGTCATTGAATAATATGAAAAGAGTTTGGAGTGGTTTTCCAGGCAGCCTTTGGGGGTAGAGCAAGACAAAAAATCAGTTTAAATAGAAGCAGACACCTTTTAGATTTTAGGACAAACTTGCAAATGATGAATATGTCTAAGTAGTATAATTTGCAAAATGAATGGTAGAACCTGCAGTTGCCAAGTCCCTGAAGAAGAAAACCAGCTGCCTCTTCCTACATAAAGTTTATTTCCACACCTCCCAGCAGTGAACTTTGCCATATGATCAAGTCCCCACAGGCTGCCTGTGCAAGGCCAGCTTCAATGGGTTGCCTCTGCCTGTGGTCACTCACCTATGAAATGGGAATAGAGGTCTTGTAGATAATTATTCTTAGATTTGAGATGACAAGACTGGGGGTTGTACAAGTTCCCATTGGGAATGGTTTGGACAGAGATGAGCCTGCGAGGGTTCCTGATTTGGCTCAGAGAAGTAGCCCTTGCCTGTCCTGCATCAGAAGGGTAGTACAGGCTGACAAACATACATCAGTGCTGTGAGAGTCTTGAACTTCGGGAAAGTCCCAAGGACAGTTTTTGCACAACAGATCATCTCTTTTTTGGTCCTGAAACACTACTATCAAAGTGTACAAGAAGTGTTGCAGGGTTCATCTACATGGCTAGAAGTGAGACTAACCCCAAGGTTAGGCAAATCCATACATCATTTAAAAAACATTAAAGAGGTATAGTTTCTGTTAGGTAAATATTCCTACCATGTACAGAATATACAGGCTAATGGGTTTACTTTAACCCAGACAAAAGAAGTAACAGAGTTGCAAGCACAAAATAATAGCTAAGCCTTGACTGTAGATTTACATTAAATTGAACAGTAGAGCTCCTCCAAGGGTTAATGAAGGTGGGCGAGAGGTGAGCAGCAGCATGACACATATATATATAGTGATCAGACCCATGCCAGCCTTGGCTGTTTGGAGAATTTGTCATTTGTGCACATAAACACAAGCTTTATCAGAGCACCAGGCAAACTTGCATCTGGAAGATGGCCACATAAATGTGGGGATTGGGAGGAATGGGAGATCGCCCAACACAGCACTTATGAGTGGAAGGGACCAAGTCTGTGCCTGCTCAGAAAAACAAATCTTAAAATCTCTTTTATAAAAAAAAAAAAAAAAACTAAACTCCCTCTTAAAACCAATAAGGACTTTTTGCTCTCTTCTTTTTCTGGGCAACTGTTACAAAACCTCACTGATCCACACGACTTTTGAATTTCTGTCCTAAACTGGCTGCTATTTGTTTATTCCATTTGTTCTTGTGCCAATATTGTCATTCAATTATCATGGCCAGGGAGAAGCCACAACCCACCTCAGGCTTAGTTTTGCTGTTTGTCTGAGGATGGCGAGCATACATCATGCTTTCAGAGCTATGCACAGTGTAATGATCCCCATGCTAATGCTTGAAGAAGCTGGCTTGACAAAATAGGACTGATGCAGCCATGTTACTGAGTTTAAGAGCCCTAATAAGCAGTAGAGTGATGATGTTACTTCTGGAGTCATTCAGTCCTGTCTGGAGGATATTATGAGGTAATTTTACAAATGAAGACTGAATTTGGGCTGTGGTTATTCTGGGCTTCCCTTAGACACTGGGACAAGGGGAGCCAGCAGCGGTCCCTGTGCTGTGGCTGAAATCCAGCAGAGGATGTGTTGGCAGGAACATGATCCAATAAGCACATTCAGAGAAGTAACTCTGTAATTCTTGAGAAAGACACAGCATGGTTCCCTGTCAGTGACTGGAAACCATATTGACAAAGACAAATTAGAACAGAAGAAAAAAATGCAGTTCTCTCCTGCCTCTAACTCTGTTTCATATTCCCTCATGGACAGATAACACCCACGGAGAAATCAGCAAGGAAGAAATGCTGCATTCGCATGACCCTTGGCCTTATCTTGTGGATAGGGCTTTTCTGTCTCACACTATCTGCCTCACTACAAGATCTAGGCAGAATAAGTCCCTCTCTACATTATTTTCCACAAAATAATAAGGTCAGTCTGTCAATTACAACTCACTGATGACTCTGACGAAACTCATATTTTTTCCACATCTTTACCACTTGCCAGCAGCAATTTTTACATTTCCAAAATGTTCGCAGTTGGTTACTGAAAATGCATTCCTAAATCTAGACATAGATACCCACATAAATAGAGGCCCAGAGACAGAGCTTTCACTTCTTCAGAGAGGAGTGAATGTAGTTGATGTCTGAGAAAAACAGGGCACTTTTCCTTGACAGTGAACCCCACATAGAGCAGCCTGATGTCTCTGAACACTTTGCCCTATAGGTCTAAGACCATTGCTAATGCTGTGAAAATATTATTCAAAAGACACAGGATAAATGTTACAGAACCCAGATTTTTCAAACGTCTCTCCAAACCAAAACTTAACCTTTAATTTAAAAAAATGACTATGTGTATTTGAACTAAGAGTACCTAATATTATTTTTTCTAACAGTCTGTTTTAAAAGACAATATGTCTGTGTTTTTGTTCTTTTCCTTTAGAGTTTATGGAAATAGTAACACAATATATATACATGGAGAAAAAATGCAGCAAGCTTTGCAGAAAACAAAAAAACAAACAAACAAACACCAGCAAGCTTTACAGACTGATCACATTTTTTCTGTTCTATAGATCTGGCTATTTGTTTTTGGTGATGTCTTATCTAGGTGACAGAAGACACAAATGAAAAACAATAACAAACAGTGCAGAGACTAGCAGCTGTCCGCATGAAATGAGATTTGTGCAACCATCTTTGGCTCATTTCCCAAATCACTATTCAAGAACTGTGATGCACTGAACCTGCATGACTCCAGCAACAGGCAGATTGCATTCATATAATCTCCAGGGGCTGAAGACCAGGACCACAAGTCACCCAGATCCAGGATGGCAAGTCAGGAAGCTCAAATTCTGTTTCCTTACTGCTTGTTCTTACCCTTTTTGTGTGCTTCCAGTTGCTTGTGAATAAGAGGGGAATACAATAATTCTGAAGTAATTTGTACATTAAATTGAGTTAAAATTGCCAAGACATTCACCTACCGGTAATGAGAAAGTAAAAAATACAGCATTTTTTTATTTATTTACCATTTCTCATGAAATAATACATGTCCATTTCTACAAAACTTATTTCACCAGGAAATATATCTTTAAGTGGGGGTTTGGAGCAATTTGTTTTTAACACAACCACTTGGAAAACTAAAAAAGCAGAGGAGAGAACTGGGTTGACCTGCCATCATCATAACATTTAATAATGCCTCCAAGATAATCTATCAGCAAAACAATTTCTGTGATGCAGTTTGTAGGCTGGTGGTTGAAGAATGAGCTGCCACAGCTAAGTGCCATAATATTCCAAGGAGGTAGTTAGATATTCAGATAATTTCTTGATGAGTCAATGCAAGTACTCATTTGTATTTCAGCCATAGGCCTACCTTGTTTGGTTGCAAATACAGCCTGAGCTGGACTCCAGCCCCCCAGGTTGGATGCTGGCCGAGCACTGAATCCTGATGGAAAGCAAAATATAAAATAATTCCATCCTTTAACAAAGATGTTCAGGCAAAAACTCAGCAAGGTAATTAAGTCAAGCTTCTTCCTCAACTTGTCTGGCATCACCTCCTGCCAGGAACTGTATGTTTTGCAGGCAACGGGCTGCTGAAGTGCATATTTATTCTTGTGCACTACATGCTTTGGTCATTCTCAGAGTCTCAGAGCACTGTAGACACAGCCAGAAGTGGCTTAATGCTGTACTCAGTCTGAGTTTCCATATTTAACATAGAATATGTTCTTATCTATAGATTATTCTAGAGACTTTTACACTGGTGTCAGCACAGATAACAGTTTGAGTGGCTTTAGTATTTTCAGATTCTGCTCCTTTAAGCCAGTTGCAGTGTGAAATGCAAATGTACACTGGGTTAACTATTTGATCCTTATTTGTATATTTGGCACAGTGGTCAAGGACTGTCATCCAAGAACAGTTGTATTCTCAGGCTTTGTCCCAGAGCAGTTCAGCATCACCAAGTAGGTGATGACACTACATTTCTAACATTCAATTAGTGTTGGCTGTGAACAGTAAGACCCACACAAATGCCTCAGAAAAGCAAAACAGAATGAATTGTTTTTAAAGAAGAGTTGCCAGCAGGTCAAGGGAAGTGATTCCGTCCCTCTACTCCACTCTGGTGAGACCTTATCTGGAGTCCTGCAACCAGCTCTGGAACCCTCAGTACAGGAAAGACATGGACCCGTTAGAGGCAGTCGGGAGGAGGATCACAAAAGTGGTCAGAGGGTTGGAACACCTCTCCTGTGAGGACAGGCTGAGAAGTTGTTCAGCCTGGAGAAGAGAAAGGTCTGTGGAGACCTTATTGCAGCCTTTCAATACTCAAAGGGGGGCTTAAAAGAAAGATGGGGACAGACTTTTTACTACGGTCTGTTGTCGTATGACACGGTAATGGTCTTAAACTAAAAGAGGGTAGATTTAGATTAGACATAACGAAGAATTTGGAACAGGTTATCCAGAGGAGTGATAGATGTTCCATCCCCGGAAACATTCAAGGTCAGGTTGAACAAGGCTCAGAGACACCTGCTCATTGCAGGGAGGTTTGGACTAGATGACCTTTAAAGGTCATCTAGTTATTATCTATGATAATAACTGGGCCTAGAAAGAAGGGCATAGAAGTGAGATCTTTTCTCATCTGAAGGGTAGGCCATAATCACTTTTCACGTGTGATCTTCCTCACCCAGAAAATGTTCTCAGCAAAAGGATTTAACTCAAACTGTAGAGCTTCAGTCCCTAGAAGGAATCAGAGGTGATTTCTCTAAGCTGTATCTGGAATGTGATGAGCAGATGTCTTTCCTGTATTTTTGTGTGTCTAATAACATAACGGCACATCCCCCATAGCAAATTCCAATAACAATGGAAACTGCCTTCTGTAATGAACTTTGTTGGCACTGAGGCTTTCCTAAATGATGAAGAAACTGAGGTCATACCTGTCACTGCAGAACAACAACAAAATTAATCTCTTTTGAGACTTGTAGCACTACCTCCAACATCAGAAAACAAGATTCTTTTTGGCTTCATATGCGTCCCAGTATTGGTGAGGACGGGACTAACACTGTGGGTTTATACTACATGCAAACCATAGGTTCTCAAACAACTTCTTGTCTCCTGGTTCTAGGTACACAAGCTCACTGCATCTTGACCTTCACCCTCTTTCCTTCTCCATCTCCTGTTTTCATGAAACATGAACTTTGCTGTGTATTTGGGAGTCATGGTGCACCCCAGGCAGGCTCCAGCTGGGACAGTCAGGAATGCTGGACTACACAGTTGCCTCACCAGATGTGTGGGCACAGTTTAAATGCATTGCTGTGGTTGAATGAAACAGATCTGTCTCAGAGTCCTTGACCCTTTTTTTTTTTAATGAGCACAATACACATGGTCAAGTAAAATTATTTTCCCTTCATAGCAAACTGAAAATTTACTTCTATATCCTCCTTGTCTTCAGCTGAAATCACTAATATAATGAAAACTTGTTCACATGAATGTCATGTGCCCAGTAGAACAGCTCTGAATTTCTCATTTCCTTTCTGTTCCTGCTATAATTTAAATAAAAAGTTTGATCTCCTTTTACACAATATTTAGACCTGGTCTTCTGCTATGGTTTGATTGGATTATTGAAAACATTTTATTCCACTGTTGTACAGATGAAGAACTATCTAGGACAATCAAGTTAACAGTATAATCCTCTGTTTGCAGAGAAAGTGAATTTTCTACAGCTGAAATGGCACAAAAAAATGTGTAGAGGAAAAAATGTGTTGTCGGTCATCTACTAAGCAGAGGAAGACCCACAGCCCTGTGAGCATGGATAATACTCTGCACAGAAAGAAAAATCAAGTTTTGAGGTGGGGACGAAGAACAGGTTACATTTTATTTATACATTCTCAGGTGCTGACTGATAACTGCTAAGCTTAAGTGCATAAACATCATAGGCACAGAGAAGAGAGTCTAAAACATCCTTGTGAGATTACCAACTCTGTGTTGTTTCCTCCCAGCCATCAAATTTGTGATTGCTGCCCATCACATCAGTCAATCCTTTCTTCTCAATCTCTACAGGCAACTGCAGCACCTCGCAGGGCACTGACTGACCATGATGTGCAGAAGCTCTGCCAAAGCACAATCCACCTGACCAGCAACAGCAGCCATTGGTATGGCTAGTAAATACCAGGATATGACACTGGTTTGGTCCAAATATTTTTTCTTCATTAGAGGTTTGTGGGTTTTTTGTTGTTTTTGGGGTATTTTTTTTACACACTTATGTCATCATGTAAGAGAATTGCATTATGTTATTTTGTTTCCTCTATTTGTCATCCAGGCTTGTCCTTCAACAGATCTACTATACTAGCAGGTTTAACTGCATCTAAGGAGGTGAGTGAATCTTTCTGATCACCTGTTGAGCCCTAGCCTTGTCATGGATTTTTTGTTAGATGAAAGGATTGCTCCAGCTTTACATTTTCTTTAAGGTCAAAAGGTTATTTTTCTTTTGAGGGGTTTTGCCAGGGACCTTGTCACTCCCCACTCATAAATCTTTTGTTCTGTACCTATGAGAGAATTTCAACAACCAGAACAAATCCAGACAACTTAGCTCGTTAGAAGAGCCTTTGCTAAATAACTAGTGGGACTGATCATGCAGTTCAAGCTGATGGTGTAAAATACTCATGCAGTCCAGTTCTCTTTTTAAATAAATATGAACTGGTGGTTCCTTATAGGCACCAGCTAATGGAGAAGACTCTGAAGAGCTGCAAAACACAACTGGTGTGGGTGCTATAAACTCTTAGAAGTCATATTTCAGAAGGTCTTGCATGGGTACAGTCATGGGAGGGAAAAGAATCACCAGAAGAGAAGCATCAGAGCTGGCGAAATAATGAATCATCATAAAAATGCTACGATTTCCTTCTCTCCTTGCCTGCTTTCCCACACAGAAGGAGAAAGTTCAGCACTGGCAGCTCCCAGGACAGTAAAATTTTTTAGCAGCAACATTTTCCCCCGACAGTGACTTTTTCATTCTTGAAGATGACACCCCACTTATTGCCATAAAAATGGTTTAAATGGTGAGTCTCTTCTAGCTGTGATCCCCTCTCTGAAAACCTAAAATGTTGCCAAGAAAGGAGCAGTGACAGCACCATTACATCTGACAGTCAAAACTCAAGGATATAGCCCATGTTCTGGATCCCAGTTGTTCCAGCCAACTGTTTCATACCGCTTGCTTCATGAACTCATTTTTGTTTCATTTTGAAACTACTAAGGCTTCTCAGCCTGTCATTGACCTACCATTTTTCCAGCAGGAGGCTGTTAAGGGTTACATTTATGCAATGGGAAGCAATCTTTTAATTTCTAGTCTGTCATTTCAAGAACAAACTGAAATAATCACTGATAAACCCCATTTTAACTTGATGAAACATTAAGTGAGCTGCAAAGATAAGTATTTCCCCTATAACTATTTAGAAAAAGAGAAGTTGCTTAATAAATTCTGCTTTTGCTTAGTTTGCTGGAATTCAGAATTTTCTAGAAATCAGGTGCTTTTACAATGTCTTACTTTTTCTTACTCAAAAGTCTTAAAGTGTGCTTCTTTCTAAATTTTTCCTTTCTTTTATTATAATTGCATTTGTGGTATTTTTCTCAGCCTTCCAGAATATCTGCAAAGTCTACATTCTGGGCTACAATCCCTTTCCTGTAAGGGGTTTAACACCTGAAGTTGCTCTGTTGGTGGTTCTTGACTGTAGTGCCTGTTTGTCAGTACCACTGGTGCTTGCTCACAACCTTCCCCTAGCAACTCCAAGGAAACAGCACTGAAATGGAATACCCAGATTCTGCTCACCAAGAAACCCTTGTAAATGAGTTCAAGAGCAGTACCGCAGGTCCTGCTCACACAGGTGGGAGCTTGGTCTCTTCCAAGGCCTGTAACAGAGTCCTCTGCTCCAGAAGAGGAGAGGCTGATCTACCCAGAAGTTTGTTGGTAACACATGCAGTAGGTCAACATCACATCCTCTACTTGAAGAGTATCAGCATCCCAAAAGGGCGAAATAGTGATCAGGACTATTGACAATAACCTGCAAGTTCAAAGTTTTAGAGCTTTTTGTTTCTTTATTTTCGTTTAAAGAGAAAACTGAACACAGACTTCCACCACCTCCATCTTGGATCACTTGGTGAAATTCTCCTCAATTTTATGGGGTTAAACCAGGGAAGTAGCTTTTCTTGCTCTTGGGTTATGGAAGTGGAGTGTGGATCTGGAACGTAAGTGCTACCCAGAGGAGAATTCACTGCCAAGGGTTTGCTGGCAGGTGCAGATACACCGACAGCTTCCCATCTGAGTTCTGCAGCTCCCTTTCTCCTCTCGCTTATTTTCAGAGGTTGCCTGAAGGTTTATTTCTGCCTCATTTAATCTCATTTAATGCTGAAAATCATCTATCTCTGTTCAACATAATCCACAGTCTGTATAACCTGACAGTCGTAATAGAGACTCAACTGGCTAATCTTTGTATAAAATTCCCAGTTTAGGTTTTATTTTACCTGTATCAGTTCAAATCTTTTTACAGAATGTGAAGGGAATTCCCAGTGAAATGCCCTTATGACAGGTATAATGCCATTTTTGAAAGATAAACTTCCCTTTTTTTTCAGCTTTCAAACATCCTGCATAACTCAGTATTAACTGTTTAGATTTATGATGTAAATGTGATACTGAAATAAGCATAGAATAAAAGTTAAAATGAAACTATGCAATAAAAATTGTTTGACATATCAGAAAGCATTTTGATATTTTCAGAATGAAAGGGAAAAATAAAAACAAAATTCTGATATTTCCTCTGAGAAAATGCATTAAAATATGATAATCTTCACTCTTAACCTTGCTGTGAATAATGTCAGTATCCTCTGGGTCAGCTTTGCAGTAGCAGCTCCCACTCCCTCTCTTCTTCTTCCTTTGCCAACTGTTTAACTCCCCCTCTTGGGTTCCTCAACAGGACAGAACAGAACAGATATTTCTCTTATCTCTGCTAGCTGTTCCTCACATCTAAATACGTCATTCCCCCTCATTCCTCCCCTGATTGCTGGCTCCTTGTAGCGTGTGTGCTCTCCAAATAATAATTCTTGCTGACCTTAGCGAACCATGTTGCTCTTTTGGCTTCTTTGGGTGCTCTCCAGGTGATTTGACTGATAAACATGCTTCTGCAAAACAACAGGGCTGGCACCAAAGCTCTTTTCTGTACTCTCCTTCTTCTGCTCTGTATTGCTATAAAAATATCCAACCAGTCTGTAAAATTTTAACTCATTCCCTACTGCTTCTATAGTGGCCATGAAATGTAATCAGTTTTATAAAACAGAAGGAAACAGGTTTTTTACACCTGCTCTGTTGATATTAATTATTTCATTGTTTTTCTTTTGCAAAGTGCTTCCATTTCATGTCACTGTTCTCTTCTCATTCATTCCTTAAACTGTTAAGACATCATCAAACAACACATTGAACATCCTCCACATCTAACTCAGTTTGCTGAAAGACTTTCTTTCAGGACACCTATAAAACCGAAGAAGAAAAATGATCCTAGATCTAGCTAGTGTAAGAAAGAATGGCCTAAGGATGCATCACCATTTACTACCAAATGGGAATTAATTCAATATTCATCGTGACTGTGACTGGTTTTGTCTGTTGAGACTCTGGAGTGCCTGGGAGCTCTTGCCAGAGCAGGGCATTGCTGTGAGAGGCACTGTACAAGCAAAGGGCAAAGAAAAAAACAACAGCGCAAAAGCCAAGTTACACAATAAACCACTGGGAAGCTGCTTAGATACAATTGCTGGAGTAACAACACTCATTGTTTTGTCTGATTTCATCAAAATAAAAGGCAAGCCAATACAGGGGCCCCACACCAGAGAGGCATAGCATCTTATAGTACTGCACATTAACTCATTAGACAAAATATCTGGCTCCTCATAGTCCAGCCTGAAGTGTGAAATCCAAGAATTTATGTTTGCATTTTTGCAAATGCTATCATGACATTACAAAAAAATCTGCAAGAACATAAGTGGGATAGAAGGGCAGCACTGCTGTGGAAACAAACATAAGTGTGACAATGAAAAATATCTGCTTAGATGTGGACGTTGGCATTGTGAAAGCAGATTCCTTACAAGACATATGTGATACCTTGGCTAGCAGCTCTGACTGATGGAGGTTGTGGTTTCCTATCCACCCAGTTGTAATAACGATGGGAAATGAACATCACATTTGGCTAACAGTATTAGGGGTTCCAGGGAAGGCACAATGTTAAGTATTTAAGCAGTCTGGTCTGCTTTGGTGTGGATTGTCACTTATTTCCTTGAGACCCAGAGCAAGATGTGGGAATTAAAAGCTTTCTTGTCCAGCAAAAGAGAGAAGTTCCCCTTTATTTAGAGTTAGAGGAAGTTTTCAGTAGAAACATCACCTTTATTAGCTTATTTTTCCCTCCGGGTTTTCTTTGCCTTCGTTGTATAAGTGAGGATACTCCACTGTCCTTATTTTTTTCCTGTGAAAAAGTTGAGAAAGTTTTTCTATATACACAAGTCTATTAGTCATTGAGTGCAAGTTTTCTTGAAGGAGCAAACTTCACAAAAGGTTTGTATCCACATGTTAACTCACATTAGATGTTTAAGCCTGTCCAGCTAGCAGACAGAAATCTAGAGTTAGAAAGCCATTTCCTCTTCTGTTTCTGCCTCTTCAATATTTGACAGATGCCTTAGTTGGACTAAAACCAAAATAGCATAAATGTGTATAAAACAAGAAGCAAAAAACAAGATTTCCTTTACCTCTCTAGGGTAGTCCATCATAATATGCACAGCTATAGCAGGGTTTTTTTGAGAGCCCTGCACACTCTCTGTTTCAGGTAACTTGTGGTGCTTAAGGTATGGAGCAAAACAGAAGAAGATTTGGAGGTGCAAAAAAGTCACTGTACCTGTGATTAGCAAGATTATTTCTATTTCTGACACTCCTCAGTTTCTGAGATAAGCACTGAACCACCTTTTGTCTGTCAAATTCACCACCATTTAACATACATTCATGCTCTTCAGCTGTTTAAACTAAACACAGGAATCAATCGTTATTTTAATGCAGATCAGTCATCACTGGGATCTTATTCATGTTGTGTTCCGTTAACCATTTGAATAAGAAAATTGATTTAGTTCAGAAGAAGATATCTGAAGCCTATTTGGGCGCGTGAGGTGGTCGTCTTTCCTGGAAGCATGAAGAAATAAGGCAAAACGCTAGATCCAGACTGGGTAAATTTTATCTATCCACTGATTTCAATAGGAACAACATTTCATCCATGACCTTATTTCTGTAGCAATAAATGCATTAGTTACTTTACTCATCTTTATTTTAAAAGTCATTTGAGAAAACATTTAACTGGGGCATAATCTGTGCTATTTTTGTGAGAGTACTCCATCATGGGAGTATTTTGTTTGCCAGAATTCTTTTCTTAGGTATTTTATAATTTCTTTGCCTAGCTCAAAGATGACTTGTTCAAGGTATACAGCTGAGACTTAAGTATAATTTAACAATCACTGAGAAAGCACCATTTTCCATGCAATCAAACCCCCAAAACCAGTAATTTTTTTTACAAAAATATTGTGTTCATCTGTTAAAACAGGTACCTCCATAAAGGGACCTGCACTCATCTAGCCTCACTGTCTTCTAAACTGATTCCTTTAAATCTCCTCTACTTCTCTCAGCAGGCAGAGCCATGGCCTAAGTGGGAGTTTGTTATGACAGTGTAAGGTAATTGAAATCACAACAGAAGATGACACTTTACTTTCCATGGGACAGGGAATTGGTCTACCAATGAGTCTGGACATATCGCCATGAAAACAGATCTTTAAAGAGCACAATGAGGAGTCCTCATGTTAGCATAAGTATCCTTACCACTGGGAACTGATTAGCTGAACAACTTCCTTGGCTATTTCTCTGTGTTGTGCAATGCTTAGTTAGAACGGATAAAACAGAATTGCTTAGCAGCTGCAATTATTTAACCTCCAGGATTTATTGCATTTGAAAACTGCAGTCAGTCAGATGATATTCTCTGGAGGGAACATGCACTTACTTAGAAACACATGTGAAATATTTAGGGTGAAGTAATTCGTCTGGCATGGTGAATATTTCATCTCTGTAATTTAACCCTTGATCTGTAGCTGCACTTTGTTTCACAGGCAATTTTAGGGATTATTTTATTTGACTAGCAATAGAGAATAAAATACTGTTAAAAATATACTAGTGCTGAAAAGAGGCTGGTGCTGAAGGCATTAATTGCAGAAGCACATCTGAGACAGATGGACAGACCTTACCAGCAGAGTATGCAAGTATAAAAGTACTAACTCCAGGGGAGTTGTGGAGTGGAGAATCAGCCCAGAAAATGGTTATTAAGAGCAAGATTAAAGGACACATGCAAGAAACTTTGTGTTTGTCAGCAGCTGCTCTACAGATGTCTGCATTCACAATTCAGGTCCTCAGATTTCCAGCTAATTTTGGAGATTCTAAATTCTGTAGATTCTAAATTCTGTAGATATTTTTTCTTTGGAGACCTCAAGTGAATGAAAATCTTTCAACCATGGTTGGAAGTAAATCAACATCTCATTCATAACCACCCTGCTGAGATTTAGCAAGTTGTCATTCTTTCATGTCTCTCAATCACCTAGACTTCGGCAACCTTAGAGCACACACATGAGAAAGCCCTTGCACACACAGGGCCCATGGGAGATGGAAGATGAATCAGATGCTGGAATCTGACTGTAGACCTGCTTTTTTTTTTTTTGCCTTTTTTTTTTTTCCTGAAGAGATAGAGATTCAGATCGCAGATACTTAAGTTTTTCATATAAAATATTCCCTGAAGCAGGTTTCTGGAATCCAGGTCTCTCTTTTCTGTATGTTCCTTTGGAATGTAGTTGTGTCTGATAATATCTTTTTCTTTCAATGAATACTAAATTATGGACTAATTTCAACAAGAGAGGTTGGGAGAAGCTCAGCTACAAATAGGCTATATTGCATGGCTAGAGTATATATGAAGAATGTGTAGGTTCATAATCTCTTAACAGAGGAAGGAAATGACTGTGGGTCTTCACATTTAGGTAAAGGCTGTAGCCATTGAAGTGATAGATGGAACAGCAGGAGTAATATTATCCAGTACAGACTTCCCTGGAATGGTAGGCCAGTACTCTGATGAGACTGAATGGAGTCCCACCGGCCCACTTGCAGCCCACTTTTTACTGGCTACCTTAAATATTAGCTTTGACGAATCCTATCTGCTGGCAGTTCACCTTCCCTACGTAAAATTTAGGGGCATTAAGAATATAATTGGAGGTTATGGGTTTCTACATTTGGACTGTGATGAGGCTGAATAAGTATGCCTGAATTTATTTTTTCTTTTGTTTGATCAACCATCTTTTAACTAAAAAAGAGGATTCTGAAGACAGTCGAAACTTTCCTCTACATGTCAAAGCTTCTGCTGGCACCCAGACAAGCACACACTGTGGTATCTGCCCCACCAGTCCTGAGGTTGGCACATGCAGACTCCCCCAACAGCAACACTCAGAGTTCTCCATCACTTGTTTGGCCAGTGGTTGTAATGTGTTTGTGTTGTCTCTCTAGAAACTATCTAAATCAACTTCTAAATGTTACCAAATTCTTTTGCCTGGGGAGCAGAAATTTGACAGTAGGTCTGACAGGCAAGCCTCCCACGGGATGCTGTATGTCAGCCTGCCATGGGGCCCTTCAGCCAGAAATATTTCTTGCTTGTTTGTCTTAAGTCTTTAAGTGGGCTTTTTGCAGCTTGAAATTATGTGTTCTATCAGTTCAGGTAGAACACCCTTTTAAATGTTTATTTATCTGTTCAGTACAACAATGAGATCTGGGGTTAAATGCTACAGATAAAAAGGAGATTGAACTAACATGCACAGAGATGCAGCTAATACCTCTAAGTAAATGCCATTTTTATAGGACTCTGGGTAAAATGGCATTAGCCAGGAGAGCGGCATTTCTCTCATGTCTTCCCAGCCTTTCAGTGCTCCTTTCTAACTGGATATTCTCCCTATCATCTTTCATTCTTTCTTATTGAGTTTGTAGCTAGGCAGAAACTTTTCATTCTGCGGGTGCACCCATGGTAGAATTTCTTGAGGTGGGCTATTTACAGATAAAATTAGATAAAAGAACAATTTTAGCTTACGTTGCTGAAGCATTTCCCTCCCATTCCTTG
The DNA here is from genome assembly GCF_964273445.1 of Streptopelia decaocto. NCBI lineage: Eukaryota > Metazoa > Chordata > Aves > Columbiformes > Columbidae > Streptopelia > Streptopelia decaocto. Next base: position 138,210,758 of record NC_138655.1, on the reverse strand, counting down.
TAATTCATCCGAAACAAGCATGCAAGAAGCCGAAATGAAGGGGGAGCAAGGAAACATCCTGTTACCTGTCCATCCTTGGGGTATTTCTTACAATACTAGATGCAGTTACTCAGTAAATCAACAGTTCACGAAACAAAGAAAATGTAGCTTACATCTGTGAGAAGACTCAGGCAGAAGCTCAAGTCCTATTCCAAACATTTAAGCCATCCAATTAAGAAGATATCAAAATGGTTCAAAAGACCCACTGCATCACTGATTTCCTCATCAGCAGGAAAGCAGCTCCTCTATAAAAGATGGCAATTGACTCAGAAAATTTGCTAAAAGATGGGTCAGTACCACTATTTCACTAAGGATATGGTACAGGTCTTCAGGTGACCCATCCAGCTGACCAGTGGCAGTTTGTAGCAGGAAAGGATCTTTTAACAGCAATAACATGATAGCAGTTGATGTGAGATGTCAAGAACACTTAGCTGTGATTGTTAAGCAACTACGCCTTATTGAGTGCCTAGGAGTGCTCTACCTTGCTAAATGATAGACAAAATTAGTTACCCACTATCTGGCATTAACAGGTCATGATCAATGCTTATCATAAATTTTCATGGATATGAACTATTAATTTCTTCAGATTACCTGCGTATCAGCCAAAGAGGGTTTTCATCAGTCTGGGAGGGTTTTCATCTGGGAGCTCTGACGATGGAACTCCTTGGTATTTCTAAGAGGCTGAAAGGAGAGGAGAAAAAATATTATGCTGTGATATGATTAGAATCTTGTCTTTTATAACCCCTGTTTAAAGCTTCTGTGCCTCAGGACCCAGCAAATGTGGGCTTTGATCATGTGGCGAGCATGTAGGGAAGGTGTGTTCTCATCAGGTTTTGGAGAGTGCTAGCTGGATCAGGACAGGGAGACACTGCAGCAGCTGGCTCCAGTGGTCACCGCGCCTGTCTGGGAAGCAGCACGCCTCATGGTGTTCTTGCTCTGGAAAGGAAGAATACAGCCTAGCATAGCATTTCTGGAAGGTTTCCAAGTCCCCGCATGCTGATACGGAGGCACAACACAAGAAGCTGAGTGTATATACCGTGGGGAACTGGACAGATAAACACTAATGAGATTCTTGCTGTATTATAATGTGCAGGTTGGGTCTCACAGCAGACTGGCTTTTCTGGAAGAATTTGTGCTTTGCAGCAGTTCGGCATTTATCAAGAATCATCTCTGATTGTAACAAGCAATGAGATAAATCTGCTTTTTTAATTATTTTCAAATTGGGTTAAGTTTTGTATTTTTCAAAATGTCTCAGTCAAGCTTATTAAATACAATTTCCCATTCTGTGTTCCAGGAATTAGTGACATGGTGTCTCATTTCATTGTAGAATATGTCAGCTCTGTGTGGCATTGGAACCAGAATGGAATAAAAGGAGGAATTTTATCAGGGACAGAGGAAGGTCCACTCCATAGTGGAAATTCAGATTGTGTGGTTGTCCCACAGTGCCATGTGACTGGCCTCTCCAAATCCAGTCCAGCATGTTCCAAACCTTGTTTCTGATAACACATAAGGTGATCACTTCCTCAGCCCAGTCTGCTGCCAAACCCCAGCGGAAAGGAAACGGTACCACAAGGGCTGAGCTTCATGGCACTGTGACAGCAGGACGTGGGAAATCTGACCACGATCTGTTTCTAAAACTGAATTTATCCCCTTTCTGAGATGCAAAAAGGGTTTCTGAAAAATATTCACAAAAAGAAGGAAGAGTTCTATTTTGGAAACTGTACATTGCAACTTTTTGAATCTTAACAACCAAAAGAAAAAAAGAAAATGGACAGTCTTCAGGGTGATTCAAAGGACTTTTGAACTTGGAAAGAAAACCTTGTTACAATACCAATGGAGTGATTTTAGCATTTTTACTGGTTGTTATTTTTTTAATAACATTTGCTGGTTTAATAAGCATTGCTAACTGGTTTTCATTTTTTATCAGATGTGTGGGAAGAGTTGTTAAGCAGTGTCTATCAATAGTAAAATCCAATAAAGTGGTAGCTGAGTTACATGAGGTACAACAGTGCAAAGCAAGAATTTAGGGGAAGCAAATTAATGGAGCAAAGCTAGCATGATTTTCTGAAAGATGCTGTCATCATATTTGCTTGTGGTAGGGCATGCTTGAAATTAAAACTGCTGAAGCAAATGGAAAAGTCAAATGAGCTAAGAAGGTATTAAAGCCAAATCCTATGGTATGAAGTTAGTCCTTACCCAACTGAAATTCCCAATAATTTCAGTAGGAGAATTGCCTGGAAAAAGGCTGGAGGGTTAGACTTGTGGATAATAAGAAGAACATGGTAGGATGCTTCTGGGTTAGTTTTATGGAACACCATAAAATAGAGGGCTATAAAACCAGAGGTGAATAATAAAAGTGAACTGAAAACACTCCATAAACCAATCTTTCTATTTTAAATTTGGGGGGAAATGTGACTTAGAAAGTGAAGGAACCACTGTTTTTCTTCCAAATACCTCTAACTAGCCAGTATGTTATGTAGTAAACTAAGTGGGAGACAATAACCTCTTTCACACTTCAGTGTATTAATAGCCATTATTTTAAAAAAATAAATGCTTGCTCCTAAGATTATGACTTTACAGCAATAGCCTATAGCCCAATTTAGTTTTCTGGGCCCACTTTTATGACTAGAAAAAGGAATCAAAGTGAAGTACTTATATGTTTCTCAGTATCATTTGTGTTCTATACAACGGTTTTTCAGACGATGAACCTTTAGGATCAGGCCTTTTGCAAGACATCAATAAGTTGTTAATTTAAATAAAAAAGGATAGGCTTCTGCAAAAAGAGGAACTGCTGAAGAGATTTAACTTTGGAAAAATTGTATGACTATTTCTGCAGCTTGTGAAAATTGGTGGGATTTTACTTTTTGAAACACTTTTGAGGTATGGGAATGGTTCAGCTATATGTGAGGTGGCTCCCATCTGTGTCTGCCTATGTCAAATATTGCTGCAGTAGCTGCTTTTTCCATTATACCAAATTCCAAAATTAAATGTTAAAGCAAAAGAATCCAAATATTCAATGTAAAGCAGAAAAAAAAAAAGTAAGAACACTAAATATAAAATAAAATTGCATTAACAGAGAAAATACAAATAGAAAATACTTGGCTACATAAACTAAGAATATGTCACTCTTGCTTTCTGCAGACAGACTAGCTGTGCCTTGCGTGTGCTTTGATCTGGCTGGACCTTACTGTATTAGTGCTAAAGCAAATAACCTATTGGAGAGGCTGGTTTTCTTGGCTTTAGGTATTATACCAGAATTATGCAAAGTGAAGTCTGTCTTCTACCATAGCCTTTCTGTGCTGTTTTAGGCAAATCAGTTAGCTCACCCATGATCTAACTTGTAAATAATTTTCATTATCTTTGTGAAAGCTACATGTCTAACTGTCCTTTGGGAGATGGTTCATCTCTCCAGTTCTGCAAAATGATCGTGAAAGGACCTCCCTCATTCACAGGAGAGCATTAAGTAGAACCAACAACACATCACCTTGAGGCTTAGCCATGTGCTGGGTGTGGAGAAGTCTCCAGTTCTCCTGTTGGTAGGATTTCTTAGCTGATGTGCAATGCCAAGCAAATGTAGCTATACTACATTTCAAAAGTCAGTTCAGGCCAGCAGCAGCCTTGGTGCTTTCATGCAAGGATGAGGCTGGGCTGGTAACTGCTGACTGCAGGCTGAAAGCCCTGGGGGCACAATGCAGAAACAGATGATCTGGCTTTGCAGGAATTTGTACACCTGCAGAAGTTGAAACCGTTTCTGTATGTTCACTTATCCACTCAATCTCAGCCCCAACACCCCAGATAAAGGGAACCCATCTGCAGATTAAATGTCCCTGATAATTGCACTAATGGTGGACATATATGCACCCCGAAAGGACTCCGAGACCTTGTATATCTTCAAATTATGTAGGACTGGGGTTTGCCCACATTCCTTCATGGTGCCCTCAGTCAAATGACCATACTGAATTTTCATCTGCTAGGCTTCCAGTATTCCTCATTGATATGAGTATAGGCAAGCAGGGTATAAATGAAATCTCTGGCAAGGCTTTATAAAAGACACAACCTTTCTGTTGAGAAATATCGATCTGAGTAAGACTGACTGTTTAGTGAGAACATGCTTCTCCCTACACTTCATGGGGGAGCATTTTGCTTCCTTATATTCAATATATTTTTGTTGGATTTCATTGTTCTTGTGTTTCTTTTAACAAAAATGATACATCCAAAATGCAATTCAACCTCACAAAACTAGTCTTTCATTAAAAACCTGATAATTTTACTTACTTTTTTCTTTTTTTCTTTCTTCCAGCCCAGCAGTGAAAGAAAATATTTGAAAATTCAGGACTACCCAAAGGATGGGAATTTTGGTTTTGACAAGCAGTGCTGCTTACCGAGCACACATTTCACATATTCTGAGTGCTCTGATTGCTTCCAGACCATGTTCTAGGAAGTTCAGAAAGTTCCATACTGGGCAGCTTTTAGGACAAATTCTATCAGTTCATTATTTACACTTGTGTTGGTCATTCGCAACTATCAATGAACCTCCCTACTGTTTTATTAGAAGGATTGAATCCACATGAACCCAGAGCTCTGGCCTTTCCCACGATCTGCTACAAGGCCACTCCAAAAGAGCTTTCTGATTCAGCTCATGTGCAGGGAAGCAATGCAAGGACCTTTGCACAACACATAAGGCATATGTGTATTTTCCCATACTAATCTCCACTCATCCTAGCCACCAACCAAGTATTAGGTGTGACAGAAGACGTCTTGTCAGACCTGCATGAATATGATAGATCATTCCGCTTCCTTGTCTTTCCTCTTTTTTCAGCAGTCAGTGAGATAATTTAATTGTCAGAAAGTGATTATGGTCCCTACAGATTTCCAAAATAAAGAAGTTGATGAACAACATAGCTAGTAACTAAATTATTTTTTGGGTTGAACTTTGAAAAAAAATTATAAATAATTTCCAATTTTATAACAGTCTGTGTCAAAAAATGTTAGCAAAAAAAATCAAGAAGTCAGTACCAGAAAATGAAGTCCTGCCTCTTAGATGATGACAAGGATTAATTAAGTACAGCAGCACCACCCTTAGCTGAAAGGCCTGAGAAGTGGGTGTGATGACAGAGACCTTGACAGTTACCAAATGCTCACCTCAGTCCCATTTCTGAGATTTTGGGACATGACAGCAGAGTCTGACATAAAAAGGAAAAGAAATCTTCCTAAGGAGAAAAATATATTACAATAACATATTAAAACCAGCTTGTTTATCCTGGTTGATCTTTCTGAAATGTTTAATTGTATCATTAAGAATAGAATGGTACTCTTTTTTATTGGGTACTTTTTCTGAATTGACTTTCAATTGGATGATAGGCGTATATGAAATTCAGCTTCAGTCCAACCCCCCAAAACTATCATCCTTACTTCACACTGCTTTGTGGCCTCTTGACAAGGCATAGCTCTCTTAACCAAGAACATTCTTCACCAGGCAGACTGCTTCCCTCAGTTTTCCTTCTCTTGCATGTATATGAATACATGAGCTCTTGAGCTTTGAATTGAATTTTAGCGGTCATGAAGAGGCCAAATGATAGCTCTTCAGTCTTTTAATATCTGCATAGTTTTTAGTCAACTGTGCTTGGGACTGCCAGTTAGAGGCACTTGAAATTTCAGCTTCTTCAAAGAGATCTCTTCTTTGCAGCCCAACCTTGGACAATGAGCTCATTCCATATTGTACACCAACTAACCTTCAAGACCAAAAACATGCTGGTCTTGGGTCTTACTGAAACTGGAAGCAGCAAGTGAAAGGCTGGGTATCACAGGAATCTGAACTATTCAGTATGTCAACATTATTTGAAGAGCTATGTGTGCGTCATGTTCTTGTTTGCAAGCTAATTAGCTTACTTGTTTTGAAAGATGGATTAATGGATTAATCACAGGGTGTGGTGGATGTTTTAATACTAAGGTTTTTAATTTTTATATGTATAATTCATTTCAGAACTGAAGAACACAGGAAGTAGAAATGTGAAAATTATAACTGTGTTAAAAAATGGAAATGATAATCACTAATGTCTTTGGCACAGCAATATTTCTTTTATGTTATCTGAAACTGTAGATAGTACCAGCAACTGTGGAAAGAGGGAATGATATCAGAGCTTTCTAGTTAATAAATCAGAGCAGAATGGAAAAGGGTGTGGTTTCAAATGTGAAAAATGCCAGACGGGTTTCTAGTTTGCAAAACTGAAACCAGGGGTGGTTCCCATCCTGATATCCTCTCATACTGCAACATTTAAGAAAAATCTACTATTTTTTTCATTATTCAGATTATTAAATTTTGGGAAACTCTTAATATCACAAAATACACTGACACAAATTTATTGACTCAAAGGCAAAAGGCAGCATGGACTGGGATCTCGCCCTGGATTCTGCACAGAGGAAGACACTCATTTCTGACCAATTCAGCAGCTGCACCAAGTTGGCTATCTGTATGTGCATATGCATTTTCACTTAATTCCTGTTCTAGACAACTGCCCACCTAATGGGCCAAATTATCCTTTTCTTGGTCACAAGCCCACCAAGCATTACATGGTGGGGTCACACAAGAAGGGAAAGTGTCTTAATGTTAAGTAATGCCAACGTGTGTGATTCTGGGCAGGACAATTTGCATGAACCATGAACCATCTGGTCTTTGATCATTTTGAAAATGAGAGGTGGAGCCAGATTTTCAAAGAAAGATGTTTACCTCAGTGAGTAAAGGCAGAGATAAATGTCCAGGCACAGCGATAAAGTGTCCCAGACACTTTTAAAAAGTTCCAGTAAAATTTCCACCCTATCAATAGGAGTTAGGCAGCTGATACTTATTAAAAACCTACAAATCAAACACCTTTGTAAATGTGGTCTTTGTTTCCTGATCCCTCTCTTTTCACCTTCAGCTGTACAAACAGTTGGTGTAAAGATACAGGATGTGCAGTTCCTTCCCCAACAACCTCCTTTTGGTTCTCCTTTACTAAAACTGAGGAAATGACAGAGATCAAAGTACAGACTGCAAAATCTGCATTATGAGTAAAGGGGACATTATACAGACCGAAAGTACCAAATAAAGTCTCTCTGAGACAAGGCAGAGTTCCTATATATGTTGATTAGAAAAATAATACTTTTTCTTGAATGTTGACTGAGTTAAACAGAAATTAGTAGACAAAACATACCAAAAGAACAAGTCCTGATCATATTTTAGAGCTTGACTATACCGGTGCCTGTAAGAGAATAAGAGTAAGTTTGACCATGGTGAACGAATGCTACCAATAATGCATACCATTACAAAGTATGTATTTAGAAATGTATCACAATTTCTCTACACATCTGCATAGTTTGAATACAATAAAATAGAGGAAGAGCTGTCACAGTCACTCAGCAGCTTCAAAAATCTCTTAGTCATGTTTTAGTATGCTTTATGGAGCATTCACTCCAGCGTTGCTGAGATTGATTGTATCAGCTGGAAAACAAAATAGTCACTATTTTATGCTTTTGGATGTCTGAAGGAGAAAAATATCAGTTTTAGGTTTTTGCAGAGTACAGTGATGCATTTCAAAGCTCTGTTAATGCTGTACACTCCCACCTGAGAGGCCAGACAGATGAATTTTTTATTTCTTCGGCTTTTTGTGCATTAGCTGATGTATCACAGTGCTATAATATGACATGTGGACAAAAAGTTTATCACATAGTGTTCAAAGGATGCAAATCAACATTGTCCCTTAGAATAGTATCTACTGTTTTAACCGTATAGTGTGTAGAAAAGGTGGTGGAATGGATTTGCGGGAAGGGGCAGGGAAGGAGGGCTCTGTTGCCAGCCTCCGCACCCTGATAGGCCAGGTTGCATGGTGGAAGCCCACCTGCTCGCTCCTCCCCTCCCCCTCCTCACAACCACCTCCTCCCAGATCGATGCACCCATCCCTGAGTCCCTCCCCATACCCTGTTCCTCCCTATTTGCAACTCCCAGCCCATGTCCCCAGCACTGAGCTGCCCATAGCTCTGCACAGCATGGGAACAGACATCCTCCCCAGATCAAAGGGAAGCTCCTAGTAGGTGCTGTGACTTGCACTGGGAATAGGCATTTCCCCAGGTAATGATAACGGGAAGTGCTCTGGGTGCCCAGGTCATTCAGGTCCTTAGTTTTTCAGTGCTGTCCTCAGAGAACTTATTTGCATTTCCAACATTACATTACTCTTCACTTAAGACAGTAATTCATCCTTATAGGAAAATTTGGGCTGGAAGGAGCTGGGAGGTCATCTGGTGCAATCCCAGTTAATGAACATGAAGAGAACAGTCGGGTCCGGCGTCTCCTGGCTGTTGCACAAACGCTGTGCTGGCAGAGGCTGCTCATCAGGGCGAAGTAGAAGGAAGAGCAGTGAGTCAGAGAAGACTCTCCCCTCCTCCTTCCAGCCTAGGATTCCCTAACCAGGGAATGAGCGTTGCTGCACAACTTGCAAAAAATTTCTCTCATGACCAGGAGGAAGCCTGCAAGAACTGTGACTATATTATTTTCCCTTGCTTTACCTTTCTCAAGTGCTTAAGATATGTCCAACCTCTTTTGTCTCCTCGGGGCCATCTGAGCTGATTCTCAGTGGTTTCTTCACAGGGCTGAAGATTTCAGCAATAAATAGTTTGAAGGCATTTTTTGGCTTTGAGGTCTGCAGCCTCACCCTCTGCAGCCAAGACTCAGCATACTCCTCCTTAACACCTTTGGGGCTAAAATGAGAAAGCCATTAGGATGCTTCAGTGATAAACTGAGAAAAAATAAAATGAGCTTTTTAAGAAAAACCTCAATCCTAAATGCTACTGAGTGCTCACTATAACATTCAAAGATGTGATTCCTTCTGTTGGGCATAGAAACATTAACTACAGGTTTCTGTTCAGAAATGAAGCAATAAAAAGTTGGATGATTCTCTGTCAACTCCATTGTAACAGGTTTGGAAAGAGCTTCATTATTGTATATGTGGAGATCAAGAGCAGCTTTCCATCAGCATAACTGCAGAGTACAGTCTGTAATCTTTTTTTAGTTTCAGTTTTAAAAAGAAAATACAAAATTGGGAAAAAAAAGGTTTTACTTCAGCAACCCATTTACTTTCTCAGATGTTTGTAGATTTAAATAGTTTTATAAGAATTAGAATTTATTATGATTCATATTGTACAGTTTTAGCATAGCTTCACACTAGAAGGATGTGAAATTGCTATTGTGAGATCAGTTAAGGAGCCCAGTTAAATTGCCAGTATAAAAGTGAAACTTAGAGTAGATGTCTACTAATGTATAACATATCAGAAGGAAGAATATTCAAGCTATCTAATGACTTTAAATCAAACTAAGGAGCTTTAAAGCTTCCTTCTTCAATAGAAATCAATTGCTTTGGATTTTAAAACAAGAGTCTTGAAAAAGTTGGAAGGAAAAATCCCTGATAAAACCTAAACAAGGAAATGCCTTTGATATTGAAACAGGTATTTTCCAGGGTTTTTATATAATAGGCTTCATAGCAGTTTTGGTCCTGATCCTATTTGGACACATATTGGAGCAAATAAATGAGTTGGTATTTCCTTTCCCACCTGAAAGGAACCTATTACCCCACCAGAGCATGCAGTCATTCTCATCATACATCCAGTAACTGTGTGGGTGTTGAAATAAAGGTCAGAATTTTTTTGCTTTGCCTTTGTTTATTTGCTTGCACCCACTGATGAAAATTGACAGACAAGAAGAGCTCAGGTAAAGCAGACACATATACTGCTGCAGAAAAATGCTGCTCTATGCAAGATCATGTTTCCACACTTAAAGGAGGTTATTGAAGCCTTTGGGCTTGTACCAGGTCTTGTTGGACTAACGGCACAGCAGGAACTGTACAAGGACCTTGTGTTCCAATGCAGCAGCCTGGATCCATGAGAGAGCAGTAAAAACCATTTGCCACCAGTGCTTTTCTCAGCAGATTTCCCTCCTACCTTTAGAGAGAAACAAAGTTGGGAAAAAAAAGTCTTGCTAGTCTTGCTGCTTTGAGTGAAGGCATTTTTATAAAGTATTCTTTTTCAACATCAGTAAAATTCAAGATTACTCTTTGTTGAAAGGTACTGTGATGATGGAAAGCTTTTTTCTGGTTTGATAATGGGGTATATTTTTCACCCTTTACTCTCTTAACTCTTTAAATAGCTTTTATTAGTATAATCTATCCTCTTTATCTTGCATCCCACACACAGAGAAAAATATCCCATAGAGAATAGTGTTCATATATATTTATTAGTTACTATGAATTTTACTACTGCATTTCATACATTTAAAAATTTTAATCATGCATTTCCATCTTAGAAAAGATGTTGCATACTTGTTTAGTGAATAGTACCTTACCTCCAAGAAAGCTCATTGAGCAAAATCATAATTCAGCTGTCAGGTATATGAAATAATTTAACCTGTAGTTAATATATTAAGGCCCTTAATAAGGGTGTAGCATGAGAAAAAATAAGGCTTAGCATACTGTGTGATCACCACCTGGAAGTCAGACCCCACCAGAGGAGACGGTGTGATGTACTTAGAGTTTGAATTGCATTTCACACCCTTCATACAAAAGCAGTCAGGCACCCAAGCAGCTGTGTCTGGAAGACTGTCCACTTTGTCCATATTGATCTGAAATTATAGTCAGAGCTGCCAGTACAAAGCGAAACTCCATTAAAAAGAACTTGGTTTATTCCCACATAATAAATGCAATTTTTTACATTTCACAAGCTAGTCTTCAACTTGCCTGAACTGTCTCTCTTTTATGACTAGCTCAGACATTAACTGGGAATGCTCATTTCTTTGGCATTTAGTTGGAAACTACAGCTCATGATCACACCGGTTGCTAATACCCCAAACAGCATGTTTTTATGCATCTTGTTTACATAGATTTTTTTAATATCATTGCTGTTCATTAGGCTTTATATACAATGATTAACACCCCTTCTCCTCAGCAATTAAGTAATTTGTCAGATGATAGACATTACTGTACAGGACCACCATATGCTGAAAAATTAAGCTCACTTCAACAGAAGCAAGTATCTCTGCACTAATTATCACCAGTGATAGTTATGCATAATAAAAAGCTTTCTAGAAAGATAATGAGGCAGATTTTGCTTTCAATAACACTACCATAAATGCGTAATAATTCCGGCACATCTGCAATGTGGTTCTTCCAGATTTACATAACCATAGCTGGACTGCGTTTATCCAGTAGGACAGATTTCTTGTCACTACCTGGATCCAGAACTGCTGCACTCAGCAATGTAGCTGACTTCATGCTTGGGGACACAATCTTTCACCAGTGAGGTGGTTTTGTTTGGGTTTTTAATGCGGTCCATTGTGTCTAATACATGATTTTTTAATTTTTTTTTATTTTTTATTTTTTTTTACTAAATGTTCCATATTTTTTACCTCCTCAGATGACAAGAATCACTAAAGGAGCAGAGACACTTCTGGTAGTTAAGAAATCCCATTTCAGGGACCTGAGCTCATCACCATTTCTGCTCCTAAACTATGGAACTGGGAGAAAGTATTTATTGGGGCCAGTCACTGTTAAAATAGATGTGGTGAAATTTTGCTTCCCATTATTTAGATTATCAATTTTAAAAAATTATCTGTTTCTACGTGGATTTTTTTTCTTTTCTCTTTTTGATAGTTAAAATTCCACTGAAATATAAGCTGAAGCCACTCTCTAACTTTTAAAATACTTCACAAAGCAATTTCCTGAGTGTTACCACAGACTAAGGATGAAGAATCAGCACAGATTTTCATTTTTATAGTCTTTGATATAGGTCTTCACAAGACACCACTAAGAAAATAACTGGAATTATGGGTTGCAATGGAAAGTTAAAGAGCAGTGATGCTAGTCAAATCTGCTTGTTTCAGCAACCACTGCTCAGCAGCAGGTATGACTGTCTCATGCAAATCACCAGTCCTGAGTTTCAGTGGCCTATGAGATAAGATGAACCCAATTTTAATCACTGTTTCCCTCCTCTGCAGTAGAAATTGGTGCTGTGACACACTATACTAGCTGCTGGACATTGGCTACTATAATAAAAGTTAATTTGCAGGATGGTATGGGCTATGTTAATTTTCAGCGTGGCAAAATGCTAACAGTTGACCCAACCTTGAGCCACTGTTGTTTCATCAACAAACTGAAAAAGGAAGTCAGTCATGAATCATATAAAATTCTGTAGATGATAGAGAATTATTTAGATTAGTCACAGCCACAGGAGTCTGGAGGAATATTAATGTAATGTAAGCACATGAAGCAAAGCAGCACAGTGGCAACTAAAATTCTTTGTAGCTAAAAAGAAGAGATTAAAGCATTTACCTGAAAAGAAAGTATGATTTATACACAGTGGAATAGCTTCACTAAGGCACTGAAAGAAACTTCCATGGTCTCCCCACTTCCTCTTCCTCCCTACTACAGCTTGCTCTCTAGGAGGCCCTGCAAGAACTGCAGTTGATTTAGGTTAAATTTCTGTGATATCAGGTAGATAAGGGATTCAAATGCAAGTCTCTGATATTTCACTTGAATACCCTAGCAGTAAGCCCTTGGACTTTTTATGCAAGAAAACAAAGAGCATGTGGAGCAGCTACATTATGAAGGGCTGCAGTGGCCACAGTGGTGTCTTGGATAGAGCCTGGTTCATCGAGAAAGGTCTCACTGAGCCCCTGAGGGGCCATGAACAGAAGACTGATTATCAAACTCTTGGATCCCTTTCAGGAGACTAGCTGGGTATCACATCACACAGGACATGTCATGGTTTGTGACCAGGCACCTAATTTGGAGTCCAAAAATTGAAGTGAGATGGAGCTGCTCTCAGGTTTTGGGCTCACAATCCCAGGTCTACTTTGGTATCCCACCTCAAGATACTCCTATAAAAGTCAAAGACCCTGGGACATAAGGAGTAACATTCCTCAAAGATGTCATCAGAGATTATACCCCACAGTGATGCTGTTAAAATATGGCTATCCTCTACTGTTAAAAACAGGGTTTCAATAGAATTTTGACTTCTGAAATGGGCTTGTGTTCTGCAGATACTGGAACATCAAACAGGAGACCCAGCAGCACACAATCAGCTTAACTAAGCACCCCTTTGAGAGCAATCCTTTAGGGAGAGCCAACTGAGCCACAAAAACTGCTGGGGATGAACGACATCAATGCAATTTACTGGCTTTCTTCAAATAAAGACCTTAGCGTAAGGAAATTATTTAAGAGAGAACTAAACTCTGTTAGAGTCACAATCAGTAAATACTAGGTTCCATTACACATATTGTCGTATACAACTAACTCAGGATAATTAACAGAAGCATTAGACAGGACAAGGTCTCTTTTTTTTTTTTCTTTTTTTTTCTTTTTTTTTTTTTCCAAAACACATTTTATTAACATTTCTTATGAATTCATATTTAGGCAATATTGTAGGTGAAATTAATTGAAATTCAGACATGGCTCAAATACAAAACATAAAAGAAAGTGCAATAATATAACCATAGGCATAATCTACCATAAGAAATACAATAGTGCCTCAAAAGAGGTATTACATGAGCTTTGCAGAAGCTTCTGCTTTTCTGCTTTAACAACCACCACATAAACACAAATACCAAGAACCTCAGCAGATGTAAGCAGTGTAGCTCCATTCAAACCAATAAAAGCATACTGATCTATGCCATATGAGGAGCTGGAGTGTACCTTAGCAGAAATTTCAAATGTCTTGAAAAAGTGATGGTTACATTTTCATTTTAATACTCAAGTATCTTACTCATTGCCTTTGTCAGAGTGTTTATCAAAGTATCCATATTCCAAATTTTCTTTTGTGGGATGAGCCAGATTTAAGTTTATACTTCTTTTACTGTTATGAAGACTTCTGAAAGCTTTGAATATGAACACAACTGTAAAAGACAGTCTACTTAATTGATAGTGCCAAAGTATGTAAAATGGCAGGGCAAGAAACCTCTTTTGAAAGGTCCCTTTCTTCAGCAAGCAGACGATGCCAAAAAAATCCATGGTAGAGATATAGCTTTGTACTCTCCTTAGTTATACTAAGAGACAATTGCTTTTTCAAATCTTAATTGATTTGTAACACCTGAAATATTCTCCCAAGGCAATAGTAACATTCCCCCATAAAAACATGGAAATCTAAATATCTGGCTTTGCCAACATATTACTGCAAAGACAACAGAGCAGAAGAACCAAACTTAGGTTCATTCTTCTTCTATTAAATGCAGTTCTTTATAAAAGGTTGGAAATAAAAAGTAGTTCTGAAAGACAGAACTATGTCAGTGTATAAAACTGTGTGGGAACTATTTTACAAAAGAAGAAAATGGAACCAAAAGAAGTTGTTTGAAACATACAAAGTGCACATCAGCTTTAAGGCTTTGGGTTGTATGTCTGAGGTTTCTTAATCAGTTTCCTCATCATTTTTCTGCGAAATGCATTCATTGGCTTGTTGATTCCTGGTTTCTGAGTCCCTGCTAATGAAACAAAGGAAGAAGTTAAGGAAACAGTATGACAAAACTGTTACTACTCTATATTGTTTGGCTTTTTTGGTGTGTTTTGATCTTCTTTGTTTTGTTTTCACATTATAATGTTTAAGCAGTTAATCCAATAATAATAAACACATCAGAAACTGTAAAAATGTGTTCTGGACTTCATATTCTTAAATACTGTAAGGTCTCCAATATGTCTAACTTTGGCATTGGAGTCCTACTTCGCTGCTCTTTTCCTGAGCAAGCATTAAAGCCTTTTCTAGCTGTCCTGCAGTGACAGCAGAATGGAAGTAAACCCATTGTTCTATCTGAGGGAAAACAAAACAAGCAAAACCACCTATTACTACATCTCTCTGAACAACACTGAGGCAAACTCTAAAATATAACCAGTGCTTGTGAGACATGAAAAGGTAAAATGACTTGTGTTTCTGCACAGAACTGGGTTTCACACAGAAGCTGCAGAGTGGCCCAAGACAGTCAGGGTTATCTCCAGAAATGCTGATGAAGGCTGCATGAAATGTGTGAGTGCTGCTTAGAAAACAAATTATTTGCAGACCCATCTGAAAATGTTTTGTCTTTATGCTACCATTTTACCTGCACACAGAGCTCCAGTGGCCAGTCCCCAATCCTTTCACTGTCACCCTGATGTATTTATTTTATTTTCCAATTTAAGCTTCTTTAATGAAATGAATCAGAAATCTTTTCACTTCAAAAGCTATAGACCAATTCAAACAACAGTTGTATATTTGCACAGGGAAGGTCAACCAAACTCAACTCAAGATTCCAAAGGTAACAGGAAAGATTCTGGGGAGGTCATTATGGGAGCAGGAGAGAAGGAGTGGCTTAAGTTGCCTTAAAAATGTGATTAATGTTGCTGTACACTCCCAGGCTCCAGAAATTAATATGTATAGCACAACATTAATTAGTCCTTATTATGCCCTTAACTATGGCCCTTGGTTGTCCCAAGCCTTACTGATTTGTGAAATCCACAAGTTAGTGAAAAGGTTATAACCGAACCTTTACATTTGGCTATCTGTTGCTCTAGTTATGAAACAGATAGTGTTTCCTTACTTCTTTTTTTCCACCAAAGGAGTGAGGAAGGGAGAAGCTCCAGGTGGATCTGGTTGGGTGTGTGCAGGGGCAGGGCACGGAGATGCTGGAGAGGCAGTTTCCTTCCTCCTCTCTCTTTGCAAACCTGGGCTGAAGCCAGCCCTACCATTTCCCAGGTAGTAATAGATGAAAATTAGATAATCACAAGCATCTCAGATCGACAATTTAGCATGCTATTAAAGACTCCCTTACAATACTAGAATGGCAGATACAGACTCAGGCTTGTCACCCACAGAAATATTACTGCCATGACTAACTTACAGACATTTTTACTTCTGAGGACTGTGCTTGGGGTCCAGCCTTGCCTCAGCCCTCAATATCCACCCAGAACTGAAGAATTATCTTCTGACTTAAGCCTTCTGACTGCACATCTTAAATACTGAAGTGCTTGGAACTTGTGCATATCTCATGTTCAAAGCAGACCTACTTTACGGCTTCCCCCCACCCCCCGCAAAGTCAATGTAGACGCTAGAAACAACCTTATTTTTTTTTCCCATGAGTATCAATTTTTAAAGTATTGTGCTGTGTCTGCTTCCAGAGTGCTCTGGGGTTCAACACACAATTTTGTTTTTCTCTCTCTCACTGATTTACATATCAAGTGAATTAAACTACACTATTAAAACTTGCAATAGTTGGTATGAATGTAGGACTGCAGGTAAAAGCACAACTGTTTTGACTTAGAAGCACAGCCAGTAGAGGACTTGAATAAAACCATTAAGAAAAATCAATTATTATTCTCAACCCTTCCTGCCATAGCTGCAGAAACAGTTGACTTGGCACAACTGATGAGGCAGAAATCTTTAGTAATGGGAGAGGGAAATGGGAACAGGCAGCAGGGAACCAAGGCAGGATGATGAAAATGCAAAGGAAAAAAAGTAAATAGATTTCACAACTTCCTACTTTAAAATACCTGGAAGAAAATGAGACCTTAACGAATGTTCATGCTCATACTGAAACATCTAAAGACTGTTTCATTGTGGGCTCTAGTAAGTTAATTAGTCTTTTTGTGTGCCCTTCTCTACATTTCATTCAGAAGGAAATGGTGTAACCACCTTGTACCACACCGTTCTTGTCAGAAGGATTTAGTGCTGAATCTCAGTTTTCCCTGCCTTTGAAAACACTGAGTCTAAAATGCTAAAAGCATACACTTGTAACAAGCCAAGGTGAGGATTTGGATTGCTTTACCTGCTTGTGACTGACAAAATACAAAACAGTCTTACCCTTTCTGCAGACATTGTAGCAGTCCTTTTCAGTAACAAAGTTATTGGCATTTCCACCACAGCCGGTATATTTGAACTCCTTGCATGATTTAGAACTGCTGTCATAGTAATAGCGAGGCACAGAAGAAGAACACAATCCTTCATCTTTCGGGCTATAGCACAGCAAGGGGCCAGCTTGAAAGAAGAAGGAAAAAAAAAAAAAAAAAGACAGAGAGACAAATTACATAAATGTAATCTCTGTGCCTGGCTTCTTAAAATTTATCCTGCAATAAAGTTTTTGGCTAAACAGTTCTTGTTCCCATTGAAGTGTCATGACAGTTACCAATGAAATTTGAGATTTACTACATCTTATTCCCACGAGTTATGAATTTGAGAAAGTGACAGCCCCAGAAAACAGGATTACTACCCCACAAGTTAAATTCATCAGCTTTCCCCATTTGTGGTGCCACACATAAAACAGCCAAAATATTTACCTACTCTGGCCAAAAGTCTTTTTCCATATATATATAGGAATAGAACAATAATTCCAGTGGAACTACTTTTGTAGAGGGAAAAGGCACTGTTTTGTTTATCCTTGCTGTGATTTTTGCCAGTAAACCCTGCCCATTTGCAGCAAAAAGGCAAAACTGACAATCTGTCATCAGCCAAAAAAACTGTCTCATCAGTCACTAATAAAGCTTAGGCAGTGACAGCTTTTATACATTCTGGTAGATCTCTCTTCTTCACAGATCCTGTCTTGCACTGGCTATTAACCTGGTGTTTATGACAACACTTAGCTATAGTCACCTGCTCATAATTACCACCTCTCTTTAAAGCTCATACAGAGAGACAGTGAAAAGTCATATCAGGCAAAAAACTTATCAGAAGTTGAGCTGATGAGTGCCAGAAGTCCAAGCCACCTAACATTATCTCTCAAGCCTAAGTTTTAGAAAGGCACTTCTTTATATTACAGTAGCACTGCCCTGAACATGACTGCCAAATGTCTCATACATCTTCTTCAACACAGATATCCAACCTTATTTCCCTTTAGATTACACATGTACAGCTCTTTAGAAGTTAAGAGATTAGCTGGATGTAGATACGGGCATATTTAAGGTCCCAATATTAAACTAACACAGCATTGTGCACTTTCAGCAACAGACAGCTGAGACAAATGACACATGAAAGTCTGTAGACAATATAAACCTCTGCTTCCCAGAAGTCTTCAAAAATGCCACTGTATGAGTATCCAGAGGAAAATATCAAATAAAGTATCATCTTCATATTGCTTTCACACCATCTATTTTATTAAAAATTTGGGACAGCCATTACTTTTCTCTGGCAGACAGTGGTCCACACAAGACTGCAAATCTCTGAAGTTGTTGCCATTTCCGTAACAGCCACCGTAGATGAACTCCTCACACCTCATTGAGCTCAAGTTAAAGGCGTATCTTTTTAGATGACTCCTGCATGGTCCTCCATCAGCCTCCATCCGGCATAATTTGGGCACTTCTGCAACAAAAATAATTTTACCCTCTGTAAAATCAACCCTTTGTGCTCCCTGTACTGAGCAACATGGTACTGTAGGCAAAACACTATGACTCCGATTGCAGGCAAGTCCCAGCTTGTCCCACTACTTACATTCTTTAATAAAGTGAGATAAGCTTTGCAAGAGGAATCCAATGCATTAATTAGCAACCAGTTATAATATTAAATTACATATAAAATATTAATAGTTAAATTCTGCATGTCATCTCTGAGACAACACACTCCAGTTTCTCTGCATAAAATTGATATCAGCAAGACAGCTGCTACAACGAGGAGGGACAGACGGGGCAGGTGTGAAGCATGCTGCAAGCTGTACACCCTCCCTGGTGCTCCCACAGGACCCCTCCAGCCCCCGATCACCCGGACACACTCCGGGGAACTGTGCCCTGTAGTGTCGGCCCCAGGGGCTGAGGAGGCCGGCGAGGCCGGTCCCCGGACTCACTCTTGATGGTCCAGCAGCTCTTCTCGCAGTCGTCGAGGGTGAGGAAGTTGTTGGCGTTGCCGTGGCAGCCCCCGTAGGTGAATTCCTGGCAGGTCTGCGTGTACCTGTCGTAGTACCAGCGCGGCACCAGGGCGCGGCAGGGGCCGTCGTCGGGGGGCAACAGGCAGGCGCGCTGTTTCTCTGCGGGAGACACCAGCGACCGGGGCTGAGGCCACTTGGGCGGCGGAGGCGGCCCAGGCCCCGCGTAGCCGCCCGCGGGGTCCCCGTCCTACCTGTGAGGGTGCGCGGGGCCAGGGCCGCGCAGGCCAGCGGCAGCAGCAGCGCGGGCAGCGGGAGGTGACGGCCGGCAGCCATGTCGCGGCGGCGGCGAGCAGGCGAGAGGGTGGCAGCGGGGTCCCAGGAGCGAGCGGCGCTGTCCGGCCCGACGGCAGCGCTTTATATGCGCCGAGACGGCTTCTCCGGGCCACCTCCCTCCTTGCGCATGTGGTGGGAGGGGAAGCTCTGATTCAGCGGGGCAGCAGGTCCCCGCTGACCCGGCCGTCACCGGGGCGCGGCAGCCTGCGCGCCTGCGTTAGCCCCAGCGCCGGAGGCCGCAGGTCGACAGCGGCCCCGCCGCCGTCGGGGGACCCATGGCCGGGGTAAGCAGTTGGGGCCAGTGGGGGAGCCGCCGGGGCTGGCTCGCTGTCGGGCTGCACTGCCAACGGCGGAGAAATCTCCGTCGCGGGGCTACGGGGAGCTGGCAGAGGTCCACGGCTGCACCGTCCCGTTTCCCCCGCCCCCAGCACGTTGCGGGATGATGCTCAAGGGACATTTCCTGTTAATCACGGCGAAATCCGTGACGGGTCACTTAGCGAAAGTCCTCTCCCCCCTCGCCCCGTGGCGGCCGCTCCCCGTGTGGAGGCTCCGGGCAGAGGGCGGCAGGATGCTGAAGATCAAGCACGGGAGCCTCGGGCAGGTCCAGGCATAGCCCGCTTAGCCAGTGCCACTTGAGATAACACCAACCAGCCCGCGTTACTCGTTTAATACCATTGTGTATAACGCCAAAGAACTTGAGAAAACCGAGGTACCGCCAGTAGGCTTGGACTCCTGGAAAGCCAGAGGGGCTGAATGGATGAAACCTCTGGCTAGTTCAGAGAGAAGGATTTCAGGAACTCTCATGACTTGGCTTATTCTGTAGATTTTAGCCCCACCAGGCAATCCAGCATGATCTGGGGTAGGAGAGGGCGAGCAGCAAACAGCATACTTTCCCTCTCTAATCTATTAGAGCCATTACATTAATTAGTCCTTACTCCAGATTTAATATAGTAACAGAGATAAGAGTCCCTGCAAATTAGGCATGCTTTCTATAGATAACAATAAGCTAATCTGATCTCCTTTTCTTCTCCACTCCCTTTACAGCAACGGTGTTGGACCTCAGTCCTCCAGGCAGCTGCTGCCCTCGATGGGGTTGCAATACAGGGCCCTGGAATCCTGTGCCCTGCAGGAAGAAGCCACAACCCACACCATCTGTAAGGAAGAGGAACATAGCACTCTGATTATTTAAAAAACTGACTTCCCCTCTGTGGCTTCTGTGCTTGTTGTATCTCATTGAGGATTATAACCTAGTTTTCTGACATTATTTTATTTTTTGTAAAGGCAAGAAAGAGGAGTAAATTCAACCCCTAGCCCACCTAGGTGGCTTCTGGACAGATACAAATGGCACCCCGCTCCTTCCTTTCTCAGCACTGCTCCTTTTTTTCAGAATCTCTGGTTGCCAAAGGGTAAATACATGCTTTAGTGATTAAAAACAAACAAACAAACAAAACCCATGACAAAACCAAAACTGATAACATTTGAGATATGGGGACACATGAAACACATCTGCCATGTTTTGGGAGTCTTGTAGCTACAACTCTTAGTAACAGGTGTCCTCCTTTTCATGTTTTTTGAGGTTGTTCGGTTTGGTTTGGGTTTTGTGGGTTTTTTGTTTGGTTGGGTTTTGTTTGTTTTTGTTTTTGTTTTGTTTTTTACGCTTTGTAAGCACAGCAACTACAATAAAGCTTAAGTCCTTCTGATAGGAAAAAAAAAAAAAAAACAGGAAAAAAAAAAAGACACACAAAAACTTTTCTATTTCTGGAAAAAATCAAAAGGCCATCTTTCTTGTATTAGGAAACTCTCAAGTGATTTTTACTTTGACTAGACTGGTGTCCTTTAGTTTTCCTTAGATATTGTAGGAATTGAAAAGTAAGTCATTGAAATACCACTTGAAACAATAGCAGCAAAATGAATGCTGTCATGGAATACCATTTTCCATATTTTCCATTTCCTCTGTACATGCACACATACAAATCAAAGTCTGAACTAAACACACTTATCCAACAACGCTGCAGCACAGTGCAGTATTTATTCAGCTGCTCTTTTGGTGTAATGGCAAAGAAGTTCACTTAGATTAGATAAGTATCTTTAAAAATGTATGAACTAGAGCAAAAGTTAACATAGCAAGTGGTAGAAAGTCCTTTGCTAACTGCAGAGTTAGTCACATCAGCAGACAGCTCACTGCATGCTTTCCATTACAGGGCTATCAATAACAAGCTGCAACTGTTCTTCCCACCCTAACCACGCTACTCATGTGCCAGAGCCCACCCCTAGATCACTCCCGCACCCTACACCTGCCACCCCCACACCACACAGTGTCTGCTTCTCTGTGCCGCAGTGTTTCTGCTCCCACCAACAGCCTTGCTCCCCCCAGGACCCTGGCCAGGCGGCTCTTTCCACCTGTTTGACTGGCCCAGGAACCAGCAGCTTGTTGGGCTTTGGAATGTAGCTGCCAGTGTAGATTGTGAGGGTGTAGAAATTGCATTCCAACAGCTGGGAAGAGGGGGATAATAGCCAGAAGGAACTGATTTTAGTAAACTGACTAAAATAAAACAAACCCCAACAGCACTACACGAGAAGCACTGGAGAAGAAAGATGTAAATCTTACATACTGCTGTCAGCTGCTTGCATCTGGTGAGTAGGGAGAGCAGGAAAAAAGAGTGCCTTAAAGGTGAAAAGCCAGAGGTGGAAAGGGGGAGAAGTGACTGCCTACAGAGGCCCTTGAAGTGCCAGATAACAGCAGGACTCATGCAGGCACATTTTAACAGCCTGCAGTTTTGTTCAATGTAATGGATTGTGGATTCTGCCTCCACTGTTTTTGCAGGAAAGCAGATGCTGGGATCAGAGATGCTAGGTGCTGTACAAACATGGATGGAGGGACCACCCTGTTCCAAAGAACATAGTGCCCTGTTTGGAATCTAGACCTTGAAATTATATGCAACCACAGGAGAAGAATGGCCTAGTTCCTTCTTTTAACCCAACGTTTCTCTTACAGACAGTGCCCCATCCTCAACACCCATCATAACTCCATGACTCCAGAGATGATCGATGCAGGTAAGGCACAACATCCCTCTCACGCAGAGCTGCAACTCTGCTTTGCAGAAACACCTACCAATGAAAGTTGCTTGTCGCTGCCATTGACGGCCTTGCTGCTTGCTGGAACACTTGACCTGAGAGTGGTTCCTTCCCTTCTCTACCTGTAGTCCAGTCCACTTTTGGTTTCAATGTGCAAGTATGAAGGAACATGCCCATGCAAACCACCTGCTGCTGCCTTAGCTGCTGGGCAGAGGAACACAGAGACTAGGGATGCTGGTGGCATGAGCAGACAAGAATCATTATGAGGGCCAAGAGGAGCAGAAGGCCATAGCAAGGGAGAAAGACCCCACTGCTGGGCCAAGACACCCAGCCGACCTTGCCATGTTTGCCTTACAGCAGTGGTGACATGGGAGAGACCAGCATAGGAGGGTCGCTGCAGCTCCTGACTCCCGTTGCCGGCTGCTCCACGGGGCGCCAGGGCGATGCGGTGGCTGGGCCGAGGTCCCTGCTCGGGGGACGTACCGGGTGGCCGGACCCTTCCTGTGCACGCAGGGCCCGTGTCAACGCCCCGGCGCCCCGGCAGCAGGGCCGGGTGGGGCTGCGGTCTTTAATCCGGTTATGGGGGATTAGCGTGGCGGTTTAAAGGCCGGAGCGGCGCGAGGAAGGGGTTCCAGGCGCGCCGGAGAGGAAGCGGCCGCCGCCGAGCAGCGGGGCAGCCCAGACGGCACCTTGTAAGTGAGCCCGGGGGCGGGCCGGGTGCGGCCATCCCACCGCTCCGCGCCCGCCCGGGGGCTCCGGCCCCGGCGCCCTAGCTACCCAGAGCTAACCTTTTGTTCTCCCTCCGCGCTTTGGCAGTGTAGACGATGCCAGCCATCAACATCGAGGACTTGAGCGAGAAGGACAAACTGAAAATGGAAGTGGAGCAGCTCCGGAAAGAAGTGAAGCTGGAGAGGCAGCCGGTGAGTGACCGCGGAGAAGGGGCCCGAGGCTGCCCGGCCGCCGGGGCAGACGGCGGGGCCGGAGCGGGGAGAAGCCCGTTACTCGCTGGTCGGGCTTTTGGGGGCTCATGCGGCGCCCGGGACACGTCGGGTGGGCGGCGAGGCTGGGCGCGGCAGTCCAGAGCTGAGCGGGAGCGCCCCGTCCCGCCGCGGCGGGCCCGGCGAAGGCCGTGGGAGCGGGGCTCCGGGAGCCGTGCTCCGGGACCCGCTCTCCGGGAGAGCTCCGGCTGTTTTCGGCCGATCGCCGTCCCCGCACGCAGTTCGCACCGACGGGCCCTGCCGCCCTCCTTGAGGCAGGGGCCGGGGACGGCGCTGGATGCGTGCCGCTGCTAGCACCGTGTAGAAACACGACTTTTTTAGGGGGGGTGGCTGTGGAGCGAGAGTGAAAAAGAGGCGCGCTGCCCCCGGGATAAGGCGCCCCGAGGGGCCGGAAGGGGCCCACTGGCTGAGGTAATTCTCGATGTACTTGACACCCTTTGGGTTCCCCTCGCTTGAGGGTCCCTGGAGCCTGGTGCCAGCACAAAGCAGCGTCGTGTGGCGAGGGTTGGGTGCGTCCCTCTTCGAGCTCTGTTCTCCTCTATAAAACGCTTTGGGACCTGCTAGTACCAGGTGAGGGGGTGGTGTGCTGGCGGGAAGCCTTGTTGCGGCACCGCTCCCCGTCCCGTACAGCACCGCGCCCGGTGGTGCTGCGGGAGGAGCCGCCCGGCCACGGCCGCCCTCTGCCCGCTACCGCTCCCCGGCTCGGGCACTGTGCCGTGCCCGGGCAGAGGGCACGAGCCAAAGGGTTGCTGGGGCAGAGCCATGACCCATCTAGTCTTGTCCGATACAAACATCGTACTTTAGTAATTTACACTGGCTGTTCCTTTCCACAGGTGAAGTAGTGTAATTTTTGTATTTGTGCACAATTTCTATAGATGAAGGACATGCAGAACTGATATTGGTCCACGATAAAACTAATATTCTTTTTCTTTTCTTTTTTATACTGCATGCCAGCAGAAGCAAACTACATCTAAATGAACGCTACTAGCTAGGACTGAAAATACATCTATATGTGGGAATCAGTGGCATTACAGATTTTGATTTTCATAATAATAATAATAATTTACAATTCTTGACTAAATTTTGGGGATAAACCAAGAGCCCGATCACATTAGGGAAATTGATATTTTTAAATCACCTGTAGTAAAGCACAGACAACACCCACAAATTTACCAGTGCATTATAACAGAAGTTTCAGTCTGAGAACGAAATCTGTGTGGTAGTTGTCACGGTCCCCTGGTATCTGTATGGGTGTCACAGGGACAGGGAAATACAGAACCCACCTTTCTGGTGTCACTAAAAGTAAAAACATTTCACCAAAGTTTTCTTAACTCCTTCCTACACCTTTATAGCACAAAGATGAAATACCTTTTTGAATAATTTTTTGAATAAATGTTTGAATTGTACTTAATCAGGGTTTTTTTTTTTTCTTTTATGTGAAAAAGATCCTGATAGTGCTGATTGAAGCAAAACAAACGCTGGTCCTGCACATACTTTGGAGCACAACTTTACTGCAGCATAGGGTGCCTCAATTTGAAAAAGCAGGATTTGCAAGGCACAGATGAGCAAGGCATGTGTAATGGGATTTATAGGTCCAAATTCTTCTTTGCTATGAGGCAGAGAGAGGTAGTTAGACCATATTTTATGCACTGTTTAATTGGGAATTAACTTGGAGTTCTTTCTGATGGCTTAAAGCTTAATTTCACGCAGGCCATGCTCTTTTAGTCCGTGATGCAGTCAGTACATTCATTGGTTCTCTTATCATAATTCTACCTATGGAGTAAAATATAATTAAAAAAGAAGTTAAGGGCCTTAAATTAGAAATACTAGTCATCTAGTGGCCTGGCCAACAGCTGGTTCCTGCTGCTGACTCTGCACTGCTATGCCTCCACAGGGATTGCGGTTAGGAAGGGAAGAGTTGGGGACAGAGCCAGGAGCATGTTCTCAGACATGTCAGGTATCTGAGCACGTAAGGACAATTTCTGATGACATAGGGAAGGGAAACAAGAGGTGTGCATGGACAAGGATCCTCTGGAGTTGGTGGGATTTGCTCATGCACCCTGAGGCTCCGCAGACAGTGTTACTACGTGTGCTGCATATGCTGCTGTCTCAGTGAACACAAACCAAACCCATTTATTTTTCACAGGCGGGTTCTGTGCAGGCTTACCTACATCAGTGCTAGTTTGCTATGAATGTCATGCAAAGTGTCATGCATATTATGTTCTCTCTTAACACAATAGGCTGCCCATTGTTCGAAGTAACCCCAAGTAACCTGTAAGCAAACTGTCTTTCCTAGTCAGGTCTTTACTCCCATGCAAGACATGTGGTTGCTATTATAGAACCGCAATGTGAGAGTTTGTATTACCACTGAAAAAATCATTACTGAATGTTTTGTTTGGGAAAAACATGTACAGTCATAAATACTTGAAAACTGAATTGAAAGTCACTGATCCAGAACCCACTGACTATAAGTCATGCTGATGCCGAGTAGAGTGTGATCTGCAGCTTAATAAAACTACATTGGCTAATTGAAAAAAAAAAAAGGCAACTATACAGCAACTGCTGTTCCAAGTGACATATACATTCCCAGTGATACTCACACGTTCTGTCAGTATCAGGCTGTGAAAAAGTGGATGGAAGCTGAGTCTACACATATTTAGTTCTGGCTCTGTGATCAACTCATGTATTTGATGGGAACGTGAATAAGAGAAAGAAGGATGTGAATTCACTGTTTTGCTCTTCTGGTGTGCACACTGAGCTTCGGGTATAACACAGCCACTTCTCTGTTCTTTCACTCGAGGTGTCCAAGTGCTCTGAAGAGATCAAGAACTACATCGAGGAGCGGTCGGGTGAGGACCCGCTGGTGAAGGGGGTTCCCGAGGACAAGAACCCCTTCAAGGAGAAGGGAGGCTGTGTCATCGCTTAGGAAAAGAACCCAGCACCTGCCACTGGAGCAGACATTCTTATACCTGTAGGGAGTCACTAGTGTGTCCCCACTGCCGCCGGTCCTTGTTGAACGAGCACAGGAGCGGATTTCTTCTTTTTATTTTTTTTTCTTACAAAAGTAAAGAAACCAACCCAAAAGCAGCTGAGACCCACGTCGGTCGCTCCGCAGGGACGGCTGCTTCACGCTCCCCGCCGTGGCCGGGAACGGCTCCTTTCGCTTCGCGGCACTTGCTTTCGCCTCCCGTTTGTCGGTTGCTTCATGGCTGTTCGTTGGCATTAAAGAAAACCTGCCTGTAACCTGAGACCCTGCCGTGGCTTGCTGCGGGGGAGAGGAGCTGGAGGAGGGACGGGACGGGACGGGACGGGGCGGGGGCCACCGGGAAGACCCGGTCCCGCCGTTAAAGCTCGCCGGGCCAGGCCGCGGAGCGGGGCGCGGGGACAGCGGGACGGAGGGCGCGTCGGTGACAGGCCGCAGCACCGCGACTTGCGGGTGGCCCTCGAGAAGGCACCGGGGTGCGGCGGTGCACCCCCGAGGTGGGACACTCGGCTGCACAACTCTGTGCGGGAAGAGCAATGGGGACAAGGCCACTGAATCGCCCGGAATGTGTTTAAATAAACAAACTTCCCTCTGCCAGTGTCAGAAATGAAGCCATGAGTGTCCCCTGCACGCAACTCCCTGCCCTGCGCTGCCTCGGGCCGAGCGGGCAGGCTCAGCCCCGGGGGTGTGCGGTGGCGGGCGGGCACAATGTGACACAACCCGGACCCCGGCGGCCGGAGTCCGGAGCTCCCGCCCAGCGGCTGCAAAATGCGAGGTTAAGGTCTGTTTGTGGATGCAGAAGGGGAGAAAAGGCAGAAAGGAGCCTGTTTGTCATTGCACTGTTTCTAGAAAGGGAGTGATAGGAGGTTCCCGCAAAACTGAATTGTAACTTAAGAGGAAAGGAGGCACTTCTGGTAAGGTAATGTGTAAACTGAATGCCAAATGACAATCTGCAACTAACGGTGGTGTTGGTGAACTCCCAACAGTGAGGTCAGCGTTACCTGTAGAAGGCTGTGGTATAACGAAGCACACCTGTCAAAGTTAGATAATGAGGTGGTTTGGAGGTAGAAGGCCCTGGTGTGGAGCACACTGTGGGGTATGGGCCAGTTGTGAAAGAAATCCATTTTTAAGTTATGGCGTGGTGAAAGAAGTGCTAAAGTTTGGTACCTGCTTCAAGGAGTAAATGGCATTATTGTGGAAGCCACATCTGAACAAGCAGGATGTGCATTCAGAGGTAGGTGTTATGGAGTATGAAGACTTGTCTCTCCCTTACCTATAGATAAGTTTACAAATCCTAGCTGAGGCTACAGTGCTTAATTGTAGAATTTTAAAAAGAGTATGCACTGGATTGCTAGATATTAACTTATGTATGTGAATTTGTGTGAAGTTTATGTGCTGTTATATCTTTTATAGATACTTCTCAAAATTACTCCATGAATGTTATATTTTTATGGATAAACTTAACCTTTTTCAAATTTCACCTCTTTCCCGGATACTTCCAGTATTAAAATGAGATATCCCAAAGACCATTTAATTAATCAGATTTTCTATCATGAAGATGACGTCTATTATCCTTGAGCTTTAGAAGTTGTAGGGTCATCTTCTATGTTACAAAAAAAGAAACCTGAGCAATAAGGAAGAGAGATGCATGACCAATCTGTTCCCTAGGAAGTGAGTTTCATTAGTCTAAATTCCTGGACATTCTGCAAAGCAGAAATAAGCTGCCAGAGAAAGAATCAGCATAAGTTGGACATGAATTATCTTTTTTCACCTGGATTAGTAGTGCAGGATTTTGTAACTAATACCATAATGTCAAATTTGTGCTAATCCTCTCTGGAGTGAGCCTTCGCTCTGTGCATCTGTAGAGTCACCTGCCCAAGGAGCTTCTTCCTTGGCACACTGCTCCCCATTACCTGCCTTGGCACTACGACCGCATTAGCGAAAAATCAACATCCTTCTGAAATACAGAGGACAAGGCCAGACCTTGTGAAGGCAGTAATCTGATCTGGAAGGTTTTAAAAGTCTGGCTTTGTCAGGGATAGGTTAAAACACTCATTGTTTTGTATCTCAGATGTTTGCAGCTGTGTATTTACTGAGGGATCAGATGAAAAGATGAGGTGTCTGCCAGTGCAGTGTTTGCTACTGTGCTGTATGACACAATTAAATTTTTCCAAATACCTTTTTTGCCCCCTCTTGTTTTTTTTCTCCCCATGTCCCCCATGAAGTGAAGCTAACAGTATGCCCTACCTTGCTGGTATTAGTGCAGATAGTTGCATCACAGGCTAAGAGGGAATGAGTTGCTGCATTTATCACATAAATCCTGTGATTAATATATTGTAGAAGAAATTACAGTAAACAACATAAACCACATTTTATCATTGCCCTGTATTTTACAAAATGCTTATGTAGCATTTATTTCAGATTTTACATGATCATACAGAAAAAAAAGTCCACCAGTTTATGTCAAATCCAGTCTGATGTTGTTCACCCCAACATATTTTATGTATACCTGTTGTGTAATTTGGGGCACTCTTTCCTCTAGCTAAATACAGATGCAGCTACCAGAGAAATCGGATAAATGAGCAATGCAATTCCATGACTGAGAACTGTTATTTTTTTCTTCATTGATTTGTTTTTTTTTTTTTTTAATCTATTAAATTAGGGTATCCTAAAGGGTCTGTAGTTTTCCAATTGTTCTGAGCAGGATGAGGAAGAGACTCTTATAATTGCAGGGGGCTGTTTTTAGCAAGGGTATTGAAATAAGCTTGTGAGCAGTTTCCTTTACGACTTTATAGGTCACCACCCTTCCTCTTGGAAATGGAAAACTAACTTTTCCTTAGCTTGTTGAACAATGCTTGCAGTCCAGTGGTATCCTAGAGCTTGCTGCAGTAGTGAATTTACAGTATAACTGACTTGAAGAAAAAAAGATTTAACCTACTCTCTCTGTGTGTGTATGCGTAACAGTATGCATATACGTATAGGTTATATACATGTTGTCCATTTTTCTTTTCCTCTGGCATTAGTAGTAAGAAGCTTTGGGAAATAGGTTTGAATAGGATTGGCATATATTTTGCTGCAACTGCATGTAATGCATGGTGACTTGTCTATTGACATTGTTAACATCTCTGTAGAGTAAGGGGGATTTCCTCTGTGACAGTGGGACTTTACCAAAGGATACTGCTACCTTATCTGCTACTCTTGGCTTGTACGTCAGGAGTTTCTCCTTATTAACATACGTATTTTACAAGAACTTAAGTGCTTTCATATCAGAGACAGTTAAACAACGTGACATTAGTAAGACTCACAGATTTTGCACTGAGTGCCTTTCTCTCTAAGGGAAGCAACATTTATTCCCAGATTCTGGGGTATTTTCAATAGCCTTTGTCATTTTGTGTCTGACAGAAACATTATACAAACATTTAGGGGCTAGTTCTCTTGCTTTTGTAGATAAACACAGCAATATCCTTTATTACTGCCAAGAATTTTTGGTGGTAATTTAACAGAGAGGAAAGTTTTATAATTGATTTAATTTTTTTGGGGGGGTTTTTTTTTTTTTTTTTTTTGCTATTGGAGGGGTAGCTGGACTATGCCGCTGTAATAAGAGGAACCATCCAACACATTCACTGGTACTCTAGCAAAAGTTGCTTTGTAATCAGTTTAGGAGAGTAGGAGAGGAAAAAAATGAGCTTCAGTACAGTCAAGCAAGGTCTGTATAAGACTTTTTCTGATAATAATAAAAATGTCACCACCTAATGTACAAATGCTTCATTGTGTAGCAAAAATGCAGTAAAGGCAAATTTATGAGCAGTGATCTTTTTTGTTACTCAGTGTCAGAGTAGTGCATGTATCTGAGATTGCAGTTGCTGTGTCCAAACATTGGATTTTTTTTTCCTATCCCATATTCATGTTAGAAAAAAATTGCCACTGCATCAGTTTGATTTCACTCAATGAGCATCTTCTAGTAGGAGAAATGGGCCTAAAGGATATTTTTGTGGTTCAGGTCTAGCTGTCAGATTGCTTTATCATTGTTACACCAGATGGGGTTAGGCAATACAGTTATGTGTTTCTGATAAGTAGTTTATGACTGAGCAAAAGTCTGGGGTTTATATAGGTTTTGCCGTGACTCTTCAGAAAATGTAATTTTACTTAAATCTTTTTAGGTCATGTTTGCTTGGAAATGTGCAATTAAATCTCCCCCCACTACCCATGCACCCATGCTAATGGATGTGACATGTCCCAGACAGGTGTTGGGGTGCTCTGAAAGCCAGTTTCGTGTTTCTGCTCATCTTACTCAGGACTTTGAGTTTCTGGGAGATTTTTTTCCCCCTGTTTGGGCTCAGAGGGAGTGTGAAAGCCTCCACCCAGCCTCCTCTTGAAGATGAAATTTAATGGATGAACACTGATAGATTACATGAGGAAACCTCCAGGATACTTGGTGTGCTGATTATAATTATTCTGGCTTGCGCATCTAGACAGCAATGGTTATATTTTCAGTGTGCTTTAAGAGCCAAAGATCCTTGGTCACACAGCACCACCTGACTTGTACCTTCCCTGAGATTTCAATGAGTAGTTTTTAACTTCTCATTAAAAAATAGAGCATTAGTTTCTCTATAGGAATAAGTCTTAGCAAACTTAATAATTTTAAATATTTCCAGAAATTACATTATATCTGTAATCTGCTGTTTTATATAGGGCAGCCTTCAAAATATGCCATCTAAACTTGAGGTTGGGTGAACTGGTATCGGTGGCACACTGCCTTCTGGCAAGAGCCAGAAGTGTCTGAGACAATCAGGTGCAGAGATCCTGAGGAGAAGGGAGTAGGGGGGTAGTCACGTTATCAGACCTGAAGCTATTCTGTGGTGGTGGATGTTCTGGTCCCTGCCCATGCTAGGGCACTTGGGGACTGTGTGCTCTGTGGAAGCTGAAGGACTGAAAGGCTGAAGTATGGAGCATGCTCTGATGTGCTCTTGGCCATGCCTGCTAGTTTCTGGTCTCCAGTATCGCTGCAGAACTAGCAGGATTTTATCTGTCATCAGGAGCCCTCTTTCTCTCTTGTTGGCATTCCCCAAACCTGCTGGGGACAGGAGGTTCGGTTTGGAGAAGCACTGCGGTGTTCAAGAGCAGAGCTACTTTTCAGGCAGATTTGGGAGGCTTTCTTGGGAGCTGGTCCTCTCAGATGAGCTGTTTCAAGTCTTGCTGTTAAAGTGTGTGGTGGGATAAGCACAATGGTGTATGTTACAATTGCATTTCCAAAGGCAAAAAAGGAAATTAAAAACTCCTCTCTTATTCTTGAGAAGAAATCAACTTTACTTCCCTAACAAAACCTTTCACAGGGGAATCTGATAAAGTCCTGGAGGAAAAAAGCCCACCTTATTTGGAAAGAAATGTGGAACTTTTTATTTCAGCCCAACTTTTTCCCAGCCACACACACATGCACACA
The DNA here is from genome assembly GCF_964273445.1 of Streptopelia decaocto. Lineage (NCBI taxonomy): Eukaryota > Metazoa > Chordata > Aves > Columbiformes > Columbidae > Streptopelia > Streptopelia decaocto. The sequence goes on along the minus strand of NC_138655.1, from coordinate 138,179,064 downwards.
CACACACAAGGTAAATGGAAATAGAAGGAACCAACTAGAACATGCTGAATAAAAATGTTTCATGTGGCACTGGAGCAATACAGTAAGTAGATCCTTTGTAAGCTTCTTGTGGTTTAGGTAACAGTCCATATCTTTAGCTGATGATTCAGTATTATTAACTAGCAGACCTTCAGTCAAGTCAGTCGTTTTAATCCATGAGGATACACCAAACTTATTAGATACCTGGCTGATAGGTGAGGACCATAGTTTAAGTGCCAGCACATATATAAAATGACATAAGCTGTGGGTCTGTGGTGGGTCTCCATCTACAGTTTGGTGTGTGCAGAGCCATTCTTTGAAGAGCTCTAGAGAATATTTTTCTACTTTTAGTGACACAAGAGAAAGAGATGGTGAGGCAACAGTAGAGTTAGGATCAGTTCCTAGGGCTATTTTCTGTTTTATCTAAAGGATTCAGTCATTATAGGACCTCTTGGATGCAGTCTATAAACCATGTTTAATGTCCAGGACTACTTCTCTGGATCCAGGTGTGATAGCACAGATATGCCTGTCTGAACATGACCCACTGATGCACTGGGAGGTCCTAGAAGTACAACAGGGGACCCTGTTTGCCACTTTTGGTTCTGGTTGGTGAAAAAGCATCACGAACATTTGGAAGCTTTGCTAATGGGGATCTCTTCATGAAGGAAATCCATCAGTCGGGGTGAATGGAATAGTCCAAGCAGTACTGGATACAACATTGCTTAACACAGCTAGTCTCATCAACTGTTACCCAACTTTCAGTTTGCAATTCTGCATAGTTAAGTGCTGAGCCTTTTGATGGGGAGCAGTGTGTGGGTGGCAAAGATGGATAAACTCCAAAGGCACATGCCTTTGAAGTTGGATCACGTTGTATAATTCCACAATGTTCTAGAACCTTGCAGTGGCCTGGGATGGCATGGGCTACAGTGAGATAACTTGTTTTATTCCTGCAAGGATGTCACCCAGAGTCAAAAGCAGGATCCAAACCCCAGTGTCCCAGCCTCTGGTGAGCATTACACTATACCTCAGCTCAGCATCTCTGTGTTGGACAGTATGAGTTGCAGGGACAAAATGAAAAATGCCTCACTTGCTGACTTCTGCATCGCTTTTGCAAATGGACACAAGTAGCCAGAGCTCCCAGTCTTCTTAAAGGCTTGTCTGAGATCAGCACCTAGATTGACATGGCACACTTTTGTAGGACTACCCTCATTTGAATGCATCTGCCTTCAGGCCCTAGGAATAGCCATGCCCTTCGTACTCACTTGTTCTCACTAATTTTGGGTTCACTGTGTGCCAGGCCAGAAAAAAAGTCTTTGTCTATTATGTTTCAAAAGTGTGTGATTTGTGCTTTTTCTGGTTCCTTCTGGAATGAGACCTCCAGTTGACTGGTCAGGTTGACTGGGGCAGTCCCATGTGTCATAATTTGTGTGTTGGAGAAGGTTAGTGATAAGATTAAAACTATGAAATCATGTGATCTGGGAGCTGATGCTGTGGGCAGCTTCACAGGGCACCTGGAAAGGCTCTTTGGTACCAAATACAAAGAATCATGCTTCATGTGAACTGTGGTTACGGTGGATGAGTTTGAACCCAGGCAATCAATGTCCAGCTGCAAGTGGAAAAGGGGATTCCTTTGATTTATTTTTTCCCTTACAATCATACCATGTGCACATGTGTCTCTTGTCCAAGAAGAGCACAAGGGCGAACATGGATTAAAACCCATAGTGTTGAGTATTGAGTGAGAAATGCTCTTTCAGCAGCATATAGCTTTGCCTGTTATGGTGTGGTTAAGTAAAATACAATCTGTATGTACTCAAAGGAAAGAAGGTAAGAAATTCCATGGAACTAAACACAGAACTGATTGCCTGATCCTGGCAGCCTTTACGAATATGTTCCTATCCTCTGCTGGAGAACAGATTTTATTATGGTAGCTAAAGTTCTTGTAGTCTGGAGGTGGAAGCAATTTTGGGTTCTTCTCAGGTCTATGCAGGAGAGATGTGCCTACGCAGCTGTCCTGGGAAGAAGGACACAGGGAGGGAGGAGGGGTTGGCTAGGATCATGTGGGTCCCTCCCTGGCTGGAGCTGGTCTTCCAGCATCTCGTGCTTCAGGATAACGTTAAGCTGGGCTCAACTCCCAGGCCCTGGACTGGACCTTTCATTTTCTTATTATGGTAGTGATATGTGCCCTCTGCTCTAGCGGTGGGGCTCCCAGATGTGCCAGCAGGCACAGAGTAGAGGAGCAGCACATGCTTCTGCACTGCCTGGCAGACTTGTAGGTTTTTAAGTTTTAGGTAAGCATTGGTAAAAACTTTGTGTTTTATTCAGGGTTTGTTTGTTCATTTGTTTTTTGTCTCCTAAAGTAAAAACTGTAGCCAGATATACAGGACCAAAAGATTTGCAGTATTCAAATTTCTGAACCAGAAATTCTTTATATATTACGTACGTTGTGAGGAACTGTGTCACAGTGAAAGGGAAGAAACACAATGATTTAAACAGAAGCGTGTCCAGTTACTGCTAAATGAAGAGACCAGGCAAAATCACAGAATACTCCTGAAGTGCATACTTTATTTTTTTTCCTGAAAATCAGGTTTTGTAAAAAGACATGAGGACAGATATGTTTTATTATGTAAGGAGATACTGCCAACTATTATGTTATAGGGCTTTTCTCTCCTCTAGTTTCTTTTTTTCCCCTTTGAAAAAGGGAACATTTCCTTTAGTAACAGTTTGTTCCTGTATTTGCTGATCACTGCAATCTTTGGTACCCAGCACTGTAGCAGATTGCACGATTCCTTTGTTGCCTGTGACACAGCTTAACTGAAGATACGAGAAGGAATTGTGGTGCTATAATTAATCAATTTTAAATACATCTTCCCATTTCAGCCATATATTGTCCAGCACTCAGGACATTTTTCTGTTTTTTCTCTTAGATGAGCATATTGAATATTGGTTTTAAATCTGCTGGGAGCTTCTCTGAAATCTTAGCTCTGGCCACAGCTATGTGCAATGGCAGTGGAGAAACCCAGATGTGAGCTCGTCCTGCTCACTCTCACTTGGCAGCAGCGAACAGAGAAGTATTATAGAAGCATCCTGAATATGGCCAAGGCACTAGCCGTGACGCGTTATCTGTACCTTTAAACCAGCTTCATAGTGCTAAGATGGAATGACTTTTTTTTTTTTTTTTTTTTTAATTCTTAGTGTCTCAAGCTTACATACCATCCATTGGGAGAGGGAAAAGGGGAAAGCTAAACAATCTGAAATCTGTCTGTATTTACATCTAAATGCATACACATGCACAGAGAAAATTCGGGAGGGGTTATATGTAACAAACCCGATGTGGTTGATGAGTTTCTTTCTTCATTCAGTCAGGTGCTTAGTATATTTGTAAGCAAAATAAAAGATCAGCAGTGCAGTCCATAGAAACAGAGTGGAGTGAGCATAAGTGCCTGCCATGGAGCCCATGCTCAGCCAGGTACTTTGGTGTGGTCCTAATCTCAACTCTTTGTAATCCCACCAAGTCAAAGGGACTGGCAAGGTATTTAAATACAGTAGGTGGAACCTTATTGTTGTATTTGATTTGGCTTTCTTTTTTCTTCTCAATGACATCTTCTGGAAAACTTGACGTGTTCTGTTCATCCAGATATTTTTTTCATTGGGCTGGTTGTGTCTTGTCCTGCAGGTGCCATGCAGAGCGGTTGGGTTCTGCACATGAAATGTGAGAAAAGTTGGGGAGACCAAAATGAACTGAAGGGCAAAGACAGCAGAGTATGGTCTTTTGAGTCTCACCAGATCTGGACCTTTTCAAGGACTGGGCATTCACAGGCATCCTGGCTGGTGTATGAGTGTCTAGCATGTTCTTCAAAGTTTGTGAATGAAGGTCAAAGTTTTGAGAGCAACTTTCCTACCTTCCCTGTTTAAGTAATCCCGCAACCACTCATTTCTCGCTCAGGAGTGTTTGTTTAGTGTTCACAAAGATGCTGATAAGAAAAGCTCATCACACTGTTTAATTCCATTTATTTACCCAGGGCTTCTGTGCAATTGCTTTTTACTCCATGAATTTCAGTTCTTGCATCTCTCCTCTATGGAATGTGTTTAGGATTATATCAGTGAGTTTGTTTATACAGGCTAAATCAATCACATTTCAGATTAGACCAGCTAGTTCTCAATTATAATGGGGAAAAACATAATAAATGGAGAGTAAACCAGTGATACAACTTGAGGGGCACTTTTTTGCTTAAAATGCAGTAAAGGCTTTTAAAAAATACATGGATATGTGTGGTAATTCCTCACTCTTTTTAGGTTTTCACAGGGAGGAAACAAGATTGAAAATTCTAAGTAGAGTTAAAAAGTTTTGAAAAAAATATTTTCAGTAGTAGTCACAGAAAAATATGGAAAGAAATCAAAGCTCTTTTATTTCAAACTTTGTGTGAAAGTTTAAACAATACTGTCCAGATGCATCGCTACTAGCTGTTAAGTTAGATGGATGCTTATTTTTTTTTTTCCTGTGAAAACATTGAGACTTTCCAAGGAACTGCTGTCTAGATTATAATTTTTGGATTTGCTGCTTTGAGATTTGTGAAATGATTCTTGCTGCTTTAAAACTCCAAAGTCAAAACTAGTTCATTTTTTGTTCTTTATTTTAATTATCTGGATATTGTGCTTTTAGGACTTTTTTTTTTTCTTTTTTTTTCTGCCAAGTGTTTTTTGCAGGGTTATGAAATGGATATCTATGCTTAAATCAAACTTTTTGAGTTCAACCCTGTATCATTGTGGAAAATGTTTTCTTGGCTTTTTCCCAGCAACAGTCTGACAGCTCAGAGTACAGAAGTTTCCATATCATTGATGCCCAGTCCCAAATCCTGTACTCGAATAGGACAAATTCGTCAGTGATAACTGTTATAGACTGTAATTCACCCAGGTGTTGTGTCACATGTCAAATGTTATTACAGAGTAAGAGGCGCAGACTGTATCCAAAAGTAAAATCTTCTACATTGTGGGCAAGAAGAAGGTTTGCCTTCCTTGTGGAAAGGGGAGACATGTTTTGGCAGCATCTAGGACATTTGCTACCTTGACAGGACCCCTTGCATAGTGGTGAGTAATTTTTTTACATAGATCTTCTAGGTGAGTCCTGATCAAGAGGAGTGTGTGTGTTTCTATTAGAGGAGTGAGGGCCATCCCCCTTGTTTCAGTTAGTACTATTAAAAAAAAAAAAAATAATTCCCAGAAATAGGTCCTTCAAAGCTTCCTTAAAATGTTCACCCTGCGGTGGTGATGCATCCTGAAAGAGGAAGCAGTAGGTTGCAGCTTGCCTCTCTACAACACTTCAGACCTCGAGCAAGCTGGTAATACTGGATTTTGGTTGCTAGAAGAAAGTGTACTAAACAATTTGTGTGAGTAGGCAAGGTTAGCACTGCAGGGAAGGTTTTCTGCCTGCTGTGTGGTTAAATCATCTGCACAATTGAGTTATTTTTAACCTGTTGTTGTCTTCCAAAGCACATACTGCCTCTGTTTCTGCACATGATGTTTCTGGAGACTGAATGATTGCCTCTTCCATTGGGGTACTGACTACTGCAGGTCTGGGCTCATCACCAGCAGGTTGGGTGATCTGGGCACTTGGGCAACTCCCGGCTTCTGCCACAGTCAGGACCTCCTAGCACATGTCATGGTGACTGGAAGCACAGGAGCAGCTGCCAGCACTGAAGGGCCCTCACGAGTACAGGAGGGACAGCAGGACCCTGCTTTGCCCACCATATGCTGGTAGATGTCTTCAGCAGTGAGGTGCCATGGTAGAAGTGTTAGTCTCTCCACAGCCTCTCTAGCAGCTATGAGGAGCTGACCTCTTCTTCTCACATGACTGGATCACCCCGGTTCTGTCCTGAATGTATTTCCACCTCTCAGTCTCCTTCCCTGCACCCTTTCCCTACCTTTCTGAAGAGTATTACTGGGAAAGAGTTGGTCACCAGACTTTGTTTAGGGTTTTGGAGAAGTTGTGAGGGAGTTGAGGAAGGCCATGGCCTCCAAGCCAAAGAGTGAGAAGACAAAGGGAATGCACTCTGGGAATATACATTTTGGTGTGCTTGGGATGTGTGCCTTGGGGGGGATCCAAGCAGAAACCAATGTGTGGGAAATAAACTGCTGTTGTTGGGATGTATGAAGCTCCCCAGAGGAGCAGCTGAGAGGACCTGTGCAGGCTGTGGCACAGCAGCTGACGAGGAGCTTGCTGGTGGGGTTCTAGCTGCCTTGCACCCATGGTTGAGTTTTGGTGGCCAGGATTGGTAGCACCCATGGGTGTCCCATGGGTTGGGCCACCTCAGCTCTACCTTGTGTCTTGCTGAAGCACTGCCTCATCCTCAGCACTGGCATCTCTACGATGCCAAGTTTTCTTGCAGTGCAGTTGTTGCTGCTGATGATTGTGAACAAAGCTACAAGGAGAAATAATGTTTTGCAGGTTGTTGATTATTTTCTTTAGTTATTGCTGGTGCCGAAGGCAAAGGGCTTTCTCATCTGTTATCATCTTCCTTTCAAGTCAGTGTTATGCTAATGCCTGGATACAACCACTGAAGAGCCATCATTAGTGGCTTTTTGTTTATTTATTTTCTTTTTTGTTACATTAAAGATCCCATTAATTGTGCCATATTTCATTATTAAATTAATAAAGCTAAGTTCAATTACTGTAATTTTATTTGAAGGAAAAAAATACTCATAACATAATATAGTACAGTTATGTGGCATTGCTAAATCGATTCAATCTTAATACAAAATACCTTTTTCTCAGACATTTTCTCTTGCCTTTCTAATAAGTAAATCTAATATCAGTTTAGGCATAACTCACAGGAAGCTTTCATAAAAATTTCTGTCATTTTGTAAGAATTCTGTTTATTGTTTTCTTTTCAGAATTCATCATCTTGCTAATTGTGTGCTGAAATATACTACCACTGTACAGTATTATAAGGGATAGATATAAGAGGTATTGTGTGTAGAAGTGGTATAGCCTTTAATTTCTGATTTTAATTACTTGATAGAAGGTAAATTTGCTGGAGAATAATGGAAAGAAACCTTTAATTGCTTTAAAGGGCATCTGTACACACTCTCAGTACCCAAATTAATTCAATTACAGTTTCTACTGTTGTAGAAATAGTGTATTTATTTTAAAATACACTGAAAATTAAATGGCAATTGCTAATGTTTCTGGGTAGATGCTGGTACAATATCAGCACAAAATACTGAGCATCATGTGAAGGAAAATCCCCAAATGTGTTGTTTTGTTTCTTTTTTCATTTAAATACTGTACTGACTTCCAGTGAAAAATAATAAAAATGTGCAACTGTCTGGCAATGGTTTGGGGAGATACTTTCTTTGCTCTGTTTTAGAGAGAAATTAGAATAAACTATAACAAAAATAATAATCTGAATTTCTGTCTCTATCCCCTCTCCAACCCTGGCACTGCATTTCCCTGTTGCTGGGCAGGAAGCTACAGATGCTGTTTTCACAAAACTTTGTCAAGACTATTTTAAAAGAAAACACTTTTATTTTTGTTGCCATCACTGAACACAATGTGAGTTTGTTGGGTTGATTAGTTTCCGACTGGGCAAGTATCCACAGTATTTTTTGAAATAATTCCCAGCTGATATCAGCCCTGGAGCCATTCTTTCAGAGGCTCCCTGAAGTCCAGCCCAAGCTCTCACTGGGATGCAGGTTGAGCCAGGGCTGCCTCTGGCACTGAGTCCTTTAGGTTTGCATCTTCATGGTTTGGATGAAGCAGCTTGAGAAAAGCACCAGTCTCATACATGAGACTTACTGTGCCCTCACCATCAGGAAAATAACAGTTTCCTTATTTCTGTGGCTGACTGGGAAGCAGAAAGCAGCTATATGTGGGCTGAAATTCTCCAGAGAAAGTGCAATAAATAGATAGCTTGGAGGAAGGCTCCTGAGGGTCTCATGAGCACAGCAGTTTGGGAGGGAGAGGAGTCTATTTCCAGCTCGAGAAACAGTTAGCACCACAGGACTTGTTTATTTAGTGTGGAGAAAGGACTAAGAGAAGTGAGTTCTTAAAATAACAAATTCTTGCTTTGTAAAGCAGTGTACCAGGAAAATTGTGGTCATGGATTGGAGACATTAACTTTCTATTAAGCATTGATGTTTGTAAGGTTGTTTTTGGTAAGGCTGGTTTGACGGAAGGAGGGTGGATTTTCTGTGCTGCATTTGGACCCAGCTGCACGATGCACTTGGGTGCATGGATTTGGCTTGTGGAGGTAGGCAGGGTGGGCCCTATACAACTGACTCCTTTTGAGAGCTTCTGAAACCCCGTATGCCTTGTGCCAGGTTGGTGGCATGGGGAACAAGAACAAGGTGGCCAAAATGCAGATACCTGGTGCATCCCACGGCATGGGGCTGTTTGGCACAGAGCCGGCTCTGTTCAGGAGTTACTGCCAGGCTTAGAGCTCAGCTGTGAAACTGCAGGTTGCCCATTTTTCTCCTTTACCATGATCGTGGAAACCTGGGGCTTTGTGGAGAGAGTTGTCCAAGCCTTGTGCTCTGAAACTTGAAAGTGTTACTCAGCATAGTGCCTGTACTCCAGATGTGTTTGCTCACAACAGCTGGAAGAGAAGACAGTAGCCAGGCAGCTTCAGACATTGACTTTTGGAAGGCATGCAGGAATAGCCCAGTTGGGAGCTGCCCAGGGAGTAGACTTGGAAATGCTATAAAATCTGGGAGAAGGCCAGATTTTTCCAGCACCTGTTTTGTCAGATCCTAGGGAAGTCTAAATGTAAACTGAGCGCAAGTGCCCTGAACAGTGCTGATGTCCTTGAGAGCACTTCAGGCAAAAGGAGGGGAAATGAAGTTTCTCCCGTTGCCTGGCCTGCGTATTGTGTGTGTTCATCATGAACAGATCATCACCCTTCTTTGGCAAGGTTCCTCTGAGATTAATCCAGATTTCCCTTCCTGTCACTTTCTAGAAACTGTACCCAAAAAAGTAACAAATGGTGAGGGCGAGTTGCCATTTTGGAGAGGTTTAAACCAGCCAATGTCTTGAAGAGGCTTGAACCAGCTCTGGTGACTTCCTGTTGTAGTAGTAATTGCTAAAAGAATTATTTGCCTCATTTAATCTGTTTTAATAGTTGTGAGGGGGTGGAGAATAAGGAGGAGAATGAGGACATACAACGAGAAGAAAATCATTGTGCTTTCAAAATTATCCTCATATGTTTTCTTGTTTTTGTTTTTTTTTTTTTTTTTTATTTTAAATTAAGTTTTTTGGACAAAAGCAAAGGTGTTCCTGTAAGAATGTCTGTGTTAATAACTTTAAAAAATTATTTTCAAATCTAGATCATCAACAAGGAGATTAATCCTTTTGTAGACAAGTGGGAAAGAAGGTCAGTTCCCAGCACACGGAGTGTTTGAAACAGGCTGGATTCCTTGGTGTGGATAAGCCAATAAGTAGGAGACTGTGTAACTCCTGAGTATCGATGTTGACAGTGATAGACTCATTACAATATCTTACATCACTTTTGCTCGAGATCCAAACTTCTTTCAGAATTCAATGCAAAGTTTTCTTGTATTCCTCAGTCACAGATGTGCTGGCTACCAACTGTGCAAATACAGAAAATTATGTTGCTGAGTGCTCAAGCTTATATTCTTCTAAATATAAGTGTTAAAAACCTGTGTGACTGTTATTTTAAAGTCAGTGAGATGAATGTCACTTCAATTTTCAACATGCAACCTGCATAGTGACTTTTCTTCTGGACCTGGACACAGTGGAGTAATCTCAATGTTCGTTGAAGAAACCACAATTTTGAAGGCTTTGAATATGTTGTAAGATTTGGCCTATTATACTTCCATAACCTGTAACTTCTACATCATTGTAGTGTATTCTGTCTTGCCATTCAGAAGATGAGGTTTGTGTGGGGTTTAGGCCATTATATCCTAGACTGTATTTAAAATGCACCATTCCATCCCACAGAAGCATGTGCAGAACAAGAAGCTGATGATAGACACAGCAAGGACAGAGCGGGTTTCATGTGTACTTATATATTAGGGAGGAAAAAAGTCAAAAGTCCAGAGGAATAAGATGTATTTCTGCACTTCAGCTAAAATACATACTGCCCTAACTATTTTTTTGTTTGTATGCAACGTAATATATACTTATTTTGTTTTCAAATACTACTGTTACATGTTTCTGACAGAATTCTCTGGGATTTTTTCCCGTTTTCTTATTTCTGGTTAAAAAGTTCAAAACAAAAGCAAGTTTGCACAGGCAAAACTCTGGTAACGGTGGTGAATTCAGAGCAGCCTGAAGTGACAGTGTTTGAACAGTTAACTGCAGATAATCATCCATATGGAGCAGCTCACACAGCCTTAGCTAAGCCACACCACATCATTATGTTGCTAAGGGACAGGGTTTGAACTGTAGAACAAATTATATCTTATTACCACTTTCAGAAGAAGTTTTTCCTCTTGAACTTTCATATTCATACACATTCCAACGTGGAAGGTTTTTTTTCTCTAGCTGTTCAGCTGTTGGAGCTCGCAGAACCATTTAGCTGTGATTGTCTGACAAATCCAATTAGTCCTGAGCTGGTATTTCTTTACAAAAATGCTGACAGTTTGAGATTATAATTAAGATCTATTTAAAACATAAATACGATTGCTGGGGGAGGGAGAAAACCACCTCTACCTTCTGCTATAATTGCTTGATAGACAGATTTGAAATGCGTCTTAGTGGGGTCTCCTTCACAGTGCTAATACTTGTGTTGGTTGTAATAACAGGACATTGCATTGCTGCTGAATTACAGCCCTGTCTTGTTATAGCAATCTCAGGACATGCAGAGGCCTCAGCTGGGGTAAGGAACCTCAGTGCTGAGTGTGCTGCACATAAAACATTGCGGAGGTGGGAACTTTTTATAATGCTCGCAAAATAGCTAGGACAGGAAATAACTTGAATGAAATCTGGTGAAGAAGGGACTTGCAGAGGCAAAGATGGGCACAGAAGTTTGCATGCCCTGACTGCACTTGTCATACTCATGATTAAGAATATTTTAGCTTTGGCTTTCAAACTTGTATCTAGCTGTTAGTCTGATTTGTTGGGCCTTTGCTCCTGCATTTTATAAAAGCTGTAAAAAAAAATGGATAAAAGTCTCAGCAACACACGGTCCATCTCAGTTCATCTTCTGAAGCAAGGTACAGAAAATGCACCACTTACAAGGAAGATGATGCCTTAACTGCATTCAGTTGTGCAACAGAATGTCACCAGATCCAGCTTTGCTCTCTGATTGTGTAATACCATCAGGTGCATCCTGAAATTCCTGAAACTTTCTTGCAATGGTAAGTGAAGCAGTCAGGTGTGTGACAGCACAGTCTCAAGAGCAGGATTTCAGTAAAACCTGAAATTCTTTATCTTCTGCACTTCTACAAAGTCCTTATATTTGCTGTATGATTAGTGTGTATTGGCAGTAGTTATTAAAAATAAATTTAAGAGATATATCTTTTATACTCTCCTAAGCCACTTCTATTATTTAATTGCTCTGTGCAGAGGAAGAGATGTCTTAAGAAATTTGAGGAAGCCAAGAGCAGCCGGGAGTTTTGGAGGGTTGTTGGGAGAGGTCTGGAGAAGAGAGGTTAGATTGATTCGAGGAGAGCAATTGCAACACAGAGCTGTGTGAGTAACAACTTGCCCTACTTTCTCTTTCCAGAACAAATCAAAATTATAATTATCAAGTTGTGTTCCTTCAAACCCAGATAATAAAGCATTCTCTTTAAAGAAGACTGATTTTTTTTCAAGTTAATTCACTTTAGTACCACCTGCAATTTTGAAATATAAGTTTTTCTGAGGTTGTTTTCCAAGGTCATTCTGTCAAGTACAGTTTTTTTTTTTCCTGTAAAATTAATTTTGAAGCTTTCTGATTGGGCAGAAACAGGTCACAAACTTGTTTTGCTTAGATAGAAGGAAACATCTGTTGGAACTTGGGTTTGTTGAAACTGGACTTTTTCCTGTGTAAATACCATTCCCTTTATGAACAATGAGTTGCTTAATGGGAGTCAGGTTTTTAAAAGAACGTGCCTTACATGTGTCCCTTATCGTTGGAAACTTTCTCTGTGTGTAGAACAGTTTTAGGGCACTATTTGTATTGCAAACGCTCCATCAATTCCCACCATATGCAGCTGAGGGCCACAAACTGGTCAAGATTTTTCCTGTATATTTTTTTCACAGTTGTTTATGATTGCAGTGAATATTGGCTGCAGTATAGTATTTTGGGATGTTAATTGGAGGGATGGAATAAACACTGTGTCAAAGGCTCAGCCATGCACCCATAATTTGAGAATCCTTAAGATGATCAAGTGGATTTAACTTACTACACTGTCTAGTCAGTTCTCTGCTGGATAAATATTTTCCTCTTTGATACATTTATCTCCTCTGGTATTCTTTACAGGGCTCAAAAATAGTGCATACACTGGTTTTCTTTGTGAAAAAATGTGTGGTGTTCTGTTAGATTAGGACATTCTTCCTTCTGGTAAAATACACTCTGAAAATGTGAACTTTATTTATGCATAGTGTCGTTTTGCTTTATGCAAAATATGTTTTAGAAAAATCACTCAATTCAGCCTGAAGTATTTAGTTGCTTTATAGACTTATCATTCTTTGTTTATGATTACTTTGTGTTTCTCCTCAAATGATAAAGTTTCTGGGCTACTGTGGTACTGACAGTCCCAAAACTAAGAGAAGAAAATATTAGGGTAGGTAACAAATATACTTTAAACAGTCTTGGTAGTTGGCCATTGTCTGTTTTGTTAAGAGAAGCGGGTAAGACATCCTTTGGAGTGGTTTATGTGCAGATGATATAAGATATTAGAGTAAAAGGTGAAAATATCAGTGCAGTCATTTGTGATCTTATGATTTATGAGTTGAAGCCTTGGCTGTTGCTAAATTTTAGGATGTGTTGCCAAAGACACAGGCTCAAAATGTACTGTTATGTGTCTGCATGTGCCGAGGCAGATGATTAAAAGTTGCTTTTATCAGCTGATGCAGAAGTGCAGGAATCCTCCTGTAAAGGCTCAGGGAAAGCAAAGAGGAAGGGACAGAATGGTTTATAGGAAGGCAGCATCTGCTGTCCTGCACATTCACATATCATTACTGTGAGACATGAGTGATAATGATGCCTGCTCTGTGCATTTCATTAGTGTTTTCACTGGCAGTCCTGTAGGAATATTTAGCAGAATGCATTAGCGTGTCAAAACAATGGACAGCTATGTCTGAATAGTAGCCTTCATTTATTCCTGTCAGACACTTAGCAGTGCACTTGCAGAAATATCATAGAATATGTTCCTAATGTATCAGGAAAAAAAAATCTGTAGTAAGACTTGTACATGGATGGGAGAGTATAGTTTTACACTGTCTCCTTCCCCTACCCCTGGGATATATGCTGGATATGGGACTGGAGAAAGTAATAAGCAGTACGTTCTTGTCACTTGAGACAGATAAGCATCTGATGAAACAAAACAAATGTTTCAAATGATTGATTGCACTGCAGTTGGAAAATGATGCAATATCTTTCCTTAAGAAAGCCTGTTGATTGCAAGTGTTTGTGTGCTGAATGTGGGAATACAGATATAGACTATCTGCTGAGATACAATTTCATTGTTTCTTCACAAGTATACATTTCTCTGGTAAAATGAGACCTTATGAGTTTTTGGTAGTGAACAGTCACTTGGAATGAGTATGTGGGGTTCTTTCTCTTTCTTTTTTTCTTTTTCCCTTTCTGTTATATGAAGCCTTACTATTATATGGAATGAGCAAAAGAAGGACCTGGGAGGAACAGTGAATTGTGTCACTACAAAGTGACTTAGTAGTTCAGATGAAATGGGGGTTTATGGCCTCTAAGAGAGTAACTGAAACAAACTTTCAGGTATGTCTGTGGGTAGAAAATAAAATTGATATATTTGGCCAAAGCCTTTGTTCTTTGTGTTGGTTAGCAAGTGCAGCAGCACCTCTGGAAAGAGCTTGTTCAGCAATCAGCAACAGTTTTGCAGAAACACCCAGGAGAGAACAGATTTACTGAAGGACAGCAAGTCTTTGTGGATGAGATAATCTTCCTTTTACTATGTTGTTGATAGAGGGATCAGATTAGTTCCTGGGATTCTGCTTTTGTACTTGGGGTAAGGCAAATCCTCACACTTGTGACTTGTAAAGCAGGTCACAGTAGTAACCCATCCAGTTCAAGTGTGCATATACCAATACCTTTGGGGCAGATTAGGAATTTCTGAAGTCTGGTACGTGTACCACTGGCAGTTGCAGGTTATGTCAAAATGTTATCGAGAAAGAAACTAAAAATGCATCTTTCCTGGAAAAAGTTAGAAGTGTCTAACTGGAAACAAATCCTCAGCTACATACTTGCAATTAAGCACTCGAGTGCTTGATGTTCACTTCTCTCATGGCATACCTGCCATGCCAAATGTGCTTTTGTGTGTCCCAGGCCTTGCACAAACTGGCAGATCCATGTGATGTCTTGAAGCTGACCAGAAGCACTTAGTCTCTAGTTGTAGCTAAGAGGCAGTTACAAACAGCTGTCCCTGTTTCATCCCAGTTCTGCATGGTGTGTGTGGTTGTGTTCCAGGTGGTGCAGGAGAGTCCATCCTTCTCTTGTTCTTGATTTTAGGTTAAACACACTCCAACTGGAGTGCTTTGTATAAGCCTCATTAATGAGGTTTCAAAGTTGCTCAAAACTGTAAACTATGTGTCTTCGAGGGAATGCAATCCAGAAATACAGATGGAAAAGCCAGGGAGGAAAAGTAAAGATTCAGGTGTGATGCTGTTGGAAGGTCACACTGAAATGGTGTCAGAGTGAGAACCCTGGTTTCCAGAATCCAAATTGTGGTCTTGTCTACTACCTAGCTGGTTCCATCTTTTTTTATGTACTAATGCCTCAAGCTTCAGGACAGATGAATTTCATCACTAACAAGAGTTTTCTCCCTAATGCTGAATCAGAAGCCAGATCTAACCTATGAGAGAGAACTAATTTGACTAGTTGGCACTGAACAGGACCAAAAAGCCAGATGGCATTTCTTGTCATAACATCATGTTAAAACACTGGAAGAAGCAATCATGACTCTTAGTAGTATCTTGTGATCATTAATTTGGTGACTGACCTGTTTCAGAAGCTGGAGACTAAACACTCTTAGACTGGGTTGAATACTTCAATTGACTTTGTGACTTCTTTGTTTTATCCTTTTGTGGGGTGTTCTTATTTTTTGTTTTCCTCCTGTTCCCATGCTTCTGAAGGCCTCTGTATATAACTTTTGGTTTGAATTTCCTTCAGTTCTGTAGAAAATTGTTGGGTTTGGGGGTTTTCAAAGAGGCAAATTTGATTTTAAAAAAATTGGACGTTCTTAATCTTATTATTGTGAATAAGAGCATACACCATTGAAAACAGCTGAATAGATTAAAGAAACATGAAATATAACACCTGAATATAGGGGCTGAGATATTATCAAGACATACCATTTGGGAGTTTCCATTAAAGGAACTGAGTTTCTCCTTGTACTTCTGTGAATCAAATGACAAGACTGTCTCTTGACAAAGCATGGGCCAATTAATGAGCTTCTACTAAAATAACCTTGGTATTATAAATCTAATTAATTTACACATAACTGTCTTTTACCAGTCTAAAAAGTTTTGTGCTAGATTCTTGACGTCTGTCATATACCCAGGTGGCATAATCAGAAAGCTTCCTGAAAGATATAAATGCACCTTTTACACTTTAAGACATGTCAGTACACCGAGTGTGGAGAGCGTGGGAAAATTATCTTTGTGAAATGTAGGCTTGATTCACTTTTACCCACCCACTTTTGCATTATTAACTGCCGGAAGTGAAGACTGGTTTCTTTCCTGGGGCTGAAATGTGGAAAAACATTGTGAATTAGTCATTCTGAGGTTGACATGGAAAGTCTCTGAAGAGCTGTTGACTTGTCAACTCTTGCAGATCCCATAGGTCAATAACCATATCACAAACTTTGAATGATATCTGGCTTGAAGAAAGGGTTAACAAGATTGCAGTAAGACTGTGTTGTTCATAGGAGAGTGCTTCTATCCCAAACATTTCAGCAAGATAACAAGCTAGTGTCCAGCCTGCACAAACCAGAACTTGTGTAGCTGAACACAAAGAAAGGAGGAAAGAAAAAGACAAGTATGTTTAGTTTTGGTTCTCCTATTCTGATCTAACATTTTAATCCCTAGTGACCTAGTTAACATAAAATCAGAAGCATCATTAATAATCTAATCCCTGGGGAACTTGCATAAGCCCTTCATTACTCCAGCATCTGTAACGAAGTTCAGAGTTCCCCATAACAGTGAAGTGCCTTTTACTACAAGAGAAAAATGGGTCTTGGCAATATCTTTTCCCATTTCTGACAGATGGCTAACATTGCAGCCACCTTTGTGAATCTTATCATTACCCTTGCAATACAACTGTAGTGCTTCCCTGCTGTAAGCTGGACTCCTGGGAACACTGCTAATCCTTTTTGGCATTTATCCCAGAAAGGAGGACAGGCAAAGGCGTGAACCTACATGTGGCCAGAAACTTGCTTACAGGATAAGTAATGCACATAATGTTGAATAACTTCATATGCTACATGGTAATAAAAAGATGCCAGGGAAGAACAGTGATATAAAGAATTTATCTCTTTGGGGCTTAATACTTAGGTAAGGTTAGAGCTGGCCATCTGTGGCTTTCTCGTTTGATAGACTGGGGTAAGTGAGTTTTGAGGTAAAGATGCAGAGAACTGAAATGGCAGCGGTTTTAATCATATGGTATTGTATCACCATTTCATAACAAACCTGGAAGTTAACCATATCTAGCTGTGTGACATGGGACTCATGTTTATACTACTTTTAGGTCTACTTTGATTTCATTGTTTATGCTCATGTAATACTGATATGCACATCAGAGACTGCATGGTATCTTCTAGCAAGTGAAGTAGGAAATGAAAAAATTTGGTTTGTTCCAAAATAGTTTTAAAGTCTCTTAAACTGGACTGAGAAATATTTGGAACCTACCCTTTGCTGTGTTGGCACAACCATTTTGTTTTATAGGTTTTGTTTAAATAATGCACACATTTGTAGATTTGTGATCAGTCCAAACCATCAATCCATGTACCCTCCATTTCTCAGTTGATTAGTAAATGTTAAAAACATATGAGTTGGTTTTGAAGTGAAGATACATTGGAGGCAGGAGTAGGTGATGTTTTAAAACTTCAAAACTTGTTCTTTTCACTGGAAGATCTGACCAGTGCAGGACACCTGGCTCCTTTGTGGAGAGGCAAGTAGGTATTTAGTGCCATCATAGCCTGAATTGCATTATTTACTGTGTGCGTCGTAGCTCTGAGGATTGTGTAAATTCACAACTGAGGATTGCAAACTGAGCTGGAGGCTCAGGTGTGAACAACTGCTCTGTCCAAATATAATGCATACCCCATATGGAAAAGTAATTATCTGTCCTACATAATACTTTGTAGAGAGAAGCATGATTGTATATACATTATGAATTTCTATTTATATACTACAGTAAATTATGTTTCATTTTATACATATATTTTAATATATAGAGAAGGATTTTTTTATCATTGTTGTTTTAAACCTCTATACGCCTTTAAAGAAAGAAATATCCATCTAGTAGTTTCAGCCCAATGTTATCTGGTTGTTTGATTTTAACATATTTCAAAGGCCTGTCCCTGCTTTCTGTGCAGAGTTCATATTTCAAATCTTACTATTTAAAGTAACATTGCTGTAGGCCAATGCTGCGATAGCATAAATACTACTCAGGAGACTTGCTGAAATAGGCATGCTTTCTACAGTGAAGACTTCTTTGTCTGTGAAATAATTGCCACTACTGCACATTTTGCTGGTGGGAAAGCTGCTTTGAGGTACTCAGAGGAATATACCTCAAAGGTCTGAATATATGGAAACCCATAGCCAGATTTGGAGTCAGTAAGAGGTTCACGTTAGTGCCCAAGAAGTGTGGTACCCTTGAGCAGAGGACAGCTGTCAGTTTGCGACCCAGCTGTGAAGCTTGGTCTGGGGCGCACCATGCCCCTGGTGCACCATCCTACCCCAAAGCCTTGGCTGTCACAGACTGCTTGTCCTGCTCATCTTCTGGGACACTTCACTCGTCAGCTGAACAGACTTCTTCTGGGACTCTTGCTGTTTCATTCACAGGGCTAAACAAAAGTGATTAATGTAATATTTTCAGCGCTCCAGAATGCGTGGTGTGTTTAATCACAAACACCAGTTCTGATCAACATTTCTTATTAAAAGAATGAAACCAGAAAAGATATTTTTTTATCCGCTCAAGAGGAATTGTGCTACACTGTGCCTCTGGCTGAAAAAGGAAGTGTAGATTAGTGTTTAAAAACACACCACTGTGATTGTTATCCATACCATCTCCCTATATCCTCTGACAGGCACACATAGGTACAGCAGAGGAGAAGCATGGGCTTTGCTTCTCCTGCGATACTGTTCTGAGAAGCAGTGTCCTGTCCCCCAGCATCACTCTGATATTTCTTGGCAGTTACTCAATTCCATAACACTTCCGAGGAGCTGAGGGGTTTGGCTGTGCCTCGGGGCTGGCAGTCTCCCAGGGGGTGACCAGGCTGTGCTGTGCCTGGACTTGGTCCTGACAGAAGGAAGTTGTCCATCTGTCTGACCTGCAAGTTTTCTGCCCCAGCCAGTGCTCAGGGTTCTCGCCTGATGCATAAAATTATTTAATCTGGAGTCTTCTGTACATCATTAAATGAGTAATCATTAATTTGTTTTATGTTCACAGGAATAAGGATTATTCGTGCGTCAGAGAGGTTTTACAATTAGGTTAATCACCCTGTTCCTAGAAACTACAGATGGTCTGCCAAGCAGACAACGTCTCAACAAAGCACTTAATATATGCTTACATGTTGTGCTTTAAGGAAATATGATTTTAGAGTTACCTTTGATAAAAGAAGAACTAAATCTAGAATGAAAGTTTATCCAGTCATTTAAAATCTATGGTAAAATAAATATTTGGACTTTTTTCACATGGGCAGCATATTCCTGGCAGT
Source organism: Streptopelia decaocto (assembly GCF_964273445.1). Taxonomy (NCBI): domain Eukaryota; kingdom Metazoa; phylum Chordata; class Aves; order Columbiformes; family Columbidae; genus Streptopelia; species Streptopelia decaocto. Next base: position 138,159,975 of record NC_138655.1, on the reverse strand, counting down.
TGACAGAGCTGACCAGAAAGCTGGTGCTCCTTGGCCTGTCAGTTGCTCCTCAAACCTTTGAGCATGTAGCACAAGATGCCTTTAGCCCTTTTATTTAAATATGTGCTTAAATGTATTAAATGTCTGGTCTTATTGTTTTGGCTTCTAAGGGAAGCGATTGTGAACTGGTTGCCACTTGATATCAGACACTCACACTTCAACTGTTTTTTCCACTAATGTGAAAATCTATATTGTCCAAAGAGAACGACAGAAATTTTGTTTCCTGAAAACTGCAGATGAATAGAGAGAGGACATTGATAAGATATGATGAATTGGTAGATATTTTTCTTGGAATTTTGAATGAAAGCAAAATAAGTGATATGATTTCTGTTCAGGTTTTTCAGGTTTGTTTGGTTTATTTTGTTTGTGGGTTTTGTTGTTGTTTGTTTTGGTTTTTTTTTTTTGGGGGGGGGGAGATGTGGTGGCTGTATTTTGGGGGTTTGGGTTTTTTTTTAAGTCCTGCTTAGGTAGAATGCATCATCACACCAGAAGTTCAACATGGTACTTTTAGTGGGTTTTGTTTATCTGGTCTCCTACATGTTTGAAAAAAAATGATGCAAAGATAATGTTTAAATGGAAATGCACACTGTTAACTTTCAGGACAAACAGAATTGGGTGTCACTGCAATCTCTGTAGAGGATGGGTGCAAAATGCAGGGTAAAGCTGAAGGATGGGAAAATATCACAACTCCAAGGCTCTTTGGAAAGATATTGGTCTTTAGGGGTGGAAGGAGCACTGAGCAGGACTGGTGGGTCAGGTGCATGGGGCAGAACTTGTTGCAGTCTTGCCTCCATGGTTTGGTGCCAGTGAAATCTCAGCAGCTGTCTTGGTTGTTCTGCAGCTGACCTTCTTGAGGGAGACATTGGGAGGAGATGTGTCAGAAGTTTATTGGGGCAGAGGTTGGGGGGTGGGCATGGGTTAATGGGCTTCAGGAGGAAATGGGAAAAAGTTGCAAGATGGTGTGAAGATTTGTTTAATGCTTTTATTCCAGGTGGGTTTGGTTTTGTGCTGTCATTTCAAAGTCATGACTATCTGGAGGCAATACAGCTTCCCCCTGTTTGAAGAGAGTACAACAAAAAACAAGAAAAGTGCCTGTCAGGTTGGGTTGGGTTTTTTGTTTGTTTGTTTTTCTTTTTGTTTTTTTCTTTTTTAAAAAAAGGAAGGCTGAATTAAAACTTCTTTATTTTTACTGTTTTCCTTCTGTCCACTCAAGAAACCCTTTAAATACCTTAAGCTTCTAGGTTTTTTCAGTAACATAAAGAACTTGAAGCCTTTATTGAATGTAGAGAGTTGTTACAAAGCATCTGTTTAAGTATTTGAAGTGTTGTCTAACTGTGAAGGACAGTGTGGTAAGTATAGCGTTCTTCTAAACACCAGAACTGTGCAGACACTGAAATTTAATAACACTTCTCTGTTCTACAGAATCAGTTTTGAAACCAGACTGAAGTGTCAGGTTATTCTTTTTTTGCTTTGTTTTGTTTCTTGAGCAGATGCATGGGAGACCATTTGGGGCAGACAATGTATTTCTTGCAGGACAGTGGTATTTCCTGAAGAGCATGCCTGTTTGTTCCCTTTCTGCCTTTCCTGGGATAGCCTAGAAGAGCTGGTTTCTCAGTCGTCTCTAGTGCAGTAACTATTGTTTCCCATAAGACCACAAACCCACTCTGTGGTCTTGTCTGCTCTGGGAAATGTCTTCAGTGCTGGGAAGCACGAGCCAGGAGCACAGCTCAGCTCTGGAGGAGGGTAGGGACTTTTTTTGCATAGGACCTTTGAAACACTATGACCTGTGTATGTGCACTTTCCTTAAGCCTGTGAAGCCAAGAGAAAATGTGAACTTGGCCAGAACCTCAAGTGCTTAAAAATTAGCTCCCCTTATACAGTTGAATGAAAAACAAAGGGTGGAATAAATGGAAATTTTCCTTGAACGAGTATCACAGAGGCACGTATTTGAGTTTTTTATGGCATCATTAAATGGTTTAAAGATCTCTGAAAGCGACTTTACTCAGAATTTCTTCTGCTTCCTATCCTGTACGTCAGAGGAAATGAATGAGATTTTTATGCTCACCCTCACTTTATTATTCAAGAACTGGGGTCTCAGTGGAGTGGAAGATCAGTGAGTAATAAGCCTGCTGAAAGGAATTATTCTCCTTTTTTTTTCTTCTTATTTTTTTCTTCTTATTTTTTTCCCCTTTTTTTTACATTATGTATAACCTGTAAAACTCATCCCACAGAAATCACAAAGAGCAAAGTTTAAGAGGAATCCAGAAGCTATTACACACTTTTATAGATGGTGGGACTATCCTCAGTTACTTCAAGAGAGTAACTGTATTCCTGATCACCAGCTACTCACTTAACTTAACTGGAGCATACACCATTTCACAGCTTCTTATATTCTGTGGCCTCTACTGTCTCGCTGATACCCCCTTACATAGCACATCTAGCACTATTCTGTATGCTGGGGTCTAAGTAAAGTAGCATGTAGGTGGATAGTGGCAGATAGGTGGATCAGAGCTTTAGTCCCAGCAAGAGGTTGTAGTTTTATGCCTGAAATGTGGACTTTATCTCATGACATTAGTAACCCTCTGGGCTGAGATGTGGTTTAGGATGTTGGTCACGTCAACCTGCCTGTGAGCAGAGTTCAGCCTTTGGTTATGGCAGATGCTGCTCAAGGGAGTTTGTGTTCCTCCAGATGGAGTTTAGTACTTCACTGAGATGCAAGTTGCAGCCCTGGTGCTTCTATTGAACAGCGGAGGTACCGCTGTGTAGTTGGGGAGGAGGGGTCATGGCCCTGAAGACCTTTGGAAGAAGGTCCAATTTTCTTGACCGAAACATTTCTCTCTACCTGTTGATCCATGGGGAGCTTTGCAGCTGCAGGACTGTTATAGAAAGGGTTGAGTGCCCTTATCTGCTTGAGAGTTATGTGGAGAGCACTGTCCAAGGCTGGGCTCATACAGTCACCCCCTCAGAGCCCTCTCCACGTGCTGGTCAAGCACCAGAGGGAAGGTGACATCAGGCTGCAGACAGCTGGTCCAGAGCTGCCCGGACTTCAGGCGGAACATGGCAGAGCCAGGGTTTGTGTGGAAATAAAATCATCCCCTGGGGAACTACTTCTATCAGAAAAAGATCCACTCCACACTCATTTTTGCCAGGAATTAAAAGCTCAAGTAATTAAAAAAAAAAAAAAAATATATATATATATATATACACACACCCCACAATGGATATTTCAGCTTTTCAGGATCCTCCCACTGCCCAAAAGAGGAAGCTTTTAATTTTTGCATTTCCTGTTTTCTTCGTATATTGGAATAGTTATGATCACATTTTTTGACGCATCATTTCTATGTATATTTGTTTTCTAAACCTGACCAGTTGTTTTCAGCCACTTCTGTGTACTTGTGTTTTCCCACTGAGCCTGTTATCTCTTTCTTTTTGCATTTTTCCCCTCTTAAGAGGATTCAGGTGTGTACTCGTGCTACTTCTCTAGCAACTGCAATTTGCTGTTTCTTCTTTTTTTAACTTAGTTTGGAAAAACTGAGGGTAGTAAGAATATTTTGTGAAAAATTGATTAAATTCTGTGATTAATGGGGTAAAATCATCTTTTATGGTCAGATATTCTTGGCATTACTAAAGACCTTAAGGTCTTGAAGACTGATAAAATTGAGGCTTTTTTATTGTCTACTTGGTTGGATTTATTCTTCAAAGCCAGCACAATTCAAGAGAAATTTAGACTGATGGACTTTGCTTTGTGGGGAAAGCTTATTAAAGATTAAATTGAATAATTTTTCCTCAAGCTAGTAATATACTTTTGTTTCTTTTACCTTTTCTTCTGTTTGCTCTTGCTCCATAACCTTTTCAGGAGTTTTATTTTGGAAGATAAATAGGATATCTTATTCCTTTGGCATTCTAATAAGAATTTGCTTTCCAAGTCTCTCTTCTCACAGCTGAGCAGTCCAGACAAAATCCTTGTATCACGGAACTTCATGTTTACAAATCAAAACAAAAACCCCCTCTGAATCCATTTTACTAGCTTTTGGGGGATGTTTGTTTTATGTAGAATGCTGAGGGTTTTTTTCCCTTTTCTTCTAAGTGAAGCAGCACAGGAGCAATTTGCTCTTCTGTAGCTGATGTGAAGAAGCTGTTAGCTGAGCTTGTCACTCACAGCAAGTCAGGAAATTCTTTCCAGTGTGTCCAGATGCTTCCTGTGCACAAGGCTGGTGTCATACTTGGCACATGACCTAAAAACAAAACTAAACAAAAAACAAACAAACAAAAAACCCCAACAACCACAAAAAAGAAAAAAAAACCACACACACAAAAAACCAGACTGAAACTGCTTTTTATTTTGCATTTAGCAAGGTCTTTTGGCACCATGGAGGGAGGGTAGCCTTGCAGGTTGGACAGTGTCGCTGTACTTGGGTTTGTTTGGAAGAATGAAAAGGAACCACATAAAATATAATAATTTTTTTAGCAGTTGAAAGCTTCTCTTGGCTTTCTTCTCCACGCCACCTTCATGCTGCCCTCCTTGAAGTAGTAGACTAACTGCTATTTTGTATGTGTCAGGTTTTGTGTTGCTATAAGGTAGTCATGACAGCTGATGGTTGTAGCAGTGCTGCATTTCAAAGGAGGAGGAAATGATGTTGTTAACTTTGCACTCTGTGGGAGATTTGAGCTGACCAAGATACACCCTCTGAGCCCTCTGTAGATTGTATTGTTCTCTTTACATGCCTCTGCATGGGAAAAGTTGTGTAAACTATACACTCTGGTTTGTGCCTGTAAAACCTTATGTGCTGGTGGACCTGTAAAAGAATGTATGATGCATTTTTTACCTTTGGACAGGCTCGCCTGGACTCCCAGTCACCACACTAATGAGGTGTCTGGATAGACCATATTCTCCCAAGAGTAAAAGCAGTTTCCTATGCTTTCTCTTTTTCTTCTTCAACCACAGTGTTGGGAATCCCATCCTCTGTTTCTGCCAAAGTCATAGCTGGATGTCATCAATCCCATAGTCCCTGAGGAGGATGTAGAGAGAGGAGAAAACAAGAGGAAACAAATGCCAGGAAGAAAATTCTTTAAGTAGGAATCATTTCAACAGGAAATGTTCTGCTCCTTTCAGCAAATTTGCTTTGTAACTATTTTCAAGATGGTAATTTTATTTTATTCCAGTTCTGCATTTATTTCTTGCTACTGAAAATCCAGTTTCTTAAGAAACAAAAAAGGTGTTATGAATTCTGCTAGGTTGTACTTTTAAAACCAAAGGAACCCCCAGTTTTTGGAGATGCCCACTGAAAATGCTCATGCAAACTGATGTGCACAAGAACTGATTTGGCCCATGGATTCACTGCACTGTGTAACCCTCAAGCAACTCCAGGGGTTTTAGAGTTGCACCTGTCTGTGATAGATCAGAGTATGGCCATTGCACAGTTTCTATGGTGTTGCCTGCTAAATTAGGGAAACGAGGAAAAATACCAGTTTTCTGTTTAGAAGCAAGAGAAATGAAGTGGAAAAAAATGAATTGGACTTTGAAGATGCTTTTCAAGCAGTTTAACTGTGTGTCTGAAACATAAAACTTGTAGATGTAGAGAATTCGAAAATCTTCCAACTTTGATCTTGCGAAAACTTTATCAGGTTTTAATTGCTCCCAGGTTTAAGGCAAGTGACTTTAAAACAGTTTAAGATTCCAAAACGGAAAATATGATATTATTAACACTGGAGATTTTTACCATTGCAGTGACCATTATCTAGATCTATAGCATGATGTGGTTTCTGCAAGGAAAAGTGGGCAGAGTGGAGAGGGTAGGACATGCAAAGTTGTACCTTGTGCCTGTGTGACAAGAAATCAGGAGACAGCATCAGGTCTTCTGTCCTACTTCTGAGCTGTCTGGGGCTCATGCTGAGTCCTGTGGAGATGGCTTCCCTGCATGACTTTAAAATGTTTTGCCTTGATTTGGGTAGATTTGTGTTTGCCCTTTGGTGTGGATCATCTTTGATGGATTAAGTGAGGAGAAGCTGGATAGAGACTGGATATTCTGTAAGGAAAGGTGGAGAAAACCTCCAGCAGAAACTTTGGGTGTCCTGATGTGGAGAAGGAGCAGCACAAGTGAAGGGTGTTGATCTCTAAGGCTAGCTAGCATCATCTCCTTCGGTGCTTTTTGAATGAAAATGCTTATAGTGCTTGAAGAGAAAAATTAGTTGATACATTAAAATAATTTTCTCTTCCTTTCAGTGTTTTATTGATTCAATGAGTTGTAGTGAGCTGTATTGTGTGAGTGCCTCCATATGCTGAATGATCTCATTTTTCATGTAGGAGTACAGAATAAACTTCAGAACACAAAAGATTGCATGGAAAGGTGGCATTAATTATATAAAATTACCATCAGGCAGATTGTTAGACAGAATATTATTTTTGACATTGTGAATCAGCTTTTATTTTAATATTAAGTTTGATCTAACAACACTGGGAAATAACCACAAAGCTCTGCAGTTTAATTTCTGGCAAGGGGATATCAGTTGGGGCAGGGGGAGGGGAAGGAGTTTAAATATAAGTTCTGCTGAATAATAATTAAGGGCTTAATTGAAATGACTAATTTTTAGTCATAACATAGCTCAGGTGAAATGGAAAAATACCCAAATTCTTCTCAGAGTCCCAAATATCTACTAGCTGTGAAGTAGTTAATGCCATGAACATGCAAATGTAAACATAAAAGTTTGCAGAAAAAATGGTTTGACATTTAGTTGATGTATTGTTTGAAAAGAAAGAGGAAAATTAATACAGCAAATAAGAAGCGAAATCAAAACTCAATATAGATAGCAGGCACCAATTTGTCTGTGGTCACAGTTACAAAATGTGCAGTGAAGCAAACACTGGTGAGGTAAGGTTTGTATTTTGCAATTATCCCTGGCTTTGGAGCTGCACAAGCCCTTACATGATTCCTTTTTAATCTCTGTTTGTGGCAGAGAGATACTGGCTTATTTTAAAAGGAAAAAAAAAAACCAAAACAAAAACAAAAACTACACTTGCAGGGTTAGAAAAGTAGGATGGAAACTCTCATATGGTCATAATTATTTTTCCTCATGTCCAGAGGCCTTAAGCAAGGCCCTTTATGCTGGGTCGTTTATAGATGACCACATGGAGCTCATCACTGGCCTGAGATGGCTCCAGGAGGCTTCACAGCTGGGAGCTGAAATGCAGAGGTGGCAAATGCAGTCTGGAGCAGAGACAGAAACTGGACCAAACTTTTAGGAGGCTGGGTAGCTATGATGAACATGAGAGTCAGGAAATTCCTTATCAGGATGGTTTGTGTTTGTTTTCAGAAAATCTTGGGCTAACCTCTGTACTCCAGCTCTTGCAAGACCCCAGCAGATGAACGATGTTGAGAAGTGCTTGCCTCCAGTATCTCCTTAGGTACCCGCTCAGTATCTCCTCTTTCTCCCTGTTTTTGTCTGTGATGTTTTTCAGTCAAGTTATTTTTGTTGTGAGAATGGTTAATTTCAGAAATATGGGGAATGTTTTTCAAACGTTAAAAAACTTTCTTGCTTCTCTGGCAGCAGGCTGTGAAATCACTTGGCAGGGATGTTTTCATTTCAGCTGACCCTGGAGAATCTGAAGGATACCACAAATGCATTTTTAATGGTCAGCTGCAATTTTACTCACAAGTAATAAATTGCAACCAATCGTAGCATCATTTAGGGTGAAAAATAGCTCAAAGATATGAAGTCATTCTAAAGCGTAGGGCCAGATGAAAATATCAGTGTTCAACACAGGCTTTGAACTCATCATGTTTGTGAAGATGGGCAATAAAAAGCAAAATCAAAGCATTGCTTCATTATTTTTTGTGTGAGATGTGTGTTGCAACCTGCTCTGCAAAGGACACAAACTCGAGGAATTATAGTTAAGTTTGTACTCAAGACAACACTCTGTGAAGACCTTATGTCAGTGTTGTATCTTGCTCTTGCAGCAGTGCTTTAAACACTCAGGCTGCTGGCTGAGACTCTGAGATAATGGAATATAGAATCCCTGTCACTTGGCTGGCCCTTTTTATCTGCTTAGAGCTGAATATCACCTTTGTTTACACCACCTCTGTGCAAGATAAACTTTCAAAGGCCTGAGTTTTGATTGTATTTTTCCTATTGAACATCAATAAGAGTTAGGAACATATTTGCAATTTTAGTTTTTTGAAAATTGAGCTTGTGATGAGAAAAAGGAAACTGTGATAAATATGCTTCCTCTTTTATTACTTCCTTAGAACATCTTTCCTTGTTGTTTCTAACAATGCCTTCAAGCTGCCATGAACTGTGTAACCCGATCAGCCAGTCTGCCCTAAGCATTAACTGCTGTAGATCTCTCCTCTCTCCTAGAAGGATTATGCTGGTGCAGTGCAGAGTAAGGGGAAGACGAGACAGGTTGTGAGTGCTGCTCATAGTGATTTTTTAATGGCAGCATCCTTGCTGACTTTAATGAGATATGGATTAAAGTGCAGGAAACCTTTCATGCAACTTCTCTGTAACCAAGGGAAGCCCCCTGAGCCACCTGTGGACGTGGCAGCTCTGGCAACAGGCAGATGTCACCATATCCCATTTATTGTCCAGAACAGCTTTTAAAGATGGGGCAGAGTTTTGCCTGTGATGAAATAACGCTGATGTTACCCTGGGCTGCAGCAGTGGCCATTGGGACGGAAGGGGGCACTGAGAAGAGTTATTATGGAGCTGTGATGTGTTTTAGCTTGGTTTCCTGAAAAAAACAAAACAAAACAAAAACAAACAAACAAAAACTCTTACATTTTTAAGTGCTTAGTTTCCTTTACTATTTTTGGATGTTACCAAGCCTAGATACATTAATTGAAGGTCCCAAAGGTAACTAGTTCCTGCATGTCTGAGAAAGTCGTTAAGGAATGAGAGGAGCAATACAAGAATGAATGCCACCTAGAAGAGAAATGTGGTGGTGTGAGCTGAAGTTGTCTCTTCCTTTGACCCTGTCTTACCTGGTACCAGCTTGGGTGACTGCATTTGGAGCTGCTTACCCCACATGCTGCCTCCTCCCTGGCTGCCACCTGACCATGGGCATGGAGAGGGAAGCTGGTGGTGCACAGGTGCACAGCTGAGGAGCACAGGACAGTGGGAGGAGAGCACTTGGAGCTCTGCTTTTCGGACAGGATTTCCTTTGATGCAATGGCAAAAGGTATCACAAGCTAATTCCTTTTCCTTTGCTGGGTCTTCAGGCAGGGTAGTAATAATCACTGATGCTATAAATATTTAGAGAAAAAATTTCCATCCCATCTTCCACCTTCACTGATTTTTTTTTTTATCCTCACTGTTTTTCTTCTTATTGTCAAATTACCTGATTCATTTTTCATCATATATCCTCCTCACTCTATGCTTGTGGGATGCTGTAATACTGCATATATTCAGGTTATCATGAGAGGAATTACTGTGCTTTTTTGGAGGAATGCACACTGGTAATAGAGTGTTTCTCTATTGCTGTGAGATGTTATGTTACTATTGTCATATGTATTTTTTTTTCTTATATTAGTTACACAGCAATGAAGCTTTTTTGATATTTTAGAAAAGGTTTCACCAGTTTGTTTTTTTTCTAAGGAAATCTTTATAAAGCCATTTTCAGTAGCTGTGCTTTACATATTAATGCATTTATACATATTTTAAACAGTTCTAATATGTTAAAAAAAAATTAGGGATCAAGCAGAAACTCATGGATCCAACTAATGAGTTTTCAGTAAATGCCCTTAGATCCTTTGTGCGTTGGGAGTGGGGCACAGAAAAATGTCTCTTGATGCTTACTTCCACTTATTGCTTCAATATTTAATTAGCACAGCTTTAATTCTCAGTGAGATTTTTTTAAGATTTAATTTGAAAATAATTGGACTAATGCACTGACTTTTAACTACCCAGACCTGCAGATGTAGGAATGGCCGGAAGGCGGTCTCTGTGAGGACACTGGGTATGGTTCTAGATCAAGACTGAAGCTCAAGTGTGGCTGAGTAGACTTAGATCTATCCAGCTTTCCCTGTACCCCTTTTTGTCATCTGCAGAGAGGGAAGAAGTGAGTGGCATAATAGCCTTGATGCTGTGTTTGTCTTACAAGGAGAACCACCAAGTAAGCCCTATGTAGTGTTCTTCAGTCATGTCTGTAATGTGAGCAATATTGGCAAGACATGTTGCTGGCATGCTTATGTGCACACAATTTGTATACACGTCTTATTATACATATACTTGTGTGTATATGTATATGCATGTTAAGACACATCATAGAATGTCTCAAGTTGGAAGGGACTCCTAAGGATCATGGAGTCCAGTTCCCTACTCCTTGCAGGACTACCTGAACATAAACCATATGACTAACAGTGTCATCCAGACATACATAAATATCAATATTTTCCAGGCTTTAAAGAAGTATTAATGAACAATTTTTATTCTGTCATGAATTTTAAAGGACAAAGCAATTGCACTACTTGTGGAACACAATCTTATTTTTTCTGAGGCCCTTTCCTAATTGGGTTTACAGGTATGGGTGGTCTGTGGGGGAGGCCTTCTTTCTTAGAAAATCAGTGTGCTTATTCTCTGGCTAATAGACATATTGCTAGTTGGAGATGTTCATTTGTTAATCAGCAAGTGAATTTTCAGTGAAACTTTACAAACTCTAAAATTTTGCGTTCTCGCAATTGGTCAGTTGGACATTACTATAAATTTGCATTAAATGTGTCATATTGAAATTTGAGAGCTTGCCAGTTTTATTAAAGTGAGGTTGCTTCCTTATGCTTTGTAACTCTTGAAGTTTTGTTTAAGCATTTCTTAAGCAATCTCAAATTGTGTTAAAGAGCATCTACCTGAGTCTCCTTATCACTTCAGAAAAGATATGAAGTGAAGGTTCAGGTCTTGCAATCACTTTTTTTTTTTTTCCCCACATTTTATGAAACAATTCTGTCCTTCTTTTCTGCTGATAACTTGGTTCTCACTTGTGGCTTTAGTCCAAGGTCTTACTTCTTGCTCAGTGTTCAGATGTGACTTGTTAGCAGTGGATTTGCAGACATGGGATGCGTTCCTGCAGTTGCTGTGCAAATCCCGCCTGGCTTAGCTGTTCTCCCACATACCTGCAACCCTGCCAGGCAGCAAAATGTATAGTAGATGGCAGAGCAGAGAGCCTGCTGAGACACTGCTCCAGTGCAGTGAGGTCTGGTCATGTAGTGATACAGGGATTAGGCTTTTCTGTCCATCATTTTGTTCAAATGGCAGCACAAACCAAACATCTGCCTGATCAAAACCACTACAGTAGTAACCGTGATGGGAAAATATTAGCAAGATCGTTTTTTTTTTTCTGCGAGTTTACAACTGTTCCTGGTGTGGTAGCAACACGTTTCCAAATGAATTACTATTTGGAGGGGTGCCCTGCATTTTGGAGACTTTCAGTTACTGTGAATTGCAGTAATTCAGTGTGAAAGGGGTTGTTCTTCACACAGACATCAAAACTGTGGCTGCTTTCACATCGGTCTCCCAACCCCCCGGTATGTTTTCCTCATCTCAGAAGGGAATAAAAGAAGCAGAGCTGTCTCCTAAAATACATAGGAGATCAAGTGTATCTACTTTCATGTTTCTTGGAGGAGCTGGAGGCCGAACAACTTGAGCCTGTAGTAGGAAAGGTGGCTGCAGTTTCTGTCACCCTTTGTATTTAGAAAAAGGAACAGTAAGATTGTTTATTTGCAGTAGAATTGGTTATTGAATCACCAGTCATCAGCTGCTCCAAATCCTAAGCAGCGATTGAGGGTATTCTTAAGTGAGGTGTCTTTTAGTCCATTATCTGTAGTTAATGCAGTATACATTATTGACTACAAAAGCTGTGTTTTATTTGATTAAGAGCTCAGAAAGAACAGAGGCCTTTTCCTGGCCTGTGCCATGTCTAGTGGCAATAAAAATAACTTTGATATAGTTTCAGTCTTTTAACTCAGCTTAATTTCTTATGCTACTTTCGTTTTTTCCAAATAAAAATATTGAAAAATGACCTTTTTTTTTTTACATCCTGCCAGAGACAAGTTATATATATGTGTGTGTGTATATATATATATATGTATAAAATAGTGTTATTTGGTCTGTGATTTTTTATTTCAAACATTTTTGTGAACCATCCTTCGATAGCAAAAGAAACCTTTTTGAAAGCTGTTCATGTCTGACTGTTGGAATGACTCTACTGTGGTGCTGGACTTTTTCTGCCAGGAAAAAAAGTGGCACCAAACCATGTCCTGAAGTTTGCAGTTTTCCTTTATGTAAGTGCAAGCAAAATTTGATCCCTTCTTTATTTTAAGAAGTTGATTTCTTTTCCCTCTTTGCTACAAGGCTGCTTTCTGCAGCTGTTGACCGCATGTTGAAAGGGTCATCATTGTAATTACTAGTGAAAGCTCAAAAAAGAGGGAGTCGAACTTTCTTGTGTTTCGGGAAATTTTCTTTTACAGCTCGTTGTCCAAATGCAAAATTAACTGCATATTTTACCAACACTGAGATGGATTTGGAATGGGAGCTCTTAGCTGGGCATGTCTTGGCCTGAAAGTTTTTGGCAAACTCATGAGTTCAGGGAAGAAATGAAGAAGGCTCAAAGGACTGATTTGTAAGAGCAATTATAGAGCTCTGCAGTTGAGCGAGGGAGTGATTAAAGGTGTGTGATTACAATGTATGTGTCAGGCATAAATAAGGAAAGGAGCTATTTAGGACAGAGGAAGCAAAGGAGAAATATAGCCTGAAAAACTGCCAGCAAATAAAACTGAGATTTTAACTTATCACCAACAATTGGAAACCTTACTGCTGGAGACACAGCAGTTGTATTAAATGAGCAGAAAAAGATATGCAGCTGGGACTTGCTCTTCTGGAACTCACAGGATCCTTCAATTTCTTTAACTCTTTAATTCCGATTTAGTTGTAAGCAGGGGACTGCTTGAGTGCATCAGCTGACTTCAGGCTTAATATGGGCAATTAAGTTCCATGCAGTAATCAACTGATCAAATCCAGTACTTGTGTATAGATTAGAGAAGCAGGTTTTAGCTTGTGGCCTATGGATCTCTATAGATTATTTCCAAGATGAGTGGAAAAAGTTAATGAGGACAGCAAACTTCTTGTCAGTAGGCTCAAATATTTACTGTAAAAAGTCATGTCCCTGAAGAGGGGTGTGAGGGGAAGTAAGCATATTCTGTATATTTTGCATATTCTGTATATTCTTTAAAAGACATCAGACTTTAATTTTTATAGAGGAATGGTCAGCGCACTATTTGATGAGATTTTTATAGTGGTTAGCTATACTTGCAGACATAAAAATCTGTGTCTTGTTTCGAGACTCAATTTTGCTATTTTTCAGCTTCTGGCTATTGGATCATGTGTTACCTACCTTCTGCTGAATCATTACTTTGGTTGTGGAGTCACAGTAACAGCAGAAACACCAAAAAGTACTGTGGAGCTATCGGAAAGTAACATAGCAATATAAGTTTTCCAACAAATATTTGAAGGGGTAACATCTCCATCAGATTTCAGGCCAGATCAGGTAGCATCTTTCATTTTTGGAGTTGGAATAGAATGGGAAATCTCATCTTGTGTGCTCTGGCTAATGTGACAGAAATCTGCCCGTGTCTGACCCAGGCTGAATTTTTACTGTGATGCAGCTGCTAAAGCATTGGCCTAATATCAGTGACTGGGGAGTCCTGGCTTCTGCTAATCTTCAGTGGTGCAAATATCTACAGTACTTTCTGTGTTATGATTTTTTTTTTTAAAGTACTGACTTAAATTCATTCTCTACATATGTTTTTTTTCTCATTAAACTCAGGAAATGCTTTGAAGATTTTGCCTTTGAACAAACAGTGAAATAACAGTGCAATGAGTCATTTCAAATCTAGTTTTTGTAACTTAGTATAGGAAGTAAATAAAAATAAAAACAGAGGACGTCCTATGGTCAATATTAATACATATATATGAAATATTTAAGTAGGAATTCAATAAAGTAATGTTATTTTGTTTATATACAGACTACATCTACATTTAATACTAAATGTTTGTAAAGTTACTTGGCTTGATTTCTCATGTCTTCAAGTCTATTGTTTAAACACTATTAAGAGCATCTTTCTTTATAGATACAATACAGATATAAATAAGTCTTTTTTCAGTGAACAGTGTCACAGTACGAATAATGAAAAAGCAATCAAGTTGGTATTGACAACAGACAGTGTGTCTTCAGATTCTTCATAAATTTGTTCAGACAAAGCGTTTATTACAAAATGTCAAATACATGTTTATAAGTCTGTTCCCTGTGAGATATCAGTCAGAAAATCCATCAATTTCTGACTGCAAATTATTTTCTATGAACATTTCAAGTACATATATAACTTCAGGTATAAATTCTCAGTAGTAAATTATCTTGTATATTTTTGTTTTAGGTTTTGCTCTGTTTCTGTGTAAAAGAAACCTGGCTTATGGTATCGTTGAGAGTAGTGAAAAATGTTAAATCATTTATCATTGAATGGGAAATAATCTCAGCTGTAAACAGAAAAAGATAAACAAGAAAAACATCAGCCTTTAGTTTTCTTGTTACTCCCTCTCGACAGCTTGTTAATTCACACTGAATTTTGAGAGTAAAAAAAAAGTAAATTTTATAGAACAAACCACCAAAATTTGTCTGATTTTGTTAATGTCTTTTGCCATTCTGTCATCTAAAAGACCCAAATAGTTCATTAAACAGGCAAATCTGAAACTTTATAGAGAGTTTGGATAAGGGGCAGGAGTTCTTTTTCATATAAATCTAGTTTGATTTTTGCATTATCCATACAGTTGTTGTGTTGTGTTAGTGACACTCATTAAAGACTGTGTAGTGTTGCTTGCAGCATTACAAAAAGCACGGGTTTAAGTAGAAGAATACCTTCTTGCCACAAAGGTTCTTTGAAAGCTGATGTAAAGATTACAAGTTCATTAAAAAAAAAAAAAAAAAGTCTTCTAAGAATTAAAAGTAGGGACCTACTATGTTGTGCAGGGAGACAGAGTAACCACTGAAGTGTACTATAGAAAAATTCAAACCAATCTGCTCTGCTACTTCTGCAACTTCTCTACACTCGAGAGCTGGTTTGCTCTGGATGCTTCCAGCTTATATCTTGCCCTGCTGGTGTTTGGGGAGTGCCTCTGAGTTACTCTGAGCGGTGGAACTGGGTTAAGTTTCTCTAAGGTCTCCACCTGCCTCTCAAGCAGCCTTTTCTTAGTGTTCCCTTTTGCCAAAAGGAATCTCTATTTAGAGCACATACCAAGTTTGTTGTAAGGATTTGTATTTCCTACCACACCTTGCTTTGTTGAATTAGATTTTAAAATAAAATACTTCTGTTCTTAAACTTCCTTCTTATTTGCTTTATGTGATGGAGAGCATAACTGTCCACTGTTTGCCTTCCTTCCCCATGCTCTTCCCTGAAATTACAAATCTATTGTGTTCCTTGATTAATTATACTTTTCTCAGCTCCAGGCCTTTTTATTTCTCCTTTGACTTCTTCAAGATTGAGACAAAATCCCATAATTTGTTTATCAAGAGACTTGCTCATTATACCTCTTTTAGGTGTCTTGCAGCATCTGCTTTGCCATAGAGACCTTAAACAACACAATTTTAAATTACAGGTAACACAGCTTTTTCTAAATTGCTTTGTCCTTCCGCACCATTCTCTTCCCTGTCTTTTTAGCAGTTTTGTGGATCCTGCTGTCATCATTAAGGGGAAAGGATCTTACACATTTTTACTAAGAAGTAAGGCATTTTAAAAGAAAATCCATGGTATAATGCCATGCCTTTATTGCCTCGCAGGTCATTTATTTTAAAGGCACACAAAATGCTTCTGTGCTTATGCAAGTAGATGAGAAAGTGAGGGTAGATGAGTGAGTAAATAAGGGATAAGAGATTATGGGTGTTTGGCCCTTCTCTTTCATATGATGTTTTCTCAGCAAGAACAACCTGACAGCAGGCAGTGCCCTGAATCTCCAGAGTGAAACTTGACCATCCAGAAATGGGGACAGCAGCGAGGCGTGTGGGGAGGTGAAGACTTTTCTCTCAGCAACTGGCAGAGCTCAGTACTGTGGCTGTTGTTGGTCACAGCTGACAAATTTAGAGGTCAGATTAAAACAGAAAATAGAGTGAGTCAACATGGAAACATTAGGGATAATGAAATTCCAGTATGATTAGTTTTTATATAACCTTGTTGTTGCACATTCTCCGTTGCTGGCAGCTAAACAGACAGGTCTTCTGATCCAGCTCTCAAATCTGCATGAATTTGTTTTGTTTTCCATCTTTTCTGTGTTTGTAATTGACAAAACAACCAGATCAACAATGCCCATTAATCTCACTAGGATATTCCAAAAGCATCCTGAATGTGGCAAAAAAAGAAATCTTCACTAGCATAAGGGCTGGGCAATGCATGTTGCCCAGAGCTGGCTTTACACCGATGATGACCTTTCAACAAGGAAGAAATTAGGAAGCAGTTTAATCCCAGATCTGGATGGGAAACACAAACAAAAGGACAGGATTTGTCTGAAGACTCAGTCTAGCTCTGGAAAGCCAAGCATGGAAGGACACACTGAGAGAAAAAAAAAAAAAAATAATCAAGATGTGTTGTGTAATTTATCCATACTTGTCTTCAAATAAGAGTGGTTGGTTTCCAAAAGCTCTTCATTCCAATATAATAAGGTTTGTTTTGTTTTGTTTTTTATATTTTGCTCAAAGTTATTTAGGCTTAAGACTATTTTTCCTGGAAGCTGAAAGGCTACACAGGTTTTTTCAACTTGTAGAGCTGGATTAAACAGGACACCAACAACACCAACCACTTCAACACAAAAACAGAAGCAAGCCAAATCTTGTGGTGTGAATAGCAATTAAATTGCAAGTGTGAGACACTTTCTAGTACTAAAACATTAGCCAGGGTAACCTCAGTCTGCAGCAGCAGAGCTCCCAGACACAGGAATTTCCCTAAAATGGTAATTAGTTGAGGTTTGTTTGTGGGATTTTGGTTGTGTTTTGTTTTATTTTCTCTTTATGGTAATACTTCTAACACATAAGAAGAATCTGTGCAATAAGGAATTGTATCTCATTCTTTTTTGTATACCTCCTTAAAATGCAGGTAATGGTGACTTGGTTTGTTGAAAGTATAACTGCTAAGATCTGTGCTTTAGCATGCTATTTAGGTGAGTTTGTATTTGGTGCATTTTTCATGTCTTACTTTAATTACTCAGTCTCAGTTTAGTCCATACTTTATCAGTGCTACTCTAAAATTTAGAAAATGGCATTAGCCACAGCCACATAGTGAAAAGGATTCCAAGCAAGAAAAGACTCATCACCAGCACTTGGTGTTGTAAGAAAAACAGAAAATCTGTAGCTTGTTCATTACAGATACCATGTTTGGATAAATGTGGGCAAAATAAATGAGCTGGTTTTTTTTCCCCTGTTTTTTATGGGTTTATTTGTCTGTGTGTTTGCTTTTTGAGGAAGAAGATAAGCATTAATTCATGTTTGACTTCTTTTATGTCCCCTGATTTGAACTGGTGAGGCTGTAGCCTAGGAGATGCTGTGATCTTTTCCAGATAGAAAAACTTATCTCAATTTGCCACTTCCACCTCTCCTTCCCCCCACTTTCCCCCCCTTTTTTTTTTTCCCTGATGGAAAGAGAATTTCAGCTTTACATTTGAGGAAGTTTCAGTGAAGTATAACATGGTCTTAAACCTTATTGTTAATTTTGAGGGCATTCAGTATTCAATGAACAACGTTTTTGTTCTTTCCTCAATTATTTTCAACAGAGTAAGTGTCGAGCATAAATTGGTGTATTTGGTTTGGGCTTCTCATTCTTCATGTTTCACTAAAATGATGTCGTTGGAGAAAGGAGGCACAGTCACTGCTGCTTTGCTTGCTGCTAATTTAGAGTTGCCAGAACAGCTCAATTTGGGACTACCTAATGCTGGGAGATGCTATGAACTGGCTTCTCATTAAGCATAATGAGTAGCAAACAGTCGTAGTCCTTAAAAGAAGGAGAGAAAACATGATAATAATGCAGCACTGAAAGGATATGCACTATGCTCAACATTGTGAAGCTTTACATTTACTATAACTTCATGTGAGACATTGCAGAAGCATCAGAAAGGATCATATTAAAATCTGTGGCTGCTTTTATAGCACTTTGCTGCTTTTGTGTCTGGCTCTGGACTTTGATCATTGCTACACAAACTTGAACAACAGATCTGGCTCTTGGGCAGTCTATGAAGACAGTCTGGAGTTGGTGTGGGATTGGTGTTTCCACCAGGCTAAGTGTATGTTGAACATGCTATGTCTTTCCATGGGTGTGAGATACAAGCTTTATGCTGGAAATTCATCTTGAAGCTCGGAGCCATTCCAGTGCAGACATCTGTAGGTCTGCTGCCCCTGCTGAGTGATGCAGAAGCCCACAGCACCTCAGCTGCAGGTGAACTCCAAAGGTCCAACAGTGATGGGCTCCTCGTGTGGTTTGGAGGGATGATCCCTTCATGTGCAGCCACCTCCTGTGTCATGCACTGCCTATCAAAGAGCAAACAAGTTCAGCCCAGTTCCTCCTCAGGATTTCTCTGAAATACTGGAAAGATGATCAGCCAGCCCTTTGGAAATGTAGCTTAAGAGCAGCAAGAAGGTGGAGGAAAATATTTTTCTCTCTAAACAGAAAGAGTGTCCAGGAGACCACGGGAAAACAAAGGGTGCATCAGCAACCTTAGTAGTGTGGCTACGCAGTCAGCCATCTAACCATGATAAAAGGTGCTTATGGTAATAAAATGCTCTTCAGTTCCCTTTCTTACAGCTCTGTGCTACTCAGCAGGATCTCATGGCCACAGAAGCCTGTTTTCTTAGAGCTGGATGGATGGGGGCATGTGAAATTCAGCCAAATACTTTCATGGCAGTTGGATGTATTTCTAAAATAGTGCATCTGATGAGATGGAAAGGAACGTAATTCTCAAAACACATGCCCAAAAGCCTTAATATATTAACACAATTTTATAATTGTGTTTTCTGTTTCTGGAGATTCTTACACCTATGTACCAATAAATTCACTGGGATTTTCTTTTTTTGTTCAGATGTTTCAGTTGCTTATTTAGAAAGAGTACACACAATGCTATAATAAACCTCTGGTATCTGATGGATGGTTGCCAAGCCTATCATGTTTTTAATATGGTTTGCAATTAGATGGATCTAATGGAAAGAGCACAGTACAAGACCAACTTTTAAAAAAATAGTAATAATATGTAGTTTTGACAACGGCTTTTTCCTTCATGAAAAAGCTATCTTTCCCTCTCCCATCCTCCCCAGTTCTTGCCTACCTGTAGATGTGTGGGAGAGATGAGGGAAACAGGATGGCTCTGGGACTTTTGTCTCCTCGGGAGGTGGAGAGGACTCCAGCCTCACTGGTATTTTTCTTCCAGTTTGAAAGGAAGGTATGTTATTGAGCTGCGAAGATAACTCAGGTATTTAGCAGTACTTCTAGAACTATTTTTCAACCATTTCCTGAAATAATTTCCTAATTTCTGGGAAAAAGGATTTCTCCCCTCATCCCCAGATACATGAACTTGTTTTTCTGATTTTATTTTCAAATGTAAATGTTCCAGTCTCAGTTTCAGAGCCATCCTATAAATATGAATATATGCAATATATATGTTGATTTAATATACCTTCCCTTTCAGAATTACTCAGCATATGCAACAAAATTTAATTCCTTTGCAAATTTACTATGTGACGACATATTCAAGGTATTATTTTCCTGAAGAGTACATTTGTTGCTATGTAGTTCTAGTATGATATTTTAAGAAGAAGAATGTGGGATGTAATTTGTTGTATAGCTACTTATAAAAAGGCAAATGATTGAGATAAATAGCCAGTCTCTGATGTTCCTGGAGCTCCTGAGTGGTAGCTGAATGTATGAATGTCCCTGCTCAGGTTCCTGAATGGTCCATACATAGCAGAGAGAATATTCACGATCAGGAGGGGTCTGACTTTAGCTGCAAGTCTTTATACATTCAATAGTGCAAATGCACTTTTTTAATAAAACTTGGCTTTACTATGGCTATTTTCTGTTTCTGTTGTGAAAAATTACAGTTAAACTGTATGGTAAAAGAGTGGTTCTACTACTGTGTGTGTAAATGCTTCAGGTCAAAGTCATTGTTCAGGTAGAACTGGGAATCAGGGAATGTGGAATGAATTTTCTGGGGGATTTTGTGGGGTTTTTTCTTAACTCATCTCACTCTTCTATGAATACCTTTAATCATGTGATTGTTCCCTTTTATCCTAGGTTATTCACTATGTATGTTACAGACCTCATTGTGTCATTAGGCAGTTGGATGTGTTCTTTATTACTGTTTTATCTGCTCTAAGCTGGGTGCTGTCATTCCCTCATGAAATAACTTGCTTTTTGTAGTTTTGAGTACTGATTTGTTACTGA
Organism: Streptopelia decaocto; assembly: GCF_964273445.1. Classification (NCBI taxonomy): domain Eukaryota; kingdom Metazoa; phylum Chordata; class Aves; order Columbiformes; family Columbidae; genus Streptopelia; species Streptopelia decaocto. Next base: position 138,139,486 of record NC_138655.1, on the reverse strand, counting down.
CTTCAGAACCAAATCAATAAGAAGAAACAGATAATCCTGATCAAGAATAATTTCTTGAAGCATAGCACAGGTGATGATGAAATGCTCATAGAAATAATGTAATATTTGGAGTGAAGGCTCTTTTGAAGAAAACAGTCTTATATGGGAAATCAAATTCCCCATTAGTTTTTCAATATACTGAAAATCCTTTCCTTTGTGGCCAGTACCACATATAAGGCCAAGTAAGTACCACATATCCTCCAATTTCAACATAAACAAAAATGCAGTGTAATGTATTTCACATCGGAGGCTGCAGTTCAGAATAGAATCCTGTTATGTTACTTCTTTTACAACTGGGGAGGGATAATCTGTATTATGGTACAGTATGGCTGATGTATATCTTAAGGGCAAGGATGCACACAGAATCAAAGGCAAAAAGAGACCTAAACCAGATATTTTCAGCTCTAGAATAGTGTTTAAAGTGTTTGTCCACACTCCTTAAAAACAAATAAAAGTTCTTAATAAAATGTTTTTTCCATTAAAATTATCAAGAATAGAGAAAGCAGTTTGACTGAAATATCTATTTGGTTGGAGAAAAAGAAGGGGAAATGCATTGGTTTGACACTGTGAAAAATATTCTATTTTCATCCCAGAAGGGGGTTTTATTGTGAAATTTCCTTTGCATGTCTTGTTTGTTTGTTTGTTTTGGAGGGGGGAAACACACAACAACCACCCACACACAAAACAAACAAAAAAAACACTAAAAAAACACACACACAAAGAAAATTTAAAAATAACATACACACACACACACACATCAATTCCATGCTATAAGAATATTAGGGGTTTTTTACATTTTCATTTGACTTTTTTTTCCCAGTCTGAAATCAAACTCATGACCTTTCCTTGAAACCTGAAAAATCTCAGTTTTGTCTTAAAAAGCTAACCACACACTCTTGCTCAGAAATAGGGATGCTTTTTTATTGCTTTACTTTTGCTACCTCAAAGCTATTTCAAAGCCAATCAGATTTCACAAACCATCACCAAATACAGAAGATGCTACCCTTTGATCTCTGCTGTACTGGGGAACTGAGGCATCTGGAAATGCTCCAGCAGGGAGACAGGCTGTACTGCAGGACAAGGGCTTGGCATGTGTTGGGGACGAAGTGATGTAACTCCGATGGTCCCAGCCCTGCCCTTGCTGATGTCTGTGTTACCCCTGTGCATGCAGACCTTGCCAGCTGAGGAGAATTTTGCCTGTTAATACTTATAAACAAGGAAATTACCTAACGACAGAGAGGTGTGCTTCTAGCTGTGGCATTAGTTGACAGATGTTACTAATAATTGGGTTGCTGTCACCGTGTTAAGAATATGTTGATCTGCAACGTGGTATGTATTCTGGGATGGTGCAGTGTTTTTTTCAGTATCTGGCCCAGCTTCTCAAGGACTTAAGGGGTCAGCCACTGGAAAAATCTTTTAGTCCTGCAAATCTGTGCTGATCAGAAGTTCCTGTGGAAGCCTCCTGCAGTGTGCGTCTGCTCCGAGTTCAGTGCCGCTGAACTAAAACCCCTGTGCTGGCCAGGCTAACTCCAGAGCATGTCTGAAGTTCATTTAGTTATTCACTGCGGACATTCCAAACCTGTTTTTTCTGGAATTTATTCAAAACGAGTATTTCTCAAATTTGTCCCCCCATGCCTGTTAATTCTCAGTTTATAATGACAGTTGGAGATTGCAAAATTTGCAATTGCAAGTAAAATTTATTCCTTTGGGAGTGACATCTTGAGCTAAGTGCCTAAAGTTTTCCATATCGAACAAATCTGGATTTCCAACAAGCTATTTTTCAGGTTGGAATGGAATAAAAGATCTTGTATAATAGGAAAGAAAGTTAAACACAGCTTTCAGCTGATAAGTAGTCAGCCTTTGTATTAAATCTCAGTGAAGAAATTTTAATAAGCAGCAAATGTAACAAGTCTGTTTAATCCCTGAATCACACAGTATTGTTTTTCAGTTTAGTTATTTATTTATGTGGAATTCAGAGGAGCCAGAATAAGCTCTGGATCTTTTGAATATTGACTCTATATCCTGATGCCTTCAAGAAATGAAAGTAATTATTTTGCTTTTTACTCATAAGGTTTGCTACAAAACCAAGTACAATTCCTTCTGATTTGAGATCTTGACCCCTTTTCATCCAGCTTTTAAAAAACCTTTACAAACATACATCCTTGTATTCGGTCCTGTTACTCATCCTTTTTCTCTGTTGTTTTTAAACTGGAGAATGTTATTTGGGCTCACTGTCTGTTAAGTATCAATAAGTCTATTACGAATTTTAATTTGACCTGCTTATCTGTGGGGTGCTGAATGTCTCTACGTTACTGTAGATTCTTTATAGTACTTATTTGTGTATTCGCACCTCAGATCCTATTGAAGGAAAACTTGCTGTGATCTTTTTGTAGTAGTTTGCGGTAGTACATGTGAGGCAGACTCCTGAGTAGAAGCACCAGCAGCATATAAAAAATGTTGTGTCTGCTTCAGTCTTGTCCAGGTGTGAGATTAATTGATTTATTACCTGTTCAAAATGAATGAATATGTTTAAAAGACGGTAGCTGAGCAGCTGCACAGTTTTTTTCTTGGGAGGAATAGCACATTTTACGTGAGGCTGGCAGATGGCTCATCAAGTCCAAAGGCAGATTTTGGTGTCTGTGAGGGCTGATTCACAGTGGTGTTAGTAGGGCTGTAGTAGACATGCACCACAGTGAAGGATGTTGATGCAACATTTGCCTGTTTATCAGAAGGGTGGCAACCTTCAAGCTGGAGAGGAAAAGTATTCCCTGCTGGATAAGCCTTGACTCAGAGAACTAAACTGAACATCCTCAAGTAAAGCTTAAACCAGGCGAATGTGCAACAAGTTGTAGGAATGTATATGTTTAGTGTACATAAGGAGGTTGACAGTTGTTCCTGATTGACTGACCTCAAGCAGGAGGGAGGTTTCAGAGGTGATATTCTTGAAACCTAGACTATGGTTTGTTTATGAGCTTGCCCAAAGAGAAACTTCATGAAAAGTAGCATGGCTTTGCCACTGAAGCTCAGGAACTGTGATAGTCAGCCCATACACTTTACTTCATTTTTCCATGTTTTTTTCTTGTTTTCTTCATGCTGTGGCATTTTGTTTGACTGACATTTTCAAATGTACAATAATTGAGATATGTACTTTTTAACCTTAAAGAAAAAAAAATAAGATGGTTTAACTATGCTTCTGTGGAATTGATGTTGGGTCAGATCCAAGGAGGAAAAATAATCTCAGTTTAAAAGCAAGCAGAACATGACTGAGGAATCCGTGATGAGTGATTGCATAAGGTTTTTCTCTGAGTTGGCTCTGATGCAATAGCTGGTGCTTGGGACTGTGTGCAATCTTGGGTTTTCTTTTTATTCTATTATACTGTGCAACTTAGCTTTTCCTTCCCTGTAACCTTTTTTATATACATTTTTGTTTGGGTTTGTTGTTTGTTTGTTTTGTTTTAAGAGGTCTGATACCATTCTGAGTTTAAAGAATTATGTAGATGTGATTGCTGACTCTGGTGGCACTGCATAACCATTTAGAAAATAGAGAAACCTCACAAATTAGTGAGTGAGGTTTTTGGAAGTCAGAAGGTAATGAGTGCTGCTGTTGTGAATCAGTGATTTAGACTATAATGCTCTGGCTTTCTGAAGTAGTGTCCTACACAGCTCTGAACCCTCTTTAAATGTGTCAGTGCTGCCCCCAGCTAGAGACAAGGCTGTGCAGTGCATTTATCTGCTGAGTTGCAGGCACTGTCGAGTCCCCATTTAGTATTATGTGTTGACTTTATAGGTTTTTTGTTGTTGTTCTTTTCAATCCTTTCACTGTGGGTGAAGCTGCTTCTGTATTTTCCAATGTAGCTCTGTCATAATCTAAAATGGTGCTAGACAGATCAAATCACCTCAGATCCAGTCCATCTCAGCAAATTTAGTTTCTGAAGTGGCAATCATGGTGACTTCTGGTCAATGAGTGCTGCAGGACCACACTATTTGCATTGTTAATTGCTCATGGATTGTACTTCTCCTGCTAACTGTATATATTTGAAAAGGAATGAGCAGCCAATCCATATTTTTACTTTTCCAAAGACCACTGGATCACAAGAGTGATATTACAAGTAAAACTTTGACTAGCAGAGGAGGTTCTTATTTGCCTTGGATTTTTTGGATGAACTAGTGAGTATCTGTAGAGCACTAAAATTTTTCCTTGTTGGGAAAAACATTCAGTCAAACTGAGGGAATCTGATCCATCTGACTAAGGTAATCTGTTAAGGAGAACTTTGTATCTGGTACAAGGGTTTTATTTGGGATTTTTGTTTGTTTGTTTTGTTTCGTAAATTGATCCTGGGGAAGTAGCCTAGCGATATATATGTGTTCATCTCAACAAGACTAAAGTGGATTCACAGTGTGTCTGTTGCATGAAATGAGAGTTTTTTTCACTGCATCCAGCAAGAAGCAAATAACCAAGAAGGCAGGATGTATTTTCTGAGCTTGCTCGGACTCAGCTTTTCAGAATGGGTTTGTGGGAAATTGCACAATGTGGAGATTACACCTTTGGTAATTCTTTTAATTCCTTTTATGTATAGAAGAGGAAAGGAATTACAGTAGGACTTCTGTACTGTCCTACCTGATGACATTTGCAATTATGTAACTTCAGGGCTCTTTGTAGTCCTCTGGAGTTGAAATTCTTGAACCATATTTATGACAAATGAGTAAGGTTTGAGCACTTAAATTTTACTCCTGTTGATTTAAAGTCATAAGGTGTGATGAAAACTGGCAATTAGTTCTGTTATTCTAGTGTGAGATGTGGGAGTCTCTCAGACCTATCTTCAAGATGGGAGTTGATTCATGTTTTATTTGTCTTTCTAGTCACTAGAAATAAGAGCACATGTTTGTTTTTTCTTGCACTGAGTTATATGCCAGCAGAAGTAATAACACTGCATGATTTCCTTTAGTGTAGATACACTTTATGTGAACTTTGGAAGGTATATAAACAAACAAGATAAATTATATAAGCATTTAAGACTGAGTTACCAATGTGTCTGTATTGTGTTTTCAACGTTGCTTTTTTCAGCCTCACTCACATTCTTAAAACGCTCTGAAGCCCCTGTGTTTCTCCTTGCTTCAACTCACTTATAGGGTCTTTTCACACAGATGTTGTCATTCCCACTGAGAGCTACTAGATGGGGTTCAGAAGAAAATTCCAGATAGTTGTTTTTTTTTTTCATAGACATTCTTTGCTTTTGTTTTCCCAGACGATCGTCTCAGCAGTGTTTGTGTTTTGACATGTTGCAGCTGAAGATCAGATAGGCTCACTATTTTATTTGTATTTTTAGGCATCATATTTGCTGTCTGCCTATATCATATATAAAAGTCCTGATACTCTAAATTGTCAGATTGAGTAGAATGCACATCTGCATCTTTCAAAAACAATGGTTTCAAAACTTACTGTTTCATCTTGGACTCCCACTCCACTCTCCACTGCATGATCACAAACTTAACATGTAGAAATAAGCTGGTCTATAAATATAAGGAGCTTTTTAATTTTTATCTTTTTTCCAGGTTAAAATAATGTGGTGGTGACTAGTAGGAAAGCACAGAGCAAATTTAAAAGAAAAATAGTTGAATAGACTGACTATGTGTGGTGGATTTACCTGGGCCACCAGCCAGCCACCCACCCAACTGCTCACTCACTCGCCTTCCACAAAAGGACAGAGAATAAAACCCGATGGCAAGGCCCAGCTCTTAAGAGAAAGTCAGGGAGACTACTCACCCGTTACTGTTATGGTCAATGCGAACTTGGCTTGGGGAAAATTAATTTAATTTGCTGCCAATGAAAATAAATTTGTGTAGTGAGAAACAAAAGCAAATTAAATCAATGTGTTCCCTCCATCCTCTTGCCTTTTGCCCCAGGCTCATCTTCAGTCCTTCATTCCTGAGTCATTGACCTCCCACTCTTTCTGGGCCCCACAGGGGGATGGGGATGAGGGGCTGTGATCAGTCCATAGCAGCTCCGCTCTGCTGCTTCTTCCTTCTCAAACTTTTCCCCTATTCCAGTGTGGGTCCTGCCCAGGGTCTGCAGTGCAGAATCTTTAATTATTTGCATATTCATGTGTTCTTGCTTTGGACTTTATAATTTAATTTCTTTGTAAAAGAATCTGAAATTGAACAACAGATATGATATCAAATAAGGCTGTTTAACAGCTGGATGTTGTGCTATTTTAGCAAAACAATAAAAATTTGAATGTAGCAGAGTTACCTTTTTCTATCTGTTTTGAATTATAAAATTATTAGTGCATTAGTCTTCTTGCCTAGTTTTGCTTTGCTTTGTTCTTTTAATATTTCTTGCAAATTAAAAATGGAAATATGTCTAAACAATTCCCTAAAGGTCACTAATCTCATCCTAAAGCGAAATGAAATATTACCTTAGAAATGTCTTACATGTGAATATTTACATATAGCTTGCTATTATTAAAAATAAAAAATATGAAATTTATTTGCTTCCTTTCATTATGGATTTGTCACCAAAAATTATATTAGGCAGGCTGTTTGCTTTTCTGAATTAACATTAAATTGACCTATAAGCATTACATCATTGTACAGGTACTCCCATCATTTTACAGTTACTTCCAGGAGGTGATGTTTGTTGATGAGACTGGCGAACATGACCCCCTACCACCAGCTTATTTCCTTATTGCAAATAAGAATTATTCTGAAAAAGTAAGCCTGATTCCAAATAAAAGTTAAACATTCATTCCCTAAAAAATTCACAATCATTGCTGCAACGGGTGGAAACAAGAACAACCTGGTGGTTTTGTCTCAGTTAAAGAGCTGAGTCCTGCAGCATGCAGGGCGATGATCTCGGAGCAGCCCCAAAATAGCTGACTGGAGCACAGCAGTGGGGCTGTGAAAGCCAGGCTGCTGTGATGTGCTGGGGAAAAAATAAAGTTGCACTGGTGCTTGGAGTCTGTGCTGCCTGCTGCTGCGGTGTGTGACGCTGCTGGCAGGGTGCCTCAGTGCAGAGACCTAGTTCCCCAAAGAGGTGGGACACAACTGTCCTTAGCCATGGCCAAAGTTCCCCAAATTACTTTGGGATACAGCTGCACAGACTGCACTGACAAAGGAATGTCTTGATCAAGTGCTTTAGGCTCAAAAGAGGTGCTCTGTAATCATCTGTCAAACCACTCACATTTCTCAATGAAACTTTTTCACTTTGGCTCCTGGAGCAGAACTGATGAAAACTTAGTTATTGTCTGATTAATGTTTTTACCATTTGCTTTTGCCCTTCCTGCCTGTCTGCATCTGTGGTTGTCTCTTGCATTATCTACCTCCAGATTATAAAATCTTCTGAGGATGCATCATCTCTTTGCCTGGTAGGGCTTCCCCCCTCCACCTTCTCATCTCCTGAGGCTTCGTTCTGATTAGTTTCCTCCTTTGGTAGGAAATTCCTTCAGTATCCTCATTTTGAGAGCTGGCATTTTGCAGAATTTTGTTTTTAAACTGTACCACTTAGTAACCAATCTCAAGTGAGAGCAAGACAAGTCTGTTACATAATATTCTATAATTAATTATGTTATGAACAAAGGATGTATGTAAACCATACACTTGCACAAAAGGGCCCTTCTTTGGGTCAGCTTCGTGCATAGCATTCCTCTTGTGAAGTTCCTTTGGGTAAATAAAGAAAATAAGGTTATGATTTGTGAAAAAAAGTGAAAGATAAGAATATAACTGGTTGGTTGACAAAACCAAAGGCAAAATTGGTAATAACTATACTTTGGCAATAAAATCATTGAGCAGTGTAAAAAAAAAAAAGTCAAATGGAAAGCGTTTGTTTGGTGCCAAAACTGACATTTCCTATTATAATTCTGCTATAGTTTCATATAAAATTAACAACTCTGTCATACCACATACCTTTAAATAGCCTTATCTTTATGTGTGCATACATTCCTTACTGTTCCTCAGAGCATTTTATTTATTGATGGGGCCTTTATAAAGGCAAGAGAATTGAATTATATAATATGCTAAACACATTCTTGTATTACTGTTGTTTCACTGTACTGCTGAAGTTCCCACTAAGAATTTTTATTTTGTGTATAATTTTAAAAACACTCTTTACTTTCAGATGTAAGTATAGAAAAACAGCTTTTGTTTTTTCTTCCTTTTTTTTTTTTTTTTTTTTTTTTTAATTCTGGTAAGCCAGACTATTCAGGGTGACCTAAGGAGAAATGTTATTTGAAAATTGGACTTCACACTTAGTCTTTTCAATTTGTGTTTTCATTTCCTTCTGCAGAAAAAGGATGAACAAAAATAGTTTCTGTGGGTTTAGGAAACAGATGACAGCACATAGAGCCCCAGTGTCTGTATATGCTGTAATGATTTGGTTTTAATTAATGATGTTTTTTTTAAAACTTCAAGGCAAGTCAGTAGATGGGTGAGCTCAGATAGTGTTTGATGTCACCAAGTGAAAATGGAAGAGGGTTGCCTGCCCCATATTGTATGTGAGGAGTGGCAGATTGTATCTATCTGTTTGAAATGTTCTCAGTTGGCTTTCAAATGAGTAAAAGAGAAAACAAACAAAAAAAGCGGAAAACTTTATCTAATCAAAGCTTCTCAGTCAACTGACGTCAAGCAGTAACCTTCTCTTTCTCAGTGTATTTCCTTTGGACTGTAAGCTATTTATTACAGCTAGAAATTATTTCATCAATCATGGCAACGTAGCTCTTTTCTGTGTTTCGCTACGTGGTGGGATTATCAGCGCTAAGCATGGGAAGGAGGTGAGGAATAATATCATCTTTAACTGAATTTGCAGATTGGAATGTGGGGAGGAGGAACATCCCATGCTCATGCCTGGCCAGATCCCTGGGTCATCAGCCTCCCACTAATGAAAAATGCTTTAATGACCACAGCAACCAGGTACCAGGATATGAAATACACGTGTTTGATATTGTACTTGTGTCTAACATGGATTGTGAGCTACAGCAGTAATTTAACATGGGGACACAACCTACACATGGTCTTGCTCTGTGCTGGCGTGTCAGCTGGGTGTGAAGAAGATAAGGTCCATGTGAGTGCATTGTGGGGGGAGAACATGTGCAATCAGGGTTAGCATAAAGAAATTGAAGGACTTCTTACCTTGTAATGATTTTTTTACATGACCTTGCTGTTAAAAAGAAAAATTTTGCCTTTTGGTGTCATTTTCAGAAGCACTTTATTTTTTCCTCCTGTTTCCAGTAAAAGTAATGATGCTACTTAGGATATCCAGAGGTGACCTGATCTGCACGTGGGTAATTAGAGCAGGTGTAATTTAAAATCCAGATTTTGTGAATAACTGTGTGGCATTACTTTTCTGACGGGAAAGCTGATAATTGTCAAATATTTTAAAATTAGCAGTGAAACTGGAGTTGGCAAGTCCTCGAAGCAGCAATTTTTTTTTTCCCCTGTCACTTATGCCAGTCTAGAACATCAGTATCATAGACCTGATCTTTCTGCAGAATATGGTGTCATGGACTTGCAGTGGCAGAAGAGCTGGGAAATATCTGCTATGGAGGTATTCCTATGGCTATTGGAGTGCAAGCTGGCATGGCTACTCCTGCTCCTACAAGGTAATTTTCAGAAAGTTTGATTTAGCTTAAAACTCAAACCGTCGTGTGTTTAGGCCTAAAACTCAATCTGCTTAAGAGAAGGAAAAAAAAATACCTCCATAGCAGATATTTCCCTGCTCTTCAGTAATGTTTGAGGAAAGAACCTCCTCTCTACCTCTCTCAGACAGTTTGGTTTAAGGGAGAAGACACATATGCTTTTAATGCTAGAATATTATCTATTAAAACATAGGCCTTGTTTAATAGTAGGTGATGTGTTTCCAAACATAGAACCTTGTTTTTCCTACCAGTAAAATAATCTTAATTCCAAAATCCCCCTGTTCATGTTTGTGTTTTTTCTCAGCTAGGTATCCCAGGCAGTCATATTAAGGATGTATTTAGTTGCAATGATTAGGGTCAGTCTAATTCTATTTTATAATTTACTTGTTTTTTCTTGCTTTTCTTAGGTGTTCCTCACTGACTGTGACTTTTCAGAAATAATGATCAATATTGATGTAAGTCCTAAAATTGTACCACATCATTCTTCCTAATTATGCCCATTCCAGGCAATTACTCATCTTGTTTTCTCTCATTTGATTGTGTCATTGTGTCCCTTTTATCACTTGCTATCATTCAGGTTCCTGCACTTCCTGGATCCATTTTGTTTCCCCTGTCCCCCTCAATAAAAGCAGCAGTTACCAACTGCTTCTTCATGTAGAAGTTTCACAGATATTCTGCATTCAAACAGCAGTTTGCAAACCTAGAGGGAGGTGACTAACGGGTCCAGCAGTTTGCCTCTGCAATATGGATAGACCTAAAATTCTGAAAGGCAGTGGTGGGGATTAAATTCAAATGATGAGAGTAAAGTCAGAAACTTATCTTCACAAAACCTGTATACAAGAGGGAAATACTTGCACAGAAGAGCATTTTAGGGTTGGGTTGTTTGCAGGTGGGGTTGTTTTTTTGTTCTTTTTTTGTTTTTTTCAGATTATGAAGGAAGATGCCTATAATTCCACTGTAGAGCCTGGAATTTAGGCTCTGTTCCCTTGGCATCCATTTATACTTCTGCTTGGTATGTGTGACTTTGGAGGTCTCAGCCATGGGAAATATTTCTAAAACTTTTCTTCCCCTTTGTGTAATAAACAAAAGCTTGCTGAAGGCATGGAGTTCTGTATGTCTGTTGGAACAGTAGCTTAGTTTATAGTGCAAATGAAAATAAATCAGTATTTTAAAACACTTCAGAGAATAGTACTGTGCACCATTATACCCTTTTATTCCAGGAGTTTAAAAAAATCTATGAGTAAAAGAAGATGGAATTTTGATCCATTGCAGTTTTTTGTCCTTATGTTACTCTGTTCTGATGTAGTAAAGCAGTGAAGCATTATAGTAATAGTTTTAATTGCATAAACTACGAAGAGAGTAATAATTCTGAAAAGGTTACTCATATCTGTTTGCCTGTTCACTGCTCCTTCCCGTTTTCACTACATTCTTAATGATCTTTTTCTGACAACCTTCAGAAAGTTATATTATTTGTCATACTTGGAAGCAGCAGTGCAGATTTTTATTTATATGCACTTCTATTGTGCTGAAAAATACAGGAGAAAAGAGAATTTTTTCACTTGAAGATGCCCAGGCTGTTCCATTTCCCCATCAGATTCCTTTAAGTGAAACAGCAGCACTTCTAAATTTGAGAACTAAATGCAAAATGTTTTGTCAGCAGTGGTCTGAACTTTGATGTATCTGGTTCTGAACATAACTCTCCGTCAGTCTTTCAAATGCATTCAGATATAATACTTCACTTGCTTCCATGCTTAGAGTGAAGAAAGCAGCTCTCAGCTGAAGCAGTGAATGAAATACATTCACCTGGGCTTATAAACAAACATACAGGATGACACATCCACAGTGATACCAGATCAGTGTAGAGCTCTTTTATCTCAGCAGTAGGCAGTAAACTTTCCTTCTCTTTTTTTATTACCCTGTTATTTAGAGAAAAACAGTAAGGATAAATATAATAATTTGGTAGGAAGAGTGTTTTCTATTTCATTATCTTACTCAACACTGATTCTTTCTCCATCCTGAACAGCAGCATCTATGTGAATTAATGTCCAAAAAGTTAAAGTTCTACTGTCTCTTTTCCTGTTTGTTGTAAAGAGGAGAAGCTGCACCTGGCAATCAGAACAGCAGTTCAGCAGTTTTGAAAAGCATTGACTTGATCAGCTGGGAAATGGACGAAAATAGGAAGAGGTCATTCTTAACACTTTTTACCTTTCTGTGCCTGTAAATAGCATCTTTTTGTTTTTTGGTGGGTTTTTGTTTTTTGTTTTTTTTGACTGTTTTCTTTGCTTCTTTTCGTGTATCTTGAAGATCCAGGGAGTACTGCTGAGCTGGAACTGGATGGTAGGATGCCTGTGCAGGACTACACAGAGGCAAAACTGTGGCATGCGGCTACTGCATTATTAATAGTTTGAGCCAAGGAGCAGAACAGAAAGGGAATTGGGAGAAATGCACCTCTTGCTAGTAGGTAAGAAGAAAAGTGACAGTAGGTCAGAGTGACCCCCTTCTTTGCCTAAAGAAAATCTTTACATTCCTGGAAAGTCCATGAGCAAACTGTTGTGTCATTTTTGGGATACTGTAGAATAACATACAGAACATCTGAAAACTTCTCTTTTTCGTTTGCTTCATTTTCATTTGAAGAGCGGTTGAATGCATGAGCTCTAGTGCAAGAAGGCTTGAGCTGATCAAATGCCGAGAGTCATGTTAGAACTGCCTGCAGCTGTTCAGATTCAAAATTTCAGTTTGCACTTAATATTCTATCATACTAATGTATCTGTCAGTTCTACTCAGAAATTTCCTTACTAATTTAATTAATTTACTTCAGCTCAGTTTTTCTTTCCCAAAAGCATAAGAAAAGATAGTGAATAAGATCTGCAGTTCTAACAAGATGATTATGAGGCCAATTCAGTCAGAATAGTGATGTGTGATTTTTCACTCAATGTAGCAATCTAACCTGTTAGAAAACAGATTTTTATATATATTTGAGAGGAATAAAAGTTACTTCAAATTTCTAATTGGAGAAGAACATAAACAGAGCTACGTGAATCAAGGAATTGTTCTTACATCTGCATTTTGCTAAGGTTTCATTGTCCTCTTAGCTACAATTTATGCAATTGTATACCATTGCCATTTTTGTGTTTGTATTCATGACATTCCAACAATGTTATTTGTAGAGCAAGAAATGATGGACCACTTCTCTGCAACACTTGGGAATTCTGGGTTACCCAGCATCAACAAGGAGCTCCAGTTTATTGACTGTAGACTCCTGTGTGTATATATATACACATGCATGAAAGTATATTTTGGGGCCATGGTAAGGCTGCACAGTTAATCTCATGGGAAACTATGCTCTGGGGTATGGCCCCAGCCCAGAAAGCAGACACAGTCTGGTCTGTCTTGAGCCATATCATGAGCTCATTGCAAACAGTTTTCTAATTCTAGAGCTGTTAAACTGGAAAGAATTGGGTATTACATTCATACAAACCTGAGATATTCCTGGGATGTGTTTAAGATGAGTAGAATTTTACAGAAACAACATATTTCTAACACAATAGCTAGTTGCTTGCTGAGCTGCAAATCCTTCCTGCAAGGCATAGAGACCCATGATTTTCTGAAGATCATGTTGTCGGACTTTTTTTTAATTGCAAAATAACTTCTTCTGTAGCCTCATTTTTGGGAAGAGCTGAACTGTTTTTTGGAACTTCAACCAACCAAACAAAGATATCAAACCCAAAATATTTTTCTGAGAGAAGTTCCTGTCATGGGAATCCTCTGTTGAAATATCTAAGGGTTGGCAAAGTTTTAAGCATTAGAAAGCACTGCCAAAAACCCCTGCTAGCTCCTCTCCTAAGCTGTTTTCATGTTGTCGGGGTGTTTTACTTTTCTGTTCTGTGTTTGGTTTTTTGTTGTTGTTGTTTCTGGCCATACTTGATCAGGTCCCAAGGAAAAAGAAAAAAGAAATAGACTGCATAACACCAGGGGACTTTGTCCCAGTATGCTGGAGGAAGGAGTAAACACTGCAAGATCACTTCTTGTATTTATTTAGGATCGCTGCTGCGATTGTTATCGGCGGGGACAGGACCAGGAATTGAGCTCCCTATGTGCACAGTGTCTGCCAGCTCCCACCGTGTTCTCTGGCCATCCCATGTTCTTTGGGTTTTTTTTGTCAGGGTTGCAGTAGAGAGGAAGCATCAGAGTCTTAGCTAAAATGACTTTGCTCCTTTGGAAGTGCTAGGACAGTGTTTTAGAAGGAGGCCCCAGGTGACTGCAGCCTGCTTAGGCAGCCACCAAGCTGAAGGAGATGAATGGAGATGTGGACCTGAGAAGCCTCATACCAAAGAGGAGGCTGAGGAGGAATCTGACTTTTATGGATTTCTGCTCACAGAAGAGGCATCTCATGACCTGAGGTGTTTCTCAGTTTGGCACAAGTGAGTTTCAAGAACTAGACCACAAGCTCACCATTCATATTGCACGACCAAAGCAGCAAACGTGAATTAGGACAAAATCAACAGGAAAATTAGTTGGACCATATTTTGAATTGATAAAGGCAGCTAAATGTTGGAAAAAAAGAGTGCCTCTTAACTGAATTGAAATATTGTCAAGAGAATTTTTTGTGTTAAAATGCTATCAGCCATTTATTCTTTGCATTTTTATTTTTGTGGAGAGTAAAAGAACTGCTTGAAAGAAGCACTAATGGATTTCATTGTGTGGCTTAATGAGGATGTGAAATATTAATCATGTAAATACAAATATTTTCGGAGGGTGCCATCACATGTAATAACTTTTCAGTCACCACTAAAACCTAGCAAAGAGCTGGTGCGGAAGTCAGAAGACATGCAGAGAGAAGATCCTCCATCATGGCTGGCTGCAGACTGGTGCTGGAACATTTAGGGGGAACCCCAGGATCTATGTTTATTTGGACCTGATAGCTCTCAAAACAATAGGCACAAAGATCAGATTTTGTGCATCTAAACCACATGTTGCTGTGGGAGTAGTGTGCCTGAATACTTGTAAAACCTTGTTTAAAATTATTGTGGCTGCACTTCTGATGAAGGCTCTGAGTCATAGCTTTCGAGGGTAACTACCCTATCTGTTGGCTCTGGGATAGGTTTCACCTCGTCATTGGAAAATTGATCACTGTGTGGCTAGAACAAAATTTGCAAGGAACTTATAGATAAAGTTTACTTTTAAAAGCTTTTACTATCATATCTGTTTTATTATATTGTTGCAGGTTTGGTTTGGATGAGTTGAAAACCCAGTTCCTTGTATCCACTCTAGCTAGAGATTTTGTGGCTTGTTTGGGAATCAGTGAAGCTGGATCTGGGTCAGATGTCACAAGTAAGTTAACCTCACAAATTGCCAATTTTAGACAGTCTTGTATTTTAATGGAAAGAATCTGGTTTCCCTGACCCTTGCCTTTGCCACTATCATTTGTAAGAAACACAAATGAAGGAAACTCTGGTGTGGTGAGGGCAAAAAGTAATATTGCAGAAGCAGTAACACTTGCCTCTGATGCATCCAAAAGCAATCAAATTAAATGTATTTGTCAGTGAGTCAATAGCTCTAACCCTGCATGGGCTGAGCACAACAGATTAACATGCAGCTGTCATTCTGGCCTGGATTTCTCCTACAGTTTGTGCTGTTGCTGTCTCCCCAGTTCTGTCCGAGGTCCCTCCTGTAGTTGCACAGCCACCGTCTGTTGTGCAAACCTGAAGACGTATGTGATGGGGGCATGACCTCTTCAACTCTACTAAAGCTTGCACTTCCTTAAAACAGATCTCTCTGCTGCACATGGGCAAATTGCAGAGCCAGTCCATTCTGAAAACGATGGCATCACACTTTCACAATGGGTTCCTCTCGCTCATTCTTACTTCACTTCAGCCTCTTCCATCATTCCTGTGCAGCAAAAATGTCTCTGAAGTGCTGATTGTTTTATTTAGAGCAAATGAAGAATTAGCCTTGTCAAATCTACTAGCTTTGTAATTTAGCTACTTTACATGCAAGTATGTTTCTTCTTTCAGTGCAAAAATATGCTTAAAACCATGGACAAATGAAACTACTATTCTGAAGTGCCTGAGGCTGTAGGTAATTTGAACAATTAAATTAAAACAAGCATGGTAGAAAAAGTAAAAGACATCTCATCTGCCTTTGAATTGTGGACTTCAAGGAAAAAGGAAAGACAAGAAACTACTTTTAAAGGTTTTGCTGTTGGATAAATTGAACTGATGGCTAAATTGAACATATTGTGCTCTGACAAATTACTGTGATGTCTTCCTGCAGACAATAGCGCCAAATTTGACAGAAGTTTTCTGATCAGCAAAGAGGAGTCCTATGTCTGTCTCCTTGATCAAACTATGTGCAGAAGGTAGTCCTCAAGAGAGTTAATGGAGATAATGAAATAATGGGGCTAAATCTTCCTTCATGATCCATTCCTTTCTAGTTAATTGATTTTGTTCATAAGAAAAAATCCATACTTTTTATAACTTGCTTTTCATTAAGATTATTTGTAGTAAATCCATAATTTATTTTAATTAATGCCTACCTAGTTTAATTAGAGGATTATCAGAAATTTCTAAATATTATTTTAATTTTTTAAGCACTGTTCCAGATAGTAAGTAACATAAAGAATTTTTAGCTGTGTGGTATTTATGATCTAATGAAATTGCAGTGATGCACTTGGATTAATACAGTTAAAGAGAAATTTGGAATCAAATAGGATTATTTGATGAACCCAGACTGCACCTGTCATAGAAGACCTGACCCCTGGTATAAATCCAGAAACCAGCTTACAGTGCTTCTAAAAGGTAACTAAATGGACCACTTAGGCACAAGCAGCTCTATCTTATGTCCTTGGTAGCACTGTTTTGCACAAGGCAGGTGGACTATCTCATCTACAGGTGGCCCAGCTTTAAAGTAAATTGAACTGCATGAAACTGTCATTTTTACTTCCTTCGTTTTCTCATGTAATTAGGATATTTTTCTTCCTTAGATAAGTGAAGGGGTAGTAAAATTTAGCAACTGTTCACATGTGAACCTTCTGCCATACGAGCTGGTGTATTCTAAACTAAAGTATGCACAAAGTAAGATATATCTAGCATTCTCTTCTGCCAGTTCCAAAGTTGTTGAATGTGATGGGAACACAGGAGGAAAAAAAAAAAAGGGGGGGGGGGGAGGAATTACTCTACATGAGAAGTGAAAGGTGTCTGCAATTAATTTATTCAAAATTCAACAGAACAAAAAGGACCATGTGTTTTAGTCTAATATAAATTTCAAGTCGATTTGAAGGAAAAAACTATCTGCTTTCAAATGCAGTTGTATATTGTACATAGTATTGACCATATATTACAAAAACAACACACAAAACCAAAACAAACAAACAAACAAACTACTAGCTCAGAGATGACTTGAGAAGCAGAACAGTATAGAACATACATCCTGTCTTTAATTCCAGGATTATAGGGACTACAAAACATACATTCATGTTGGTTTTTCATCTTTGTCGTGTTCTGTCTCACTACTGTTCCTCAATTTATATAATGTTTTGCTGATATCCCCAGCAGGGGATATGTAAGAACACAGCTTGGAAGGCCGTTCCTCTCTTTGAGTTATGTCTTCTAGGCAACTGCACAAAGCAACCTCGTCCATGTCTACCTCTTCAATACGGATACCTTGCCCCATTTCCTCTCAGTGGAATTTGATCTTTCTGCTTTTCCATGTATAAGTCATCTTTTTTTGAGCATGAAAAAAACAAAATTGCATGTGGTGTATATAATGGCACAAATACTGCTCCAACCCTAACAGAAATATTATCTTCTGATATATACTGTTACACAACAGTCTGCTGGCTTGTGAATCTTGTTATTAACTATGCAGATCATCTCCATTACCAGTTTGCTATTGAAATGTTGTAACATAGAGCAATCATTCTCATTTATTTGTGCCTAAGTACTTGTACTTGCCATGTTGAATTTGAAAACTCAAGATCATTCCTTTCTTGCTATGTGATACCTCAGTTGTCTGTGTTAGTGATGTCTCTGAAGTTTGTGTCACCAGCAGATTTCATTAGTGTATTCCTATTTGTCTTCTAGAAATCATTAATGGAAATATTAAATATATTTCATCCAAGGCTGATGTCCAAGGAGGAGTTCAAATAGTACCCTTCCTGCACATCAGCACTTCTTTTAATGCAACCTGACACAATTTCCCCTTTGCTCTGACTAATTTCCACCTTTGTCCTAAATCTTATCTTTCAAAAATTTGAACTCATAGTTCCCTAGAAAGATCATACTTCAGTTTCCTTGGGTCCAACAGGATATTTCCTGTTCTGTTTTTTTTTTTTTCTAGAAAAACTATTTTCATAATAAACAAATCAAGTTCGTTTGAAATAAGATATCACTAGTAAACTGAATTCTCTTTTCTTTCCAAATGTATGCTGGGGCTCTGCAGATTGCCAAAACCAACAATGTCTGTTTTCACTAATTTTAATTTCTGTACAGTCCTTCCTGTAGGTGTCTTGATTTGTCAGCTATGTTATGGATCTTTTTGTAAGCTCATGTGAAATATTTCTTTAGTTTTGAGGCATCCTCTATATGCTTCATGACTTTTTCTCGTTCTCTTTTTATTTCTGTGGCTGAAACATTCTTGTTTACCTCCTCAATCTTCTTGGATTTTGTTGAGTTTCATCTGCAAGATTTAACTTAGGTTGACCTGTGGCAGTTCTTACTTTCTGTACCCCAAACTGTAACTTATTTTGATGATTAATTTATTTCCTTTCCTGTAGGCCATCTCCTGGGTTTTTTTGAAGTTTTGTTTTGTTTTTCCTGTACTGATGATGGAAATTGAAGATATGATATTTTCATTTTGTTCTTTAAGGATATGTGTTGCCTGTCTTTGATCATAAGATTGACCTTAAAAGCTGAAGTCAACAAGCTGTTGAGTTATAGATACCACAGGTCTAGTGGTGTGGACCTGCCAAAAATGAGTTATGGAGCACTCACATAAGTAGCCTCTTCCCAGAGCTATGCTCTATCAGGAAGAATAATTACAGTCAAATATTCCAAAGTATCTTTGTAGCCATGTACTTGATACTGCGTCCACTTGACTTTAGTAAATTAAGTAGCTTTTCAAACCCTGCTGTATTTTAAACATAAAATTTTCTTATTGACTTACTCATCTTTCTTCTAGTTAATGATAAAGATAATCAGCTCTTCATAAGTTGATTTTAAGTAGTAAGTTCTCAAGTATTTGAAGCAAACTGTCAGCCAGCACATTTGGGAATACCTGAACATTTCCATTAGTAAGGCATTTGTTCTTATATCTGTATTTGGGTGGTTAGTCCCCTGTGACGCCATACTTGCAAGAACTGTTTACATTTTTGATAACATCACAGTGTTCATTGTTCCTCTGCAGACCTTCTATGGAACCTCAATCTAATCTCTTCAGCAGCTGTTCCACAACAAAGGGATGTGTGATGTAAATCATTGTGTATGCTCCCATCCTTTTCTCACTACTTCAGTGCGGTGCCACATTTCTTATTTCAACTCTTGTGTGTCCTTCTTTTGTTTAGTCTCCATGTGTATCAGTGTCTATGTTCATGCACTATGAGCAGCACTACTTTAGATTCTTTCAATTTGTTGGCCTTCATTGTTATCCAGATATCATATCAAGGCCTTTGGACAGATTTGTCATATTCATTTCATTGAATGAATAGCTGTATGGCTACTCTTTTTATCCACATTAGTACTACCTTTTTCTCTTGCTGTTCATTATCCTATTGTAAGTTCCTTTATCCATAGCTATATCTGATATTCTGTTGTCTCATACTTTACACAATTTCTCCCATAATTTTTACCCAGTTCCTTCATTAGCAGGAGTTCTTTCCAGCCATGCAGACCTCAGTCACAGTTTATCTTGTAAATTAAGATCAGATACTTGCTTTTGCTTTGTTTCATGTTTAGAGCCTTTGGGAAGAAGCTTCACGTGCAGATTAAGGTGAGTGTGTATGAAAGTATAACCAGTTGATTTAAATGTGACTGCTCACTCCACTTGGTGTCTGACTCCCACCTTCTGAGTCTTCTGCCTCTCTCAGTAAATGGCTTTGTATGGACTTTATAGACTCATTAGATTTACAGGTGCTGTTAGGGTGTGATAAGGTTCTTTTATACCATCACCTACTTACAGCTAGATATCTGTTGGAGAGTCTTCCACAGATGGGTTTTTAGTTGAAGAAGTTCAGTTTCAGGGGAAAGAAACCAGCCATTCAGAAATTCTGCTGGAGTGTAAATAATAACTAATTATTCACTCTGGCTGTCTGTTGCAGCTGGGGCTGCTTGGAGCATGATGGGAACACTCACAGATGAAAATAAGATTTTTGCTTGTTTTGTTTTTTGTTTTGTTTTTCCAGAGGGTAAAATATCAGGTCTTTGGAACTCCTTCATGTACAGACATTCCTAGCACTTAGGCTTGGCCTTTTGAAAGTTTACTAGCTTTGAATTTATTACACCATTCTGACCAAGAACATGCAGGAAGTGCGTGTATGTATATCTTTATGCATACACAGATA
This sequence comes from Streptopelia decaocto, assembly GCF_964273445.1. Taxonomy (NCBI): domain Eukaryota; kingdom Metazoa; phylum Chordata; class Aves; order Columbiformes; family Columbidae; genus Streptopelia; species Streptopelia decaocto. The sequence goes on along the minus strand of NC_138655.1, from coordinate 138,119,263 downwards.
CTGAGGCTTATGTTTGTTTAAGTCGGGATGGTGAAGTTAATCGCCTTCTTTATGACTAACCTGCACAGTAACAGATACACTTAATAGATCACCTCAAACTGAAATGTTTCTGGCCTGAGTCTGACAGCCAATTTTACTTAGGTGAAGTTTTCTGTTTTCATCCACTGGGATGAAGACTCCACCTAAAGGAGGGTGAGAGAAGTGGTGAGGTTTCCCTGGCTTGTCTTCCAAGAGTTGTCTGGATGGGTCTGCCTTGTGCAGCCTGGAAGAGTTGAAGGATTTGGGGAGCATGAAGGGAGGACCAAATATTAGTTGCCTGTCTGAGAGCAAGGGAGTGGCTCTGCCAGTCGTACAGGAACCAGCAAGAATAACCCTCCTTTTCCTATGTTTTGAAATAGATATCCAGACAACAGCTTTGAGAAAAGGTGATTAATATGTCATAAATGGTGGTAAGATGTGGACTATGCCAAGCGAACTAGATGAACCTGCTGGCAAACTCCAGTGAAGGATCTCTCCATCAAAGGAAATTGCTCATCTATCTGCCAATGAATCTACTTGGTAATAACAAAGAACTTTGTCTCTTCTAATTTGGTTTTATTGGTGTTTTTGTGTATGCTTCATGCAAGAAGGAAAGGTGTTTTGATGGAAAGGACTGAACCCATAAATGCTCTTCTAAGTTAGATGTTTCACCATCATACAAAGTTGGTTCTGAAATGCATTTGGACACTTCAGGGAAAAAAAAAAGGCAAAAGAGGAAACAAGAAGGAAGTTAAATATTTTGCAGCCTTCAGCTTGTGACTCCAAAGTAATCTTATATGCAGAGTCTTTTCACCAAAAATAACATAAAAGTTGTTCAGAGACACTTGCATGGGAATATTTCATATCCTTCTGTGAGAATGAACAGACAAATCAATGCCAAGGACAAAATTAATGTCTCAAAGAAATTGTTTTTAAAAAAAAAAAAAAAGTCAACGTTTGTTTTGTTTCTGAAAGTTATAACATCCAGCATCTTTTAGTTCTGGAGAGGTTCCACAAAAACTTTATCTTGGTTTTCTGTCTCCAAAAGGCAAGAAGATGTAAACAGTCTGCAAAATAAATAACATATTACTCTATTTACATAAATATTTGCTACATCTGAACTATATGTAAAATGTTCTTAAATTATGTTTCCAAAATAGTGTTAAAGTCTTCCCTGTTTTGTATGAACACTGGTGAACAGAATATGAATGGAGAAGCATTTTTAAGCTTGCTATCTTCTTCAGAAAATATTGAAAGTGATTCTCAAACATATGAAAATAAAAGGATAAAGAGTTTAGGGATTTCAGACTTGGGAAATACCTCCCAAAACAATCTTATCCCACATGCCAACACCTGCCTCCCAGGAGCCCATGGGCAGTATCTGACTCCATTGTTCACTGACCAGCTGTATTGAATACTAGAAGGGTACAAGGTAGTGCTGTAATTGTATTGAGTGGATGGTCCTAATCTTCCTCCAATAACTGTCCTCCACCACCCAACCTGATGGGCTTTCTGGAGAGAAGTGCAGGCATACCCAGAGTGCTTCATGGCTGTGCACTGCAAATGGAGCCTTTTGCCAGGGCACTATTATCATTATCAGTTTATATTACAAAAAGAGTCTGTGAGCTAAATGTGGGCTGGAATGAAAGCTTCAAAGGTTTTGGAAGTAGAGACTTTTTGGAGAAGACTAGTAATTGGAGTAAAGGCATTGAAGAAATACATCCTGATCTGAGGTACAAGTTTCACTGCTACAGTCCACATGGTTGCAGTGGCAGTTGGCAGTTGGCAGACCTTGCAGCAATAGTGTGCTGTATGCATAAAGGACGTGATTTGGACGGGACAGAGTTAACGTTATGTTGACAGGGATGCCTTGCAGTTTTAACACCTGTTCAAAAGTTTTTAAACCTTTCTGGTTTTCACTCATTTTAATATTTAAAAATTATGTAGGCTATTAATTTAATATAACATATATTTTAAAACTTATTTTAAATATATTATCTATTTAATATATAACAAAGTATATTAATGTGATTATATATTAATATAAAATATTAAAGCCTCTGGCATTTTTGTTCGTTCAATTCAGAGTATTTTACATACCAAATTTATGTCACATGTAGGGACACCATCATGGCAGCAAAGTGAGGGTGCATTTGTTCACTTAATGGATCAGACTGAGAACAAAACCTGAGTCTCTTATCTTGCAAAAGAGGGTGACGAGAGCTACTTAAGGGAATATCTTTTAAGTGGATTTCAGTATGGAGTAAGTCAAGCAAGTAAGTGAGTTGCCTTGGGAACTAAGCAAGTTCTGAGTGTGTTTTGAGTTTCTCCAACCTCTACTTACGCAAGACAGACTTAAAATGAGATCTCACAGGAGATGGACCTGAGCTTTGTCCTTATTGATAAGTGATGAACAAACGTTTAAACTTGGAGCCAGAATATCCCTGAGTTTCCAGATGAGCTCACTAGCCATCTGGATGAAGTCCTCTTTGTGATTTTTCATAAAAGGGTCAGAGTGCAAATACAATACTATTCCTCTCAGATCAGCTTTCCAAAAACACCAAAGCAGCCAAGGCATTGTTAGAGGCAGACCAAATACACAGAAATCGACTTGGAGGTTTTCAACCACTTTGCTTCTTCCAAAAAGATATGTGAGTCTTTGTAGCTTTAGGGGGTGTGTTGTTAGGTCACACAGCCTATACACAGAATTTCTTGCCTACAGTGAATAGATTTTGAGTAGAAAAATTACCTGAGTCACCTGTAGCTGATCTGCAGAAGTGTAGAAATCTTCCTAGAAACAAAAATAGCACTCCTCAAAGTGTATATGCTTTTATTCTTCTGTGTGATACAGATATTGACCTCCAAAAGGGTCACTGTATCAAGACTGGTGACCTTTTGAAATTAAATATTAAGACAGTTGATTGTGCTCAGTGGGTGGGTCATATCAGGAAGACAAAGAAGAAAAGTATGAAAAGGTTGCTATTTGACACAGCTGTGAGGAGGAAGCTCCAGCTGTCTTGATACATCCCGAGGATGTCTGTCAGCCAAAGATTATACTCCTTGAAGGGCAGCAGACCAAGGCTGTACAGGAAGTCTCTGGAGGACATCACTGAATGATGCACTTTCAAGCATCTGTAGATGTATGTGTGTCAAAGCTCAAGAACGGGTGTGTTATCTCTGACTAACTGCTGCACTCACCAGCCTATGTGGCAGGGGAAGGAAGGGACCCATGGCACAGTGTAACTCATTCTTTACAAGCAGCTGGAAGGACATGAGAGACTAGTCCAGCATTTTTCAAAAAATTCTTAATAGTTTCATATTTGTATAATGTAGTAATTAAAATTAAAAAAAAAAAAAAAGTTCCAAGTCTGAAAACAAATTGTTAACTTCAAAAACTGGTAGTTTATTGGATATATGAAATAGGATTTGCTTCTAATTTTAGGTGTGTACAGCATCTATTCTGGGATGAAGCAAATCATGGTCTAGATTTGACACACTGCTGAATAGATTTCTCATAAAGGAAAATTGGGTAACAGCAGTGTGGCTTCACAACAGATATCCAGGTTAGGTGAATACTCCTCATACTAAGGATGTCTTTGAAAAAAAGCTGATTTTCTCATCTGATGAAACAGAATCTGAAAAAGTCATAAAATATCTGTGTGAAAGATATATAGACAAATGGCTTTCAGCCCCAATCTGCTAGCTATTTGTGCACTAGTTTGTCCTCTGAGTCCTCAGCACTTGGGTAGATTGCAGGAAGGAGATAATAAAGAAAAGAGCACCCAGAAAAGGGGAAAGAGCATGTTTCTTAGGTTGCAATTTAAAATGTGTCTCCATTTGCAATGACACTAAATGGTGTCAGGAGCAAGCAACTGCCTTTCACTCAAGAAAGAATATAGGAAATAAAAGACGTTGTCAGAAGGCTGGAGGAGTGGGAGAAAATGAAAAATCAAAGATGCTTGGGAAGAACTGCCCAATAAGAGATATACCAACCCATCTCAGTGATATTAGTGCAAGTAGCATAAATGGCTCTGTTAGAGTGATTTTAGTAAATCAGGCACTTGACCTTGCTAGATTGACATTTGTGTGTTATTGGGTGGCTTGTGATTTAGTCAAAACAAACTGCAGGAGTTATCTGAGCAGATGATTTCTATTGCTGCTGGTATTTTTTGGTATACAGTGCTCCTTACAAAAATAATGAAATTAATTAAACTAAGTAAAGGAAGATTTTGATGCCCATGTCATAGCCAAAGAGAAGATTATGTATTATTGTCTTCAAAAAACAGAAAATTTACAGCATGTACCAGTAACAGAGAGGGTTCTACATAAGGTTGATGCAGTGCGGCCTCGTCCTGAATGAGGAATATGAATTAATCTAAGAGCAAGTGAAAACCAATAAGGCACAGCAAAGGAGGGCATGCTGTAGAGTTCAAGAAGCTTGGACATGGCCCAATCAGGAAGAAGTATGGACAGAAATCATTAACACATTTAGCTCCTCTAATCAAACCTGTAAGTTATTGCTGTATGTGGGTCTGGGCAAGTACAAAATAGTGTTGGTTCAGCAATATAAAGAAGCAGCAGCAGTTGTATCTTTTTTCAGCAAAGTCCTTAGTAAACCACCCACGAGCAGGAGCAGTGCATCTTCACATGGGTAAGGAGCAGTGGTTGCATAAAACCAGCTGGAAGTGTATTGAATACATGACCCCTGAGACTCTCAAAAAAACCAAGCAGTAATATTCCAAGGGGAAAAGATGTTCCAGAAATCATTTAGGCCTGGAAGTGGTTCAGTGTTTGATTTTTTAAATTTTTTTTTAGCTATGATTTTAATACAGGAATGAACCACAAATGTTTTTTTGGCATGACTGGGTGCAAATTGCTGGATAGTTTTCAATCCAAGAATCAAAAATTTTTATACAGCTGTCCTGATTTTCTTCCTGTGTTGAATACATATCAAACCAAGTATTCCTGACACATAATCTGTTTATAGATTGGCTGGTGGAGAAAAAGCTTGAGTGGAAGGCGTGGAAGTCTATGTGGACCTTACTCTGAGAGCAGTCTTGGCACTGGAAAATAGTGTCAGTATTTCACCTCTGCGGAGAGATGAAGCTTTCCATAGCTTTATTCAATGCAGTCAGAGTGAATTTGAAGGGAATGACTGCTGACTTCTTCTGCCTGCAAAACCAAAGTAATTTTCACATGGCTGAAGGCCTCCTGTCAGTAGAAGATGGGATGTCTGCATTAGTTCAGAAAGATGTGTTAAATGAAAACCATGAAGTATAGCACAGTACAAACAAGTACAGGGAGGGACCACAAGAATTCAGCGTCCAGCTCCTATGAAGTCGCATTAAGAGCAGCAGGTGATTGGAAAAAAAAAAAAAAAATAGAATAAAGAGGAAAATATTACCAGAATACCTCATCATCACAAAATTGGTTAGAATACCATGTATGTGGGTAATAAAATGTTTGATTTTTCTGTAAAGATATGTATGCTGATTTGGAGGATTTACTTTTATGTATATTGACTTGGGAGATGCGATCAGCATATTTTGCACAAGTCCTCATACCTGGTTGTTGGCCTCAGTTTACCTCTTAAACATTCTTGACTTTCATCCCAAATATTTGCATTAGCCCCAGAGCAACAAGAAGGTAAAAATACTGAAGACAAGAGAATTGCTGCAAAAAATTAGTGTATGTCTGTTAAACCATCATGGCACAGAGGAAAGCCGTGCTTGCATCTGAACGTTAGCAAGAAAGAACTTGCAACTAGGAAAAAACAAACAGCAGGAAGGAGTCCTACCTGGTGTGACCAGGTACGTGAAGTCTTATGTGGCCAAACGTGAAGGAACTGAGTTCATCTCCAGCAGAACATTGCGTGTGGGGTAAGAGTCAGTGCTGTGTAGGGAGGTCTGTGGGGAAGCAAACCCTATTCACAAGCATGCCCATAGGAAAACTCAGAGGAGTGAATTGTGATCCTTATGAACCATTCTATGACTACCTTGAACTAAATGGTATTTTGTAGGCCATCATAAAATATATAGTTTTAACAAAATTTGGAGTTAACATGGAATTGTTGGATGTCTGTAGCAGTTATGAATTTCTTTATTATTAGGAAAAAACAGTGCGGTGTGGTTATTAATTCTCTATTCTACAGGTACCAGAAAATGTCAGGATAGGCTATAAATGACAGGTTAAATATAGAATAGAGGGAAGGAAGAGGATTTCCAGAAGGAGAAATTCTCCAGTTGCAGCTTAAAACATAGAACTGGTTTTGCCATTATTAAATATTTTTCTACTGTTTTCCGGCAGTGTAGGCACTCAGTAAACACTGCTAAATTGAATTCCAGCATTTTATTATAGTGCACTAAAAATCAAACATAAGCAAATAAATATTGCATTGTTTCAAGATGTGCATGAAGTAAGATTATTGCTACTAGTAAGTAATTATTATTCGGGGGCATAAGGAAAAGTGGGACCTTTGCAATTGCAGTTTCTGATTTGCTAGTTAAATAAAATGGAAAAAATCTTAAAAATAGGATGTGCATTCTTTTACTCTGAAATTCCAGAATGCGGTTATGTTTTTCCTAAAGGTAGTCTTGGCAAATACCTTCACATCTGCAAGCTGCGCTTTCTTAAAATGCTGTGCCCCTACATAGTGCTTCTGATTTTTGTGGCCTTTCTAAAACCCCTTTTTTTTCAGGCATTCATGTTGCTAAAAAGATAGACAAACTGGGCATGAGGTCATCGGATACAGCTCAGAACTTTTTTGAAGACGTAAGGGTCCTCAAGAAAAACCTCATTGGGGAGGAAGGAAAGAGTTTTACATACCAGATGTTGCAATTCCAAGAAAAGCAGCTGCAGGAGTAGCCACTGGTAAGTCATCATTTGTACTTCTGGGGTTGGGCAGGGACATGGCGGTCGCCCTGAGCATGACTAACAGCACTTTCCTTTTATTGTAAGTTGCAATGACCTCTTATGATCTGTTTTTGAAATCTGTCATAGCCTGGATACAGACAAGCTTCCCTTTCTATAGGAAAATTTGAAATAGAAAATATTTTGTGAGGCATCACAGAGGCTGGTTTTGCCTTGTTTCTTTTTCTTAGTGCTTTTTCTGCTGATAAGAGAATGTGGTATCGTGTTATGTCTGCTACATTTATAGTACAAAGGCTATCAAAATACTGACATGAAATGGAAGGATGGTGACTTTTCCTGTAGTAAAGTAAGCTGTGAGGTTTTCCTGGATTTTAGAAAATTAATATAGTGGCTGTGTAAATAAGTGGCTCTTACAAGATGTAAGAGCTTTGTTTTGAAGAGCTGTTTTACATCTGTAAACTTTGGGTATAAAATGGTACGGCACCAAATTCCTTTATCTGAAGTTATGTTGTAGCAGCAATCCTGTTCCTCTGAGTTTACACGGTACTTGAATCTGCATATTTGAGTTATATGGATGCTGGATATTCCAGGAAACAAGATACAGGTCTGGGTTGCTCATCTTCAGATTCTCAGCCATCACACCCACCCTACAGTGTCTGCTTCTTCAACATAAATGTAATGTGGTTCACTGTAAGAAGATTGGTCCTCTTTAAATTTCAGGATTGTATAAATAATCTCTCCATATTCATGCTCCTGTGCATACCCCTCTGTTACTGTCTGTGTGTGGCTGGGGAACTGCGAAGTCTAAGAAGTGATTTTTTGATTCAGGGACCAAATAAAAAATCAATTCCTGTTGTGGGTCGATTCCAGACCAAATATTTTACAGTTCAAATGCTTTAAAAAAATCTTTGGTTTGGGTCAAAATTCTTGGTTTAACCTGAGATAATAGTAAACGTGAGAGCAGTTTTGGCAAACAGGAGGTTAGACTTGTGAGAGATGCCACTGCAGACTCAGGCAAGGAGGAGACATGGTCCTGCTGCTGGTCCAGTTTTAACCGAGGCATACACAGACTGCAAGTACATGCATTGTGCATTTTTGTGCTCAGTTTGAAGTCTAAGTTAAACAAAACAACCAGAAACTCTGGGCTGCAGTGATACTCTCCAGACAGCAGAGTAGCCCACTGTGTTAGTCATGCCCCAGGCAAAAGTGACAAACACTGACAGCATCAAAACACGAAGCCTTGCAGGTTAGATCACTCTTGCTAAAACCACCGGCAGCTTGGTACTGTCCAGCCTTGCACAACTGCCTGGCAAGTCACTGTGTTCTGCCAGGAAGTGGGACACCAGGTTTCAGTTCTTCTTTTTGCCCAGAAAAATGTGGCAGGAGCAGGCAAACCCTCACCCTGGATGAGCCAGCAGAGAAGGGCATCTTCACTGACCCTTCCATGGCCAGACAGGGGCCATTAGAGAGGGGCAGCCTTGGAGGTCATTAAGGGAGAGGGAGCTGCCTCCTGCAGTGCAGGGCTCCCTGGTCTTGCTTTTGTCCACCATCTGGTATAAAAGGCATGAAAGCACTGGGAGGAGGGACAAGACCCATGGTTTGGGCAAAGTTACAGTCTTCAGAGGAAACCAGTTGTGGTAAACAAAAAAAAAGAGAAAACAATGTTCAGAAGGGAGCCAGGTGTTTGATGGCTGTGGTTTGTTACACCACAACATCCAGGTGTTAGCTTCCAGTCCTGAAAATGGTTTTACATATGTTCAACCACAAGTGATTTGCTGAAGGTGGAGATGTGCAAAACCATCTACATGCCTTTGGTAGTTCTGTGATTAGGTCTGCAGGTGTAGTTCTAGTCCTCACTTTTGGCCCTCAGAAGGGCACTTCTGTTCCTTCCCAGTTCATGACTATTCATGTGGCACTGAAAATCATCACTCTGCTTTTAAACACTTTAGGGACCAGTCTTAGCATCCTCACTTTCACTGCTTTTTAAAACTCGGAAGATGCAGTTGACTGCCATTCTTTTCTTTCTTCCCTTTTTGGGGATTGTTTTGTTTTGTTGTGTTTGGTAGTGGATTTGTTTCACTGTTGTTGGTTTGTTTGTTTTCTGTTTGTTTGGGGTTTTTGGTTGGTTTCATTTTATGTATTTTTAGTATCAAGTATCATGTGCTCCAGCCTTCTCTTTGTTTATTAATTACCTTCTTCATAGCCAGATTTCAGAATGTGTGTGGAGAGTTTTCTTCCTTCTTCACCTTCTTTTTTATTTTCCCTTTTACAATGAATTTCCAGTCAAATAGTTTTAAAATATAAATGGGAAACTAATTTCCTGGAATTGCAAAATTTGGTCACAGGTGTAGTCTTTTCCTCCAAGTGACGCATTATTATAGGCATTGGTAAAAGTCTGTGTTTCTTGCTTCATTGAAGTAGAAGAGCTGCCACATATCTCTCCCATGTTGTGACACTCACTAAACACTGTCCGTTTGTGGACCTGTTGCACTGATCACAGGAAAAGAATGTTGCTATGGAAAGAAAGCAAACAGCTTTTTGTAAATTACTCAACTTGGAGGCAAAGAGGGAGCTCAGTGCATGTGAGAGAGCAGAATGGCACTTTTCTAATGACTTCTATTTGCTCCTGTAGTCTCCGTTTTATGAGCACCATTGAGTCATGACCAGTAAGCAGGATGACAGATCCTCTTGCATGGGCAATGTACGTCCTTAAGAGACAGATTGCACAGCTTGGGGCTCACTGTACATCTCACTAGAGAGTGATCAGCCACAGCCTAAGAAAAATGTATTAATTTCCTTTTGTTTTGAGAGAAGATGTAGCAAGGCAAAGTGTGTTTACAGTGAGGAGAAGTTTCAAGTGGAAAAATATAAGTTGGATGGAGGTACAAGGAAAAGATTATTCTGCATCTGGCAACTTCAAGTGCTTTCACAATTCTCAGCCATGTGGTAGACCATGCGTTCCTGAGGCTACCCTAGAGTCACATTTCATGCAAGTGCTGTCAGTTGAAACCCATGGGGCCAAGTTTGTCCAAGGATGTGGAGAACATTATATGACAAAAGAGGAAACAAATATACACACACAAAAGGGAAAAAACAAAAAAAAAAAAAAACAACAACCCACAAATGTTCAGAGAGAAAATGATTCTCACTGTCAAGAATGCCGTTTCTCTGTGCTTGTATGACTGTCGAAGTATTGTGTGCTGTTACGTTGTACAAGGCTGTTGGTAGTCATGATATTCACTGTGTGCTGTGTTTCGTTTCTGTTGCACAGCTAAGCTTTGCCGTGTTAGAGCTATACTCATAGCTTTAAATACACGTAGTCATAGCATCACAAAACGGTTTGGGTTTGAAGAGTCCTTTAAACATAATAAAGTCCAATCCCCCTGCCATGGGCAGGGACATCTTTCACTAGGTCAAGTGGATCAAAGCCCCATCCAACCGTCCAATGATGTGTCATCTACAGCTTCTCTGGGCAACCTGTTACAGGGTCTCAGCACCCTCTTCATAAATAATTTCTTCCTTATGATCAGTCTAAATCTACAAGCTTTCAGTTTAAAACCAATGCCCCTTGTCCTGTTGCCACAGGCCCTGGTAAAATATCTCTCTTGCTTACAAGCTCACTTTATATATTAAAAAGCCACAATAAGGTCTCCCTGGAGCCTTCTCCAGGTTGAACAACCGCAACTCTTTCAGCCTGTCCTCATAGGAGAGGTGTTCCAGCCCTCTGGTCATTTTTGTGGCCTCCTCTGGACCCTCTCCAACAGGTCCATGTCTTTCCTGTGCTGAGGACCACAGAGCTGGATGCAGGACTCCAGGTGGAGTCTCACCAGAGCAGAGTAGAGGGACAGAATCACCTCCCTCAACCTGCTGGCCACATTCCTTTTGATGCAGCCCAGGATTGTCCTTAGAAGATTTCCTCTCTTTACTCCTGCAAACAAATGGCAGTTTGAGGGGTAAGCTGAAGGATGATGATGGCAGCTGAGGGGACAGGAGAGGGGATCAGCTGAATCATGGGGCAGGAAGGGGCAGGAAGGAGACAGTGAAGTGGAGATGTGTACACCGTGGGAGCAATTCTCAGGCTCCTCACTGGCAGCCCTGATGTGTGGTGACAGTCTAAGCAGAGATGGGCCAAAACTCCTTCATGACCTTCAGCCCTTTTGCAAGCAGGACCTGAATAGGTGCTGTTCTGTTTCTTCCCACCCAGTCCTGCTCCTGCTTCGTCTTTGGTGTTTCCCATTTTTTTTTTTCATTGGTGCTGTATGCTGGGGACTACACAAGTCATGCTGGAGCACGTTGCTGTGACAGACCAACGCTAGACTGATCCCTTTTCCTTATCCCTCCCACCTTCCTCTGCTCTCCTTGCACTGGCATGTACTGTTTAGTTTCCCTCCCACCAGCTCACACTCAGCTGTATGCTTCCTAGGTGTCAGTTTGGGGACAAGAGGGGCCTGGAGGCTTCCTGCTCTTTCTGTAGTATCTCTCAAGCTGGAGACCATAGACATACAAGTGAAAAAGCTGTTAATAGTATACATAGTCCTTTGGAAGAACAGGGATGTTCCTTTTGTACAAGAAATGTCTCCAAAGAGATGTCCAGAAAACCAACGTTAGGAATAAGAAAAGCTGATTACCCTGTGGAATGTGGGGAAAACATGTGAAAATGCTCTGTGTAAGAGCTGGTGATGGATGTAAGGGACAATTTGTGGGATGCAAAGTCTGCATATGAAAGCAATATAGGGATGAAATTTACATAGAGGTGACCTTGAAAGTGATGCAAAAAGGAATATGGAAGCACTCCAGGCTCCTCTAAGGAACTGTCATGTGAGTAACTGGAGGAGCCATGGCAAGTTGGAAAAGGGATTTTGTAGTACTCCAGGGCTTGGTTGTATTTTGCATTTCAGATTCAGAGTTTTGTGGTTTTGATTCTGCATGTAAATGGATGTGTATGTGCATATTTTGAAAAGAAAAAGTGTGAGTCTTCTCATACAGATGGATTTGTGAACTCTCTCTTCCTCTCCCTCTCGCTTGCCATAGTGACATGGGTCCATATTTGCCAAAAAAACTTCTCCACAGATTCCTCAGCTGCTGTTGTCCTAGCTAAGCTGCAAGAGGCTGACAGCCTGGCCCTTCAGTTCAAGGCTAGTTTGCCTTGGAAAACAAAATTTTTCCTTTTCTTCTTGTTTAAGACAGGGTCTCCCTAAGTTTGCTCAAAAAGTAGCAGCAAACTAGTTCTCTTGCTTTAAAGCAGTGTCTCCCATCTCTCTCACCTGTCTTCCAGCTGTATCCTGATTTGATTCTGTTTCCATTAGAAGCACTGTTTAACATTTACTAAAAGTGGCTGTGAATCTTAATGTTTTTCCCTTCCTTTCTATACTGGGATCTGATCACAGAATGCAGACATAGTAAGCAGTCTGTTTGTGTTCCTTGATCCCTAAATAGGTTTCTGTCTTCTCCCTGAAAGCTTCCTTGAATTTACAGTTCTGCAGCATTTCTCAGGGAGCACACTGTCTGCCTTCAGATTTGCTTTCAGGATTGTAACAGACCTTCAAGACACAGGTAGCATGGAAAACAGGAGTTGCCACAAGCTTTTGACAGGGCCCCAAACGAGGCATTAAGGATAAAGTTTACACACTTATCGTTACATACTGGTCTCTATGACTTTCCTTCCCTCCTTCCCATGCCTCTTCACGCTCCTCTGGGTTTTGGTAATTTGAGGCTCAGGTGAAACAGGCATAAAGAGGTCTTCAAGGTACAAGGAAATTCCAGACTTTTTCCACAAATGAAACTCTGCACCCCAAACTGAGCATATGGAATAACTTACTTTAGAAAACCTAATGTATTGTTTGTACCATGTGAAAAAAAGACACCTTTTTTCAACAAGAAAAACAACAAATCTGGCTAAAATGATGTCTTGTTCTGTGCTTTGCTTCTTCAAGTCCTGATGCTGCTGGAAACTGGAATACAAGAAACTACTGACTACACTCGCCAGTGAAAAGCGTTTGACCAGTCCATCCTGCACAACAAAGCTGTGACCTTCTGCCTGGCCAAGCTGGCAATGAAGGTGGACCTCCTTTGCTCGCTGCTGTACCACACCGCTGGTGAGCTCCCACGTCTGCCTTCCCAGATGTGCCTCTCTTTGTGCAAAGAACATTGTCAGGCTAGAGGAACATGGGGAGGTGATCACCAGAGAGGAGGCACGGCATGTTCAGCGACTATGTGTGTGTAGCTCTGCTTCTCTTTTCCTTCTTTTCTCTAGCTCTGGATGTAGAGGGCAACAATGTGACAAAACTTGCTTCCATAGCTAAGCTGAAGGCAAGTCATCTGGCCTGCGAAGTGACTGATAGCTGTCTCCAATTTTGGGGATAAATGTGATTCACCAGTGAGGTTCTGGTGAACAGATTTTTCAGGTAAGCAAGCAAGTGGCAAAACCAGAAAATAGTTTTACAAGATCATTCACTTTTCACGGTGTCAGCTCCTAGCCGATGTGCATGCTAGTGTTCCACTCGATGGTGTGTTGCTGATTTACATTGTGGATGCATCCACTGTCCCATTGACTTTGGGGTGACGTGTGAGTGTCAGGAAGTAGGCTGACTATTCCTTTACTGAATCTTGGCTCTGCGTTACAACTGTGCAGTATGAACTACTCACAGGTTAGCTTGAATGTGTCAGGCAATAGGAAAGGTAAAAAAGGGGAAACCTACGAACAAGTGTTTTTTTTTTTTTTCTCTTTGCTCTTTGTTTGCTTGTTTACAGGAACAGAACTAAAACAAAACAGAAGCTTTCTTCCAAAACAAATGAAAATCAGCTTTATCTTTTTCCCCAAATATATGTTTAAACTGGAGTTCACCATTAGGCTCCTTCAGTAGACCTTTCTGATACCAGTCTCCACCTGATTAGTCATACCAGGTACCATGTGAGAAGTATGAGAGGTGCAGCTGCTTCTAGTGAGTTGTTAGATCATTCAAACAGTACAGAGGCCCTTTTGCAAATTAAGTCCTATGCCAGGCTGTTGAAATTTTACCATATCCCTACTTAAAGCAAAATGCTCTCTAAGCAAACAGGTTTCCTGGCAGCTGTTAGGAAAATTCTGGCCCCAGTATCTTACATTCTATAGAAGGACCAAAAATGTCACTTGCATTTTCTTGCAGTAAGAAATTTCATTTCAGCCCTTATATATATATGATACCTAATCAAGGATTAGCAAAACCTCTTAGTGGTTCAGTTAGTTGAAAGTTTTGGTAAATGTATCTGTGTAAAGAGAGGGCAGAACACTTTAAAAATATCTGTTAAAAGCCTGTTTCTGTTCAGTAAGTTGAGTTACTTTTTCTCTTTTTAACAGCACTTATGAACCAGAATGCCATTGTGGTAGGTCAAAGATATCTTCAACCTTTTTTGATTTGTGGATTCCTGAAAGTTACTGTTGAAGGTACAGACTGCTGTGTGGTGGTGGTTTTAAGTCAGCTCTAAATATGATGGGTTTTCTTAAGTACTTTTTTCATAGACTCTTTATTAGCAGCTAATGGTCCCTGGTGATACAGATGTTGCAAGCTACTGCAGTAGGCATTCTGAATAAAATTAATCTTTATCTTGAAGAGTTTCCTGTCAATGTAGTAATGTGTACAGAGTAATGTGTATATACTTTTATATAGCCTTGATTTGTCTTTAGATTTCCTACCCCAGTATATTATTGCCAACTGTGGGAAAGGGCTTTTCTGTGTGAATTCCAGCGTGGTTTCTAGAGTAAACCAGCACAGTCACATTTTTCCTGAGAAGAAATCCAGAGTATTTCCTATTGGTAAAAACCGTGTCAGCTGGCTAAAGAAACATATCTTTCTGCCTCTAAAACAAACACTGTTATAAATGCGGCTAAAGGTGGTGTGATATTTATACTCAAAAATTTTCTGTGAATCAGTAAAACTCCATCATTGAGTAACCTTACGCTCTAGGAAGGGAGAAGTCAAGTATTACCTAAATAAACAATTACAGGTTCAAGTCAGAATATTTCTTGTTAATCTGTAACGATAAGCAAAGCAGCAACTTTCCCAAAGCCGTTCTTTTCTGTACAGCTGTCTGAGTAACCATTCACGTCACTGTGACATTTGTAAGTAGCAAGTGGGGTAACTGCACAGCATGACATCTGGTCATAACGTACAAAGATTTTCGTAGCATAATCCTTACCAAGTTTCCAAGGAAATTTAGTCTCTGACACACGTCAGGCTGTTAGTCCTCAAAGAACATACAGCATAAACAAAAGTCTGAATTTTAGTTACTGGTGTTGGTGGGGAGATAATAAGCATACACAGCACTAAACTGTCCACAAGATGACTTTCTTTATATCTGTCATTTTAATCATTAATATTTTAAACTTCAAAGAACAAGTGACTTTTCTAAAGTGCAATATTCTCTAGAAGACATAAAGATAGCTGTTTTACCATGTAGGTGTCTATACTGGGCTGATTTTATAGCAAAAATGTCTCCTTTCCAGTTGTACAGATTCTGAGAAGGTGAATAGTTTTGAAAAAAAAAAAGTTTTGAGCCCAAATATCAAAGAACTTAATAGAAAAACACAAGCCAATATGAAAAAACAATAAGAAGGCACTTTCCAGACTTTACCCTACTAGCAGGATTCTGGAGGAGAGTGACAGACTGAAACTGTGTTTGGTTTCGTTTTTTCTCCCCTGCATGACATGCCTCAAAGACGTCATGACTTAGGAAAAAACAATTAGTGAATAAGCCCACAATCTATATCAAAACCCCAGGTTGTGAGAGATCAAAGGAAGAAAAACTTTTAGTAGCAAGTATATTGCAATTTTTCAGACTGTATAACATGATTTTGTAATGACTTCAAGTAGTGATGTATATATTTTAATAGTAATTATGTACACTTCAATTGTTATAGGAAGAACTTGCCAGGCCTTCTTGTAAAAGCTGGATATTTTTGGTTTTGTTTTAGTCTTTTTAAATTGAAATTGTTTTTAAGTACTAAACAGTGCTGCCAGTTCTCACAGGTTTTACTTTTGTGGGGTGTGATGGGGAGAATGCTGTTGTTTCTTTACTTACTGCATCGTGAAAGTCTGAAGAAAGCAACAGTGAAAAATATCGACTACTCGTGTGAAATAGATGAAGTGCAAGTAGCATTTCAAATGCACACAGCTGCAGAAGAAAAACAGATTTCATTTTTTCCCTCAACTGTCACCTAGGTATTGCAATATGAAGTCTTATTTGTAATTAAGGGTAGTTAAAAATCAAACTTCTATATAGTTGTGGGGTTTTTTTAATTTGTAATGCATTTCCTTCTAAATTATTTTCTATATTCCCCATATGTTTAAAAAGTCAGTTGAAATATTTTATTATTTCTTTCTGCATTGTTTTATATTCTTTCTTTCTTTGCCAAGCACGTCTAAACCAGAATGAGTGTAGACAATTGTTTTTTTTAAATCAGTCTTTGTCATTATCACAATTTATGGTTATATCAAACAAAACATAACCTATCAATTCTGCTGACAAAAACAATTTACTTTGAAGTCAGTAGCTAACTGTTGGGACAAGGTTTAATAACAATTCCTCAGTGAACTGTGGAAATTAATCTGTAGTTCAGACTTTTTCTGCAGAGGTTTTGAGACAGATGCCTGTCTACCACTTTGGTTGACTTTTATGAGTACCTTGAGAAGGCATTTAGGAGGTGAAGCACATGACATCTAGCTCTAATAGGCAAATCAATAACTGTGCAGTGATGACTTTAAAGCGGAGCCTTGCTCCAGAGCAGGCCAAGGTGATGTCCACCCCTGCTCCCCTCTCCCTTCAAAATGCCCCTCGGGAGAACCGGCAGGGCCATGGGAATGGTCAGGTGGCTGCTGGTGGCTGGGCTGGGGGTATCAAATTTCTCCCTCTGAGTTAAAGTCTCCTTTAGGTGCTGCTTCATTTGGATGGCCTATAAGCAGTCTGGTTGAGTCTGAAGATTACTAGATATTAAAATTGTGGACAAAAAACTTGCCATCAATACAGCTTCCTGAAAGGAAGCATGGAAATGGCCTTCTGGGAAGCAATGATACTCTGACCCACATAAACCTTGGAAAGGATTTACCAATGTCCTCCTAACCAGGGAGGCAGGGAGCAGTATCTCTGAGGGACCACTGCCATGAAGCCAGCCTGCTAGGGAAAACCAGAGCTGGAGTTACCAAAAAGTCACTTTCTTCCTTATATCTGAGGGGCACGGATCACTGCTGGAAAAGGGAAAGAAAATTACTTAGTTTATTTTCTCAGGACTTTAAAGTTATATGAGATATCTACATTGAGGATAGACAGTGAAACGGGCTCCTCTCAGGGTGGTCATGAAGAGAAAAGGGTTTTTAGATCCCAGTGCCATGTGGCTTTCAAGAAGAAAATGTAACATAGAGCAGCTCTTGAAGCAGGCACAGCTTCTCGTCTGCAGGTAGCAAATGGTTGCAGGATGCACAACTGCAAAAACCATCATATTTTATCAGCTTGTGGCTACAGACAGATTTAGTGTGCCACTAGTTGCAGCCATAGAGTCCATACAGCACGTTACAAGGTCAAAAGCTTTCCTTGTGCTGTGAGATACTGAGAGAGAGGTCCCTGACCCTGCTTCATGGCTGGAGAAATCATACACAAGGGAGAGCTCAGACTGGAGCAAGGACCAGCCTGGATTTTCAGGAGAACTGGGACCAAGAGGTTTACAGGCAGGCTGATGGACATGGCTTGGCTTGTGCAAAGCAAGGGCTGCATGGTGCGCTGGGTGCAGAGGGGTAAACACCAGACAAAAGAGGAATGCTAAACTGAAGGGTTATACTGGATTGTACCACTCAGGAATGCATTCAGGCTGAAAATTAGAGGGTTCCTAATAGAACAACTTCATTATGTAACAGCCTTCAAATTAGGATAGTGCAAGATTAGAAGGAACTTGGTTTTTTTCCCCTAGAGCAGTGTTTGATGCATTTCTGAAGGAAGTTATATGATATAGTACCTATGGAGATACCAAATTTTGTTTGATGATGCAGAGGGACTTTTTTCTCCCTTTTGCTACCTAACTAGAAATTACTGATAACCTGGATTGAGTTTGGGGGGTGGGAAGGTTCCTCACCCTCTCTCATAAACACAGTTTTTAAACTCACCATTTGATAGATGTATATATATTTTTTTTCCGTCCATCAAAAACGGATCGCTTTTTAACATTTATATCTCTTGATTCAGTTGAGCAGAGTAAGTCTTACCATCCTGGTTTCAGGTATATGGCATTTCCTGAACGGGAGGAAACTCTTTGCAGGGAGTGTTTTGGGGTGCTGGAACACAACAGTCAGGATTTATCTCTTTTCTCTGGCCAACTCCCATTCTCTCAGGAAAACACCATTCAACAAGTGGCAAGAGGTTTGGGCCCTCTAAATGACACCTTTCTGTAACTGGTGCATTGCAGGCTCTCCTGGTCCAGGTGAAGCCACCACAGGTTGGTGTTCACCTCAGCAGGGCTGTAGGTAACACCGGACGTGCTGCTCTGTTGTGGAGCAGTGACAAGGTGACAGAGGGACTGGAAAGCAAAGTGATGCTGTGCCAGAAGAAAAGCATTCCAGGGGTAGCCTGCCTGAAACAATAATATTCTAATATATATTTTTATATATTTAAATATTTATATGCTGTATCAATAATGCATTATTGATAAAATATAAACCATCAAACTGTAGATAGATATAGATATAGATGATATAGATATAGATAAAAATAGCTGATATACAAGCTTACTTTACTATGCATCTTACCCAGCTTCCTCACAGAGTTCCTGGCAGGATAGAGAGTCCCATGGTTTTGTCTTCTTACATTGAAAGCAAGTCTCTTTCCCAGAACAGGGCTGCTAGATTAACATCATGCAAGTCCTTTGTCATCTTGATCCTCTTAAATGAGGTAAAACCTTCTGTTCTGTCTCCATGGGGAAGAGATGGGCACTAGCTGCCTGCTTGTAGATGCTGGAGGAAACATTTCTTATCTCACCCATAGAGACAAAAATGTTATCACCAGCCATTTTGTAAAGACGTACAAACACATGTGAAAGGTGTTCTGTTTTCTTTTTAATACTATATTTATATAATGGCTGCAACATGTCTGTCACATCGCTAATGCCAGATCTTACCACTGCCCATTTATAACTTCATATAAACAAGCCATGTGTCCAGGATTCCTACTGCAAATGAAGGGCTTTTATCAGCATCACAGAGGAGTTCTGAGGATTAATTACTTACCATAGCTACATTGCTGTGAAGATGTAAGCATTGGCAGGGGCCGTCTGCAGCTGGAAAAAGCAGACAGCACTGCAGCACGATGAACAAGTGACCTACAGTTGTTCCAGCTCCACTGCCTCCAACAAGGCACATAGGAAGGTGGGGAATCTTCAGGCTACTGAATTAAGTAGAAGTAGTTTGGCAGAACTATGGTGTTGCATGTTTTGGTGTGTTTGTTGTTTTATGGGTTTGTTTGGCTTGGTTGAGTTTGGGTTTGTTGGTTGGTTGCGTTTTTTTTGGTTTTGTTTGTTTGGTTTGGTGTTTTGTTTGTTTTTTTCTTCTTCTCCCCAAAGGTGAAATCTGTGAAGAAAATTGCTTAAGGTACAGGTGTTAGCAGTCTGGCTAGCACACGGAACTGTTTGGGATCACTCTGATATAAAATGGCAGTTTTTAAACTAGTCTGATTAGAAATATATAATCAAAGGTAAATAAGCTTGGAGGAGCCATTCATTTTGAAAGCAGAAAAGCTTTATATATTACATACTACTATACTATAGTACCATGTAATAGTATACTATAATAGGGGTAGGAAGTGGATGAGGTGTTCTGTAGACAATCGGCATTAGTATGTATCCTGTAGGTCATTGGAGCCAGCAGTCCATCAGAAAACCCCGGGAAGAGCCTATGATGCTCTACGTGACTGTCCAAAGTGATAAGACCTAAACAGAAGCTTGTATGGAGTTCAGCTGCAGGAGGTCTGGCTAGGCTTAAGCAGGGGCAGTTGTATGCTGGGAGAGGTTTTAACTTATTTCAAGATGAAAATACAGTGTTACATCAAGTTAAGGTTATTTTTTAAATAAGCTGAAAATTAGATGTGCCAAATTATATCTTAAGTCTTCTGAAGTAGCAACATCCCTGTATACAAAAGGGTGTTTATGGTGCTGGCAACACATTTGTCCACACCATGTATGTTACTTCTGTAAAGAGCGTAATGAAAGAAGCTTCATAATAAATGCATAGAACACATGGGTTATGTACAGTTTTGTACTTGCTCCATCAGTATAGCAAGCAAATGTTTAATGTGATTAGGAGGTGGTACAGAGGAAACCATGCTTGTCATCATATGCAGATAACTGGAAACAAGTCCAAGCAAGTGATGCATCTCCACTCTTCCTTGAAAATTAAGCAAGACCATGCACACTGAATGCAACAGCCAGTGTGTTTCAAGGGTAAAATAAGTACCTTTCAATCTGGTTTGGCATTTAAAATAAAAGTCCTGGGTATTTTTTATACATGACCTGAAGGATTGGTAAAAGATTTTTACCAATATGTGCTCTGTCAAGACTTAAGGAACACTGTTAACGTATTTTTCAGAACAAAGACAGAAAAATGTATTGGTCATAGAACTAGGTGTTTCCACCCATTTTTTTACTTTCTATTAGGTAATTTAAAAAATTACAATTTATTAGTATGGCAGATTGATTGTTAGAAAAAAAAAAATGCCTAAAAATTGTTCATACACCATGTATAAGAACCAGGAGTATATTCTAAGAGGATGATGAACTATCAGGGGAGTGTAGCTGTCAAACATATGTCAGTAATTAGCATCTCATTAGGCACCTTGCACTCTACTGTCTCACCAATACTATAAAAGTGCAACAATTTTTGATGGCAAATTCTATCCTACTGGCGAGCTATTCTCATAAAAAGACAACGCATTATCCTGGTGTTAGTACTTAGATGTTCTGTTATTTGTAGAACTATTGTAGAGCTTTTAATAAAAATTAAACCGGCCAGAAATATTTAAGCTTTAATTACTTTTACACATACTGTGTGTCTCATATTAGATATGTGATTTACATGCCACACCTCTGTTATACATGAAATCTAACATGAAACAAATGTAGCAGACACCTCAATTTCTTACTTTAATAGTGCTCCCCACAACAATATAGCCATGTAAATGCAGCTCCATTTCCAAAAAATACACTGGTGTTCTACAGTAGAAAAGAATGTATAAAACCAACACTAGCTAGAATACTACAGGACACTTTATTTGTCAGCTTGGAATTAGTTATTAATGACAACATGTTATACAGTATTTCTAGAAAAGTTTTCCAAAAATTGTAGCTACAATTTCAATTAAGAAACTTAATATTTGAATGTTAAACTCAACAACATAACAGCTTCACCTGTTAGAAACTATTTGGTGATCCAAAGCAAAGTCTTAAAAATAAAAAAACCTTAATATGACAGCACCTCCAACAAGTGCATCACAATATACTTTAATATAAAATTCAAAATATCTGACCTTGTATTTCAGATGTAACGCAGTGTAGATTTAGGGATCATCACAAATTGGAAAGTAAACATACTAATGGTAAAAGTTCTAAGTGATTCAATGGAATCATTAAGTTTATATACTTTAAATATAAAGAATACATTTGCACTGTGTCCATATTGGTTGATCCCAACGATCAAAGGCATTTGCTTGAAGGCAGAGATGGGTAAGCATGATTTGTCACATTTAAATAAAAAAAACCCCAAAATTAAAAAATCCAGTTTTAACACAGTTTAAGCTACCTAACATACAAGCTACCAGACCTATCCACAAAAATAATTTGGGGGGGTACTACTATTACATTTGTTAGCTTCAGTCCAGCCTTTTAAAAATCCACAGATAAAACCCATTTAGAAAGATCCAAGTATTCTTCATGCTTTTGCAACCTAGAAATTACTATATGCCTGAAACTGGAGCTCTAATTTAGAGCATGGCCCAGAAAGAAAGGCAGAAAGAAAAAGAAAGCCTTGTAATTCTGCAGTTGCTTAATATCCGAACAACCGTTGTTCTCTATATTTTTCAAATCAAGTCTAAAAACTATTTTCCCCTAAAAAAGCAACCTATTATGCTAGCAGTTTCTGCATATTTACAAATAATCCCCCCAAAACAGAGGATGATGGGAAAAATTCTGATACATTAAGAAAACTATATATAACATTGCATTAATAGTTAATGCAATTTACAATAATTTCACTGTATTTTACCAACAGAATATGTCACTTTAGATCAATGTCTTCATTAATTAAGACTGCTTCATAGTTGAAATTAAACCATTTAAACTGAAGGTAACATGCATCACCTCAGTTTAATAATCCAGTATATTACAAAAAAAACAAACAATGCAAAGAGCATCATGTAGCATAATAACTTTGTCTGGCTTCCTCTGGATAGTGTTCTCAGGCGGCCCATGGTTGCACCTAGAAGTCCACCCGCAGAGTCAAAATCATTATCCTACATTTAAAAACAAACAAAACAACAAAAAGCATGTTATACTGGGAGGTAAAAAAATAAAATAATAATTTAAAAAAAGACTACTCCTAAAGCTTGCTAAATGCAGTTTTTCCTGTTTTTTCAAATTTTCCAAAACTAAAATTATGTCAGAGGCAGTTTCTGAAAAATTAACCAGGAAAACTCTGGCCAATTTATCCAGATCAATGCAAGCAAGAAAGGTATTTCTGACTTCCTTATTTTTTGCTTTCCTCCTCTATTCTTAAATATAATTAACTATAGAACTGCCTTTTTAACAATACTTTACAATTGCTAATTGAAAATAAATAGCCATATCTTAAGTGGAAAGATCTTGGCTGTGCCTTCGAAGTAATGCATCTGCACATCTTTTTGTGCAGAAATATTGCTGCTGAATTAGTCCGTCAACATTTTAATACAAATGTTCATACTAAATTAAGGAATGCTTTACATTAAATATGGGGTGGGATTAAAGGTTTAGTAAAGTTAGTGACTAAACACTTACCATTTCTGATAACATTTTATTTTGGTTTTTAACTTCTGTTCCAATTTCAATGGAAAGCTATTAAAACAAACAAGAAGCATTAAATGAGTAATCAGTTATACACAGATAAGAGAAACCAGTCTAAAATATTTGATGTGACTAGCATTTCCCCAGGTAAAACGAGAAGACAGTACCTGGTATTTTCAATAAACAACATGCACAATATTCTGTCAATAAGCCTCAGGAAAGTAAATATTTGTCATTTGACTAGATGAGTCTAGAGAGACATAGAAGATACTCAGTGCTCCTCCTCCCCTTTTCTCCTTCAACAGAGTACTCCTTATTAAAATTATTGCACGGACTTTCAAAAATTCAAGATCTAGTCAAGCCTAAGTAGCAATTACTCATTTCCTGGAACAATTGTTAAAACTACTGGCACACAGCACAGAGGACCACAAGCACTCTTTTTGACTCAGTGTTGCTGGAGTTGACACCTGTAACCTGGTAAAGCATCTCTTTTGACAAGCTGCTTCTACGCTATAAAGGGGAATTTCTTTTCTGAAATTGTGTATTCCTTCTCTGCTTTGCGTCATGGAACAGCAAGGGCACAGCAGGACAAGGAGGCACATCGAGTTATTCAAGTGACAGTCCGTCCAGAGGTAGTAACCAGGGTCAGCAACAGCCTGGTGATCACCCAGCACATCCACAGCTGCGAGACAAGTGCAAAGTCAAGCCACAAAGTCAAGTCTACAAGTGAGGGTCGGAACTAGGGAGGTATAAGGCCAGGCACAGACACAGCTGCAACACCGCAAAGGTGGGGGCCAGCCAGGAAAGCCTTGGCTTAAAAGCAGCTCCCAAGTAAAACAAGGAGAACCAACACTAAGGGTTCTTGGCAGCTCTTCCTCTGTCACAGCTCTTACCAGCACGTGGCCCTTGAGCAACCAGCCCAGCTCTGGGAACGGAGGGAAATGTGCTCCAGGCCTCCATGCTTTGGATTAGCCAAAACCCATGTTTTTTGTGGCATAACCTCAAATCCCATGATTTCTTACTGTTGCATTTTTCTGCAATCTATAATTAAGTCAAGAGTGAAACTGACTGTACATGAGGCTTCTCATTACATTGCAGTAGAAGATGCAACTGCAGAAAGAACACACATGCTACTGCACGGGGCACTACCAACTGCACTGTCGACATATGCCGATTTGGAAATATAACAGAGAAGGAGACAAGAAATGAAATTCTAGAACAAAGGTCAAAGTTCTTCTTTTTGCCCCCTTAACTTACCCTAAATTATTACTCTAAACCTAAGGATTTTGTTTCTATTTTAGACTAAACAAATTACTTTTAAGCAAAAGTATTAGCAACAGAAATTTGAATGAGTTTAGGCCTAAGAATTCATTGGCTTGTACTACATACATAGAAATACCATCTATTGCTAAGAATGTATTTTAAAAAAATCTTTAGTTGTTCAGAAAAAAAAAAAACACACACCACAGAGTTCTCTTTCAGTTAGACTTGCTTGAAAGAAGTCCTCAATCTCCAGAAGGAATCAGAATCATTAAAACAAAAAACTTCTCTTTCACAGGATATTGGCATATTATTTCTAACAGTTGTTTCTACAATACAGTTTTATCAGCAGATACAGCAGAAGCTGATGGGCCATAATGATAACACCAAAAAGTAGTCCATTTTCTTAAATGAAACAGACAGTTTACTGACCTAAATTCTAAGTTTCTAGTTTCTGCAGACAGCAATTCATTCTGTAGGACAGCGAGGTAACACCATAGCTCTCCTCAAATTAATTAGATTTTTTAAGGTAAAGGTGTCCTTTTTTGCTAAAGGAAGAATCAGTATACAAATGACTCACTGCGTATTTTGGCAGACAATAATTCTTTCTTGTATTAAATTTGTGTTTTAAACTATGTCTACTGCTTCACTGGTGCATATAATTTAATTCAATAAATGTGACGATACCACTGTAATTAAATACTTACTGATTTAATGGCACTGACTTTTGTACGCAGACTTTCTGTCAACCTGTCATTTTCTTCTTCATAAACACTGTATCCACTATTGGTATAGCCATGGTTCCCAGCAGGTGTTCCATCGCCTATAAATACAACAGCCAGGAGTTAAGACAGAAAACACCATTGGAGCAAGTGCTCTTCACATGCACAAAAGCTCTCTTTTCATTTAAAATGCATTTCCTTAGCGTCACCCTTGGCAGTCAAGAAGAGGTGCTGCATGTTTCTGAGACAGAGATTCAACCTTATTGAAACACGTAAGTGTTTCAATATGCAAATCAAAAAAGGAAAACTGGGGAATGGCTGTAGTTTAATACTACAAAATTCTTCCCCAGCATGCATTTTCAGATTACCTCTATGGAAGTCAACCTAGCCATTACATGGAGATGTGAAGAAAGACTTGAGACCACTACATAGAGCAGTAAACCTAACTGAAAATAGGAAAGTTGAGATAATTCTCTAATACAGGAGAGACTGCCCACATTTAAAGGAGAGACCATACTCTGATCCTTACTTGTTT
This sequence comes from Streptopelia decaocto, assembly GCF_964273445.1. NCBI lineage: Eukaryota > Metazoa > Chordata > Aves > Columbiformes > Columbidae > Streptopelia > Streptopelia decaocto. The sequence goes on along the minus strand of NC_138655.1, from coordinate 138,093,816 downwards.
CTCTACAAACAAGAACTCAGACCAGAAGCCAGGCCTCTGAGCAGAACACTGCCACTTCTGTCACCATTCTGCAATTCTGTTCCACTCCTGCCTTTGCTTTTTGAGTGACAGAGCTTCAGTACTGTTAGCAGACAAATGATGCAGCAGAGTACGCAGGGCAGAAGGGAATTAAAGCTCCACAGCTCCACACATTTGCTTCCTCCAACCTCTAATAAAGATCCCCTACTGGTCAGCAGCATGGGCACAGGAGAATTAAAGCCATGTCCTGTCTAGACAAAATCAGTCTTAGGCCTCAAATATAAGATTTGAAACCAAAGAATAGAGATCAAGACTGAGAAAGGCAACCAGAAAAGAACTATTATAAGCTTATGATAAAGATCCTACTAGTTTAAGTCAACTAGAAATTTAGCTATAACATTAACCTATATTTATGTGCTCATCAGAATGCCACATTAAAATTATCTGAAAGCCTTTGCTTAATTCCTCTTCAATGCACTTGAAAGATTTTTGTGTTGGGGTGCCTTTTTTCTTCTTGAGGAAAAGGGAAAAAAATGAGACACCAACCACATTCGCAGATAAAGCTCCACCTCAGTTTTACTGTGTGCCTGGCATACATAATACTAATATTTTAAAATATAATTACAATGCTATTTTGATAATAGATGTAATTTTATATTAAACCATAAAGCTGTTATTTAAGTAATGACAATTCTTTAGTTTGTACTTGTAAATTGCTTTAACGTTATTCTATAAACTAAGCTAACAGCTAATTCTCAACAAGACTGGGTGAACTGTATGTTTCCATTTCATCACGAGAGCCAAGAAGTCCCCCCCCCCAGGCCAAAATACAAACAGTGACTATAGAAAATTGATTAAAATTACATCATTTAGAGAGGAAGGGTCGTCCCCTTTGTCTTGTTTTACAAATATATCTAACTACAGTACTTCCGACCAAGGGACACACAATTATGAATGTATTTAAAGTTAATATACCATATAGCTTCAGGCCAAAATACCATAACTACTATTATTATTACACAGACTGTGTCATAACAACTGCCACAAACCTTTAAATAGGCACAGACACTTCTATACATGTTATAGAAAGCACTTCTGTAGAAGCCTGGCTACTGCTTTTTACAGGATGGACAATAACTTCAGCATGGCAGATATATGGGCTGCCTTGCAATACTGTTCATGGACAGGATACGTAATATAGACATGACCATAACATAATCACTGGTTAAAAAAGAGGTACCAGGTAGCAGGTGATAATGACATAAATGCTGGTACCTAACTTCTATTTACAGCCTACTAAATAAAAACGAATTCCGGACTGACAGTAGAAATGCCAAGGAAAAGCAGCACGTTGTACTGCAGCTGACAGCAGTCATAACAGACATTTAAGTCTTCCATTTGGCCTTCTAGCAGATTTCTTAAGAAGTAGTTTCAGGATGTTTCTCAAGGCATTGTCTTCCTGAGACATGCTAAAAACCCACATGCTCTTTCCCCTGCACTCCTTCCATAACCATCCATCCCTTCACTTTTTCAGAAATAGCATAATGAACAGGATGGCCTTCAGTCTAACAATTCTCAGTTCATATCCAAGAGCAAGTTGATAGTGTGGCACAGAAAAGGATTAAAGAAGTAAGCATTATCAAATGCCCACATTTTCATGATAAACATCCCAACACCTTTCGTCATCTAGGAAAAAGAAATTCCAAGACTTAATTTTCTTGTGAAAGTCCTATTACACAATACAAACCAAAATTGTAGAAGTAAATCTTGAGTAGTGTTACAGACACATCTAGTTTAGACATATGGCATTTATCAGCCCCTGAATATTCATTTTCAAGGAAAAAAAAAAAAATCAAGAACTCAGTCATAAACTTCTAAGGTGTAAACATTACCTAAGCTTTAGAGTGAGATCACTGCACCTACATGATTCTAGAATCCAACATGGAAGTTCAAAGTTTCTTTATAGTCATCAGTGTGGCTGTCAGTTGAAACGTGAGGCCTAAACTCAAAACACCGAGCAGGAAAACACATGCACACACACACACAAGCGCGTTTGAAAAGGACTTGACTGAAGTGTGATAAATCTGTCCATCCACAGACGCAGGACTCAAACTAGCACTGCATTCGAACCATTCACGAATACAATTAAATACAAACCCCAGTGCTGCTCCGTAAATCCAGCTGAGATAAAGACAGGAGAGACGGAAGCACAGGTGACGGACACGACACTTTCCCCGGCCAAAGCCCCCGAGCTCTGCCGCAAGCCCACAGCCCCCCTTCCCGCACCGACCCTCCCGAAGCACCCCGGGGGCCGGGCCGGGGCCTGCCCTTCCCAGCCGGCTCGGGCAGCGGTTGCCGCAGGCCCGGGCACAGCGCGGCCCAGCCCACAGCACAGGCTGCCCCGGCCCGGCCCGCCGAGCCTCTCACCCCTTCTCCCCCTTCGTTTAACCCCCAGCAACAGGGAGGCCACGCAGCCACTGCCCGCGCCCGACGCCCCGCCAGGCCGGGCCGGGCGGCTGCAGGCCGCGCCGCCGAGAACCGCCGCGCTTACCCAGCCCCGCGCGCCGCATGGCTGCGCCCGGAGCTGCCGAGGGAGGAGGAGAAGGGCGGCAGCGGCTCCCGGGCCCACGGCGCCTGAGGCACGCTCGGCTCTGCGGGGCTGCCGCGGCCCAGCTCCGGCTCGGCCGCCCGGCTCAGGCACCGGCCAGCGCCACGACAGCGCTGCGGGCTCCGCGGGGCGGGGCCGCGCGGGGGCTGGCGGGGGTTGTAGTGCCGCGCCGGGCGGAGGAGCGGCCTGGCCTAGGCCTGGCGGGGCCCAGCGGCGGGGTCTTGCGTGGCGGGCGAGCGGGAGAGCGAGCTGAGGACGGGCCAGGCTCCTACAGCCTCGTGGGGCACAGTTACCGCAGGCTGGAGCGCGGTGTCTGCAGGGGATCCCCGCAGCGCCCGAAGCAGCGTGGCGTCTGTCGGGGGACAGTGTGACAGACCATTCGACCCACGTGTGACCAACGGGCCCTGAAAATGGCGTGCTTTACTAGAAGTGCACATTTCAGGGGCTGGACTGTGAGACAGTGGTTTCGGGGCAGACGAAGGTGGCAGGAGCATCATGTGAGAGCCCAACTACTGGCTGGGCAGCCTCTGCCCTCCATGGTCACCTCCCTGCGGCTTCAGGAGAAGGGCAAATTCTATTAACCAGTCCTGAATTTACTTAATACATTACCTACTTCAGCTTGCATTAAACTTTTAAGAATTGGTCCTGAAAGGCAAAAAAAAAAAATCTTTGCTTTCATTTCAGAGGGCCATAACAGACAGTCAAAAAATTAAATTCAGTGCTGAGTGGAGCTTTACCACCTTTTTTTCACACTATTTAGCAGTAACAGGCAAGCTACTGCAGCATACAGCAACTTGAACTGGAAATCCACAGATTTCATTATTGTTGAATCTTTGGTTCTCTAAAAGATTTAAATTTAATTTGTAAAAATAATTTTTTCTTCATTCTTTAACATCTTGTAATGCTTTATCAGAAGTGGGTTTTACCTGCTTGTGTTAAAAGATGTGACTCATCTTGTATACCAGTGGATTGTATTTATTTCCCGGGATGATACCAGAATGATTTATCAGTACTCCAGCATAAAGCAAAACATGTTACGGAGCCCATTCAGAGTTTGCTACTTCAAGTGCATCATTCACTGGAGTAAAGATGGGTTTTTCCAGTCACAAGAAGCTACCATACCACTGATTTATATGGGGTGTGTGTTCTGGTAGGACCTAAGACACTGAATATTCAACCAAGACCTACTTGTGTTGTACAAGCTATATAAACTCAGACTAAAGCTTCTGCTTCAGTTAGCTTGCAGTGTAACAGGAGCCTTCATCTGGGCAGGTAAAGTTGTAGAAGGAAGAATGAAATGACGCTCGTCAGTGAGAATGCCTGTGCCCTTCAGCTGACACCCTGCGTAGCTCCTGTAAGACAGCCCATGTATCTTTTGCAGAGCATAAAAAAGACAATTGCAGCATTGAGAAGCTGTTGTTCATTTATTTACTCCTCAGCCACATCTGAATGCCCACATCTCAAACAACATTATAAAGAGTAAAATGAATGTAATGTAGAAATTTGCCCTATATTTTATTTAATGTTTGATAATTTAAGCAGTTTACCGAGAATTTTAACTAAGGCATTAGTTGCACATACTAAACGGAAGAGAAAACCAACTTCAAAACTGTCACCCCTACTGTTCAGTGAGGCAAATCTCCATGGGATTTTGTCTGGAAGTGAAAAATTCTTGCAGGACTTTGCAATCTGCCATCAGTGGTGATTTGCGACTTACTTTACATAAATTCAGGGAAATAAATCAGTTGTTTCAAGAAAAAGAAAGCTGCTATCACCGATTAAAGATGTTGTTCCTGCTAAAACTGCCTGAAGCTCACAGATGGGCCCATTTCTTAAACTTGTCAGGACAAAGGTCTCTTGCTTAAAACTGCAAAATTGAGATGTTGTCGTATAAAATTTGTAGAAAACGAACAGATTCTGAGAAAACCTTGTTTATGAGTGCTGCAGGTTTGAACTAGGGCCCTGTTAGGAGCAGTATCCCTTTCAAACACGATTGCTGAAGTGGGGTTAGTGTGACAGTCTTTGCAGCAACTAAATTCAGAACCACAGAGTGCAATCGTGGCTCTAGGAGGCACTAGGAAAATACCCTTTCGTAACAGCTAGGCTGAACCTCGCATTGTTATGTATCATTCACATTTTTTTCTTCATACGCCGTCCAAGAAAATGATTACATTTGGTAGCATTTCTATATGAAAATATTTTTCTTTACAATATTTGCATATTCTGCGTCAGCCCTCTTCCCTCCACCGACTCTTTTCTTCTTCTCTTTTTTTAATAAATATGGATTTATACCTAACTAGGTAAAAACAAACAAACAAACAAACTCCCAACTAGGATTGTAGTTATAGTTCATTACTAAGCAGCTCATTTTTCATTCTTACTTAAATTTTCTGTAAAATAAAGTCCCAATTAGCAACATGTAAGTTGATTGCAACTCATAGTGTTTATGTCTATAACCTACGTATGATGTTTTGAAATAACATATTGCGTATATGTGCAATTTGTAAATAACACATTTAATTCTTCACCGTATCTCGCAGCAAAGCATGGGAATGATACTGCCGTGATTAATGCTTCAAATCTATTTTTATCATATTGAGTTTATATTTTTTCATATGCTAAAAGTGCCTCATAGAAAAGTAAATTTTATAGTTCTCCTGATATTACAGTAATGAGATCGTGATTCCATTTCGCAACACAGGCTGGACACAGAGGTCAGTTGGGTATCGTTAATATTCACCTTGTTTATGTTATATTTCCATTGATGGGGTTTATCCATATTAATCATTTCACAGAATGAATGTGTGAAATAAAACCCATTTTTATGTTGGCGTGGTTTATTGTGCTCCTGTGGGCTTTGTGGCCAGTTCCCTGGCAGCTCTCCCACTGCTTTGCAAACCAGCTGTGCAGGGTCAGCAGGTGTGGCTGCAGCTGTTCCTGAGCATCTGCAGTTCTTCCTGCCAGGAAGCCTAAATGACTAGTCAGCAAGTGGTTTCAATGACTGGCTCGACAGTGTTTTGTTTGCCAGTGACAACATATAGGAAGAAGATGCACATTAAAAAAAAAAAAAAGTATGCAGTCTGCAAGTTTATCTGTCTTGACTATGTTTTTATAATCTTTTTAGCCCAGGTGTGTCATTATCAGACACTCTGCTTAGTCAGTGTGTAGTCTCCTTTCCCCAAAATATTATTGAACAATTACTACTTTTTTTTTTTCTTAAAAAAAGACATGTACCACATGTCCTACCAACTGTCCTGCCACTGCTACCATTTTTTGGTTCTCTTTACTGTCTCCAATTAAATGAGATGAATACTTTTACAGAGCAAACAGCTCATGTATTTTATTAGTAGATTGCTCCATGACTCTATCACAAAAGCAATAAAAAATTTAAAAATCCAAGGAAGATGTCTGAAAAGGTCCTGTATAAACAAGCTTCCAATAGACAACTGAAGGCCTGGGAATCTTATTAACATAATAATAATAATGGCATTATTATCATTTAATTAATAAATAAGTAACCAGAATGTCAGTGTTCTTACATGTTTGATAAACAGGTTTTCACAGTCATCATTAATAACTTCCTACTTTCAACAATTATAGGCTGTGAAAACAATCTAACAAGTCACAGGCATCATTAGAGAGTTGAAAAGCTGATATTGCGTGATATTATGTTAATATCAAATATTTCAATCACTGTTTTGTTAAGTGGTAAGCTTCAATTAGTAAGAAAAATGTTTGCTATTTCAAGCTTGATCCATTGTGCAATTAAGTAACAGCTGACAAGACATTTCTAAATAAAGCTATTACATTAACCACATAGAAGCAGAGCTAGATCACAGAATATTTATAATTAGGATCTGGTGTCTTCAAAGGAGTAATGTCAGCACCTTTCATCAGTATCCTTGTCACTTAATATCCTGGTTTATTCTAATGCTATTTAGCAAATGAGTGTCCTCAAAATGCTTGTTAAAACAGACTTGGTCAAATCACTCAGGTGTTTCCTCCCATACTCTGAAAGCTGACAAAACTGACACTGGATTTAGGACATCACCAACCTTATCTTCCTGGCTGTGTTCTCCAAACACCACCATCATGAAAAACAGAAGATGCCATGTAAAACCCGTCCTTCCGTAAGACTTGAAATGGTTGAAGGGGCTGATCACAGCTGCCTCTCCTTTCTACCTGGACTGCCAAGCAAAGAATTAATCATGCAAGTCACAAGCAGAAGTGTGTGTGAAGTTGTTATTCAGGTTCTTTAATTATGAGAATGTATGCAAATCACTGCAAGTACCGACAAACCTCTCAGTTTCATCCATGGCAGTGATTCAAAACTTCATTAAATGCTACCAAAGAGAACCATGGTCGTTTCTGGTCTTAATGCAGTTCCATCATACACGGCAACTTCTTTCTGGGATTTGGTTTGGAGTCACCTCATCTCATTGTGTTTTCAAACTACATACTTTTTTTTTTAAGGACATTCTTTTAATAAAACTCTTGATGATTATCTGCCAAAATAGCCTTTTATTGGTTTTAGAAGATGCAAAGAAGATACCTAGACAAGATTCTGGGAACTCCTGTTATCTTTGATAAAACTGTGTTGCTGGGAATCAGGAGAGCTTCCGTGAACATATGCAATTGTACTTATCCCTGCCTGGTCATCCTAGGCCTTTCTATACACCGGTTCAAAGGATCATTAACGTTTTGTATCTGTAAAAAATTCCCATCCAACAGCTTTGCACGTGTATATGATTGCAGGATGAAAAATCATCTAAACTCATAAGATTTTACAACCCACTAAATATGCTCAGACCAAAATATACAGTGTGTATTTATATACAGTTGTGGCTGTAATGCATTCTATGTTATTTTCTTGTTCTTGATTTCAGTATCCTCTCAGTTTTTCTAGACATAGTAAAAGGTTATTCTGAGGGAGGCCTCAGGGCTGCTCAGGCACACATCAGCAGCAAAGGACCAGCTGAGGGGAGGAGAAGCTTTGTGTATGGTTGCATCAGCAGAAAGTATCTAGTAAGTGAAGAAGATATTTAAAGTAAGAAAATGCAGTCTTTTTCACATTTATAACACATTGGGTTTTTTTGATTAACAGTGAAGACATCTTTCTCCTCACTTTGATATAAGCTAGGTGTGGGAATTATTGAGCTTTATGGATAATACCATTTAAATATAATTATTATTTACTTAAATGTGGTTCCTAGATACTGCGATTCTGCTTATTCTATCTTTTAGTTACTTTTTAGTAGCATAAGCCACTCCATCTCTTGTTTGATTCTGCTGGGAACACACCCAGAAATCTCTACTGTATTTTTATAGATTTCTTGTCAGTGCTGTTAAATTACATCAAAATAGAGAAGGAAGGCTATGGATACAACTGCTGTTCTCCCTCCTAAATCTCATTACATAGGACTAGAATAAAAATTTACTGAAGTCATGGAGAATTTTTGTATTGACTTTGGATCAGGCTATAACCAGCTCCGCTGGTTCTTTGTCTTCCACGTAGTGTATGCTGTGTTATCTATGAATAATTCCAGTTATGATTTCTTTCTCTAATATTAAGGTACCGTTTCTGATGTCAGATTTGACTGGGTAATAATATCAGATGAATGAGTGATAAGAATTCAGAGCCATTGCCACAGCCTGAGCATTAATAACTGTAATGTCTGAAGAGGAGGACTAATATATTTAAAATAAAAAGCGGAAGTCAAAGTAATTTTTCATTTCAGTAAAACAAATGCATGGGATGAATGGAGCATGCAGTTCCAATGCTTTATAAGATGCAATTTAACAGTAATTTGATGATTTGCGTTCTGTTTATTTTGACCTTTCAGAAATATGGGAAGGTTTTCATCAGTAAAAAAAAAAAAAGAGAGAATTCAATAAAAACAGAGACTTTAAGCACAGTGAATTTCAGTGAGGGGGGAGCTATTTTGCAGACCTAGATCCAGGCAGAGCATTTTCCTACAGCACATTTCTCAAGACAAATGAGGCACACATCATCCTTGCTTCCTTGTCCAGCAAGGTAAAACTGAGGATGTAAATCAAGATTTCTGAGTGCCGGAGGTAGCTTTGTGCTAGCTTTGTGCTTCGCCACTGGAGAGTTACTTTAAAAAAAAGATAAATAAACCCAACATGTACTTCTTTAATTCTCTTGATTTTTCTTATGTCAACAAATCATGCACAAAACAATTTGTTTGATGACTAATTAGAGAAGCTAATGCCTAAACATAAATCTGCAAAAGCTCTTGCAAGTCCCTTGTTTTCCAGAAAGACTATTACAAATAAATTACCCATTCAAAGCACCTTCATAAAGATCCTTTTCTTAGGCTGTTGCATGGACTACAGGAGTAGGGCTAATTACCTGTACCGGATGGAGCATGGTGCTAATGGGACTATGTGGCTTTGTGTACTGTGTTGGCTCATTCAGAGTTTACTTGTATATTTCTGTTTGGCACTACATTATTCCACAAGAGTATGTATTTAATTTCTGTATTCATATTGTTTGCCAGTTGCAGTGTAGCAACAGGGAAGAAAGTAACATTGTTCTCCATAAAGATGCATCAACACGCTTCTAAGAAAAAGCCCTTTTAAGCTGGTGAAAATTTGAGCACCTTACCTAGCTTTTAATGAAGTCAGTAACAAAATTTCATTAATTTTTATGGCATAGGATCAAAGACTGAAGTGATTATAGTGTGGAAAGGATCATTAATTACAGTGTAGAAATGATCATTATTTTTCAGAATTAAAAGTCGTAGATACTTTTCATGGTTTTCTCTAAATATAGATAAAAGCAAACTTAGACTACGTTTTATGGTATACTATGAAGATTTCAGCTCCCACAGTGTGTTCACTGACAGAAGTAATCTTTGCTTAAAAGTAATATGAAAAGTTATCGTCACTTGTACAGTCAAAATGGGCATGGTATATGGGTTAGAATTAAGTTACAGTCTACACATTTATGCCACTGCATACCAACATCCACTCTATGGGTACAGCCATATTTGTAAACCCATAATTGGACAATAACCAGAATCATCTATCCCTTTAGGGATCATGTTAGGCAAATGGTCTGGAGAGCTGCCTACATGATAAAAAGGTTTCTACCCCATCTTACCACAGTTCAAGTCCACCAAGTTCAAGTCCATCCTGTTGTGGGTATCTTGATGTCCACCAGCCCATGTCCAGTGGTGGGTTGCTCCTTGGTTCAGGGTCCACCAGCCTCTGTTGTGGGTTGGATTATTCTGGTTTACAGCTCAAAGTCCGCCAGACTGCTCTTCCATCTTTTATCTCTGAGTGCTGGCCTTTGTCTGTTGGAACTCTATGCCCTGCTGTTTGATTTGTGACAAATTAACCAGCTATCTTATCCAGCTTATTTTCCATTCCTTTTATACTTTGCTGAGGAGGCCTTGTTCAGCTTATCCATTCTAGAAATACTGTTTTGAGACCCTGCTGCTCAGATGGCCGCCAGCCCCTTGAATAATTGCTATCGTCAGTTCTACACAGTCAAGTAAAGACATGTTGGTATTTTTGAGTCCTTATACCCAGGAAATCCAGTGGTTCAACTGAACACTCTTATCCAAATCTCTTTCCTGAGGTCCCGAATGAGGGGAAAGGGTCAGGTTGATGGGTCGGGTAACTTTCCCCAGAAGGGTGCAGGAAGGATGGAGAGGACATTATACACAAGCAGACTCTACTCAGAGTGATGCTTCTGAGCTGAATCCATATGCTACATGATAATTCTAATGTTGGAAAGTTGGAAACTCATAAAGTTAAAATGCAAATGTTAGTTTACTACAGGAATGCTGAGTGTCTATATACCCCACAGATGTGAAGGAAAATATAGACATTCAGCATATCTGAATTTCATACTCATAAATCTTCATTTTTAAAGATAATTTTTCTTTAAATGAGATTACTAGGATAACCTCATTTATTAAAAATTTAAAAAACTATTATTCAATAAGACTGTCTTTTAAGTGATGTATTCCATATATATTTAAAGGCTATACTTTAGTAATTACTAAACAAAGTATTCTCCTAGTACTCCACTTAGCATCCCTATTTCCAGACAGAATGCATGGTCATGGATCTGGTTTCAAGAGTTTCTCACATGACTTTCTGCTGAACTGTGTGGACCAACAGTAGAGCCAGTGGCATAAACTTGAGAACAAATTCCTCCTTTGTGCATCAGCACTAACCACAGTAAAGGTAGGGATGATTCTGGCCACATGATTCTGTTTTAGGAAATGCAGTTTTCTTTATTTGGACAAATGACAACTACAGTTACTGACTGTATATTGCTTCAGTCTTTTTCTAGAGTTTCTAGTTCTTAAGAAATTGATAATAGAAAGAGGTCTGGAAAGGACAGCAAAACCAGACAGAAAACAAGGTGGGTCTGAGGCAGCTGGCTCTGGTGCCTGGCGTTTGCTCGGTACTTACAGCTCAACCTGTGCCAGAGCTCAGACTGGAGAGGCACTGGGGCCACTGCTGGTGTGCAGTTGATCTGACGTAAGTCTGACATATCCAGCACGTGCCGTGTGCATGCAAGTTCAACGTGCTTGTACATGTGATGCTGGATCTACCACTCTTGGATCTGACACATGATCTTTCTGAATCATAGGAAACTCAAAAGATCCTGGGCCAAGTCCCAGTTAAAAATCTTGGTGGCCTGCCAAGAGAGCAGGTCTAGCTCTTAATTCTAGATCTGTGCCTCCTATCATGGGCATGAGAGGAGCGATTCAGTGTAGGCTCATGTGCTGCTGCCTGGAGAAAGGGCCATATTTCCTCCTATCTCCTGCAGCACACGGTGCAGATACTAGGTCAGAAAGTGTAGCTAGAAAGTGATATGCAGGATGGAGAGTGAGGATAATTGAATTTTAAACTTGCAAAATAAATTGTGAGATGGAGCCAAAACTTTAACATCTCGGTTCCTGTTTCCCTGTCACTAAAACGTGGATTTCTTGCCAAGGATGTTAAGAGGCTTATTTGATCTTTTTTACTTATATGGTATAACACCTTGAAGTGCAGCATGCCTTAGGAAAGAAAAGTATTATTCAAAGTCAGTGGAAGAAGAATATCCACTATTCACATTACAGTAGAATCAAATGACCTGATCTATCATACAGATTATATATGAAGACATGATTCCTCCTTCAGAGTCAGTGGGAGAGGAATTATCATTTTTTTGCATTACAATAGAGTTGGATGATCTTGTAAGTTATATACAAATGCATGCTACCTCTCCTAGATCTCTTGTAACACTTATGGCTGCTCTAGTATCCATTAAGTCATTGTGAGCGTGACATTTTCTGTCACACTTTAGCAAGCAACAACCTGTTTGAAGGAGCAACAAATAAAAGCACAAACTTAATAAAACTGTATTAATATGATATATAAAATACATTAATATATGTAAATTTTTAGAATAAAGTGGAAAAACTTTTTGTTAGAAATAATGTACCTCTTGGTAAAAACATCTCTATGTTTGATGATGCTGCACTAGATTTTCCACTTTTATGAAAAGAACACAGAATGTGCAGGCAAATCTGCAAAATCACATTCTTCCATATCACCAAAAAGTTATGTATAAAGAGCTTTCATGTGGGGCTGTTTAAGGTCATGATTTATTATGGACTAAATACAGGTTCTTTGCATGCACTTACACTGCTGGTAATAAGAATCTGTTCTAGGAATCACATCATTTATGGAGCAAAAGTTCATATTAAGAATTACTAAGAAATATTTGATACTGTCACCCTTTAGCAGATCCGTAATAAGAACTTTTAAAATTTAGACATAGATAGTTTGGGTTAAAAATAGGCAGATGCGCTGTATTGTATTCTACCAATTGATTTCATCAAAGATTTCTCCTGATCCTTCCCTGCATCCTCCGAACACAGTGGTTGTCAGAATGAGGAAGTTAATCTCTCTGTTATGGCTTGGGCTGCCTGGACTTCCAGCGGGGAGTGAAGCAGCTGGTAACATCCAGCAGGATCCCTGCACCCCGAAATACCAGCTGGTGCAGGGATTTCTATGGGTGGAAAACTGAAGGCAGAAGAGATGCACATTTCACTGCTGCCTTGGGCTGAACTTCTCCGGCATCATTCTGGACAATTCATGTCTGCTGCTCCTCAGGTGCCCAGATTGCAGCACAGTGCCCAAGATGAGCACACTCACTCTCTGCTCTCTTGGCCAAATCACGGCAGCCTTGGTGCTGGTCCCAAAAGAAACCAGGAGCAGGGAGGGAAGGAAGGGGCAGGGAATGGACCTTCAGAGCTGCCTGGGGTGTAGGCAGCTTCAGGCTTTACTGTGAGCAATAAAAGTAATGAAGTCTTTCTCCTCTGTTTTTTTCTCTGCTGCCTAAAAAGCTCAACAACTTGTGTAACAGCTTTTCCTCTACCACTGTGTTATTAAGGGATTTTTAACTAGTCAGGTATTTTCAGGATACTTGTCAGAATTTAACATCTTTAAGGCAATAAGGCTGCTCAAATATCCTTAGCAATTAGCTAGTGCTTGTGTTCAGAGGAATTCAGGAGACTGAAGGCAGTCTGACTGGGAGACAGATAACCTCCCAATAGGTGGACAAGCTACCTCTACTGGAGAAGGGAGATAAAAAAGGGAGAGACACCTGCTTAGGCTGGAAGAAAATACATGGAGAGGCAGAAATAACTAAAGCCTTGTGTATGGTCAGTACAATTACAAAAGCAAAGAAGTTATGCTGTGTGGGAGATGTCCTAAAAGGGAGCTGAGATATTCAACCAATCCCTACCTGGCAGAATTCTCAAAAGATACTGATTCTTTGCTGGATGCTCACATGGTATAGGGAATGTGAATATCACAGGCACCTGAAAAAGCAGTATGATCCTTTGTGGATCACTTTTGCTATCTATTGACTAAGAGGTTATTAGATGAGTTTTTAGAGCTTAACTTTGAGATTCTTCAGTGAGCCGTATTGTATAAAACTGATTTTCAGCAACATCTCACATGAACTTTGATAGAAATAAATTCTAGCCAAGACTTTAGTCCAACTGTTCATCTTCAGTCTTTTAAGAGCTTATTTTTCCTAAAACTCTGGAGAATATAAATTTGAAGTCAAATAAAATTGTTTACAGGTACTGTGAATGAACAGCAAAACAATTGAAACTCTTCCTGGGAGACCATAACACACTGATGTAGAAGATTTTATTTCATGGAATACTAATGAGGATTTTAAATGACATTTAAGAAGATAATATGAAAAGACTGTTTTCTTTCTAGAGCTGATTTATTAGTAGGTTTGTACTGAGTTGCAGGATATCATTATTATTTTTACATCAGTAATGCCTCTCTAACCTCAATTAGCAGGAGACCAGAAGCCATGCTATGAATCTTTCACTGACATGCAGTTGTCAACTATGTAAATGACTTTATAAATCTGTCCTGAAAATGGAAATGGTTTATGCAAATTAACCTGAACCACAGTGTGCAAGATGAGAAGTATAAGAAATAATGGAATTAACTCAGTGGTGTTGGGAGGCATCATTGGACTTTGCCTGAATGGAAATGCATCACTTGGAGAATCAGCTGAGTTCCACCAGAGGGGGGAAGAAGACGTGCCTCACATTGCAGAAGTGCTAGGGTAGGTGGAGGACATCTGTCTCACTCACCCCTTTTGCTTGTAAGAGTATTTTTTCATTCTCAGAGTGTTTTCTCTCATGTAAAAAGAACCATTATTTTAAATATACGCTGACCACCTGGAAAAACCCTACTAAAAATGGAAATAGATTTGAAATTAGGAGGTTAATGTTTCACACTCTTTACTGGTAGATGGCTCTTAAAAAGGCTTGGAAAGAAATATAAGGATCCTTGAAACCATTTACTTTGAATTATTTGAGAGCTGGCAACCTGACAAAGACTAATAGAAATCTTTTTCCTTCCTTCACAACTTTTGAATATTTGCTAATATTTGGATTTTTATCCATTATATTAAAGACTCATCATGAGTTCTTGTTCTGAATTTGCTGTAGTGATCGGTCATTAATGTCTCACATACTGTCATGTGAAACATTATTATTCAATGCCTTTAGCAGGTTTTAGTCAGTAAAATCTGCAGTTGCTGCTCCTTGGAGGGCCTATATTTGGCTGTGTTGTTACAGCTCAGGCGGAATTTCTGGCCCAAGAGGTATTAAAGAAAATGTCAGTATTGACCTTAAAGAAAGCATAAATTCAATCATGAAATCAGAATGAATAGCTGAAAGAGGTTCTGAAAGAGGACCAGAAAGCTACCTGATGTGAAACAGATGCAGGTGTTGGATTTGGGCTTGTATCTTTATAGTATAGATTAAAAAATATAACTTTGTCAATTCTAACAGCCATATTTTTCTTCTGTAAAAAATATGTATCCTGTCCTAGATACTTTCTTGAGGGTTTTACTGATTCTTTTAAATTTATTGATTCAAAAAGACTGATAAGCTTTTGTTAAATGAATTATGATTTCTGTCAAGATAAATGAAAATAGCAAACCATGGTGATTTTAGAAGATGGCAATTATAGTGGCTTCCCCCAAAAAACATAAGGCCAGTGTGATTTAATAAACTATTATTATTTGTACAAATATGTTTCTCTTGTAACTTTATTCTTTGCATTTTAATGAAATTGCCAGTTCACTGTTACAAATCTATGTGTGCTGGGTTACCTGAACTGAAGTAATTTTCCATGCAATTAGTCAAATTTCTTCTTAGTAGTTAAAGTTTTCTTCCAGTAGCTTTCCAGTGTTTGTGATTTGGTATAAAAAGAATTTAAGAACTCATGATATCTTGGCTGTTGCCAAGAGAATGAAGGACTTTCCAGTGGTGCAGCTGCAGGTGCAAGATAGCAGCTGGGAAGGAGAATGACGCGACAGCACCTTAGACTGACACCCAGGTTGGCCAATGAGGTATTCCTTACCATGAATGTCACACTCTATAAATAAGTGGAAAGTTGCTAAAGATGGCCCTTCTTCTTCAATGGCCACGATCTGTGAGGGGTCCCACCTGTGGCTCCCCTACACCTGCTGCGATCTGCGTGTTTTGCTGGACTCTCTGTGCCCGCGGTGTCCACCCTCTGGGCTTCGTCGCTGGGAGCTTGTGGTCCAGCAACTAAGTGTTGCTCTGTATCACTCTTATTGTTCTGTTAAATCTGTTTCTGTTTCAACTCCCAAGTCTGTCTTCTTTTCCTTTCCTCCCCCCTGGTGAAGGAAAGGCAAGATAGAGTGGCTGCTTACATTTTAGCATGCCCATGGCCAACCGGGAACAGTATGTCACCTTGATGCATTCTTTGTCTTCAACCTTGAAAGCCCTCAGATAACGTGAGATATTGCACCAAGTACCGCAATTTATTTGCAATCTTACAATTTCCCTAACTATCAAAAATTTGGATCAAAAATTGATTAAAAATTCTCCAGGTGAAGGGACTTGAAAGATAATCTGTACAACTAAAATACAGATCACTTACTGATGAGTAAAAATAAAGACTGACAGCTTCACAGAAGAAATCAGCTTCACAGTTAATCTAAAAGGCTTGTAGATTAAGGCTTCTGGGAGTGATATAGTGTGATGTCTTCCACCCGGTGATGTGAACCTTGACTTCTAACAGCTCTGTGAAGCGGAGTTGCTATTTATAGTCTGTAATAGGAATACGTGTACTGTGATAAGTATGGGGATTTTATTTTCTTTAATCTTCATCCTGTTCCCTTGTCTTTCAGTTAAGAGGAAAACCAAACCAAACACAAACACACACAAACAAACAAACAAACAAACAAAGAATGGGAAGAAAAACCCACAAAACAACAACAACAAAAAATAACAAAACACAAGGATAAAAGGATAAAACAGCAGGAGGGACCAGCAAAGCAGCAAAACTAGAAGACTGACAATAAAACAGTGGATAGTATTTATACATCTGGGTCTGACAGAGCATAACACAAATGTAGTAATAGATGTTTTCCATATCCAGGGCTAGCCAGAATTAAAGATGCTGTTTCCGAGGATGTTCACAAAATCCTGTGTCCTCCCAGTCACCACATTCTGTACCCAAGTGGCCCACGTAAGAGACTGTGCTGCTGAGGATGAGTGTGCTGCTCAGAGTGGAGCAACGGGATGGGGGGACTTTTGGAGCAAAGTGCTGACACAGTGTATGGTGTGCAGCTATGAGGAAAGATGGTATTTAGGAAACAAAGGGGAAAGGAACAGACCTTTCTTATTTTTTTTGTCCTTTGACATCTAGCTATATCAGATATCTCAGTTTCTGCTCAAACCCAGTCTACCTTCCCAGAATAATTTTTTATTCCCCTGGAAATCAGGCCATCTCTGAACTACTAACTTTTAGTTCTTAGAATCTGGAATTACTTCAATCTCCACATTATATTGAAATATTTCTGATTTTTGTTTTAATGTACAAAACCATCTGTTAAATTTCTGAAGATCATCATATTTTATTTTCTACTGACACCACAAAATCGGAGTGCTTTTCCAAGTGGTCTAAGACTCAAAGTTGATGACATAAGGTTTAAAAAGTTCAGTTGGTACACAAGCCACAGTTCTGTGCAGAATTGAGACAACAGAAAATGTTATATTTTTGTTTGTGTTTCATGCTTAGTAGCATTGGCTATCCTGTTCAATATATCTGGACACTGGAAACAACTCATTTATCAACGCAGAACTGTGGTGAAATCATTCCACTGTAGTAAGGGATGTGCCAGCTCTGTTTCAGACCAAGGTCTACATTCACTTTCTGGGAAAATATTTCAGAGATTGGTAAGTCTTTAGCAAATCTGGCAAATAAAAGATGAGAAAGTGAAGCTATACCCACGTAAACCAAACAAGGTACAATTGTTACTGGAAAGGGCATTCAATACCACAACTTAGTTAAGTAATAAGTTAGTTGAGACTTGAAAATCAGAATTAGATGGCTTTACCTGACAGTTTAAATAGAAATTAGAGCCTTAATGAAATAGCTACAGTGTGATGACCTTTTAATTCCCTTTGTGCTTGCTTCTATGAATTTGAAAAAACAAACTGTTTTGTAGAGCTGCTAAAAGTGCATCAGTTCAGCCTGAACTTTTAAGTTCCTTATAGAAGTTATTCACAGAATCACAGGAGGGTTGAGGTTGGAAGAGACCTGTGGAAATGGACTGGTCCAGCCTCCTGCTCAAGCTGAATCACCAGCAGCAAGCTGCCCAGGACCTTGTCCAGACAGCTTTAGAATGTCTCCAGGGGGGGAGATTGTGAATCAATTGCCTTTTATCCCTTCTTGTTTCTTAAAAATATTCTGAAACAGGCTTAAGCGTTCCTGAGAAAGCCACCGAGACAATTTTGACTACTTCAGAGCTATGAAATACACAATGATTACACCGACCACTACACAGTCGTTACCTGACTGTCTAAGTTGAGATTAGTGTTTTCCTTAACACACTAGAATGGTCTAGTTATATCTTAAGCTTAATATTTGCCTCCTTCTGTGTTTCATTTGTGTCACTGGGAGAAATCTGTTGAGGAGTTTCATAGGCAGTTATGGGGTTTTTATGAGTTCTCAAATTATATTTCTGGTCCAGCCTCTTTATCAAACACAGAACAATTTGCTGATAGCGCTCACTGCTTCAAACACTCCACTTATCACCTGATTTGTGCTGAATGCTTTCCCTGCCTTTTACAAAAAGCTTAATCGTAGATACCAAGCAGCTTTCTTAGTATTGAGTATATATGCATCAATGTGGTGACAAATAAAAAGCTTGCACACATCTATTACACCAAAGGAATCTGAAAATGGAAATTTATTTAGCAGGAAATTCTTATAGCATCAGGAAAAAACACCGATTTCAGGGCACTGGATTTCGTTGAAGTGAATAAATAAATAACCCTTAATGTACGATGCTATTGTATATAATTAATTCTGTTTTGTGCTTTTATTGAACTATGTCAGTTGAGTTTATCATTAAATAATGGCACATTAATAGGCAAAATCATACTGTTAGGCTGTTCATATGCTGTAGAGCACGAAATTAGAGCACTTTTCTTGCAGTTTACATATTTGGACCTTTTATACTCAGTGTATAGTATCCTAGTAGGGATGTGTCGTTTTACACCTCACATAAAGAACGGTTTAATGGCCATTTGCCAACTACAAAGATCTATGTGGTCAGTTGAAGTGTGAAAACATGCTGAAAGCTAACAATGACATTTTTTCACGTGCCCCTGTTACGGTTTAAGGCAAGGCAGCAATAAACTGTGGCAGACGCTCCCTGTTATCCTCTTTACCTCCTACCACCCCTTCCTTTAGATTGGAAAGATGATAAGAAAGATAAGGGGAAAGGAAGAGAGACTTAGACTTCAAGTCGGAGAGTGTTAAAGGGTTTTACTAATGCTAGTAATAAATAGACAATATATATACAAAATATACAAAACCAATCTCGAATGCTGGATGTGGAGTTGGCGTCACTCCAGCAGCAGAGCTGGGTGTGCGGAGCTGGCGGCTCCAGCAGCTGCAGCTCAGGCCCCGAAGTCATGGGCGGGACTGCACAGCAAACCGGAACCTGGTTGCAGGATGCAGGGCCTGAGGCCTGTAGGTCACAGGCAGACAGGCAGGGTCCTCTCCAGATGCCGGCCATGGTCGGAGAGAGTGACCCTCGTGATCACCCTCTTATATAGGGGGTATGACGATTATGGGATGGAATACTTCCGTTGGTCAGTTCTAGTCACCTGTTCCATCCACCCCTCCTCAAACACGCCCCTCTCACAACGGAACGTGGGAAAACTTATCAGTCTTTCTTAGCTACCATAGTAATAAATCTAAACACGAGCTTCTTCAGCATTCCCTTGGTCTCTTATCAGCACCGAGTACAGCATCCTAGGAAAAATATGCAGGCTAAAACTCAGAAAAGTACAGCCACCTAGAAGAACTTAGCTGAAAGAAAAATCACTAAAAGAGAACCAGTCTTGTTTTTAACAAAACCAGGACAGCCTCCTATGAAGTGAACTGGCAGAACTGCTGCACAACCCCAAAGCAAGGACCAAGGGGTGAGGTGGAGTATTCAGTGGTTGTGTCGGCGCCATCTACCCAATGGCATTCAGTAAGGGCTGCATCCACAGTAAGTTAAGAATACGCAGGTCTTTTGTTTTGCTCAAGCATAATGCTGGGTTCCCCTATACCATCACACATGATTAGAAATTGATTGCTAAGTGCTGCAGTCTCCCTTACAGAAGGTAGAAGACCAGACCCAGCATCAGCAATGGGAGCACAAGAGCAACTTCACAGCTACCACAAAGGAGGCTCTGAGAGCAATTTTTGTGCACAGAATAATAGGGTTAAAAATGGGACTGCTCGTATTCCCATACCTGTGCCCTATGCATTCAGCAGCGCGTAAAACAGCATGTGCATGGCTTCATGTCCAGCAATTTGAAGGTATTTCTGAGGCTATTGTCAGGTCGCTCACAACAAACTAACAGATATAATGAAGTTTTGCAATTATATTTAAAGAAGGGGAAAAACCCAAACTGGTAGTTGCGAAGTAGTAGATTCTATTACTAAAATTCTGCTGGTTTTTTATAGATTATTAAGAACTAACAAGAACTATGAAAAATCTCTTTGAGAACAGTATTCCAATAGAACAAGGCAATCATAATTTTGCTTTTGAAGATGAACACCTCAAAGAATGTATATTTGTGTGTGGACACAAATCCAAACTGGACAGCTGAAAGGATGTGGAACTACAAAAGTACTAAAAAACTACTGTCAGTGGTACTTAGAAACCTAGATGGAAGAAATTGCCTAGACAGTGGAAAGAAGAAATTAATCTCTGAACAAAAAAATTGTAACTGAACTTTTTTCAAAAAGCAAAGATATTATTTTCTATTTTAATATTTAATATCTTATTATTGTACATATCAGAGATATGAATGGATGCATTATTAGGGTCAGCTAAATATTGGTTTTCTGTGTTCATTTCCGTTGTATGACTTTTAAATGTCCATTCAGTGTCTGTCCAGTAGATTCAGGAATTATAGCTGTTTATTACTTGTTTCTGTGTAAGGGCTAGGCTGTAAATATCTTCTGTAGTTAAGAGAACCATTGCATTATGCTTGGTAGCATTAGTCTTCCACATGCAAGGGCCATTAATCTGTCCTGAGACATTCTAGAAGAAAATATGTATTTCAAATATATTTTAATATCTAAAGAAGGGTTTAGGAATTATTTTGTCAGACAGCCCACTGCCTTTCCCAATGGAAAACGTAATTTCTCCAAAGTTTATGACTTTTGAGGCCTTTTTCAAATATTTTATAAAGTGCTAAATGTCTGTTCAGAGTGATCGTCAAGTTTACTTCACCTAGGATTGCTTTTATATTATCACACATGAACTGAGTGTCCAAGTCTTCAGATGCTTGGAAGGCTGGAGCTGCTCTGGGGTGAATCAGTTCCTCTTCAGTACTTGCACAGGCTCTGCTGCAGCTGTATCTGGATCGTCTTGCAGTCCTTTAATGTTTTAATTCGTGGTGTCTGAGTGACGCAAGAAACACGGGTATCTCCACTTTGCAGCTAGAAAATAAAAAGCTCAAATTTAATTAGGGGCATTTAAAAAAAAAAAAAAAAAAAAAAAGTATGCATTTCTCTGAAAGAGGGCTTTGGGCAACATTTAGCCTTCAAATCCTGTCTCCATGGATGCTGTCTCAATGCACACACCTGAACTCATAAGCCTGTCAGTCCTCCAGACTCTGAAGTCTACATGTACTCAGAAGCATTTCTACTTGGACAAGACTGACCTGCTCAGCATTTTTCTGTTTTAAGGTCAGATATGTGAGGCTTTTGGTGCACAAAGGCTGTAGACCGATGCCCTTTGTATATAGCCCTCATTTCATTTTGGGAGTATATACAAATAACTCACTGTGATTAATAATAATAATAAAAAAAAAAGGGCTTCTGTCTTGAAAGCCTAAGGGCCTGAGAGCTCATTTAAAAAAATAGATTATATGAAGTATAGACATAATGATACACCAATGTTTTGATGAAAAAAAATATTCCTAATTACAATCAAGGACAACATGCCTTTTTACAAAGTCAGAAATATGGTATGCCATAAAATTAATACATGTTTCTGTCAGACGCTGGAGGAGAGTAATGTTTCACTAGTTTGGCTGAATCTGCCCATTTTCCAGTTCTTTCCACCTCTTTCTGACCAAATAATTTATTTCAAATTTGACAGTTTTCTATATTGTGATTTTGAACACCCTCCAAAATTGTTTCACAGATGATAAATTGTAAATCAAGCCTGGCTCAAGGTTTTTTCCTTGATAAATGTTGGTTTCTCTGGGTAAGAGAAGCTCTGAATGTATGACATTTGTGAATAAAAAAATAGGGAAAACAGCGACTAAAAATCATTCTTCATGGCTATTTACAGTAGCTATATGTTAAAAATATCTGCTATTTATGCTACCATATGGGTAGCCTTCATTTTCAGAACAGATGTTTAAGTTTCAGAAGCAGAGAACAAAAGGCATTGGAAAACCCTTTAGAGATAGTACTTTTGTTTTCTGTCAGATGACTGACTCTAAATGGATGATACCATTACAGAAACATCCTTCTGCAGGTCTAAAGTGTAAAAGCACCAGGTGGGAGGAGGACCTGATTTTTATCTTTAAGGGAAAAAAATGTTTTTGTATGTAATTCCAATGAGAAGCCATTAAAACATAGTCAGGGAGTTTGGGATTTTTGTGTGTGTACATGTTTTATGAATCTGTAAAATTGCCTGTGCTTTTTCCCTTTGAATATTATGGTCCATGTTTATGATTACTGAGTTTATTTACTTTCTAATCAATGTGCTAATCACTTCCAAGGTGGGGGCTATTAGCAAGTCATTATGAGCTAGCAGCAAGTAAATTAAATAGATGTAAAGAGCCACATGGTTCCTCATTTGTTTAGAACAGTAGCTCTGCAGGGGAAAGGTGCAAGGCTTGAAAAAAAGCTCTGCCAAGAAGTAATTTTGTGTAATGCTGGAAGTACTAAGTTTGCTGTGTTGCCAAACTTATGTCTGGCTTCCTCAACAGCTCTGAATAGCGATGTATCATAGATAGTTACGTTGTGATTCTCTGGTGACTGTGCTATGATTGCATTTCTTTTGCAAGAGGAATATGTGCAAAGTGCTTAGTCTCCAAACCATTTCCAAGTGTCTAGGTCTGACAGCTGGTTGTAGGTGGGGGTTTTCAGGATTCAGGGAAAAGCCATACACAGCCTTTTATCCTCCTGCCTCCCCTCCCCCTTCCCCCCCCGCCCCGGGAATACTGCTTCTCTCCATACTAGCAGAAAACAGTATAAAAAGGAGTTATTGCCAAATTTCATAACTTGCAATCTGGACTAGATTCAGCTGACTACTAGCTGTTGTCAGTTTTGGCTCTAGAGTCCATAGTAAATAAAAACTGTACAAAATCTGGACCCACATATTTAATGCTCATTAAGCTCTGTTGTAGCCTGAAATGAAGAATTGGTTTGTGGCTTCATAACCCAATTAATGTCTAAAGTATGTGTTGTCAAGTAGTGTGTTGGTGGAATATTAGTGGTGGTATCTGGTATGTGCTCTATGGATGCAGTAAGCTAAGGCACATAATGTTAAAATTATTTGTTCAGGGCCATTTAAAATGTCAGAGGGAAAAATAGAATAAAATCCAGAAGTACTAAGTCCCATCTTTTATCAAATACACTGAATTGTCTGTGATTAGGGAAGAAGGACGACCCTCATCAGTTTGTTTTTGTTTTTTCTGGACTGCTTAATGTGTGCTGGTTTTAATTAACTGAAAGATGCAAATTGTGTGTGCCTTCATATCTTAAGATTTCAGTAAAACCGGTAAAGATGAGCACTAAATATAGGGCGAGTAGTTCAACTGAAAGCTTGTTAATTAACCCTTGGTATTCTGTTACCTGTCTTTTCCCATAGTCTTCCTCTATTCTTTTTACCACTTGGCTGAGAATATTCCTTAGTATCCTTGACTAGATATTAATAAAAAATAAAATGTGGCATGGAAATATATACCCATGACATTTCAAGCACGCAGAGACGTGCCTGCAGTCAGACATGACTTCAGCAAGCAAGGAGTTACAGCTGAAGACACCGGATTTCATTTGCTCTGATCAACAGCAGCTGTGAATCCACTGTGGTTTGGGGCCTAATAAGGTGATTGTTAACTGCTCAACATGATAAGGAAAAGTTAGTGATACATAAGAGAAGCTTCTGTTGCTGATCTCAAAAACCACGAGTAATCCTCAAGATCAGCAGTAGGACTGTAGATCACTCAGCTCTATGTAATATCTATAAACTCATTTAGTGAAGCAAGAAGCTGATGAATTATTCTGGAGAGAACTCAAGGGGAAAGTTATTTCCTTTGTCACCAGTTAAGACAGAGCAATCAATGTGGTTTTACTTTGATTTGGTGTCACTGGTGGACTGCAGGATTTTCACTGACCTCTGTCGTCTTCTTGAACACCTGCTCTGTGCTTGTTCCTTCAGCCATCCGTGAGCTAGAGAACACACAGGCTCTGACTCTTGTTAAAACAGAGGGCAATATTAGAATGTGTTGGGTAATTTGGCAAGGTAGAAGGAACCAAATCAAATATAATGTCGGGCTAGGAGAAGATCAGCAGGTGTGGTAGAAGCTTGTTTGACTGGAAGCATGAATGGAGGAGAAGCTGGGTTGTGCGAGCAGAAATACAGCTCCAGGCAGAAAATGGTTCTTAAACTGTCCTTGAATACAGGCCAGAGGAGGGTAAATGTTCCCACAGTGACATTCAAGGAAGCAGAACAGACTTCATCATCAAGAGGGACATTTTTTATCCCTTTTCTCATTTGGGGGGCAGAGATGAATAAGGCTTTCCAGAACTGAGAGGCAGAAAAAAAGAGTTGGGAGCAAACAACTGTTACCTTACATAATGCCTGACCTTTCTACTTTGTTTCTAAGTAGCCATTAGATTGTAATTATAGTCTGACTTGTAAACAAAGGACTGTTTGAAAGAGAAAAGAGCTGACTTTTTGAGTTTTGAAATGTCAAAAATTATATGTTTGATGACCTCAAAACCTTTTCTTCAATGTTTTTGTTATTTTACTGGAATCAAATCCTTGTTGCAAAGTGCAACAGCTTTGATTGATACATTTTCTGGTATAAAATTACTTAAAATTAGAAGTAAATAGAGTTGTTTTAAAGATCTCTAAATATGTCACAGGATGTTCCACATGTGAAGCACCGCGTGTCTTTTCTTGCTATAAAGATAATAAAAAACCAAAAACACAGATACATTATTTTTTAAATCAAGAGCAGGCATATAGATGTTAGCATTCAAATCACAGTACTTGAAAACAGCATGCATTTAGATCAGCTGACTTATTAATATGTACTCTGCTGAAAAATTTGTGTAGGTACAAGCTGTTTTGTGTGCCAGTATTGGACAGTGTGGCCTGCTGATGGCCTTGCAGAGTTGGTAAATGGAATATTTTGATTTGTGCGGTTTATTAGTATGTACTAGCCTACTGTGCTCATATAAAAGAAGTAATTTTCTACATCTCCATAGTCAGTTTTTAGCAGTATTTATCTCAATTGTAAATTCAAAAGATTTTGCTGTTTCTTCTGTTGTAATTTCTTCTCAGCAAGCATCAACTGAAAATTATAATTTAAGACTTCCTACTGCAAAAGGTATTAATTTTCATAATAATTGGTGTTCTGTCAAAAATGGAAAAGTCACCATGAAGTCTTTTACAATTAAGACAGTTATATCTGCAATTTACCATTCAGTCCAGCCAGTATCAGATAAATAATAACATATTTGTATATCAATTTCAATGCCATATTAATTCAAATACAACCTGCTGAGTAGGAAGAAATGTTTTCCTTGCACTAGAATCAAACTGAAGAGGAACGTCTTTATCTTCAAGGATAAGACAGTGTGGTGTTTTTCTGTGAAGCTCTGTAAGGTAATTGCAGCAGGTACTGTCCATGCAGGGCCCTTGCAGGGTGAGCTCTGATGTCTCTTCACAAGCAAAGCTCTAACACAGCCACCCCACATGGGACTGGTTTGGTGACCTGGCTGGTGTAGTTTGTGGAACGTACTTCAGGAATAACATGTCTTGAGCCTATAAATTAATTTTTTTTAAACTAGAGCCTATCTTCTAGGAGGTGAACCCACTTGTATTTAATGTCTGTAAATAACGAAGAATCTTCATGTCCATAAGTAATTTCAGTATATTTTTGACACTGCTAGTCATGCATTTTTTCCAGTCTAATTTTGTTCAGATTGGTGTACAGATTCTGGAGTTCATCTGTGCCTCTTTTAAAGATCCATCTACTTTTCTACATTTGTCCAGGTTACCTTCACTTAAATGAAATTGCCTTCGCAGCAGAGCGTTGTGACCGTTAAGCCATCATTACTTCTTCCCCTCCTCACTGTTTCAGAGCACTCATGCTGACTCTCGGCCTGTTATTGCTTTCTAAGTGGTAAAATATACTTCCGTGTTGCCTGTGCAATGAGCCTGGCAGACAAATGGGTCTAAGCTAAAACCATCTTCCTTTTGATTTTAGCTATTGTCTTTTAAATAGCCTGCTTAAAATTACCTCACACTGAAAACTTGCACTGGACCAGAAATGATTGCTTGGGAGCAGGCAGGAGAGCTTCTTTCAGATGCAGTACCAGCTCTAAACAATGAGGAAATAGCAGCACTGGTTTTCTGCTAGAAAGGGTGCTTTTGGGGCATGGAAGATAGTGTTTTTTTCTGAATATAATTTGAACAAGTCAAAAAACAAACTACAAATCCTAGTTTGAGACCTTCCATGGGCTCAGGTGAGAGCAGAGCTTCACTGGTTTCTACTTGTCTATTCTTTACTACCTCTAGTGGCAATAACTCTCTACTTAGGCAAATAATTTTTTCTTGCTTGGTTGTCAGCATGGGATGTCACGTAATCCATTTTTCCCCACCGTTCTGCCTTCTATTCTGAAGCATGGATTGCTTTAAGTCATCATCTGGGTTTTCTAGCTTTCTAAAGGTGCCTTGCTCAAAACCTACATGAAGGAGAGATTTTTTTCATTGTGCCTACTGTTCTGTAATACATGTAATCCTTGACCAAAAGTGTTGGGTTGATTTTGCTTTCAGCAGCTGTTTCATCTGAATTAGACTTTCCCAGAGATCACTCTCAGGTTGATTCTGGCACCTGTGAGATAAAGAAGAGAGAAGTTCAAGTGATTAAGCAGTTCAAATGTCAAAACATATTTTTGAAAGGCAATTAAAACCTGTTATTTGCAGAGTTCATGACCACACTGTGGCCAGCAGTGTAAAAAAGCTACTGAGGTTAATAGTTTCCTTCATACCTTACTAGATAAACGATCTGAATGTCTCTGAGAAACAGCCCTTTGTGGCTGTCTGTTTTTAATGAGCTTTCAAAACAATTGCTCAAGTCTCCCTTTCAGACACCAGAAAGTCTTCAACTTTACTGCCACTTGAGGAAAAAATCCAATAACATCAGGTTAAAGTACTCTTGAGAATCTTTGGTGGCTGACAAAGCTGTTAGTGTCTATTCAGAGTACAAACACCTGGATTGATTTTTGGTGGTTTTTTGTTGTTGTTTTTTTTGTTTTTTTTTTTTTTTTAATGCATAGCACCAAAAGTATAACTACAAGAGCTGGGTGCTCAGCATCTTGGCAAGCCAGGCACATCAAAAGTGTATAGAGTCATTAATGGCTTGTTTTGAGTCACCAGACACCATTTAATAGTGAAATTACTTTTTTTCAGTAACGTTAACTGGATATAAACTTGTTCTACTGTGGTTGCAAAGTATGGGACTCAAAGAGAAGGTCTTTGTAGTCACAAAACTTGAACCTTCAAAAGAGTTTGAAAATCTCCAAGTCTAGTAAATCAAAGGATGAAAAGGGAATGGGCAACAGGCAAGATCCGTGAAGTCACTTGGTAAGATAAATGTCCCATAAAGAGGACTTATGCTGCACACCTGTGTTTAGGAAAGCAGTGCTTAGTTTCCTCACCAAATTCTTTATGTTTTCACCACCCATGAAAGTCATATTATAGTGGCTCTGTCTCTACACATTACAGTTTTTCGTTCTAATTCTGCAGTTGCTTTATGTGGATGTTAGCAAGGTAAGTAAGGCTGGGAGAGGCCATTTAGAAACAGCAGTCTTTTTCTCTAGCTGCTATAGGTTTAAATACACACCAGTTGCCATTGTCATGCAACCAGTAGCAGCACGAGCTGTGGACCATATACAAATGCAGTGGGTTCTCTTGTAGGGGTGTGGGAGCTTTGACCTCATCAGAAACTGGAAGAACATCCAGTGTCACTCTCCTAGCAGCTAAAAAACATGCCTAATTCCCACCTTGCTTTACTGGTTCAACTCTTTCTTGAATTTGAACAGCCACTTTCTTCCTAGCTGTACCATGTAACAACAAATTAGGTGTGATGCCAACTTTAAAGAATAAGCAAAGTACTGATATGTCAAATATCACCTGTCTTTACAAAAATGTGGTGCAACAAGCTTATGTTTGCAAAAATGGGCAGGCTTATGATAAGGAGAGGGAAAAGTTAAGTATTGACCAATCAGCTAATGAGAAGTATAAGAGGGAGACCCCTATTTTGCATAAACCACAATTTGAACTTTAGTGACCTTTTACTATAATACGCATTCTTAATTGCCTTACACATATTAACTTCTCTGCCCCGCAATGCCTAGACTATGATGTAATGAACATACAATGAATGTAAACCCATGTTGTGTGTTCTGCGTGGTAGGTGTGTTGGAAAGTTGTAGCCTCTGAGTATCTCAGCCAATGGGGAAAGGAGGAGGGATCTTGCGGCCAGGAAAATTGGATAAAAGGGGTTTGGATGCCCCTATGTGTCAAGAGACCCCACAGGGACCCATCTTGTGGACTCACTGACGCTCCTAGTGGACTCTCACTTTGTTCAAATAAAGTAACCTCTTCTATTCCTCTGTCTCCTTTGTGAATGCTGACCTTTAGTGCTGAGACTTTTCCGTACAGTAGCTTGTTTGTACTGGAACACTATCGTATTTGTAAGCTTGACAGAACACATTAAATAGACAGCTGTAGTCCAAGGTCCCCTATACTCTGTTTCAGTCACATCCTGGAGAAGTTCTTTCTTGACTGATAAATTAATCATAAGGTCTTGCTCATTCAGCTCTTCAATTATGTGCTACATGTGTCAGGACAGTGGACTGTTGTGATCTTGTTTGATGTTTTGTGACACATACCAATGGAGGCATCTTAGAAATTATAAGCCAAAAAAGAAAATTCAGTGTCTGGAGGGAAATCATCCACTCAAAAGCAAATCTGTATTTTAATCTTCAACTTCTTACAAAATAGCTAATGTTTATTTAAAGTTGCCTTACATAAATTTAAGCAAATAAATAACTGAAATGCTCCACAAATAAGAGCAGAGATTGCATTATTTCGGTTACATGTAAGCAAATTATTTCCATGCATGTAGTGACTGCCTAAACAAATAGGCACTTAAGCATGCAAGTGATAATTATATGTGGTAATGTCTTGCTCTTATCTAGCAAATCACGTGTCTTGCATGTATAAGTAAATTTTGTGTAGGAACATATTTGTGTAACCTTTGCCTGGGGCCTTTTTCAGCTCATGGGAGAAGGTTAATTCATTTAATGTCATTGGGTGCTCAGTGCCCTCTGCAGCTTTTGCCCGTTTGATTCAGTTTGCCTATTCTGGAAAGACTAGCTTTTCAACAGCATTTTATGAATTAAGTAGTGAATTCTAATTTTTAGTACTCTCTGTAGCAGTTTTTAAAGAGGCTGATTTCCAGTCTTATTAGGCACTAGAGAAAATGAAGTAGGAAGAATGAGAGGTGCAGGTTGTTCAAAGCACTGAGGAGTCAGAACTCTCTGTGATGACCTCCTGTCTCCACTCACAACAACACTACCCTCCCAGGTTTGCATCTACATTGTATTAGTGCTTTATTAAATATCATCCTCCAGCTTACCTATTGTTTCTGGGCAATGAAAACTTCAATGTGTATTTTATTTTGCTTGAAGAGCTCTTGCACATTACATGGAGACTGCCTCGTTGCTCTGGAAAATGCTAGTCCATGCAGTGTATCTCTTAAACAAAATTAAATACAGGCTGTTAGTCATGGAAAAAGATCAAAATATGTAATCTGTACTTCAGGTTTCTCACTTCAAGACAAAACTTTAGATTAAGAATGTTAATTGTGAAGTTTCTCAACATGTAGTTTCAAACACGGTAAAATCGAGTAACAAGCCCTCAAAGATGCAGTAACACATACAGACGAGGTAAAAAGTGAGAAGTGGGGTCACTCTGCTGTTCAATAAAGGAACACTTAATGGTGAGCAGTAAGTGCTAATTTCCACTCTTTTAAACCTCTTCTGTCATAATGGGCCAATCCATAACCTTCATTGAATAAGTAGAATTAAGTGTGGTTTTATGTAGTTGTACTGTAATGGGTGGTGGACTGTTCTTTCCATCCTTAGGGGAAAGCCTGCTTTAGTTTGAAAACTGCATCTTACCTTGAACTATTACCAATTAATGAAGGCTCTAATTTTGACACAAAGAAGCCAGGAAGGTCCTGAGACTCTTCAATGATCTATCTTGGTTTTTACCCGTACAGCATCTCTCTCTTCCTCCCTTCTCTCTCTTCGTCTTTGTGATATGATATTAGCAACTTTCTCGCTGTGCTAATTTTGGAAGTCTTTGTTAAATCCTGTGCTTGTAAGCTTTCTAAGACAGCGCGGAACCAAACATGCCTTCTAGTTGTATTGCTGCACTTCCTGTGGCTCAACATAGCTTCTAGGAAGACAGCATTATAAAGTGTGTATGCAAGATTTTTTATTCAGAAATTATAGTGGAGTATTAACGTTTCCACATCTGTCTTGGGTTGCAATGTTTCTGTAGAAGTTGAACTGAAGGAAATGCACCTGCATAAAAAGGATTCTTCTGTCTTGCAGAGAAATCCTCTTTAATTTGAATGTTGACTGTAGCTTAGTGCCAGCACCTGAAGCTGTGTTGCAACACAATGAAGTATAAAACAGGACCTTGGCTGGCCTCTTCCTCCTACTGTGTTGTTCTGAGAAAAATGAACGTGGAGGGAAACTAATTAATACAATGAGATGTTGGAGGCTGGCTTGTCTGGTCTGTTTGAGTGGTAAAAAATGTGCTTCTCCAAGTGGGGAGTGGCTGCTCCCACCGCAGGAACCGTTTCCTTACAGCAGACGTCTGCTGAGAAAGGTAACCAAGGCCCATGCACTTGGTTCTGATGGAACATTTTATCTTCCCAGGTGCTTCATAGTCCAACCAGCAGAGTGAACAGCCTCAGAATAAAGAATACTTTACCATTTTAGCTGTCCAGAGAAACATCATGGTGGTATGACTGTTGTATGTGTTTAATTGGAGTAGTTACATCTTTATGTTCTCAGGAATATTTTTAGGAATATTTATCTGAAATAACTGCTGCACTGAGTGATTAATTATGTAATGCCTACAAATGTAATTGCCAGCTACATTTTAATGACGTGTCTCTTAACTTTGTGTTTCCAAATGAGTGTATTAATCATTAAATTATCATTTTCCCCCTTTATTTTATATAAGATGTTATTTAGGCTCTAACAGGCTTAATTGAAAAACTACTTCCTATGACAGTCAGCAGCTTGGCATTCATAGACATGAAGGAGATCCAGGTTTAATTCTGTATCTGAAGGGCCTTGGTGACTTCAATCAATCCTAGGTAAGTGAGCCAATTTCTGGGCTATGTAGGAGGTACATGAAAGGTTGTTTTTGGGGCCTGAGGCTGAGGAATGTTTGATGTCACACTGCATGGGGGAGAGGAGAAACATTCTGAAGGGAGCTCCTTTTTGCTCTGGAGCAGAATAACTTCTAGATGCCTGCCTTTTATGGGACAGATTCTTCTTTTGCCTAATTTGTCTGACAATTCTAAAATGCTGGGATCTCTGAAATGCAATTTTTGTCCATTCACAATGATAAGAAAACTACTACTAGAATTTCGTAGTAGATTTTATGTAAAGACAGAGTAAGTTAAAGTTTTCTTTGCCTTTGAGATGTTATCTCTGACAGTTTACAATAAATCTCAGAGAAACTAATGCTTATGTTCCCACAAAGGTCTCATACTATTCATCTTAGGAAGCATGGGTTTGTAATTTTGAACTGTATACCTTCTGCTATACCCAACCAGAATCTGAGCAGCTCTAGGTAGTGTAAAGATGTTGGCCTTTCTACAATGCCAAGATACAAAACTGAAAAACTGGGAAGATGAAATAACATGGATTTAATGGAGAAAAACCTCTCAGTTTAAGTCGTCCATATTTTAGATGCTGCACTTGATTTTTAACTGTGGCTTATTTTAAACATGTTTCCTAAGTGATGTTTGCATTCGCCAGTGGAGTTTATTCAGCCTCAAATGAAGTTAATGGCACAAAAAATTTTAAGGATCACTCTTAACCTTTATGGAAGGAAAGAAAGTGGGTTTTTTGAGCATGGAGAAAGCCTTAAAACACTAGCCACTGTTATCACTGTTTCAGCAGGAAAAAAAAATGACATGTCACATCAGCACATTAAAAAAAAGTCAGTTTGGTAGTTTAAGAAATATTTCCAAATACTGCACTAAAAGAAGTTTGTTATAACAATAGTAAAACATACCTTGAATATTTGACTCTTACTTGATTTCCTTGGGTCTTCACTGAGTTGAACCATCCCAAACAAACCAGTAACAACTTCCCCACCCCAACACACCTTTATTCCACCTTGCTACATTACTCATTTCATTTTATTAAAGAAAGAATAAACTGGGAAATAGGAGGAGGCAGACTGAAATCCATCTTCTAATATTTTGGTCAGGGATAGATCTGCTACTGATGTAATTTGAACACAGATTAATTTGGGAATTTGTCTACACTAGAATTTAATGATTTGTTTTCCTCAGCATCCAAACTAGCACTGTGTGATAAAATGAACAGTAAATAATTGTACTGGTTTTCTGATTTTTCTTCCCTTTTTTTTCCTCCAGTACTCAATTTCATTTGAAATAGGATTTTACTACTGATAACCTTGACTGCAAACATAACCTCCCACTTGGGCTTTTGCAAAGTGTGACTAGTGACATCAGCTTTTATTTAAAGTTTAACTGAGGAGAACAATCCCAGTGCAAACTGAAAGTAGTGTCTAATTGTTTCCTCGCTGTTAACAGCACCGTGGCTGTTTTAGTCTAGTCTTTATATATTAAAGTTTTGACTTTTCCAATAGCTGGCAGATGATGCTTTTGTGTTCAAGTCATCTGTTTAATCTCAGAGTTTTGTTAAAGTGGACAAATGATGTTGCAAAAATCTTTCTGTAATGAAAACTGGAATACTAGCTGCTACAACACCAATCTATTACCTAATTGTTATTAAATACCAACATGCTGTGGTGACACCTTGTTAGATGCGATGCAATGTTGTACACAGCAATTACCGGCTCTACACTTGTTTTTTTCAACAGCCTAGGGCCCAAGTAGGAACTTAAGTTTTGCCACTGGTTTTCAGGCAAGAGAATCACGATCTTGCCATCAACCTGGCTTTCTCAGATCTCCTCTCAGTCCTCTGAGTGTAGAAAGAGCTGCCTATTAGTCTGAGTGAAAGAAAGCAACTTCTTACTGTGACTGCTGACCCAGGAGATTAAGATTCAAAATTAATAAATGGCTAGACCTGATTCCATCAACTTTGAATGTGGTCATACAACATCAACCAGGTTGTCCTTTGCATAGCTTATAAATGCAGGTTTTAAGAAAAGTGTCTCGGGTATACTTGCAGAAACTCAATCAGCAGTGATTCAGCCATATGAAGAGTAGGATGGAGGGAAAAAAACAGACCCCACCGGATAGGCCTCACAGTGGATTAACTGCTCCCTTCACAAAGCTGAGGGCAATAACATGGACTAACTCACCTCAGTGCACACCAGGTAAGCAGTATGTACCTGTTTCAGCTATTAATAAGTGGCTTATCAGAGAATCCCACCAAAGAAGTAGTAAGGGTGGGGAAAAATCCAAGCTTTGTCATTCTCAGGACTGTAGGCTGAGATGCCATCAAGTCCAGAGAGGAGACAGCCCATGCTAATACATGGTGCTAATACAAGGAGAAGATTGCTCTGCTCTTTTTCTTCTTTCTCTTATTAGTAAAATGGCTTATATGTGCTTTCTCCATGTGTTCAGACTGCCTGCAAACACTGTCCCTTGGATCTTGGCCTGTCTTGTCAAATATTACCTTGTGATAGTATTGAAAATATGGGTGTTGTTTACGGGTTTATCAGGAATATAGCAATTTAGCAGATACCATGGCTTCTCAGGTGGTAGGTTTGGAAGTAACTAGATGGTGAGTTTGCCTTGAATCTCATTGCATTCTGTAGGGGTGCTGTACTCCTTTCCTATTGATGCAGTCTTCCCCTTCATGTTTAAAATGCAATAATCAGATTATGAGTATTGTTTCCAAGCCTAATTAGTTTAATTTTATTAGTTTATCATTAGCTGTGGATCAGGACCTTGCTGCAGTACTCACTTTGCTATACTTTATTAAATTATATTTAATGCAAATCTCTTTGTTTCCCCAGACGCTAAATAAGCCTACAGCCAAAGAATTAAAATCAATACAAAGGGCTGTTCTCAGCCCCTGTGTTTTCAGGTAGGTCTGGAAGAATCAGGCTTAAAACATGCGTTGCTTGTACTGTATAGTTCCTCATCTCTTCATAGTACTGTGTGAGCCCCTAAGCTGGCAGCAGGAAACCAACCCCATTTAATATGAGAAAATGTTTCTTTCCCTCTATACAGCTAATAACCTGTTTTGGTACCTGTTTTTGCTGACTTACCTTCATTTATACAATTTCTTCCTGCTCAGTTTTTCCACAGCATTAAAATAATTATTTTAACTGAAGACTTATTTTTATTTGAAACATCTGCAGGAGACATTTATGGTACTGAGCACCTCTGCAGAGCATGTGGGTGTTCATTTAAGCCTCATTTCCACATTTATGTGCTGTAATTGTTAGTTTCCTAACAATACTTACTAGAAGTGTTCAATTTATCGGTTTTCTTTCCATTTTCCAGCACAAGTGGAATTGTATCATTGCCAATGAGTTCCTATGATTACCACCATTGCTACGGCTCCACTTCCCATACTTTCCATGCCCTGGGAAAGGGCTGTTTCCTAGGATACTTTTCACAGAAGCCCCAAGATGCCTCTTTCAGCAAAAGAAATCTTGCTGATTGCCTACAGGTAGGGTGAAAAGAGCAGAGAGCAACTGGTTTGACCTGAAGACAAGGGAAAACAGCATGAGGAGCAAAACAGATGGAATGTGATACAGTGGATATTTGCATTTATCTGTCTTTCAATATCTGTTTTTTAGAACAGTGCCAACTCCAATTTGCTTATTTTTACTGACTTTTAAGAAACACTGGAGATATGGGTTGGTGCCATGCCCTGATAGACTTTTATGTGCTGTGTAGTTGAGATGGAGGATGCTAATTCATCGGCTTCGTTCTGTCTCCTGGAGAATTAGTCCAGGGTGACTCAGCCTTCAAAGTACAAAGCAGGGAGCATGTTAATAAGACTTCTTTCCTTCACTGAAACGATAATTAATGCTGCAAGGCCTCTTCTCTCCATGAGAGTTGGCTGACAGGTGAAGGAAGGTGACACTGACAGACAAAGTCACCTCATAAAGCCTCCTTATGAAGCTCCTCATTCACCTAGATAAAAAAAACTTTGCTCAGAGCAGCTAAGAACCTAAATGTCTGTCTTCTCTCCCAGCCTTTCCACTAAGTGCCTGCATAGATATTGCCTCCCCACACACACCTACAACAAAAGAGTACTGAATAGCAAAGTATGTCTTCAGTTTTCACTCCTGGGCATGTTCAGGACAAGTGGATCACTGTAAATGAAGCTCCTCAGGAACAAAGCAATTATCAAGGGTGAAAAAATTAGCATTTTGCCTCTACAAGCATGACAGAGGTGTTAAGACTAACTGGGGATGTGACTGAAGGTTAAGGGAGGATATGAACCTCGCTCTTACTGGGCCAGATTGCTCAGTAGGCTGAACTCCCTGTCCTTTGGGGAGAACCTGGTTTCCTAATGTCTCACATGTCACTGTCCTCTACCTTTGCAGGTGGGTTTGGTTCAGTAGTAGAAGCCAACAAGGGATTAGGGAAGAGTCTGGTTAAAACTTCTCTTGTACAGAAGAATTACATGCTCCTCTCTATGTTTCTGTAGTGATATCAGGACCTTTTGCCCTAGCTGCACTTAGTATAAGCCTGTAATAGCACATTTCACCCAGGAATACCAAAGGGTTTCATAAAATTAGCTCTATGATCTTGCTATGATGTGTACTAGCGAGTTATTGTAATTAAAGCTGATTAAAAATGTTCCAATGAAATTATTTTCCATAAGATTATGTATACTCTGTAGCGTTAAATTCAAGACACAGCCCTTCTCCAAAGCAAAAAGCTTTAAATGGTAGACCAAAAAGTACTTGAACAAGACTGCCAAGGCTGCATGGAAGGAAATCTGAAGGCAAAATCTCCAGGAAAGAGAGATCACTGTCATTTTGAAAGACTGAAATAAATCTTTCACAATTTTCATTCTGTGATGGCAAACATCTTTGACTCTTTTTTTTTTTTTTTTCTTCTTGTGGAATTTCAGACTTCTTTATTCCAGCCTACCTTCTTTCTCTCCTCATACAGAGAGGGGAGTGGAGGCATTGCTGATTACTTTAACTTTTTCAAAATATCCTGCATAACACAGGATACAACCAGCAATACAGACCAGCAACTCTTATCATTGCTTTCTGTTATGATAAGAATACAGTCCCTGACACTCTCCTTTTTAAAAGGCTACCTCCCTTCCATGATGTGCTTAGAAAGCTTCTTTTAATAAATGGATTAGTCAGTAATAATCCTTGAACTGAATTCCCTTTGAACTAACAAACCACCTACTCTTTTCTACTGGGCTTTATTGTAGGAATGAGGGCTTTTAATTTTCTGATAGATGACCAAACCCACTTTTTTTTTAGAACACCAGAGTCTGAGTGTATGGAATCATACTGTGTTCCTTCTCTAAAGAGACATCATGTAATCCTTCCTTTCTTCAGCTTCAATAGGGCCACTCATGACCTTACATTAGCTCTCAGAGTATGTTGTGCTCTGCTTTGACTAAGAGTATTAGTAGTAATTATGACCTATAAATCCACCAATTTCTACTGGAGGCAAGGAACATTCTTGCATTTGAAAGCCAGCGTGCTTGGACGTACTTTAATACTTCTTATTTTTCGATATCATCTCACTGATACACCATTTTAAAAATACTAATCATCACACTTTTATTTAAGACCTACAGGAAGCCAAAGTCATAGTTTACTATTTTCAGGTGTCTGGGAGCAGTTCCAATAATTATGAAGAACCAGAGCAGCAAGCCCTATTTATAGACATGAATTCAAAATAAATAACAGAATAAGAAAGAATTATGACTTTGAAAACTGCTGTTTTTAAAACTAGCTATGGAAGCAGAACCTGTGCTGAAATGATAAGGTAGACTCATGAATTAATTGCATGGTATATGGATGAGCTGAAGTTGGTACTTGGAAATCAATATTAAAAAAAAAAAATAGAAAAACAAGTTGCCTGAACAACTTTTAAAACAGGCAACCTATTTTCTTGAATTCTATTATAACTTAGGAACCAAAATGTTTGTGACTGAATCCTCTTTTTCACTGTCTTTTCTTTAAAGACTTTTATGCCACCATAAGAAAACTTTCGCTGTCTTGTATCTGAGAAAAGATTTGCAAAATAAGATTTTACAAGTGTTGGAATTATGATACAGAAGTATGGAGGCAATAGTCAAAGTCATCCTAGTGGAACAATCATTCTTAAATATATGTTGATTTTTAAGCAGTTAGATTAATTGGATCACGATGAAAAGTGTCATGTGGAGTGAGTTTGGAATGAACAAAGGAATTTCTAACCTCTTCATACTGTTTGTACTGTAAGAGAAATTCATAGTCCAATTCTCCAAAAATCAGGCACAGAAAAGGAAACGCTAGCAGAAGCTTCTGCTTTGAGCGTTACATTGCACCAAATGTCAGAAGTCCTCCACCAGTAAACATATGGAATACACATTTTTTTTTCAGGTCTCTACAAGGCTCTGGAAACTGCGCAAGAAGTTGCAGTGGAAGCAAATCATGGTGAATAAAATAAATCATAAGGGCAAAGCATGCTTAGTAGTATAAATCATTTTAAAAGTGGTGGAGTGTATCATCATGCCTTTAGTGAACAGGTTTTCTTATTAAAATATACTTTGCAGTAATGACTGCAGCACTGCTACAGGAATATATTAGCATTAGATTGATGATTTAAAGGTGAAATGAACTTTAAAAATATGATTGGCTGTTAAAGAGCAAGATATGTAAGAGGAAAGAGTAGTAAATTTCCAGAATGACATTCTCAGTCATCTTAAATGGAAGCTTATTCAAAGAGACACTTACACAATGTAACAAGGTAAATTGCAGCTAATTCACTGACAAGTGTTCAGGAGGGAATTTTTTTGTATAAGAGTTTATCCAGTTTGGATGTTTGGAAGACATCATTTTATCAGGCTGTAGGATCTTTAATACTTTATTTGTGCAATGTGCAGAACAGCAAAGTCATGGGTTTGTTCTTACAGCTGCAAGTGCCTCCTTGTCTATTTTGCTTTTAATGTTTCAAGGTTGGTTGGTTTGTTTGTTTGTTTTTTCTCCTGCTTCTTGAGCCACTGCAATCACAATTTCCACTTTGTCTTGTCTTTGGTTGTTTTGTATTATGAAAGATGGCCAGAGTAGTTTGAATACCTCCCAGAAAGTTAGTTTACAGGTTTATGGGAGCTCAGGTAGAGCTGAGAATCTCCTCTCAGTAAAGAATCTAAGTGTAAATGGCTGGAGAGAAGAGGAAGGCACGTGGGCTTGACAAACCGTATTGTCTTAAGTGCAGGATCAGTCATCAGTCTCCTTGAATTCTGAAACTAGCAGTGGCATTTGTCTTGCTTAACTTCAGATACAGCACTTGCCATCTAAGCTAGCCATGCTAAGCTCAGTTTATAGTCAAGGAAGACAATTAGGCATAACCGGGCCATGTTTCAGCTGAACTCTTTTGGCATCTGCTCTGAGATGAGAAATGATGAGCCTTCCACTCCAGTGAGAAGGTTGCTCTCTTTACTCTGCTTCCCAATGTCTGTTGGCTACTTGGCTCTGATGCATATAGCCTGATGAATCACAGCCTCATTTATGCCACCAAGTACAGTTAGACCCATCCTCATGTCCAAGTTAAAGCTCTGATTAATGAGTCATTGAGACAGCTGGCCCTCCTGTCTCAGTCTGGTGCACTCCTTAATCCTGTAAGGCTATGTAAAACCTGATGTCTCAAGAACAGGAATCAGAAAAGAACCTACCCGGCTGTGAGAGAGGTGATGAGGACAGGGACAGTTCGGATCTCCCTGGTGTTTGCCGTGAGACTGATGAGCTACACACAAATAGCTCTCTGCCAGCTTTCTGAGACATATGCGCAGGTCTTAGTCTGAGCACATCAACAGCATGTCAGGAGGTTCACTGGACCAAGGATGAAGGCTCTGACAACAGTCAAGTGCGTACTCTAAGTGTAATTCTGTGCCCTTGACTGAAATGTTTAAGCTCTGAAACACACTTCTACCTTCCCTGAGACATCTTAGGCAGCTTTGACACATCAATTATTGATTAATTCTGTTTTATTTTACTTTTCTGCCTATTAAAGCCTTAGTTTATTACATAGTTGTTCTTGGTATATTGTTGTGGTTCCTTTGTCATCACCTGCATCTGATAAGAACTTCTACTTCATCTGCTTTTCATTAGGAGGACAATTTTTTCTCATTTTAAATATACAAGTGTTGAACATTCAATGAAACAATGAAGAAAACTTGGAATAGAACATGATGAGGTATATGATGGTCTTTATTTTGCCTGTCAATCTTGGTATGTCACAATTAAGTTTTGTTTTGTTATAAGATCACAACGGAATACTGCAACCTTCTGTGTAACGTCGGTCATAGGACTAGTCAGCATTAACTCCTCATTATACTAACACATCTGCTGGAAGAACGTCTGACAGACTTTATCTTGTTTGAGATTGAATGGTGTTCCCAGGCAACTTAGTGGCATTACAGACTTTTCATTCCCTTCTCTATCAAAAATACAAACATGAATAATAGTTGAGAAGAAAAAATAAGAAAAAATAATGCTTGTCTCTCTGAGAAGAGAATGAAAAGCCAAATATAGGTTGATTTAAATACTGCAGGATATTAAGACATATTGCTATGAGTGCATAGTAACCTATATGGAAAGTAAAATAAGTAATATTTTTGTTTATCAGGTGCTTAATTTTATTACTTGAAAGAGCAAACCCCTGTAAGAATAAAGGAAGGATGGGAAGACAATGCCACTGTGGATACCTTATGTCAAAGAACTTGAAGGATGTGCAGATGACAGCTCTTTAAAAATGGTTTCAAGAGATTTTTTAAGCACCCATTTAGCTGTGAGAAATACTTGCCATTCTTTATCAGATTAGTAGCTTAACTCAGTTCGCATCTTCAAAAAGTACAGTTTCTGGGTTATTGATAACAGTGGCTTTAAGGTATGCTTCACTCAAAAGCAGGACATATTTTCAGAATTTCTTTTGTATATGTTAGTGCTTGCTGGGCAGAAAAACCTCTGTTCAGAAAAACTGTGGGCAGACTTATTGCAAAGATACCAATTAAAAAACAGAGTATACAGGGAAGCAAGTGCTATGTGTCCTCAAATCACCAGCCATTCACTCTGATTGCTGGAGAGAACCACACCTTTAGTTCTATAAACTCTGCTTTGAAGGCAAAAGTCATAATGAAATTTTTCAGTTTAATCAAGGAGTCGGAAGTCACAAAGGGCCTTGGCAGCCTGGAAGCAAGTTTGTTTGACCGCAGTGACAAATGCTTTCTGGTTCCTATTGTGTCATATTCACAACTGAATGTAGTTTAATTTCCCTTTGTAAATTCCCATAGCACACTTTTTTTTATACATTTGCCACTGTTAGTGCTTGGGCTGATTATGTTGCAGTCCAAGACAAGTATTTTCTCCATCGTGGAGATTTAATTCTTTCCCTCATGGACAGTTCGAGTAACTGGGGCTACCTTGGGAAGAACTGTTGGTTTTCTCTTCCATTTATTTCCATCTCTGTTAGCACTGACATTGCTCTCCTTCTTATTGTTCTTCTGTTTCTTTAGAGAAAATAAAAGGTCTTGTATTCCACCTTAAAGAGTACACTTTTCTCAAATAAACCCACATTCATTGCTAGTCTTTACAATTCACCCTTTGCCAATATGTTTTCCCTTCCATTTTCCTTCTGATTTCTTTCGTCTTCTGCGGGGAATTTTTAAATAGCTTAGCACTAGTATTCTCTCGATTGCCTGAGATTTGGCTTTGTGTTGAATGACTTCAAAATAGCCTCATCTTCTAGAATTGGTACTATGTGAGAACTCTAAATAGGGATTTTCCCATGTGTAGCAGACATATGTTTTCATGACTGGTGCTCTACCTGTTCATTATTTATTATGGGAAAAAATAAATAAAATAAATAAAATGTCAGTGTCCCTCTAGGTAATTTATTTCATTTTCTTTAATAATTAAACCTTATGTTGAAAATTATACAATTTCTCCATCAGGCTGCTAGCTTTGTGATGGAGCCCAAGAGGTGAGAAATGGTGACATAACGCATTAAATTTCACGCTGACTGCATCACTTGAATGTGTGAAGTGCCTCTTGCAGACAGCTCAACTTTAGCAATTTCGCAGTAACACTTTTAATACCAGACTGGATTTTCTCTTTCAGCTTTTCTAGGAAGTCTTTCCCTTCTGAAGTTGTGCTCCTCGCCTTATTTTTTCTGACATCTGATTTTAATCTGAATGCCCCTTTGTGCTCTGACTGTGACTGCAGCTCTCTAGCTGTCTGCTTCTCATTCCCTCAATTCTCCATGAATAGCCTCAGGCACCATAGTTAACTCTTGCA
This sequence comes from Streptopelia decaocto, assembly GCF_964273445.1. Classification (NCBI taxonomy): domain Eukaryota; kingdom Metazoa; phylum Chordata; class Aves; order Columbiformes; family Columbidae; genus Streptopelia; species Streptopelia decaocto. Next base: position 138,052,072 of record NC_138655.1, on the reverse strand, counting down.
GGTCAGTAATTTTACTTCTCAATACAGGAATCCTGAAATGTCTTATTGTTCCTCAAATAATAAATAGCAACTGGTCTCTAGTGCCTGCCTCAAGCCAGTTAATTTTGAATTTCCCAGGACCTTTCCTGTTTGTCTCCGTTTGGGTTGAGAGGTCTCTGTTTAGATCAAGCTGAAACAGCCTCTTATGTGAGATTTTGAGAATCAGTATTTACCATTTAATTTGAGAGCCGTTCTTCATTAACACAGTACTCTGCTTTTTGTTTGTTTGTTTTTTTGTTTCCTGTGAAGTGTCATAGGGTCAGAGCTAATGGGCTTTTGCTGTCCCTTCAGAGCTCAATTGTAAATATCCATTTTAATCCACAAGTCTACAGTTCCCTGCAGTGGCAGAATGCAGAAGGGATATTATATACTTAAGGTTGTAAATATACTTTATGCATTTCATTATATTGACTTTTTTAATGGCAAAATACTGATGGAGTGAGAACACATATCACATGCATGTTCTTTAGGGTGTTAGCCATACCTATAATACCCATGACAGATAATTTACATCTATTATAGGCAATGTAAATATAGATAATACCTATGGCATTATTGATACCTGATACCTGTTACTGAGCCCTTTCACCATGATTGATTGCTAAAGAAAAAGCTAAAGATGAGGGAACAGGAGCGGCCAACTGAGGGAGGGCAGCACCTTTGGGAAGGTGCCTCTCCGTGCACCCTGGCTGCTGGGCACAAAGAACCAGGACAGTTCTACTGTGCCTCTGACCAGGGCACTCTGTGGGGCTCAACAAAGGGAATGGGCAGTAAGACTAGATCCCTTTCCTTTCCCTGCTCACATGCTTCCCTGGCCCACGGTGCAATGGCACAAAGCACTCATAAGGTACATGATCACTGCACTGGGTGTCAGAAAATTTCCTTTTCCCTAGGCTTCTTGTAGCAGAGACTCAGGTATAGATTCCAGAAATTCTTCTAAAATAAATAATTTATTCACAAGGTCTGGTGTAGAGCATCTCAAGATATATGCCTCTTGAAGAGGGACCTTCAGAAAAAAAAAACCACCTTGGACAATTATACCCCCACAGTCCACTCCTCCCACCCCCAGTGTGTCATTCTGGGCCAATTGCAAAATCAGAGTCTGGGGTCTCTTTGTTCTTCATTGAATCTCTTCATTTTCATCAGGCAGGCTGTCAATCAAAGTCCTGATCTTCAGTTGCTATTTTGCACTTGTAGCTGGAGAAGAATAAGTTCTTGGCAATAGACAAAACATTCTTCTGTTTCTCATCCCTTGTTAGGTGCCGTTCTGTTCCTTCACTTATCTCCAGGGTTGCAGCTCCCCTTATCTTCTAGCTTGGAGATTCTGAGGTCTTTTTTACTTAATAAAGGAGAAAGTTCAGTGGTCCACAGTTGGCATAAGTTATGTTAAGCAAACTTACTTAAGCTAAGCAGATTCTATATAAGAAGTTTCTAACCAAGTTCTATAAGCAGCAGTATACCCAGTAATTCAGTGAGCTAAGGCAGTCTGTCTCCTAACACAGGATCAAGTCCAAGGTACAGCTAGGCATCCTCTTTTCACTCCATTTGATGAGCGTCTATCTAGCCTAAGGTAAACAACATTCAGCAGATAGCTTCTCACTGTCTACAGGTTACACTGCTTCCTTCTCTGCAGATGAGTCCAGATGCAGTGCTGGTCAGACTGGGGGAGAGTAACGCCCGCAGTGGTACCAGGCTGGGAAGGACTGAAAAGTCTTCTTAGCAGGTGTCCTTGCCAGCAACACATCTGTGGTCACATAGGCTAGAGTTATTGACAGCATCACAGCCTTTATGAGATCTCACTAATACAAAGCAATCGAAGACAGTCTTTACTACTTGCTGAACATAGTGGGGCTGTGATTTTACAGCTCATAGATGTTACTTTAATGTAAGGAATAAATCAACCAGTTTCTTTTTTCTATGATGTTATCATTCAGCAGCTTCTCATTACAGGAGGCTTAGAGTGCTGTTTGCACAGGTTATCATTGCCTCTGTGTGATGATTCATTGTCTAGAGGGGTTTTTTTTGTCTTTTATCACTAAATACATTTCAGGCTTGGGTGAAAATTAGAGTGATTAGTTTAAAAAAAAAAAAAAAGAAGGCTAATTGTACAATGTTCTGAAAAAGTAGGTAAAAAGCATGCATAGGATACCTTATAGAATTATCAGATTATCTTGTAAAGACTTCTTTTATCCTTAGGAAAGCCCTTTACATCACCTATGTTGAACATTTTGATTCATCAGCATGGAGGACTGTTACTTTCTGTTTCTTCTTGAGCCCACTGTTTTTTTTGTTTTGTTTTGTTTTGTTCTCTAGAGCAGATTAGACAGAACAGAGAAATTTGGTTATAGTTGTACCCTAAACTCAGTCTGCTTCTGTAGTGTTCATAAGAACAAATGATTTATGCAAAAATGTGCATGAACATTCAGATTTAAAATAAAAGAAAACCTATGCTTGAAATTTGATGAACTTTGGATTTTCATCTGGTAAGTCATAAACAGACGGTAGACAATCCTTTATATTCCCATTTCGGCAATAGCTATCCTCCACCTTGTTAAAGTTTATAGTTCTGTCAGAGGAACAGCTATGCCAAACTTACAGAAATAATAGGTGAGTGAGGTACAAGAGCCACCCAGTGGTTTAAATTGACTGTATATACCATTCAGAGACCTGTTACAGGTTGGGAAATATCCGGATTTATCCATCACTGGGAAAGGGACCAAAAATGAGAGTATAAAATATCCTTATCTAATAACTAATTAGGCCCTGCTTTTAATACCTCAAGGAAAAATGATACTTTCCTTGATTCTTTGTTAAAATGTAAGAAGCAATCTATTTTTCATACAAAGACACATAATGTATTAAGATGATATGTCAAGGACCTAACTACATACACAGTTTTGGTCTTGTTTTTGGCTGGGTTTTATACTCTTATTTATCTGTAGGTGGCTGACTACATCCATCCTTCAAATGAGTTTTGCCATTTTTAGGTCTATCAAGCTGTCTGTGAGGCAAGTGGCAGCACTGCAGACTCTGCCCCACATTCTCCATAGGGAATTCCTGTTTCTGAGAATTCTGCTTCTCTTCTCAAGGATCCATTATCCTCAGCATCTTCTGGGGTGCTCAGGCTGGAAGAAGAAGGAAGACACAAAAATTTTTCAGTAGGTGAGATAGAACAATTTCGCTGTAGCTGTATAGAGAGACATCAAAGGAGTCCATCAATCATGTATCCTTGTGAGATAATGCCAAACAGTATTAATCATGGTGCAAGGGCATTATGGTTCATTGATCACTCTTAAATACAAGATATTTCTAACCAAAATAAATTATGACAAATATGTTAATATGCAAAATGTTTGTGTTTCATCAAGTGCTTATTTTCTGTGGGTTTTATTTTGCTGGGACATCACAACGGATAAGTATACATTATAGAATCTCTTCATCCTGCCCGGATGTTATCGTCATTTTTTCCTGTAAATGAAAAGCATTTCACTATACCACCAGGCTACATCAGTGACCCTTGAAAAACTGAACCTTTTCTCCCTCATCCTAAAACTAGAATGTGAGGGAGAGGTAGATTGTTTCCCTACTCAGTTTCTTATAGTGTCTTGTGTTAGTTATGCAAAGATGAATATTCTGAATATTTAAACATTCAAAACTGATATCTATCTTTCCGTGGAAAGACTTTATTCTTGGATAAATCAACTTTGTTTTCCTTTAAAACAAACAAACAAACAAACACAAAACCAAGAAGAAAAAGAATGACAGGGTAATTCTAGGACCAGCTGAAACTCAAAAAAATATAAAAGTATGGTTGTGTAGCCTCAGATTTTTCTTCTGTGTTCTTTATGCAGTTTTATGAACATTAAACTTTTATATCTGTTGCAGATATTGTCTGAAGAGATCCCAACTATTTCCATGAATTCAGTAAACTTTGAGAAGGACACTAAAACCTCAGGTGTTCTTGAAATACTGAAGTTCTAATAACTGAAAAAAAATGTAATCTGTTTTGCATCTGTGAATCCAAGCAACTACCAGTTTGCCTTAGCAAGCTGCACTTCCTTATTCACTCAATGATAGAAGTATCCAAACGATTGAGGAATTATAAAAATGGGGAGGCAGTGGGAGGAGGGGGAACATTAAGGCAGAGACGAGAGCAGGCAAGGATAATGATTCAAAATATCTATTTAAGTTTAAAAATGACACAACGCTTTCTCATTACAAACTAGTCGGGGAGTTTGTCCTGTTGTCTTTTCGTAGATGCAATAATAATAAATACATTTTATTTTCATTTGACGATGGTGAAAATTTGCAAATCTCTTTTTCACTCTTCTGAATTATTTATTCTTTTTAATAGAAGACCTTTAGCAAGTGTACAGTGTTATTTGCAACATTGGTTTAGCAAATGTTACACATCCATGCAAAGTACTAACACTTCATTAATAAGAGAACCATGCTACCAAAGTAGGACATTATCTATAGTGACATGGAAAGTAGTAGTTAGGAAAGGGTGCTTTGGGGATAAATAAGATAGTCATGTCAGATAAAATACATTTGGAGGTAGCCCAAAGGATCTCTGTTGGGCACTGAGGGCAAAGCCAGCAGCTCTGGGAACCCTTTATCTCACAGCTAGACCTTTTGGTCAAAGTTCACTTACAGCCCTTTCTTGCTGCTAGAGCTGTGAAGTAAGAAGAAATGTATCTGGAAACAGCTGTCTCCGCAAGCACCAGAAGCGTGATGAAGCCTGACTATGGCTTCTCCCTTAATGTAAAATCCATTGGGACCTCTGATCAGAGGCTCTCTTTTGAGCCCTCTATTCCTGGGGCATCTTCTCCTCAAGCACAGGCTGCTGCAATCACTAAAGACTGGCCAGCAGAATAAGTGTTTATATCAAAAAGGCGGTGTATTTGCAAATGTTCATACAACAACTTCTCCTCTGCTCCCTTTATAATCTTTGTAGGCACTTAGTTATTTTTGAGACCCTTACCCTTCTGATTACAAGTGGCCAACAAACTCAATTAAATATTTATCTTTTTTTTAAAGATACTACATAATATTAAGATTCTGACTTTTACCTGGCTACAGTAAAATAAAACGGAAATAAATCTGGTCTGTACTCTCTATTCAGCTTTTGGATACCTGACCACGACAGTCTTATCACCATGCTTGCTGCAAATTTACTGGCCGTGTTTCCCTGGTGTCTGAAGGCAGTTTCACTTCTGCATTGTAACAGGTCATGTAACTTCAGTTTACACCAGACATGCCCAAATATACTTTTCCTTTTTGAGAATAAATAGATCATTTCTTCCATAACAATGAGTGAAAATGTGATTATAGAAGTGCTGATATGGTTCTGAGAGCTACCAAGAGTAATAGCCTCCTGTGATAGGAGGAGTTTTTCACTGAATGACTAGATAAATGCTGGGTTTTGAACAGATAGGTAGCTATATATTAATCAATACAGGCATATGGGTCTCCAGGAGCTAGAATTTAGTGGTCCCTTAAAATTCATTTTGCACAACATCTTGGATGAAAAACATCACTTCTTTTTCTTTCTGCATCACAGGTTGCTTTTGCAGACAACGTATGTTCAGATCTGAGGTGAAAATAAATACTATTTGCACATATGCCTTGCCCTGTTTGTTGAGGAGAGTGGACTGTAGGCCTGTTGTCAGCACAGCAAGTGTCTTGCAGACATCAGTGGGACTGGCTGCCCATCCGCAGCAAGAGACATGTTTGGATCGGGAGCTCTGATGCTGCTGACACCTGTGGCTGCTCTGCAATGTCAGAAGGGGAACACCCATCCTTCCGTACATGGACTGTAAAGATTTCAGTTATGAATAACATCACAAACAGTATTACAAATGCTGGGTTTTCTTCGGTGCATAATCACATAAGAAGTACAAGAGAGAAGATGCAGTGGGAAGTAACAGTAAAGCTTTTGCCAAGAAAGGGCACTGTCACCACAATGACCAGGCTCTTTCAACACACTGATATGCCAGTAAAGCCAGCTGTCTTCTGACTCCTATTATTATGCTACCACCTAGTTTTGCTTTTTTCCCCTTAATGTAAATGTTTATGCATCGCAGTCTCTTTTAGTCTAAAAATAAAAAAATCACAGCATGTCAGTATATAAAGAAAGGGTCAATATGATCACCAGCATGGATGGAAAAAGTTCCTTGAGGGTCTCAAGGTCTCTCAGGAAAGATGATTTTACTTGCTTTTATTTAGATCAGGACAGACTTTTCAAATCTGTTAGTCTGTAGAAACAATTTTATTAATTTCAATGGGGCCAGGTTAGCTCTTAGCTGTGCTGAACAATAAAATACTTCCTCTCATTTTGCTTGGTGTCCTTCTTCCTTTGTGTACTTCACTATGTCCCTACACAGAAAAACATGCTAGTAATACTCCAGCACAATTAAATTTGTCATTTGCCATCTCTGATTACCAGAGCTTAACAATCAATCTGGGAGTTACTGGGAATGCTTTTGTTGAAAGTAAATATATTCTTATACAACAGCTAAGATCTGGAGACATGATCTAATCTCCTGAAATGAACCTGAGATTCTAAAAGGATCTTCTGCTGATATTATACAATCATGCACAATTCTGAGCCTTTGCTGGCAGGGAAACCTCAAAGAATCTTTAAAAATATTTAATATCAAATTTTGTGTACATTGTATGAATAAGAAATTCCTTTTAATGAAAAATGTCAAGCTTTAAAACACACAAACCCAAACCCTTTTGACATTAGATTTCAAGTCGGATCTTTCAGAAATTGGAAGAACTGGAGCAAGCCTGCCCAAGTCAGCAGTGGTCAGTGTGCTCGTTTGGAAGAGGCCACATTTCACATTGCTCCTTTGGGCCAGTGTGTGTGTCATGGTCAGCGGAACCCCAAAATCCTGCCTATTTTTACCTGGCTTGTATCATAAACGTTAGCCTAGAACTGAGAAACCTTTGTAAGGTAAATGTCAGTGAACTAAATCTATTTTTATAACAAAAGATTTGGTTACAAAGAATTGTCATCTTCTGCCAAAATTCTCACAGCTCTAACTAATTTCACATTCAGAAGAGGTGAGTGCAGTTCCCATTTACATTATCAATTAGTATTTGTTTCAGCCTACCACCTGCAACCAGCCATCATCACAGCGCAGCAAGTGCGCAGCCAGCCTGGCTTCTATGAAGCCGCAGTGAGGAACATCTTATTCTGAATGACAAAATAACTACCTTTCTATCTCTATATTTAATGATACAACGTTAGCTGTGGACCCTTGTTACCTCTAAAGAGAGACAAATATAAGGAGTGCCTGTATTTCATAGATAAAATTCTTTGAAGCTTTCTAAAGCTTCATTAGTACTGACATATTGTCTATGTGGCATAACAGCACAGAAGTGCCTAATCTGCTTTTTAATGAGAAACCTTAAGTACTACAAGGAGTGTGGTGCTGCACTCAGTATTTGGATAATGTACATAGCTAAGGAGATTTCAATGCCTGTAGTACTCTAGCTGACAGCTCATTTAGGGGATGACATGCAGTTCAGCACAACAGGTAGGCATACCTTTCCTGCAGAGTGAAAATGAACATTCAACAAAAATCAGCAACATATGAAAGATGTTGCACCTACAGTTCTTTTCAGCAGGCGCTGTGTGAACAACTGGAAAACTCTTTAGAGAAACAGGTTTTAAAACTCTGATATGATCTCCAACAGTTAAAAGGTGCCCAGGATGGCAGATGTCATGTCTGTAGTACAAGTCTGGTTAATGAATAAGTGGCAGTTGTGGCTCTGCCTGCTACAGAGTTTGCCAAATGCAGGCCTGGGGCCAAGAGCACATGATCCATGCAATATGTTGTCCTGAACAACGAAGTCTTCTTCCCCACATAGCTCCTGCCAGCCCTGGCATAGGAGCAATCCCGAGAGATGGCAAAGCTGCTGACGCCTCTGTCACTGCTCAGCTGGCTCCTTGCAGCACAGGAGGCAGCCTCTTGGTGCGCTGCTCTGCCTGCAGCTTGGTCCTTGCCTCTTCTGCCCAGACCCTGCACCATGGCCCTTACTGGGTTTGCCATGGGTTTACCATTAACCCCTCAGCTTTTCAAGCCCAAACATATCATAGAGCTGAGTCTCAGAATGTGCTCAGACTTCCTTTTCTATGGACAATGCTATGTAGGCAAGTTGGTCTTAGTGAAATAGTGGAACACTCAGCCAATTTGGAGATGCAGAATCTGACAGAAGTTTCATATTCTTCATTCATATACGCTTTGCCAGCAGTTTAGGGCTGGTGCTCCTATTCATCAAGAGCAGCTGAACAAGAACTAGGGCAGAGAACCCCTGGTTGCATCAGAGGGACCTGAATTTTGGAGGGGTGCATTGTAACTATGGGCAGGGTGACCAGGAAGGAGAAAGTGACAAAATAATAAATATACATTTATTTTTCTTCATTGATAACATTAGCACACTAATGTAGCTTTTAAACATTAGGTCTCAAATGCAAATATTTTCTTAGTGTTTCATTCAGGAGGCTGTGATAACAACTGCTAAAGAAGATGCTTTATTCGGCAGTGGAGAATTTATCTTCTTGTTGTATCAGATGATTTTTACTATTAAGAACCAGCTTTGGCACCATATTAATTCAATTTGAAGTACAAATGGAGACTTTAAATTTACTCTTTCATTTGTGAAGTTATGAATCCTTTGTGTTCCATTACTTTCTCCCTATTCCATTTATTCTATTTTTTTTCTGGTACCCTTTTCTTCTAAATCTAAAGCTAAAGTGAGTGAACTTCAAACATTAATTTCTTCTCAAATTTTTCCTTTTCTCATAGACTTCTTGCTGGGTCACAGCCCTTTAAGATCTAAGTCCAGCAAAATAACTGCTCAGAGAAAAAAAAAGCATATTATGGTTCGTGTGAAGTAAAAACCAAATTTCCATTCCACATTTTCCTGTCATAACCAGGTCACCAGGTGACATTTGGTGTAGTTCAGTTTCATTTCTGACCAGTGGCCTGGGGTAAAGCTGCTAGTATTAACCCACTTGTCACACCCCCCCATCCCACCCCCACCCCTTCCCGCACAGGTGGGAATCTCTTATTTAGTTTGTTTCAAATAGGTAAATAAATAAGGACTTTGGGGTTCAGCACACCTTAAAGCAATTAAAACATACACCTGCAGGGAGCAGCTTGGCTGGAATGCCTGGCTGTGAGCTGGGGGAGAGGGAAAGTAGGTGATTCCAGGAACCTCATCAGCGTCTTGGTTGTTGAAAGCCCAGCAGCCAGGAACAGGGAAACAGTTAAAAGATCCTCAACAAATGAGGCTTCAGAGAAACTGAGATTTCCCACAGCTCAGCGTGCCACCTGCACCTTAGTGACAAGAATGTGCTGTCAAAATGCTGAATATCACCATCCTTGTGGAAGTCTATCCTTTCATTCTGCTGTAGGATTTTGGAGAAGCTTCTGGGAAAAATGCCAAAATGCAAATATGTGTACCCTTCCTCACTGCCCTTCAGTGCATCAGTTGCAAAGCGCAGCATTTTCCAAGACCTGCATGCCTGTTTGCTAAGATATAATCCTGTTTGACTCTTTCTTTTCTTCCTCAGTCATCAGTTCGAGTTTCAAAGTGCAACTAATTCTCATCCTCATTCTTCCTCCACTCACAATCCACTTGCAAGGGGATGAGGACAAGAAATTATATTAGCTGTCTGTCTGCAGCTGAATAATCCCAACCTGAAATCCTCCCTTCTATGCATATCTGCCTCTTCCTCACCCCCTGCTCCACTACACCATAGTAGAGGTCACTTTCTTCAGCTTTGCTGTGCAGTTTTGCCTTACTGGAGATACTTTTGTCCCAAGATATTCTGTGTGCTCCCCTGGCTTTATCCCTACCTACATCATCTTCATTAACTGCCTGAGTTCAGACCTCCCTGGTCACTGCTCTGGCCCTGCAGGTCCCTGCCATGGCACACTGAGATAACTGCTGCTTGTCCAGGGGCTTTAGCTGGGCAGAAAATTGAGTGGGCAGATTGAATTTGGATGCTGGCTAAACACTTACATTATGATAGGTAGCTTCTCAATATTGGGAGGGAAAGATAAGAGGTAGAAAGGGCAGCAGACATGAGCCAAAGTATCTCCAGAGCAAGGCCAGGTGCCAGTCTGTAGCCTGCAGCATGGAGGATGCTCATGAGGTGGGCAGTACCCTCAGCAGAGTCCCAAAGCCCAGAGACCCCACAAGGTGAGCTGGAAGGGGGCATGGGAGCTGGGGCCAAACCCAGAGAGCCAGCTCAGCCTGCTGCTGAAGCATTTCTCCAGTGCTGTAGCTGGATACCGTAGAACAGATTTGTTAGAGAACAATAATTTATGCCTCCTTTCCGATTTTGAGCAGTTTGTTGTCCTTTACAATCTCTGCCAATCCAGTCTCATTCAGTCCTTACAGTATCACCAGTGAATGTGTTTTTATGCTGCCCCTATTTCATTCTCGTTTATCACTAAAAACCAGCCTCTCCCGTATTCAGTTCAACCACCATGAATCACACCATGTCCTCTGGCAGATGTTATTTGGTTTGCTGTAGCAAAATAATGTTTTTGGAAGAATACAGAAGACAGAATTTACAAAGTATTTCTGTGGTATATCTGTGTTGATACAAGATGACAGAGGACTCAGTATAAGAAATTGCAGCAGTCAACCTGAAAACACCTCTGTCTTCCCTCTACATTTAAAGTACTGATTTTAGCTATATCAATATATTTTGACGAGTCCTAGATATCATTTTTAAACCAAGAAAACCAATAAAATAAATTCTCTAAGATACTTAATATGAATGACATCAAGTTTCAGAGCAGCAGCACAAAAATTTGAATGAGTACACTGCAAAGGAGATAGCATGCAATCATTTCTTGTCACCAAAGTTGACAAAGCACTGTTTTAATAGTATCATGAAAAGGGATCTCTGCCGCAGCTTAGATGTGGCCCCAAGAGAGGGCTGTGACATGCAGCTGCCTTGTAAACACCACGCTAAGTCAGCCAGGAAATGCCCAGGCCCTTAAACAATGACATGACAAGATACAGGGAATTAGACAGACACAGGGCAGCCAGGCTGGCTTTTTACATCTCCACCCGGGATGCTGGAGCAAGAATGGAAACCTTCCATAGAATGACAGCAATGCTGGTTAAATTTGAAGTGTTTCATCTCAAGAACCATTGAAAAGACAGTTCAGTTCTGTTTTTTCATCTAGGTAACAAAATGTCCAGGTTGTACATATTCATTTGGTTATTAAAAATATTTCTATTAACAAAGGAGCTGCAGACACACTGAACATCATGACAATACAGTTTTAAATATGGCTTATTCCAGGTGCTTCTTTTTCATGAACATTGAGTTTTTCCCTAGATGCCTAGATCTATAGACATAAGATAGAAAGAGCCTGTTTCAAAGTGACAAAGAATCCTGAAATCAGATATTCAGCATCTGAATGAGGTTCTTCAGCTCCCTTATAAGCTGTCTCATACAAAATCAGTATACTGTAAATTTCTAAGAGATGGTGGTCTTAGCACATGAATCCTAAGAAAAATGTCTTACTAGGACAAACAAATCAACGTGTAGAAAAATCTTGAATAATACTTCCACTATGAAGTGAATGCTGGTTTAAAAAATATCCTTTCTAAATATTCAGCTTTAGTGGAAATGTACATGGACATTTTAAATAATAAGTTATTTTTAAGCAAAGTCATAGTTATTAATGGTTTTAATGGCTTTTGGGGTTCCATTCATCATATGTGAGCTCATAAATTTTATCACATAGAGACAAGAATCTCTGGTTTCTACGTATTACACAGATGTAGGTATGCAAAATGTGTGCTGAAACTTTTGAAATGCTTTTGGACTTCCAGAGCTGTAAATTAGAGAATTCAGGAAACAAAAGAAATGAAAACCTTAAACCTCTAAACTTTTTTGCGGTGTGTGGTTTGGCCATTGATCAAAGCAACAGAGGTAAAAGGGGGAGCTGTGAGGAAGCCAATGGGTGGGTTAGTGACTGCGCTTTCTGTTGTGCTCCGACTACTTTTATGCACTCCTTCCAAACATGCTTACCAATATAACCTCCTGTCTGCAATATTACTTAAGGATTTGACTGACAATGTTTGGCTGGAGCACATACAAGGAAAATGATCTTCAAATCTATAAACATTCATGCTAGAAACTTGACATACATCCAGAGCAAAACAGAAGTTTGAATGGCTTGTAGCTTAGGCACAACCCAGCATTGTGACTATCTGACAGAGGCCCAGAATATATACATTCATATCAGGTACTGAATGACTATTTTTGAAAGTGAATGATAGAGAAAATTGCAGCCTACTACCCATTTGTATAGAAGGAGATTAAATTCTACAATACATGACTTATTGTGTATTATTCACCCAGTTCTAAAGAGTAGTTTAGAACTGCTTATAAAAGGAAATTCACTCAAAAATACTTACATATCCTATTGAAATCTCCCAGATGCAGGAAAAGTTGAAGCTATATCAATACTCTATATTCATTACATGGAAGGACAGGAGTGACAGCCCTAGAGAGAGAGAAATTTGCAATTAATAATTCTTTCAGAATTAAGTGTGCAAATTACAGCAATAATACTGTGAGCCACTCAGACACATTTCAAGGCTAAATGTTAACACCTGGTAGGAATAAGAACAGACTGGCTTGCTGAGAATGCAACGGATTTTGCTTCAGGGTTTCTCTGTTTCTACAATACATAGGCTACAGCCTAAAGCTGACTCTTCAGTGTATAACATCCTCTCCCATGTGACAAAGTAGGGGCCTTTTTATCCACCACTGTTAAATCTACAGCAGTTCTACATAAGGCTAGGCAACTTCAAGAGAGGACTAAGGCATTTCTTAAAGCTGGGTGTAAAGAGATATAATTTCTTTTTGTTCTTCCTCTCCTCCTCATCCATCCTTATAGTCTAATGGATTACTCACTATTGCTGTAGATGTTCCTCAAAGTGATTCAGTCAGCCTTTGCCCTGCTCACCTGCTTTCCTGTCTGCCCTTGACACTCACCTCTAAATTACAGTCTCCAGACTCCGGAGACCCCTCTTTTCCTTTACTGTTTATATAGCCAAAGTCGTAAAGTGCAGTAGCATTTAAGAAGGCTCAGTTTCACAACTGCAGTGCTCAAATTTCTCACTGCAATGAAAAGCCTGATCTGCTGTGGAAGAAGGCGGAAATAAGAAAAGATATGTACCACCTAACTCATTTTCCAAAAGCTTAAAAGTGATGGAATGCATATTAAAAAAGCAAAAAGGGAAATGAAACTTACAGTGATGCTCACTTTGATATTTCTCTTTAATGAAGCCACAGTTGCTCTTTAGCATCACTGACTGAAACTTACACTGAAACACAAGTTATTAATATAAAAGTCATGATGGCCTTAGTGACCTAGAAATTAATTAAAAGTTTTAGTGGTACTAGTAACTATTAATTAGCATGAGTGAAATAATGAACTTTATGACTTTCTGATTTTTATGTTTTTTTACTTTCTGCTTTATATTTTTGTAGAGGGCAAAAAAAGCATAGCAATATGGAATAATGATTGTGAATTTCTTTACACTTTTATAGATTACTCCATTGCTCTGTGCTTGAAAAGGATGTACTGTGCTCTATTCTGGCCCAGGAAAGTAAGGCTGCCAATGATTTTCTATTTCATCCTAGCAAATGTTCACCTGACCAATATGTAGGAAAAAAACCCACACAACAAAAACCAAACAACTTCTATATTTACAAATGGAAAATTGCCAGGTAAATTTTAAGTTGAAGAGCTAAGGTAAGAGGTGACACAATTTTTAAAAGGGTTTTCCTAAAAATCAAGACTTTTCCTGCCTACTTTTATTCTGCATATTTCACTGCCAATATTAATAGCAAAAGTAGGCATAAAGGTCAATAAATTTACTAGAAAAGTGTCAGTGGTATTTTGTTCTATCCTTTTCTATTGCATGGTGAATTACAGGTGCTAAAACACAGAACAGAAGCCATTATAAATATGATGGCATATTCCAGGATATCATTTTCATAAACATTTTGAGTCAGATTAATAGGAAGATTAAGTAAATAACCTATATTTTCTCTTGGGACACTATGACTTAAGTGATCTTTGGATTAAAACAACACAAAGAGGTGCTTTTGGTTAAAACACAGGAGATGGATTTTTTTTCATTCTAGGCCATATCCATGAGTCTGGAGATCCACCCATCCTCCACTGAGTTCAGTAGAATGAGTTCCATCTATATATCTATATATATATTCCTTGCAGACCTGATTTCTTTATTGTGAGCTTATGATTTTCAATATTCATATTTTCACTGCCTTTTGCTCATCCAACATTATTCTTCTGAATTTATATGTGCCATCACTTCTCTGGCTCTGTTAGAAAGCCCTCTCTTGATACATCCTAATATCATGTTTGCTTTTTTCATACCACATCATGTTTATGATTGTTGATTATCTTGTGATAAACTCATGTATCTTTATCTTTTTCTGTTTGCTGTTTTCAGCTAATGAGCTTCTCCTACTTACAGCAAAAATGTTTATTCTTAAATTGATGGCATTGCATGTAGCATTGTTACATTTCATTTCTTTTCTATTATATGTTGCCCTCTGGGTCATCTAGTTCTTGCAGCAGGATACTCTGACATTCATTTATATTCCCACTATATTCCACCTTGCATCATCAGCTGGTTTTATTCCCTCATGTCTAATGGGGCCAGGGTCATTAATATAAACAGAAAATGTGCTGGGATTCTGTATCACAAAGATGCTCTAGATTAGCGCTTTTTTGCCAGTCTTGATTTTTCTACTGCTATGCTGTCAGCCTTAATTCCTTGAGAAACACTGACAGCTACTTCCTCCAGTCCAACAGCTGCATTTTATTTTTGTGAGTGAAACTGGCTAAAGGGTACTGGAGTCTTGGTTGGGGTGCTTTACCAGAACTTGATATCACAGAGGCGAAACAGAGAGTTTGATTTGGCTCTTGCAAGTTCTTCTTTTTTAATTCAAGTGAAAGAAAGTGCATTGTTCCTAGCATACCTGGTTATTTGCTGTCCCTGGCTTTTGATGCTAAATGATATGAGTTTTTTTTCTTTCTGACAGTCACAAGTGCTGGCTTCGTAGAAAGATTGACCTTTACTTCATTACTGATGATAAGCAAGCTCTGAAAGTGTATCTGCTTAGTTCACAGATACCCACAGGGACTTAATGCAAAAATATACTGTGGCTCTGGAAATTGCACAGGAAGAAATGAAAGTTTAACTCAAGGTGTTTTGATTTTGCTTGCTAATCTCCAGGGGGAGGAAACCTCCTCATCTCTTCTGGATAGAGAATCAAAGACAATTTTTCACTTTCTGTGTGAAAAGGTCATTAAAGCTGATTGACCCACTCTGAAAGCTCTAAAATATTCAGGACAAAAAAAAAAAAAAATAAAAAAAGACCGGGTGGGAAAGTTAACAAAGCAATTCAAAATGGAAAATCTAATTATATTTTGAAACATGTCGGCTTTGACAAAATTAATTTCATCTTGAAAAAAGAAAAATATATTCTTGAAATGTTCTGAGTTTTACTATTCCAGAATGGAACATCTGAATGTTTCAACTTTGAAACATCTTTTTTAAAAAAATTTAAAACATATATATTGTAAAATACTGACTACTCATTTTGACTGGTTTTACAGCTTATCTCAATTTAGGAAGAATTTATTTATGATAGAATCATATTTCACTGATTGATCTTGTTTATCTATAGATACATACTGAATCTCTCTTTCTTGTGTATGGGAAGAACTGATAGAGTCTTTTCACCTGCTCACCCCAGCAAATGCCTTTTGGTCATTATTCCACCCAGTTTCTGAAGTGTTTCTGAGGCATGGACACTGAGCCTGGGGCTGGAGGCAGTTCTGGCTGCTACTCCACTTCAGAGCCTGTGTTCTCCCACTGGTTTGTCATCTTCTACCCAAGGAACCAAGTCTTCAGGTCTCCTACTATAACTGTACCAATAAGCACTCCTAACCTGATTCCCCAAGAAGTGTTTGTTGAAGAGTGTCAGTAAGGACAGAAAGGTCTGAATTTACCACAAAACAGAAGAGTGTTTAGCATGCACCTTTTCCTCTTGTAATGCAGTCCAAGCCCTGTTACTAAACAATTGATAAAAGCATATAAACAACTATAGCTGTGCTTTAGCATGAAGCTTCAGAGCTCCCGGTGGAAAGCACGAAGTCACTGCCTGATGCCACTGTGAACAGTGGAAATTGTGTACAGTCACACCTGGAGGAATTAAATTAAAAAATTGACATGCCCTAAGCTTCTATGCAGCCAGAAAAATAGGCTCTTAACAGAAAGGACAGGCTGGAGATGATAAAGTCAGTCAAAAGTAAAGGTGATTGAAATGGAATTGACATGTAAGGCCATGAGAGTACCAGCATTCATAAAAGGCAAATGCTTCTTTCTGAGACTGGTGCTGCCATAAGGAGGCACGTAATGAGAATTCACAGTCACGCTGAATTCAGTACTGGTCTGGTTTACTACTGTGCTAGGAATACACATACTTTTGCTTGCTCTGAATTCAAACAGGTATTTTATCTTAGTTGTGTTCAAATGGTTGAAATTATTTAACAGAGAGATTAAGATCTGGTACACAAATTCTTTTATGCTATCAGAAAGGGAATTAGAGATTTGCAGTATTATATGTTTATTTTCATTTTCCTTGAGGTCAAAACCTATATCTAAAAATATGCTTTTGTTGAAGCACAGTCTTGGAGTGAGGCATGAGCTCCTTGTTGGATTTCTACAGCCTGCAGTATGTAGGAAGTCAGATTAGACAATAAAGGTCCCTTTTGAGCTGTAGGGGAAAATTGCTTTACCGTCAGTAGAACTGTCAGAATTGCTCTACAGTGCCACCTAATGACACAGAGAGGTTACCATGCGATCCATTCTCAAGAATCACAGTAGCATGCGAGTCTGCAATACACAATGATCAATACTTTATGGATTCTAAAATATCTTTAAAATGTGTTTCTCCTCTAAAACTTATGAAACCGTGTCCTTTTTTATGCAAGTTGCATTCTGAAATACAAGCAAAATATATGGGCAAAAGGAAATCTGAGGTTCTACTCTGTGCCTGCTAACCTGCAAAACCATACAAGTTCTTTGGCAGCAAGGAAAACTGAAAATCCTCCCTAAGATATAGATCATATTTTAGCATATGAAAAGGAAGTCTTGTTATAAAATACTAGTAAGGCTACTTTGTCTGCAGGTTAAAAAAAACCAAACCAAACCAAAACAAAACAAAAACAAAACAAACAAAAACCAAAAAACAAACACCCAAAAAAGCAACAGATCTTTTGTGTACTTTCCCTGGGATGCAGAAATTAGCTGTATTCAGAGACAGATGCTTTCCATTAAAACTCTGTCATCCCTTGTTAACCTTTCTGGGAAATGTGTCATGGTGCCTAAGAGATTATTTTGAGGCCATAGCAGATAACCAAGGTGATTTTCAAATGTTTCTGTCTGGTGTGGTACACCACCACCTAAGAAAGCTGAATCACAACCATGTTGGAGATCCTTGAACTAGCTCCCAGAAAATGGGAATACCTGCATGATGCAGCAGGGCATCCATCAGAGCCATCAGCAGCTGCCCTGAGGTCAGAATTGCAGTGCTCTTGTGTGGCTCTGCATTGGGGCTGCTGCCAGAGCAACTTGTTGGTCTAGTTCCAGCATGACCTGGGGAACCCTTGTGTTTCAACCCATGTAAACAGTGATGTACTTATGATAGCATTTTGCTGGTATAATTAGATGCCACCTTGAAAACCTTTGAGAGCAAAATATTCTCTGCCAGCTAGTCATCTGATTCAATTGAATTGTTAAACAATCAAGTTACGAGCACTTAGAGGATAATAAGGGGGTAAATCAAGAGCTTAAATGTGTTTGTCAAAAACAAACACTGTCAAATCAGTTTCTTTCTTTACAGGATAAATAGCTGAGCAGGAAAGGTGGTAGTAGCAGACATACATTTGGACCTAAGAAGAGATGCTGGTGATGCAGTACAGGGGTCTGAATTAAACACTTATAAAATTGTTATTGTTTAACTGTAGGCAGTGGCTAAAACACTAAACAGCCAGTCACTGTCTCTCACCTTTCCTTCAGAGTAGGGAAGGAAGGGAAGAGGAGGAAAGATTCATGGGTTGCAATGGAAGAAAGATTTAATAGAGCAGTAATAAGAGAAAAGTGATACAGAGCAATATTTAGCCCTGGAACTCACGCTCCCAGCAATGAACCCCAGAGAGTGGACAGTGGGAGCATGGCACATGCAGTAAAATGCGGAGATCGCAGGAGTAGGAGCAGGAGCAAGAGCAGAACCCCACGTGGGTGGCAGCCATCAAACAGCGATGTCCCCAGCAACTTCCCACTTATACACGGAGTGTGATGTTCATGGTATGGAGCATGTCATTGATCAACCTAGATGTCTGTCTAGGTGCTGTCCTGGATCCGCTCCTCCTTGCATCATACACCTGCTTACTTGCAAAACATGGGAAAAAGAAGAACATTCTTCACCCCCTTGGCATCAGTGAGTTTTTACATTCTTTCATAACACATCCCAAACTTTGGAAAGCTACTGGAAGAGAACATTCGTTCTATTCCAGAGTGCTATCTTGTTATTCTTGAACTAAATCCAAAAGAAAAGACTGTGCTAGCTGCTAGGAAGAAAAGATTCTAACTGCATGGAAAATTACCTTAATTTCAGCTGAATCAGCACACAGGTCCACAGGGAGCAGATTGTAGCTGAATCTGGTGTAAAACTGGAAGATTGTCTCAAGTGAGGCTCCACAAAAGGTCCAAAATGGAGTCACAACTGGTTGATATTTTCAGCGGCAACTTGGATAATGGAATACAGAGTATGATTTATAAAGACTTTAGCTGATACTAAGGCCTGAGAAGGGCTTGGAGAACAGTCTCAAAATTCACATGACGAGATGTGGCTCAAAAGCAGCTAGATGAAATTCAATAAAGATATATGTAAAGCACTGCACTGAGAAACAAAATGCTAATGAAAATCAGCAAATCTTAGAACCAGACACATGAACCTATGCTGGTCCTGTGAAATCATGTAATTTCTGCCCAAGTAAACTGTTCAGCTGGCTACACAGACTGGGTATGTGCTGGCCAGTGCTAAAAGAGTCTGTTGCTTGAATTATTGGACACACATGTGTGGCCAGCACTTGGTACATTTCCAGATGAAGGAAGCGATGGTAACATGCTCATTCTCTGTGAAGAATGATGTCATAGCCTGTGTTTAGATATCCTTCTAATATTTTGTTAGTTCAGTTTTGACAGAATCTGTGTGAGAATCTAAATCAAACATCTCATCTGCTGCTAATTTCTTTTTCTTATAGTTGTTGGAATGGCAATTCTTATTCACTTTATCAGTCCGATAATTGCTGCAAAGGGGAAAAAAAAAAAAAAAGACAAAGAGTTAAAAAAAAATTCCTCAAAACCCTTTTTCCTGTGATTTTTTTCTATTGCTGTTCCTTCAGTTCAAGGTCTCATGAAAACTGATTATGTAAATGCCAAATTGTTTACTGAACAAATGTGATCATTAGTAAGTTCAAAGTTACTTCCTTCTTAGTCACTTCTCATGATGGTGAGTGAGCAGAACTTGTTACTTCTTAAATATCAACAGAAGGGTTTCCCGAATGCCAAGTATTTCCATAGGCACAGTACTTACAGGGAGCATTAGAATCACAGAAGCTCAACCATGTATAAGAAGAATTTAAGGTCTCAGAGCCTGAATCAGTTTTACTTTCTTTAGGAAGTCACCATGTGGGTGCTTCTGGCTGAACTGGGAAAGTAATGAGGATTTGCTTCATCTGACTTATTCTGGATATGCACTCTAGCATGAGGGGCGCTGTACACTTGACTTCAATTAGACCAGTTTGGTCGGTGTTGCCTTTAAAGAGATTCCAAAGTGGCTAGTTCAGATGTAGATGCTTGAAGCTAGGTGAAGGTGAATCCTACCCAGGCAGACCTCAGTTATCTGTGAAAGAATTAGAACTCAACTGGAATTTTTGGGATTAACCAGTAGAATATTTAGTTATAAACGAAGCAAGCTTTTAGTGAAAACAATTTAGAATGAATAAATATGGTTCCTACACATAAAGTTACAAGCCAACAGAAACACATCACTATAAAGACACTGTTAAGAAGGACACTGCATCATATTGCTAGGCAATATGTAAATCGACATTTTCATACATGCTATGCTGTCTAGAACTGCTAGGAAACTCTAGTCTTTTTTGCAGTAACATGCAATCTATAGCTACGCTTCAATTTCCAATTTCTAACACTTGCTACGTTTGTGTCACAGAGCTATTTGAAATAGTAATGCTCTGAGGGAGTGATTAAATTTAGCATAACAAATCATTATACATGAGAGATCTGTTTGTTGTCAAGCATTCCCTTTTCAACAATGAGTGCTCTTTTCTAGGTCTCCATTAAGGTAATGGTGACTGCACTGGAAAAGGTCCCCAGTAGTCTCAGGTATTTTGTTAAATGTACTGATGACCTGTTAGAATGAAACCGAATGAAAGGAACAAGTAGATGAGAATAGAAAGATAAAGATATAGAAGTCAACATGGTGGAAGTGACAACAGTTCTGCACTCAGATAATTACTGTGTTCTCCATATAAGTAGCCCCCTCCTGAAGTCTGTATCAAATTCCAGAAGTTGCTTCGCCATTGTAATTGCTGACCTGTTGATGTATTGATGAAAAATTAACACCTTGATTTATAAACACTGAAACTTTAAAAAGCCCTTAGTACTAGTAAACCTTAAGACTCAGGGAATGTGATAGCTCCCAAAGCTTCAATATTCACTGGACAGCAAGTGATGGGAAGGAAATACGTAATTTGATTTCACAGAAACTTTTAAACTGCAGCAGTTTTCTATGACCTCTGGGATTCGGAGACCTTGTTAAGGAAACTCACATTATTTTATATTAACCTGTTCCCATTTCGTATGGTAAATTGCTACCTATTGTGTTGATTTTCATTTTGACATAACCAAATGTCTTTGGTGCTGTAAGCTAAATAATAATTTTGTTGATTAACTAAAAGCTGGTGTAAGTGTTTTCCATTGTTTTGTCTCACCTTCCCCTCCTCCTCTGCTTGCTTTTGAATAGATAATTCCTATAAAACCTTCTTAGCCCCTCATTCCTCATTTTCCTTTGAACAGCAGCCAGTCATCATGAAGATTGACACTATTTCTTAAAAATTGTCAGTGGTTATTAATTTGTAGATGATTTGTAAGACAAGTGGAAAGGCCAGATAAGATTAATTTTCTTTGGCATATTGTATTTTTTCACTAGCATGTAAATGCTGCTAATCACCCTTTAAAATTGTTCATGCTTTTTCTTCATCTGTAATTATCATTTTAAAAATTAGATGCTATATCAATAAGATGCAATAAAAGGTTATTGCAACATTTTTTGTGCATTGGAGGATCTAAACTCAAGGAGAGAGAAGTCTAGTGGAGCTGTGTCATTTCATACGTTAAAAGGAGCAGGGGCAATTTCTTTCAGGAACTTTTCTGGAAAAAGGTCATTCTGAAAGGAATAAAAGTCTTGTCCTCCATATAAACGAATTGTTGTTTCAACCAAGCCATGCAACATCATTGCTATAAATACAATGCCATAGCGCGGCATCTAATTAAATCAAGTAATCCCAATAAACTGTGTTCATTTTGGAAATTGTATCGCTGCAGCACAACTTCCTAATTCAAACTAAATTACATTAATTAAAGGATTTCATTTTGGAAACATTCAAAGTGAGTGCTGAATACTTTGAGATTTATGCCTGTTTGCTTAATGAACTTCGGTTATTCAAAGCTCATTGAGTTCAAAATTTAGTTGTTTGTAATTGCCTTTTCTATGTTTTGGAATCTATGGAAATGTGCACCGTAATTACCGTGGGCTCAAAAGAGAAGAATAGAAGGATAAGACAAAGCTACCTTTGTCCTGAAAATGAGACTGATTTCTCAGTAGATGGAAGCTGTATTCTTGCCTGTAACCGTTTGGTGCAGGACCAGCTATTGTCCCACACATTTCTGGAGTCTGATCAACACCATTACCAGCACCATGAAATAAATGTACTGAAAAAAAAATGCAGAGAAATGTTTATTGGGAAAGCGAGAGGTCTAAAATAATAGCAATAAGAACACCAGTGTGAATCAGGCTCCAGGATGCAAAAATAATTAAACTTATCTTTCTTGGAGTCCTACCATCTGTGTTTTCTTTGGGTAAAGACAGGATGCAATATCAAGACTTAAATGTTTCTGCAATATTTTCATCTTCACCCTGAAGGTGTAAAAAGTTCATTATATGTCAGAAATATAGGAAATGGATTAAGTAAATACAGTCACATCTTCACATATAGCAAATGGATCTGGACACTGCACTCTTTGAGAAGTTAAAAAAGAGTGAAAACAAAACAAAACAAAACAAAACAAAACAAAACAAAACAAAACAAAACAAAACAAAACAAAAAAAACCCCAACAGCAGTAGAATTTCTCCAGCTACAAAGGAGGCAACAAATTTGTCTGATTTGTCTGCACAGTTTGAGACCGGGAGAAAGCCACCAGAAACTTTATTTCTGTTACTTTTCTGACACAGACAGAATCAGGGAAGATGTCTGAAGAGTATATTTCCCGGAGATTTTCCCTCAGCAGGGAGAAAAGAATTTTGGACTGTGAGCTGTCAGGCTTTTTTAGTCCAACTTCTCAAGTCTCTTTAGTTGTCTCTTCCTTTCTAATTTGAGATTGGTGAACAGTTTGTTGATTTGCATATTTAAAGTTTATTCATGTGCTTAGAATACACATACATAAAATGGTACCTTACCACAGTAACACATAGCTATGGCTGCCCTTGCAGAGCTTTAGATCTATCATGAAAGCCACTTGCATTACATAGTTGAAATTAGCCAGCAGATTAGCCAGTTTCTTACATTTCCTATTGCTGACCAGGAGAAGTTGGCATCCACCTTGTGACATATAGTGGCTGCTATGCTTACAGGGATGTCATGATTTTCCTGCATATCCAGACAC
Organism: Streptopelia decaocto; assembly: GCF_964273445.1. Lineage (NCBI taxonomy): Eukaryota > Metazoa > Chordata > Aves > Columbiformes > Columbidae > Streptopelia > Streptopelia decaocto. The sequence continues at coordinate 138,028,905 of NC_138655.1, read as the reverse complement.
TATTTGCCTTGTTCTCACCCTTAGAACAGGAGGATGTGGTCATCAAAATGGAGTCAACCCCTAGAGTAATGCATCTCATCAGCAACAACCTCATAAACAACATACAGAAGAAACAGGCAAAAGCCTCACTGAAAGAAACCTCACTCGGACACCAGATCACAAGACTAAAACAGGAGGAAAAAGACACTGGTTGAATTTGAAGCCGTTTGTGTAAACTGTCTAGCTTTAAAACTTATTGCCAGAAATGAAAATACTGACAGTCTTAGGTATAAGAGCAAGCGATGTCTGCATTATCCCTGTGTGTATTTAACTTGTTGGCTGTCTAATAAAAACAAGTAGATTGTTTTCCCAGTTTTGGACTTTCCTTTTGGCTGATTGAGCTCAGCCACTTTTAGGAATATAGGAATCATTGGAACAGAGACCTGGATAATGCCAAAATAAGCACAAGTGGTTATCTGCTGTGATATTTTACTATGAACTTGATGAGAAATACTGATTCATATGGCCATTTAAAAAATAAAAAAAGTCCTGGTGTTAGTGGAAAATTCAAGTGTGGTCTTCTCCAGAACACCATCTGTGTTAAACCTCACAGTGTGCAATGATTTTGGAATTTTGAGGTTTGATCTTACAGTTATTGTACTATTTAGTCATCAAACAAATTTCATCTAAAAAGACTGAAAAGGGGAGAAAAGGTAACACAGAGAACAAGACACAGAGCCAGTGAAGCCTACAGCCAAAACCCAGCCCCAACATTTCTATGTATTATAATTGTGCCTTGAATTAATCTAATGGTAACAAATTGAAAAACAAGGACCCTGGATAAGTGTAGAGCATGAGGATTTAATAAACCTATCAGAAAAACTTCTCCCAGTAGAGTGATGGTGTAGTTACACATTTGCGTAGTTGTAACCCTCGGTGTTTCCATGACATTTCTCCCATTCCTATCTGTTCTTTCCCACATTCCAGGCATGAAAAAATTATCACAGAAACACATATTTAATGTCTCTGTCTAAGGCACCAACCACATTCTTTTCTTCTATATCTCAGCTGAAAAATAAGAAAGCTTTAACTACATTTCCATAAAATGCATCAAACAAAAAGGAATAATAATTTACTACTTCTGTCTAGTCAGTATAAATTCCAGGCAAAGATCTCATACAAATGTGCAGGGCATAAAAGATCTGGAACTAATAGAAACTTGAAAGCATAATGGAGACTTGGATCTATCTTCATATCCTTTTTCTTTCCACAGTTGAGCAAAAATTTGATATTTCCACATGAGATGAAAACTAATTCCTTCAATATCACATGTTGTAATTTCTGAGTTATGCAAGACTACAAAACATGCATTTATTAACTTTTTGCATTTTTTAATATAACATGGGAAGGACTTAAACTTCATGAGTCTTTCAACATGTCTAAGGAATTAAGTTTGGAAACAAGAAAATAAAAGCCATTTACAATGTGCATCCTGAGCCAGAACTCTGATGAAGATCTTTGGCACTCAGAATATTTCAAGAGTAACTCCTAGCCCCTTCTGCAGAAGAGTCCCAAGGACAAGCCCAAACAATACACAGTTTAAAAAGGACAATCACCAAATGCAATTCAGACAGATGGAGTTAGGACAAGTTGGAGTGGAATAGTCATGGTAATTAATATGGAGTAGCCACCTTGTGCCAGCTGCCTACCAAGGTCTGGAATTACCAAGGAACTGAAGTGAGATACCCATTTTTATTGCTCTAAGCTCATGTTGTTATTGCCTATGGCAATGTTAAAGTAAATACCCTTCTGTGGTGATGACTATTTCTCTTCACTGACAGATAAAGACAATCTAGTGTGACTAGACTCCTAACTCAACCTAACTCAAGCAATTATCCAAAGGTAGGCAGGATTTTTTTTTTTTTTTTGGCATGTTTTGGGGAGTTGAAGGGAGATTGAAAAGTAAAAAAATGAAGAGTGCTCACAAAATTTTGTGGAAGAGACAACACAGAAAAAAACTGGGTTTTTTTTTGTGGTAAAACTTGAATACAAGAAAATTAAGTTCAAAATCTTTGGCAAAATGAAGTTGGAAGTGGTTTAGAAAGAAGATTATTTATTCAGTTTCTAAGAAATGACTGGCCAAATGGGACTAAGACTCCAAGAGCTGAATCGAAAACAGGAGACCACTGCAGGAAATCAAAGAGGTAGCCATGCGATTCAAGCAGTCAGGTTGATTTTTGCAGCAACAATTTGAAAGTTTTCACATGAAAAAGTATTTTCTGCCAAAGCCAAAAAGAAGACTGTGGGACCACAAAATCCAAGATATAACTGTTTGGGGAAAAAAAATGTGCTGGCCTTGTGTTTTGAATAGGGAAAATATTTTTTGGTTAGGACTACAGTTCTGAAAGATCTCTAAATGCTTTTTATATGGAAAAATAATCGAGAAATGATCTGTAAGAAACTTTCCACATGGATAGACAACTAGACAGGTACTAGACAACCTGACAGGTCTCAATTATAATTTTTTTTCAAACAAGTCTTTATGACCTCTATCCCAGGAGAAAAGCAGCAGTAGTTTCCAAGCAAGGACCAAGTATAGCAATAAAGATTGCAGCTTCTTGAGTCTACATAAGCCCTGGAGCTAAGCTGAGGATGGCTTACACAAAAGGTGTACAAGCAGTTTCCTATAGTTGCAGAATATGACGTTGCCTCAGAGTGATATTTTTCTCTGAAGTTCCACTCAGCATTTTGATTTAGGGCTCCCCTTCCAGGGAAAGGAATAAACCCTTCTAAAACAAATCCAGATGAAATATTTGCAGAAATCCTCTGTGAGGTGAGGCAATTGATCTTTGGAATGGTTCATTTAAAACATAGGCAGCTTTTACGGAGAGGCATCATCCACATTCAATACAGCAGCATTTCAAGTGAAGAAGTTGGAAAAATCCATGTAGGTGCTATGGCAGAACTCTAAGAGCAAGTTCAGGAGCCATATTAATAAGAAATATAGGGCTACTGTTAAGTGTGTAAACATAGAAAGTAATATTGTCCTTTTGAACTTACTGGCAATGTGACAGGTTGTGTAGAAAACAACAGGCACTATGTTGAAAGCCCAAGTGATCACTACACCACTCTGGTTTTGAGGAATGCTGCAAAAACTACAGAGCAGATCAACAACACCATGAGGAAATAATTCTGTTTCATTACCTGTGTGTATCAACACCTGTGTTTGAATACTCTGCTTTAGCATGTGTATGACTATTTATGGTGACTGTTTAAAGCCTCATTTTGGTGATATTTGCTTTTCCTGAAATTGAAGGAATAGCATGGTAAATGAGGCTGAACATATTGCTGCAAATAGATACCTAAGGACACAACTCTGTGCTATTTCCTACTTGCCTGTTTATAACTGATCACTGAAACAGATTAATATAATGCAACTTGACCACCTGTTTCTTTTTATGTCTTAGTGACAAACTGGATTTATTCCATCGAACCAAACTATATCAGTTAGCATTTACTGATCGTAAAACTGCAGTATTGTAGTAAACAACACCTTGCTTAAAACAATTTAGTATACGTGTTTTTGTGACTTATTCTGTTGCTCTTTATTATAAAAATGCAGGTTTTTTTAACTTTTACAGTTAGCAAGAAAGATGTTGGGAAGGATTAACAGGATTAGAACAGGCCATTTCTTCCCAAGTAGTACTGAAATAGAAAAAGGGTTGACCAGGGCTGACAAGATTCTTTTCAAAATGTCCTGAATCTATGGAAATAATATCAGAAAGGAAACTCTCTGTAGTTGTTATATTCTTGAAAATACGGAGTACTGAAAATAATGTTTGACAAGCTTCCTATGCACCAATGCTTCCTATGCATATACGTCCGTTTTAATGAGTCAACAATTAGATAGTGAAGACTTTAACAACGCAAAACCCCAAGAATAATCATTGCATGGATTATGCAAAGTGAAAAAGCAGAGTGAATCATATAAATGATCTCTGGAGGTCTATAATCCAACCTTCCACTTGAAGAGAAACTGCTGAAAACTACATCAAGTCACCTGTGGCTTTGTCTAGCTAAGTCTAGAGAACACCCAAGGACAAACCACTCATGAAAACCTGTTTTGAAGCTGTGCTACCCTCCTAGTGAGGAATAATTCCCTTATGGGCAGCCTAGCAAGCCAAAATCTTTGTCCACTACTCCTTGTTATGCCAACAACTACTACTGAGAAGAGTTCACGTCCATCAATCTTTGTAACTCCCCTTCAGGCAGTGGTAAGTAGCCATTAGCTCATCCCTTCCCCTCCTCACTGCCAGGTTAAATGAGATCAACCTCCTTGACCTCTTCTCATAAGTCAAGTCTCTATTCTTCTTGGTAAACCTCTCCTGGACCCTCTGCAGTTTCTGCACACTCTTCATGAACTGGGGTCCCAAACTGGACACTCTATCATCTATGACACCACATACTTCCTATTGTAGACCAGGATGCAGTTTGCCTTATTCATGTGATGGACATACTGTTGGGTTGTATTCAATTTAACCTACATAACTGTCAACCCTGCAATTCCAGATCCTTCTGGCAGAGCTAGTTCATGGCCCATCTGTTACTCGCATGCACTGATGCATGAGGTTTTTCTGCCCCTAGCAAGCAAGCATGCTGTGCCAGTCATTTAAGTATAGAAGGCAGTCAGGCCAGAAAAACACAGTTTTCCCATAATAAACCCATGCTGACTCTTCACATGTCCTTCATATGTTTGAAAATCTATACACAGAGGATACGCTCCATGTTCTTTCATGGACTGAGGTGAGGTGGACTGGCCTTCAGTTATACAGGCCTCCTTCTTGCTGTTCTTCTACCTTCTTCAGTCTCTGTGACTTTTTCAGGACGTTACCTCCCTCGGTGTCACATCAGCCAATTCATTGCATCCATCGGTATATTCCACCCAACCCCATGGATCTAAACACATCTAACGCTTCTAAGTAGCCCCAAACCTGCTGCACCCTGCAGAAGGCTTTAGGATGTTGTTCTTAAGCCATGCTGCTATGTACAGAGGCCTGGAAGTGGACTGTCCTCAGGAAAACTGAGGTGAAAAAGACATTGAGTACTTCAGCCTTTTCTGTGTTGTCCACCAATATGTCATCTCCACCATTCATCCACAAATACGTATTATCTCTGAAATTTTTTTTTGCTGCTTGCATATTTTTATAATTTGTAGACTTTTTTGTTGTTCCCTATTTAGTTACAGTGGGCTTTGGCTTCCCTGATTTCATCCTCAAGTGTATATTGGAGTGGTTTTATTTTAGTTCATATAAAATTCCATACTTAACTATGCAGGCCTTCTGCCAAAATTCCCTGCACAATCTTATGGTTAATTTCTGAGCTCTCAGTAATTTTTCTTTAAATGTATGATATCTTTCCGAGTAGAAATGCTTAATACTGTATTTTTGTTTACTTGCCTATGCTTTAAATCACATAGAACTAAATCCTGTTATCTTTAAATAAGTGTCATTCACATGAATAAATTCAATTACTTCACAGATGCTACATTTATAATGCTAGTAGGATCAAGTTCTTAATATAAAATGACACTTTAATATCCCTATAACTCTTTAAACCTTCTTTCACAGTTTCAGCAGCTTAATGCTTCTTACCTTGCAAAGGATTATTATGTCTGTGGTGTATCACAGGTAAAATAAAGCTACAAAAATATCCCTGCCTTTCAGTACTTATTTCTAATAAGAAGCTTTAATCAGAGCCCTTTCTTTTTGTCACGAAATATTACACAGAGGCACCCCGAGGTTAATTTAAGGGACAAAAGAGTCCACAACAACTTTTATTAAACCAGTGAGAAACAGGGTTCTTGCACTCCACAAGTGACTTAAATACAGGTTCGGATATCAGTTGAGGAAATAATTTGAAGGGGGCAGCAACTAATACAACAGGCGGTCCACAGTGTGCATGCACGTGGCTGCACCAAAACAATGCCGGAGCCGGCCCTGGGTCCCAGGGAAGCACACACTTGCCAAACACGGTGCAGGATTATTTTTTTTAAAAGAGATGCACGTACTCGTAGTGAGTACAGGAAGTGTGCACTCGCGATTCCGCGAGGGTAAATTTATAATACACTCGCAATTGTGCGAGGAAATAATTTACTTACACATGCCGGTGTGCACGGAATCCTATACGTGCTTATATGGAAGCACGGGAGGAAAATACACTCGCGGTTGTGCGAGGGGCTCTCAGCGGCCACTCGCGACTGTGAGAAGATTAATTTAAAGTATGTGCAAATGTGCACGGAAAGTATAAATATGCTCGCAATCCTGCGAGAAGTTTTACTTACACACGTGGCAGCAGGGCAAGTGGAGTCTCCATCCCGGGGAGCGGGGGGGGGCCCGTGGCTCCCGGCGGCAGTGGCCAAGCTCGTGCTCCAAGGGACCCGCACAATGGGCAGAGTCACCGACGAGAGTCCCGTTTTTTATAGGCTGATCAGATCTGACCTGTAGGCATTCTAGAAGCTTCTCTGCACCCACTGTTTGTGGGGTGCCCCTGAAGCCTCCAAAACATCCCCCACACTGGCCGCAGGCACCCAGCGGCTCAGTGGCGCCTCGGCGCTCCCTTCTCCTAATGGCCCTGGCCAGGGTGCTCTGGGGCCAAACAAAAGAAGCTGTTAGCCTCAAGTACCAGAGAAAGAGGGAGATGCGCCCACTCCTTCCAAACAGAAAGGGGGGAAGGGGAAAGAGGGGGGTTGCATTCCTCCACACTTTTTTTTTTTTTTTATAGTAACCTAGCAGAAAATATCATCATGGCAAAGATCCGATCAGCTAAATTTCTGCAGGAAGCAACAGACATAAACTGGATGGGAATTGATTTGTCCATTTGGTCAAGTACCTCAAACATATGTACAACTCTTACTGAAGAAGCAAATCTGTTCCTATTCCAGTGTAAAATATATTAATGTAGTGTTTTGATTTATAATCCATCATCATTAATTATCTTCTGTCTTTCACAGATGTCGATCAAGATTAACCACATTATAAAAACAGTATCATTAAATGTAGAATTATTCAGAGTAAATCTAATAGTATTCTTTTTTTGAAAATGACATATTCCAAGCTAGAATCTCTTCTGGCAAAATTTTTGAGGTCTGTGATGGAGAGTACCAATATGTCCTGAATTAGTGCTATGCAGTCTGTTATTATCTTATGGCTTAGTGATGCTGCAGACATTGACTTCAGTACTAAAAGCAGTTCAACCATTGTGGCTGAGTTATTTTTTCTTGAAAGACGTCTCTGGTTCTACCATGAACACATTCAAAATTAGGTCATGTACCTGTGGCCTGTTCTGCAGCATAGATATGCATTTTCACACGCTTGTGTGAAGACAAATGCTGTTGCCTCATCCACTTGTTTGAAAATTCACACACAAAGACATATTTCTTCCAAAACAGAATATCTGAACATTCCATTGCAAATGCAGCTTAGGCTCAATTTAAAACAAATACTTTATTCAATCTTGCTTTAAAAGGAAGGTGTGAAATCAAAATATACTGACTGAATAAGTCACTGATTCTTTGCTTTATGAGAAAATGCTAATAGGGAACTACAGTCTTCCTAACCACAGTGAATTCATGCTTGAGTACTCAAACAAAACCCTGAACAAGTCACTGAGGTTTTTTTTCATATGTATAGTCATTATCCCAGTTTTCTAAGAAAATAGATTAAATTGCTAAAATGCAGATGAGTAAAATGAAGAATGGCACAACCATAACATCAAAAACCTCCCAGGTATAATGTAAAGAAAAGTGTAGGCTTCACAGGGCATATGAAATCAGTTCTATAAGACTGAAGTAAACATTTTCATGTAAGTGAATTAGAGGAATCTAATACAGTCCCCTTTGTCACTATAAATAAAAAAGGTAATTCTCACACTAGTATGGTGTTACCCCACTCCCGAACAGTCTGTATTTCTGCTGACTTTTATTAGGTGTAATTGACAAATGTTGTTCAAGTTCTGCCACATTTTTGAAGATCTGACATCCTCAAAGTAATTTTATCCCCCTCTGCCAAATTAATGAGATTTCCAGGACAGACTAGACTTTAGAGTGGTATTTACAGCAGAAGAGTCAAAAGTTAATATTTAACTGTTAGTCATGAATATTTAATCTGAATTATTTTAAAACAGTTTTTAATAATAGAATTCATTAAAGCATACAGGTGAAAGACATTTTACCAATTGAAGGCCACAATTTAACTATTGCCTTTTTTTTTTCAGATAATGAAAGCATAGTCAACTGGCATAAATCTTTCCTGTGTTCTACAGCTACCTAGGGACAGAAAAAGGAAATTCAGCGTAGTATATGTGCCTGCTTAACAAAGATTTGCCTTGGGTTTTTTTTCTTTTTACCACTGCAAAGCAAAGCCACCAACTAGTTAGCAATGCTATTTCCAGAGGTATCTTTGAGGTTTTGCTTCTGAAGACTGATTATCCCTGAATACGCTTATGCTGGAAGAACTAAGGAAGGAGTATACATATAGTGGGCAAGCTTTAATTAAAACTGAACAAAAAGGAAAAGTAAAATTTTAATCAGTGTTCTCATGGCACAGTAGCAAACAAAATTGATTATGCGAACTGTGAAGCAGTTGTTAAAAATGTATTAATATTTAAAATGCTTTCTTTTTTTTTTTTTTGTTTAGAAATTGAATGAATATATCTTGGTCTCTTTTGATTTTTTAGATACTTTTACTCTTCTTTTTTCAGTGGTCCAAAGTGTGAAAAAGCAGACCATGGGAAAAACAAACCAAAACAAAAAAACACCACTATGAAGGAAGTAGAAACATTTTTTACATAATTTTTCCTAAAAATGGTGGGGGTTTTGTTGTCTTTTCTTTTCTTATGGAAATGCATTTCAACAAAAATTTTTTGTATTGAGGTTTGGTTTTGTTTTGTTGTTTGCTTATTTCTTTGTTTTTTTCCCTGGGAGAGGGAAATAGTTTCAGTTAGGAAACAGCTGTGTAAAGATTTTATTAGATGAAACAATGATTCCTGCAAGTCCATGGATTTTCTCTGTAAATAAAAGACATTATAGGTCCATTGCTGTGCAAATATTTAATGAGTTTTTTGATAATGAGCTGTCTTTGATATTTAGCAGGCATATCTCTGCTTTGTGGGATACTCGGTAATTGCAAAAGTTTACATGTTATACCCAACAACACCAATGATGATTTATGGTGTAGACTGGAGTAGTAATGGAAGATTAACTGCATACACTGCATAAGCAAGGCTGTAGCAAGCAGATCAAAGGAGTTGATTTTCTAATCTGTTGAGCACAGATGAGACAACATCTGGAGTGCTGTATCCAGTTTTGGGCTCCTCAACACAAGAGAGACATGAACATTTTTTCATAAGTCCAAGGGATGGCCACCAAGATTATTAGCAGAAGCATATGACATATGAGAAGAGGCTGAGAGAATTAGCTTCCTTCAGCCTGAAAAGGAGAAGGCTCCAGAGGATCTTGCTGATGTTTTCAACATCATATACCTAAACTGGGAGATAATATAGAAGCTGAAGCCAAGATCCTCTGGCAAGTGCCCAGGAAGACGACAAGGGTTACAGGGGTCACTGAGAGTGGGCTTTGCACTGAAGCTTGAATATGAAGAGTCTCAAAGGAGAAAGTCTAATGGTTTTTCATAGAGGTTGCTATACAAAAAACAGAGCTGACCTGTGAGGAACAGGTAGGAGATCTGCATTGTCTAACCTTCGTTAGTCTCTTTGGGTCTCAGGAACTGCAAAGCAGTCACCCAAGCTTTATTTTTTTTTTCTGTTTTTAAACAATGCAGGTTTCCCTTTTTCCAAGTTTCTGTCATGCCAGGGAATTCTACCCATTTTGCATTAGTGGATGGCTTTTAACCCTTCAGATTTTCTCACAAACCTCTATGACCCTTTTCAGCCCTTTTGCCCAAAGTCACTACAATGCCATGATGATTTCACAATTCACCATTTACCTTCATGACAGTTTACCAGTAAATCATGAACCAGAATATGCAAATCTCTACCTACACAATATTTAGGCAACGGTGCTCTACTCTGTCCCAGTTTGTCAAATTGATTGAATACTCAAAAAAATTCCACACCTACTCATTGAAACCAAAATGCAAATTTGCTTTCGCACTTAGAACCCTTTGTTCTCATTTTCAAAAGCATTCATACCAGTGGATGTCTATTTGCATAAATGTTTCCCAAAGAGGTCATGAATATTCATGTGTGTATATGCCTCTATCTTGAAAGTTCTTGGAAGGTTGGGGGAGGAGGAAAAATTATTCAGCCTGAGATAAAATAAAATCGTGTGGCTCTGGTAATGAGTCACAAACTTAGCGACTATGAACAGCCAAAATGGTGGTGGGAGCTTGTTTGGGAAGCTTAAACTTTTCCTACACATCATTCATCACCTTCAGAAAAATGAAGTTTATCTGTCATCATAAACAAAGATAACAGCTAAGCTAAAGCATAAGCTCCCACTTATGACAATTTACTTTCTCTTTTCTTTATTAATTGGAAGGAGAAGTGCTGAATATCTACAGTGGGTTTAAAGTTGGCCTTCCTCAACTGCAACTTTCAGCAGAGCCAGTGCAGAAGCCAAAAGAATATCCCTGCTCTCAGTCACCAGCCTTGAGTCTATTTACATGCTCAGGCAATGGACAGCCATGGGGCATGAGCAAGTCTTAGTCTGGAAACCATGTATCCATATAAATGCCAGATTGTGCTTGTGTGAGAAAGTCTGTCTGAAAAAAACATTTTAGTAGATGACTACAATCATAGAATTATAGAATAATTTCAGTTGGAAGAGACCCTCAGGATCATCGAGTCCAACCAAAACATAACCTAACTCTGGCACCAAACCATGTTCCTAAGAACCTCGTCTAAATGCCCATTAAACGCCTCCAGGGATGGTAACTCCACTACTTCCCTGGTCAGCCTGTTCCAATGCCTGACAACCCTTTCCATTAAGAATTTTTTTCTAATATCCAATCTAAACCTCCCCTGATGCAACTTGAAGCCCTTTCCTCTTGTCCTGTCACTTGCTACTTGGGAGAAGAGACCAACACCCTCCATGCTACAACCTCCTTTCACGTAGTTGTGCAAATGTGTCCAGCTAGCCTTGAGATCTGGGTCTGGCTGTTTCTTAAGCATGTGGGCATGCAGGCAGAGCCACGACATGGTCATCTGCAGCAGATATTTGCAAACTCCTGTATCTGTAATACAATCTTTCTATAGAGGTTAATTTGCTCATTGTATTCTGCTGCAATTGGTCAGGTTGAGCTCAACAGAGAAGTACCAAGTATGTATATACTTAAAATAAATATATCAAAAATACAGAGGAGAAATGGCTTGTTGTTTTTTATTGCTGCCACTGCTCTCGAGTTCCGTTTCTTGTACGAAGACCCATCTTCTCCAGTTTACCCAAGAAGGTGATCCATCTGAACACCTTAGCAAAAACTTCCCCCAGAGAGATAAAATGCCAATATGTATCTATCATTTAAGTTACTGTATGAGTGACATCACTATCTTGGATTTTCATGCTTTTTTCACTTTAACTCCATGTCTTCAATTAACATTCCTTCTGAACTGTGTTTTAAAGTAATGTATAATATTGCAACTAGACAAAGGTTCCTAAATAATTTTATCCTCTTTAAAACAGCTACTGCATTTGTTCTTTACCAGGTGTGCACTACAGCTCTGACTTGGTAGCTTTCTTTAAAGTCTTTGCTGTCAAAGTTATGTTTCTACTGTGGCCTTCCAAATTCTAGGCCAGAGTTCACCCAGTCACATTGGCACAGGCATCCTGTAAGTGCTTGTTCCCTTTCTTGCTCCTAACCTGCACCTCATCCTTTGCCCTTCTGCCCACTGAAACTGAGGCGAAGCATTCACTTATTTAGACTACTGTTTATCCCATACTATCCTACATGCAGAGAATTTATCTTTTCTTTCACTCCATTTTAATCTCGCTTGCTAAAGGATCTCTTGCTACTTGTTCTAATTCCATTCACAAATCTGTTAAGGCTTGATGTCTGGCAGCTTTCCCTGTATCCATATACTTCTATAAATATTTCTTATCCTCCTCAGTAAATAAAACATACTTTAAAATAATACCACCGAACATTGACTCAGTAACTGAAAATTAGGTCTGTTGGCTATAATGTTCAGGATATATCTGGAACTTAACATTGTTATTACTAGTTTTTTTCTGCAATTTGTTTCTGAAATTTTAGAGCTTCCTACAGTGAAATATTTTGCAGTCACGGTTATCTTTCCATTAGCCTTATAGCTGGATCTATTTATATTCAGAATCAGACACCTCATATGTCCCCAGAAGATCCTTTCTTAATAATCTTTCCCTAAATTGATTTTTGCACACATCCACAAAAAACGTTTTATCTATGTAATACCTTTTTCTAAATTCAGTCTATCATAGCACTAATATACAATGATAATCCAACTTTACCTTTATTTTCTGAAGTTTGCTCTCTGTAATAACTGTTCCTTTCATTGTTATTCTTCTTCCGTGTCTCCTTTATCCTTTACAATATCCATTTTCACGTTCTTCAATCCTCCAGCTTTGATCTATATTCTTCAAATTTATGTATGAACTTCTCAGCTGATTCTTACTGATCTCATTGAGCTTCCTTTGGTACAGTCCCTTCTCTGTAAGTATAGTTTATCTGTTTCTTCTTCTATTAGTTTCATTCTCATCCTTTCATCTTGTAGAGTTCCTTTATCTTTTTTTCCTTTATCTCCTTTCACTGGAGATGTTTTCTGTATTGTAAAAATGGACTCAGAAGTCATCAGTCTTTCACATTCCTCTTGTCCTAGTTCAAAACTCATTAGGTTAGTTGTGTTAGCCTTGAGTTCAGAAAAATATTCTTCCTAATTAGGTGGAATCGACCCACTAAGCTTTCCTTGTGGATGCCTCCGCCTGTATATCCACAGATCTCTTATAGCAGTAGTTTATGAGCTGTGTGTCCATAAGTATATTTGTGCCAAAATGCACAATTACCTTTGATCTACTCAAGGAGGTAACTGATGTGTGTAACATCAGTTCACAACACTTCGGTCTTTTAGGCTTTGAATAATACCACACCATAGCTAGAAAAGAATAGCACAGACATTTCACATTAGGTTGTACTGTTACTACTGACAGGTTTTAAGAATAGTTATACTATTGACAATATAACTTATAAAGCCCTTATATCCCCTCCACTTTGTTGGAATAACTGCAGTTCTTCCCACACCAAGGCCCTTGTTGTCAGTCCCAGTTTTTCCCATATCTTTCTCTTCTGTACCTCTGCTTCTCCACAGTTCCCTCAGTTCTTTGGTCTATAGCATCTTCTGATGCTCTGGCTGCTTTTGTGTTCTCCAGTTGCCTTTTCTAGCCTACTGCCTGGCCAAGAGCCAGTGAACTCTGCAGAGAGGCTGGAAGTGCCTTTGTACCATTTGTATATAGTGACTGTGGGTTAGTGCCCAACAGGAGGGAGAGCTGCATTCTTCTTCCTGGTCCCTCAGAGAGGGCACCAATTAATTCTTCCTTACAAAGCCACTGATCCCAGTGAAATTCTTCAGATGTCACAGAAATTTCACTTATCTGACAACTGAGGAGTCAGACAGATGGAAAGTCCACATGATAGTACAAGCTTCACTTCCTTAAGAAAACAGATTTTTTTTTTTCTTTCTTTCTTTGTTTGGGGTTTTTATGTGGTTTGTTTTTTTTCCAAATGCTGAAGAACTCATGGAGAGGCAGTTCTGAGTTTAGTTCAGTTCCAAGCTGTGGATGTCAGCAAGCAAAATTTGAGATAATGGAAAGGAGAAAGTCAGGGTAGGAATCAAGGAATCACTTGTTTATACAAAGGGAGGAGTCTAGACATGTTTTAAAAGCTCCCACCTGACCATCACCTGTTGCCTAAAAAGGTATCCTGTAAGTCCTCTGTTGTATCTGCCAGCCCTGTGCTCATATATCAGATTCCTTGGTGTGTCTCAAAGTGAGAAATAGCAATCTACATTTAGGTGACCAAATAGAGCCATCATGTTCAGCAGAAGTTGGATATCACATCCCTGTACTGTTACCATATTTTTTCCCTTCCCCTACTTCACATAACCTCTACTCAGGCTCCAGATTGAACAAAATATTAAGCTGCCATTGAATGTTTTGATAGGGTCACCTGAATGCTCAAATACTACTGAATTAAAAACTATATAACTGTAATTAACTTAAATTAATTAAGCAGAATGTTGACATTCTGGTTAGTCTCCTCATCAAAAATAAAATCGACATTATTTCTACATGTGATACAGGTGCAGCCTGTTCATTTCTATGAACAGTAGCAGTGGGGGCAGGAAAAGTCTAATTTCTGACTCATTTTCCATGTACAGAAATGCCTTTGCAAGTTCATTACTCTTCAGTACCTATTTCTGCCTCCTATTATTTAAATATCCCCTGAAAAATACTCTGAACTGGTCTCATTATATTGCTGTTCTACAGAAATAGTGATCGCACCTGAAGCCACATGAATTACAGGCATTGGAGAATTTTACACAATTTTACACTGAAGGGTTATAGCACATGAAGAAAATACTACAGTTTATTGATTCATGTCAAACGTCTTGAACTGGTTTAGAAGACAGCAGACTTTCATCTTGAGCTTGTGATAAGCCAGAATCTTAGAATTCAGTATGTTATTGAAATATAGATGCTATCTTCAAAATAACAGCTTTTGTAATATCTATGGGGGGTAAGGACAGAATCACTAGGTGTTAATAGTAATAAGATGATTCAAATGTTTGTCTTCCTTCTTCACACTAATTAGGTTCCTTAGCACTAGTATTTGGAGAAGTTTTTTACTTCCTCCCATGACAAATAATTTTCCTATAGTCATCACAAAGGCCAGCATTGACTCTAATATTTTCATTTGTATTGATATTTGACTCAGTTAGTATTAGAGCACAGCACAAAGAATGCAAGATGATACAACACAACAAGCTAAACTGCCTTCTAAGGAAAGTCTCCTGATTTTTCTTGCATTTTGCTGTTGACACCAAAATGAATATCCAGCACCAATAAATAATTTCTTATAAAGTAACTGGGTATTTTTTAGAAGTGTGCAGCATAAATACATATACACATGTAGCTAAATTTCAATTGTCACTGCATGTTATACTCCTCAATTTTCCACACACTACAGGTATTTCTCCTGTTGCAAACAAATAGGTTTTCTGTTAGATGTGCCATTAAGGGAGATTTAAACATCTTGAAAATTAAATGTGTTTGTGCTTAGGATATTAGCATCCTGACAGAAAAAGGAGACCTTTCAGGATTTGAGGATCAAGAGATTTTCAGGATCTAGAGATTTTTGTCACTGCAAGTTACATAAGTCCTCGGTTCACTCCTCTTTATATACTTTCGGGGATGTTACACGACTGTTTTCATCATTATGAGATTAATCTCCACTTCTGCCTTTAAAAACAAAATCCAAATCTGAGGCAGGGCCATAATGTCTCCATGCACAAGGTCCCTGTGATCTGTGTGGGACCAAAGGCTGGGCAGGGCAGGGAGAGCCTGGTGCCCTGTGGACAGGGTCCTCAGTGGGGCAGAGGCAACCAGGCTTATGGCTGTCACCTGTGGAGAAAAACCTCATTCGCCTTGGAAACACATTACAGCTATGAATTACGATTGATAAAAATACAGCTCAGGCACTACTTATACAGATGTCTCACCCTAAGTTACACTGAAATTGTAAAAGCGTTGTGGCAGTAAGGCCTGCATATGATTAACTCAAGGAGAGGTTCCTCACAGAAACATTTGGTTAAGCATTTGCAATATATCATGGTCCCTGCAGTAGGGGACAGTACAAAATATGGAATCTATTTGTGTGAATTTTCACTGAACACAGTAAACAAATAACTAAATTACTTGTCTTTTGTATTCCTGTTGCATCTTGCAGAGAGCATATGTAGTTGTACACAAATGAAGTGGGGTTTTCTGTGCTTTATGGAAGACTGGCATTTATACTTTCAGCAGCTTTAAAACATTTTGCTCATGGCTTAGAAGTGTGCAGATATCCAATGGAATCTGTTTTCTGCATCAGTACAGATGAATAGCCAAGGCCCAGTCACTGTCTGAAAGGAGAAAGCTCACGTGAGGGCCATGCAATTATTCATGTTTCCTGTACAAGCTTCATCCTGATTTTTTTCCAGGATCCTACAAAACTTCTGTTGGTGTTATCATTGCAAGGGACAGGATTTATGCCCACATACACACAGAGGAAGCAACAATCTGTTTTCTTCATAACCTAGAATCCTGCCAAGGCACCTAACGAGCCCGGTAAACAGAAAACCTAGTGGAAGAAAGGCTGGTTCCTTGCTTTGACTCTGAGGTACCCTGCCATCTCCTTCTGTTTCCTGACAGCACGTCTCCAATACAGATCTGCTGCCAGAGTTTTCTTCAGTTATATGATTTCTAGTGTCCCTCCTCAGCTAGCTTCTGCAGTGCAGATGGGCTTTTAAAGTCAGCAGAACCTGAAGATGAGACCTTTACAGGAGATTTGCTTTATGGCTGCTAAAGAACAAGTTAATGAGGCTAGAAAAAAAGTAAGGACCTTAACTCTAGTTAGAGCACAAAGCTGAGAACAGAGAGGGTTAGATTTTTATCTGTGCTTTCAGAACAGTTTTGAATCTTGTCCAAAGATTTTTAAAGCTGAAATCAGTGGGTTTGTAAATTTTACAAGCTTGTACAACTGGTAGTTCACAGGGGCCATTTTGCTTTGGAAGGCAGGTCATTAATAATACCTAGGGAATATTACTGTGCTTAGTTAATTACTTTGAAGACTGCAGTCCCTTGAGTAAACTTCAACAAGCAAAAGGAAGCAGTCCATTATACGTGCTTGTGCTGCAACATTTGCAAAATACTGCTTATTTTCCAAGTAAAAAGTTAATTGTAGACATCCATTCATTGCCACACATGTAAACTAGCCACTTCTTGCTCTCAGAAGTATTTTGGGACTTAGCTCAGTTAAATATTTTTGTTCTTATTTCTGCAGGCTGCTTCAGTATAAACCACTGCTTTTAAAATATAATTAATCAGCAGTAGGAGTGGGTCGTGCCAACTGGTATATGAACACAAAGAGAAAAGATTTTGAGTCTCTACCACAGATACAGTGTGTGGTCTCGGATAATGTTTTTCAATTTTCTGTGCTTAACACTGGGAAAATGCTTATCTCCTTACAGGATTGTCATTTGGCAAAAGTTAATTTATTTTGAAATGTTTATGTGATGTTAGGCTTGCTTTCAGACATTATGACTTGATAATGCTGTTCTATCTGTCTGTAAACCATTGCAGTGAAAAAGCAGTTTATTCTGGCTTTGTGGTGGGATATCTTGGGAGCTAGCAAATAATGTAAGATAAAAAAGTAATCAAGGAGAAAGGTTTTAAAACAGATAAACATTTTTGTAGAAAATAATTAATTTTAAAATTTCAGTCATACAGGGAAGGTTTTCCATGATAAAAGTATATAAGCAGGCTAGTGAACATCAGTGAATATGCTAGTGCTTTTGACAAGAATGTTACTGTAGTCATGAACAAAAGCTGTTGTGTGTATATTGGGTAAAGATTAGAGGAAAACTGAAGCACAGAAAGCCAGTCTCTCAGCTGAACAGCAAAAGCAAAACATAACAAAAGAAAGAAATAAGACTTAAACCAAAGCCAAACAAGACATATGGTGCAGTAATTTAAAACAAAACTAAAAAGGGGAAAAACATTGTTTCAACAGGTATTTATGAAGGCAGAAAGAATTCACTGGCAGACCAACTGTGGAGATACTGCTGGAAGTTTTTGGCTGTAGGAGAACAGAGACGAGATCAGCAAAGGGAAGAGCTTAGGGTGCAGCTACTCCTGGTCTGCTCAGGTCTCTGCTCAGTATTAAAGGCAGGCTAACTGCAACTGTCATTCCTAATTTAAATGAGCCTCTCTAAGTCTTCTGACAGAAAAGTGATAACGGCATTCATGAGATAGACACAGTAAAAATCAATAGAAGAACTGGCAGAAAAAACAACAGAAAATCCTTATTTCTAGAATGTTTTGTTCAGTGCCCTGTAAAAACATCTCTCTACACCATTGCCCACTATTTAGGTTGAAAACATGTGGTTATTCCGCAGAGAATTTATCTTACTTCTTAGAAGCAGTATGTGAAAAAGACTGCAGATCCTGGTAAACAATATTAGAAGTTGCTCAAGATTTTGGATTACTGATTTAATATCCATTTGAGACCAACAGATCAACCTATTAGTCTTGGTCCTGCGATTTAAGTATCAACTGTAGTTGAATCATTCAGTAATCATTAGATCAACTGATATATTCTAAAAATATCACCACCTACTTCTTTATAAATTTCAACTTTATCAATGTCAACTGCATCCTAAATTGGAATAAAACGAAGCATCTCAGATGTCAAGACTTAATCATTATCCAACCTTAGAGCCATCTAACCTAAAGTTTCCTCCTTGAAGCCAAATTTCAAAATGAAGACATTTAACATGAATTCCCATCAAAGCATCTGTTTACATGACTGGCTGGAGCTCTGTGGATGATGAGAGGCTGGAACAGAGACATGTCCCATTCCAAAAAGCTCCCCTGGGTAAGGTTACCATGTGAGACCAAACAGCTGCTTCTGCCATGTGGTTCTCTGCTGAGACACACATCTTCAGCTTAATCCTTACTATAGACAAGTGTCTCTTGTCCTCCATATAACAACCGTCCTTTGTCCTCCAATGAAGAAAGTAAGCCATGGATAGAAATAGAAAACTCTTTTTAAATTTCTGCTTCTCAGCATTTATGAACCAGGAACTGAAGGTGAAAATCTAATGATTGTCAACATTCTAATATAAAATACAGAACAAAACATCTTGCTAGGTTGGAAGTAACACAAGATGTTCACACATATTTTGAGGTAAATTTATAAAAGACAAGTTTTCTGCTGTCAAACCTACCTTTACAACAATGTCCGTAGCCTGACTTCTGTTCTTTCCTCCCACATTTTCCATGTTGCAATCTTTCCATATTGTTTTCCATGGATTTAACTGTTTTTCTTTGTACGACATATTTTAGGTGCATTTAAAACCAAAGAGCATTTCCTTTAAGCACATTTCTTAGAGCAATTTTAGAGATATCTTTATACATTTGCATTACTTAGCATGTTTTAAAAATAAAACCTTGAGTAGTTTTCTGTTCAGTGCAATGGTTTTCCCTCTCACATATACTTTGGATGCAATGAGAGATGGATCAAAACTGGACCGATCCCTGTGTTGTTTTTATTTCTTCCTCTTTTGATGAGAGTTAGCTTGACAAGTTCAACAAACTATTCCCTTTGAATGGTTTGTTGAACACTTCTTACTCCTGTACTCTAGATTCACATAGGGTTTGCAGGCAGTTTTATTGTGCAGCTCTTCCTTATGAAGTCTTGAGTGAAACCAAAGTCTTTCTCAAAGGCATTCACCATGGTTCATGGTCAAGGGTGCCAGCATAAATGCAGGAAATCTCCATTTAAATAAAATTTAAAAACAAACAAACAAGAAACAACAAACAAATTATAAAAAAACTTAATAAAGTTTATTAACTTTGAAAGTTTATAAATATATAAGCTTAATAAAGTTTTAAAATTTGAGTGGTTTAGGCTGTGGTGTATTGGTCTTACTTATTCCATACACCCAATGTGAACATATGGAAAAGTTCTGAAAGTCTTAAGCTGGCATTGTACCTTCAGCTGTGGAAAGTTCAAAACAAAACCACTGTAACTATTTGGGAAAAAAAAAAAAAAAAATCAGGTATTTGTCATTTTTTACTATTAAAACTAAAGATTAGATTTATTCTCTGTTTCAGCTTCTTCCTTCTGGGAAATAAGACAAGTACTATGACCTTTCTTCTTTGGAATTGTGTCAGAGAACTTATCTTCCAAAGCCTTCAGCTTCATTAGAGCCAGAGAGCAGCCTCCTGGGAACACTTTTCCCTTGGGGAATGCTGAGATGCTGCATTCAAAACTGTCAGCTGAGAGCTCAGCTGCTGGAGGCTGGTCCAAGAGTGTTCCAGGGAAGGAGGCACCCACCATATGGATGCAGAAGACTGAGGTCACAGAGATCTGTGTAGTGGTGGAGGAGAGCTACAGCTGACAAAGATACTTTCCCTCACTGCTTGAAAAAAGTCAAGAGAGAAACTTGCTTCAAATGAGGTGTTTGGATATGGGACAGATGATCTGAGTGGAATTGTTTACACAGAAAAGTTGAGAGCAAATTCAGAGTTCAGCAAAATATCCAAGAGTCAATGTTAGCATCTGCTGTCTGTAGCTGGTCTCCTCAGAGAGAGAAATGCTTTGCAGGCCAGAAGAGGAGGGATCCATGTCCCTTGAGGCCTGACTCTGGGTACTTAGATATCCATCAGACCCATATGCTTTGTTTGTGGCACACTATGCCCCCCTTCCCTAATCTTTGCTACTCACAGGGGCTGTGAGTGCACTTTTCTACCCATGAGCTCACTCTCAGCTTCAGAGAATAAGTCAATTTTATATCAGGGTGTAAGGGACTGAAAAGATGCTTTCATGAATCATGTTGAGTTAATGTGATCTAGAAGCCATCTCAAGGCCTGCAAATTGGTGCCTTCCAGATGGTTTGAATTTTTGTATGGCCAAACAGATGGCTGAAAGGATCTTTTAGACAGGATATCATGGAAGGAACAATATTCAGGACTATTTCCTGGTATTTTAACACAGTTTCAGTCAGCAAACTGAGGATCCAAGTTTGGAAGTTTTCACTTTAAAAAGGAAAACCAGATGCAGAAACAGATGTGTATGTAATAAAAAATATGCAAAAAATCTGCAAAGAAACCTCAAAACTTTTTCTCCATTGTATTTGTTACATGATTGCTTATATTCAGTATTTGCCTGTTACTGCAATGTTTACATTTAAATTCAAATGATATATTTAAAGAAGATGCTAGCATTGATATTTTTTAATTGCTTAGAAATATTTGCCAAAGCAAATATGGTTATTTTGAATGTACCGTTGTGCTTGCTGCATAGAAGCAGCATCTCAGCATTGCTCTAACATTTCTTCAAAACTCTAATTAGAGTGATTTCCTGCAGACTCCTCAGCATGCTGAGCTTTCCTTGTAGCAAATTAGGCACAGAGGTTTTTAGGGCATATAAATAGGAAATCAATGGAAGCTCCTGACCTAATTATGTTTTGAGATAAGGACCTGAGAGTTTGCTGGTGGGTCCGTGACAGTATGTTCATCTTCAGTTCTCTCTGTTGTGGGTGCCAGTTTGAGAGGCAACCACTTCAGAACAGTGATCTCTTACCCTTGTTTCATTCTTATCAGACTTTCCACCATTATTTTGCGTATCTCCCTCAATGTTTTTCTAACTTTTATGCTATTGAAGTGTTTCCAACTCAAAAAGTTACAACTATAAGTAACTTTCTTCCTTACCAGGTTAGACCAGAGGTAAGCTTTACAAAAAAATGTGTAAAGCAAAAATATTTAATTATTTTAAAAGTATAATCTGGTACTTACATATGTTTTTATAATGAAATTTGTTATTTTTATTTAAAATATGTGGTTTGGGTAGGATACCTGATTCACTTGTCTAATGCTTGCTGTGAGCCTCTTGAAACTTCTTCCAGGCTGCATGACCTGCATGGAAAGTTGAGCTAAGCCAACCACCACTATTGCTCCTACAGACCAGGCCAGCAGCTATTTGGGAAATCAGATAATTCCAGGTGTGAAGGGACCACTACAGGTACACTACAGGGGTCTCCCACACCAAATGTCTCTGAGATTGCAAGGGTACTTTGGTTTACTTAGAGAGCTCTTACTCTATGACTATGCACAGGACCCAACAGCTTACAATTAATGAGGCTGATGAAAAGAACTATGTAAAAATAGAGAGACATTTAAATATTGCATTCTACCAAATGAAAAAAATTCCTCAGGTTTATTTATCCTGGACAGTTTAACCAACTTCCTGTCAATTGTCCCTCAAAGCTGGTTTGCCTTGAAAAGCTGAAGAGTGGATACGTGCTTCCCATTTATGGCTGTGCACAGTACAAACTGGCATTTGGCCCTATGGAAATAAAAATGTGGCTTCTGAAATCTATTGCATTAAAAGCAGATAATAGCATGTAGACTGATGACAAGTTGTTAGCGATTAGGTCACCTTCAGAATAAATTGTTTGGACATGGAAATGGCTTCTGTACTGTTTCCTCGACAAGAGGCGTGTAACAGAAAATGCGAAATAAAAATATTTTTGCAGGACTAATTTCAATAAAAATGATAGATATTGACAAGGCTAAATGGTAGTTTGCCTTGGGCTTTAACTTCATCATCTATTAATGAGAATGATCTGGGTAGACGTTACAGTCTGTTGGATTATAACAGAAGCTAAAAACTATCAGTGGGAGGTGGAATCCAACAGTTTTTCTAAAGCTAACTTATTCCATCTTGGTTGCTACAGCTTTGGACATCTGTGGGGAGCAAGCAGAGGGCAAAAGCCAATCCAGTTGCTCACGGTTTATAAATGCCTCCTCAGCAGGTGCATCACTAGTTGTAAAAAAAAAATGTTTTTATACATAAGAATTTCAATTTCAAATATTAACAGCCAGTAATTATTGCCAAAAGGACACTGAAGCTCTAAAAGCATTGCTGCTCCTGAGGTTCATGCTGCCATGAGCATGTATTCAAGAACAAGTTCACATCCTGAACTAATACTGCAACACTGGGACAAAATATTGGGCAGTAGGCTGAGGAATAAAGCAAAAGAAATTTTTCTGCTGATATCATGAATGGGAAACCAAGGTCTTGCAGTTAGATGATGGAAAAAATGTAAGACCAAGAGAACCTCCTTTAACTTTTATTATCTACAGAAAATCCCACTTAAATATGTGTGAAATGCCTAGGAGATGTGAACACACTGGAGTGCAAACAACATGTCTATATAAGTTGTGACAGTCCCAAAGTAGGAAAAAGATTAACCAGCTTTTATGGAAATACATGAGCAGACAATGGCCTTACATGATGGGAAGACGAAGGCACACTTGAAGGTTGCTCTGTCATCAGAGCTGAAAGCAGTATGGTGGTGGGCATCACATTATCCCTGTACTCAAACTTCAGGCAAGTATGAAACAGGCTCTGGCTTTGTTGCCTCTAGAGAAGGGACAGGAGGGCACCCTGGAATTAGTATGGTCTCGGGAACAGTACTTGTGCTCTGCAGTCCTAACAATGGTTTCAGCAAATAAATTATTAAAAAAATAAAATACATCTTCATTTGGAGAAGAAAAAAAAAAGTATTTCCATTTAGAGTTATGGCTATAGTGCCTTATGAATACTTTATTTTGTGTGGTTTGGGACCTGCTTCTCACATTTTACAGGGGGGGTGAATATCTTCCCCGCAGAATTGTCCTAAGAAAGGTAAGAAATAACTGCATCTTAACTTTCCGTGTATTCAGATTTTGTGAGCCTAGACTCCAAATCCAGTTGCATTTCTTTCCTGTATGGTGAGAGACCAAAATATTCAAACTCAGTTCAGGTTAAGCCAAAATTATTTTGATTTCAGCTGCTCTGAACTGGAAAAGCAATTTGCAGATTGGACCTGTTATAGATAGCTAATCTTTTAAGATCATAACATTAGAATCTTGCCATGATAAAATGACTATATTAAAGAGTATAGTAAAAATCCGTGACTTCATATCTCCTGCTTTTCCAGGAAAACTCCAATATATAATTATTCACTGAAAAATGTTTCTGTAAGTTTGCTTTTTTTGTCATCCTATATCTTTTGTTTCTTACTTGCAGGTTTTTCATGTGTTGTAAGCAAAGGGTTGAAAAGTCATCAACTTGAAATGTCAATATCTCCTGCAAAGCTATCACTCCTCCTTCAAGTATGTTGTTTCCATGGTGAATGACAAATAAAGAGGCCCAAAGACAACAACTGAAGAGAAAAATACAATTGGATGTGATTTTAAATAAAAAATATTTGTGTATAACATATAAATGAATGATGGCAAAAGGAGTTATTTATGTGCTAAGCTCAGGGTGTGTTGTTACTGTGTCTGTGTGGTGCAAGTCTCTCAGCACTCTGAAGGTATGTCTGCAATAAAACATGGAAAGCAGAAATACATATCTGAGCTGACAGATCTGAGCTGGTATCTGAAGTACTAGGAATAGCGTGTTCGTGCTTCTCTGTAATGCACGTATACCACAGCAGAGACGCTTGTGTTAGGAGGGCAACGACCTCGTTTAATCTAACCACACCAACAGGGTGAAATTAGTACATAGGCACAAAGGAATGTTGACACTGAGTTTGTGTTTCACTTCAGCTTCTGAAGCTGACAGTGTTGATCACTACACCCAGAAAGGTACAGGAGGCAGAAAATACTTTGGCAGATTGCTAAGTGTTTTCTGAGAAAGCTTTGGTGAGGATGATTTTCATCAAGCATTGCCATTTTCTGCACTCATGTCAGTCACACCAGTCTTCACTTAGCGTAACTATCTGCAGACCATGAACATTTGTTTCTTCAGACTCTAAATATTCTTATTCCTGATAGACCACACCAGCTATGTTTTGGAGAGTCTTTATCTTCCATTCTCTTTTCCTACGGGTACCAAAGTTTTCCTGCCTGCAGGCAGCTTTCAGATGAGCTACTGCTGTGAGTGTGCCACTGTGACCTTCTTCCCGGCCAAATGCTAATCAGATTTTCTCAGTGACCTTGAAGACATTATGACATTGTTGCTGGAAAAGTTTGCAGATGGTACAGATGGATCAAGTGGTAAATAATGTTGTGGATCACTTGGTAAACAGGGCACTGTCAAATTTGTTTTGTTATACCCAAAGTCATGCCACTACAATGAAATAATGCAGATTACAATTGAGGAGAGAGGTGGCTCTGAAAAGGGCATTGGGGTTATGGTGTACAAATGTATTCAGTGTAAGCAGTTAGCTTACAGTTAGCACTGTGACTACAAAAGCTGAGAGTCGCCAGGATGCACAAATAATTGAAATTTTAGAAGTGGTTCTACTGACCAAAGCATGCAAAATGCCATCACTGTGAAATATATTAACAGAATATCCAGACCCCTGTTATTATCAGCAACAGCCACAAAAAGTTTTGTGTGGGAACCTTTTCTCTAGCAGCTAGAGATTTGCAAAAGATTTTGCTCTTTTGATTGCAGAAGAGTGAAGGTCATTATGCAGTAGCATTGACTAAATGCTCCTCCTCTTTAAGACATATAGCAGCAGTTCAGGAATGAATATACATGGTGCTGAAGAGACTGTCCTTTAGGTCACAGCTTAAATGGAGGTCAAGGTTAATGCAGTCAGAAGGTAATGGCCACCCATAAAGTGAGCTGGTGTCTTTATTTCACTTTAAAAAAGAACTTTTTGATACCTCACATATTGCCAGTTGGAAGAGGCTAAGGACTGTTTGGTCATGATTGACTTTGAGAAGTTGTTGAAGTATCTCGTTTCACCAATTCTGAATTAAATTAATTATATAAAATTGAAAAGTGCAGCAGAGATTGAAATTAATTGAAAACTACTCTATTCCTAGAGTTTTTGCCTTGTGAGTGATATCAATTACTTACAAAATGTCTCATTATGTACATTAAATTTCCTCCAGAATTTAATAGAAAATATTGTGTACAGTGTTTACAAGAAACAATAAATTTATTGACTATTTTTTTCCTTGGCAATTAATGAAATCAAATGCTTAACTGAAGTATTTTAATTCACCATGATTAAACACAAAATATAACAAAATAATGTTCCTGTAAAGCTGGGAACAAAGGCCAGGGACACCAGTAACAAGTTTTCTGGTCTGAGTGGGCTTTCAGTCAGATTATGTATAGAAGAGTATGTGTGTGTATTTGCCTCTTGGTATTTTAACATGGAGATATAATCACTAATCAAACAGAAACCATCTGTCTTACTTCAGCGATACGGTTGTCTGGCCTCTGCTCTAGGAGGAAAGAAATACAAATCCTTGATAAGTCATGATCATACTGTATAAATCAATTTGTTACTGATTTGAGTAATTACCTGTTTTCCTGTAGGCAAGTGCAGTTTGAACTGACTGTTTCATCAGAGCACATGAAAAACAAAACTTTATCTTTTAGAAGAGGAAGCAGTTTTCATTGGTTTATTGTTTTTTGTCCTTAAAGCATTTAATGGCACTGCACATAGGGTTGTTCAGATCTAAACAGAGATTTTACACCTGAAGCACGGGATGCATTCTTTGAAGACCTGGCTTTGCCAGAGACTTTTTGGGACCACAGCAGACAAATGAGAGCCAAAGTCTGTTGAAGACGGATGGTTAACAGTAGCTGATTTGTAAGCCGTCTATAGACAGCTGGACAACAGAGAGAAAGGTCCATTTCAGAGAGCTGGTAGCTTTTTTATTTTGCTGGAAGAATCTGATTGTCATAGTCTTACTTTCTAGTATTTTGGCACAGTTCTTTATATTTCTTACATTACTTATTAATTGCTGTATTTCAGCAGATCTTGTAGTACAGTCATTAAAACCAGCTAGAAGTGCTATCAGTAACAAACTATTGCAAGAGATTCCTGCAATAAGTGGGCTGTCTTTAATAGGTAGGATGTAGACGCATTTATCTCTGTTCTGGCTAGGCCAAATGACAATTGCATGAAGGGTGGAGTCCCTGACAGAAAAAAAACTGTTCTGAAGTGCTGAGAGACTGCAGATTCAAATAGTGCTAATCATTGGTAAAATTTCTCTAATAGATGGAAGGCAGATAGCTAAAACTTCAACAAGGAGATGGCAAAGAAGAGAAACCTAGAGTGAAAATACTGTAGCAAGACTAGATATATTTATTTTAGGTACTGTCGAAGGGAACTTTATTATCTATCTATTCTAAAATGCAGCTTCATTCAGTCAAAAGAATTACCTTAAAATGCATTCCAGTGCCTGGAACTGAGTTTCAGCTCATTTGGAAGTAATGTCCTGAAGCTCTCTTTCACACAGCAAAGTGGCAACCATTACCAACAGAGAAATTGAAATAGGGATAACACAAATTATAGCAATGTTATTTTCACATGTTTTCTGCAATTATCTTTATTCCCATCTTAATCAGCTACATTTCACAGCAGTACCAGGAGGTGTACAGTGACTTAGCACAGCAGTCTACTTTTATTCCTACTTCACCTGAAAGTAGCAAGGCTCAAATCACAGAACATATGCCTAAAGACAGCTTATAAGCAGCATGTTTTCCACAGCTAAATGGAGCAAATCTTGAGCACAGACCTTGGTGCAGTGTGTTTGCACCACATGGCGATGTAACTGCTTTGTTTTGTGACAGTGCTTCATGGTGATTCATACCTCAGCACAGGAGCTGGGAGATGAACATATTCAAATCAAGGGAAGTTTCTGAAGTCCCTGCCACAGGCTGTTAGCATACTGATGGTGAACTCTTGGGCAGGGAAAAATTCTCTCATTATCCTGTAATTTAAATGGAAAGACCACAGAACCATAGATTTGTTGATGTTGGAAGAAACCTGTGGATGTCATCTAGTTCACTCCTCCTGCTCAACAGGACCAGTTGCCCAGGGCCATGTCCAGATGTTTTTTGAATATCTCCAAGGATGAAGTCTCCACAACATCTCTGAGCAACCTGTGCCAGTGCTCAGTCACCCTCACAGGGAAAAAGCGTTTCATAATGTTTACACAGAACCTCCTGTGCTTCTGTTTGTGCCTGTTGCCTCTGGTCCTGTCAATGGGCGCCACTGCAAAGAGCCTGGCTCCTTCTTCTTTGCACTCTCTCTTAGCGTATTTATTTACACTAAGAAGATTCCCTTGAACCTTCTCTAGGCTAAACAGTCCCAGCCCCCTCAGCCTTTCCTCACAGGGGAGATGCTCCAGTCCCGTTATCATCTTTGTGGACCTTTGTTTGTTTTCATCAAGACCCCTACATCCTCTTCTGCCAAGCTGCCTTCCAGCCAAGCAGTTCCTAGCATATACTGGTGCACGGGCTTGTTTCTCCCCAGGTGCAGGACTTTGCATTTCTCTTTGCTGAACTTCATGAGGTTCCTGTCTGTCAATTTCTCTAACCTGTCAAGGTCCCTCTGGGTGCCACTGCTTAATTATCATAATTGTGTGGTCTTGCTGGGGCAAAAGGGGGAACAGAAAATAGAATAGAAACTGGATTAAACAGAGTAGGAAATAGAATACAGTTGGACATGCCTAACATTATCTAGGCTATGTAAAAAACCTGGATCCTTGTAGCTGAAAGACAGTGCCTGTTGCTTGCTACTGGCCAAGTTGAGAGACATGCGAGTTGAGAGACAAAACTTTTCTGCATCCTCTCAGTTTTGTGTACCTGTTATAAAAAATCACAAATATATTCTTACTCCTTTGAGATTTTATTTTTGTCCCTAAGGTTTTTATTTTAAGTGTAGAATATGTGTGTGCATCTTTCAGGTGTGGTGTGAGCAGAGCTGTCTAATCAAATCAGGAAAGTCTCCTTGTGCAGTCACCACAGAGCTGCGCCAAAAAGCTTGAGAAGGCCAAGCCTTCCCACTGGTAGGAGCATTAGCCCGGCACACACCCTGCCACAAAGATATGGCCATTTGCTTCTGACAATATCAGTCCTTGAGATAGGAATCAAGTGAAAGCCAAATTGCTGTCAAATGCAATAGAGCTGTTAGCTGATATTCTAAATGTCAGTGAGAACCAAAACCAATTTTGTAATTACAGTTTATTTTGCTTCCTTTCACTTTGTTGCTATTAAATTAACTTTATAAATTTATTCTGACATGAAATATAAATGTATCTAATTTTCTCTCCCTAGGAATGAGATTTGCTACCAATATTTAAAACATCACCTGTTTAAGAACTTGCAGTTTTTTCTTTAGCCAGGCATACTCCGAGAAGTATCAAGACATTCTACTTTAAATCTACTATAACATTTCCAGTTCAGATCTGAAACAGAATTTTTCATGGCTTTGTACAAATAATAATTATCTTTCTTCTAATGGCATTCACGAAGTAGTTTTATGATATTAAATTCCAGCAGAAGCATCTGAATTGATCAAATATTTATTCAGTCTCTCAGTAACAGTAATGGTGTTGTGTTTGGTTTGAATATTGTCAGTAGCACCATTTATGTGTAAATAGCTTTTACATTTTACAATGCATTAAATACAGTAAAGAGAAAAGGTCCATAAAGAGCACAAATACAAGTGCAAGTGATTATACTACCATAAAATCTTGTTACAATTCTGAATAAGGTGATTTAATTGTCCCCTTTTCAGAAAGTCCAATGTTCTCTTTTATACATAATAGCTTCAAACATTTCAAACCCTTTGTAACATTTATTACACAAATGATGTGTTGGAAAGATTGTGCCTTGGAGTCTTGACACTATAGAAGCAATGAGCAAGCTGACATAAAGTAACTGAGGGAGGAGCAGTGTCAACAAATCCAGCCTGGGATGATGAGGAACTCACCTGCACAGCTAGGTCAGCGCTATGCACTCAAGAAGATAAGCATGAAGAGAGAGCCTCCACCAGAATTTTGAGGCCTCTTGGGAGAACTGCCACAAGTGAGTGTCCCAGCTGACGCCACTCAGCAGTCTAGGAGGTGATAAGGAGTGAGGGAAACTCCAGAGTAAATAAGGAGTAGTCTCTCTGTGCAGGTCTGTGCTTAAGGTACATTCCCACGCAGGTTGTTGTTCATCCCTCTTCTTTTTCAGCCTACTCAGTGCAATGGAACACACTAAAATTGAACAGATATGTTAGGAATAAAGGTAGGAAAAAATAATGAAACCATTCATTTATGGGCAAAATATTCATTTTGGAATACTGTTAAGATTTGTTAACAAGTTTAGCCCCTGCCATCTTCAGAAATATCCACTGGCTTTTTGGTGTGGGCTTCGTGGTTCTGTGCTCTGGAGCTATGGGATATTGCTGAAAAGGATGGGTTAGAGGGAGCAGGAAGGGAGACACTGTGCCCTCCTACCACTTGTGTTATGGGAAGGCAGGATGAAACACAGCCAACAAAAATCCAAATTTCCCCATTCTGGCAGGTAACAAGAAAATGGAGGAATGACTCTGATTACAAACCCATTAATTTCTCACCCTGTTCTGTCCAGCAGAGACTTTTATTAATGACTGCTTTAAGAACTTATCTTTTCTTCATATATCCAAATGATTTATGATGAGCTTTTCTTTAGCTGTGGAGTTGTGAATAAAAGTTACACAGACAAATTGAGAAACACACATGAATTTTAGTAGATGCTAGTAGCACAAAACACTTTCTAAATCATCAAGTGTTTGATTAATGCCTCCTAGTGGACCTTTGTAGATAAAGTTACAACAGACAAACAGATAGAATGGTGTAGACAAACAAGATGAGATTTTTTTTTAAATGAAGTGCGTTTAGAGGCCAACCTATAGGCAGAGACCCAGCATTCTCAATGACTTTGGCAGCACCATTGGAAAAGTGGTTTTATTAAGCTGGCTGCTTCCTGCATTTTTCTTCCAGTTTCTTATGCCAAAATATGTGTTGAATTAACAGTTTCTTTTCCCTCATACATTTTTTGTTTTCTTCACACACACTTTCATGGTTATCAGAAAAGAAACACCATCAAGTTATTTAAATCCAAACACACTAAATGCAAGATCTTTGGCTTCCCTTGGAAAAATTCTTTTGATACTGGTTATAGTTATATAACATTATATAACATTAGAGCCTCATGAAAAAAGATTACATCCACATGACTGTACCTAAATGGTACAGAGAGACTAAAATGATGTCACCAAAGGATGTCATATTGAGGATACCTCAAAACAAGTTGTAAAGTGAGAGCAATAAAAAGAAATTTACAATAATAGACATTAACACATTTTTAATAGATTATATACAACAATATATCCTAGGTATTGTCTGCCACTGGCATAATGATGAAGCTCTGGTAATGCAGAGCTATGCAGTAATTAGCATGCCAGATCATTTTGGAGAAGACTCACACTTATCCCAGCAGACCTCACAAACTCTGCTGTAAGTGTATGAGTTCTATAAACAGCAGTTCAGAAAAATGATGGAACTTAATGGTGGTCTGTGGTTATAGCCTATGCATGTTTATGACATTTTAAAAATAGGTTTAATGTACAAATTTAAAGTAAAAAGGAAAAAAAAAATAATGGCATGGTATAAAAAAGAAAATACGACTGTAAAGCTAGATTCTTGTAAAAAACACATTGTTATGATCTCTGAGCGAGATATTTAACAAGCTTCTTCTAATTTACCTGGAGTTCATAAGTGAAATCGGTTGCTTTTCTGCTTGTTGAACTGCCATTCTTCCATTCCATTGCAGAGAAAAGACAGGAGGCAATAGACTGTTTCGCTTAATCATAATTGACTGGCCCTTCTATTATCACTCCCTTTCATTTTTCTAAATAGAAACAATGAAAGTGTTACATTATGGAGAAATTTAGCAAGTATCAGATTAAAGAACAAATTAGCAAATACTTCTTGACATTTCTAAAGCAGGTAACAGCTCCCAAGACATCTGAATTAGACAAACAGAGTTGACCATAGAGTAAACCAATTAATTTGAATGAACAGACTAGTACATGCTTATTAGCAAATTCTGAATGACTGACTGAATGGATTATTGTAGCTGTAAATGTACAGTGATTTCAGAATACAAAAAAATTAGCAAATTACATTTTAATGCACCTTGCTAAAGCAGTGATTTGCCCAGAGCAATTATAAATATTAGTATGACTAGTCTACAGTTAACTATTTGCAGTCACCATGTCTACAGGCTTTTGGCAGGGTTTGGTATCAAATTAAAATTTGTACACGAATTAGCAATTTTATTTGCACTTTTGACACCTCATAATATCAAGTTAGCCTTCACTAATACATAAAGAATCAAATTAATATCATCCTGAGAAATAAGTAATGTCTCAAATCCATCACAGAGAAAAGTCTGGCTAGCTACTTGTCGGGGGTCAAGACCCCGGCATGGGTTCGGGCCTACGGCGACGGAGGAAGAAATGCGGCCATCCGATGCGGATGATAAACATGCTTCGTTTATTGACACGAGCCACTTGCCTTTATAGTAAGGCAGAGCACAGACCTTTATAACAGTTCTATTTATAGCAATTCTATTTATAGCAGACCCTTATAAGCAGTAGCAATTCTATTTATAGCACAGACCTTTATAAAGCAGTTCTATTAATTATGCCTACTCGTCAAACACCGATTTGATAGCATACGTAATGAGCCCATCCCAACATACATAATGAGTCCATCCCCTTCTGTGGTTTCTCTGGTATGTGAATTCCCTCGTTATCTTGGAGCTGCCTCCTGAGACCTGTTTATGCAGGCCTTTCCCAGGCAATACCTTCTCACTTACCCTTGCTCAGCTCATGCTAACTGAGGCCTACTCATGCTAACTAGAAGAGATCCTCTCCGTAGAGAGGGTCTCATGCCCTTTCTCTCTTGGCCATTCTCCAACAGCTACTCACCAAGAAAATTAGGGAGAATATGCAACAGATTAACAGGTATGTAAACTGAGAAATGACAACTGCAATTATTATCAGTAACTTGATTTGACATTTTGAACATTTGTAGTTTAGAATTTCCTTTGGAAAGTGATTCCCATGTGCAATAATTAGTTGTAACGAGCAGAACATGTGCTAAAATGGGAAATATCTTGTCATATTTTAAAATGAAAGTTAATTTTAAAAAGAATTTACTGCAGGCAGATCTGTGCAGCATAAGTCTGTGCACGGGAGAATCTAATGACATTTGTGCTTTTAAATCTAATCTGATATTTGTTTACCAAAGGCAGGTCAAAACTCAGAGTACCAACATCTACACCAAGCTCGGTTTACTCTTTCATGCCCAGGGAAGGAGGAACGGCTTAACACATTCACAATTTATTTTTTAAATATTGAATTTTGCTGCCTCACACAAAGTACCACCTCAGTGTAATTTTAGGCTTTGAAATATTTAGTATCATTATAGTCAGTCTCTCCTAAACTGTGAAGAAGTTTGTTTAAAAAGAGATATTTGTGTTTAAGTCTGTAAAAGAAGATTAGACTGTTTTATTCTGCTTATTAATGCTGATAAAAGAATAGTGCTGGCACATCCATATTGACAAGGTTCATATAATTATTCTCAGTCATTCACTGGGACTATTTTTTTTGCTTAATACCTCTTCGAAAGTGCCTCTTAGGCACTAAAAATAGATGTAGACACCAGGCTTTGGAAGGTGATTTTAAAATGGAAAAAAATAGCTATGATATTATCAGGTATCTAAAGAAAAGATATTTATCTTCCACATATATTAGTTCACTACCTGTTAGAGAAATGGAACTGTAAAACCAGGCAGCTGTTGCTGTTCCGAGGCTGGGAGACAGCGCTGTGCCCTCTGCCGAGCTGGGGAAACCTCTCTGCAGGGGTGTGGAACGTTCCCATCATTGATGCAGCGGGACCAGAGCAGCTCAGCCGACCATGGTCCAACAACAATCACTGTCCTTGGAAAAATGTCAGAGGGAAACCCATGCTGGGAAAGGAAGCTACAGCAACTTTACCCTCCCACATGTTAACACCGCTCTATGTGGTATGTGCTTTTGTCACCGTACAAGCAGAGGCTGCACAGACACTTCCCTTCACCCCCAGTCAATGTGGAAGGTCCGTATGTGTCTCTAGGAAACCATTGCCATTACCACAGATATCCCTTGTGCAGGACTTTGTAAAACTATCCAGGAGCATCTTAGAATTAGCTGGGATGCATAGGGTGTGAAGGCTCTACAGATGAGTGCATAGGTAAATTTCTAAAATATTTGCATTGCTTATGACTGCATACATATTAAGGAAAATACTGCTGTTCCTTAAGTGAAAACAAGTAAATATAGCTAGAATATGTAATTAGTCTTATCTGTAAGCTATAGAGTTGCTAAATGCTTCTGTTTTTCGTTGTTTGTTTGTTTGTTTCCTTTTTCTCCTTGGTAAACAACTCAAACGTGACTTAGTTGTTGTATATAACAAAACTGTTCAAGTGTTAAAAGTATCAGACTTCCAAGCTCTGAAGCAGTAAGGGATTGTGATGGAAGATGAAGACCAAAGCAAGGTTCAGGAAAAGCCTTACTTGACACTTCAGCAGATTTTCACATACTGAGGGGGCTGCTCTGTGACAGGGACTGAATCATTCTCTTCTATCTTTAGTGTTCTGTGACATCTTTAAGGAGGTTTGTGTGAATGTAGATTTCCTTTTAATAGCATACAATTTCCAGAAATGGTGCTGAGTTTAATATAGATTTGATAATATTGTAAAAGTTCCTTACCACTAGCTTCTGACTAAATTACTTGACCCCATGTGTACCCCACTTTATTAACAGAATACTTGCCCTGAAGTGAAAATTAACAAGGTTCTTTTTGTATACATAGAAACTGAGGGGAAAAAACGTGAGATTTGGAAGCATGCATGACATTACTAAACAGCTCCCACGGGCAATATTCAGTTTTAATGGGCATTCAGAGAAATTCATACATGGCTCACATAAGAACAATTAACAAAGGCAGCAGGAATGGATCCTTTACAATTACTGTCATTGTGCCAGTGGCTTAATAAAATTTTTACTAGCTGTACTGTGAAACCTAATGCTTTTGGAGAACTTTGAAAAGCAAGCACCTTTTTAAGCTGGCCTCAAAATTAAGATAGGCACTGTGTTAATTACAGATACTACTATGTAATCACTCACCTTGTTTTCTAAATGGTGAGAATTTATCAGATTTCTATACACGGCTTGTCAATTGTCTTCAGAGGACACATATTGTGACATACATATCTTGCTATTTTGAGAAAAAACTATTTACAATTAAAGCAAAATTATGCTCAGTGCATGTTTCAATAGATGTATAAAATTAAACCTTTCAAAGATTTTTTTTTTTCTTATTTTCATGCACTTCCAGTCGTCAAGCAAGATATTACAAAGAAGACTGGAAAAGTGGTCACATACTTAAGGTATCTGAATAGTACATCTTAAAAATACATATCTCAGTTTCTTGGAGATACTAGTAGGACCACAGCAGTATTCCTTCAGTTTAAATCCATCTGTGTATTATAAAAACTCTCTATAAAACAGTAAACAATATGCTGCTCTTACACGGACAGAAACTGTAGCTGTTTTTTTTCTTTAGAAAGTTAACACACACAAACATCTTTGAGGCCATGGGGCTTTTGTTGTTAAGCTCATGAGTAACCAAAAGTTGGAATTATGCTGGAGGCTCTTACACCTTATGAAAAAGAAATAGGTGTAAAAATAGGAGCTCTAAATAAAAGTAAGTGAATATTTGATAGCTAAAATATGCCATTGCTCTCTTTTCTTCTTTTAATTATCTAATTTCAAACATACTCTTAGGTCAAGTTATCCATTCAAGGAAGTTAGATAAAATTCAGACACAATTCATAAATCTTCAAGAATGAAAAATAAGGCTGTACCAAAATGTGAAACTTAGAACCTCTGATTTTTTTTTCAGCCAAGGTAGGTATCACAATCAAAAGTATTGTTACTCTGGGTCAAACCTATCTACTTACTCCAACAACATACAGGGTAGTTGCCTTCTGGCAATTTTTCAAATATACCCAGTAGTATTTTGACAAATCCTTTTCTTCTTTAGTATCTGATTTTGGTTTGTGGTTTCTGGGTTTTTTTTGTTTTTCCCAGGGTTACTCTTCTGACTGTGTAAGAATTATGTGTTTTACATAGATGTGAGAATAGAAGCCAGTCCTTTACATCTAAATTTAATTTACTTCAGCTTTAAAAGTGTGCTGTTTCACCTGAGGCATGGAATAATCAGTCAAGCTTCATGTACCATCATACAGAAAGAAACAGCTGAATACAGCGGCCAAGGCTTGTATTTTTAAAAATCTCTTCTCAAAGTGCTCTAAATTATTCCAGAGACGAATGGGCCACTGATATCCATCAATCACAGAAAATATAAATGTGGCTTTCAGCCTTTGTCATGCATCCTTCCCTCTGATTCTTACAGAGCACAATGGGAATCTTGCCCAGTGCCTGGAGCAACAACATTTTGCTTTTATGCTCTGATATTTACCACAGCTATTCCCTCTGGCCTTTTTTTCCCTTCATAAGAAGAAGTAGGAAGGCAACAAATATTTTGTTTGAAAGTAGGCTTCTGTCTTTAAAACTTACAAGAAAAAGACTGACTTTTGTTCATTGGCCAGCTTGTGAGCAGTGAGCCACACCAGAAGGTCCTTGCATTGAATTCTTCAAGCACACTGGGCTTTGGTGATTATTATTTGGCTCTGAGAAACCAAGCTGTAGCTCATCACTCCATACAGTGGGTGGGGTATCACAGCACAGCTGTTTAGGCACTATATAGCGTAGAGGATATATTGGTTACCATTAACTATCTCTTCAAATATGATCAGCTCTTTGAAAAGAATGATGTCTCTGAAGTATAACAGCGATGACACTTTGGAAATTACTCTGCCACTTGGTGCTAAAGCCATAAAATTCAGGCATGATTGACAAAGAGTCGACAGCGAAGACAAACAGGAATGGCTGCATAGACTAACCTCTTTTTAATTAGCTTTTTGTATTGGGAAAATAACAGGAAGAATATTTTTATAGTTGACTACAAGATTTCCTACTCTGCCAACTACAGCTTTGCTTATCCAACACTAAAAAGCATTCCTCTCAGAACACAGACTTTGATGCTGAAAATTGGCTGTCTTTTCCATATTTCTTTTCTACATAATGATATCATTAATGCCTACATTTTTGTCTTTTCACAGTTATGCCCTGATAGAGATATAAGAAAGCTATTTCATTGCTGTTTTGGTGCAGCTAAAGGAAAAAGAATGGCAGTTTCTGCTCTGCTTAATGCAAATGAAATGATCATTCTGAACATAATGTCAACTGTAGATCAAGCATTTGCTGGTAGAATGAAAAAAGAGCAGCCAGTGTAGGAAAATCATCAGATTTAATACATTAAATTTAAGGGACATAAATGAATATTCAGGCAGGAGGACTTGGTGAACAGACAATACATAATCCTCCATCCAAGCATGCTCAAGGCAAACAGATCCAATATCCAGATGGTGAGAAAAAATTTACCCCTTGACGGTGAAGGCAACACAGATCAGTAAAACAGCCATTTGTACAGAATTTTAAGAGTATCTAGGAGCAAGAAGAATTGGGTGGGGGTGGCATCTAAAGCAAGAGGAAAGGAGACCAATACTAGAGACAACAAGGACAACTGGATGCAGCAGCTGCAGGAGGTGTTATCTCTGAGTAGAATCTAATGGAAGTGATTTCTACAGTGAAGCAATGTCTACCAGCAGTCAGAGATGTAACTGGAGACTGTGGTAGAGCTCAGGCAGGGCTTTTAGAGTGATGGAAGAGAGGAGAGGCTTCATGGACAACCCCAAAGTTGGTCAACCCCAAAATGGGTTTTCTGAACATTAATGTAAGAGGTGATCTATAGAAATGTGTAACACATGCAAAAGATGTTAGTATAATTAATTGCCATTCAGCAAACAAAATACCAAATCACATTGCTCTAATGAAGAAATGGCATTTAAGGAAATACTATTAATGAAAACCAGCTTGTATTTTTTTACTTTGTTAATGACATGAATTTTGTATAAAGATTAACCCAGTTAGAAAACATAGTACCACTAAAACGTTATTAAGTACAGAAAGAATGAGCTGCCTTCAGAGAATTCAAATCTTTCTATTAAAGATCCAGCCCTTTTATCTTTATCCATTTTAGATGGTGCTTTTGGAGCAAGCAATTCCAGCCATTACTGGAAATGCTTACAGAGTAGATTCTTCTAAAGAATAATAAATGTACAGTTTAATTCAAATTAGTCCATAAGGGTAACTTGAGAATAAAACTTCTACCCTTCAGAAGGACATTAATTCAGTCCACATTTTCTTAATGTGTTAAAAGAAGGCCTTTACCTTTTGTCCTGAACTAAAGGTAACATCTGCTTTTAACATTTGCACTCTTGAATCATTTAATCAAACAAAAGCTGGCTTTTGACCTTTGCATTGTGTCTAGTAATATGATCAAAATAATAAAATAGAGGGTCATTTCTGACTTCTGCTGCCCAATTGTGAAACATGAATAACATCAGAATCAAAAAGGTGATTTTGTGTTGCAAGGTAAATGATAAGAACAGTTACAAGAAAAAGCTGCTTTGTTTATTGTTACATCCTTCAAAGAAGCCAAGACATTATCACTAATAAAGAGATAAATGCACAGTTAGAATTAAAAAAAACCTCTTTTTTTAATTCAAAGAAATAATAAGAAGTTTTATTTGGAGTTAGTAATTTCTATATTCACTGAACATGGTGTTACAATTTCATAGATTATTGAAAAAAAGCATACCTAAAAAACAAACATTGCCACTGACATTATAATTGATAATTTTTTCAATCTAAATGATTCATTTTTTTGCAAACTCTTTGTATAAATCAAATAATGGAAGAAAATATGACTGAGGAAGTTACTTGAAGGGTGATGTGCAACTTTTATTCACATTAATAATTATAATAAAGTTAAAGGCATTGATAATTACTTCTTTAAAGCTTATTCTTAGAAACATTTCCTTGTAGAAATGAAAACAGCTAAAAGTAATAAAAACTTGGTATGTGGCCAAATTTCACATCCATGGAAGGCAGCGAAAACAGAGGAGCCATGCAGTGATACTTCACTGTTAATAGTCTCTTCATATCTACAGAACCTAAAGTAGAAATTACATATATTTGAATGTAATAGACCTTGGTCGATTGTTCCTCCATTAATATGTCTTGGTTTTAATTCAATCAATGTCTGGGATTCACAAAGTGATCCATAGCTTATATTTTCTGTGAAAAAGCCTATGTTTTGAGACTGATGTCTGGTATTTTGATTCGAGGCTAATTAGTTCACATATTATGATGAAAAAAAAACCACCTGTTCCCTAGTCATGTCCATCACACTACATGTGGCTTTTAGACCTGTATCATGTATCCTCTCAAGTGTCTCTTAAAAGTGCTGAGGAATATTTAATCATCTTCCTTTGTTCACACCTAATACTGTTACAGACATGATAGCTGACTGGTGATGGTCTGAGGTTGAGCCTGTACCGGTTCAGATTAGTCAGTGTTATTCACCATGAGCCGTCCCTCATAGCTGCTGAGAACAAGTAGGAAAATCCAAATTAGTTTCAGATCTGTTCCACTGCCAGAGCCTAATTTTTAACCCCCAAAGCTTCACAAGAGGTGATCAATAACAGGAAAAGTGGGAGAGAAAAGAACTGCAGTGTTAGTTACTAAAGAGAGAAATGGCTAGACAGAGGCAGCTGTGTTAGAGGCACAGAACTTCCTCTGCCTTTCTCTTAGGTACTAATAAAAACAGGGTTTTGAGGACTCATTTGCCTCTCTGACAGATTTGAAGGACAGGTTGCCTATCATAGGACACTAGTAGTCAAGCTCCATCTGTCTTATGTCACACTCCAAAATATAACTTAGGTGTACAAGTAGTACCACATTGATATCTAACTTCTGTGTTGCCGTGTATTCCCTGTGTGACTGCAGACACTTATTTTCACCTATAAGTCTCCTGAGACAGTTACCATCTACATGCAAGTAATATTCACTTTTTTTCTTTTCCCCAGAGTATGCCAATAAAAATGAGAGTAGGGCACATTAAGTGAATCCCTTCTCAGCTACTGAGAAGGTGCTGCTCACTTTCAGTTGTATAATTATTGTGCCATGTAGCTCTCACAAGTGCAGCTATTGTATTTTTCTCACCTGTCTTTAAGAAGGCCAAAATGGAGTGTCTCAGAATATCCTCCCTCACACGGTGAAGGCAGAGTTTTCTCAGAAGTGTGTTCGTTCCTCCAAGAGAGTTCATCAAGGTCTACATATATAAGAGTGAGGGAAATAAAACCTGCACTCCTTTAGTTAAGACTTAAGGCTCTTATTGACTGATCTCTGACACATGATTGCACTGGGCTGATGGGGGCATCCTGGGGAAAGACTCCCAGTGCACCAGCCCAATAAGTTTGCACTGTGTCTCCAAAGTTACCTTAAATATTCCTGCTGCTGCCATTTAATTTAAAGATCAGCTAATACCCAAGGTATTCCAAATGTAAAATTGCTGATTACTGTCTTCAATACAAATTTAACAGGATACAATAAACAGACGTGACAGCTGTTTGGCGGTGGACAGAAAATAAGTCTGGAAATGGTCATGTTAGTTTTCGGTAGGGATCCGAGCTCTGACGTTTCCCATTCAAAACTCGGTATTTTTATTTGGAAGAATACTGTGAAATATGTGTCATCTGAAGGTCACGTCTTTCCACTGCTAATAACTTGTAGCATTTCTGGTATCTTCCCATCAGGAGACTTTATTATTACAGAGTAGCTGGAATAAAGTTTCTAGGAAGGAGGCAGAAATATGTTTATTTTCCCATTTCCTTTACAATAAATTGACAAGGTCTGGCCATTAAAGAGGAAAATAAATGAATAAATATTAAAAACCTAAAACAAGCTCTCATAATTTAGTCTCAACGATTTCTGAAAAAATAAGGACCAAGAGAACAAAGGAAGGAATGCATAAGTTCTTATGCAAGAGCTTACACAAACTGCATGAAGCATGTGGATTCAAGGAGACATTTAAACAGGAAGATACATGATACAAACGGTTGCCATTTATTGATAAGTAATTATGGTTTGGGCTGCTTGACAGCTTGTGTTGGGAAGAAATCCACTAAGAACATTCAGAGCTTAAAGTGATAATCTAATAGAGCCTCCATTTTTCAAATGTGTAATGTATTTATTTCGGACACATTTCTGAACTGTTTGCAGTGTTGGTATCCTGGTGCCAGATATCTGATTTTAGAAAAATCTAAGTTCTTGTAATTTCAGCTGACAATGTTTCTTTGTTCTCCCATGTTGTGGTGGCACAACTGGCAGCTGCCACTGGAGGAAGGCTGTTGCTTGCATCTGCTGGAAGAGGGAGAGATGCAGACTTAGCTGGTCCCAGCATAGGCTGCAACTGCTCTGGGTGCCAATTTCTGGAGACATTTTACCTCCTTATGCAAAATTGAGGTAACACTATCTATCTATCTATCTATCTATCTATCTATCTATCTATCTATCTATCTATCTGTCTGTCTGTCTGTCTGTCTGTCTAATCTTACCTATTCTGGTTGTAAACTCTTCATATCAAGGAACTGACACTTAGTATTAGCATCCTGAGATTGCAGAAGAAATGGGTGATCACTTCCATAGTGGTCTTGAGGTATAAACTGCAGGACATAAATTAACAGATAAAAGACTGCCTGGTTTATCCTTATCTCTAATATATCAGTGGTGCAATTCCCATCCTTGGATTTTTTCACACTATACCAGTTTCTAAAAGAGTATAAAGGCTGAGGGAGGAAAGAATCCATACCGATAGCCATACTATGGCACAGATAATGCTGGATATGCTGTCTCCTAAAAGAATTAATACTTCTCTGGCAATTAAAGTCAGCAGCACCCTGCACAGCTTCTTGTATTTTTACTGCTTGCTGAGCAGAGAAATTGTGAGAAAAAATGTTTTAGTCCTGTTTTGAATTCAAAGAAAGGAAATTGGTGGAAGGATAGGG
Organism: Streptopelia decaocto; assembly: GCF_964273445.1. Classification (NCBI taxonomy): domain Eukaryota; kingdom Metazoa; phylum Chordata; class Aves; order Columbiformes; family Columbidae; genus Streptopelia; species Streptopelia decaocto. Next base: position 137,987,200 of record NC_138655.1, on the reverse strand, counting down.
AAAGTGATTATCTACAAAAGCCACAAGGGCATTCATCAAAGTGAGGCACCATTCTCATTCTGTTCTTAATGCTCTAATGCTTCATTTATGGGCAAAATTCTTATTTCCCAGGACTGTCCCCTCTATACCCATTAGAATTCTGTCTTTTGTCCAAAGAAATTATTTTTACCCAGAAAAAATTGTCTCTATATATCATAGCAAGCACTTCTGAGACTTTTTTTGGAATTAAAAAGGTAATAAATCCTAATAATACAACTTGCCACTATTTGGAACTTCATAGCATCAGCATTTTGGAGAAAATTAGTCCATGAACACTGTATATATACATTGTCAAACTCATTACCGGCCAAGCCATAAGTGCACTTTAAGTTTGCGCAAAGTTGTAATGTTTGTAGAGAAACTGGACTACTTTAGAGAATGAAGGTTGAGTGAGGAGCCCTCGTGCTGGCTGAGATCGTACAGAGGAGGAGCTTCAGGCTGTTCTATGTGGCAAAATACGGATTCACTGCCTGCCAGATTTGTGCTAGCCTCTCTCTGGGATAATTTTTGGTTTTTTTTAAATCTCTGCCACCTGAGAGAACCTGGTTCTTTCCAAAGATAAGCCACTCCTTAAAAATATTGTAGAAACCTCACAGACCAACTTTCTCAGGGGAATGCATCCAACCCTACCTTTGCTGTAGAAGAGGAATCATCCATAATTTCCTCTCAATGCACTGTTAGCAAGCTCTGCTTTAAGACATCAAGGGCTGGCATGCATAGCGTTCAATATGTGCACACTACTGCTGTGAATTTATGGCACTGATGTCAACATCACTATATTGGTTTCACTGATTCTTTCCCACAAAATCCACAAGACTTCAAACTGGGATGCTGTTCTTTGGGATTCCTGCAAAAGGGCTTCAGGTGAATTTGACAGGTCTTTCAGCCATCCAAACTAGAAGAGTAAAAATGTTGGTAATACTTCACTTATCCTTTTAAAAATACAGTTCATTTTTGGTATTAACGTTTTGATATTTTCAAAGATTCAGAGTAGAATTGCAGAAATCTTGTCTCATACAAATGCTGTAAAAACAGAAGGGGTTTTAATGGGCACATGAAAAAACAAGGAAATGGGGTAAGGTTTGAAAGGTCTTGGGCACAGCAACACTAAGCTGACAAAAAAGTGGCTAGTGGGGATAAGGAAGAGGAGAACAAAATTCTTTTAGGACAGAAAATGGAAAAAAATGACCCTGAAAAGAGTAGTTGGTCCAACAGAGTAAGAAGGGTAGAATGGGGGGGACTGAACACAGGAATTCATCTGAGCTCTTCCCTATGGATGGAAATGGACAGGCTTACTCAAAACTTTGCATGAAAATAGCACTTTGGGAGAAAGGAGATAGACTAAGTAGAACTAAATTTACACTTCTAAAAATTATTTTGTTCCCAGCTGTCCAACTAAACAGTTGCTAATTATTCATTTATTAACAACTTCAGGAGGACAAATCAGCTAAATCTCACAGAGGTTTGTGAAGACAAGAACTCAATACTGATAAAGCCCATGCTTAGCTTCTCAATGGAAGCCTGTATGTTTTGCCTAATTTCACACTCATGGGATCTGTCTCTATGTTGCAGGCTCACACTCACTGATGTTTTATGGTGATACCATATTAAGGCCTCTGCGTTGATTTCCAAGACCTCCCATCTAGAAGCTGATCTCTTGTTCAGTTACCAACTGTGAAGTTTCCCAGTCTTTGCTGTCACACTCCATTCAAAAAAATACATTTTCTGAGGACTGCTGTACACTTAGCATTGCTATCTCTACTGTTCCCTTTTTTGGCTAGTGCATCCTCTCTATTTTCATGTCAACATGAGAACAATGGTTGCTGTCATTCATTCTTTCTTAAGGTCTTGCATTTCTTTTTTCCCTTCCCTTTGCAACTGTGGCTGTTGCAAATTTTTGGACTAGTTTCCAAACCTGACTACAGGAAGAAACTCTGCTACTCTAAAATTGACTTCTATGCCAGAAAATGTCTAGCAAAAATAGTATTTCATCCTTTCTGAAACAGAAGTTGCAGTAATGTACAGCTCCTGACTGAACCGATTCTTCCCCTAGGATATATAATTTAGGATTTAGTAGGTGAATTGAATTATTGCCAGTTTATGTATTTCTATTTGTTTCACTTACAGGCTGAGTATAGAAACTGATTTTAGGACACCACCTTTATTTTTTTATTTTTTGATCTGAAGAGACAAAGTGACCCATCAGTCATCTCACAGTCAGTGATGGTAGCAAACCATATGTTATTAACATTATTGTTATTAACAAGGGTTTGTCTTTAAATAACTTGTGTTTGACTACCAAATGGATCTAAAGAACTATGGCAAACAAAATAAAAGTAGAATTCTATAAATGAAAGTAAATGAGGGTCACCTCATACGAATTCCTTCCCTTTTCTAATCTGCTCTATAGGCATTAGCTGTATAGATTGTCATATGGACAAAGAAGATGCTAAAAGAGCGCTCTCTGCAACACTTTCTGAATCAGACCATGTTAACAGGATGCTTTCACCCTAGTCTACCAGGAAATCTGCCAAAAAGTAAGATCTGACTAATTACGGCTCTTTTCAGCTAAGCACGTAAAATCAGCACGATGTGACACGAATCGTGTGTAGCTTATTGTTGGAAGCGATGGCTTTTCCGTGTGATGTTAGTACTCATTTAAAAATAAATAAAAAAAAGTAAAAGAAATAAAAAAAAAAAGACAAAACAAAACAAAAAAAAAAGAACAAGAACAATTGCAAAACATGTGATGAATACAAATACCATCTCAGTCACCTCAGCAATGACAATATGTTTTAAGATGCATTCCCAGCTCTGAAAATTGAGTGGTTTTCAATTGAAGTTTGTTGTACTCAATACCTGGATGGAAAAACTGAACTGTGATTTAACCTACCCCCCACCACTTGACAGAGATCATGTGCCATAGCAGCAGTTGCAAAAGCCTGATGGCTTTCTTTAGTGTTTTACTACGTGAATGTTATGTGACATATGTTGATGGTTTCCTCCCCAGAGGCTTAGGCACACCTTGAGCCAGCCCATATGTTTGCTGAAGGAAATGCAAGTCCTAGTTGCAGATAGCAAACAGGGAAATTACAGAGGGCTGATCCCACATGAGTCAGGACTTCATCATCTCCCTCACTGGAAATATAAAATACTTGGATTTACAGGACCCTAGATGACCTAATCCAAGGGCACCGGGTGCACTTAAAAGGAGCTTCTGGTGCAGTGAGCAGAGAGTGTAGGTGCATGTCTTCGGTGAGGCTCATCAAGCCCATTATTGATATCTTCAATGTTCTGACAGATTCTGTGTTGTGTGAGATTTCTCATAAAAATTCATACTATCGACTGTGTGTAACACATCATTAAAAATGCTCTTCTTAAACTCATTATTTCTTTTGGTTTTAGCATGAAAATTGGACAAAAATCATGCAAACATGCAGGAACAATACTTACAGTCTTGGTGGTGTTTGAGGTTGGTTATAACTGTATCCCTGTAGCCAAGCCCCATGCAGTAGTGCCAGTGATTCCTTATCATATGGAGGGAGAAGACCACATAGATTCTGCCATTTTATGACATCTTAGCTTTCGAACAGAGAAATTCAGACAGTTAGCAAAACTATTGCTAATGTATTAATCAATATACCTGATAAATAAGTCAGGATGATGACCAGATGTGTCATCTAGGCATTCTTTCTGCTGTCCAACTGATTTCTGAATTATAGGACCACAGACTAAGTCAGTAGTGTTCTGTATATATCACCAGTAGCAGCTAAGGAATTGCAATTAGCAAGCAATCTCATCTTGGTATTTCTTAACATTTTTCCCTGTGCATAAACTTAAGGGAACATTTGGTTACTAATTTACATCTATCTGCTTCCATAGTCATTTAATAATTTCTAAAGTGTGCTGGTGATATTCAGGGCTGTAAACTGCACCCCCAAAAAAATGTGTATAGAGGAGGACTGGGGAAAGCTCCCAGCAAAAGAAGTCTAGAATGCTCCAGGAACAATCTTCAGAGATAATATGGTTGACCATTCTTACATTAATGCAGTCAGTTTGTGTAAAGTAGATAAGCACAAGATGTATTGGATCATTGCCTGTCCTAAAGTCAATCTATGGTCAGGCAAAGGGCTTCAGATTCAAGGTCTGTCAGGTTAAGTGCAAGCTGCTTTAGAAGTTAAACCCTAACTTTTGTCCCCTGCATAGCCTACATTATAAATGTGACTTATGACATCTCATGATAAAAAAACTGGAGTGCTGCCATTCCTCAGTTAAATGGAATAAGTCTTGGCCGATGCAAGCAGAAGTCAAGGGTTAATGTCTGGGGTTGCTTGTCCAGTGACAGCCTTGAGCCTAAAGGGAATCCTTGGTATACAGGTGCTTTTGAAAAGCGACTTTGATATTTCAGCTCTATCTTCAGATATCATGAAGTTTAAAAATCTGTCTTGGGATGGTATTCTGAAATTTATTATTCCCAGTCAGTGTTGAGATTTTCAGGAAGAGAAAATCAGTCAATAAGCTCAGATAATATGCAATTCAAATTCTTTCTCAAGTCATTTATCTTCCTTTTCCATGTTTTGAAAACCCTCGAGCAAGCCTCTTCTATTCGGTGTGTGGGTGAGTGCATCGTGTGGGCTGTAACCGTGATGATTTTTATTTGGAGTCAGCTGTTGCCTAGAAGCAGTAGTGGAGAAGCCATTGGTGGGAAAACCTGAAGCTGCTTAGCCAGAGAAGACAGTCCACACTTTTAAACTTAGGATCAAAAAGATTCCAGTACTTAGGTAGCAACAGTTGAGAGAAAACAGCTCCCTAATATCACAACAGAGTGCAGGTGCTATTCTCATTTATTGCTGCCAGAAAATAACATGAAGCTTCCATGTACACAGGTAGAGAACCGCAAATTTAGGAAACTCTTGCAAATTTTGAGCTGTCCTACAGGGATCACCATAAAGCAGAAAAAACCCTTAGCTTTCAGAGCAGGTTAGATATTACTTCTACCCAGCTGCTGTTACAGCCTGAGGTTGTCCCTGCATTCAGTTCTGCACTGACTAGTCGATGTATATTCTGTCTAGCTAAGTCTTTGTCACTCAGTTGGTAACAGCTTTCTAACCAGCCTCTGCCCAGCCTCCCAAATCTCACACTTACCCAGCAAGGCTGGCTGTGCTTTGTTGCACCCTACAGCTCTCTACAGAGGTCTGCCCTGCCACACAAAGTCCTGAGGCTACCACACAGATCTACAATGAAATTTAGTCAAAAGGTGGTTATCTGAAAGCAGAGAGTGAGTTATTTCAATTAGTATTCAATAACTAAGTCATTAATGGTTTATATTTGAACTGCATTCATATATTATTGCATCATGGAATAAAGAACAAATGGTATTCCTAAACAGTTCTGGAGCAAAATTTAGAGTCTTCAGGACAAAATACTTCCAGGGAATAGAACACTTCCAGCTGTCGTGGTGTGCATCTGCCACTCCAGGGAATAAAACCTGAGAAATATTTGGAGTGAGTTCCAAATATCTAAGGCTTATTTCTTTTCCATTTATCCTGAAATTTAAATTCAGATTTAAAAGTCAGGATGATAAACTCTGCTTTTTTATCATCATCAAGTTAGTTTGGGTGACTCATATAAACAGAATTTCTAAGGCCACCAGAGGTTAAAAAGTGGGGAAAAATATGTTGTCCTAAACACAGGGTTTGGGGTTGGTTTTTTTCTTTTTAGTATACTAAAATTTTCTGTCTATTGCAAATGTCCTTTCAGGCCTACTTCTACTTGAAAAATACTATGCCTGTGAGTCAGCACACTCTGCTGGCAGACCAAGAGAATGTGACTAACACAGCAAAAAAAAAATCCAAAAAATCATGACATGCAATTTAAAAGTAATCAGTTGTATCTTCTGAGAAAGGGAAACAAATCACAATAGTACATAAACTACAGCTTTTCTGCACACTGGAGTTGATTTGTTGATACAGCTTGATACATTTGACTGTATTAAAAAGGAGTTGGTTTGTAGCCTTAACTCTATTTTTAAGACAACTGTTTCAGAAGGAACTAATTAGATGCAATACAGTAAGACTATGGAATGAGCAGTGCTCCAGTGGGCCCAGATTCAGCTATCATCATTTCAAGCTTGAAAGAACAAGAAAGGAGCCTTGAATTAAGAGGCTTTGGACAAGAGGAAACTCCCTGAATCCAACTGTGACCGTTGGGCTCTAGTTCTACATCTGGTCTCTAATTAGCTGTGCAAGGCAGAGGTCTTTGAGAGCTGATGACTACCCATATATTCTATGCTCTTTGTTCAGCAGCTGAGGAGATTTTAGCACCAACCTTCATACAACCTAATCAGAAAGACCTGAGGTCCCTAAATTTACTACATCATGAAATTCTGGTCAAATACTTACTATTCTCATGATACCACATGCTTTATAAACAGATAATAGTTACACAACTCATTATCTGGAAATTGCAGATTCCTATGAAGTTTCCTTGTGTGTTTCTGACTAGCTTTGGTTTTTCAGCAAGAAGCCCCTAAATCTAACTTCTTTCAGTCTCATTTTCTTCTAGCTGCTATCCTCCTACCACATATCACTCTTCTTTTGGCTAACCTAATTTTGTGACAGTAATCTATACTGAAAAGGGTTCTGAAAAGGGCAATAAGAGAAGACAGGAACAACAACTAACTTATGCATCCGTTGTTGCAGATATTCAGACATACTTTTTAATATATGCTATTTTGCATTTTGAAATTCATTTACAATACTGTGTCCAGAGCAAACCAGATTATTCCATTTGCTGTGCATCTAATAGAAGAAAGTCTTTTATCTGTATGTATCTATCCTATGTCACACCCTTACCACCATGACCTTTATAACACCACAACCTCTGCTTTGCCCCTTCCCACTTTCTCTATGCTCTTTGCAGCACCTCAGATTCTTCTTGTGGCTTCACTACTGAACTCAGCAAGTGGTGGTGCCTACTAGTGCCTGTCCCAAGTGATGCATTGCTGCCTGACCCAGTAGTGCATGGCACGATGACACGCCTGTCCCAGGTTAAGTGTAGCATAAGCCTGATGAGCTCACAGGGCTATTGCAGTGTAGGCACTACCAATTTTCACAAAACCTTTAGGAACTTGATTATCTGTAATCCTGCTGTCACAACTAGTTGAAATTTGCCATCAGGTTCAAAAGATTCTGAAAAAAAAAAAATGTGCAGGAGCTAATGGACATACAAGAACAGGACATAAAGTATAGCCAGATTAACCAAATAATGATGCAAATTCAAGCCAGTCAGTAGACATGGAGTGCTTTCCTTCATTTCCATCATCAGAAGAATCATAGATTCATAGAATGGTTGAAGTTGGAAAAGATCTTAAAAATCTTCTAGTTCCAACCCCACTGCCATGAGCAGGTTGCTCAAAGCCCCATCCAGCCTGGCATTGAACATTTCCAGGGATGGAACATCCACAGCTTCTCTGGGTAACCTGTTCCAGTGCCTCACCACCCTCATGGTGAGGAATTTCTTCCTTACATCTAAACTACATCTACTCTCTTTCAGTTTAAAGCCATTACTCCTTGTCCTGTCACTACATGCCCTCATAAAAAGTCCCTCTATAGCTTTCCTGTAGGTCCCCCTTAGGTACTGGCAGGCTGCTAGAGGGTCTCCCTGGAGCCTCCTCTTCCCCAGGCTGAACAACCTCAACTCTCTCAACCTGTCCTCGAGGGAGATGTGGTCCAGTCCTCTGATCATCTTTGTGGCCTTCTCTGGACTCACTCCAACAGGTCCATGTCCTTCTTATGTTGGGTGCCCCAGAGCTGGATGGAGGACTCCAGGTGGCGTCTGAGAAGAGCAGAATTAGAAGGACAGAATCACCTCCCTTGACTTGCTGGTCATGTTTTGTTTGATGCAGCCCAGTTGGCTTTGTGGGCTGCAAGAAAGCAAAAGAAAGTTATATCCTTTCTATTAGAATTATTCATTTAAGATGCAAAAGAACTTAGGAACATCAGAAGAAATTACCTCACCTAATTTAAAAGTGCTAGATCTTCAGTCTTGATTTTAGGAGCATGAACCAGTTCCATAAGCAGCGTAAATTTTCAATTATGTTTAGTGCAAAGCCAGCCATTGTTACCATTAACATCTTCCTGTTAAATCATACCGTCTGTAACCAGCCACTAATAAGAATTAATGAGACAAATCTGCCTTGATTTAGTTTCAACAAACCTGCAGGAGTTCTGTCTCTTGGGAGAGTTTCATTTATTCACCATCTGTATCTTAAATGTGTTCTCTTGATTTTGGAAAACCCAGAAAATCTGCCAGTCTCTTTACTCTGTTGTTGCTGCTCCTTGCATCAAACTTTGCATTCCTCACGGGCTTTCCTGTTAAAACCTCCTTCTGTATGCAGCATATTTCTGAGAGGCAAACACAGACTCTCAGATCCCATGGACTCTGGATGTCACACATGCTGTGTGCGTCCTCTGGAGTGAATAATCTTCTGCACTTGCTGGAACTTACCAAATGGGTTCAACTGCTTCCAGCACCTGGTCCAGCCAGCCTATGTGGCAACAGTGAGGAGATGCAGAGCCAGAAGCCACTGCACAAGAGTATCAGTACAAAAGACAAGCATTTTTGGAAGAATACAGAGAATGAGGAATTCCCAACAAAAAAAAAAAAAATCAAGACTACCTCAATAGATCATTTTACTTGGTAACCCTTCTAATAATTCAGTGAGTCACTTCCTCAGGTTCCTTCATTGCTATTACTATTTTAGATTTTTTTTTAAACTTTTTATTTTTCTTCTTCTTAAACATATCACTTTAGGGGCCAAAGATGGAACGATACGACAATCATAGATTTCTGTTCTGGTGAGACCATCCCTTACTTGGCTGTGGCAGTGATTTCTGCTGTAGTTCAGCTATGTAGGCTTCATTGTCCTAATTGGGGCCTGAAAACAGTACAAACACATTTGTTTTGAAGTGTCAAATCAACTGCAAATATGTATGTATCATTAATATTAAAAAAATTCTCAACTAGATGATGAAATACTGAAATTTGAAATAGTAAAGCATTGGTTGGAAGACGAGCTACTTACCCTTACTAGGAAAAACTTCTCTCAGTGTTACAACCTCCCATGTCTTGAACACAACAGAAAACATGGCACTAATGCTCAGAGGAGAAGAATGCAGGAAAGAATGTCTTTTTCCTTGATGTACATGATAGCTCCTGCAAGTGCTAATGGTATTTACATGCACATTCAGAGACAGCTGTATTCCATGAGCTGGAAAACAGATGGTCAAGGGGGTATTTAATAAAAATATCGTTTATCTTAAATGCACTGTTTACAAAATGTCAATTATATTTTCATTTTCTTAGGCCAGAAGAGGTTAAATGACAAAGACAGAATGAAGGCAGAAAATTAAGTGAATAAATTAGCAATCAATGCATTGAAAAAGTCACAAGAAAGTACTACCAATTAACAAAGTGATGTTACTAAAGTAACTTTGTGCTCTGATAGGGACCTTTCAGTTAAAACCAATAAGAGCAGGAAGGCCTTTTCCAAGAACCCTTGGAGATAATTTTATTTTGGATCTGACAATTTTAGTGGCAGTAAAGAAAAAAAAAAAACAAACAGTAAAGAAACATGAAATTCTCTGAAATGGTGGAGAGAAAGATCTACTTCTGCCCTTCACCTGACTTTCTTCTTTTTCGGTGAGGAGAAGGAAGATAAAAAAGAGAAACAAAGTGGAATGGACTGTTAGTGCTCACAACAGGCTGTATTGCAAACAAAAGTTGTAAAGCAAACACACTGATTTTCCAGATAGCTTTGTGTCAAATTTGTGTTAATAAATAGAATCCTCATTTTTAGTTTTTAGTTGCCAGGTACTGAAATGCTACGGCAACTGAATTGAATTGCTGCAGCAAAGTGAATTAAATTGCAGATTTGATCCTTCCAGAAGAAAGTTAAAGGCAATTGTTAGAGGAGGAATAAGCTTGACTTTTAATAATTCATTTTAGTTTGTAAGTTAAGGACTTCTCTTTCCATTACAATAAGTTTTAAGACTTTCATTTCAACTATATGTTTATTTTGAAATAATTTAAATCTTATAAAAAACAGGTGCTTCTTTGAAGTCAGTATTCTTTTCAAGTACACGCATCTTCCAATACATAAATGTAAATATAGTAAAAAATAAAATGTATATAGTAAAGTGAACCAACAGTGTGTTATCAAATGGATGCAATTTGCTCCTGAGCAATGCTCCTGAAAAAAAAAAAAAAAAAAAAAAAAACAGAAAAACATCATTATAGATTACACAATATCCAGATGATCATTTTATTGACATCTTTGCACTCTTGATGTCTATTTTCAAAATTGTAAAGCTAATCCCATCAGTCAGGGTTGGTAGGAAGCCGTGACATTTAACTTCATATGTTTTCTTCTTCCAGTTCACCAGTCCTCTTCACGTGCTAACCCTCTGCACTGCAGCTTAAATTTAATTAGCCATGAAGTCTTTTCTAAAACAAGAGTGAATCTTGCATCTGACAGGTTATGCAGCTTGAACATAAGTCCACATTCTCTCTCTATGGATCTAGTATTTGATTAGCATATGCTGATCTTCATCAATATGCTGAAAAGGGTCCCACGCTGCCTTCTAATGCTAATATTCCTGCATTACAGTCTGCTACTGTCTGTTTGCCTCTGGCTTTTAATTTCTTACCTGAAATTATAATCTGTCATGTTTTAATATGGTGGTTGTATAATTGTCTCTGGATGTGACCAGCAATTTCTCAACTATGATATTTTTCATAGCAAAATGTATGTTTACTAAAACCTAAAAAATTCAAGAGAATTCTGCATCCTGACAAACTGGACCAAATATCAAAATTCAATGTATTAACCCTTTTTCAAAGGAAAATATTAGTTTTCCACTTAAAAATTACTTGTTTCCATAGCACAGTTGATTTATACCAAAAAGCTACCATTTAAAACCCATTAATATTGGAACCAGATGGTTTGATATGTTCAGACCGACCATTTGGCTTAAATCCAGTTTTATTCAACTGGAAAACTTTCCTATCAAGAACATCTCTGAGATTTTTATTTTCTTGTGTCAGCTGACAATGGATGATAAAGCTCAAACACTTCTGAATGAGGAACCATCTTTCTTACCAGCCACTATGTGTCCTTATACTTCAAGTATCCTTTGGTGTGTTTAATATTATCCTTTACCAAAATTTCATAGATGCACCAAGGCTGGTGTTGTCCTTTGTGTGACTGCCATGTCTGCCTGTTGCCACCCTGTGCCTGGATTACTGAACACTCCTAAATTTGCATCGGCTTGACTTGATGCCCATGATCACCACCCCACTTCATTTGACCTCAGCAAGGACCACAGTGACTTAGGGTCTTCCAGACACTTTTATGTATTTCTAACTTTAGCTATAGCATCACTGCAAGATGCAACTGTGACTTCTAAGTAACACTTATGGGCATGTGAACCAGCTGTTTTTTCACCTCTGCACTGCAAAACGGAGCTGTAATTTGTGCTTTTCACTGGTGGGGATTATGGAGCTGGACCACAGGCACCAGATATTTTGGGGAAGTTTCAGATTGGGAAGGAGACGAAAGTAGTGATAAGAAGACTGGTGGTAGCAGCTGCAACACTGAGCAATGGGCTCATAGGTCTGTCAGGGTAAAGTGCCCTGATTTCAGTCCACCACAGCAAACACACCTAAAGATCACTGACTGACCTAACCCTTCTCACCTTCCCCCAAAATCCACTGGACTATTTTGCCCACCAGAGTCTGACTCTGTCTCCTGGTAGCCAGACTCTCATTGTGACCATTCTTGTTGAACATGCAGGATTAACCCCCAAAAATATGGAGGTAGGAATTTTTCCATTTTGCTAATATTTTAAGGTGGATTGATTCAAAATAAACTAATCTACTAGAGAATCAGAGCCATTCACAAGACCCACATTCTCCAGTGCAAGTTACCTGAGCCTTCCCAAAACTAATAACTGTACTGTTAGCTGCTGCATGTGGATTGAATATAACATTTCCAGTATGAACTGCTTAAAGCATGACTCCTCTTTTCTTGCAATAAAAAGCTGTGTGCAAAATCTGGAGAAGTTTAGAAGTCTGAAATTGCTTTCTGTCTCCTCAGGGCACAAGTGTGAATGCTAGTTGATTTGAAGAATAAAGGATAAAATGCCATTAGGATACAGCTGACTCTGATTCCATAGTCAAAATCCTTTAGTTTACAATGTTCTTATATTTCTAAATCAGTATCGCTGTCAGTAAGGAATTGGCATTTCAGCACTTAGTATCATTAAAGCTGTGAACAGACTTTTCTCTGATGCTGTGGCTTCATTATACTATTTTTAGGAAGCAGTTGCATTTCATATTGTTCTTTTTTTTCCTACTTTTTCCTTGATTGGGCAGGACTATTTCTGCTGCAGCTAGAAATCCTGATATTTTTGCTGATGTCTGGAGCCCAAAGCAAATTCCACCTGCAAACTCATCATCTGAAAGTGCAAGTTATTGAACACATTTGTCTATTTCTAAACTCATTAAAAGCCTCTCAGCTTTCTATGGGACTGGTGTGAGAGAAGCCCATCTGGTTACAAGAAGGAGAACAGTATAGAAGAGTGGGCTGCAGATGGAAAACCAAGAGTCATAGAATAGAGTCTTCTTTGAACTAGGAGTCTCAGCAGGAGACAAGTCACTGTAGGGATGTGTCATGCTATAGACTGTTGTCTTCTCAAGTGTGACTGGATGATATTAATTATTTCTGCAATTTAGCATCATCACCACGCTCGTTGTCAAGGTAATGCCTTCATCAGCAAGAAGAGACATTTTCACGTGACCCCAGTATTAGGCACAAAAAGGTTGTTGCCTTAGTGTCACTGCTTGTTCTGGATAGTCAATAGCTAGAAACTCCTTGGCATATTCAACACTCACACAAAATCCCAAAACCTCAGTTGCTGCAGTTCCTTGAAGCTTCGGACCAAATCCCAGGGCAGAGTCACAGCCCTGCCAGGCCATGCAGATGTGACCTCAGCATCTCCCTGCCTTTATAAATAACTGGAAATCCTACCACTACTTACAGAGGCTTTTCTGATTCTCTGAAACTTTCTTTTTTTTCCCCTGCAGTTAAAATATTTTGCAAAGCTGTCTCCTGGTCCATAAAACATATCCTAACATCTTCAAGGGAGAGTGCTAAAGACAAAAAGCCTCAAGAAAGATGAGTGTACAAAGTGCACCTACTTTGTCAAAGTACAGCAAAATGTGACAGGAAAAAACCATGGCTTCAGTGTGAGTGTAAGGAACTCATGTATTTATAGTGGAATCACTACGAAACTCAAAACACCAGGCTCGAGGGTGATGAGTAGTGTTGGATGGAGATTAACAAAATTAAATACGACTACTCTAAGGCTTAGAATGTGAATAATACATTGGGAAATTCAATATAAAAGTAATCTCACACATGAAACAAGGAAAACCAGGAACCACTTCATAATTTGGAAAGTTAATCACAAAGTCCTCCAAAGTAGTTACATGAGGTGGTAAGAAAACGTGACAAATAGCCACGGGAACTCCCTTCCCACTTGGCAGGAGTGCTTCAGATCTGTTTTTCCTAAAGCACTGTCCATCAGTGATGTTGGTGAAGTGAACTAAAAACTAAATATTAACAAAAAGGGCTGTGGTGTGGGTGGGCTGACCACGCAGAAAGCTGCCCAGGCAGCAGCCAGCCTCAGGAGCTGCAGAGCAAGGCCTGGTGGACACAGCCACAGGGACCACAAGGGACAGATGGGAAGGGCAAAGCACCCTCACAGGCATCTACAGGATGCTCCTGTATCTCGCTCCTGACAGTTCAGCTCCTGCTCTGCTGCACTTTGCAGTAGCACCACAGGTGTAAGACCCTCCCTACTTTATTTGAAGCCACTTGTTCCTGGACCTTTGCTGCCTCTGCAGTCATATCTGCTTGCCCCCTATGTGGTCACCTTCCTGAACCAGACTTTCACATAATGCTGTTTACACAGAAGGAAAATATGCACGTAGAATTTCAGAGAGCCAGGCAAGTGTACAAGCATGTACCTACACACAGCAGAGGGGAAGGCAACCTGCATCAGGGGAGGAATGCCTGGAGGAGGCGGGAGGTGATTAGGAGGATCTCTTAGAATCTGTACTTCCAAGGCAAAAAGGCAACTCAAAGACTAAAATGCACAATAAGCCTAGTCCTGACGGCTCTTGCTGGATTGGTGCTATACAAACTAAAACCAATAGATAGTCCTGCTCCCAAAGTACTGCCAATTGAAAACAAAACAAAAATCTCCAAAGCTCCAAAGAAAAGCTGATCTCATTAATATTTGAGTCAGAACAACAGGGTACTAGTTGTGGTCATGATTTAATGGTAATTTTTTGGCGTGGCATTTGACTAGACTTTAAAGAGATACTCATAACACCTGTTTGTCCTTCAAGCCCCATTAACAATACAGATGTCTCTCTTCATAGCAAACACATTAACGAAGGACCAAGCAGCTGTTACCCCTTCCTATTCCTTATTTCCCCTATTTTCTTCTACAAAAATTACAAAATATTGACTAGAGAGGTTAACAATGCAATAACAGAGTGTTGTGGGTCATAGCTTTTTGTATTCCTGACTGCTTTACCAAGTAGTCCTGCAGGCACCATGCAGTCTTAGAACAAGTGTCTGTTACATAAAGAGTGCCCTTTTGTGTATAGCTCATCATTCCAGATACTGGCAGTATACAGCCTGACTTGCTGCTTGCTGCACTACCTGTTTTGTTGCTAGGAAACTTTTGAACAGGAGCCAATTTGTGATTTGGCTATTTGCTTCATGTGCAGTTATATGGAAGAAGTCCTAAGCTGATCATTATTTTAAACAATGAACCAGAGTTTTTTACATGGTACTGCTAGAAGAAGAGGATAGGTACTGTGCAATAACATTGGTTATGTGTGTGATGAAGACCTCCCAAAGTTCAAGAAGAAAGGCAGGATTCACATTCAGTTTGAATTCTTGCACAGAGAGCTTATTCATCTGGAAAGTGAAAATGCAGCTGTATTGTGCTTAGCCTCTCCATTTGGGCAGCATTGTACATTTTATATCTTCGTTATTTGCACTATGGTAAGAGCCATGGCCCCAGCTAGAATTGTGTGACCAAGCTCTTGCTTTGAAGAGCTTATAGTCTAACACTAGTTTTCTTGGCTTTTATAAAGAAATTATAGCCTTTCACACTTTTTACAGACCTGATGAACAGAACTGGTCTAGTGAATAGGGAAGGCAATAAACCATTGCTAACAGGGAGAGTTCCACGCCCTGGGGACTGAGGCTTTCTGGCTACTAACCCTCAGCTGCAGCACAATTTCCCAGGGGTGTAGCTCCAGTGCTTCCCAGTCTGAGTCAACTCGGCTAACGGAGAAATGGGCAGGCTGAAGATCCAGGTACCCGAGACCCATGAGGGGGTTAAAGTCATGAAGACCATTGTTCCTGACCGTGGCCACTGAGAAAGCCAGGAGTTTTGTGTTTTGGACAATCCAATCCACACAGATTGGTAATTGTAGTTAAAAATTATCTATACCTTTTTGCACCTAAAATATTATCAATTATTTTGTTTTACTCCTTGGGAAAGGAACAGTTCCTGTGAAGTTAATTTTAAGACCACCTGAATACATCTCATACTGTGAAACAATTAGCTTTCAAAATTACAAGAATCTTCCCCTAAGTTCACATATGCAGCAATTGCCCAAAGGCCATAATAGTGACGTGGTAACACAGTTTTATTCTGAGTGCTTCACTCCAGGAAAATGAAGGAGGAGTATTAAACAAAAACAGACTTGTCTGCTCCACAAATGTGTGCAGCTTCTGAAGTTTTTACTCGTCTGACATTTGGGAGAACCTGGCAAATGCAGAGAGGAGGGCTGGTGCAACCTGTTGGTGCAATGACTTGGGTAAGGCTTCCTAACACTTCCACCATGCTCTCCTTTCTAGGATACTTCTTCAAACAGGTCATTAGGTATGGTGGCTATTGAAGATGAATGAGTTTTAGAGAAATAGATTAGAACATAGGGAAACCATGGACAACCACAGCTGTGAGGAACTTGTCTCAAAGCAGATTTAGATCAAAGGAAGATGTTTTCTGTCCCCATCTACCATTTGCTGTATCATTTCCAGGTCTTTGATCTCATACAGCTGTCCGCCATTTAATTGATTGTCCTTTACCGTGCATTTCAGAAAATCCAGGATTTTCAATATCTATCCTGAGGTGATCACCTGTCCACAGAGACTCTTTACAATTTTGAGGTTCACTGAAGATGCTGGTTATTGATAAATTTATTGAACTGTTTTATTTTTTCTCTCTTACTTTTTTCTTTCATACTACCATGACCATAACAACAATGTGCATCATACATAAATTTTGAAATAACATCTACAAGAATATAGATTTTTATGTTGACTATCTCACTGTATGGATCTAAAATTCTTCTGAAGCAGATGTTGCTGGATATTTTGCCTTTTTTTCACCTGTGCTTAAATATTCATGTTACACTGCACTTCACATTTGTCAAGATTTGTACGTGTTTTTCTCTCAGGCAGTATAATATTCTATTATCTTAATACATAATAAGGTATTACCATTATAGCAAACATCTCTATAACAACATAACTTTGCTTCATGCTTTGTAAACTAGCAGTGTTTACCACAAAAACCTTGCAGACTAAGATAATGCAAAGAAGAGAAATAAAATGCCAGCCCTAATACCACAAGCAAATGCTGAAATCCAGTATTCCAGAGCTACTAATAAGGCAAGTGGATGAACACTAACCAAAGGGTGTTCCATTCCATATCAGCTTTTCAAAACCACTTTTTATCCTGCATTGAATTTAGAACAAAATAGAAAGAGGTTTTGGTTGGAAAAGGTATTTTGCGTTTAAAGAATAAGAATGTACAGATGTGAAAGCCTGATATTAAAGACCAGCTTATGAAAGCATGCACATATTCCAAGCATTTTGCATTCACAAACCATTCCAGCTAGGTCCAGTCAAGGCAGTACAGCACAAGTTGGGATGTCCATATAGAATCACAGTATTGACTGGAGAGGGTCTTATCTAGTTTCAACTTCTGCTTGAAGCAGGACTATTGCCAATACAGGATAAGATCAGATGTAGCATTCTCCTATGTAGCCCATACCAGTACATAAGTGCTCCCTAAAGGGTCTTATATATCCATTATTTCTGCAGCAAATTACAAACATCAAGGAAAACATTCAACACTGTAGACAGTTTCAAAGAGCTTGATTTTAACGTCCCAGAAAGTCCATCATAGCTTTGTATTCTTCTGGGTTTGGTTTCCTTTCTCTTCTGTTTTCTCCCGAGTGGCAAATTGCATTTGCAATGTTGCATATTAATAAGGGGTTTTTTTTAAAATTAATAACCTTATGTTCTTCTGTGTTAGATAAAAAGTCGAAACCACAGAGGAGAAAATCATAGACGTTTGAGGTGATTCATTAGCTCTGAAGAGATTGTTCCACCAGCGTCAATTGTTCACCTTTTAGCTTTAATACCAGTTGATTAGTGTAATGTGGATGTCAATAACAGCAATGAAGACCATTTGAAGGTTCCTTTTCTGAAAGAAACAAAATCTAGCCTGAATCTACAGGAAAAGTTTTAATTCTTGCTTTACAAATCTAGAATAAAATCCTCCAAGGCAAATAGCGGATGGGATAGTTGGAGGGCCCAAAGGGCTGGGGCACTACTTCCTGCTAAGTTCCATGTATTCAACTCATCTGAGACATGAATGGAAACTCCACAGCCTCATAGCTTGTCATCTGCATCACAAATGCTTCCAGTCACACAGAATCACAGAATCACAGAATGTTAGAGATCGGAAGGGACCTCAAAAGATCATCTAGTCCAATCCCCCTGCCAGAGAGCACTTTGTCAGGATGCTTTGACAGATTGCCCAGGGTCCAAGTTCAGTGAAACATCTGGGCCCACAACTCCTGAAAGTCCCACTCAGACTCTCAATGGAAGGGATGGGGAGGAGATGGGTGTGAGACTGTTGAATGCTTCCTTCAAAGCAATACTCAATTTTTCCAAAACCATCAAACCCAAAATGTTCAGTGTGGCAAGACAGATCCATTGGTATGAAAGGTCACAGGAGACCTTAGATGATAGTTTGAAGTGGAGCATCAGTTTTCTTTGTGCAACAAAACTGAAAAGATATGAAAAGGCAGCAAGGCTCCCACCTGTATTTTAGCTGTAGTTAAGGTAATTTCATTACATAAGTCATTGCCTTAAATCACTGTCATCATAGTGATTAGTTTACTTTCACATATAAAACATGTTATTAAATATATCACCCTTATTTGCTAATTGCTTATCAGAAGGTAAAATTGATGATTCCTGCTTTGAATCCTTCAGTTTAACAAGCCCTATAATTTTCTCAGTAACAGCCATAATTAGTGTAGCTTGGTTTCATCTTGTCCTGCAAGACCAAATGAATCACCCTGAGCAACAAATTTCCTCAGGAATGGTCTATATATACTTTGCTGGAAATAAAAGTAGCATATGGCTTTTGTGATTTTTGGGTTACTTCAATGTGTGAGAAACCTCAGGGCAGTATGGTCTGAAATACTAAATAAGCTATGCACAAGAGACTTCACCAGACATTATGCTAACTGAATAAAGCATGTTCAACTTCCATTACATTTCTAACAAAAATTAAGAAACAGTAACTTCCAGTGGAAAAAGACATATCACATTAATTTTACTTAAATATGTCAGGAAAGTGACAACTGAGAGTGTGCAGGAAGAGTAGATCCTTTACAAGGCCACCTTCCAGGGCTAGTTGAGTGCACAGGTGAGACACACTCACTCTGTGGTGTCTCTTTCAGATGGGATTGCTACCTCTTGGAACAAAAGACAGTGCATCCCTCCTTCTATTACGATTCTTGTTAAGTACACCTAAAGCCTTATTAAATATTCATACTTGAATATCATAGTGAAAACTATTGTCACCTCAAGCATGTCAGTGGCCCTCATATTTAGTGGGGAGATCTGCAGTTGAAAATGGGGTGAGCTCCAGCCACTCATGTAAAAGGCTTCAAATTATTTAAGCAGTCAACTGCAAGTATCGCATGAGAGCAACCCCCACAACATAACCTCCAAAAAGAAGGTTGTTTGCTTAATTAGGACCTACATGGATACTACAAGCTGAAGGATGCAATTAAACTGTCTAGCTTCTCTCAACCTGAATAATTTGTTTCTTTCATATTAAAATGTCTTATGCATTTTCGCTAGTGGCAGATAAAACTTTTCTGATTTTTTTCACCAGCTTCCAGAATTCTAAGTGTTTGCAATTTTCATTGAAATCAAGTGCTCAGCACCTCACGAAATCAAGCCAGTGACGCCTCTTTGCTTCTTGTAGAACTTGCCTGGGACTTGATCTGAGAAAGAAACAATTTCTGCAGGAACAGCAGAAAAAGCTCACATCAATACAAGTGCCAATTATCTAATAAAAAACAATATATGTTAGTGGTATTTAACCTATAAGGAATGGGGGGGGAGGAGGGCAGAAGGAACCACCCACAAATATTTCAAAGAACAGCTATGCATCATTAAACAGAATGAATGTGTTTGTATTACTATTATGCAACATCAAGGGTTCATTTAACTGCATAGTGTATGTCTACTGCGAAATTTCTTGGAACACAGGTTCAAATTTGAAGATGGCTTGAGAAAAAGTTAGCATTTTAGTTATGAATAGAAATTGTTCTGTTACGCTTTTAGGGCAAGGGCAAGTCATCAACTTCCAATGATAGGCTAGGGCAAAAGACCAAAACTTCAGAACTTAAAGGCAGCAGCACAACCTAGAGTCTGACAAGGTCCTCGTTCTGCTGCACTGAGAAGGCTGAAAAAAATAAGCAAAATTTGGGAAAAGTTAAAAATTCAATAGCAAAATATCAATTTTATTTTCAAAACATGGAGATTTCTTTTGAATATTTACTTCATAGCAGAGCAATATTTTGTCATTTAATATCACACATGGCAATTAATGATTATATCTATGGTTTGGGGTTTTTTATATCTGGCATTCATGGCAGCTTCTGGAAACTGGGCTCAATAGTTTCCTCTACAAACACAAAAAGTTTGATGGAAAGGAATAATTTGGGAGTTATGAGTGTTTAAAGAGGTATGACAGAGTAGCTAGCCTGTAATGGTTTTCCAAGTGATACATCCTAAAGATAGAAGAAACTCACCAGTAAACCAGAATGGAGTTTGAAATTCACTGTGAGGGTGGGATTTTGCAGTTCACTGCACCAGATCTCATATGGGTAGTTAAGGTTTTTGTTGGGAAGTGACAAAAACACACAGGCATGCGGAGGGGCAAATCACTGTCTCGTGGCCAAAATTCTGAACCAGAGGAGCTCAGGAGATGCAAAGATGCAACATAGAGCATTTCAACCCCCAGCTCATTCACACCAAAGATGTCTGGGGAAAACTAATATCTTCTGGAAGGAAAGAATCAAGACGGCGAGTAGACAAACAACAAACAACGCTGCAGGGGGAACTTCCTCCATCCCCCATGATAATGTTTATGAGTCTTTTTGCAATGAAAACACCCTTTTGAGGCCCATGGTCATTGATGATAGGAAAACACAGCCAATGATAGTAAAAGATTGACTTTTCAGAAACCCATAGCTAAATTTGTCATGTCTGTGGATTTGACTGCACAGTACAAAACTGGTGGACTTCTTGAGATGTCTCCAAAGCACCCTGGCTAAAGCTGGTTGTCAGGGGCCATGTGGTTTGCAAAGACAGAAACAGGGAGGGATGTGAGGTTCTTGAGGCCAAACATGAGCTTTTAGGTAGGGGCTCGGATCACCACTTTCACGTCAGCATTGCTGAAATGCTCCCACATGCAAGTGCAAGCTCAGACAGAAGATAGATGAAGCACAGACCAATGCACAGTTGAGAAAGCAGTCTCTGGGGAAATAGTTTAGATTTACTAGGAACTGAAAAAGATTCTGAGTATATGGAGTGTATGAGGCTAAAACAAATTGTGTTGTTTACGAGTTACACCAGGACTGAACAATCCCAACCTGCTAACTGGATTACTTTGAATTCTACCTAGTGCAGTCAGTTCTGGATTGGCTCACGAAGTTTATATTACTGGGCTCTTGGCTCCTTTTCAGTTGAGCCAGCCTTTACTCTGAGGCATTTTTAAGTGTTGGTGGCTCTCAGTTTATCATGACTCAGATAGAACACCTCCTGTATAGGCAGATTAGAGTTCTGATAAAAATTTACCTTCTCAGCCTTAAGAAGGCAGTTGTATGTTGAAAGTGTCACAAAATTAGATGTGAGTTACACTCCAGTCACTTTAGAGTTAAATTTCTTGAGTGAATCAGATTCAAGCATTGTATCAGTAACAGGAGTCTTTCTACTGACTGCTTTGTATTTCCCAAAAATCCTGAGAGATGTTGTTTATAAGCAAAATATGCACTTCAGCCATGCATTTTAAATATATGAGGTGTTTGAAATATGTTTTGTACCTGTTAGTTCATTATAAAAGCTAAAAAAAATCAATAAACAAGTATGAATCACTATGATGGTGCCAGTGAGCAGTTAATTTTGAGAAACCTTATAGTTAGTAATTTTGAAAGTACTTTGTTCCTCACAGCATTACTTTAAAATCCCAGGGAAGACTTCTGCCAGCAGAGTGTGCCCTCTTTCCACTCAAGCTGTGTGAAGATGGTCCCAACCAAAGCTCCAGCACTGCATATTTGCCTTTAGAAAATAAAGTGACACCCTCCAAGCAGAAATATCAGAGAAACATTAATAAAATATGAAAATTAAAAGTCCCTCACTATTGTTTTGCAACTGTGTTGTTTTATATGAAACTTTCATTTAATTCAACAATGTGGAAGCATATGAGTTTATGGAAAATACACAAATTTTACAGCAGGTTAATGCAGCTTTAAAAGTTTAGTGAGAGATACTATTGGCATAAGGAAAAACCAGACTACACATAACACACTGAAAAATCAAGAGAGGCAAGCCAGCTGCATTTGCGTTTTATGAGCAGTGTGGTGGGGTTTTTTTTTTAATGTATTGCTATCATTTATATCAGAATAGAAATAGACTTATATTTTGTATGTTATGCTTCTGGAAACTGAGTGGAAACAAAAAATTTCCAAGCTGAATGACTGATTTGGAATGGATACTTAAATATCTTGATGCTGTTGTACTCAAGGTCTTTCACTTCTATTATTTGGGACTTCAAGCTCTTCATCAAAACTGGGTTTGGGCATCCCAGTCTGAAAAGTTTTACCTCTTTTTTTTTTTTTTTTTTTTTTTGTTTAAAATACTTGTGCTGGTGCTTTCAAGTACTTTGATTTAGGTGACCTGGTCCACTGTGCTCTAATAGTTGCGGTTGGTTGATGGTTTGATTTCATAAATGTGCCCTAACAACTTTTGACAATGGCCCTACTACACTACAGGATATACAAAGGCATAAAATAATAGTGCCTGCTCAACAGAGCCTTCAGTCTTCCAGGGCCTCAGTTCAGATATAAACAAGCATCTCAAAGTAATTTTGAAGTAGTCGGAGCCCCTTCATTTCATGTCATAAGCGTTACAGGAATTTCCTTCTTGCCCCCAGCTGCTGCCAGGACAATCTATTCCCAGCAGCTGGTACCGGTTACATGTCTGGTGTGTTGATGGCCCGTAGGAATTTGTCAAGGGTGGAGAAGACAGATTTTTATCACTGAACAATTTTAATGTGTTTTTTGCTTCCTAGATGTCATCACTGGAACTAGGACAACTGTTTTCCCTGTGGCAGTTCACTGCAGGAGAAAGGCACTGTACCTCCATGTTTCACCTCTTATTTGTTAAGGACTGGCTTATGGTGGAGATGGTGAGGACATCAGCAGGCAGAGCTGCAGCTGGACCTTTGTTAGGCTCCTTCTGAGGAGTGAGGGAGGGATCCACAGCCACCATGACTGCCAGAAGAAGCAATTCTCTGGCCTCAGTGGCCCTTAATGAGTGTGGGTCCCAAGCTGTGATTATTCTGGATTTAGGAAGTCAAAACTGACAGGACTTGCTGGATAATTTTGTTGTGAGGTGCAGGGAAGGAATGTCTTTAAGTCTGTTCGGCTCCAAACCCTGCTGTGTTACTCTTGCCTATGGGGAAAAGTGTAATAAACACTGCACACTTTGATCTAATTGAAAGCTATGGGATGTGCAAACATTTTCCAAAGATAGTAACAACATTTCCACACACCTCCAGGGGATTGCAATACTTCTTCAAAACTTGCAGAGATTAGAAGTCATTACTACACACAGCTCCTGTCCCCACCAGCTACTGCAGTCAGCCCGTGGTTTGGCACTCATTGTATCTATCATGGTAAAGGACCCTGGCCTTCCCTTTTCTTTCAACTCTTAAAAATACTTTAAAGACTTAAAGTCTCCCTATAAACATGATGGGGTATGACAGGAGGAACTTAGTAGCTTGACTTCTGTGGATTTTTTTAGCTGAGCTTTATCTTCAGTGATTTCTCTTCTTCTTATAATTCTTCTCATTAATATCTTCATGCCACTCCAAAATCAAGCTTTCATCAGTGAATGTGATGTGGGTGGCTGATTAAATAATCTATTTTCACCAAGATTTTGATAATAAATCTTGAAACTTGTTCCAGAGATCAGAGAGGAACCCCCAAAAGACAGAAAAACATTTAGAAGAAAATGTATACCTTAAAAGCATCAGCAAGAAAATTATTCAACCACCAGCTCACTAAGAAAAGTAATAATTTTATTATTATTCAAGAAGGACCAAAAAGTCCTGCTGTAAGTCTGCAGACCTTGCTCTGCATCTCTTAGCATGGATCAGAAAGGATATGCATGCTATTTACTTACTTATTTTTTAAATGATTGCACATCTCAAATAGACTTGCACAGGTCTTAAATAATGTGCAAACTACCCATGCAAATAATTTGTTCATTAAGCACAAGTGTATTTTCAAACAAGGAATAAATTTCTTCCTGCAGATTCAGTTATACTAAGAGTGTTGTTAAGTGGTGGAAGTGTGTAAACATGGTTAAAGTGCCAACAGAAGCCACCAATGTAGAGGAGATTTTGATGCCAAACCAAGACTTGGAACAGAGACCAAGTCTAGCCTGAGATTCAGATATACATTTTGTAACAGGGCTTCAGGCAGTTTTGGCCATTCCTGCTTTTATGTGAGTTTAGTCATTTGTGCCTTTACTTGCACATGGCCATGGCTTGACATTGCTGTTATAGCAGAGATTTGGTGGGGCGACTTATGTGAGCAATCATTCTAGAATGGTATAGCTTGTTCAGAAAGTAGAGGCAAGGCAAAAAGGAAGGAGATTTTGCCCTCCAAGTCAAGGATACATACCAATGCTTTGATTTAGATGGTAGAACATTCTGTTGAAAGCTTCTCAGTGACTATTAAAGAGGGAAATAGACACAATTCACAATGGTGATGAACACAAGAGAAAGAACACATGCATTAAGATTTTTGTAAGCTCTTACAGAAACATCCCTAATATACCTGTTACAATTAGTGGAGACTTTAATTACCCAGACAACAACTATACATGGAGTACAGACTGTCCATAAAACCTCTGAAATGTACCAGTAATATTTAGTGATAATTTAGTGATTAGATGGAGAGAGCATCTAGAAGGGATGATATTCCACATACAATTCTGATACAGAGCAGAAAACGTCTCTTGCAAGGTAGAAGATAACTGAGATAAAAATGGCCATTAAATGACAAAGTTCGTGATCATTAGGATAGGAGAAATGAAAGAAAAGCTACAATTACATATTTCAGAAAAGCAGATGCCATTAAACTCAAGGGATTTGTTAATAACATCTTCTGTCAACACTAAAGGAAAAAGTTAAAGGGAGCAAGAATATTAATTAATTAATATTACAGACATAAGTTAATTATCCAGTTGTGGAAGGGGCAAACGAAGCATAATATAAGATTGTTTTGACATAATAATTAACAATCATGGAGTTCACCTATAAGACAAACAAAAAGAAAGATTGAGCTACCAAGGATGAATAAAGAGGTATAGCATAATTGCTTGGAAAGGTAAGGAAAAGAATGAGCTCCAATTAAAACAAGACATCCAAAATAAAAGTACATCCATAGTTAAAGGGACAATTAACACAACAGTTTTCACTAAGAAAATCTTCACTAAAGAGAACACTATCAGGTGAAGTAGCATAATTAATATATGGCAGAAAATAAAGACTTAATCTTTGAGTATTTAATGGATTTGAATCATCTGGGTCTGGTGATTTCAGCCCATTATATTTAAAAAGGTTGGATAATAATTCCTAGCACTGCTAACAATTATTCTTAGTTATTCAGGAAGAAAAGAGATACTGAGCAGCATACAAGGGACCTGTCTTTAAAAAACAAGAAAGGAAAAACTGAGGAATCATAAACGCAGTACCTTAAATTCAGTTAATCTGAAAAAAATGACAGTCATAATCCAACAAAGTGTTTGTAAAAACAAAACAAACAAACAAACAAACAACACAGGAGACAAATTACGATCAGCATTAATTTATCTACTAGCATACTAGGTAGTATAGCCTAGATTAAACTATTGGAGGGTGAGTGGAAAGCCAATTCTCACAAGTAGCTGTAAGTGATTAACTGTAAGAATGGAAGACTGCATTGAGTGAGGTCCTGCAGAGATCTCAGATGCATCCAGATATCCTCAATATCATCACTAGTGAGCTGGATCTAAACACATGACCACTTTGAGAACAGCTCCAGTCATGCTGAAGTTCAGTCATATCCTGAAAAGTTGGACATAAAGCTCTGAAGAATCGTGGTGCGGGGACAAGAACAAGGTGTTTTATTTGGTCCAGAAAAATTAACTGGACAATAACCACAAGGAAAGGGAGATTTTTTTTTAAGTGAGAAGCTGAATAAAAATTAAAAATATTAAGGACATACAAATATCACCCTAAGATGAAAAATATAAGCAGGGTTAGCAAAGCACGCAAGCTCTGCCTCCATAAAAGGGCTGAGTTCAGTCTGGGGTGCTGTACTTTGAGTTAGATGTGGACCAGCTGGACAAAATTCAGAGAAGCATAGTGAAACAGTGAAAATAGTGAAGAAGCATAGTGAAATAGTAAGGGAAAACCTGAGTCTCTAAGACCACAGTGACAGGACATTGAGCAAGAAAGACTGAGTTTAAAAAAAAAAAAAAAAAAAAAGTGCTAAGTCTAGTGAAGCCCTGGAAGAGATTCCTTGAAGAGGTAGGGAAATTCTTTTTCTCTGTCTTCTTGTCCCATCGCTCATGCATTTTTCTCAAACACTTGTCAAGAATGACACAGAGACAGCTGCAGAACCTGGTGACCCTTTGAGATCCCTCCCAGCTCTATCTTTCATACTTCTAAGTTCTCCACCCCAATTCTTCCTCTAATGTATCTATTAGAAAGAAGCAAGTGTCTTATTACTTTCATTACTTGTAATCACTACACTTCCTCCTTCCTTCCCACTGTGCAAGTGTGGTCAGGTTTCCAAGAAAATCTTCTTTTAAAAAAATTGCTGTTATATTTGATATGACTTCTTTTGCACTGCAGACACCGTGTGGTGCTTCTGCTAACTACACTGTCTCTGATGACAGCAACTTGCTGTTAGGAAAACCATACAGCAGGATTAAAACTAGCGAAGCTGTGCAGGTATGTTTTCAGTACATCTCTGTATGTCAGGAAGAAGAATCCTTCCAGCAATGGTGTAAGACTGGAAAAAGAGTCAAAGGCAGGAACCATTGTATTTGCCAGGAGGGTTAAATTCATTCAATTTGAGTTTACTCTGAGTTTCACAAGTTACTCGGTCTGTGAAAGGGCAGCAATGATGGCTGCATCTTCAGAGATGCTCAAAGTGCATTTTTCTCTCACATTTAAGCTCTAAAGCTGGCAGAGTATCATCCATATTATTTATTTAAATAATTTTCTTCCTTAGCCAAAGCATCTGACTTTATAGTTCCTACAGAATGAAGAAACTGTAACATCTGGTCTCTTACACACAAACCTATGTAGGATTTCTTAATTTTCAATCAATGATGTTGTATTCATTAGCTAGTTCACTAATGACTTTGTTTTTCCTAATATACTAAATACACTATTTAGTGTATCATACTATTTTGTGTATCACACATTTCCACACCTTCTACATTCATTTATGTGATGTTTATATGGCATAAAGACTGATTTGGAGCTGTATAATTTTAATAGATTAGTTTTCATCTATTTATTAAACAAACAATCATCACTACTGATTTATCCATAAAAGTCTTAAAGTGCAACACTATCCTTGTTTTGCAAAGTCTCACCAGACACAGAGGAAAGCTACATAGCTTTACAATGAAATTTTAACATATATTTTTCATTACTACTAATTTTTATAACTATATCTTTCCACCGTGATGCTTGATGATATCTAGATATTCATTACATGAGTTAAAATCTGGAATAGCTCCAGTGATTTTTACTAAGTTATTCATGCCTGGACATAAACAGGAAAACATTCTAAACTATGATTTACAGTATCACAGTATGTTTGGGATTGGAAGGGACCTCAAAAGATCATCTAGTCCAACCCCCCTGCTGGAGCAGGAACACCTAGGTGAGGTCACACAGGAACATGTCCGGGCGGGTTTCTGCCATAATAAGTTCTTTATTTAAGTCCCTATAATTTTTACTAGTCCATTACCTGAGAGATTGATGCTTTGTACTTTTTTTTTAATATTCCTCATATACAAAGGAAAACAATATGCTTCATCCTAAATTATCATAATTTTACATGATGAAAAGGAAGGAAATTACTAAGTTTATGAGAAAAAGCAGAAAACCAAACCTTAACAGACACAATGCCTTTATGTACATGTGATAGTTTTTTCTTCTTGAAGAGAGACAGACAGGTTGGTTGCCTTTGAAGGTACATTAAGCCATAAGCAGTCACAGCTACAAAACTTTGCATTTGTTTTCCTACTAGCTTAGCTAGTAGGAAAGTTGTGTATTTAAAAGCACATCAGTTCCATTAAAATCTGATGACACTCAGAGGAAAAGATCTCTGCTAGTAAGTACCTGCTAGTCTAGTTGCTTCAAATCTGGTCTTCATGAGTTTTCTGCTTTGCAAAGTAGTGGGGCATCAGTTCTGGAAGGCAAATCTCAGTGTATTTATTATCCTGTTAATCAAAAAGCCTCATCTTGTCTGTAGTAACCCTTATTAGAGGCTAAAGAGGGTTGCTGCAACAGCCTTCAGGGGCACATCACAAGCGTGCGTAGGCAGGGGGAGCTGTAGCCAACCTCCTCTGAGCACAGCTTCCCTTCTCTTCAGCACACAAACCCACCCCCCTTTCTTCCTCCTGCAACACAAGCTTCAGATTTTTCTTAAAAAGTGTTACAACGGCCTGACACGAACAGGGCTCTCTAACTTCAAGGTCAGCCAGTGCCCAGAGCTACCCTTTGTGCCATGTTACCAAAGAACTAGAGACATTTGGTCTGGCAGAGCAAGGCTCTTCAAGGGCAAATAGCTCTTTGATGTTAAACTCAGGCTGGTTAGAGACTCTTGGGCAGCTAACCCAGCACACCTGTAGCTAGTTTTCAGCTTTCACATCTCTGTGGTCTTGTTCAGATGAGTCACATGAGTGCTGGTGCCAGCCGAGAGGAGGAGAAGATGAGAGTTGATTTTCTTCTAAGCAAAGAGCAGATTGACACTAGACAAAACTGATCCTGGGATCTAAACGTCAACATGGGCTGGCAGAGTACCTGAATGTCTGCAGTGTGCTTATCCTCGCCCATAACTAATATGATAGATCTGTTTTGGTTCAACTATGATGTTCTGCAATTACTTTTTCCTCTACCCCAAACAAATTCTGAACTGGTAACTAATCATCTCAGCCAGATCTGATGGAGCAGCAGCTACCTCAGAGAGGCAGTTGCTGAAAACACCAGGAAAAGCATCTGGAGGGATGATACTTAAAAAACCTGAAACCATAAGTTAAGAAATAAAGTAACATTAAGAAGAAAGTAACTTGAATTAAAACACTCCATCAGAGAAATCATTTTGAAGAATTGAACAATAATTGAACAATAAATTCATTGTTCATTATAAGGGAAAATATTTTACTGAAGGTCTTCTAATTTTTCCTAATTTTTTTTTCTTCATCTTGAAATTTTCCCATCCTGTTTTCTAAAAGAACTCTCAGATTTTCCTGCTAACACATGCCACTAACGGGATCTCACTCATTTTTGTGCTGAAATCAAAGAACATCATCTGTAGCTTGTTAAGTGCATATAGCGGAGACTTTGACATCGTCTACAGTAAGACTATATAATATCTTAACGTGTTTACTGTTACATTTACAAAATATATTAGCCTGCTATTAAGATAATTACAGAACACCAAGATTTTTACTTGGAATGAAAGCTATCTCTTGATCTCAGTCAATTAGAGTAAATTTCCCAGTTCAGGAGCATGTACTGCCGTGGTGAAAGTTCAGAGAAGTTCAATTTCACGAAGCTAAAAATAAAAATAAAAATAACCCACCTGTTTTTTAATACTCTTGCAAGTTTTTAACCCTTTAGAAAAATATTGCTTGAAGCTATTCCTTGTACTGTTTATTCAATCTCATCCCATACAGGATAAAGGCTATGCCTTGCTGTCTTGGTCCACTAATTAGAGATTCTTTCAGAGGAAATTACAGATTTCTTCCTGCCTTAGTCTTTCCCGTCAGCTGTGGGTCAGTAGTACGTGTTCGGGGTTTCCTTCTGTCAATGAATCAACACATAAGAAGGGTTTACATCTAGTCTTGGAAGCTGAGATACAAGGGTAGATGTATAAGATGAAAAATACTACATAAAATGCCTCTTAGTTTGGACAAATGTTTGGATTGATACAAAACAAATGTTTTATTCTGGTTTTGGATATTTTAAAATTTCCTTTAAAATGAGGAAATTTTGATGTACAGTTTGAAATACTTTTTTTTTTTTTAAGTATTGAATTATTTTTTCCCTTTTTTTCAGAGATTTTGCCAGTTCTTTCTTTCTTTTTTGGCAAGCTGAACCATTTGATGAATTGAAACAATTTAACAGACTGTTGTGATCAAGCAAAGGCTTCTTATTTCAGAGTAAAAAAATCACACTGACAAAATGCTGTGTGGCAGAATCCCCATTAATCAGACTTGTGGGGAGTATGTTCCTCCCTCTCTCCCTCCATCCCTCCGTCCCTCTCTCCCTTCCTCCATTGCCTCTAGATATTCTTTTGATTAATCTTTTATCTGCAAACTGAGACACAGTCAACCCCTAGATTTCCTTAAGGCCCTCTACCTCTTTTATTTTTCTTTTCAAGTGAGATGAAATAGTCCTGGGATTCTGGCAAGTTAGCACAATTTACTAAAACCTTCTGTCCCATTTACCTTTTAAATTCTAGATATAATAAAAAATGTCCAAACTTGGAAAGAGATGCTACTGCACTTCCACCTGGGATCAAATCATGTTGGCTATATTCTTAGAAAACCAGTTCTCCCCAAACCTGCAGTCCCTTGCCTGACCCTCTGAGGGGATGAATTTCTGATCACAAAAAGTGAGTGGGTGGGGAAAGGCCATGCCCTGTGGCAGAGAGAAAGGTCAGCAGCGTATGCTCATCCCCTGGCCAAGGGTTCCTGTCGCAGGTGTGTGGGTGGGGATGAGGTATGTGGAACAAACACAGCCTTGACATCCTCGACCCTGCCTCACAGCTCTTGTTTCTGCCTTTCCACCCTCATTTTCCCTTTCGTAAGCCCAGCTTGCAGCCGTGCTACGCTCCCCTCCATCTCCTTTCCAGCACGTCAGAAATCCTCTCTCTCCTCCATCCCTCAGCTGACCCGGGAGCACCCTAATTCTCCACTTTGTCTCTCCTAAATCGCACAGCGACCCCATGTCTGTCCCACTGGCTGCCTGCTCAGCTCTCTGGCACATCAGGTCCCAATCCTCCTCCTCCCCAGATGTCACAGAGAGGGGCACAGGCTGCTGCCAGGGAACAGCTGCCACTGGATGCTCTCAAAGAATCCAGGAGATGATACATTCATCAAAGATGGAAACTTTGGACCTTCTGAAGTCAAATTCTTTTGTTCTTGTCACACTCAACATCCTTTCCACTTTGCTTAAAAAATATATTAGCTGAAGAGTGCTGATGTGAATAAGCTGAAAAACATAGCTTTCATTTTCTTTAGAGAACACTCAAAAATACCTCTTCCACTTTGTCAATCAGAACAGTTGAAAAGTGCTCATGGTGACCCATAGTATTAAAGTAGTGTTTGATTTCTTTCTCTGAAGTGTTTTTTAAGCCACAAAGGGGAATAAAATAGGCAAGAAAGAGAAGTAGAGATATTAGAGATGTTTAACCCAGGAGACTGCAGAACACTGACAACTTCACTAGGCAGACAAAAGGCATCGCTGCATGGCAGGTGCAGGCTGGGAACACTAGATGGTCCCTGTGATCCAGTTTTACACTTTAGAGCACTCTGTAGTTGAGGCAGCAAATACAATTCTGGCATGGCCTTGCCGCCAAGGGGAAAAAAACAATGTTGGCCATCGGAAGTTACCACCCAGAACCACATCAAGAGCTGTAAAAGTAACCATGATGGTTTCCTCAGCCTTTAAAACTAGGGAGCAACGTGGCACTCTCAGTCTCCCAAACGGAGCAGCGCAGTCCTTCGGAAAGTTCCTCAAAACAAGTGGCCAGAAGTTTTTCTCTGAATTTGGATACACCCTGTAATACAGAGTGGTTGTTATACTGAAAAAGACTAGATGAAAAAGAGAGGTAAAAATAAAGTAGAGAGGTTTCGAAAATAATGGTATGATGCTTTTTTTCTGCACTCAGATGACAAGTTTGAGGTTGTGTTGCAGAGTAAGGGTTTATTAAAGAAAGCAGCAGTTCCTCATCTTATTTTTAGAATTAAAACTCTGGAATTTGTGAAACAATCATTTGAGCTTAATTTATTAAGGAAATAGCCTTTGGGTCATATTTTCAAGTCAGATTTATTTGTGGAGGTCCCACTTAAGGTTTAGAACATATTTTTTTCTGCTATCGTCAGTTTTTTACCATGTGAGAAGTTAGAAAATATGGTTATTTTTCAAAGCTATAGTCCTTACAATAATCAGATACATTTTCCATTCAAATCCATGCTCTAACTCAGTTGCATTAAATTACTTTAAAGGGTCAGTGAGGGTGTCCTAAGTCAACCTCTACTGAAACTTTCTGGGTATGCTAAAGTGAGTCCTGTCAAAGCTAAATGGATCATCATCAAAATTAAAGGAAAAATGTCAGGCAGGAGGAGCCTGGATAGAGGTGGAAAGGTTGCTGCCTTGCTACTGAGGAAATAAAGGAGCCAGAAGCTGTAATTTTTACATGGATCCAGCTGACATTATCAGTAAATAAAATGGCTGTGAAAGCACATCCAGCCTTAGTTTGTTTGAGAGTGAGGGGAGTCAGGAAGTGAAAACAAATACTTTTCTTTCTATATGTCATGAGTGCCAAGACCTTGGAGCAGGGTGAAAACTGTTGCCAGCCCCTGCAGCCTGTCCCTCCCCTACTGTCCCGCCTCCCTGTCTGCCCGTGTCCCCCCTGCACCAAACCACTGCTCCCCCCCCATGGACACGCTGGTGCTCCTCCGCCTGAAAAGGAGGAGGACTGGGCACCAGCCATGTGAGCTGGCTCCAAAATTTTGCATTTCTTCAGATGCAGGCTGTGGCCAACGTGGATGAGCTTGGCGCAAGCGTCACAGCCAGCCTTGCCTGGAAAGACCTGCACTGTTTTGCCACGGCATCAAAGGCCTCACGGACAGTCAGCACAGTGATCCCAGCTTGCACATCTGCACTGCACACCTCACCCAAAGGTGGTGGGCACCTTGAGCAGGATAGGTATCAATGACAGCTGAGGTGTCCTAATAAATAACAGGAAGATCTCTTTTAATGTAGGAAAGGAAAAAATGCTCTGGTCTGTATTACGCCTCCACATACTGGAGAACTGGAGAATACATGCCACCCCTTGAATAACCTATCCTCACAAAAAACAATCACAAAGAAGAACATACATCTTTAGATGACAATTTTGGTCATATTACACAAGGGGTTTTTATGTTGCAGACCTGAAACTGTGACCTGTTCTTTCTCTGCCATCACTCTTCCCCTGATTATTTTCTCTCACACTACCTGCAACTCTCTTCAGCAGAAGACTTCTCTACACACTGCTCACGCCTTCCAACAGCTCATTGCTCTCCTTTGCTAATGAGGTGTGTTTCACACCTTCCTTCTCTGTATCATGCCTCCATCACCACACTCTGCTAAGGGTAATTCTTGGCCCTCCAGGTTTGGTGATTTTCCATCCTCATGTTGATTTCTCATGTCTGCCTTGCCCCACTCCTGGTTGCCCTGGTATTAAACATGAACTACAACCGAAGCTCAGGTGGTACATTTCAGAAAAAGCATGCAAGCCAGACAAGGTCAAACAATCATTAGTATTTACTATGACTGGCAGGTGTTTACATACACATATCAAGTCTTTATCCAGGAAATCTACATTTGGTGTGTAACTGCACTGCTATCTGCAGCTATTTAGGACATACAAATGCTACAGCACAAATACACTTCCTTACGCATGATGCCTAGGAAAGCACAGGTGGTTTTATGTGTATCTGTAAGTATTTTTTCTCTGCCAGGGAAATTGCTAGAGGATTTGGTTGTAGGAAGAGAGGTAGAGATGGAGCAGCAGCATGAAAGTCAGAGCAGGAGACCTGGGCTCCAACCTGGGAAGTGCTTGCCACAAGAGGAGAGGGTGATGAACAGTCTAAGCACAGGAACAGCACCATACCTGACAGAAAGATGTTCAGCACCCTTCAACCTACTTTGCAACAGGAGCAGTAGCCTGCAGACAGAGGACCGGAAGGACCAGAAAAGAAGGGTGTCACATACCAGAAGTTGCCACAGGCTTCACAACCTCAACTTAGATGTTGCCTCCAGCTGTGCACTCCCAGAACATTACAGCTACTAGTCCGCAGGAGACACATACCTGCATCTCTGTATTGCAATGACCTGGTTTTAATGGCATTTTCTTTCTATCAGCTGTCAGTATTTTATCTGGAAATTGATGTGTGGATGTTCAATAGAAATGTGTTGAAGGCTGAAAGGCCTAGGGGTTGTAATATTTGCAGAGTGCGATCGAGCATCTGAGAGGACCCAGTGCCCTATACCATTCCACTGGTCCTACCAGATGAACTGCCTCATGATGGTATAGTATTAAAATAATTGACTGGCATTTGCATTAATGAATTTTGGCCAGATTAGAAGTGAGTCCAAAAATTACTTAAAGAATCAGTTCATCAGTCCATGTTGAAAATCAGCAAAAGTTTCATTGTAGTTAAAAATAAATAAAAGGCAAAATATCATTTTATGATCTGTGGCAAAGGCTCAACTAGAAACTTATTTGAATAATAATATTTATATTTTGTAGCAGTATACTAGAGATATCAAAATGCTTTATGAATATGTCCCTGGTTTTATAGGTGAAGAAATGTTAGGCATGGGAAATTTTGGTGACCTCTTCTAGAATCTAGACTTGACAGACTGCTTTCGCATCCTCACTTGCCCCAAGGGTCATACCAGTAACAAAGCACAGATCTTTAGGTTATTAGCTGTATTTGCAGTGTGTAACTTAGATGCTTGCAAACTCTGGATCATTTCACCAGTGCTGCCCTTCTGTGGCTTCTTTGGCCTATTTGCTCATTCCCATCCTTCAGCTCTTGCAGGTAAAACTCCAGTGGAGGTCAGCAGGGTCATCTTCTAAGGAAGAACAGCAGCTGTAGTCCTGAATCACAGAATCACAGAATAACAGAATCACAGAATATTAGGGATTGGAAGGGACCTCAAAAGATCACCTAGTCCAATCCCCCTGCCAGAGCAGGAACACCTAGATGAGGCTACACAGAAATGTGTCCAGGCGGGTTTTGAATGTCTCCAGTCAACCACCCCCTGGGCAGCCTGTTCCAGTGTTCTGTTACCCTCACTGAGAAGAAATTTCTTCTCAAATTTAAGTGGAACTTCTTCTGTTCCAATTTGAACCCATTACCCTTTGTCCTACCGTTGGTTGTCACCGAGAAGAGCCTGGGTCCATCCTGGTGACACTCACCCTTTATATATTTGTAAACATTAATAAGGTTACCCCTCAGTCTCCTCTTTTCCAAACTGAAGAAACCCAGCTCCTTCAGCCTTTCCTCATAAGAGAGATGTTCCACTCCTGAACAATAAGTTAACTTAGATGATCTCTCAGATTTCCCAAAACTCACAAAAATTATAAAGATAAATGTAAAAAATTTGAGGCAGGCATATTATTAGAAAAGTAAAAAGAAGAGTTTTAGGAAGTAGCTGTTCTTTTAGGGTGTTCTCGAAGCACAAAGAGAAATGAAAAATGCTAGGGATGATTTGGGATTAATGAAAGCCATCAGGCTTTAGAGGGAAGGAGATGGAGGCCTCTGAATCTCTATCTGGTAACTTCCCTTCTGGCACGTTCTGGGGTAGCTGATTTGATGATATCTGATGGTATCTGAGTCAGTGTTCCCATTACCACTGGTTAAGATCATTAACTGGATGCTGTCTGAGGCCTTAGCACTGTTTTAAAGTCAGAGAGATGAAGACTCCTACAGAGATACTCTGGCCGTCTTCCCAGGAGCAGCTCTGTAATGTAACTGCTCTTCCCCCAATACTGGCCTCCACATTTTTCCAGGATTTTCTCTTCCCTTCCACCGCCTACTCTCCTCAGTTTGGGTTCTGTTATCTCTATTATATGCTCTCTCACTTTCTTACTTTCCTCAAGCATTTATTTAGTTGTAGACTGTATTCATCAGCTGCCCAGGGAATTTCATCCAGCTCTCCCTCTCCTTTCTTCATAGGAGCCTAAGGCATATAGGACCTCTTCTAGGACTGGAAGGTATGGGTGTCCCACTTCTCCAGTGGAAAAGGCATCAGCCTCTTTTGTATGTGAGTGCTTCCTAAGGTAGTTTACCCCAGCTGCTAAGAGGTGTGACCTGGGTTAAGGATGGAGGAACAGCTGCAGGAGGATTTTGAAGCAGAGAAGTCACATAATTCCACCAACCATAACAGGAATCTTTTAAAAAAACTAAGTGACTCTAAATCTCAAGTTCATTTAAGCCTGAGAAGCAAATTCTGGTTATGTTAGACCAACATGGGTCCCTGATAAAGACATCCTGTTGGCTTTATCTTCCCAGAAAAAAACTAAGCAGATGTAGCTAGAGGGCTGGGTGCTTCTGATTTTCACTGCTGCAGGGATATCCTACAGAGATAATTTGATGCTTTGAAACATGTCTCCTTCCCTCTACCTGATTTTGCCCTTTCTCACAATTTCTGAGAAAATTCTGCCATTATTCAGTTTTATGTTTTCCTGTTTTGTTGGTTTCAGGTTTTTTTGTTTCTGTTTGGTTTGGGGTGTTTTTTTTGTGGTGGTGGTGGTGGACATTTTTTTGGGTTTTTTTGTGGGCTTTTTTTGTTGTTTTTTTTGTTTGTGGGCTTTTGTGGGGTTTTTTTTTGGTTTGTTTGTTTGTTTTTTCCGACAGCCTGATGATACTTCCAGAGTTGCATTGAAAGGCACCTGCGCCTGATAGCACATTATCAATTCTCCCCATGTACTTGCCAAACCATTACACAGTTCTTCCTTCTTGGCTTGTTCTTAAATAGTCACCAAACATCCTGAAGACTTTAACCCCCATTCTGACGAAACTTCAGCAGGCTGGAGGGCTCTGTTATGCTTCCACACCACACTAACAAACTCCTGACATAATATTCTCAGCACAGACTCATGCCCCACAGCCATGCACAGTCCACTCCCACTCTGCTTTTCCAAATAAAATTTCCAAGCACTCTTAGATTCCTATGCACATTACATGCGTTGCTCACTTCAGTATGCAGCACATACGTTTTTTTGTGATGAGACTAAGCCAAAAGAACAGACAGTAACAATTAAAAATGCTTTTAGTGCAACAGAGCTTCCACACAAAAACTTTTACAAAGATTTGTGTGTGCTTATGATTACGGGCCAGGCTGACTCCCAAGGCACCCAAGGCATCTATCACCTTGGGTAAACTGAACTTTATCAAGCTGTGTATCAATTAATCAGCAGGGTTTATCAGCAATGGGATACAATCTAACTTTCCCAAGTATAATATCTATGAGATCAGGGGCTAAGGGAGAAATGTGAAATGGCGTGAAAAAAATGTTCCTACCACACAGTCAAGCTGAAATTGTTCGAGGCTGAAGATGTGGGAAATCACTACAGCTTCAGCATGATAAATGCTCATTTAAATCTTTATTCCTTAAAGTCTCTCTCTTTGCCTGGTAAAAGTGGAGCTGTGAGAAGAATCGCTTAAGCCAAGATAGCTTTGTGAAAAGGGAGAAAACCCCTGACACAGGACGTGCTTCTCTGTGTCCCTTGCCCTGGCTCGCCTCCACGTAGTGTCCACGTAGTCAGTGGGCTGTGCACAAGAAAAAAAAGGGAAAAAAGGAGGGGAGAAGGGAGGATGGGCAGAGGGAGGAGCCAGCCCAACTAAGCACTTACTGGGCTGCATGATTTTTCTTCACTCTGTTCGAAGGACAGTTCTATAACACAGGCAGAAAACGCGGTGTGAAGCAGGACTAACTCCTCTCGGTGATCCCCACTTCCCTCCAGCACAGTTGCATGGCCACGGGCTCTGCTGAACAATCCCATCTCCTGAGACAAGATAGCTGGGAAGGAGGGGAAAAATACACATTTCTGTCCAGGATGAGGACCATTAAAAGAATAATGATTTTTCTGCTAAGAAAAGGGGAAAAAAAGAATGACTGCCTGTTGCTGTTGTGGCAAACTTTTTCCACAGACACACAGCCAGCCTGCTGCTACTGCATGAAACAAAAATGTTTGAAGAAACAAAGCACACACACGTTTAGTTTAATGAAAAGCTGCAAAAGGAAAAATCTGGAGGAACTGCTTTCTCCCACTGCTTCCTTAGCCATGTGCTCCCTTGCAAGTGATTACAGGCTTGCAGCAGAGGTGTTTTCATTGGGAAAGGTCCCAGCAGACTGATTGGGTGGGCCTTTACCCTTTGAATAAATGCCAAATCCAGCAGTCTAGTAAGGAGGAAATTTTTTAAAAACCTCTCCTGCTACAAGCCTAAAACAACAAAAACTGGAGTAGACATCATGAAGGTAGAACTGTCCAGGTTCAGGAGGTAAGGTAGTTGTAACCAAGATTTCTCTCGACTGCCCTCCTCATCTGAAAACCCTTCTTTCTTACAAAAGTCAAATCTATTTTGCAGGCGTCTATTTCTTTTGCATTCAGCAAAGTTTTTCCCAGCATCAACTGTGCAACAGAGGGTCTGCGGAAACTCAGAGGGAGGGAATGTGGCACCCACTCCCTCTCCATTTTGCTGCTATATCCTTCCTCAAAGCCACCATCAGCTTTATCTGCTGTGTGCCTCTTGCTAGGGAATGGTGGAAAGAAAATATGAGTGGCTAAGTAAGCAGCAGCTGGGGAGTCTTGGAAGGAAAAGGCTGACTGCATATTCAAAATGTGGTAAACTGCAATAATTAACAGCAAAATTATTTGTAATTTAATATTCTACTCTGATTCTAGACACTCAGCACAGGAAATGTTCTGGACAATCAGTTGACCTGTTTCTGGTACAGTCATTATTTCAACCTTGAACAATTTATTTAGACATCATGGCCTTCCTGCTTCTTGCCCAGATAATTAATTTTGAATGGAGAAGAAACTGGTTCACCAATCTTCCTGTGAAGGTTCAGTGTTTACTGTCAAAGATGCATTTCTTTTCCTAACATCTTTAAATACAGTCACCTCTGGAAATGAGACTGTTCCATAGTCTTTTCAGTAGGGACCAGTACAAAGCAGAAATATACCCACATGATTATAAGTATGGACACACATATATTTATAGGACTTTGCAAATACCTAGGACATGCTCTCATAAAAATTGTATTTCTCAGTTGTTTTTTTCTTAGCACCTCAGACAAAGGTCATTCTGGCTGTCAGTACATACTTGTTGGAATAGGGGCCAAAATAACAACATAAATAATTGTCACAGAAAATCTGCAAATAAAATTCAAGGATGTCATATAATTCATATGTCCTTATAACCAGAATCAAGGGACACAGTGCTTGATTCTTGTGTGCCTGGAAGGAAAAATCAGAGCACATTTGCTCAGTTCTTACTTTAGTTTCAGACTATTGCACTAAGAAATAGCCACTCCTTAGAAAAAGGCAGAAGTAGGAGCATGAAATAGAGCTATTATTCTCTTTTTCACGTTTCCTGCATTGCCACTAGTTTTCATTTCTCTCTGCCAGAGAAGCTGGAGGAGAATACGAGAATACCTTGCTCTTAACATCTGCTTCAGTTAGATTCACCTGCTTTTTTTCCATCTCTTTTGCTTTCCATCTATTATTTTTGTTCTTAAAGCTCACCTAAAACCCGAATATTTAAATAACATTTAAAATATTTGGATGTATATTCTCCATATATGGAGAGAGAAAACCAAAAGCCTTCCTGAGCACACTTTTAAAAAAACTTTGATAAAAGAATTCACTCTGCTGTCCTTCCTATTATTTGTGACTAATTACCTGCTATTTTAAATCAGGAAAGGGAACCCTGGTCTCACTGCAGAAGTTATGTAACACAGGAATAAAATCTTTGACTTGGACTTAGTGGGTTCACCTGAGGTACATACTGCATTGCCTGCTGAGGAATTAAAAAGTAGGAACTCCTTAAAGGTTCTGCTAAACTGCCTATGAGACACCGTTACGATACAGGCACTGCAAATGCATGGATTATCCCACCTTGTTGCATGAGTGAAGCAACATATACATGAAGATGGGTTAAATGATGGAAAGAGGGCCCTTACACATGGAAGAAGAAAGATTTGAACCAGAGGGAGTTCCCCACTGCTGCCATTTTTTTGGTGAGCCTAATTGCTGTGCCTTGCACTGTGGTCCAGTGAGAGCTGAGCAGACTGGCCAGAGTCTATTTGAAGTTCCCACTCTGTCATTTAGAAGAGCTTTATTTGGCATGTCGAGGCTGAGGCTTGAATTCCTCTCACTGCTCCTAAATAGTGGTTGTTACTGACAGCCACATCACTTCCACCTCAGCTTGCATTTTTTAATTTCAGATAATTCCCTGTCATCTTCATCCCACAGATCATTGTTTTGCTTCAGCAAAGCACTGAGGACAGATTTTCCATGTATGTCTGCTTGCATTAGACAAAAGTCACTTCTCTAAATTAGATGTTAGTTTGATTTTGCATTTGATATTGCTTTACAGTCATTGCAGTAACTTCTGTACTAAACAGCCTATAGTCTATGCTAGGCTGGCACTGAAGGCAGACAGTTCTGGAACTGCTATAGGGAGCACTGATATGCACAATGAATGCACATAAACCAGGAGACAAACTATCTTCCCAGGCTATAGTTAAAGTTCTTTTAAAGCTGTGAAATACGAAGA
Source organism: Streptopelia decaocto (assembly GCF_964273445.1). Lineage (NCBI taxonomy): Eukaryota > Metazoa > Chordata > Aves > Columbiformes > Columbidae > Streptopelia > Streptopelia decaocto. The sequence goes on along the minus strand of NC_138655.1, from coordinate 137,946,549 downwards.
TATTGCACAGACTTTCAAACTCTGTTCCTTTGTGAAAGGCTAAACTTACAGTATAGCAAAGTCAGGTATTCTGGCAGTATTTCACTTTCTATATTTCTGCCAATAGCTGAATGTAATTACTGTTACATTTATGGAAATATCTAACTGGAGGAGCTACATATGAATTTCATCAGTTTCATATAAAATGAAATAAATGCAGAGATGTTGGGCTATAGAGAAAATGCAGAGAAGTTTAAAACATAGAGATTTGCATGATTGCCCATGGGTTTCATTTCTTTCTCTCTCCAGTTCAACTGAATTGTAGCGTGCCTGAAAAATGCAAAATTGTAGCTGGGGAAAATAAACTCCTCTGTCTATCTACAGTGAAGTCAGAGGTCCCTCCCATACTGCAAGAGATGAAGTCACTCTGGGAGAAAATGTGCTGAACTTTTCAAAAGTGACGAGGGTGAACTACATCCCCACTCGCACAGTGTCTCTGGCAGTAGGCTTGTGCAAGGAGCACTAGGAGGAGGCATCTTGCTCATTCAGCTTTAATCCAAAAACCAGCTGCATCATCTCATTTCCTCTCCCTTCAGAAGGTGGAATAGCTTGTGCGGAGCTCCACAGCAGCGGTCCTACTACCTTCGAGAGAGGTTCTTTGCAACTTCTTTCTGTTAAGGTCATATTTCTGTAGACTCCTTCTCATTCCCTGTTCATCTGGTATATCTTCACTGTGTGAAAGTATATGCCTCAGTAGTACCATATTTTGTGGGAAGACCAGTCCTTACCATTTTATTATTCAGGGAATTATAGTTACTAATGGAAGATCACTGCACAATGACGTGTATTGTAATACAGAATCCTCTGGTCTGAGATCTACAGGAAAAATAACATACAGGATATGTTCCTGTGATGGCCTGAAAAGCCTCTAATTGCATAATGCTCATAGGCCTTCCTGTATCTGTGTTCACAGTCTGTCCTATAGCTGAGTCTCTGTCTTTTTATTAGTCTCCACATTTCTCCTCTGCTTGGTTCACAGTGATGCCATTACCTCTAGCAAAGGGAACAAGGCAAATAGAAGCAGTTTAATTCAATCTCTTTTGCAGTATTAGTGCTCTAAAGGACAGCTACTTGATGAAGAAAATCCTAATGAATGTGCATTTCCCTGTGGATTTAGAGTAGGACAGATCATACTTCCTTGTCATTTAAAATTTTAGTAGAACTAAAGCAGACTGTGAACACAATGATATGATTTTCCTTGGTGGCTTGAGTTATATTTATCAAGAGACAACTATTCAAGGTAGTGAGTCAATACAAACAGGGAAGTGCTAATGTCTTGACATTGATTTTACCTGGATTTAAATCAGCCCTCTAAGCTAAGACTGCAGTTCATACTAGAATTCAACCTGGTCATTCTGCAGGAAGCCTGGCAAATTTCTGCTCCTTGAAGCAGAAGAAATATCAGATTTGGTATAATCTTACTATCTCTTGTTTCTGTGAGAAATTACGTAAAACATGTGGCTGAAGTAGTAGAAGTTACTGAGCACCAAGATCAACAGATCAACATCAGCAAAAGGCTAACAAAAGATTCAAGGCAGGCTTTTGGCACCTTTAGGAAGTAGTGGCTGGATGTAAATCTTGGGATCCATTACACAAAAAAGTATAGAAGTAGTACAAAAAGAAAAGGTTAATCATTCTGTAGGGAGATAGAATAGCAAAAGGTACAAGACTGAACTGTAAATTATGATACTATAATGGAAACATAACATTGAAACACTCCGTATGTGTGAAGCATGAATCATCCATAAGAACTATCAGTGGGCCTCAGTTTCTAAAAGCCAGAGAAATATTCCATGGGCATCAGGCCTTTTTCAGGTGTTAGGTTCACGTGTACATACCTGACTTTGAAAAATCTCAAGTTAGATGAGTTGAACTCTGTCCTAGGTGTTATGATGGCTTAATCTTGGGCTGAAAAAAGTATTGAAAAAAATAAGCATATGGCCCAAATTTTGAATTTTGTGTCAATGGCATACTTATGGATAGAACATTCTTTTACAATAGCTTTCAAATGTTTCGTTAAATCCCACGCTGAGGGTAGGCTGTTGCTTATCCTGGCTTGCTATTTTGTCTTCTTCTCTCCCCTTAAGGAGACATGAGCTGAGAAGACCTTTATTCAGCAGTGCATGTTCAGCATCAGAAAACTGGATCACATTCCCTTCAACTTTGTGCAACCAGGGAAAAAATCGCCAGGTTTAAATATGGAGGCTGCAGTGACACGTCAGCTTTCTCTGGAGACTTCACTAAAAACAAGGCTCAAAATGGATTTTCAACATTGCTTTTAAAAGAGAGAGAAAGAGTGTGAGTTTAGGGCGGAAAGGACTGAGACAGCTGCTGGACTCATTTCAGGCTGGCAGTACAGAAGCATAACTGAAAACAGAAGTCACAGAATCTGGGGAAGGAAAAATGTACAAGAGAAAAGAAGCTGTTTACCAAACACACCAAGAGCAAAGAAGGCCTTACATTTATTACCAAGGTGTGTTTTATCATATATCTCTTGATAACATTGAAATTCACAGTGCAAGAGTAGGAAAATATTTTTACCTTAGAATTTTGTTTTGTCAGGAGTGGCAAGGGTTTTAACAGACATCACAGTTATTACCATTCTGGTTCCCAAAATAAGAGATGCATAAGGTACTGAAGTGTAAAGGGTACTGAGAGTAAAGAGTAAAGGGAGCTATTGACTGTGTCATTGTTTTGACAGAAATTTCCCTATGCAGAAGAGATGTAATGCCCTTTCACCAAGATGGAATCAGGCTGCTGTCAGCCTCCCTGAACAAGGTAGTAAAGCGTGCTGAAGTCCTACAAGGGAAAGGTAAAGCCTACCTTTTTGAAAGTCACAAAAAAACCACTTGTATTTCACAGCAAAATGTAATGAAGTCAGCAAGGTTGCCTAGTGCCATTTGGACCCATCTAGTGACTCCAGAAGATAACAGAATTGCAGGAAAGGGCTTTGTCTCACCTGACTGCAGTGTACCATTATTCAATTCCTCTTCATCCCCAGAAAAAAATATAAGTGATAGTATAGATGAGTTTGCTCCCCTCTTCTTGTGCACTCTTCTTCATTTTTAATATTTCAACTGGTGAATGAAAAACCATTGGTGTGAAAAGTTCAGAAAATTTTTTCTTCTTAGAAACGGTGACCATTAATGGGGCATAAGGGAAAAACAATGAGCCTAAATAATATTGAGGAAGCTGCAGGATAATACTTAAAGCTTTGCAAAGTGTTCACAGGATTCATAGTTAGACAGCAAATGTCAGTCTCCTGAGGGATTACAGGTGGTCTTGCCCAAGATGTGAATGTTCCTAAAAAATCTCGTGACAATCAGGTGGGATGGAGGGAATTCAGGGTTTTCTTGATATTTCTTTCTCCTTGTTTGTTTCAGTGTTTCTACTCTTCCAAATTTTAAAGGAAATTGACAGCTTTATTGTGATTTCTTAGTATTGAAAGTATTGTTATTCAGCCATTCATGAAAAAATGCTTAAAGACGAGTTAATATCTTTTATTGGTCAGGCAACAGAGCTAGAAAATTGTGTGATCTTCTGCAGTACTAAACCTGTTTCAGACCTGAATTAAGCCAGTAAATGGCAGGATAAATACAGGCTAAGAAATGCAAATTAATCGATTAGACAATTTGAAGAAAATATGATACCTGCTACCTATGGCAAAAGAGGGATGTTAGCAGGGGAAGAACTAACACAGTCTTTTACCTATAATATATGGAGCACTGGGAGAGGAAAGGAATAGATAATTGTGGATCAATGAGGAGTTAAATACTTGTGAAGGATAACAAAAATTACAATGTACTACAAAGTCAATATCTCTACTGAGTCCTTGACTGTGACCGACTGTAATGTTAGGTAGTATAGTTCCACGGCTTGCCTTTCAAGGACATTTTTGTTAACCTTCCCATCATCCCCTCTCATTGACCAGAACTGACAGGTCAGAGACAGAGCACCCATTTTTTGAAAAATATTCTCCCACTGGCTGCTGGATGTTCCTGTCCTTAGTTTTCTGTCTCTTCTATTAGGACATTTTGGGCACTAGACAAAGTACATAACTCTCTAAGGAACTGCATGCATTTCAGCCATGGGTTTGCCACCAAAGACATTTTGTGTGTGCCATATTTCCACTTGTCACTGGCATAGAGCACTCAGGTTTCGCAGAGGCACAGCCGTGTCTCCACGACTCTTCCCTGCAGTCTCACAAAGGAAGGAAGCAAATCCACACAGCCGGGTGCTCACCATCAAATTCAAAACACACGGATGCTTGTCAGCAAAATCCAACAGCATCTGTATTTTTCTCTGAGGTGGATTAGTGAGGAAGTTTCACCAGCCAGCAGCAGAGAACTCCCAGCTATGTGCCAAACCTAACAAACTTTAAATGTACTCCACTAGGTCAGCACACCCATCTGCCCATGGTGATGAGGGAAGGTGTGATCTACACGGACCTATAACCTGAACCTAAATGTCTTGGAGCGCAAAAGAGCTACAAAGCAAAGAGCACTTATGTCATCACAGCCCTACAGCAGTAGATCTGTTGCAGTAACTACCTTCAGGAAATAGTCCCTAAATGAAATTCCTTTCTTCATGTTTCTGTAGATTTAGAAACCTAGTCTTCTGTACGTAGTTTGTCTTATTTTGGCCAATATTGAAAATCAATTGGAGCTTGGGAATGTATTAGTATTTACATTTACACAACAAAAGAAACCACTTTGCTAAAAAGGCAAAAAAAAGGCTACAACCATCTTAGCTAATATGGAGACATCTACCTCTCTTTCTCTTCTTGTCTCTACAGTTTTTATTTAAAAAGCTCTCCTGTCTATATTCCTTCTCTGATGTTCTTGAATGAAGCACTGTAAACATTCTTTTTTATTTTTCTGTGGTCAGCTAGCACATTCACTTTACAGTCTTGCCAATGTGCAAATTATTTCAAGGCCACTGCATATATAGTCCTGGCATAGTTCATACTTTGATTCTGAGTGATAACATACTGATATCATACTGCAGTGCCATGTCAAAATAACACCCCTGGATGACTGACTAGATTTCCTTACACTATTACAGAAGGATGCCTAGTTCGGATACAAATACCTTTGTTGTTGACTTCTACCTTTAGAGAAACTCTACCCTGAGACTTCCAAATCAACAAATGTTGCTGAATATATATAGGAAAACAGGATAGGAAGAGGTCACCAGGTTCAATGAGCCCACTTGCCAAAACATAAATTACAGTGTAATAGATGTCTATTTTAGGAATATTGGTGGAGCACCCACTCCACATGACTCTGCTAAGGAAAACATGTCCTATTGAATTTTTAGTTTTTTTTGTTTTCAGTATCTTTGCTGAAAAAAAATCTTTCAGTGTGTCAAAGGCCATATGGCTAGCAAGTATATATGTGATAATCTTAAAAATAAATAAATTTAATTACTCTGTCTTTTCATTGATGAAAAACACTCCTTATTCACCTTGTGAGGTTTTCAAATGGCAGCTCCATCTCCACTGTAATTCTGCAAAACCAACTATGGAACTAAAAGAAGACTCTACAGTAGTTTGTTACTTCTTCATCACAATTTAGTTGGATCCATCTTCAGCAGTTTCTTCTCCTGTTATGTTGCATGGAGTTTCACAAAAGCTGAAGATCTCTGTAAGTTTCACTGTAATAACATGTTGCAGGTAATTGTTGGTTTCTTGGAATGCATTTGCCTCTACTTCTAGTTATAATTAAAGGAATCATATAAACTTTGGAACAGCCTTTGGAAATCTGAAAATAGGAGTTGAATTCACAAATGTTAGGGTGGAATAGGGAATGAGCGAGCCAAAATCAGCACACTACTATGCTTATTTACAATACTCTGAAAAAGACATCCCTTTTGTTTTGGCCACCAAGAGTTATCCAAAGCGCCTTGTATATATATTGTGTAGTGAGAACAACAGCAGGTCCTCTCAAAAAGAGTGGAGTACACTTATTATCAAGACAGTAAAATATTGCTTGAAACTAAATGAAAGGCTACCTTCAAAGGGAGAATATTGCCATAGGGAAAACTGATTATCAGAGACAAAGGCTCTTCTTCTACTTGTTCAGCAGTGTTGATCACAGACTGGGTGCTGAAGTCCACATTTAAAACCAGGCTCTGGGAGGTGTTTTGTTTTAAACAAATAGACACCTTCAGGACTGCAAAAGGATTATGTGAAAAGTTTTCTGTTGACAGAGCAAAAATAAATCTTTTTCTTTCCTTCCAAAGTTCTTAAGATATGCTTTATTAATATTTCCCCCTCACTAAGTGCTGGTTTATATTCAGTTCAGATAAAATGTTGGCAACAATCAGTTTTACATGGTGGTCTCTACAGATCTAGGAAGCTTCAGTATGAGAATATCTGTTATGACAAGGTAGGTGCAGAAAGGCGAAAGATGTGAATAGCCTGGATTGTATGATTGAGACCTTTTTTTTTAAGTTTTAGAGTCAATATGATCTTTTCTGAATTCCCAGCAAATAAAAGCATAACCTTGTTAAAGAAGAATGAAGCAAAGTACTTACCTAAATTTTGATTTACAAATAACTCAGCTTTTCTCTTTCTTTCATCTTTCACTCAACTCTTTCTCAATGCTTACCAGCCCATTTCCTCTCTCCTGCTGCTCTCATTTATATAGTTGGAGGATATTTTACCTTTTTTTTTTTAGGGTCTAACTAATTTCTTCTTTCTCCTGCCTCTCCACTGCTCTCAGGACTTTGAGGTCATCTTTGAGGTTCAAATTAGAAGCCCTGTGACATCATGATTTCTCAAGTTCTCTTCGTTGCAGTTCTAAAAAAAAGTCCCTTTACTTAAAGATTCTTCAGAAATCTCTCAGGATTTGGGTTGGTTTGGTTTGGGGTTTTTTTGTTTGTTTGTTTGTTTGTTTTTTCCCAGTTCATTCAGCATATGGCAGCCCAGATATTCACTTTTGCTCATTCTGCTTCCCTTCACCACCTTCTTTACAGGATAAATCTTGCTTTTTGCATAACTTCTTTATAATTAATTTTCATTTTAATTATCTACATTCTCTTTTACCAGTATCTAGAATGAAATACTCTTCCTTGTGCATCAGGCATCCTCTCTCACACTGTAAGAATCTCTCCCAACATCTTTCTGTAAAAACAAGTTTGCTCAGAAATTTAGAGGGCTCTGTGTAATAGAAATATTCACAGAAAAAGAAAATTTCTATCACTTTGCCTCAACATCTTAATTTTTTTATCCTTTCTTTTCTATACTCTGTGACAGGTTGGAAGATTAATGACTGATCACTGGCTTCTTCCCAGATCTACAACTTCCTTCTGAAAAGGAACAATTTAAGAGAGAAAAACAAGAATTTGAGGTGCTGAATTCCAATATCTAAGTCTTTGTTTTGACTCTGAGAAAGAACTTGGGACTGTGTATTCCACATCACAGGGAAATGTCCAGTTACAAAGAATTCTTTTGGAATGTACATCTATCATTGTAGCATATTCTTCCCTTTCTTTTTCCCTTTTGCCCTGAACACTTTGCAGGGTAAGATCCAGGGTTCTTCAGTAACATTGAAAGAGGACAATAATAACTCAACTTGTCAAACATCCTTGTTTGACAGGCCTGGAGACTGAAAACCTCTGATTATTCAGGACTAGAAAAGCAACGCCCACACCCAGTGTGCTTCATTCCCAACATTAAAATCTCACCTCTGGAAAAGAGTGGGTAATCTACTGCTGGTTCTGTTGGCAAATGGACATTATTACTTGTGCTTTACCTGTCTGTCCCAGAGGAAACGGATAACTCCGCTTAAATGTGGGAATCTGTGTAATCACACAATTATGTGATTACTAGTGCCTGATTACAGAGGTTGGGATGATACCAGCAAGGTAATTCACATGAAGCCATTTGCAAGATAATTTTCATTTACTCAGAGCATACTCTGTTTCCTTTGTGAAAGGTCAAAGCAGGAAGAATGATGGAATAAATGAGCATTCTGTTAATAAGATTCCTGGGGTTATCATTTACATTAATTATGTGTTTGCCTCCTTCGGTTATGCTAACAGAAATACATTAATTTCACAGAGACTTTTACCTGTATATGTAACAAGAGAGATGTTATGTGAGAAGAAGGACTGGAAAAGAAAGTTGGAAATTGAAAAATCTCTATAGCATACTGAGTGCATCAGCAGCAAAATGGCAAAGGTTTATGGGTTTCTCCTAATATCCAGAAGCTCTGACATCTCCACACCTACCTCAGGCTGCAGTTCTCCTATTTCAGTGTCTGGAAAACCTAGCATTTTCATCCACTGTATTCAAGTGCTGATGATAGACACTGCTTTTGGTGATTTTACTGAAGAACTGAGAACAAGTATTCCTAATCATTCTTTGGAAAACTACTGTGATCAGAATAACGATCATTAATGTCTGTTTACCTGTGATTGTCTCTGGAGGGTTACCTTGTTCACTGGTTTCTAACTGCAGTCCTGAGCTTAGTATTTTGTTTCATGTGGGTAAACAAAAGTGTCCAGCAGTGAAAACAGAAATCCGGCACTCCAGAGCATGCATACAATGAGCTGACAGTAAGTCTCATTTCTCTCCTGCCTGCTCTGGGGTCACTGTATTGTGATACTTCAGGAGTCTGTGTGGAATGAATTCTTTCTATTTCTGATTTCTCAATTTGTTATCATATCAGGGCATGCAGAAATTCATCTTGCTTTGCCCTTTCATAAAGCCTCTGGGCTCCATCATGTGTGATCCTCACTTTGAGTCACACAAAGATTTTTTCTTGTGTCTCTATTTGTTGCAGATCTGACTAATGTTCATTTCTCTGGAATAGAGACTGGGCACCCTAAATGCTGTCAGTGTTCATAGATTTACCCTTATATCTGCCTGAGGGGTTCTACTCATGTAAGTAGCTTTACTGACTTCAGTGGAGCTGCTCATGGCAGAGAAGAGTCCATTGGTCTGCCATATAGAAAGACATCTGCAGTCAGTCCCATGTGGTCAGCATTAATGAAGTTTCATCCCCCTGTTTTCAGGCCTCTCACACTGCTATACCTTTCATAACTTTTCCCATTTGAGTTTTTTCACTCACTTTGTGCTCTTCATTAGCAAATAAGGAGAAATGTAACAAGAATAGGTTCTTATAAACCCTTTTCCCAGTGCTATTGCAGGTTGTGTTTATTTTCCTGCTGCATCTGCACCTGGCCTCAAGCAAAATCTCTTCAGTCCCAGATGCTCATTTTTTAATGGTGCTTACAGCAGGAAGCAATAATGTGACAGCTGACCTATTAGTCCCATCACCATTTCTGGATAAAATTGCCAAATGAAACTAAAATATTAGAGGAAACAAATGAGACATTACTATAAGCAGTTCCAAAGTTCAAATTAAAAAAGAATGCAAGTTGTTAAATGAAGGAGGGCATTGAGTGAGATATACATCTTGGGCTAAAAATATATATATGGAGATATCAAGGCCAAAATAATACATTGGTTGATTCCTGTTAGCAACACTTGTAGAAGGCAGAAAACCTATTTGTTCCTCTAACAGAAATGCCAGGCAAAATCCACTTATATGATTTTCACATAATCCTTGAGGAGACACAGGGTGAAACTCAGGCCATGGAAAATAGTCACCTGTGCTCAGGTGACCCTCCCAGCTCACCCCTGTGTGCTCCCAAGGGTTGCTGTAGGAACAGGGTAAGGTGCAGGATGCTGCCTCGGCTGGTGGCTGTAGCTTCCTTCCCTTCCTCATTCTCTAGGGTTCCTGCCAGGTGAAATGGCAGAAATGGGACATCTGCATATGATCTCCTTGACTCTGCTTTCTCTTCATGATTAAAGTTCTGCAAACATTTCAAGTAGCAAATGCTTTAAACATATAGAGCTGTCATACCTACAATACTTACATTTCTACTTCTTCAACACCTCATTTCTCATCCAAGTGCTAATTAAGAAATCTTCACAATACTTTTGTGCTTAGCCAGATGCTTGCCTGACCACAGCCACTTGCAGAACAAGGGACTGAACACCTGGCCAAGTCCAAAGAGCACTCCAGTGGCAGAACACAGCCACTACTGACACCAGTCAATGTCATTCCAGTTTTGCACTGGTTTTCATCTTTTAGACTCAAGAGCACTGAAAACAGTGCATTAGTATCACCTCTCTTTTTACAAACAAAGAAAATGAAGCACCGCAGGCTTGCAAGCATAGCAACCCCAACACTGGAAGGCAGTTACAAACACTGTGAATTAAAGTATAAAGTGAGACTCCGCTCCTTTATGGTCTTTGCAGGCACCAGAATAGTGTCTATTCAGTAAATGTTGCTCTGTTTGTGGTGATGAAATGTGATCAATGGATGTTCCTGTATGATGTCATTTATCTCTAAAATTGAATGACAAAAATGAGTTCTCATATTTTTGACTGCAGCTGATTCTGACTTTACAGTAGATTTCCTGCTACAGACAGTTAAAGATGGAATGCAAAAAAATTGGAGTTCAGGAGAATAATAAAGGATAAAGTTTTCAGACCTCTGTATCACTAGCTATGCTAAGCGGAAGGAGGTCCTGTGAGGTGTTTGGAGGCAGTTCAGAAAGGAGGACCCTGGCATTATATAGCTGGCTGTAATCGCTGCATTCAAGGCATAATTTGGCAGTAAGTACTGGGAGGAGACTGTAACAGCCTGGCCCACAGTACTGACGGCTGCAGGAGGAAAATGGCAACCCACAGATGAACGGATCTGTCAGTGGAAGGAGTTGCAAAAAGATAGAACTTGAGTAGTAATCTGATTCTTCTAATCCTCTACAGGGATTTGGCTTTAATGCCACATTATAGCACTGTATTTCATAATGCCAGTATAACGTTCTAGCTGTTATTTTTTAAGGTAAGAAAGAAACTAGAATTTTCCAGTGACTACTATAGAGGGGAAAAAAAAAGGCAGAGCAAAAGTAAAGCTATTTGAACTCTCCCAAATGGTGCAGGGAACTGTGTTGGGGGGTATTAATATTACAGAAGAGATGGCTGGAATTGCCTTCAGGAGGGAAATGGGGGGAGAATTGTCTTGCTTGCATATTCATAAGGCTTAAAAAGGGGGAGGGGGGGTCAATTGGTTTTAAAGTTGGTTTTGATTGGCTTAGAAACTGTAAAGGAAAAAAAAAAAAGTGGAAATTCCATCCTGCTTTAATCACTGCCCACTCCAAGCTTCCCTAATGACTTCCAGATGCATTCTTTTTATGCTATTGTTTTGGCACCATTTCCAGACAACTTTTGGGTCTGTTAACATTAAGAAAGAAAGGGAAAGAAAAAAAAAAAGAGAAAACCTTACTCTACCCTCCTCTCTCTTCTAACAGAAAACAGATTTCACTCTAGTTATATAAATGTGCGATGAGCTGGAGAAATAAAATGTCTGTTGCTGTCTCTCTTCGATCTCCAGGAAACCTTCTGATATAAAATGAAGGAAAAATATTCACTTAAATTCCTTGTGGGGAAAGAGGTGAAAGCAGATGTCTTGGCATTTGTGTGAAATAACATAAAGTTGAATATAAACAAAAATCCATATGCTCTACAAACCTAAAACTCTACCCCACAAAATAATTTTCATGCTGCTGTCTGTGTCACTGGCCTCTGGAGTCATTTAAAGCAAATCATATTGCCTCTTAATGCCTCAGTTTCCCCCTGTGTGAAATGGACACAAAGGTGCTCAGCCACAGTATGAAAAACTTTTACGACTTTCAGATGAAAAGCACTTTGCAAGGTAGGTTCAAAACAGCTTCTTACATGCATAGAGGATGACAGAAGAGCCATGACATGTTTGCTAATCTGGAGAACAAAACAGCAGTCTCCTCTGCAATGGTGCATTTGATGCCCATGCAAGGCTGCCGTGCATTGTATAGTCATAATATTTGCAAGGTACTCTATTTGCTTTTGAAAAATAATAATGTATTAGTGCTAAGAACTGCTGGTTTTGAAAGCCAGCTAACCACTGAGACCTACCTCTGCCTTAGATACCCTATGAGCCCTACCTTTTTAGAAGATAAAACTTAGACCCATTGAGGTTGCATTTATTCTGTATCTTTTGGGGGAAGGCCATCATTCCTTTACTCAGTCATTCTTTTTTCCCCTAGCATTGATGTCCACAAGAAAATGTCCATCTCCATGTTTCCCGTGTCTTCCAGCCCTCCCATGCATGACAAGGGGAGAAGGAGCATCGTTACAGCCTGTGGAGAAGATGTCCTTCCACAAGTCCTGCACTGCCTCTGAGGTCTGGCTTCCATATGCCAGGCTTCTGCACCAGCAGATGCTCATTGGCTACCACCTGGCCAAAAGCCCCATAGAGTTCCTGATAATATCAGCAAAGATACTAAACTACCTTTGTCTTAACTATATGCAGCTTTCAGCTCTTTGCCTTGTTCACTAGTTCACTCCAGCCCAGCCTGTGCCCCACATCTATCCCTTCATATTGCTGACAGAAAAATTTTGCTTATGGGTGACAGGTTGGTACTTGTCTACCAAGCACCAGGAAGAACCATGTAGCATGTACATGAAGTCACTGCTTCACGGTGTTCCGTCAATGATGTTTTTTTACTGTCATGTCATGGACTTTAGTGTGTATTTGGTGTGAATGGATGAGAAAGGGTACAAGGCTGGCTGGGGTAGCTTTGGGGGACTGGAGAGACTGGGTCAAGCCCTGTTTAGTGGGTGTCATAAAGAGTAGTTGGAGCTGAGACCCTGGTACTTACAAGCTGCTTGTCAGCATTTGGGTTACCCTAGCCTTGAGAAATCTATGTGAGCCAGTCATGGTATGGAGACTCCTACAGTTAAGCTACTCACTTGCAGTCTAAGGCAAAATGAACTGTCTCCTAAAACTGTGCATGAAAAATAAAGGGTCCTCAAATGCAAACATTTATGTCTCAGATCACTGAAATTACAAGATGGTTCTATCCATAAGGTTTGATGAGGTCACAGTTACCTCTAGAGTGATTCCAAGTATACATCACAAAATAATTTTGTCATTCACTCTAATCCAAAAAGAATGAAATGCAAATGATGACTGTGTTTTTTTCTTGCTATTACAGTGCTAATATTTCTGGCTATTAAAATAAACAGGTTTTATAGTTTTATTCATGGCTGTGTTACCTGATATTCCAAGTAGACAATTGCCTTGCCAAAAAAGAAAGACAAGTGTGATCTGGTAGTGCAGATGCAAGAACAGGCAGGCCTTGCTGAAAGTTTCTAAGGCAGTCAGCTCCCCTTTCTTAGGCCAACTGGAAGTTTTCAACTAAGAAGGCATCAGGCTTCACCTGCAGACAGGTACAGTTAGGTAGGTATGTTGGAGAATCAGACCTTTTCAATTTTAAATAATTTTATGTAAAAGTATAGCCAGTTAATCTTGATAAGTTTGCAGGAGGAGTGGTGCTTTTGAAAGCTGCCTCTAGAAGACTTTCAGAGTGTTGGGCAGAATCAGACTGTGCGAAGAAACTCCATAACCTGATTTTTAGTTAAAATTAGAAGACTTGTAATTGAGCAATTTGATCTGGCTGGTATGAAGTACTAAGAAATAACATATTTCTGTCTAGAGTGTTCACCCATTTTTGCTATTCAGCACACTGACGTAGTGCAAGCCGAAGGCAAATAATGCTCAGTAGGACAATAAAATCAATTATAAGGAAAGCAATTTTGATTTAGCTCTTCTGGTTGGTCACTTAACAAGTTTGTACTAGATAGGTGAGATCTATGACAGTTCTTTGTTAAATAAAACCTCTCCTAATAAAAGCAATATTAAAATCTCTTGGATTTCACTGCCATGAGAGTATCTAATATGGTACAGAAAACTTTATGAAATCTGTAAGAATGAAAGAACATTTCCCTCCTCTGTGACTGCTAGTACTGATCCAGATTTTAAAACAATTCTAGGTGAGAGACACTGTTCTCTCCTAAGGGAGTGTTTTAAAAATTCTAAAAGCCCAGCAGATAATACTCTTCCTCATATTTAAATCATTCGACTTTGAACATATGTTTTGTTGTCTCTTAAAATGTCTCAGTGTATATGCAGTGAAAATGTCCTCTTTGCCCTTATTATATAAATATAAATAAGGATGCACCATCAGATCCATAAAGAAGACACAGTGCCTGTGTCACTACTCGTTTGCCAGCCATGGCCAGGGCTGTTCTGTGCACAGGGACGAGCTGCCATGTACTGGCACACATCTGGGCCAGAAAACCTTTTTTCACCACTATGCTGCATACAAAGATGATCTGGGGGCTAATGCCTGGAATAGGCACAGTACCAGAAACTTGTTTGGCAGACTATGATCTGGCATGGGCAAAAATCAGGCCAGAGACCATTGTGACAGTATGGATCATTTATAGTGCCCAGGAAGGCCCTCAGGCACTGTTGAATTTACCACTGTAGCCATAGCCAGCTTGGCCCAGGCATAAAAAGGGATGTGGGAATTTTGTTCACATCCAAAGCAACGTTTGGCAGAAAAGTTTCAGACAGCTTTGAGGCAAAATCAGAGGTTTATTATCAGAATATCCATACCATATCCTTTGATGTGCAAAAGTAACAAATCCTTTTGGACAGGCGGTTCTGAGATTCAGTATTCTGTGACAGATTTTTTAGTCCTTGATCACCAGCATTGCCATTGCCAGGAAGAGTTCCCAGGTCCTGTCAATGTTTTGCAGGGCGGGACTCTCTGGGTAGACATTAAAATTAGTCTTTTAACAGCAAGCCCATTTAAAAATCTAAGAAACTGAGTCTATTAAATATAATAGAAATGTAGGGCTGAGAAATCAAGTTGAGAAGTCAAGTCAAGAAGTCAGCTTAATCTATTTCTGTACCTCTAAGCAAGAGTAAATATTTCTAGACAAATTATGACACATACTTGATATATTTCTAAAACTCCTAAGGAAATTATGTCTGCCACCTGTCTCAAAAGTGTCATTAGGTAAGTAGCGATGCTAGAAAGTTTTTCTCTAATAGCTAATCCAAGTCTTTTTCCATTTAAAGAATAAAATAATTACTTGTTCTGCCCCAAATGAAGTGTAAGCTACCTTTCATATGTTGAAAAAATACTGATAAGATGTCCATTCACTCCTTATTTCTTCAAAACTGATTTGTTAAATCTCATATCTACCTTGTTGAATGACCGCTTGCTCGCTCGCTCTCTCTCTCACTCTCTCCAATTTGTCCTCCATTCATCCCAAGAGTTACAAAAAGCTGAGATTTCATCACTGTTGAAAAATGTAAAGTGATTGCTTGCATAAAAAGGTCTTATTAACATGCTTCCAACTGACACAGGCAATGTTGCAAAGAGGCTTTACCATTGACTCACACTCAGTTTAGCCTTGCCCGTATTTCCCAGATCCTTCTCTGAAGTGTTATTACCCATCTAACAACTATTCATTGTATATTTATGCACTTATTTGTATTCCTTCCTAAATTTATTTCCCTTGTGTTTGTTTTTGTTGAACTTCACTGCGCTAGTTTGCTCCCTTTCTGCTATTTGTCAAGATGATTCTGAATCCTAACCCTAAAGTCTTTCACCCCTGAGAATACTGGGCAGAGCAGAACTTGCATATAGCTCTTTACATAGTAATGAAATACCCTGAATTAAACATTTATAATGAAAAATATTTGATGGGCCATCAGATTGATTCTATTTTCTAAGGCTGTTCCACTGCAAGAATGTTTATCTTAATCTGATTTCTAAAAATTATCTCCAACTACTGCATTTCTTCATTCATTATATGAATTCTTCCTTCAGTGATTTCTCATGAACAAGTGTTTCCCCCTCCCTAAAACCATAAGAATTAAGTGCAGTGATGAAATATAAACTAGACCTGTAATGTAGAGGAGAGCTGCTGATAACACAGCAGGAAACAGGGGATGCCCCCGATGGGTTAGTCATGAGGGAAAATAATGTATTTGATCCCCTATCTTTTGCAGACATTCTTGCAAAATTCTTCTTTACATCTTAACTCCCTTTTCATTGGCCTTTTCTTTGTGAAAGGCTCAATGAGAAATCTCTTCACAGAGACAAAAAAAAGTAACAGCCCCAGGAGATGAATTACTTTTTCACTCATAGATGACCTGATGCAGTGCAACTCTGCCTTTCAAGCAGGAGCTGGAATTAACTAACTTCAAAGATCCCAATCAACAAACATTTCCACGATACTGTGAAATGAGTACTTGTTACTGATAGAAAGAGTTTTTCAAAATTTTTCATGTAAACTTTTTTTTTTTAAATTAAGATCTTTCAAATCAGAAAATTTCCCTGAAAAACAATAGTTTCACCATAATGTTTGGTATTTGTAAACTTTTCAGCAATGTTTTTATTTAAGAATTTAATAAGATTGTTGTTTATCAACACCCTCCCCTCCCCTGTGCATCATACTAAATACTGAAAGGTTTTGGGGGTGGGGGGGACAACAAAAAAAAAAGTTTTTTATCAAAAGCCTTTTTTTACTTTTTAGGTAAAAAAGAAAGGGATTTTAGTAGAAATTCTGATCACCAAGACTATCAGAAACCATTTAAAAGCAGTAGGAAAATCTTTTCAAGCAACATAAAATAGGTATTTACCAAACTTTGAAAAAGTAGAAAAATCTCCAGCATTCTTGCATTTTCATTTTACATTACTATCTTCTCATTTTTCATCTGTGATCTCGTATTTTCTAAAATGACATTAATTTAAGGCATTTGTATTAATAAGCATTAAAGATTCCTCATTAGTTTGCTTGAGCCCGAGCTCTGGTGCATCTCCTCCTCGGGATCCAGGGGGCAGTTTAACAAAGGCTATTCCCAGATTTTGCCCAGGCTACATGCTCAGCCGAAATGTGGTCTGTCATTTGTATCTTCCTGACACGTCATGAAGTGAAACAAGCCAGCTTCTCCTCACAGAGTTTCTCCATAAGATTCTTTTTGTCTTTCTCTGCACAGACTGTTGGAAGCCCTGCCTCTATCCTGCATGTGTTTTCCAGATTGTTTTTTCCCTCTTTTGTTGCACAGCTGTGTGAATCAGCTCAGATTGAGTTAAAAAAAATAACACCACATACAGAGTTTATGTTGTGGCAAGGAGCAGGGAAACTTTTTTAGGTGGGCGGGGAGAGCAGGGAAGTTTAGACATTTGCCATTCATTAAAACTGCTCTTCCTAGTGCTGTGGAGGAGACTATAGCTCATGGTCTGCGTGTTTTTCTAAAAGAAATGCAAGTACCTTTATGCTTAGCTGCAAATTGCCAGAGATCTACTTTGCTAGCTCAGTGACAAACTATATGCTAGTCAAGGTATAGAACTGAGAAGTGTCTTCTAAGCTTTATGTTACTTATTTGTGACTTTCAAGAAATATTGCTACTACCCTAGCACTGTTTTTTAGAGGCAAGTACCTTTGTATCTAAGAACAGAAAGTTTCAGAGGTAGTAGAAAACTTTTAACTCACAACAGGTAAAGTACAGCCACAGAGGAGAGGGGTAAAATGTCCTTTTCCAGGAAAGGAAAGGAACATGTTAACTTCTTTGGTGTTCCAAACAAATCCATGATAAGTAGAAATGCACTTGGAATGAATGTTGGCAAAATGTATGCTTAAAGGGGTAACGATGCAAACATGTTAATGGAGTGCAAGAAAACTTGCAGATCAAAAAGCAAAGGATTCCCTTCCCCCCTGCTCTGCTTGAATATTTCTTCCAGGGATTTGAGAACTGCAGGATGACGTGGAATGGGGTAATAAAACCCTGCGAGGCTCCGGGTGTTCCACAGCCTGGCCTCCCTCGCAGCTGCTCTAGACCCTTAAAATTAAAAGTCCCAGGCAGTGAGTGAGTCGTCTTGCCTCCTAGCTTCCCTCCTTTCTGAAGGGGTAGTCAAAAGAGGCTGAAGATTTTGCTTGCAAATCCTGCAAGCTCTAATCTAATCATAACAGTCTAATAATAAGTCTAATCACAATTTTCAGTCTCAGCATGTGAGGCTTTTCCACTACCAAACTTTTCTGTAGAAATAAAAATTTTCTTTAAATCTTTGCTTTTATTCTGGACTCCTCACTTTTCCTTTTTTTTTTTTTTTTTGGTGCTGTGTGGCTCTTAATTTGGAATTGTTGACTCTCTCCTTGTCCTGACCATCACAAGGGACGTACAGCATGCATACTGTGTAATTGGGAAGCGGTTCAGGGAGCTGCCACGTCTGTAGGGCTGCAGCACACAAAAGGAGGCGGAGGTAACAGGAATACCTTCTACTTGACAAACTTGGAAATTCTGGTGCCACATCAGCAGCAGCACATCCCAGCACAGCACTCTGCAGGCACTGCAGAAGTGAAAGACGCACCACAGAAGTAATTCAAGGCATAAAGCTCTTCCCAAATGCCTACTAACTTATGCCCTTCTGCCCACTTACATCTCGGTCAGACTTGATAAATGATATTACACAATTCAAACCTCACTGTTATATTTAAACCTAATTCCATTTAGGAAAATAGGAATTTACTACCTCTGTATCCAAAACCTCACAATTCACTTCTCTGTGAATTAGGGAAGAACTGAGGCATGGAGGGACTGAGGGTATATCAACACCATGCAGTACAATTCCACATGCAAATAACTGAGCCAACTCAGGAGTCAAAGCCGAACAGACACAGTCACCCAGTGTTGCTGCTACCCTCATGTGGAGCCTCAGGTTCCCATGGGTTCTGTTTCTAGAATTAATTCAGGTGTGTCTGGACGATTTTGCAGCTCCCACATAGACATAAATGTCATTCTTAGCTAGCTTTGGTGCTACTGTGCTCACATTCTAAATACTCACCATGTACAAAAACTCAAGCTTTTTGTGTCTAGATGTTTGGCGAGGGACTCTGAGTTGCCCTACCTGAGTCTGGGTTGTTTTTTAAAAGAGTGTGTCCAAAACCCTTCAACAATAAACATTTATATGTGTTTGTAGTTCTATGAAGAGCTGTTCCAGGAACAATTCATCAGAGCATTAGCAAGGCCAGCCAATGTGTTAGCTTATGCCCAGTGACTACCTGTACGGATGCTTTGTCTGCAGGGATAACAGCACAAACCCAGGCACCCAATTGATTTGCTCAGTCCCTGAAAGTACCAAAGCAATAGAGAAAAACTTTTTTCATGTGCCTTTTTTCACCCATTTAACTGTGTAGCAGGATTAAATTGGTGGAGTGCTCTAATGCAGGGTAACTATAGTGTGATAAACGCCTGTGGTTTAGATTATTTGGTACACAGTTAAAGTCCTACAATATTTTCTTCTAACGTACTCTCAGTCTGAACTGCACATAGTTTGGCTAAATTCCAACCATTAGGACTGATATTAGGACAGCTGTGTGCCTTTCTGAGAAGCATTTCTGGAAGAGTTTAGTTAACATTGTTCGATTGTTCTTCAGAGCCCAGCATGCCAGTGCTGAGCTCCCATACAGCATTTTGCTGCAGGTGCTTTCAGAAAATGAAAGAGTGGGTATTTGCCCAACCGTGGCTCTATCACAGACATGATGGGCCTGAGGACAGAAAAACCTGCTGAAGAGCCTGCTGTAAAAGCCATCCTCTGAAGTATCAGAGCTGGCATCATATGCTGATTATTAAGAATTATTAAGATCCATACTTGACCTGAGATGTCAAAATATCCATATGCAATATACATAAGCATATGCAAAAAACAGAGGCAGACAAAGACTTGAAAGTGGTCATAAAAAGCTTATGTTGGTGCAATAAGGAGAGACAAATACCAGAATTTGGAGAATGAAAGGAATGAGTTTTTCCCAGAAGTCACGTTTTATGTAGACAGGAGAAAGTTGATATGGATGTTTAAGTGTGAACATTAAGGTATCCAAGTAATATTTTTCAAATATTTTGAAAAGTTCAAGGAAATCATGAAGACAATACATGCAATTATGGACTTTCGTCAGCTGAAGATTGATGTCCAGTCATGTCTCTTGCCTGTCCTTGCTGCCTTATTGAATCACCTCAACAAAAGCTCCCGGCATGGAGAACAGAGGCAGTATCACACTTTCCAGAACTGAGAGAATTTAGTAGCTTACACATTATTTAATGATTGTGTGAAATCTGAAATGAAATGTGCACACAAGACCCTTTGATGTCTAATCACTCTGTACAGACATCCCTGTGTATGTGTTGAACACTGATACAAACTTAACACTTGCGCCTCTAATGTCTATTTTATTGTACAAATCAAAGTGGCATGAAGAGGCTGAAGTGTCATGGCAAGATAGCAGCTGTTTGCCATCCAACCCTGTTACATTAATACCCCTCCTCTGAAAGAACTGCAGGGCTTAGGTGCCAGGCTGGAGGAAGTGTTTATTTTTCTGAAACAACATCTGGCTCCTTAATGAACTCCACAGGTGGCTATGTTGGTGGTTTCTAGTCTCTTATGTGGTTAGTGGTCTGTGTGGATAGCTTAAAAAAGCCCATCATGTCAATGACTGGTTCATTCATCCTGAACTATTTTCCTTGGACTTAGTGATACTGTGGGATCTGTGTAACCTCACTAGAGCCTCTCCTGAAGTAGGTGCTTAAAAGCATCTACAGTTCAGACCGGAAAAAGGGATGGTGTGTTTGTGTGCATAAAGTTTAGCACAGGCAAGCTACCAGCTGACCACTCTTTCTGAAACAGTTTATCCAAATTACTATATGTTTGTCCTTAATAAGAAGAGAAAACATATTATACAACTAAATTACAAGAATATTTTAAGGCTACAGAGGCAAGTACCCAAGTAAAAAAAATTGGAAGAATTAAAACTGCCTGTTTGGGAAAAGTTTGGAGTCAAAGAAACTGGTAAAAAATATGCCTTTTTCTTTTCTTATCAGAAATATGTTTGGGTACATAACACAGCTCTCAGATTGTTTTAGACTGGTAGTAATTTTCTGCAGAAAACTGAAATTTTGATTCACTAACGCAATATTGCCTCAGACCATTTTTAGTGCTCCCCTCACAATAGCCCATTGTTAACAATGCATTTTTTCATACCTCCTGATTTTCCTCACTGGAGATTTTAAAATGTTTGCATACAAATAAGTCACAGCTTCTCACTGCTTTCCAGTTTTTTACCTACTCAGTGAGTAAAATAAATGTCACTAGTAACTACACTGGGATAGCAGAGATCGAAGAACTCCATCTCTGGTTCAATTTGAGCCAGTCAAATTGGTCAAAAAGTTCAGAGACTCAGCTATTGGGAGATTTCATGCAGATGGAAAACCCCTCTGAAAAGTAAGTTATGAAGCTGGTTCAAACGTTTGTCAGATCCTGGCTTCGTAAGAACAGGCTTAACTTGCAGTTCAGTTATATATATTAAAAAAAAAAAAAGCAGCTTCATGTGCAGCAAAAAAAATGAAGCCTCATTCCCTCTGCCTCTGCTGAATTATGTGGTATCCAAACACATGACTGTGTTCTCAGGTCCCATGTTCCCAAGGCAGATTGTAGAAGCTCTAACTCAGGTCTATCTCCTGCACTCAGTATCCAATTTCCATGAAACTTGTAAGAGTGTGATTATTTCCAAGGACTTTAACCCTCTATTGAGTGTAGTTAAAAATGGCTAGAAGGTTTAAATATCACTAGTGTGGGAACAGAAAGACACTACAATTGCTTAAGCCTTGTTAGTATGAGAAATTGGATCAAAGAATTAAAATGTCCAAGAGGGACTCTGCACCACATCCACCTTTTAGGTACCCTAACATGTAAGTGTAGGGGGAAATGTCTACATAAGCCGAAAAACCTTTTTCTCTCCTTTCTGCTGCTGCTCAAGGAATGTACTCTCCAGTCCCATATAGTTTTAATAGATGAAAGTCAAAGTGGAAGAGGTGAAGAGGCTATAGTCAGCAATATTTGGCCATATTCAGCTGCATGCAGCTATATTCAGTGTAAACAACTGGTTTCAGTTGGGCTTAGGATCTCAACACAGAAGTTTTATTGTGGGCATGTAATAGAGTCTGTGGAGTCCTCAGGCTCCACAACGGAATACAGATCAAAATTCCACCTTATCTCTGAAGTGATCTTTCAAAGACAAGGTTAAAATATATCACTAGCTTCACATAAATTGTTCATACTTTGAAGATGCTTGTGAGGAACAGTGGAGAAAACTCTGCTACCTTGAGTCCTAAATAATAGTGTTGAGTAATTCTCTGTAATATGTTTAAATTCCTTTAGTTGTAGCTTGCCACCAAATCTAAGGTTTAACTTTTAATTATGGTGCTTAACATTTTATCACTTGAGGAACCAGCTGCTATTAGCAGAGAGCAATCCCAACTAACATATTTCTTTTACTTGGTCTTGCAAAGCCATACTGTTTATTAACTATCACAGAAGATATTCATCCACCCATACTTAAGATGCGGTGTGTATCCAACAGACAAGGACACACTTTGATACCTTACCCTGACAGTTGTTTCTTTCCACTTCCATACAAAATAATTCCTGATTTTCAATTTCAGCAGAACTTCTACTCAACCAATATCAGCAACCAACGAATATCAACTCATCAGCATATTTTGCACAATTTATATGTAGATTGACTGCCTGAAACATTACATCAGCTAGGTTTAAAGCTATATGTTCCACTCAGCATAAGAATTACTAGTGCATTAAAACAGCTTCAGATGTTCTGAAGAATGTATCTTGCAGCAGGACACACAACAGAAATGCAGCATGTAATGCTGTGCCTGTAATGAAGACAAAAGTAATGGAAATTAGTGTGATGCAGGTTTAACTTATGACATCCCTGCACACTTGTGATCTGTTACATGAAATCCTGAAAGTTCCTTGAGTGTAGGGACATTTTTGAGTGTTTATCTCTTTTGGGGCCCAAATTGTCTTCTTCACCGAGACAGTGCTGTGCCCAGTTTTTTGAGCTGAATAAGACAGACTAGACTCAAGCCATGTTCCAGTACCAGCTGAAGGCAATGACTGCACATCTCTGCAGTCCTCTGGGACTGGGATTCCTTTTGCTAGGGACCACTGTATGGAACAAATATGTGCAGTCTTTGAGACTGAAAATGATGGAGAAAACACCCAGACCTGCAATGGGTTGGGCTGGTGGAACTGAAGAGGATCGTTAGCTTTCAGATGCAGTGTGCAGGATGTTACATTGCAGGATGTTTCTGCACAGCTGTGAATCCTCCCTCTCCTTTTCTTCCCCAGTCTGATGGGGCTGCAAGTCCATCTGCACTCCCATACAGCAAGTGGCTTTCTGATGTTGCAGTAGGGAAAGAAAATGAAGGGTGGACTTTTGGTTTCTGAATCATGGTTCTGATTAACAGTCCA
This sequence comes from Streptopelia decaocto, assembly GCF_964273445.1. Taxonomy (NCBI): domain Eukaryota; kingdom Metazoa; phylum Chordata; class Aves; order Columbiformes; family Columbidae; genus Streptopelia; species Streptopelia decaocto. The sequence continues at coordinate 137,923,269 of NC_138655.1, read as the reverse complement.
GACTGAAGGACCCTCTACAAATAAACCATGGAAAACATGTCTTCCAGAAGTTGTCTGAGGAATAAAACTCTCAAGTAGAGGAAAGCTTTAAGTCTCCCACCTTGCAACCACATGCTTTGAATACTAACCTACTGGATGAAGGATACCAATTTCTTGTGTACGCCATACTCTGGCAGGTTTGTGAATCAATCTCTTAATTCTCATATGTGTGTTTAGCATATCAAAATAATGTAGTTTGTTCTCTAATGGAAGAAATATTTTGTTAAAACTTAAATTATATGTTTGAATTCTTTTATTTAATTCATGAGGAAATATGAATACATTGTACAGTAGGTGTTTATATATATATAATTTTTTTTTAATTTACCAAAAGTAATTGATTGCATTCATTCTAATGAATATATACCAGGTGCTTCCCAAGTAAACATCATCATCTGGATTATTGTTACACTTCAGTTGTTGGTTGTGCAATTTTAATACAATTCCTCAGCTTGATTTTTGCGGTACATTTTATATATTATTAAATTCTGTAATTAAAGTTTCTACACCATATACACAGGATTTTCATCCCTTTATTTCTATTATAGACCAGACATTGTGTAAAATATAAAAATATTTCTTTTCATGCAAAGACACATAGGCAGATTTCAGAAAAAAATCACAGTGGGCCAACCCCTGAAAGATTTTATTCTGACTGAATAAAAGCCATCAATATAGGGCTGCCTTTTAAAGTGTGAAATCTACTTCAGTCGCTATTAATTCAGATCTGTTTGGCCCAAATTCTGGCCACAGGGTCAAGATCCCAGGTGCCCTCTCAGCACCTCCTCCTGTGGGCACAGCCCTGTCAGCGGAGGGGAGAGGTCCCTGCACTCTTCTTGCAGTGCTGATGCCAGGGTCACCACTGGAGTGCAACTTGCATGGCTGGGACTCACTGATTTTCACATTTGCCAAAAAGGTAAGCCCTAGATTGGAGACAAAATATGCTCAGAGCCCTTGGAGGGTGGTAGAGTGGTTACACTTGCTCTGCTTTCCTGCAGACACGGTTTGTCTCAGGAGGGCTGGACTTGGCTACTGCTGATAGCGTAGTTCACTCTTATTTTGCCAAGCTAAAATCTTTTCTTACTGTTTGTAGCTTGGTATTTTTCTCCCTAGTGCAAACTAGCAATAACAACAATAAAAGCAGCTTAAATATTTTTATTTATCTCCCTCTAAGGTAGAGAAGATAATAGCAGCATGAGGACTTGCAAAAGAGAATTAAATATTTTTATTGTTAAAGAAAACACTTTGAGAGAGCAAGTTAAATTAAGGCTGACTGCAATATGGTCATTCTTTCCATAGGGTTTTGTTTATACATTGAAGCATATCTCTCAGGCTGGGGCATTCAGTTGGCTGCAATTCCTAGGTTAATGAGGAAGGCCTTGCACAGATTCCAGTTCCAACATGTGACTGCTGCTTTTATGGCTACGAAATGGAGGTGAAGGGAGTCCCACGTTTATATTTATTTTTCTCAGCTGGAGGCTGTACAATGCCATTAATTCATAAGGCGAGGCTGCTAGTGACTGGGGAGCCAAGTGTACTGTGAAGCATCATGAATTGTTATTTCTGTATGGATGGAGATTTGCCTGGAGTGAGCCCTCACCAGTGCAGAAGATTCTTCATTCGGGTCTTTAGTTTTACTTTGAAGGTGGAGTGTCTTGGATTTTTTGAAGGGCTCAGCTGAGGGGGCTGTGTGTAGCTGCCAGCATTGAATTTCACTGCCTGAGGGCTTGTCACTTCAATTCTAGTGGCAACACTTCATACATACTTCCTCTTGTCCTCCAGACACATTGATGTCTTCATTGATCAGCTGCAGGTTGATAGGGAAGATTAACTCACCCAAACACCATTTTCTTTAACTTATTTATCATGTCAGTTTTAAAACAACTGATGACCAGCCAGAATGCATGCTGAGAAAATAAATCAGTAACCATTTAAAAAAAAAAAAATTACTTCTTGCATTTGTGATTTTTTCCAATGATTTCAAAATAACCTGGTAATTAGCAGGGTGTAATGGCATTCTTCTAAAGTACTTAATTTCTTTAGGACTTTCTGTACTTCTCACTGAAGTAGGATACTGAAGTTAACTGCACAAAACACAGGGATATGTGTAACGGAATGACACAACTTCCATAACGAGCAGAAATACAGCCCCATTTAACTAATAAGAACACAGTTGCACAGTGATGGATTTCACCATGACACAAAGGACGGTTTCTTTCCAATGCAGGATACCACAGGAGACTTTAATGTGTATGCGTTCATTTCTAGATCCCCTATGAGATGCAGTACCTCAGCAAATGAATTTTTATTTCCCTAAAGAAGTTATGACCACTTTTTCTGCTTACAGAAATCTCCTCTCTCTCTCAGCCAACTAAAGTGAAATATTTTAAGATATCACAATATAATAACTCTCCTGGGTTCAAGCCTGGAACCTCCCACAAACCTGCCACTTTTTTTCTTCCACATTCAAATATAAATTAGAAATGTTTTAAAGCTTATCTGGTAACAGTTTCCTTAAGGGTTGGAGTGGATGACAACAACACAACAGGCAGAGCCAGGTGCTGGTAACAGGGTCTACCAAGGGCTGGGGACTCAGCATAATGGAATCAGGTCCAGGGTCCTTCTGGAGAGTCCAGTCATAAGCGACAGGAGACAGGCTGGAGACAAGGCTACAATTGTGGGTCTGAAGTCTATGCAAGACATGAGTTACCTACTGCACAGGCCCCAGATCTAGCCAGGAGGAAGGGCCAGAAACAGGGCTGGAGCCTGTAAACCTGCAGCTTAACCCATGGAGGTACTGATGGCCCCAGGCTGAGCTGAAATGGGGCTCCCAGGTCCACGGGTCAGGGTGAAGGCCCCAGGGTGAGGTTGGTCACCAGTAAGGGCTATTGAAGTGCAGTAGGGCATTTTTGTTGGGAAGATAATCAGTCTATCTTATTAGCTGTTGCTTTGAACAGTCCAGCAAGAATCGGGAATACAGAAATATCTCGGCCTTCCCACAACACACCCTCTACATGTCACCTCTGCAGAATGGTACACTCTTCAGGTGATTTTTCTGAAACTCAGAAGTATTCCCTTTTTCTTTTGCAATAAGAATGGAGAGATGAATGCTTTTTGCTGATGCAAAACCAGTCTGCAAACCACCAATGACATTTTTACACTCCCACAGGCACAGGGAGCCAACACAACTTCTTCACATTCCTATTATCCACACAGAGATGGGACATACGTGGCAAGACGGGTCCTGTGCTGGTACCCTGCCCAGGGAGCGAATTTCAACTTAAAAGATCAGTCAGTAAATTCAGAGACTGCAAATCTCGGTCACAACCTTAGTCTATATGACATTCCATGCAGAACTGTTCCATAATGGTGAAGAGAAAAGGAAGAAGGAGCAAGTTGACAGATATGCCCCTCAACATTTCAGTATTAAAGCTGCAGATGCCACTGTGGACTGTGAGGACTTACTCAGCAGGAAATACAGACATGGAAATTCTTGCAGTGGTAAAACTGAACTCTCTTTCTCCACCTTCATTTCAGACTGCACAAATATCACAGGAAAAAAAAACAAAATGAGAACCTCTGAATCTTCCTAACGATTCTTCTCACCCCTGCAATTCAAAGGATAAATGCAACTGCACCCCTTCTTATTAATGAAAGGTTCTTTCATTTAAAATAAATAAATAAACAAATAAATAAATCTGCTAGTACTTTAATAAACAGGCTCATCAGGTCACCCAGTTAAGGCAAGACAATGTACAGTGATCAAGTCCTGATTTGTAAGTTAATCCATAAAAAATTAAATGGCATCTAAAGACAGACATGATTTTAGCTTTGCAGTAACCTATTCTTCGCACAACCAATGCATCCCCAGCAATCTGTTTATTCCTATTGTGGTTTTTGTTTGATGTTAAGACAAAGTTCCTGGGGTAGAAGGTTGGAAAAGAAAATACAGTCTCTTGCTACAAACTGTTAACGGACTCTTGCCTTGCTTTGCTCGCTTTAAGTATTTTGCTTAGTTTGGCCCATTACTCTGTTTTTTCTGGAAACCTCTCATTTTTCTTTTGGTCTGCCTTCCCAAACCACAGCGCACTGAAAAAGAATCTTTACTATGGCGCATCTCTGCTTCACGGAATGATCACTTTACTCATTCCTATATACCTGCACTCAACATTTTCAGGACCCTATTTATACAAATGAAAAATATTTATCTCACTGTGTTTTTATTTTTTGAAAAGCAGTGGACAGAAGTTTTAGCTAGTTAACGGGGAACGATCCAGCTGGCGTCTCTAATGGAAATGATTACCACAGAAACATTTGCAATCACTTAAGCGTGGGCTCCCATGATGCTTAGCAGAAAAGGCTGAAAACAGTTCAAAATAAATGTAGTGGAATCTAAATGGGGAAGGCGGAAATAAAAGATAATTTGCAGCAAACAAAAGAGAAGCCTTTCTCAGCATTCAGGGTCCGTTAGCTACAAGATTTTAAAGTTATTTCAGCATCTCTGTTACAAATACATGGAAAATTAACACATTTGGAGCCTATATATATATATATTCTGCAGCTCAGCTACAGTTATGCACATCTGTTTCTGGTTTAAGTTATACCTCGCCCTGGCATGGATTCAAAGAGCAGCAGTGGAAGTGAGACTGGGTCTGGGACTTGACTGGGGTAAATGGATGCAGCTCCACTGACAGAACTGCAGCTAAAACAGCTAATAATGTGGTGCTACATTTCTAGAGTCATGTATTTCTAGTTTTCATCCCTTTCACTCGCTCTGTGTCCAATCAGCTCTTCTGCACAGGAAAAGTAGAATCCACACCTTAGCCATAGGCTTCAGTCCTGTAACTGTGAACTCCTTTGTTATGCAAAAAAGAGAGATTAAGCATTAGTATATATGGAAAACAGTTCACGTTCCTATCAGATTGCTTTCATTTTTGCATTTGTCGAGGGTTTAGATTGCGGGGTGACAATAAAACCCTGGCAAATGTATTGGTAACCTCCTCTCCCCTCCACTTCCCCTCTTCAACCCCTCCCCTCCCCCATTCCCACTCAGGACAGGCTATCAGGAGGGAAAAAAGGACAGAGAGAAGAGAGTTGGAAAATTAAAAATGTTTTACTAATGCTACTAATAAGAATAGAGAAAATAATACAAAATATATAAAACCAATCTTGAAAGTCTTAGCAACTGCAGAGACAGCACCCAAAGTCCTAGATTAGACTCTGCAGCCAACCGGAGCTGGATTCAGTCTGTCACTAGGCCTCAGTTCACAGGGACGACTAGCAAGGTCCTCTCCTAATGTCGGCCATAAGCAGAAGGGACGAAGAAGGGCAGAGTACGAGATCCTCGTGATCTCCCACTTTTATATGAAGTATTCACGTGAATGGAATGTTATACACAGTTGGTCAGTTTCTTGGTCACCTGTTTCTCTTTGCCCCTCTCACAAGATGTGAATCTGTCATTATCAATAAGTTTGCATTCCATTGCTATGTTTACCAAAACATGTGTCTGGTTCTTCAGGAAAATGCAGATAATATGAAGGCTTTAGCTGACAGGCAAATTCACTAAAAGAGAAACTTGGTTTTTAACAAAACCAGGACAGCATTTAAGAGGATTATTCATCTATTTATAATCAGAAGACACCAAGTGATGTCTGTGCGTGTATGCTTCTGTGTTTGCACATACATACACGTGCACGGTATGTAGGTGAGAAAAGCATTTAATACAAAAATAACTCAGTAATCAGAAAATTCCCTAGCAAACAATCTACTGTACCAGAACAAACTATGCTATTCTAGTTAGGTGGGCAACTTCTCATGAGACAGAGTTAATAACCTGAAAAGTGGAGAAATTAATCTCTTAGGTTGCTTCAACATTTTATCTCACAAGACTGAAGTGGTTTTGTAGCTTTTTCATCCCCATTCTTTGGGTTTTAGTGGTGCATTGTCTCCATTTCACAAAATTTTTTTCAAGGTTAAACTATACTTTTTTTTTTTTTATTTTAAAACTTTTCGCAAGGGGCCTGGGGCTTTCTGTGAGAAGGGATTTTCAAACAGTAAAAAATTATGGAAAGAAGGCCAACACAAGCATTATTTTATACCCTAAATATATAGCTTAACTTTTGTGTATTTCTGTGTTTTATATAGCCTGACATATGCAAAATGTAGCCTTCTACCTCAATTCCATAAAGTAATTGCTAGTAGTGAAAATGTCCTCAAATTTCCAAAGCCTCTCAGTGCTTCAAAACAATTTTATTTAATTTGTTCTCACAGTACTGCTATAGGATAAGGACCTGCTGCTGTTTGCAATTAGTCCTTGAGGAACTGAAGCACAGAGGAATGAAATATGAGATCCACCAAAACTCTCAAAATTCAAAACAAACACTCATACCCCAGAGACACAGAAAATACTAGCTGAGGGGGAAAAGCCCATGAGCATCCTTATGTTGCCAGGTTTTCTCCAACGAAAAGTAATTCAGGAGCCAGAAATACAGCTACTGCACCTCTTAAACACACTCAGCTAATGTAAGAGACTTGGTACCCACATTCTTCATTTCACACACATGCATACCAGTGACTGATGGGCCCAAATTAAAGAAGTTACTTTATGATCACCGTCTCCACAACTCTAACTAATATTAGCTCAGTTCAAGGTACAGCAGTCACAGTCTTCACTTAGAAATGCAGGAATACAGAACTCGAGCTGTGATATCGGATCACCAGCCCAATCCTGGGTTCTGTTATTTGCTCCAGCAATTGCTCATATATTTTGCATGCAAGAATGATTAAATTATACTAAAGATGACTAAAGTGCTATCATATAGGGAGCAACTTTGGCCTGTATATCCCAGTTTCACATAGGCTCCCAATTAAAGCAGAATGGGATATGCTTACTTTTAGAAGACAGGAAAGTTTTGGGTCATATTGCTGTGTCCTGTGTTTCTTAGTAGTTGTCTCTAGTAACATCCATACTATTTGATATAATGGGCAAGATCTATTGCCTGGGTCTGTGGGCAAGAGGCACAAGGCAGCTCACACCCAAATGTCTGTTCTCTGCACCTAAACTGCAGCTATGCCCTTTCTTTGTTATTTGGGAAGACAGTGTGGGCTGAAGCAACATAACACTGCCACTCAGCCCAGTGGCAGCTGGCTCTTAGGTAGAAGAGATGTAGCTTCTCCCAGAAGCCGCAGTCAGACATTCCAATGAAATAAGTGTAGATCACAGGGGCTCAAGTATTTGAGGCTGTTCACCTAGTCAAGAAGTCTGTAGCAATTCAGGGATATGACCCACATCTCACTGATTCCCTAACTATAGGACAACCCTTCCTCTTCTTATATTTCTTACCTAAATGGCTAATGTGGTGGAATGCAACCCCCCTCTTTCCCCTTCCCCCCTTTCTGTTTGGAAGGAGTGGGCGCATCTCCCTCTTTCTCTGGTACTTGAGGCTAACAGCTTCTTTTGTTTGGCCCCAGAGCACCCTGGCCAGGGCCATTAGGAGAAGGGAGTGCCGAGGCGCCACTGAGCCGCTGGGTGCCTGCGGTCAGTGTGGGGGATGTTTGGAAGGCTTCAGGGGCACCCCACAAACAGTGGGTGCAGAGAAGCTTCTAGAATGCCTACAGGTCAGATCTGATCAGCCTATAAAAATGGGACTCTCGTCGGTGACTCCGCCCATTGTGCGGGTCCCTCAGAGCACGAGCTTGGCCCCTGCCGCCGGGAGCCACGGGCCCCCCCGCTCCCCGGGATGGAGACTCCACTTGCCCTGCCGCCACGTGTGTAAGTAAAACTTCTCGCAGGATTGCGAGCATATTTATACTTTCCGTGCACATTTGCACATGTATTTCCCGTGCACATTTGCACGGGTACTTTAAATTAATCCTCGCACAGTCGCGAGTGGCCGCTGAGAGCCCCTCGCACAACCGCGAGTGTATTTTCCTCCCGTGCTTCCATATAAGCACGTGTAGGATTCCGTGCACACTGGCACGTGTAAGTAAATTATTTCCTCGCACAATTGCGAGTGTATTATAAATTCACCCTCGTGGAATCGCGAGTGCACACTTCCCGTACTCACTACGAGTACGTGCATCTCTTTAAAAAAAAAATAATCCTGCACCGTGTTTGGCAAGTGTGTGCTTCCCCGGGACCCAGGGCCGGCTCCGGCATTGTTTTGGTGCAGCCGCGTACATGCACACTGTGGACCGCCTGTTGTATTAGTTGCTGCCCCCTTCAAATTATTTCCTCAACTGATATCCGAACCTGTATTTAAGTCACTTGTGGAGTGCTAAAACCCTGTTTCTCATTGGTTTAATAAAGTTGTTGTGGACTCTGTTGTCCCTTAAATTAACCTCGGGGTGCCTCCGTGTAATATTTCGTGACAGCTAATCAAAGCAGATTGGGAACTATTTAGAAAAATATAACAGGAATTCTTTCTGCCAGAATTCTGCCAGCTTCTGCAACTAATTTAGACATATGTGTGAAAGGGGAATTTTCTCTAACCCAAGTAGGGTGGGATTTATCTGAGCACATGAAGACCTAATGTAGCTGAGGTCACCATGCCCACAGTGATTCCCCTACCACATTCCATCTACAGTCAAGAACAAAAATGCATACTTTCCTACTTTTCATCTCATCTGAAAGTAAGAGTCTGAAGTAGGTCAGATGAGTTACCATACATCCTTAGATCACCTGTTTTCTCTATCTAAAGGGAGCTTATAAGACTACTTCTAATGTAGATATGTACATTGCAGTTTTCTAAAGCTGGGCAGTGTGAAGCTCAGACGTGGTGCTTGCCTTACATACTCAGCAGGATGGACACCTGTAACTATAGAAAATATAGTCCTACCTAGTACAGAATGTGTTCTATGACGTTGCAATTCAAATAGATACTTAATTGCATAAGGAGTTCAGGGATGTTTTGAAACAAAAGTTGAGCTATACTGTGGATGCACAGAGTTCTACTTCATCAGCAGTCTGAAGACTTTCTAGATCCATTTGCAAACGTACCTGCTTAATCCAGCATCACATACATCTCGTAGTACAATCATAGAAGAATAACAGGCCAAAGAGTAGGATAGATGTATAATACTACTGAGAAAATAATGGATGAGGATTCATACCTCCAATACAATTGGTAATTCTCTGTTTCAGCACTGTTTTTTTGCTGTTTGGCAGTCATGTCATTTTGCAGAAAATAATGGCTGAGCCAGCTGCAGCAAACAAGTTCAGGGACTGCCTGGTCCTTGAGCAGCAGGAGCCCAGGCACAAAACGGTGTTTTGCCTTAATTCTGTGCTTCCATTCTTGCATTTACTATCAACTGAGCTGAAGGTGCAAATAGTAAAAATCAGATCTAGGGCAACCCACTTAGGGAACTCTTAGACAAATTTCATTTTAAGTCCAACACAGCATAATGTATTTAATTGGCTGATTCAGCATCTTCTCTTTCATTTTTGTTTCTTTGTTTGCAACTGCATTTCTCTATGTCTAGGAAGAAGTCAAAAGAGGGACTGAAAACTAGTCAACACTGGGCAAGAGAAATTTCCAGATGACCTAGAAAGAACTGGGAAGAGATACTATGCTTGGAAAGAATGGAAAGGAAAAGTTCTCAAAAGGATATTTTTTCTCAAAAGATAAGCTCTTAATAGAGGTTGGCTTTGGTTAATTTTAATATAACAGAAGTAACAAAGGGATAGGAAGGTGACACATTCAGTATTAGAACTTTGGATATGTAAAATTAAATGGGGATCATTCGTAAATAGTGATTCCAGTAAGAAATCCCAGACTATGATTTAATAATTTGGTAGTCTGATTTTTGTGAATGCAAATTAGACCACATATCAAGGATGAAGACTTACATGGTGAACTGACTGAAGCTGAGATCTTAGAGCTTGAAAGGGGCAGTTTTACAGACCAAAGTTTGTCTGACTTCTTTGTGAGGCAATTCAGCTTTCTAAACTGCCAGAAAACAAGTACAAAAGTAAAAATCAGAGGTGTTCAGCTGTTTCAGTGAACAGAGCTGGTTCCCCAAAGAATTGGACGAGACCTCAACCTGGCAAAAGAAGGACTGCACAGCCAGAACCACATGGGAATGGAACCACCTTTTTGGCAGCTGTTGAGGTGTCAAACAAGTTCGGTCCATCAGATGCAACTGCACCATAAGTAGGAACAGCACTGGGTCCTTCAGATAGTTTGTCTTTAAAATCTACTAAACTTACCATACTTCACACTGTAGATATGCAGATACAGATACCACATGAAAAGGAGCAGCATCACATAAAGAGAATATATAGGTACTGCAGAAACAGTAAGGCACTCACTTTTTAGCCCAACATTGTAATTTATCTGAACTGTTTCACTCATCCCCACAACAAGAGAAACTCTGTAAAGACTAGCTCACTAAAAGCAGTAAAGCTCATTCATACCACTTATCCGGATAGCTTCTATGGGCACATAGAGGCGAAAGTAGTAACATGTTGTGTCAGTTATTCCTAGTATCATCTGTAAAACAAACAAGAGAGACTGGAAAACTCACTCTTTTTTTTTTGTTTGTTTTAAATTAAATGAATAATTTTTAGATCTTAGTTGGTTTCATAACTTACAATTTTTAATTTGGTCATCCATAAAGACATTCTGTGGTGTATTTTTGTGTTTTCTTGGAATTTCACAGTAGTGTGGAAGCAGCTAATTACAAAGCAAACATATAACCATCAGTTATTACTGAACTAAAATTTAAATATTAACTAGAATGAGAAGAATAATAGGTTGGTATTTTTAAATCAGTCCTGCCTGCCAAAAGCATTTGCAGAGAAAAAAAATAATATATTCTTCCTTCTTTTTGAAAAAAAATTGTAGAAAGAGATGATTGCTCTGCAAGTATGTCACTGTTCTATGAAAACATCAGCTCCTGTAGATTTATGGTACAACTAGTTCAGTATGTGTTCATTTAAAGCTTTTTACCAAACTATAGCATAGAGAGCAACTATTTGTTTTTCACAGATTTATATTTTGTGTTTAGTTCATCTTTAATATACACAGATTAAAACATGTCGCTGCTTGTACACATGTATGACATAGGATAAAACATAGGCCAGCCCTTCTCAGGCATCACCACTGCCCCAGGAATAGGCAGGAATGGCAAGAGTTAATCTGCACGTCCATCAGCAACTCTCATACCAGCAAAAAAAAAAAAAAAGGACAAGTCAACTGCTCAGTCCCAAGGAGACAGATACAGGAGGTTAAGTCCAGGATGGAATTTCAGTCTATGGATCCTGCTACTACATGGGAGAGAGAGGGGAAAAAAAAAAAAAATCAGGTAAGCTTTTCTCCAGCTTTTCCTCCATTAACCAGAGCAGGAATCCCCCACTCATCCTGCTGTGAGCTGTAAATCGTCCCCAGAACCCAATTCTTCCCAGGCCCTGAGGGAACTTCACTTCCCAGGTCAAACAGACACAGAGCTGGCTGTGTGCCTTCTAGGTATCACACACAGCATCACAGCTCTTACAGCCCATCATGGGGACAGGCAGAGACTGCTTTCTGCTTAATTTAATGCAACAGTATCCTGCCTGCTCAGTGGGAATTGTGTGGCTACTGCAAATATTTTCTCTTCAGACTAGGAGGGGGGAAGGGCAGAAGGAGGCTTTTCTCCTTTTTTTTTTTTTTTTTTTTTATGAGACCTCATAACTTTAAGCATAGATTCTGAGAGCTGAACTGCCCATGGAGCCTGAGAGAAGAAACGTAATGATGAAGGAATCCTATTGCGGCAACAGCAGCAGTGCCACATAGCTGGAACAAATCACGCTATCACTCTCCAGCTCTCTCTCTAAGACACAGCAAATGTGGCTCAGCAGTAAGTTGCCCAAACCAGGACTCCAGTTCTCAGACAGAGGAATTTCAAGGAAACTTTGCCACAGTCCTTTTAGGATTTGTAGGATTTCTTACAAAAGTATTTCCTTGTCTTTTCTCTCCCATCTTTATACTTCCAAGTCACTTTTCTGAGCAACTGCCTCCGAAGCACTCCGAGATCATGCTGGTAGGAATCAGAACAATCTTTTCAGGGCTTGTTTCTCTTCAGCATCTGTACTACCGCATCCATGGGCTACAGATAGTTGTTTCTGACCATGTTCTTCATTTGAAATTGAAACATTCTTGGTATGCTTTTCAGTCTGCTTGGTGGTAGTTACAATCTAACAGTATATGCTCCAGACTAATAAGAAGTGAAAAGAACATTATCTAATGTGCAATGCAACTAAAAGAGGGGGGCCATTCAAGCAATTTCCCAAGCAATTTAAAATAATTTGCATCTCAGCAATAAACCTTCATCTGTATTAAAAGCCAACCTTCATGAAATAAAGCTATGTCCAGCCCTATCAAAGTGCTGAACCAAATTTTCTGGAGAATTAAACATTTCTGATATTTTATCAGATAAATATTTGTTTGTTTGTTTGTTTGTTTCACACGCACAAGGTTATGCAGGGAGGCAGTAAAAAATTGAGGATATATACTTTTTTCATTAGTTTGTTATCAACCAAGGTAATTTGGGCTATGCTCTGCTGGCACAGAGAGTTTAGATCTTTCTGAGAACAGCAAAGCAGGGAAGTTAAAAGGGTTAAAGTCTTGTATCATAATATCTCTAGGAGTAACCCTACCCCAAACTATAGGATCTGAAGTAATAAGAACTGTCAGTGAGTTTCAGTTAAACTGATTACTGTCAGTGCACATACACCAAGGCACTTTACAGTTCCATAATTTAAACCCAGTTCTAAAAACATTTTGTATTTTCCTTTAGTTGCAGGTCCTGGAGTCAGGTGATTAAACATCCAAGAAGTGCAGTGCATGCAATGCAATTACTCTGAATAAATGGCCACTGAAGTCTAAAATGAGAGTTTCACTGGACATTTCATTTAAATAAGAGAGGATTTCTAGATGCCACGATCAGAGAGAGACTATGGTTGAAACAGTCCTTCCCAGCTGCCTTTCATACATATCTCAGAGTAACAGATATATTTAGTTCTTTAATTTGTCTGGTTAAAAAACCATGAGTCATGTGGATTTCACTAAAAAGTAAATGGTCATTATGCTGACCAAAGGGTGTGCCCTTCTCTGAGCTTTCAACTTTGAAGTCCATGCTTCTATGCCATGAGTTAACTGCCTATGAAATGCTGCACAGCACCGATGAGAACTAAAGGAGCAGGAAAACTGAAAGGTTATATTGTCAAAAGTGGATTCTAGCAAAGCGGGTAATTCACCCCTGTGTTATTTCAAGCCCCTTACCTCTCAGGCAAACCCAGGCATAGTGCTGACCATTTCTGCTCAGACTTCCTCTGATACTAATGCTTCTTCTCTTCTTCTGAACAGCTGCATGAAAGAAAAAAAGTGCTTTAAACATGATTATTTGCTGTCAGCAACAACTATCTTTTACACAGCAGCCAGTGGTTCATAGTGGCTTGTCTCCCCCCACCCCCACTTCAGAATAAGGATGAACTTTCAGAATGAACTTTCTCTGCCTGAATACTGAAATCAAGGAGTTGCAAGCAGTTTCAGCAAGAGGAAGGAGGAGGAAACGGCTGCAGCTATAAAGAGCATTTGGAGGGCTGGAGAGATACTGTCCTTCCCAACAGCTGCACTGCATCAAGGCAAACCACAAAATAGTTTGCAGCAGCTCCCTGGAGCACAGTGGAAACAAAAGCTAGACAAGGCTGTTTTGGGGGGCGGGTTTTGTAATAGTGGAGGTTAGGAAGGAGAAAGGAATAGAAAGCAAAAAAGAAAAACCCTGTGCCAGTATACCACTGTGTATATGCTACTGTAAATATATAGGTAGCTGGCAGTAGTGCACATCATCAGATGCTACACATTTGCTGTGATTTACATGATGACTTTTATGGTGGACTTCATGGAGTAGTCAATTACAGTATCAATCTACTAACATAGACATCAGCAAATATAAAGGAATATCTAAAGGTATAGATAACTTTTGTTTTCAAACTACTGGCACTCTAAAGAAATTTCACTTAGTTTACTAGTTACGCCATATTAAAACTACTGTAAATGAGGGAAGCTTTTCCATTACCTTTCAGAAAACTGATGTCAGTTATTTTTATTGTGTCTTTTTTTCTCCTTCTCTGGTCTCCATGAAATCTTCTTCTTATAGTCAGAAAAAAGATGCATTGTCTCTGGCACTAATGGTAGCTATTCAGATATTTAACTTTTATTGAGAGGGTTAAGAAAAATAACTCCTCCCCAAGACCCGGAAAGTTTCAGCTGAAATCATAAGAATGTCCAAGTCCCGTCTCCCTCCCTGCCCCCATTCTGCAGACTGTACTGTACTTAAATAAACTATTTGGGTTGGAAAACATTCCTTAGGTCTATTCTGACTCATGATTTCTCTGCCACTTTAAAACACCAGCCAACTTGTCGAAAGTTTCACTCTACCTAATCTGCTCAGGAAAAAGAAGGTAGCTCCTCGAGCACAGGGCGCTCAGTCCAAACAAAACCATAACTTTAGGTAACAGCTCCTGTATGACACATGAGGACTGAACCTGGGTTCTTCCCTAGATTTCCTAATGACACTCTCAGAGGGACACAAGTTGATGCAGAACTGCCTATGAAGAACTCCCACTTTTTCACTCCAGCTTTAATTTTTCTTTTTTTTTTAAAACAGATTTTGGGAACAATCCATGAAAAATTAGCCTCCAACCAGTTCAAAAAAAAGACTGACCACTCCGTATAAATACCAACAGAAAACTTATGGTATAACAGGGAATGTTATTCCGTTATTGATATTACTGCAAAACCATCATCTCATTAAGATTAATGTGTGTTTACTTATCGAACAGTTTCATGAAGTACAGATTTAGGCCCTCCGTCTCATAAAGAGCACAAGCTTCCATGGTTACACAGTTTTAGATGGATACAGGTATCAATCCATACAACACAATCAAATCAGTGGTTTAAGATGTTTACATACCACCTGCTTGTATTATATTCTATGTGCACACAGTTCATGGAACCTGCAAGGTAATACAATTTACCTTATCCTGTAAGGGAACAGAGATAAGGCAATCTCATTTTCTCATGTTTGTTACAGATTTCTTCATCATACTCAGAGACACTGGTTGCAGCTCAGCTGGTGCCAGATCTTTTGTCAAACCACCTGTATACAGTAGTTCACATCTTTCTTCATGGTTGCATTGTATACAAAGACTTGTGAAGACAGATAGGGCTCTGTGTTTCTTTTGCCAACCAGTGTGACTACAGACTATTTTATTCCAAGGAATGGTGTATGCTTTATCTGCCATCAAAGGGCACACAGTATGGAAAAGGAACTGTTCTAATATCTCATAGCAGTGAAATAAAAGAGCTTATTGAAAAGAAAGTGAAGAATCTTCTGTACGGGCTGGAGCAAGCTGACCCACTTCATGTTCCTGGACCTGCAGCTCTCTGTTATCAGCTATTTAGACCCCATTGTGTTAAGTAGCTCATAGAGAATAATCCAGATATCCAGTGGAAAGTGGTTCCCATTTCTCTACAGTGTTTGCATCCATTCCCTGCAAAGCCAGCTCTGTCTTCTAGTACAGCTCCTCTCATGCCCCACCACAGTCTTTCCCATACAACACACTGCATGGTGTGTTTACATTCTGCCTACCCAACAGACTTCTGCAAATCTCTGATCAGCAAGATCATATAGCAAAATAGGTGTTAGCTGGCTCTATGTAAACACACATACTGTTCAAATTAGGGCTTGAAGACAAGGGCTTCCTGTTCGTTCTGGTTCCTTTACAGCTTTACTTGACTAGTAAAGCAACAACATAATCTCTTTCTGCTAACTCATTGAGAAATATATGTTAGAAGTGAAAAAAAAAAAATAGCTAGAACACCACCACCTTGCTGAGGTTCAAAGCTCTCAGGCTCTCAGAACCACCATCAGCCACAAATTTCCTTCTAAAATACCTTTAGAATGGACTAACCTAGAGCTGGCCATCAAGACAGCATCTTCCATAATGGCATTTTAATGGCCAGACAGCCTCTGCAGACACCTTCCTAGCACGAAGAAGACTGAAAAGCTGAATTATGTCCACTATTGAACTCAAGTACTGAGAATGTCATTTCCCAATCTCTCTCATCATTATACCAACTCAGTAATAAATAAGACTTAACATTCTCCTTGGTGGAAGTATAAAGATAATATTCAAGGATAATATACAACAATGGTAAGCAGTCTAACAGAAGTATACAGCTGATGACTGAAAGATAGTTCTTGAAGTATTAATGACTTGGAGAAGTGTAATGCCCAGGTTTGCCAGAGCACTGGAACAGGCTGCCCAGAGAGGCTGTGGAGTCTCTTTCTCTGCAGACATTCAAAACCTACTTGGACACATTCCTCTGCGATCCGCTCTAGGTGAACCTGCTTTAGCAGGTGGGTTGAACTAGATGATCTCCAGGGGTCCCTTCCAACCCCAGCCATTCTGTGATTCTGTGATTCTGTGATTCTGTAGCTAGAGCCAAGTGAATAGACTCAGCACTAAAGGTTCAGACTGGCATCAGAGTTCAGCCACAGGTCTGCTTGTGCCAAAATATAAACATTTCTGTGTAATCTGAAGTAAAGGCAGGCCTGACTAAAGGAAGAATATTTAGCACCATGGTTGAACTTCTATCTTCAAAGACCCATGCCAGCATGAAACCATTAGCATGCATTGCATGTCTGTAAGTCATGTAAATGAAGGCACTTACAGGCTTTGGGGGGGGGGGGGGGGGCGGGGAGAAACAAGGACCCAGGAGGCAAATTGTCAGAGGTTAACTAGTAATTCAGTGGCTCCAGGTGATGAAAAATGCTTGACTGCTCGTCTTATGGCAAATACCATCATGCTGCCTTTTTATATCATTTGTGTGTAAATGTTCTAAAATGACCCATTGAAATTATGAGATGCTAAGCTCTGTTGAATTGGCAAATAGGGGCTCTGTTTGAGCAATCGGTTTGCATCCGTTGACTCTATTAGTGACCTCAAATTTGAATATTGGTGTATAAACATGTTTATCAAGTAACTCAGTCAAATTTCTGAATGAAATTTGATTTATCTGGTAGGCCGAGGCATGGGAGGTAAAACAGCAAAGTAAGTTAAAAACCATGAGCAGAAAACTATGAAACTGATATTGCAGGAGCAAATGTAAAGGTATTCTTTGCTTTACTCAGTCTAATTTTGGCAAGAATACTGAGAATTAGAGCCAAAGTGCTGTCATTTTTAGTAGTGTGATTCTTGCACCAGTGGAATCCTCTGGTGGGCTGTGACCGATTTCCCCAGGTATAAATGCAATCATTATTTGGTTCTGGATCTCTAATAATGGAGCTCCTGCTCTGATCTTAGTTTAGGAGCAATTGTTACTTTGTTAGAAAAAGAATCAAGAACCTGAAATCCATGAAAAAAATTTTAATGAACAACTTTGCAACTGTCAAATGCAGTTCTGTATACAAGCAAAGAACCTAGAAGACAGAGAAAGCAGAACTGAGAAAATCTTGTTGGTAGAAACGGGATTGTAGGTGTAGGAAAAGAGGCTAGTTGTGGGCAAAAAAATAAGATATTAAGGGTAAGGATGACTAAGTAAAAATAATTTTCAGTCAACAGTCTGGAGAAGGAAATTAGACTAGGATGTAGTTGGAGATGGTTGGGTTTCGTCACACATTCCTGTTATTACCACAGGTACTTGCTACCTCCTCTCAGTGTCCTTATAGTTTCCATAGGCAGGCTAATGCCTGTCTGGCATCTTCACTGACAGTCCTGGAAGAAAGGGTTTCCCACCTCACCATGTCTGAGATATCCCCATCAGTCAGTTCAGAAACAAAGGCCAGCAATTACAAGACAGAATTGTATCCACTGAATATGGGATATCCCTTGCAATGTGTTTTACTTTTTGGCAGCCTTTCAATGATAAGAAGTTTGCTTTGAAGTTTTTGATACAGAACTCATCAGAACCTGGAATGTTTGAGGTCAAAGTATACTCTTTCCCTTATTCTTGAGATACTATTCCTGACAAAAACCTTTGAAGAGAGAGAGCAAACTTAAGGACTGAAGTGTAGTAGTGTAGGAATTTATTTACAACATGTTTTCTTCTTTACCAAATGAAATCCTAAAATCTTAATACTTCCCAGGCATTCATCCTGTATTTTGGATTAGAATGAGAAAATGTAGCTGCTCACCAAGTCATGGTATCAGTTCTTCCAAGCTAGTTACTGAACAGTTTCCTTGTAAAAGCCCAAAGCATTGCTCTAAAAGCCCTTTGATTCCTTTTTTCTCCTCACTTCCCTAGTTGTTGTTGTTGAAAAAAAGTCAATCAAATGCACCAAGGCTGCAGAAACAGAGGCTCACAAGGGAGAGAATATTCAAACTCATCTTTTGTAGCCCTAATTCCCATGAATGCACCAGCAGATCAGAACTGGATTGATGCAGCTCTGTGCCCTTATCCAAAATCAGTGCACTGGATAAAACTCTATAATCTAATCCTATCAACCTGGCTTTGTGGTCTCTGTCCCATGACACTAAATATGAATGGTCCATGTTTTTACTTTGCTTACAAATCAATACATTACCTGATGTGTGATGGATTTGTTGCCTATTACATAAAATCTATATTTCAGCATATCTCCTATAGCAGATGAGAGGTGTTGTTCTGGATATCATCAGCAAATACCAGTCAAAAAACAGTTCTTAGGATAAAATAATGATATTTCTTTTAGCTAAAGAAATAGTTGGTTGTTTGTGGTTTTTTGTTATGTTTTGGTTTTTGTTTTCTAATTATGAGTCATCTGTTTCTGTTGAACTCTTTCCTCCTGTATTTCCTACAATGCAGATGAGAGGTAACTGCACTAGTCTTAATACTATCGAATTTTTTAGGTCAAGTTTGTGAACCATGAGAACTTCACAGGAACAAATTAACCCTTGTAATCAGGCAGAATGTTTCAGTTTCCACACAGTTTTCCTGTTGATTTAAAATAGAAGCAAGCCCACTGCTTCCCTATTGCTGTTTCAGGAAGTCCTAAGATACTATGAGTTGTATGGCGAAATTCACTTCAAAAAAAGTCTTCACAGCTGATACTGTACACACATCAAGAATGTCATCCCTCTGATCCCAAACTCAGCTTTGTGCATGAAAAAGTGACAGCAAGCTTGTGTGTTCCCATTCAGTAGAGTTCTTCCCTGCAACAGGGGCAGAGGTTCCAGCAGCTTAGAAAGAGCTGAGAAATATGAGAGCGTGGAAACAAAGCAATAAAAACTCAGCTGGGCATCTCCAGTCAGAAATCATCTGGAATGTAGCAAGACTAAGTTGCAGGGTAAGTTATGGATTTGGAAGCAGCTAAGGAAAATTAAATTAACCCAGAGTGAAGGAAAAAAGAGAACGCTTGTACAAGCTGCAATACACCTTTTCTGATGCAGTTTGCTTTTCTCTTTGTTACCACTCAGACTCCTTTGATGATCAAGTATCTGTTCAGTGAGGTTGAAGTTTGAATGTGATGAACAAGCAAATCTTATCCTGACCCGAGGAGGCAGAAACATGATGAGGCCTGAATCTACCCAAGCTAAAAGCATTAAATTCTTAAGAGTACAAGAATTTAGAATATTAGAGTATTAGAATTAGGATTTTAGAATATTAGAATATTAGAGATTGCAAGACTGACTATGCTGATGTGCCTGTATATGTACAGAGATTGCAAAGGCCTTGGGCACTTGGACACGGCTG
This sequence comes from Streptopelia decaocto, assembly GCF_964273445.1. Lineage (NCBI taxonomy): Eukaryota > Metazoa > Chordata > Aves > Columbiformes > Columbidae > Streptopelia > Streptopelia decaocto. The sequence goes on along the minus strand of NC_138655.1, from coordinate 137,903,512 downwards.
ATGCTGGCAATGCAGAGCTAGAGTTTGAGCACCAATGAGAGCACAAACTATCTCAACATTTAAAATTAAAGATAAAAGCATGAGTATTTAGTACAGAAAATAATGAACTAAGCCTCACGTGACTTTCTCACATTCTCTATTTGAATGTAAATAGCTTCATGCAATAATTCCTAAGAGCATTTAAACCAAGATGAAGTTTATAAACCAAGTCTGGAGGACACACACACAGGCTGTATCACCAGTAGTACACAGCAGTGCTCAGAAAAGCTGCAGTGCTCAGAAAAGCTGCCTTCATTTGAATGTCTTTTGGTTTCACGGAGGGAGGCACATTTCACTTGCAGCAAAAATATCACTTCATGAGTATAGTACCTGATTTGATGGCTAAGAGAGAGTTTGGCTTCAGCTGGCTGCATAATCCACAGTCCAAATCTGCTAGGGATATAGCATAAGAATGGATATATCTGTGTGTTCTCTCATAAATGGTGATATTTTAATCTCATTTGCAGTTTAGCCAAATAGAAGGCAGCTTGAATCAGGCTTGAATCTAGCTTGCTTTGCTCGCATTCATTTTAGGGCACTGTGGTGGGAATGACCCGCCACCCCTCCACTTTGTGTCTACACTGAGAAACCATCCTCTGTGGTTCAAAACCTTTCAGAGTAGCCTTTCCAAAAGCCAAAGACCTGTTAAATTGTAATTACTCACTTAATGAGCTGCTTTGTTTTGGAAACACCTTAAACCTTTGTTGGCTTGTCCCTTTTGCATTCTGTGAGACTTTTTCAGTACAAACATTTTAAGAAAACATTTTTATTTTCAATTTCGATAATCTCTGATGTAATTGCAGCCTGTAGTCTCGGTCCTGTGATGGCTGCAGGGGAGGCTGAGCAGGTGCTGAATCACAACTCCTGAAGCTACCCAACCTACTGAGGTTGCAGCCCCAAATTATCCTGTGATGAGAGGTCATTGCACTCCAGACGGCTTGTAGAGAATCCACACATGGAGCCTTGCACCATGGCACTCACTTCTATGCACTGCCTGCAGTCACCTCAGAGCAGGACAGCTTGCTCGCTCATGGTATAGCCCTGCTCTACACCACTGCCTTTCCTATAGGGCATCATAGCATCCATCCCACTGAGGACCATGCTAAGTTCCCAGCGCTGCTCCTGAGACACAACCTGTTGGGCTTCCTGAGGTGGACCCACTGAGATTATGCAGTGTTTTAGGACCAAGGCCCATATGCACACAGAAATTTCATCAAGACATCCCAGTTCTTAACCATTCTTTTTGTAATTTCTTACATGATGAAAAAGGAGCAACTATCAAAATATAGTATCGTTTGTAAGACAGCAGACATTTGTACATGCATTTTTCATGTGGAGGTCTTCTGTCCAAATCTTATCCATACCCACCACCAAGCATCTCATTTCATGTCACAAAATAAAAATAAATTTACAAGTGAAAATATTTTTCCCTGTCTGTTTAGCAAAATCAGGTCAAGCTCAGACAGTTTAACTATTCTCATGTACCACCTGCTCAGTAACATGGATTCTGCAGACATATTCCTAGCTTTCTCATAGTCCCATGGGTATACTTGCCAGCTACATTAGTTTTCCATTTATTTTTTCAATGGCAGTGGCAGGTATATTCTAAACTACAGACTTTTCCCAAGGAAGACTGAGAAGAAATAAAGCAAACTTTGAATCTGCAAACTATATAGGAAATAAAAATTATTTTAAATACACGGGCTCAGTACTCACAACAGTTATAGAAAATAAACGGATATGATCAAGCTTTTGAAAGAATGCAGCTTTCTTTCAATACTGTGGAGGGTTTTTTGTTTCATAAGTGCTCTAGAACCTAGGAGTTGCTCTATCTGATCACATCGAAGGTACATCTAACGCAGTGTTTTATCTCTGACAGTGACCAATAGCACACACTAAAAACAAACAAAAAACCCAAAAACAACAACAACAAAAAAACACCCTAGGAGAGGTAGTATTTTATTAAAATATTCTTATTGCTTCTTATGGTGCAACAACTACAAGCCTCAACTCCCACTTTCAATTTGCCCTTTCTGGAGCGTCAATGAGTCCACCGATTTATTGCCTAATGTTTCAAATATTGAAATATGTGAAAATATCATTCTGTGAAAAAAATAGTAGCGTACACTGTTAGAGCAAGGGTGCTCCTCATCTCACAAGCCCATGTAGACCAAGTTAAGGTGAGCAAATATTTTCAAATAGTAGAAAATGATGCAGGAGAGAGAATGGAGAGCTACCACTCTTTATCCATTAGCAGTATTTATTAGCAAGAAAAGTTAATAGTAAGGAAGTACTTTGTGCTGAAGAGTGTCAACAACATTCAGCAAACATATTTTTGGTCTGAAGGTACAACAGACCTCGGTAAGAGAACACCTGCACTCTATTTGCCTGCCTTTTGCATCCCCTGTAACTCCTAACCTTGTAGCCTGCTTACATGGAAGTGAGGGAAAAAGCACAAAGATACTAAGATTCAGCAATTTTCATGAAATTGATAGGTAGGCAGAGGGAAAAACCTGGAAGCAGCAACTCCAGGAAGGAAAGGCTGCAGCGGGAGTCATAGCCAGTCCAGCCTGACGCAACCACGCTGGCCTGCCTGGGGCCAGCCCAGCATGGGCCGCTTTTTGCCCAATGGATAACTGCACAGGAGGGGCTGGGCCTGATGAGAGGGAGTGGATATGGCAGATGTGGGAGGGTAAGCTGGGAGAAGGGAGGAGATGAGGAATTTAGGATGCATCCTGCATCTATCTGTATTGTCTATTGGTTACACCACTCATGGAGTCACCTGGGTTTTTTTACAAAACTACATGCTATTACAATGAACAATGACCTATTAATCATTATGTAATGCTTTAAACAAAGCACAACCAGCTTTAAAAATGCTTATAGGGAGAAACAGCACCATACCGCATGCCATTCATCGTTTCTACCAGTTAAAAATGGGAACACTGTGGTGTACAAGTAACTCTGGGACACAGCAAGATACTGCACTCAGGCCTTACATGAGTGACTGCATCTGCAGAGGTTCCACATTTGCTTCTGTGTGACATGAGCACATGCCATGAGGCCTGGCACTCAGATGCCCCAAGATTTTTTCTCTAGTATGCAACAGGAGATCTTGTTTATCTTCCCAGCAAATGGGGAGCAGAAAGTTATGGGAAGAACATCTGAAAGCAATCATCATGCAGATTTCCTCTGCATCCTCCCTCCAGAATTAGGGGGTTTAACTACACATGAGGCAGAACAAACACCCATCCTTAGCTGCTGTAGGAGCTGAAAGATTTTCAGGCCTGTGAAGAACTTTTTTTTTTAACTCTGCAGGATGACAAGGGGTGAAAAGTGTTGAAGTCATGGAAAAGCCTGGACTGACAGGGCAATGTTGTTTCTGAATCTTACTGATATCTGCATGCTGCCTCATTTTTCAAAGATGCATTTGAAAACTACACCCACTGCCTGTGGGAGTTCAGCTGCTTCAGAAAGTAGCATCAGCCACGTGCGGTGTCTGAAACAAGCTTTTACTTGCACTGCTGCTTATTTTCGACTGTCAGCATGCATACCAAATGGTATCAATATAATGAAGGATCAGGTTGAAGGTGCTTCTTTCATTGAGACAGATTTCTTTCCCTTTAATCATAGGTTATGTAATTTTTGTTGTAGCTGGAAATCATCACCTAATACAGAAAACTACCGTTTTTCACTGTATTAATTGAAACTCAAGACCTGAAACAAACAAAAAGACTGATTATTTTTCCACCTGCTATAAATATTTCCATTTGTGGATTCTGTTGTTGTTTTGTGGTTTGGGGTTTTGTGGTTTTTGTTTGTTTGTTTGTTTGTTTATTCTAACTGTGCAGCAGTTGATTTGAGTCGTTAATTTCAAGTCAAGGTACCAATGATTTGGCATTATCCTGTAAATTGCCCATCCAATTTTGATTTCTATAATAACTGTATCAGGTAATAACTGGTGCTTTATATGATACACTCCACAACCTTCTGTGCAAATAAATTTTCTCACAAAACAAATACAACCCATGATCATGTTTGCTTATTTTCAATTACTCCACAGAACTCTCTCTTTTACATTTTTAGTGCTTATTTTATACATGTACTTCTGAGTCCTTGACCTTATCACTCCCAAGCCTGTTGAGAATGTGAAGGAATGGATACAGATCCACTACAAGTGATGTTCATTGCATTTGCATTTTTATTTTCTCTGTCAATGAAATAAAATTCTGGAAGTCCCCAGGACCTGAGAGTCTGTAGCTGTCACTTCACAGTGCTATGCCATGAAGATGCTATGGAATGTTTTTAATAGTTATTTGACCTCCATTTCAGCAATATGCTGATTAAGAGTGGTACAAGTTGGTATACCAGAATACACTGCCACAGCAGAAACTTACAGCTTATTTACAGTCTGCCTACACACATCCATTAATATTTGTGTTCATATTGAGAAAGTATTCTCATCAGCATTACTTTAATTTGCTTTTACTAGAATTTACTGAGACTGATGATCATATTAAAAGGACCACCTGCTTTAATTGTACCTTGCCTTCTCTTTTTGAGAGACAATCTTGTGTGCCTTAAGCCAAAATTCTAATGTTGGCAAATAGAAGCGGGGGGGGGGGGGGGGGGAGGGGGGGAATATTGAAAGCAGAAAAAAAATCCAAAATTCTGTGCTTTGGCTTAAATAATTGTGAGATTTTCTGAGCTTGTCAGATTTACAACTACAGTGAATACTGACCTGGCTCTGCTACTATGGAAGTTAATGGGAGTTTCCATTCCATTATCTGGGTGAGAACAGAACCAGAGCCAGTGTGGAGGACTGTCTATAACAGCTGTGCAGACTTACCGCTTTATTACACGGAATGGAGGTGAAGTCTAAATGGTTTTAAAAATTCAGTTTTAAAATTAGCTTTCAGATGTAAAGTAATCTAGCATATTAATAAGACCATTATTTTATTGGATGACTTCCAGTGCCATCGATCAATAGATTGAGTTGATAACTATCTTTAAAGTAGTCTATGTGTCCTGAATTTACTTAAACTTGATAAAATGGTTTAGGTCCAGTAATGACCAAGTGAGCCTTCTATCAATGCATGGACTAAACCTTTGTTTTGACCTCCTCAATTCCTAAATATGTAACCTTTGAGGGACAAAAAAAATGGAAAAAATAAATAAAAAAAAATATGTGCTTTAAAAATTAAGCGCCACTCAGAAAGCTCACTGACTGCCACTGCAGAAGTTTACCACATCTGAGAAGGATAACTAGACATCTCAGTTTCAGTGAAACAGCCTTGAGCAGTCCTCTTTTGTCTTTACTTATGTATAATCAAGGAAATTTTTCTATTAAATTTGTCTACTGATTCCTTCAACAGCACTATCTCAGGGGCTGCTGAGCTGCTCTCTGCCTATCAGTTGTTCCTTTTTGAGAAACCAAGACCACTGCTCCTGCTGAGAATAATGAACGATGATTTATTTCAAGTGTACACAGCCACTGGGGAACAGGAACTAAAGGAAGCAGCTGCCATAGCTGTTCACATAGAACCTGTTTGTTTCTCATTAAAAGGTAATTTGCTGGACTACTTCTCAAAAGCCGCTTTAAATGATTCTGAAAGAATTGTCTTCAAATATCAAAGAAGTATTACCACCAGTCAATGGCTATGAGCTGTTCACACAAGGAACAAAATTCCTGCTTCCACACTGTTTACTGGCACTCTACAGACTCCCTTTAAATGACGATACACGCACAAGCCAAGTCATTACTCTCTTTACCTGTGCCATGCTCTTATATCTCTGTATACCTTTAGTCCTACATGGGAACAATGTCCTGACCACAGGAGCTTAACATAATGGACCCTCCAACACAGGGTGCAGAGAACTGGGGGAATCTCCTTGCACTCTCTTGTCTCTCATCAGAATTTTCCTGTGAAAGAGTAGCACAAGTGTTTGTTTGTTTGTTTGTTTGTTTGTTTGTTTGTTTGTTTAACTAAGCAGCCAGGAAGAAAACAGCAAATGTGAAACAATTAATTGTAGTGAGGGGGATACGTTGTCCTGTTTCTGCATTTTCTCCACAGGCAAAGTATCATGCTAGTCTCCTTGTTATTCAGAAAAAAATATGCTGCCTATAAGCAAGCTAAGATGTGAAGTGCAGAATCACAAGCAGTTTCATGAAACCTAGCCCTAATCAAGCGGATATGTCTACACAGTAGACACCAAGTAGAACCTACACAGGATTCAGCTTAGTGCTGCATTAAATCATACAGATCCTCATATGTGTACATATCCTACAAAAGAAAGGCTAAAGCCAGATCATGTCACTTAACCAGCCCCAGTACTCAGAGGACTCCCACCAGAAAACCTCTTCCCTTATGCAGCTTCATTGCTCATCCTTTACTGCTACACTGTTGAGCACACATCTATTATCTGGAGAAATGTGTGAAGCTTTGTGTTGGAATAGATGTAAAAAAATCAGTAACTATTTGCACCAACCACATATACTGTGGCTTTCCCCTTAATATCAGCCTGAGGAGAGCTAGGATCTGCGAGCACACCACACCCGGTTATCCACTCTGGGGTATGAGATCTGGAGACAGCCTAAAGAGATGCAGATCTTTCTGCAAACTCTGTCATTGCTCTGTGTTTTCTTGTAATATGGTAGTGGTCAGGCAATATTAAACCATTTGACTGGATAACGGCTCAATTGTTGGCTGATAAGTTTTGAAGGAGTAGGCAAGGCAAATGCTTCCTGGTGTTCATATTTTAAAAAGTTTTATTTTTCAGAATTTTAGACCTGCATTCTAACGAACTGTTCAAAATGATGAGAAATAAATCTGCTTTGACATCACCTGAAAACTCATCTCTTTCAAAGCTTGTCATAACAACAAATTTTCCAGAGGTTATTTTTTCTTATCATCAGTTTCAGTTTAAATTGTGCCATAGGCATTACTGGCCTCAATGTGAAATATTTCCTTTAAATAGATGTGATCCAAAGTGAAAATGAGTTCTTAGGTGTTTCCTTGTTAAAGCTGGTCGATCAAATCACTTCTGGTATGTTAATGATTTCAAAAGCTGTCATGTTACTTCTGTCAATTTAGGAGGCCCTTTGTAGTAAAGATATTTGCATAGTAGCAATCATTTGTAATAATTGTATTTTAAGGAAAATATATTTTCTGAGTTCACACTGTAGATCCAAATTCACTGAGTATTCTGTTTTTTTTGAAATATATTGTTTTTTTCCCAAACTTTCTAAGATTTCTTTTGCACGCTTAGATAGAGTAAATGAGCACCGTAGCCTACCTTCCAAACAGAACCTGTGACAGTATCTGTATGACAAAAATACTTTGCAGGACAATCAACTTAATAGGCCTTTGTCACTAAAATAATTTGGTGCGGCTTGAATTAGGGCTGACAGTAGAGAGAGAAAGAGATTCCTCTTTTTCCTTCCTCATCTTTCCTCAAAATATGGGAAAATACTATAATGAATGTTAGCGAAGAAAATGTCCAATGGCTCGACAGGTTCCAAAGGTCAGGAATACATCTGAGACTTATGTCAAAGTTACTGGTCCTAGAGAACTACAGATATGGGTTTTTCAGCAGAGTGGTTTGTTGAAGAGAGACCTGTAGATATGGGAAAAGAGGCATACCAATTAATCATTATTCTGTATCTCCTCTATTTTTTTTTTTTTCTAATGAAGAGCATCCTTACCCACATGCACCAATCCTGTAATGCCTGGAGCACGTCAAGAACGTACCTTTGTTGAAGCCTAGGAGCCATGGTTTCACATTACCTTAACAGGTTTTGTGTGTTGCTGAGCTTCTGGCTACATCTCTCCCTCAGCCATTTGCTTTATGGTAGCAGTGGCAGCTGGAAATCCATGTCTTTGGGAGGGTTCCCTTATTTGGGGGGGGGGCTTGTCTTTCCTGTGTGAAATTTCATGGGTAGGATGTAGGGGAATGGTGGTTTAGTTTGGTTTGGTCAGGAAACAAGTGTTCACATTCTTGCACCATCAGAGTATTCCATTAGTAGAAAAGGGCTATCATTGCTTGAAAACATTCAAAAAAAGTAGGCAAACAATAGGTGTCTGAAGTTATGTATAAACAATTAGAAGAGATTTTTACTCAAAAGAGTCTAATTACTATTATAAGCAGGCAATAAATGTTCTGCTGATGCAGGTCAAAATTCACTTGATAAAATGAAGAAAAACTCTGGCTATAGGGTCGAATGATTGATTTCAAGGGACATGTTTAAAAAAATACTGGAAGCAGAGGTGTCAAGAAATACTCGTTCTTGGACTTGAGCCTCAGTGCTTTGGGCTTAATTTCAACCATTATTTCAACTTGTTCGAAGCTCACTGAGCTATTGCAGGTTTATACTGGTATAAACTTCAAAGCAGTTAACTCTGCTGCAAAGGTTAATTTTAAATCCTACTTGGTTTAATTGATGGCATTCACATGAAAGACACAATCTGAAAGAATACTTATGTATCGTTTCTGCCACCTACTTTTATTACAATGTTTCGATCTGTCATCTGTTGGGCTCTTATTTTGTGGTCAGTCGTATTTTGTCAGATTGCCGTCTTACAATCCTGATGATTTTTTTTTTCAGCCAAACTACAGCTTTAATTTCAGATGCAGTTTAATTCCGTGCATTGTCACTCACGTTATCCATTTCACTGGCACTCTTGGTAGCTAGGGGATGTCCCTTTCGTGGGGGCGGCTGCGAGCAGGCTGTTCAGCCTGGGTTTGGCGGGGCCTCCCTGACACGCGTGGAACCACGGCACCGGGCTGCTGCCCTTGGACACAACCTCCGTGGGGGCCCCCCTCAGACGGACACCCATGTCCCGTCTTTCCCACGCTTTCTGTACACGTCTCCCAGGGGCAACTTACAAATTAAGGCTGGATACACCCGCTGCATCTCCCCAAAGGCTGTGGGAGAGAACTCCCTCCGCGAAGGAATGGGCAGGAGGCGCCGCGGCGGCTGCTCCCGCCAGCCCCGCTGCCGGCAGCCCCTCCGGCTCGCCCCGCCGCGGCTGCCCCGCCAGCGCGGAGGCCGGTGTCGACTCGGTGGTGTGTCTGAGCAGGACCCGCCTGCCTGGCGACCAACACCCAGGCGCTGGGGGAGGGAAAGGGAGTAAGCACGGCGACCCGCGGCGCCCTCCTCGTCCCTTCCGCCCCGCGGGGGGGCCCGCTCTGAGGCGGGGCTCTCATTGGCCTCCGCCGTTACCTCTGCCCAGGACTCCCTTCAGCGAGCACAGGGGGCCCGGGAGGGGGCCGGCTGCCTGCCTCGGAGGAGCCCCTGGGCGGGGAAGAGGGCTGGCCGCGGCCACCGCTTGGCTTGGCCGGCGGGACCACGTCAGCTCCTCTCAGAGACTGGCGGGGCCGAGATGGGCGACCCTAAGTGACTGCAGCCCCCTGACCCCAGTCCCCGGGGTAGAGTCGTCTGGGGAGGAAAGACGGGTGTCCGCTGTCCCCCGTGAGGGGCGGCTTGTCCCTGCCAGCCCTCAGGGGCAGCTCCTGTCACCCCCCTTGGCCTTTCTGAGCGCCGTGGGGAGTTTGGCAGTCGCCCGCTCCCCCCCTCCCCACCCCTCGCTCCTTCCCCCCGGGGGAAGGGAGAAACCGGCTGCCGGACAGACGTGGCAAACAACCCCCGCCTGCCTTCCCCCCCAGCGGGGTGCGCGGGTGGCCGGCGGGAAGGGGAGCTGCCGGGGGCGCCCTCCCTCCTTCCTGCACCGAGAGCTGCCGCGGGGCTCCGTGTCCGTTACACGGCTCGGTTTAACGGGCCGGGAGGCGGGGAGTGCTCGGGACGGCCGGCTGCCGGGACACCCCGGGCTCCCCCTTCACACAGGCACACTGCCCTGGCGGCCGCGAAGCCGGGAGGAGAAACTCGCGGGTCTCTGCCCGCGCCCTGGCCGGAGAGACCTCCTTCGGGAGAGTGAACCGCCGGGATGCGAACGGGCTCTGCCGCAGTCGGCTACGAGCGGGCTGATGGGGCTGTCGCTGCCCCTGCTCTCCGCGGGGAGCCGAGCATTCAGGCCGGCTGTCCGCGGGGAAATGGGAGGGGCAGGAGTGAACGAGTGCGGGCACCCCGTTCTGGAGGGCCCGGGCGCCTCGGGACCCCTGGTGAGGGGCAGCGTTGCCTTTTGCCCTCGGTTGCGGTGGGACGGCGGGGCGGGCAAAGGATCCTGCCTCCTCGCGGCTCCCCCGGCAGCTTCCCCGCCGGCATCCTAGCGGGGCGGGAGGCTCCGCAGGCCCTGGACAGCTCCTGCTTTGAAAGCCCTCGGAGCGCCCTCCCGCCCGCTGCCAGCCGGCCGCCCGGCGAGGCTCCCGGCCGCGCAGCCCAGAAAAGCAGGGCGAGGGGCGGGGGACGTCTGAAAAAAAAAAAAAAAAATCAGACGACGAGTCAGATTTTCCTTCCGAAAGCCTCAAAGTGTCCACGTCCTCAAAGCATGGAACCAATTTAACGTCGCCGCCTCCCTCGCTCCCCCCCCCCCGCCGACCCCTGGGCCGCCGCTGCCAAGGCTGCCGCTGAGGGCCGGAGACACGGGCACGTGACGGCCTGGGAGCCGCGCGGGCCCCGCGGCCGCCGCGCGCCCATTGGCTGCGCCGCCGCCGGTGACTCGCAGCCCCGGGACCCTCCTGCTGTATAAATAGGGCGGACCGGGGCTTGATTAATTTAGCATCCCGGGCAGCAGGTTTCTGCTAAGGTTGGAGTTACTCCGCAAGACTGTATGCCTGCGTCCCATAGGTAATAGCTAACCACCGACCAGGGACTCTGCACCACAAGGAGTCTGCATGTCTTGCAACTAGACATGCTCAGCTTTGTGGATACACGGATTTTGTTGCTGCTTGCAGTAACTTCATACCTAGCGACAGGCCAACGTAAGTGCTTTCAGCTTGTTTGTGGCATGGGTGGTGTCGGGGTGGCTGTCCTACTCTGCGCTCTATCCAGATGGAGAGAGAAGAGGGAGCTACAGCTTCCCGAGCTATAGAGACCATCTCATAAAACTGCCACCTCCATCCCAAATCAGAAATTAGCTTCTTTTCTTTCCTCAGAAATAGAAAAGGATGGTGAAAGGCCAAAGAGATCCTCCCCCCTCTAAAAGCAACAACAAAAAGTTTAAAAAGACGGGCTCGTATCCAAAGGAAAATGCAAAGCCCTAATTCAAGCGCAGATGCTTAAAGGCTCGGATGAGAGCGTTTACGGCGAGCGGAAGAATCCAGGCTGCACTTTGTGAGACTTCAGGCGCGCTTATGCGAAACGGGGGAGCCGGCAGGAGCGGGAAAGCGGCGGCTCCCCCGTTCCGTCCCCGGGCCGGGCGGGTCAGTCGCTGCGGGACCCGCTGACCCACGTTGCTGCGCACGGCGGCGCCCCCTGGCGGTGGAGAGAAGCCGCTGCCGCACTCTGTGCTGCTGGACGCCCTGCGAGCCAGCCCCGCAGGGGACGGTGCTCGCTGGTCCCCGAGTGTCCCCCCGCGCACTGAACCCGCACTCCCTAGGGTGTCTGGAAAGGCCGTATGAGGGAGGAAGAGAGAGGCAGGGAAAGCGTATCCCTTAGCGAAAAGGGAATGGGGCTCCTCGAGGGTGCAGCGCGGCTCCCCGCCGCCCACTGGAAAGAGGATTCAGGCTCCTCCGTCGCTGCGGGAAAAATGCCGCTCCCCGCACACTGCGGTGGGAGAGAAACGCGCACCCCGGACTTGGCTGGGAGAGAAGCTGCTGGGTAGCACCCTGTGAAGCCCTCCCCTTACCCCCGCGCCGCTGTTCTTATGCAGGACTGGCTTGGAACTGAGGTTTGGCCGCGCTCCTGGGCGCGGCAGGGGGGAGCAGCCGTACCCTGCCCTGCCCGCTCCGGGCGCTCGGAGCCCCCGGGAAGCAGCCTGGCGTGGCCACAGGGGAGCCGTGGCCGTGGGCGGCACGGTGGCCGTGGCCCGGAGGAATCCCGCAGCGGGGCCGTTCTGTCGGAGCGGCCGGGCTGAGGCCTGTCCCGGGGCACCGCGGGCATCTCCCACCCGGTGCCGGGCGGCGGTAGCAGCGCCTGGGCAAAGGCTGAAGAGACGGAGCGATTGCCGCGGGCATCTCGCTGTACCGACCTCCCCCTCCTCCCGAAATGAGACAGCGGAGTCGCCAGGGTCACCATCACCTGGGGGCAGTAGTGCTTTTAATTTTAGGAAGAGTTAGTCTAGTCAACCGGTGCTCTGCCATGACATTTCCGTGCTTTATGGTGTTCAGAGCTTCACTATTTTTACATTTTTTTTGCTGGACTGTGTGAATCATCTGAATTCAATGCGATCATACATTGCCAAAGCGACACGTTGTGGAAAAACACACAGCAACCTGTTAATTAGTAATAAGGTAAAATTGCTGGCATTAAGGTGTGATGTGAGACATTTTTAGCATGGAGAGTTTCAGGCAAATCAGATTTTTAATTTCCTGAAATTCAGAAAACGGATTTTTGAAAATTATCTCCAGCTAATTAACAAGAGTGTACTTTGTAGTAAATAACATTCAGAGAGAAATTTATTTGCTCTTTGGTGTTTCATGGCTTCATACTGTTCTCTGTTACACTCTATAACATTTTGCACGACATCGTGGAAATGAGTATATTTGAGTAGAACCATTCCCCATAACAAGTGAGATGGGGCCATTTATATTAAAAATTAAGATTATTTTTACAATTTATTATCTTTGCATTGGTTAGCCTGTCTGGGTTTATTTTTCTGTTGCATGCACACATATATGAAAATATATATGTGCATTTTTTTTTCCATGGAGATATCTTTAAGCATATTTATAGCAGGCTTATAGAAGATATTTGTCTTTTTACTGTATCAAGCATATTATGTGTTTTAATTTCATTAACAAGTCTGTTTTGAATTTGAAATACATTTCAATCTCACCTGTGAGTCTCTACAGTTTAAGATAATCACCTTAAAAGTAAGAAATACATGAAGGAAATGTTTCTTGTATTGAGAAAATTAACAAAACTGTGTTTTGATTTAAAAGCATTGAAATGTAAAACCTGTAAAATAACTGAATCCACACACTAATTATCTTCTCTTTTTTTTTTTCTTTCTTTTTCCAGATGTGAATGAGGTCAGTATAATTTTATTTTATCTAATATGTAACACAATTTCAATTAAGAAGCTAGCTTCTTTCTCGTGGCAGTGTTATTTACTAACATCAATTCCCAAGATGGTAATGGAAAAATACAGATTAAGTCCTGAAGGCACTGCCTGGAAATGTACCCACCCCAATTTCTCAAGTGGGACGGCCTTTTTAAGAGACTGCCTTCATAGGTGTAAAGACCATGAGGCTAAAGTAACAGAGCAGTGCTGTCTGGACATTATACCTGGCAGTTCTGATTGGAGATGACTGCACTTTAAAGACAGTCTTCCAGTCTAAATTTCATTGCACAGAAGGATTATGAAAGAACTCAGGTGTGACTTTTTTATACCAGTTTTGTAGGCTGTAATAGGTATAAAATTGTCAGTCTTCAATAGAATGTTCTAATGTAGTTACATGTATCTTTGCTATATAATAAACTCCTAGCCTTCATAGTAATTTAAAACCATAGGGCATACTTAACTATACTGTACTGAGAAAAATTATAGTTATGTAAGAAGATGAGTCTAAGTTTGTACATTATTTTAGTTTAAAATATTGGGAGAAATTGTATCTTTTTAAAAATTCTCTTATTTATTTTTTCCAGGCATCTGCAGGGCGAAAGGTAAGCATTTTTATTTTTCTTGTGTAGAAACAGAAATTGTATCAGATATTCTTAGATAGATTAATATTTTGTTGAATATTGAGTGAAAGGAAAGCTGACTACAGTCATTATTTCCAGCATTCCCTGAGAATAGCAGTAGCACTGGGATAAATAGGAAGTAAAAGGGAGGGAACAATGGGTGCGACATCTTAACACCAGGATAAACTCAAATATTGGATTTAAGGTACTTTACAGAAGAGCAGAACTAAGCCTACCAAGAACTAAGCGCATCAAAGTAGCATTCTTGTTCAACCAGAGTTGTTTTGGAAAGACTTACATGAATTGGACAGTACAGCAATACCCATACAGATCTAAAAGGCTAAGTAGTTTCTGTTTTACTTCTAAAAGTTACTACAGTTAAATCAGAGCCAGTTATTTATTAGACACTAAAACCAACTTTGCAAGTACTTATGTGCACTGTGCAGTGATGCTTTTAACAGTAATGACAGTGACTACCCTATTTCCAGTAGCTTATTGTGGAAAAATAATATGCTCTCTGGAAAATAGCTATTAGACCTGCATGTGCAGTTGTCTTTCCTGTTTTCATGTACACTGATTGTCTTTAATGTATCTATTTTCTTGTATCATCCTGGAAAATTTCCGTGCTAACTCATTACATTCTATTTTCTTCCATCAGGGCCCTAGAGGAGACAAAGGACCACAGGGAGAAAGGGTAAGGAATTAGATTGGCGTTCATTTGTTTGTGGTCTTTGAGAACAGTTGTTGGAAAACCAGTAGGAAAAAAATAAGTTTAGACATTTATGTGAGATTATATGAATGTTCCTGTAGAAGCTTGCATGTATGATTTCATTAAAAAGAAACCAAGTTATCTAGGTACCAAATTATGCCCTGGAAACACGGCACCAACCTAATAATGGTCATTGTGGCTGAGCAGATGTGATTGAGTTCAGACGGCAGCCTAGCACTCCAAGTGATGGCTTTAAAAGCTTTTTTCCAACTGCCCATAGTAGAAATAGTGCATGAAAATTCAGAAGGGAAAGTTGACATATGCCGTCTTTGAACAATATGGTATATGGATAAGCTCTCTACGTCAAGCCTGAATAGACGAAGCTAGCTTTGAGGATTGTTCATTGTCTATGCCTCCGAAGATGGCTTGAAAAAACTCTCTTCTTGGCAACTAGGCATTTGTCATCTACTTTCTATTAGTCAAAGTAGATATTGTACTGTTAAAGGCTACCGTAAAAATAACCATAAATAAGGAGAGTTCAATAATTTAGTTATAATGTTCATTCATATTGCTGACATCTGCTTTTCTGTTTTGCTCTGCATGATTGCTGCTTTTTGTAAAGTGTTATTCTGAAATTCACATCCTTACTGGGGAGGCGTGTAGTAATCATGTCGTTTTTATCTTCTGAAAATGAAAATGCCATAGTACTGATAGATAGCTCTTGAAGGTTTCTTGGATCATAATATGCTGACAAACATAGTGGGAACTATTAGGAAGAGTATATCTTTATGGTCAACTGGATATTTGCTTTAGGCTACCACTAAATAGATTTGTTTAATGAAATTAGATACATGCTTTATGCTGAAGGCAGCAAGCCTAATCCCACTCCTTTAGAAATCCATAAAGACTTTTATTATGGATTTCATCCAGCACTGAATTGAATCCAAAATACAGTCCAAATGAAATACCTCACCTCAATTGCCACGGTGGCAAAACTTGACCAGCTTTGTGCATTGAGGATGAAAGAACAGAAGGGCAAATGTTGCTGGACTGAACGTGTGTAATTTCAAGCTGTTGTAAAAAGTTATGGTAGTGGTAGCGGAGTGATTGTATCAATTATCTGTAGGAAAGCACTCTTTTATTGTCATAGAATTTTCAGTTAGACCAGCAAACAGTCAAGACTGCTTAAAAACTGGGCTTTGAGTTACTCTGGATCTATTTCAGTTTGTACCAGTAGGATTGACCTCTGCTAATCCTCAGCTGGTCGAATTTTAGGCTCTCACCAACAGAACCTGACTGGCTGTGTGGGTTCACATGGGTCACCTGGGGTTCATGGGTACAAAATTTGGTCACTTAAAATGAATCTTTCCAATTTGGAGGTTACACTTTGGGTAGCATAGATCCAATATTGCCCCCATAAATCTTCTCATATATGAAACTACATTAAATATCTGATACAGGGTGTGGGCAAGGCAATGTAAATTCAGACTATGCTTATTTCCTAAAGTTAGCCATGTATTGAAACTGCATAAAGAGCACTGCTGTAGTGTGTGCTGCAAGTGCTTGGTTGTTAATTAATTTATCATTTCAGAGATTCTTTAGCCACTGGTAATGCTCAATTTATAATCCTTTTTTGGCTCTAGGGTCCACCAGGTCCACCAGGCAGAGATGGTGAAGATGGTCTACCAGGTCCTCCAGGCCCTCCTGGTCCTCCAGGTCTTGGCGGAGTAAGGCGTCCAAACTTTCTATTTCTGAAACCAATAATCTGTGCTTTGTGGCTAAGACTAAATGCATATCTGCTGGAAAACACTGGTATTGCACTGAAGAGTAGAGGAAACATTCTCTTCTGATCAGAAAGAAATTAATTATCCCAGTTCGAATGAAACGCTCCTTGGGATGTATATTTTTCATGGCAAATTTGGATTCTGTATTCAACTTATGCACAGGAGCGAATCAACCCTGTTAATTAGCATTGAATTTATACAGCCATAATGTGTATGGATTAAGAATCAACTCAATGAAACCCATGCTGTTAAGCAGGTGGGGAAAAGAAACGGTACTTTGTGGTTGGGTTCAGGAGAAAGCAACTGCATTGGAATAAGCTGAAGAAGACTACCCTTAAGCTAGAAGTCCATACTTAAAAGTCCTTTAGAATTTTAGAATATCTTCCTTTAGAATTTTTCATTTTTATCTGTATTCATACTGCAGAACATACGTGGGCAGTGTTGCATGCACACTTTCTGCAGAAGTGTCCATCATGTATTCTCTGCAGAATACTGGCTTTAACTCTTTCCTTGACATTAGCTTGTACAGTGTGGAGCATGAAGACATAGACAACGCCATATTGATCAAGTTTCGTAAATCCTCCTGCATGGAGGAATACTCTTTTGCATTCAATATAAATAGCAATAGTTTATTTTCCTAGTAGCAAACCCCAAACTTCTTTAATTAATTTCCATTATTTTAATATGCTAATAAAATCAAGCAAAAAAGGGGTTTTCAACTGCATTGTATAGAACTTTTTTCCATTTTAGTGAAGAGGGAAAGTGTACTCTACAAAACTAGGTGTATATTTGTGTACCGAACTTATATTGATAAAAGATCAAAAATCCACGGCAGTGTTTCTGAGGCTGCATGCTCCCCAGATATTTTTGAAGCTGCAGGGCCCACCTCATCCAATACCCAGCCAGGGCTGGTACATGAATTTTACTTAAACAATGTGGTGAAAAAATATGCATAGCTTCCTGCATTGGAAAATAGGCAGAACAATTTGAGGGTTTCCAGAATGTTTTCAATTTTAAATGAGTACTGGATTTACATTCTTAATTTTCAGTTCCCACTATTGCAATGCCTCTCTTTCACTACTACTAGATATTTGAGGCCGTTGTGTGAAAGGATCTTCTTAATAAAATCAAGTCTTTCTGGAAAGAAGGGAATAGAATTGTCTTTATAAAAGGGCCATATTTACTAAGTTTTACATATGCTGCTTCAACATACCATATAGCAAGTATAGCAAGTCAGATGTGAGTTAGTTGTTGAATGCTAATCCTAAATACTTTTAAAAGTAAAATTTTTGGTATTTTAATTTCAAACTTTTTATCTCCTACAGAACTTCGCTGCTCAGTATGATCCATCTAAAGCAGCTGATTTTGGCCCAGGACCTATGGTAGGTATATGATTTAGCACTTGATAACTTGCATAGATAATGTGTTTAGTATTTTCCTTTGAGTCTAATACAGCTGTATTAATGCAAAGCATAGTTTTAAAATTAGCATTTTGATCTTTCATTGAGTCAGACTGTAATCTGATCCTGTGATGTAAGGCAATGTGCAATGTCTTAGGACTTGAAATATGGTCTTAGGACTGTATATTTAACTTCAATAGAGCACTACTGGGTCTTGTGCTTTAATTCTGGCTGTTGACCACACTTTTATGAATCAGTGAATCTCAGATGTGTCAGATAACACAAATGCTTTGATATAGTATTACTTTACCCATATTGAGACAGAAGATTGTGTTTTAGGAATGAGATTGATTGCAAAGCTGCTCTCTAAAGCAGACACAGATCTAGAAAGTAACTTGGTATCACAGCTCCAGTTGGTGACCATTTTTCTCCCATGGCTGTATAACCCTTTCGATATCCTTGGATTGCACAGCTTTGGTAGGAAACTGGCCACCACCTTTGGTTCTCAACAACTGAATGTTAGTACTTGCTACTACAAGACTATTCTGAGGAATCTTTATCACTTACTGCATACTGTGTCCAAATGGAATTTAATGAGTCTATTGCCTCTCCACATGAATTTCTATCCCTTCCTGATGTTAGCAAATATTTTCAGTGTACATAGATAACAGAATATGGAGTTACATTCAGCACACACACTGACATTACATACCATGCATCTTATGGGTGAGCAGCAAGGATGAAGGTTGCCCAGGATTATTCTAGGTGAAATGCTTGTTTCTGTTCCTGAAAGTAATGTAATGTTAAATAATTTTTTGAAAATAGTTTTGCATCCATTTAGATACTAAATATAGGAAACTAGGAGTGTCTTTAATCAAGTTCTGCCCTTAGTGTCTGACAATAAATTAGAAAATGTAGATAAAAAGTATTCCTTACAAGAAAGCTATGTAAGCCATTGAAAAGTGAGTCATTTTTATCTTGTAATGGGAAAATTTATAAAAGAGTTCCCATGAACAATTAAAACCGACTAAAACCTTAATGTTTTATTTTGAAACATCTCATAAAAATTTGTTTGAACAGTAGAAGCCTAAATTAAATTTCAGTTCAAAGTTGTTTGCTTGCTTAGTAAAGCTTAAGAAAACTGTTAAGAAAGTGCAGCAATCTATGGAAATTTCCCCTTTTTTTGACCTTTTTTTCAAGATATATGTAACTTCTAAATTAAGTCAAGGAGAGTATGTTAGCGGCTTATTTGGGAGGTGAAATGAAGATAATTCAATCAAAACCAGAAAACTATGAAATATTTATATAGAAGTAGATAATTATTTTAAATAGATGTAGACAAAATACTTGTAAGAATTGTTCGATATCTTTCCAAAATTATGTGTGAACCTCTCAGTTTGTGGCAATACTGCCATTTATATATCTTTATTTTTCTTTTTACCTGTCCACCAATTTAATGCTCTTTTCCTCCAACATCTCTTCCTGAAAATCATGATAAAATATACAGGCCCAAAAATACAACCTTTCTTTATGTGTTGTTATGACTCTCATCTTTAAACTCGGGAAGTTCATGCACAGTAAGGGAGAGGGTACATAGAAGAATGAACCAGTGGATTTGCTAACAAGCTAGAACAGATTAAGAAGCTTCATCACAAGGTTCCCAGCTGTAATGGTATGTTCCTAATCATCTCACTGGGTTCTGTGCTAGTTCAGTTGTCATTAGAAGACCTGTTTGCACTTAGACTGCCTGTGCAAATTCAGGCAGATTCCTTAACTTCCTCTAACTTGCTGTGGACATTGCATACTGAAAACTGTAACGCTTACCAATATTTTAGGAATACCAGGAATCGGTGTTATAGATGAGGTTGGATAATGGTGATTTTTTTTTAAGTTTTTGCAATTTTTCTCCCCTAGGGTTTAATGGGACCTAGAGGCCCACCTGGAGCATCTGGACCCCCTGTAAGTACAGTCTCATCTCTCCTACTGACTAACATTAACATACCTATAAAATCACAAAATAGCCTGTTCAAACACTAACAAAATCTCTCTCCTCTTCTAGGGTCCTCCTGGTTTTCAAGGTGTTCCTGGTGAGCCTGGTGAACCTGGTCAAACAGTAAGTACAGGTTTCACATACAGACACTGTTAGCATTAGAAATGGGGCACCAAAGTAGGCTTCTGATTCTTAGACCAGTTTCTCCTGTCCATATGCATGTCCTTGGATGTTTGAATTGCATATTCCTACTTGATCCTGTTACAGAAACAGAACTGAACACTCAGATTCAGACTCCTTCAGACTGGAACCATGAAGTACAAAGTCAATTAGCATGGAAGGACCTTGCTTCAGTTCAGGGTCCAGCTATGCTCCAACTCAAGTCAGAAACCAGTGGAAAGGATTTTCTGAAGAATGATGCTTTATGTAATTCTCAATTTATTTCTAACAGGGTCCCCAGGGTCCTCGTGGTCCCCCTGGTCCTCCAGGAAAGGCTGGTGAAGATGTAAGTTGTTATTAAATGTACCTCATCTCTTGGGGCTTTGACTCAACTCTGACAGTAGGTTGTGGTTAAGCTAAGCATTCTATTTGCCATAGCTTTTATGTTGTACTATAACTGGATAGAGTAAATAAACTCCTAAAACATCTGTTTTATAGTACGAGAGATGCTGTATGTTGGAAATGTATAGGAAAACTGATAACCTCAAAATCTCTCCAAATACATTATTTAGCTTTCTGAATAGAGGAAGAGGGAAACTTGAAAGCTAACAAGCTCTCTGCATTTATTGAAAAAGAGAAACTTTGCCAATGTCTTCTTTTTTTAATGGTTTACATAATTGTTGTATAAAATTAGTTTCCCTTCTCACTGCATTTTTACTGCATTTTTTTAGGGTCACCCTGGCAAACCTGGAAGACCTGGTGAGAGAGGTGTTGCTGGCCCTCAGGTATGTAGCAGTCTACTGCATACATTACAAAACACTTCTCTTATCAGTGAAATCTAATGATATATCTGAATTAACAGTCTAGTAATATTCCCTATATGCATTAATCCAATTTCAGTTCTTCAGGGTTATTATATAGTTACCGTTTTGTTTTGTGTTTTTCCCCCCTCAGTAAAGCTAGTGTAATCAGTAACAGAAGTGACATAGTGAGGAGTTACACAGGAACAGGTGAGCAGGCACCTTGGCATAGAAAGCTAAAACAGCTGTGCTGTCACATGTTAATGCATGAAACTTCTGAGATTCAGAACTGGAAAATCAGGGTGATTACTGTCAGTCTTGGAACAAGTCTGGTCCTGGGAGGTTAGGGAATGGACTGAATTCCTCACTTCAATGATCATGGCCCAAATCTACTCGTTAATTTTCTTGAAAGGCATGCTGCAGTATATAATATGCAGTATATAATATGAGAAACAATCATTCATGTGCTGTGTCTTTTTAGGGTGCTCGTGGTTTCCCTGGAACTCCTGGTCTGCCCGGCTTTAAGGGAATTAGGGTGAGTCTATTCCTACTTTTTCCCTGAATAGGACTGACAACACTTTAGTGTACTGAAAACCCCTGGAAATCCCCTAAAAGTTAAGAATATGTATTCTAAGTGCATGAACCTCTTTGAAGTTTTTAGTATCTCCTGATATGAAACAGTGATTAAAAATATATATATTAGGAAATCATTTTGCATGGGAGGAAGTATTTACCTTACAAGTCTAAGAGTTTGTCTATAGCTATTAGTGGGAAAATATATACTTAATGTTATTTTTCTACTCAATATAGGGACACAATGGTCTGGATGGTCAAAAGGGACAACCCGGTACTCCTGGCACTAAGGTAAAGATGAAATCTAAAAATTTAGGATGCATTTGTAGATCTTTCTAGTGAAAGACATATCAAGTCCTCTCGAATTAGTCTTCCATGTTATCATTAAACATTTCTCAGCTGTAATAATCTATAAGTCAGTGGATCCATGCAGGACAAATATATGCACCTTAACATGAGAAATTGTTCCTGGAGCCTTATTCTTGAGCCCTCAGTCAGGTTAGTACTTTCAATAAATAAGAACTGCAGAATTTGGCTCCTTATGATTGGTTATCCAGAAGCGCTTAAACTGATTTTTTGATATCTCTGCTTTTCTAGGGATTGTACTTTAGGTTTTTGTGGGATTTTTTTGTAAAACACACTAAAATGAAAAGATGACATTTTTCTATAAATTTCTGCTGTATGAGGCATGCTCTAGTGTAAAGCTTTCTGCTAAAACTTTGAGTAGATGCGGTGCTCTTCTGAGTTAAGGCCATTTGATCTTCACAGTGTTTTTCCTTTTACCTTACTCAGATTAGTGCACCTTGGGAACATTATCCTTAAAACAATGTTTTTAAACATGGTCTAGAAACATATTTAGCAAACTCTCCCTCTCTTAGTTTCTTCTTCTCCCATTCCACCTTAGTGTCTAACAGCAGTGTTCTTAAAAAAACACCATTGCAGCATTGAGTTGTAGGAAGCTTTAACTCTGCAGACTTATTCACAAGAGATGTGCATTCAAGAGCTTTTAACATAACAGTGAAAAACACTAATTCTCCCTATTGTTTGTTTCTAATTCTCCCTATTGCTTGGCACTACTTGCTTAGAGTTACTAACTGTAACATAGCATTCTCCAGTATCACAGCAAGTTGTTAATCTCCAGAAGAAGTTTGGTAATGAGATAGCAAATACTTGGTCTGCCCAGTCTTTGGATATTAAAAGCAGACAAAGCAATTAAGTAGAGTTATTAGTAAGAGTGCTAATCTGACTGGAAAACACAAGCATAACAAATCAAGGTCACCCATAACAATGCTAAAGGTAGTGATGAATGCAAAAAGTTGTGATGTTTGCAGCATTTAAGACTATGTGCATCAGGTCTATTCAGGATACCAGTGCTCTAGGACAAATCTTGTCACTATAGACCAGTCTAGACCAACTGCAGGCTTGTTGAGAACACTTAAACACCAAAGGGAGAGGAGTCATGTTTTGACAGCTGTCACTCATATCTCAGCTTTGTTGGTCTGAAGTTAAAAATATCTGAGGCAGATCCTTATTTCCAGCCATTTGACAAGAACTTCGACATCTTAACATAAGGCATCATTCTGCTTCTGCTCTAGCTAAAAAAACAGGGGGTGATAGATCTGAATGGGTAGCTGACTATCTAGGCCCTATCTCTTACGTGTGTGCTACAGACTAAATATCAGAATAAAGAAAGGAGTAAAGAAAGCTGAGTTTGGCAAGTGAAGTGACTTGCTCTGGCCCTTCTCTTCTAAGAGAATTCCAATTGTCCATGTTCCAGTGTATGCAGGGACAGTCACAGCCTCTGTACCCTCAGGACCTGATGTTATTGTACACTGTGGTTTAAGTGGTACAGAAGACAAGGACAGTAGGATTCAGCACTTGAATATCTCTCTAGATGGTGTTGTGCTATCTGTCTAACGCATCCTTTAAGTAATTCAAGCCTGCAAACTTTCTTTTTCATAGGGAGAACCTGGTGCCCCTGGTGAAAATGGTACCCCAGGACAACCTGTAAGTATTTCCTGATCCTGTCGAAAATAGTAATCTGATAGATATGATTCAGCCAGCTTTTTGGTCAATTTTTGTCATCACTGACACTCCAGCTTGCTAGATACCCTAATGTGATAGTATGTGAATATTTAGAACGGAACTGTCTGGCCGCAACGCACCTTATATAGAGACTTAGTAGAAGAAAACAAAAATCTATACATTTTTGTTCAGTGAATAGGTATAAATGAGTTATTTTGATTTTTCTTTCAGGGTGCTCGTGGTCTCCCTGGTGAGAGAGGAAGAGTAGGTGCCCCTGGACCAGCTGTAAGTGGCTTTCATCTATCTGTTTGTGATCATGACCAGCCACTTACTGTGGCTTTCCCTGATCTTTGAATCTCTTTTCAAACTTTGTTTATCATGTTCTCTCCTCACAGGGTGCTCGTGGAAGTGATGGCAGCGCTGGCCCCACTGGACCTGCTGTAAGTTCCAGTCTTGATCCTTGACAATAATGTTTCATTAGGCCTTGTGTCCCTCTTTCTGTTTATAGAGGATTTCTTGGATTTCTGATAAGTCATTTGTGTGGACATTTTTAACACAGTTCTTTGTTCCTTGTCAGACCATCACAAAAAAAACATATTAAAACAAAAGCCCTTTGCAGACAGTATCCTGAGAGCCTGAGGATTTATATTAAACACATCTGTATTTCATTTCAGTTCTCCCACATTGGATACTTGAAAAATATATGTGACTGGGCATTTGAATTGCAGGCAAATAGAGACCTTATAGCCAAGATCTGATGTTATACTTCACAGTAGAACCAAAGCATTTTATCCACCTTGAAGGCAAATGAGTTACCATAGAAAAAATATTCTGGAGCTGCTGGCTTCAGAGGTGCTACTCTGAATGGGCAGCAGCAGGGAGTTGCATTGGGTCCCAGCATCTACACCAGGCTAAAGTTATTTTACACATAGTTAGGTTATGATGCTATAAACATTCTGTATAGTATTTATTAACACTCTTCTTTTTTTAAAAAAAACTAAACAAGAAATATTGTTATATTCTCCTTGCCACTGGGAATTTAAAACACAAAAGAGTCACTGTCATGGCAGTTCAGAAAGCTTCTATTTTCATACATATGTTACAGGGCATTTAGTCTTTCTACTTTTTTTGTCTTTTTTTTTTCTTCTTATGCAAAACCAGTGAGAATTCCAGGTACCCAGTTTATAACAACCACAGTAGATTATAGAATGTCAGAAGCCAATTCCTCTTTGCTACACCAGCTGACTCATTTTATTCCCTTGAGTTTGTCAGGCAGTTTTATAACTGACAGATGTTACCTCATTTAAAAAAAAAAAGTAAATATCAATTCCCAATAGCTATGAATTAGTTGAATATTTCATTAATAACTGAAGAAAAACTCTGTTTCTACTTGTATACATTAAAGAATAACAAAGGCTGCGAATCCATCAGCATGTCTCCTTTTGTGGTGTCTGGGTACTGTACGCTAGGATGCTTGTCCCATTGCAATTATAAAATTCACAGCAGTATCTAGACACAGAAGAATCAGTGGAAGTCCTCTTCAAGCTGACATGCCATTGGCTTTGCCATAAGAAAACAGTCTAGTGAAAGAGCACGGGGGCTGCATGTGTTCCCTGCCTTAAGAAGTATACTCTGGGTATGAATCAAGAGTTTTAATACATTCACGTGTTAGAATCAACTCCTGACCTCAGCTGCTGTTAAGCCTAATCCAATTTCTAGTACATCCTTACTGACTTCAGTCTAAATTGTGTCAAGCACTGGCTTGTAAAGTGGTGCAGAGATCTTACCAGCCCTTTTCACACGTGTGAATAAGGACAAATCCTGTCATCAACACAGTGCTCTTGTGTGTCACCAGTAGTCCAGAAAGACTGCTGGTGTGGAAACGTACAGAGGTACCCTGCACGGTAAAGGTGTTGGAAACAGCCTGATGCTTGCTGTTGCAGGGTGCAGTGCTTCCCTTCGTTCCTTGTGGGACTGTAGAGCAAGACATCTTGCCTTGCAGATAGACAGCCGTCTCTACTCATCCTCTGTTTAGTTTTTCTCAGGTGTTTGGCCTCAGGGCAAGGTTTTACCAGTCATTGCTTAATTCACACTTTGTTAGCTGCATTGCAAATATTTTTCAGCATTGACCTTGCTTTTAATCATTTGTAATGAACCAAATCTGTCAGTTTGAAGATGCAAAAGGCAACTGATACTCTGAGGTGGTAATGGGCAGAAGTGTCTAAGTAAATGTACATTTAAAAAATCTGTTTACTTCAGCAAGTGAGATACTTCTGTCATTGTCATCATTGAATACTTTTACATGACTGCTTCCTTCTCATTTCCTAGGGCCCTATTGGTGCTGCTGGTCCTCCAGGCTTCCCCGGTGCTCCTGGTGCTAAGGTATGAATATCTGCTTCTAGTGGTACATTTCATAGTGAACATGAAATATAGTAACTAGTGTTGCTAGGCAGCATAAAAAACACCTTATCTGAAATGGGAGTGCTTTCTTATCAGGATCAGGTTGAGGGCGAATCCCTGTAGTATTTAGTTAAATCACGTACGGACGCTAATTTAAAATACAGAAGTTATTTCCCGGCTGAAGATTGATGCTAGGCAGGTTCTATTTTCTTTCTATTTTTTTTACTACTTCTTACATGGTGCATTTGTATACACCTCACAAAGGTAACATGGATCATTATAAATAAAGAGAGTAGCAGTTTACATTGTTTTACAGAAGTAGTGGAGGGCCAAGAAGCTGCAATTGAGTATTGTACTCCTTCCAGTGTAAGTCCTTGCAATTACAATGGAGAAACTTTTCAAGTTTAGGGCAATACCATATTGCTCTTGCAGACTGCAACTTAGATAATTCAGTTTATGACTCTGATCTTAGCTTTTTTTACCTGGGTAAGACTCTCATTATTTTGAATTTTACTTTGTCTAAGGAAGGACAGAGGATTTTGGACCAGAATGTTGCCATATAGTGCATTTAAAAAATTCACTTGCCATTTACCAAGAAGCTCAAAGCTGCATACACTGACATGTAGTGTGATACAGTTTTTCATCCTTAACACTAATGCATGAACTCCAGGTCACAACAAATAAAATTCTTACCTTGATCAACTTTAGAAGAAATTAGAGTATTGTTTGCTAGACCTCTTAATATTAACTGCAGAGAACACAGGGAAAAAATGAGATCCCATTCTGGTTATTTTTATCAAAAGGCAAGACTTTAGGAAACCATGAAGTCTTCTCTGATGCAGGTGTGAGTGTGGTTATAGCATGTAATTTCAAGAGAAGACTGGCTGTGTGTCCAGGGTGAACTCTGACTAGTCCAGAGAATTGCTGAAGAGAAGTTGTCATATTCATTTTTTGGTAGTAAACTTACAAGCTTCAGAGAGTAAAACCAATAACCTTTTTCCTGTCACTTACTGCAATGTGAACACTATCCTTCAGCACTCCGATCAGGCATCATTTTGCATTTTGCATCAGTGCAAATGGCATCTTACGGTGCAAGATAGTGGTCAGTTAGGTCTCATACGCCATGCATCATTTCAGGCCAATGCTGGAGGCACATGGCTGCACATAAGAATGTGATTGTGATCCTGATTTTCTAGGTCAAGGTTCTGTGTGATCCTCAGTGATAGTTTAGCTTCTTAGATATGCTGAGAATCTGTTGTTCCCATGCTAGCTATCAGCTTTGATGGGGCCTATCTAGGCTTCCTAGCTAACTTCAGTGCCTTTAAAATTTAAAAAAAGCTCTCAACTCCTTGATTTCTTGGCTTCTGAAGTGGGAGTATATATACCAACTTGTATTCTTAATGTCAGGCTGATATAGGATTGCTCCACTATTGCCCTGACACTGTGTATGCTGATAGAGGGCCCTATCCTTCTCTCAAACAGGGTGAAATTGGACCTGCTGGTCATGTTGGTCCTGCTGGTCCTGCTGGTCCAAGAGGAGAGATTGGACTTCCCGGTTCTAGTGGTCCCGTTGGCCCTCCAGTGAGTAACTTGCCAGACTTTATCTATTGTTGGACAGGTGCACAAGAGACTCTGACCTAACCAGTATTGTTATGTTTCTTAATAGGGCAACCCTGGTGCTAATGGTCTTCCAGGGGCTAAAGGTGCAGCTGTAAGTACAACCTTACTCACACTTGTCTGCTCTGAAAAAAAAAAAAAAAAAAATCAGTTAATGCAACAGAAAAGATAATGGACTTATAATACCTTTTTTTTCTTCTGTTGGACAGGGTCTTCCTGGTGTTGCTGGTGCTCCTGGTCTGCCTGGTCCCCGTGGTATTCCTGGTCCTCCTGGTCCCGCTGGTCCTAGTGGTGCTAGAGGACTTGTTGTAAGTGACCTTTCATATTGTATGTCTTCCTTTGAAAATTGGACACAGTGTCCACAGTTGTAAAGGATTTCCTCTGCATATATTTTTGGCTTTAATGCAGACATTATGTCTTGCTCCACTATAATTAAACATTGTAGTTCATTTCTGTGTCTCGCTGCCTGCTTCAGATGCTGAGACTAAAGAGGTTCACTTTGTACCCTTTGGGTGCAAGGACTGTTAAGCTCTGTCCATGTTGATACTACCAAGAGAGAGATGTGGGAGCAGTCTCACAATCAGGCCCTCAGTGGGTATCCTCAGTAGAAGAATCAGCCCTGGATGTTTCATTGTTCAATAATTGCCATTTCTAAGTATCTTTGAGATGTTTATTTTCATGCCTTTTAAGCCAAAAATACAGTTAGATGAATTGACTATTTATCAAAATAGAGGCAGGCAGGGCAGTGGATGATTAAAGAGCATTTTGATTCATGTAAAAGTTCTTCGGGTAAAAGAGAGATTTTTAAAATGATGCTTAATTCTATGCTCTCTTTTTGTTTTGGACTCTAGGGTGAACCAGGCCCTGCTGGTGCCAAGGGAGAGAGTGGTAACAAGGGTGAACCTGTAAGTATGGCAATATGTTAAGGTTTTTTTGATGAGTAAAGCCTGGTAGTACCTGCAACACAGCATCTGATTTCTTTTTTTTGTCTGTTTGCTTGAAATAGGGTGCTGCTGGACCCCCTGGCCCTCCTGGTCCTAGCGGTGAGGAAGGCAAGAGAGGCGGCAATGGTGAACCTGGCTCTGCTGGTCCCCCGGGCCCTGCTGGTCTAAGAGTAGGTTTTCTTTACATGTTCCAGAAGTAGACGCAAAAAAGAAAGAGGAGATAAAGCTGGACTCAGAAATGCAAATTAAGTAATTATGAATAATTACATTTACATTAATGCTGCTAAGCAAAGATCATTTGCCATTCTGAGCCTTTTTATTAGTTGGGAGCAAATCTATTTTTGCTTTGTATTAATGCTGTGTACTATCTTATCCCTGAAGTAATTAGAGGTTGCTTTGATTTATCCATTGTGCAATATTTAGTGCATTCTCTTTGATTACTCTTAGAGCTTTGTGATGAGATTTAACTGCTTAAATCAGATAATTGGTTCACATGTAGCATGAAGCAGAAGGTTTCACTTCATTGTCTTGATTCAAGAGTGCCTAGAACCCTTTTCACTGGGTGAGGAAATAACTCAGTGAATTTCAGGAGACATGTGGCTTCATGCAGGAGCAGAACTTCACTGGAAAATAATAGGAAAAAAAGACAGTGTTTCAACCATTTTTTTTTTTGTAGAGATAAAGTTTCAGTATTGTGCTTTGGGTAGGATACAGAGAGTCATAGGGAAGCCAGTAACTCCGCACAGAAGAAAGGCTGAAACAGTGTGGGCCAGGCTGTGGGACCCCGGCTGCTGGCTGGAGCCACTTTTAGATCACAATGAACAGTGAAAATGCTCTGATACAAGCAGATTAGAATTTAAAGAAATCTAAAGGAAGTGAGAGAGATTTATTTCACAGTATACATTTACACTGAGGTACATGTGCTCAGAGTTGCACTTACCTCAAATTCAGCAGACCTGCTTGGAAGGCTGAAATTTAGCAATCACTAATGCACCTTACAGGAAAAGATCTATGTCTTCCCTTTTTTTGATTTGTGTTGTGTTCACTTGCAGGGTGTGCCTGGGTCTCGTGGTCTCCCTGGAGCTGATGGCAGAGCTGGTGTAATGGTAAGATTCTTGTCTGGGTCACTACTTCTAAACCATCTTCTTTTATATACAGATGTGTGATACTTTTTGCTATCTCTGCCTAATTTTATTTATTTATTTTGGTAGGGACCTGCTGGTAGCCGTGGTGCTACTGGTCCTGCTGGTGCTAAGGGTCCTAATGGTGATGCTGGCCGTCCTGGTGAGCCTGGTCTTATGGGTCCAAGAGTAAGTTTAAACTCTGTGGTGTAAGTTTGAACTATGCAAAAAGAAAATTACTTAAAATTTAGGGACAGAATTATTCAGAAATCCAACTGCAAAAATTCAGCCTCTGCTACCCATAATTAGGGCACTTCCACCACTCTATCAAAAAAACATTATTGAGGAAATTATTAAGAAGCAACAAAATGTTTATTGAAATTAGCTTCTTTTGCATGTGGTAGCATTTGATTGCTTTGTCGTGGAGCAGTGCACCCTTGTACTGCATTCAGCACTGACTTCTGAGTGGGGACTCCACTTGTGATTATTTACAGAATGTGATCATTAAGATCACAGCTGAAGTGTGTGCATCCTCTATAGCTAACTAAAATAAAAGCAAACCCTGCTAAACTCATGTTAGATGGCTGATCTCAATTATTTCAATTCTATTTTGCAAAACAGCCATCCACTTTTCACAGTGCTGGCTGCAGCCAGAATATGTCTATGTAATTGTATTTCATCTTAGTTGATCTACTCTTTCTCTTCCCATCCCACCCCACCCCATGAAGTGGAAGAGTGAACTCTTAGGCATCTGCAAATATTTAAGCACATTTTCTGCTATATAGAGACTAAATTAATTTATCTGAGTGACACAGGTACTTACCTATAATGATCTTCAGCTGACGTGGGAGCACACACCACCAAATTAAACTTCAGTGTATTTTAGATTTAAACTTGATAGGAGATACAGTCCTGTTTCCACAGTGTGTATTGATACATCGGCATCTGTCTGTGTATGCATACATGTAGGGGAAAAAAAAAAAAAAAAAAAAAAAAGGTTAAATTTTGGGTGAGTTGATTTCCTTCTAAAAACATGAAACCCTTTCTTCCTCAGGGTCTCCCAGGTCAACCTGGAAGCCCAGGCCCTGCTGGCAAGGAAGGTCCTGTTGTAAGTATCTTGCTTTTCATTCTGTTTCCCCATTGCACGTGAAACATAGACATAGACTGAGATTCTAAAAAGCAGAGATCTCAGCACTAAGCTCTAACACAACCCTGTGTAAAATCAGCAATATTTTACTACCATATTACTTGAAAAGTAAGTGAGAAACTTCCCATTCATTTCTATGGATCTCAAATCTAGCCTGTGTGCTGGAAGGGGAAGAAGAAATTCACAGTTCTGCAAAAGGGAGAAAAATGGAGGGATGCATGAGCATGCAATGCATAAGCAGTGATTAAAAGTTAAAGGGCATTTGTTTCTTGTCAGTACACATTTTTCCTAAAACTGAACTCTAATTAAATTACCCCAGCCATTTAACAACGTGCTTTCTTTTTCTAGGGTTTCCCTGGAGCAGATGGTAGGGTTGGGCCAATCGGTCCAGCTGGAAATAGAGGTGAGCCTGGCAACATTGGATTCCCTGGACCAAAAGGTCCCACTGTAAGTACAGTACAGAAACTTTATTTACTATGAAGGTATTTCCAGACTAATCTGTAGGTCCCCAGCTCTAACAATTGAACATATCTTGTGTCATCCTGTACAGCTTATTGGATGGCATCCGCTTATATTCAAGAGTTCTGTTTTAAATTATTTTCCAGTTCTCTAAAATATGATTAAAAAATTGGAAAACAATGTAATTCGTTTAGGAATATTTAGACATTGGAGTGATTAGAATAATATATGTCTACATTATAATTTCTTCATTTCCATTTTATCATTTCTGTATGTACTCTTCAGTAAAAGCTCTGTACAGGCTGGCTACCAGGCCTAAGTTTCAATTCCAGAGTCTTATTATTTATGGAGCACAATCCAAAGCTCACTCACTTTAGAAGAAAGCTACTAATTATTTCAGGGGGGCTCTTGACCTGCCACGCAGAGGCCACAGATAGCAAAAATCTTCTACTGGATTTGTGGTGCTGTTGTTCATACAGACCGATGCAGACATATATATAGTGTATCGCATAGGATACTATGCAGAGTGTCATGAATTATGATCTCAAAAAATAAAGGAATTGAGTTTTGAAGAGACATTTTGATTTGAGCTATACTTTCTAAGTGGATACAATGGCAGATTACACTTGTGGGTGTTTTAGTTACGGTTAAAGAAATATTATAATAAAACTTCTGGCAAGGAGAGTATCAGTCTCTGTTTAGTAGTTTAAACTAAATCTAATATGAAATCTTGGCTAATTTTTATATCTTTTTCTTTTAACTTCAGGGTGAACCTGGCAAACCTGGTGAAAGAGGCAATGTTGGTGTTGCTGGCCCACGGGTATGTGGATATGTTTTCTTTTTCAACCCCTAGAGAGAAGAACGTAGATTTTTAAAATGTAATAAAATAGCATTGTCTTATGCAAGCATGGATAGATGATGAAATAGAAAAGCACCTGGGAATGCATTCACCTAGCTTCATGTCAGTGGGGACTGTTACTTAAGGGATAAATGAACTACCCTTCTTGGGTATTAATTGGGTAATTCATTATGCGGTATGAGCTTCCTATGAAGAGGAAAAAATAGCACACCTCATGCAAATTTTTTAGGACAGTGCATAGTTTCTAGTTTATCCTTCTTGTATTTAAGGGACCAAATAATTGGTCTATTGTGGGGAAAATGCTATCAGCAAGGTTCCTATAATCTGTAATTCCAAAATAATTTTCCTTAAGGATGAATGTGCTGCAATAACAAAAACAGTCACCAGAATTAAAAATTGTAGGCATCTTTAGTACCCTTTGACAGTGAAGCTCTTACAAGTAATGGTTAAGTTCAAAATACACGGACCTTTGGTTTTGACCCAGAATCACTTTAGAGGGATCTTATTCATAACGAATCAAAACTGATAACTGCTTTCTACTTGAATACATTTAGGGTGCTCCTGGTCCAGAGGGAAACAACGGTGCTCAGGGTCCTCCTGGAGTCACTGTAAGTAACATCCTCCTCACAGATCCATTTTGTGATTTATTTTTCATTACTGGGATTTCCCATTTTAAAATCCATTGTCCTGTATTCCTCCTTCCAAGTTAATCACTTGTTTGTCATTTCATCCAGGGCAACCAAGGTGGAAAGGGTGAACAAGGTCCCGCTGGCCCTCCTGGCTTCCAGGTAAGTAACTGCGTGCTCTGCTCAGTCTTATCTATGGTTTACAAAGTAGGAAGTGCTTCTGCCTTAACTTGATTTGTATTCTTGTTTCTTTATGCCTAGGGTCTGCCAGGTCCCTCGGGTCCAGCTGGAGAAGCTGGTAAACCAGGCGAAAGGGTAAGTGACAGATACAGTACTCCACAAGTAGGGGCAGGCATTGCATAAGCGTTATGTTTACAATTGCACATGTGGTGAAGCCTGTTGGGTCCATTTGCCAAAGCAAAGCAATCTGTGTTATATGCAAAGTTTAATAGCTCCTTTTGTTAAAGCTAGCCACAAATGAAGAAGGTTTGTTGGAATTTACAACATAGTACTTATTTCAAAGTTTTGGTATGAAACTGAGGAAAGCCAATCATTAGTTTTCCAGGCCTTAAGCAGCAATAAAATATGCCCCCCTCCAACAGACAAGTCAGTACATGAAAAATATTTTACTTCACATTTCTTTTGAAATCTTTAAGGTTCAGTCTCACCTGTATTACTCCAACTGTGTGCTTTTGCACATCAATTGATTTACAATGGCATACAACTGAGGTAGCTCAGTAGTAATTCAGGCTCTAGGTTCCGTCCTGTTAAAGTGTGTGATATAATCTGCAAATGGCACATGCTATGTGTCATAACACCCTAAAGTTTATAGTTACATCCCTCTCTGTCCCTAGAGTTTACATTGCATGTACCTGAAAAACGAGCTTGGAATTTAATAGCTAACTCTTTCTTCAGATGAGAAACTACTATCTCAGGTGTGCTTTGAGATATTGTGCATTTTAGTCTGAAGATTTTCAATATGCTGCTTCAATTTGAGAAGCATTTCTATTTACTGCTAAGAAACAAAGCACAGTTTAAGCTAATGAGTTTGCTTCAGAAATAAGCTTTACCAATACATCTACTCTCTTTTAGGGTCTTCATGGTGAATTTGGTGTCCCTGGTCCTGCTGGCCCAAGAGTGAGTAACTCATCTGAAATTTAGTACAGACTGTCTTAATAATGTGTTCAATAATAATAGTAACTATACCTCCCACTTCACTTTGTTCCTCCACTGTGAATAGATACCTGTATACAGCTTTGTGTGGAGACCATCCTGCCTGGCAGGAAAGTCCCATTTATGCAGAGCAATCAATAGTTTATAAAATGCTTGATTAATTATTTGCTTTCCAAATCCCCTGATAAAGAGGTTGGTATTTAAACTCCTTCTAGTGCTTCTTCTTTTCTTCTGACTTCCAGACTAAATGTATTCATGACAAATATTCCCATTCACTCTTATCAGTCATGTCAATCAGTTTAAATAGCATTTTTCCTCCCTATATTTAGTACCCTGAGGCTGCATTAATAACAGTGTCCTCTTTAAACTTTCATATTGCGAACCTATCCAAGCCAAGTTCCCTTTATCATTGTAGTAGTGTTTATCTGTCTCTAGCTTATCTTAAGCATCTTGTACCCAGCCAGAGTGTATTTCATTCAGTACTCCAAATTAGGTTTTACTGATGCTTTGTACAACAAATTAACACTTCCTAAAAATACCTCACTGCTTGTGCCGTCACGTGTGCCTTTTTCATGTCTGCATCATATCGTTGTCTACGGTATATCACCTTTCTCCTTCTGTCATTTTCACCAGGTGAATCCCCCCATTTACAGCACAAATATTCATTTTTGTACCTAAATAAATGGCCTGGTACTTTCTATTCCTGAATTTTGTGCCACTTCTACTGTGACAGGCGGAGAGCAGGTTCTTCACTTCTTCTGTGTAATATGTCAGCCTTTCTTCCTGTTGACAAGAGCTTCCACCTTTGTGGTATCTGCATATTTCATAAATACCTTTCTTCCTTTTCTGCTTCTCCTGTCATTAACAAAATATATGTTAAAACAATGAAAAGATATATTAATTGGGGAACATCTGTAGAACATAAGTTAGCATTCTGCATCATTGGCACGTTTCAGCAGTATGGTACTTCTCCCTGAGTCAGTTTTCTGGCCACATTATAGTTCTCATTCAAACTCCTAGATTCTCCAACGTGACTAAAAATCTCCAATATGCCTTATCAGATTATTCACTGATGTCCAGCTTGATCACACTGGGATAATTTGAGATGCCTTTAGTAAAACTGATATTTCTACCTTTGTTAGATCTATTGGGCATTTAAGCCCAGTTCCTGGCCACCTCCACTTCTCCAGATGACCTCTGTTTCAGAATTTATCCTTAAACACGTATAACTTACAGGTCACATTAGTATGCTTTAGCCTGTGTTCTCCAATATTTGCCAGGCATTTGACACTGTAAAAATAATTGTTTGCCAATTACTCTGCCTCTAATTTCACTAGAATCTGTTATGTGCTCTCAAATTCATATAAAAAGCTCCATTTGACAATAGCATGCAAGACACTGTTACCAGAATGAGCACAGCAGCCAAAATCCATGTTCAAGAAGTACCTGTACTTTAATTGTCAGGTGTTATGATGATGCAAGACTTTAGTACTTAACTTTGCTATATTTTTGACAAAAACTAGAGCCAATTCTTATGTCCAGTTTAGTTAATATCCACACAATTCCAATACAGTTCTTAAAGGTTTGTTCAGCTAAAAATGTGTCGCATTGTCATTTCTACTGGTCAATGCGCTTAAGCCTTTAAGCTACAGAACAATTCAAGGAAAAACTCAAATCAGACTGTCTCCTGTAGGGTGAACGTGGTCCTCCTGGTGAAAGCGGTGCTGTTGGTCCTGCTGGTCCCATTGGAAGCCGTGGTCCCTCTGGCCCACCAGGCCCTGATGGTAACAAGGTACGTCTTTTCCAGTTGCCATTGCCTCCCTGTGGAATTCCTGATTAAGTCAATCCAAAACTCTCTTTCCTGAGAGCATAAGTGATTCCTAGTAACAGGTAGTTACCTATACACCATATATACCCACTGGGTCATTTCTTCACATGGTAAAGCTCCATCCCAGCTAGTCCACACCAATATTAAAGGTTTTAGTTTAGCACTATAGGCAACAGGAGGAGAACTGCGGTTTGGGATCATTTTGAATACAACTTGTCAGCTGGATATACTATTATTCTGTTTTAAGATAGGGCCCAATATTTTGGGCAAAATTCATGCTGACTTCTATTTAGATCCACCTTATACACAGGAAGTTCTTGTGTCAAGTAAGCAGTATTTTCCCCAAAACATAAGCACAATAATGAGCAATTATCTACCAGAATAATGTTGGCTCAATGCTAGTTGAATATGTGGCTTAGTTTTCAAGATATTTTGTGGGTAGTCTCTCCACAAAAGTTCACTTTAGAATATGGGACACCCCAAAGCTCAGGAGCCCACAGAATCAGTGTTCACATCTGGCACCTTCACCAGCTGAAAAAGTAAAAGTAGAATATCTTAGGATGAAATGCTGCTACTTCACACTGTTTATAAGCAAGCAGAATGATGGGCAAAGTAGTAATGACAAAATTTTGTTCAAAATTGTGTGAATGATTCGACCTGTCTTACATGATATGCTGTTGCTCGCAGGGTGAGCCTGGCAATGCTGGTCCTGCTGGTGGTCCTGGTCCTGCTGGCCCTGGTGGAATCCCAGGAGAGAGGGGTGTTGCTGGTGTTCCAGGAGGCAAGGGTGAAAAGGTAAGGTGGATGGTCTAACCTGCTTTGTTATGGCATGTACAGGTCGGGAGATGTTTGGATTTCATGAACTTAAAAAAACCTGCAGGTTACCTCCATGTGACTTATTTACTGTGAAGCTGTATTACATGATGACTCATTAGTAGTGAATAAGTCAAGGGTTTGTTGGTCCAAGAGACTGACTATTTTCTAAGGTTGTATTTTGATCTTTGCTCAATATTTGGAATTGGTTTAAGTGGCAGTTAGTGCTTCACAGGTTTGGTTAACAATGAGCTTATCT
Source organism: Streptopelia decaocto (assembly GCF_964273445.1). Classification (NCBI taxonomy): domain Eukaryota; kingdom Metazoa; phylum Chordata; class Aves; order Columbiformes; family Columbidae; genus Streptopelia; species Streptopelia decaocto. The sequence goes on along the minus strand of NC_138655.1, from coordinate 137,867,046 downwards.
TTACCACAGAAATATTAAAGCTGTCTTTGAGTACAGGCTTTATAGTAGGAATGTGCCTATTAGTCACAAAGGACTGAGTCTCTGATCCAATCCTTGACTATTACAGGTGCAGTGACTCTGATATAAGTAAATCAGTTACAAAAATCAGCTATCTATAAAACCAGAAAACCTTTTAGCCAATGTAAGCCTTTATATAAAGCTGTGAAGTCTGGTTGCAAGCCCTTTTGCTACCTCTGCTTTATCTATAAAATTATCTATAAATCGATTTTTATCTTTTTATGTACATCTCATTCCATATTCTCTTCTGTTCATTATTTAAACTGTAAACTGAAATTTCTAGAACTGCTTTATTTGTTTTGACTAAAAAAATCCATAGTCATTTAGCATAAATGAAATTGTAAGGAAATTAAGATGAAAACTGTTTGCAACTTTTTATAAAACACTATGTACTAATATGCAGATTAATGCAGAAGAGTAGGATATATTAAAAAAGGAGATGGAACAGAGTGCAGGTCTGATTTCTTAACGCTAGTGATGGCCTGGATGTAACTTTTTGTTATACACAACATATGTCATTTTGTGATCACTCCTATGACATAATTATTTTTAACAGTTCTTTTCCTGTTTCAAATAGAAAGTAAAACATGAATACCCAAAATAATTTTTACATGTGGTTATTTCTCGACCAAAAGCAAAGTGATTTTGAGGGGGGATTTACATTCATAGTTTAGAATATATATATATATATATATAAAATAATGCATTTTTCTTCCCCTGTGTGTATTCTAGGGTCCCCCAGGTCTGAGAGGTGATGCTGGTGCAACAGGAAGAGATGGTGCTCGTGTAAGTATCTTTTGGTTCTACTTGAGTTTACCTTGCTACACCTGAGAACCTGAGTGACTGAAAAGGATGTTCAGGACTTGTATCTCCTACTGCATTGCATTTTTTCTTATATCTGCTCACTTTCGATACAAATCAATATGATTTTTTGCCCTTTGTCCAGGGTTGTTTGAATCTGGGGGGAGAGAAAAGTGAAAACTTCTCATGCACACAAGCAGAGAAACGACATCAGCAGAGAGCCTTGTATGTTATAGACAGTTATTCAGTGTGACATTATCCTGTTTAACTCTATGGGCTCAGCCCAGACAGCTAATTCTAAAGGCAGCCTGCAAAACCACACAAAATTATCATTAATTTGAGGTTTTGGCTGTTTGGTCCTAGGCTTTATACTTTGGAAGGAAAACAGCTGAATAGATTTTGTTTTATAAAATCATGTGTCCTTTATATTGAAAACAGCTGGAAGAAAGTCACACACCTGTCTCCGGGAGGAAAGAGAAAAAATATTAATAGTCACTCCTGCTTACATTTTGTTAGAAATGACGTCCTGTCTCTTGACCTATAGGGTCTCCCTGGTGCTATTGGTGCTCCTGGCCCTGCTGGTGGTGCTGGTGACCGGGTAAGTCTAGTCTTTGAATGAAAAAGTGTCTTGTTTGTTTATGCAGTTTACCCATGCATGAATATTTAAGATGAGGAGTTCTGTAAAAAACAGTTCCATCTTTCTAGTGTGCATGAGTTCTGCAAGTTTTTCAGATTAGGGATGCAAGTGTTAATGGGACTGTAGAGCTATTCAGTGAAGTTTCCCATAGCAGCCCCAACCTGTTCCTAAAAGGGCAGGAAAGAGATACACATCTACATGGCAGTGGGTTATATGGGGAGAAGATTCTGATGTAGGCTTTGTCTGAATTCTTCCCAGCTGAGGCTAATCTCACAATCCTCCTCACACTGTGAGAAGAGCTTTTGATATGGTGATGAACAACCACACGTTAGCTCAGAATGATTCTTCATCCTGTCTGATTATTGTTAGAAATTGTAAATACAGGGTGAGTCAAAACAGAAGCATTTTCAGTAGCACTCTCTCCATTGCCAAATGTGTCTGTACCACAAGATCACCCCTGTTCTGACTGCAGTGATGTCATAACGTTTTGGAAATCTGTTTTAGGGTGAAGCAGGTTCTGCTGGTCCTGCTGGTCCTGCTGGTGCACGTGGTATCCCTGTAAGTAGCAATTCCTACCACTGTTCCTGTGTCAGAGACATGATATTGAGAAAAATGCCCTTTTAAAGCCCATTCCAATTAGTCCTCTCCTCCTTGTCCTCTCTTTAGGGTGAACGTGGTGAGCCTGGTCCCGTAGGTCCTAGTGGATTTGCTGGACCTCCTGTGAGTATTGTTTGTGCTGTCCTCCTATGGATGCAACACCATTGCTGTATTTTCTGTGCATGCTTTTCCAACTCCTTGTTCAATGTGTTTTTCTGCCCATAGGGTGCAGCTGGTCAGCCTGGTGCTAAAGGCGAGCGTGGGCCTAAGGGACCTAAGGGTGAAAGTGGACCAACAGGTGCTATTGGCCCAATTGGTGCTTCTGGACCACCAGTAAGTGCACTGTCTCTGGTTCCTAACTGTGTTATGCAAGCAATATGGTACCCTGAAGTCCTTGAATTTTGAAAAGATAATTAAAAAAAGAAACAAAACTTCAAACTAGGCTGTGAGGAAAGTCACCATACTGATATTCACACATCATATAAACTTTGTCAATCTATTTATGTGGGCTCAGATTGTAAGTCTGGAACTGAAATGAAGAGAAAAAAAAAATCAACTTGCCCTGAAGATCAGCAAAATCAGTATATCTTGGACCATTCAGGGGGTGATTGTGGGTAAGTTCTGAGCTGAGGATGATGGTATCTTCCTCTCAAAGACAGGATGTTCTGTCACTTTCAGACTTTCAGACCCAATCATCCAAAAGCAAATGTGCAAATTTGTCTATGCACTCACTTGCACGCAGGCTTTTCATGTGCTAGCACCTTTTTAGCCCAAAGGTATATACTACTTCACATACATGCAGCGCATTATTGGGAAACTGGTTGAAATTATATAGAAAGTCATGCCCTGGTATTTCAAGTACCGTAAAGTAGTGCAAGATAACATGGCTTGGGGTTCCTACTGTATCATTCTAATAGAGCAATACCAGATCCTTGCACTATATGGCTATTATTAGTCATACAGTGCAAACAGAGGGCTTGCTGTTCTCTGCTTTACTGTGTCTTTCACATTTTGGCTTTCAGATTTTCTTAGATGCACGTAATAGTTGCAAGGCAAATTCGTTTGAATTATAAATGCCTTATGCAACTCTTCTCAGTCCTTATGATACTGATTTTAAATGTCTGTGAGAATTTACTGCCCTAGTATCAGGGCAGGAATTGTGGTTTTGGGCCAAGTCCTGCTCCTGTTAAAAAAGCAAAATTTCCCTTAATTTCAATGGGAGTGAGATGGAGCCATTATTCTAGATAGGGAAGATTAACAGTGTTTGCTTGATTCATTTGTCTTTTTCAATCCTTCATACATAGGGTCCCGCTGGTGCTGCTGGTCCTGCTGGCCCTCGTGGTGATGCTGGTCCTCCTGTAAGTCTTCAGGCTCTTGGCACCGACATTGTTGCTTTTTATGAAGTCATTGTTTCCTTTAAACCAAATCTTCTTTTTCACTTTTATTTTTAGGGCATGACTGGTTTCCCTGGTGCTGCTGGAAGAGTTGGTCCTCCTGGCCCTGCTGTAAGTAACTCGTGAAGAAGTTCTAAGGGGCGATAAATCAGAAGTTGCACCGGTTAGAGATAATCCTCATTTGTGTTACATGGACACTAATTCTAACTGCACTGAAATCACCTTAGATCCTTAGAGGACTGGATGAGATAAGAAGTCTCTAAACTATTTAAACTCCCAGAGGGGGAGTTATGCATTTAGTTTTTGGTTGTTTTGTTTTGTTTGTGGTTTTTTATAATCCACCAAGCATCCCTTTGCATCTTGAGGTGCCCAACCATTTGGAAAAATCCGTGTTTCTTTTTCTTTTGTTCACTGTGAGTAACTGCATAGCCACTGATTTTGAGTGGAATAAGAAAGTCATGTCCTATTTGTAAAATAATGTTAAGGTTATCTTCTGTCCACACTTTCTAAAGTATTTGCAGTTTCAGCTCCTGTCTCAAGGAGGGCAGCCTCTCGTTTTTAGGAATGTAAATCCTTGCATCTTTATTTTTCAGCCAAACATTCTAATCTCAAATTAACATTTGTAGTTTTCTTCTTAGAGGTGTTTCTGACTTTTACCAAAAGGCACTTGTTTTGTTAGAAACCCTACATTTTAATATATTTTAAATCCCAGTATCCAAACCAAATAATCCTGTTGAATTTGAAGAGGTTTTTCTGATAGATTTTGTAGTTATATTAATGTCTTCAGTGCCAAATCAATATTTTTCCTGCCAAATTTTGCCACTTTCACCTGCACTGAGTAAAAAAAAAAAAAATCTCAGTCCAATAATTCTACTGATTACACCTATCTACTGATAACAAAAGCAACAGAAGCTGCTGCTTCAGAACAGCTGATAACCTGTTTATTGCAAAGCATGATTTTTATAATGTTTATAAAATGAAATTTATCTCTGCTCTCCCCACTAAATGGGTCTATATTGTAATGATATCATATTCATACTCAATCCTAGGGCATCACTGGTCCCCCTGGTCCTCCTGGCCCAGCTGGTAAAGATGGTGCTAGAGGTCTACGTGGTGATGTTGGTCCAGTTGGCCGTACTGGTGAACAAGGTATTGCTGGCCCACCTGGTTTCGCTGGTGAGAAAGGTCCAGCTGGAGAGGCTGGTGCTGCTGTAAGTTCCTGAGCATGATATCTCATTAAAAATGTTTTTCTTCATGTAAATGTTATGGCTTCTAAGATACTTTGGCCATTTGTGAAGGGCTTTCCTCTTTTATCCTCAGATTTAGCAAAGCTTTTAAATAGAAGCTCCACTGAGACTCAAGCAAGTGTTTATAGGCATGTTTGACACATACATCATAGGAAGTGAACCTGATCTCAGGGTCAGGTTTTTATCTTTTTTTTCTTTTTTTTGTGGTGAATTGCATCTTTCTCTGCAATTGTCCACGTGAAAGCAAAATGCTAACTGCAGAAGAAATTGCTACTTGTCTGAGAAAGGGAAGCAGAGTCTCCTACTTTGAAATTGAGCATCACAGATGGAAAAAGAAGGAACATGTGAACATTCATTTAGAACAATCTCTATTCATTTCTGCATCAGAAACACTAATTTGAGGGGATCACAAGGTTAAAGTTGTCTGGCCCCAGGGTGGCTTAGAATTATGCAAATTAATTAATGTTGAGTGCCTGATAGCTGAATTACTGACATTTTTAAAATCAGACATATTTCTGTCTTATGGAAGTATGCATTTGTGTGAAATAACATTCTGTCTTTCTCAAAAAATTATACAAATATCTTCTGTGATCTGCAGAAGTTGCAGCTAAGAATGAAATCTTCAGTGTCATTGTCAGACATCTACATTAAAATTTTGAAAGTGACAGTTGAAAATTTCCTCTTTAATGTCCAGTATAAAGCAATACATTTTCTAATTTTTATTCTCTAATTTAATTTCAGTTGTGAAAAATGTAATTGAACTAGTAGGTCTGACTGTAAATTAGGATAATATTTTTGGGTAATCTGTCAGAATGATTACTTATGCCAAGTTTACTGCTATGTATGCTCAAATTTCAAGGAAATGGAAAAGTCACTTGACTAGATAACCTTTACCTTTCAAATGGTCAATATAGAGCTCTAAGGGTTGTTTGGAGATGTCAGATACCACCTAAGAGATCTTCTAAGGCTGTCTCAGGATCAGTCTCAGATGGTCAGTCTCTTTGCTATGGAATCCCCTCACACAGTCATCCTCTCCATACTTAACACCCCAATTTTCATGCACCACCCACTGTTATTGAATGGGATGGGAAAAAAACGTATATAGTGTTGTTCTTTAACAGCATTTTCACTGGAAAACAGTTGTGAGGGGAGTATAACCAGCTTTACATTCTTACAGTTATTTAGCTTTGTAGTTTAAAGTCATACGGCTTGGTTGCAATTTCTAGGATCTAGCATTAACATACATTGAGATCCTTGAAAAGCAGTTGATATTGTTGTAGAGCAAATCAAATGAGAAATGTGAAGTGCCATAAAAATTATATTTTTCTCTGTTAATATAAATAATATTCTCTTCATGCCATAGGGTCCTCCTGGTGCCCCAGGTCCTCAAGGTATTCTTGGTGCTCCTGGTATCCTTGGGCTGCCTGGCTCTCGGGGAGAACGTGGTCTTCCAGGCATCTCTGGAGCAACAGTGAGTATATGGCTAGTTAACTCATTTAAACAGATAGATGTAGAGAAAAAAGCTGAGGTCTCCTCTTAAGGGAAACCAGGAAAAAGGAGATGTGGAATCTGTTGTTTCCATTGCTGCTGCAAACAGAGGATATGGACCTCACAGACTTAGAGAAGTGGAAGAAATGATTGCTTGCTGCAGACAAACAAGTCTTGTGTCTGCAGGTGAGCATAGTTTTGAATGGAATCAGAGGTTTCTGATAGAAGAAGAAGAACATTTAGAATGAAGATAATATTTGGTATAGTTAGATATGTTTCTTGTGTCATGAATTTGTTTCACTTCCAGAACTGATTGCAGAGAAATGTCTCTCTTAGATATAGGCCAAAAGTTCTGTAAGACTGGTTGTGTTGTATTATAATGTCACATTTTGTTATCACTGTTCCTGTATTTAGGGTGAACCTGGTCCTCTGGGTGTTGCTGGTCCTCCTGGTGCCCGTGGTCCCTCTGGTCCTGTGGGTTCTCCTGGTCCAAATGGTGCTCCTGGTGAAGCTGGTCGTGATGTAAGCTATGTCTTATTTCCTCTTCAGGATTGCTTTTCTTTTATTCTGAGCCAAAGACAGACAGAAAAAGCAGATGCGACTGGAGGTTATTCTGCTAGGAATATATAAGGAAAGCTTGTTATCACCAAATTTTCATAAGCATCGTATTAGATGCAATATACCTATCTTTCAGGGAAGTATAAAAACTGCAGCCACTTTTACTTGAGGGGTCTCATGATTTGTGGCATTAAAGACAAAGTGTTATTTAACTTTAGGCCCACTCAGAAGGCATATGAAGCACGTTACACAAAATGTTGGAATTCAGTTATTGGACGTGTGCAACACTCAGCACTACTTTGGAGCCCTAACGAAACGGGTACACTTTAACATTGTGGGTGAACTGGATAATGTTTCCCAATGTGCATTCTGTCACCACAAAATGTGCAGTATACTTGTAGGCTAAAAACATGATGGAACAAACTCAGGCCTGTGTGGTCGGTTCTGCTGAACAGCAGAGATCAGTGCAGGTTAAGACCTGAGTCCTATGCAGAAGGGAGAATGTGGGAACACTGAAGTGGAACAAACTGCTCCCTCTGCTGCCCTGCCTTATGGGTCATTACTTGCAGGACAGGGTCCTGATCCCAGTTCTACACAGAGCAGCAAATAAACTTACCCATCCAGTTTAACCATCCAAGTTAGTAGTTCACCTTGAAGAAAGTTATCCATACAGTGGTTATACATTACTTACGCTATAAGAACAGTTAAAGTGTTAACATGTTATCTTGTCTACTGTAAGGATAACTATATAAAGCTTTCTCTGGACCTTATCAGAAAAACTTATTTGATAACCTGAAGTATTGTTAACAAGAGACTCCTGTGAGTCCTGAAACTCACAGGATTTCAAAGAGATCAGAGAAAAGTAATTTTATTTTAGAAGTATTAAAGAGAAATAAAATTTCTGTTCCATGAGAATTTTCTGGAAAAAAAAAAGCTTTGCTAGCGTACACAGTGAAACAGTTGAAGTGAAATAAACATTCACAAATGAAGTCATTTAAGCTTGTGAAGTACCACAACAAAGTAATTTAGCTTGACTACTGTGTAAGTCCTTTTCTCTCCACTGGCATTTTTCATCTAACAAGTAAGTCTCACTTTTAGAAGAGTGCAAACTGTATGAAGACCACTATTGTCTTGACCTTTTCATTTAGAGAAATATAGCAAAATCCAGTAATTTTCTTCTTGTACTGAACTTACAAAGACCTAAAAGGCCATCTTATTTTTCTGAGAACACTTCATATATATAGGGGATTTGAAAGTGGCATTTATAAGGAAGAGTTTTTTATTGTCAAAATTTATGCTATGTCATCTCAATGTCTTCTTATTCTCATTGGGAGAAATTAGACTGACACACAGTTCCATGTGAGATGAAGGTTGATGGAATTTAATGCTTTTTTCATGGTATTTTAACAGGGCAACCCTGGAAATGATGGTCCTCCAGGCCGTGACGGTGCTCCTGGCTTCAAGGTAACTTGTTCTTTTATTTCGTAATCATGGAAGAAATATTCCAGTATGTGTAAGTCAGTAGTAACACACTGTCTGTCCCTTTCCACTCCTTTGTTCCCAGGGAGAGCGTGGAGCTCCTGGTAGCCCTGGTCCCAGTGGTGCACTGGGTGCTCCTGGTCCTCATGGCCAAGTTGGTCCTGCTGGAAAGCCTGGAAACCGTGGTGAACCTGTAAGTTGATAAGACCTTAATAAGACCCACAGCACTAACATTTGTCCATCATATATACACATTATACCTCAAGTACCTACAATATGTGGATAATTATTTTGCTTTCTGCAGAGATGTGTTGAGCATGGAATCTTCCTTAGGTATAATATACAGCACTGACAAGCATTTTTCTATTCCTGTTTCAGGGTCCTGCTGGTGTTGTGGGTCCTGCTGGTGCTTTTGGTCCAAGAGGTCTTGCTGTAAGTCTGATTTCTAAATACAATACCACATTGACACAAGAAGAGAAAACATGCTTTATTAAAAAGAACTTGTGACTGTGCTCAAGATATAGGTCCAAAAAGTAGTGTTTAAGGAGCTGCAAATATTTATAGACCTAGAATTAAGATGAGTGTTCTCTTGTATGGGAGCAATCCTGAAGCTTTTGGGATTGACACTCTTCCTGGGTATGTTAACATGTGTGTATATATATATACACATATATATATATATATATATATATATATATATATATATATATAACAGGAGCAACCTATGGCATAAGGTAGAATGCTCATGCTTCATTCTTGCTTTGACAGTGGTACATACTTGAAGCCTTCTATTTTATTTCTCATACACCTATATCCCTTTCTAGGGCCCACAAGGTCCACGTGGTGAGAAAGGTCTACCTGGTGATAAGGGTCCAAGAGGTCTGCCTGGCTTGAAGGGACACAATGGATTGCAGGGTCTTCCTGGTCTTGCTGTAAGTAAATGATTTTCAGTATTTTGAATATAAAGAGCAAAAAAAAGGAAATAAGGTCACCCTAGTGTGCAACTACATATGCACAACCCAGCAGGTTGATACCACTTACTGCATTCTGTATCATCTTTCGAGGGCCATGAGATTAACACTCAACTGTCTTCAGACAAAATGACGAATTTTTATATTGCCATTGATAGTTGGCTTTAAAACTGTAAGTAGCATTAGTTGTCCTGAAATTCAACTGCATTTGGCCTGCATAGAGCTCAAAAAGCTCTGCCTTTTTTAAAATATTATTTCTTATTTTGGCCATAAATCATAAAGCTTTGTGTTAAAGAGTAACAGAAGTAACATGTAGATTTTCTTCTTTTTAAATTCTGGTATCCCCTTTAGGAATTCTGACGTTTGTTTTAAAGTCTTCTCTGAAAATCTGAAGAAACAATATAGAGGCTTTTATAGGTTATCCTCTTAAATGCCTCTTTACGCTCTCCCTCCTCCCTCCCAAAACCCAGCATTTTATACCCCAACTCTGCTAATAAATGTAATTAGCCCTAGATCCTCATTCTCTGAGCCCAAATATCTCCCCCATGAATCATGCTAATACAAATGTGTGCCACTGCATCTTTTTAATTACTATGCATGTATCTTTCCCAATAGGGCCAACATGGTGATCAAGGTCCTCCTGGTAATATCGGCCCTGCTGGCCCAAGGGTATGTGAATTTAAGAGCATATACAAATAACTCTCCCATTCCTTTTGTGCAATATATATGTGCACTCCTGTTTATATGAATCTCTATTCATAGTGCTTTCTACTGTTATTAAACTGTTTGAGTTTCCTTTTAGGGTCCACCTGGTCCTTCTGGTCCTCCTGGTAAAGACGGTCGCAATGGTCTCCCTGGACCTATTGGCCCTGCTGGTGCACGTGGCTCTCATGGTAGCCAAGGCCCTGCTGTGAGTATAACTTATTGTCGTTAATTGAATAAACATATTTATGTCACAGTTACAAGACAACCACTTCAAAACCTTAGCAGTTTAGGAAAATATTTATTTATTAAATTAAAAAATAATTCCAAATGTCTGTTGGTATTTAGCATTAAACATTCCCCTGATAGGCCTAAACCTGAAGTCCTTGTTCATTCCTTATGGCCAGAGAGCAAATACCCAAAGAAAATGTGGTAGTCCTACGGTGTGCATCTTCTACTGCTTGAGGCCCATAGTAGTCACCACAGGGTGGGTCCATATGTGCTGCCTCAGACTGGAGCTCAGGGTGCTAGGGGTTAATTAGGAATATGCATTTGTGGAAGCATTTCGTCAAGAGAACCATATCTGTAATAGAATGCTGCTTGTCTTTTGCTTTTGAAAAACTTTAGGGTCCTCCTGGTCCTCCTGGTCCCCCTGGTCCCCCTGGTCCAAATGGTGGTGGATACGAAGTTGGCTATGATGCAGAATACTACCGGGCTGATCAACCTTCTCTCAGACCCAAGGATTATGAAGTTGATGCCACTCTGAAAACTCTGAACAACCAAATTGAGACCCTGCTGACCCCAGAAGGCTCCAGAAAGAACCCAGCTCGCACCTGCCGTGACCTAAGACTTAGCCACCCAGAATGGAGCAGCGGTATGTTAGTGCCAGATGTTTGCCCTTTCTGGCTCAGGGAGCAGTTCCCTTTCTTTGATGAATGGTATCCTTGGCCACCAAATGAAAATACTAAATGACTAATTAATTTCTCTCTGCCTCCACTGAAAATAGATGTAAGGACATTCCGAAAAGCTCTTTATAGCCATTGTTGCAAAATTATTGCAATAATTTTCCAAAATAATACAAGAATACTTAACTCAGCTTTCGGATATAATTCCTTATACATTAACAATCTAAAATACATATACCTTAGTATTGTACCTAGTTGTGATATTTATGACCTCTGACTTCCTATAGCAAAGAAGTGAATATAAACTGAATGCAAATGTTAGGCTGAGTGAACTATTGTTCGCATTTCTGTCCTCAATCGCAGGCTTCTACTGGATTGACCCTAACCAGGGCTGCTCTGCGGATGCCATTAGAGCGTACTGTGACTTTGCCACTGGTGAGACTTGCATCCATGCCAACCCCGACAATATTCCTGCTAAGAACTGGTATGTCAACAAGAATCCCAAGGACAAGAAGCATGTGTGGTTTGGTGAAACTATCAATGGTGGCAGCCAGGTAAGTGATTTATGGGAGGATGATCATTTCCTACAGTGCTGTCTGAAGAATTCCCAATTCACAGGCTCTCAGCAAGGAAACACATAAACTCTCCTAGAGGAGAAATATGAAAAAGGGAACTACCTTTTATCTCAAGGGAACAGAGCTCCAGTTCTGGTTAGGATCACAATTTGCTAAAAGGATTTCTCAGTATTGTTCTAATTTTTCTTGGTGACTGCAAACGATCAATTCCATATGACCAATGGCTATTGCCAAGGGAAGCCTGGACTGAAATACGGTGTATTAGTATAAAGACAGCCCAGAAACTGTCTGAAAAAGTAAGAAAAATATCTTTGCTTCTTGTTTTGAGATTTTTTACATATGACACTGTTCCTGGAAAGATATTTATATTACCCACCACAGATCCTGAGTGTATGCCACCGTAACGTTCAGAATTGCCAGTGTAATTAGAAATGAGAAATGAATGTACTTGCACATTAGACACTGTACTAGCCAATTGCAAATAAATAGCTTTTGTACATCTAAGGAGATGTAATTACATAATTCTTATATGAAGTTGAGTTGACGTTTTGATGAAATCACAGTGTCCAAGATCTATAGTAAAAGAACGTAAGACTGATGACACTGGCTCAGAACTGGCTCAGGGTCCAGGGTAGTCTGGGGTCCTGTATTTTACAGTGGCTAAAAGCAGATCCTGTAAAAGAATATAAGAACGATGTAAATATTTGTAACATCCACAGACACTATCCTATTAAACTAAAAAAAAAAGATTTGGGGATTTTCTTGAGACAGGCATTGTTTCTGTCTATCTACAGAAACAATAGATTTCCTTGAACTTGTGTGATCTTGTCTTAGACTCCACATAAACTGTTAACACCCCATCTTGGAACCAATTTCTACAATTTAATTGACTACATCCACTCATGTCTGGTTTTCAACCTACCTCCTACTAGTTTTATTTGATGCTCTTTAGTTGCAATAGATAAGTGAGCACAGACTTATGTGGTTATTTTTTCTCATGTTCCTAGAACAAATATCACGTACTTCCACTACAAACATCCACCATTCCCCAGCAATACAACTGACCGGGTTCCTTTCTGTTTTCCAGTTTGAATACAATGATGAAGGAGTCACCTCAAAGGATATGGCCACCCAACTTGCCTTCATGCGTCTGCTGGCCAACCATGCCTCCCAGAACATCACCTACCACTGCAAGAACAGCATTGCCTACATGGATGAGGAAACTGGCAATCTTAAAAAGGCTGTTATACTGCAGGGATCCAATGATGTTGAGCTACGAGCTGAAGGCAACAGCAGATTCACTTTCAGTGTTCTCAAGGATGGCTGCTCTGTAAGTAACACAGGAACCATGGGCACCGTCATTGCCCATGCTTAAGCACGTGATGAGGAACAGAGTTTCAGAATTAGATTCTCAGTCAGACCAGCAAAATTTTATGCAATTAAGATAAATAGCTTACAAAACAAACTATGCCAGATCTTTAACAAGTGGGAAGGAGTGGGGTACAAACAAAGCCACCTTCTGCTGTGCAGTGTGGCAAGGAAAAAGAAAAAGCTTTTCAGAGGGACCAGACCCAGATCCTGTGTAAGCTGAAGACTGATGAGAAAATTGTGCACAAGCTATGGGAGGGGGAAGATCTTTAAGTCCTGAAAAACTCAGGCAGGGTTCTGTGAGGATTTAACATCAGTGTGAATAATATGGTAGTTTATGTAAAGCATCACACATATGACTTCAGAAGATTAATGTAAATATTTTCTCTGTATCAGAGATCTAAATAATTGGACATGGGTATCTGACTTGCAAACAATGTTTAGCAAAATTAATATGAAATTCTTTCAGAAATTATCCATTCAGGTGAAACAATTCTCAGTACTATGAACAATGCAATAACAATTGTAATGAATCTTCTCTTGCAGAAAAAGAACAATAAATGGGGCAAAACAATTATTGAATACAGAACAAATAAGCCATCTCGCTTGCCCATCCTTGACATTGCACCTTTGGATATTGGCGGCGCTGACCAAGAATTTGGTGTGGACATTGGCCCAGTCTGTTTCAAATGAATGAACTAAAATTAACTTAAAGCCTCTCCCAAATTATTCTCTTGTCATTTCTTTTTATAATGAAAGCTGACTCCTTCCATTTCTTCTGTTCATCTACTTGCTTAAACTCTGGGCGAAAGAGAAGGAGAAGAATTGATTGGAGCATTGTGCAATGAAATTTAATACAGCCCCAAAAGAACTTGGAAGTCTTTCAGGATTTACCACCTTGCTTTGGGAAATGTCAACCTTTGTAAAGAAAAAAAAATAAACAAAATAAAAAAATCATGAAAGTTTGCACCACTTGTGGCCTTTGAATATCTTCCACAGAGGAAGTTTAAAACCACGACTTACAAAGGTTTAAACTACCTCATACACTAAGTCAAGTGTGATCCACATCTTTTGTAGGAACTTCTCCATATGATCTGAGGTACTTTCAGTTCCACTCAAAAATACAGTGGTGCTAATTATTATTACAGAGTATCTTTCCAATACTTGAACTTTGATGGTGCTAGTAGCATTTAAAGTATCACTTCTCTGTTTCTTTGAAGTCTGTCTCAAAACTTAGAATGTCCTGTCTCACCCACAGCTTAAGCATGTGGATCAATTTTCCTCATCTTTGTCTTCTTCCTCCAAAATCAGGTGCTCCTGCTTTCAAATCTCATTTCCATCTTCTACAATGGGTAAAAAAAAAATCATTTCTCTAAAAAAGAAAGAAAATGTATTTTGTATATGTGAGATGTTTAAATAAATTGTGAAAAAAAAAATGAAATAAAGCATGTCCAGTGTTCCAAAAGAAGCTATTCAATGAGTTAAGTTGCTTGCTTAGATGCCTTGGCAGATATTCATACCCAGAATTTACAATACGTTTCATTACTGCAACTATCTTAGCCCGTTGCTGTAAAATATTTTCTTAGAGCATTCAAAGTCTGCCTACAACTGTCTTATGGGTGTGATTGTCTATTTGACTTTTTATTTCAACACCACCTTTTGAAAAGTCCACAATATAGTATGAGAAGTTCAAAAGTAGAAATAATTCCTTCCTTTTTTCCAAATGCTAAACAGGATTAATGGCCAAAAGAAGGAAAAGGAGGCTTCATCTTACACTTGAAGACAGAAAGCTCCTTGGTGTTAAGAGAATTGTGCTGTGTGCTTTCAAAATGATATGCAGAAGTCCATACAAGAAACCTCTAAACTTGGTTGTCTTGTCAGGGAGATCAGGGTTTGTTAGGCTCTTACTATTTATTCAGTTCTGTGTGAGACACAGAACTATCTGGTATTGTTAATGTTATAATTCACTGTCACAAAAAGCACACCACAAGAAGTAAAGACTGTTCTTCTCTGAGGCCTTTTTAAGAGACTGCTGTCATACAGTGCTTTTCTGAAAACCCTAAATAAACCATAATTCCAACAGCCGTGTTTTTGGAATAGGGAAGGCACTCGGGAGAACACACAAAGGACCATGAGGACAAGAGCAAAAGCAGGTAAGGTGAGAGGTGAGAGAGACTTCATCAGCAGGAACCCCCAAAGGGAACCATGAAGAAAATATCCAGGAGAAGATCCCTATCACCTGGAGAAAGCACCATTCCAAAGGTTAGTGGCTGAGAGTCTGAAGGCACCTCCAAACAGTGCAAGGAGGAATAAGCTTCTAAAGAAAATTTTTAATTCTTGCTTGCAATTAATTGGTTAAGGGAAAATGGACAAATATCAAAACAGGGCCCTACGTGTAGCTGCTATGTGCCCACAGCTGTGTGCTGAATTAACAGAAGGGGAATTGCTGTGATAAAATAACAGCCTATTTTTTCTTGAGTAAAACATACTACAGGTAAACACCTGCATTGATTCATTGGACCATGATGATTCATAAAGTGTTAGTATTTCAGTCATTGTCTTGGTATGTCAAAATATAATTTTTATTGTTGTTCTAAAAAGAAAATAGTTAAATGCTTTAACATGGCAAGAGTGTCTCTTCTTACATAGATTATCTACATACCAGGAAGTTCCTACAAGGACTGAAAAGATAAAATAACACCCTTCAGTCCACACAATCCACTAGGATGTATGCAAAGGTTATTGCTAGGACTAGGAGGTGGATTTGCTGCCTGGGAAGGAAAACAAAACAAAACAAAACCACAACACATTTAAATTAACACTTGAAGTTTAGCAAGGAAACTACAAAAGGCAAATCCTGTCTCTTTTGTCATCTTCTGATTTCTCCTTTGCTCTCTGTGATCTGTTCCACAGCACGTCCTGCCAGGCACAGAACACTTCCTTTCTACCAGCTCATTGGTAACATCCAAATTCTGCTGTGTTTTCACACCTTTGCCACAGAAGTGGACTCATTTGGAAATTAAAGCTGAAAAAATACATAGCACCTACCTCTCAACTTCTATCCTCATTAGCATCGAGAAGATACTCAGTTTGGCCTGCAGGTTTTGAGCTCATCAGAACTTATTGTCCATTTTGCTTATACTGTGCACAATATTGAAGAAACTGTCTTTCCTCTCAAAAACCATAGCTGAAAATCAGTGAGATGAACCGCAGGCAGCACAGGGAGCCTTCATATTGTCCAATTTCAGGAATATAAAATGATGAGTAAACTTCGGGCAAAGTGAAATTAACCATTTTTGGGAGTGGTCTGCCTCTCTGTAGGGATTATCTCTGGAGCATTTAATTAGAAGCGGGTACATATCAGCAGTAACGCAACTAGACTGTTAGCATAAATCAGCTAAAACAATAGGGTTAAAATAGGTTAAAGTTTGTGTTCAGAACAAGAAAGGAACCTGGAAGGAAAGGAAAATAGCTGGGGTAACTAAGCGAAAGATAAATTGCTGGAGAAGATGCATGAGGCTTACTAAAAAGTCTTCTTAAGTGTTTAAAGTGCCTCTGTGCATGTAAACTGGGATTCCTACATAGTCCTATTGACACCTGAATTTTACTAGTTGTGATGGGCAACAGCTCTTGAGGCTGGTTTGCACTTTTATAAGCATGTTCTGTCCATGAGCACAAGACCCTCCCAGTCAGCCTGTGATCCCAGCATGCACGGGAATCGTTCAGATAAACGCGAATCAAACAAAACAGCAGTTGCCAGGGGGTGATGAATTAATTCAATCTCCCCTTTCCTTTCTCCTCCTGAGCGTAGCTTGCTCTCCTGGGCCCAGTGTCAGGCTGGCAGATGCTGCTTCCCACTCCCACAGGCTCAGCTGGCAGTACGTTGGGCTCCCTGTAGCCTGTGCTTTTGCATGAATATGGCATAAGTACGTTAAAAATAGAGGTGATGTGAACATGTTAAATTCAAGCAAGGCAGAGCAAAAAGAAACTTCCAAACCTGGAAAGCTGTTGCAGAAGGGACAGTTGTGACTGCGCAGGCTCCTTCACTGGGAAGAGAATCATGAGCCACTGATCACCATCATAAAGATCTCTGTTCATCAGTTTAAAATATAAATACTGTGCCAAAGACTGCAAATAGACAGATTTCCTTTAATACAAGTAATGGACTAAGCAACATTAAGAGGCTGCAGCTTTTGACATGACTTGACGAGTTCAGCTGTCGCGCTTAGTGGTTTCAGACAGGATCTCCTAGAAGCTGTTTTTCTAACACCTACTTGATGCAGTGTTTTACAGTATTAGAATAATGCATACTAATTTCAAACAATGAGAGAATAGCAAGTTCAAGTGAAGAAATTCTTAGATACGCTACGAGAAGAAATCTCAAATTCATCTGGCTTTATGCAGGCTTCATTCTGAGCTCACTGAAATACCACTAATTTTCTGTATTGCTCCCGTATAAACCCCATATGCAAAATGAATGCAATCTATGGTGCATAAACAAAGATCTTCCACAGAAATTACTATATTTTCATAATCTTTGGCTGGAGTAAATTTGTCCTTTCCTGGAAAACAGGTGGTTGAATACAGGTGTTACATGAGCAAAATTTCCT
This sequence comes from Streptopelia decaocto, assembly GCF_964273445.1. Classification (NCBI taxonomy): domain Eukaryota; kingdom Metazoa; phylum Chordata; class Aves; order Columbiformes; family Columbidae; genus Streptopelia; species Streptopelia decaocto. Next base: position 137,849,657 of record NC_138655.1, on the reverse strand, counting down.
AAACATGATTCCATGCTTGAATATACTCTCCAAGTACTCAGGAAATTCTAGTTCTCGTTAAGCCAAGTATAGTTATCAAAAGAAACAAATACAACATTTGAATCCTATTTTGAACACAAGCATTGGAAATATATATAATCCATTCCAATAATTATTGTCAACATCATCTTAAAAACACTTATATCTTTTATTTTCTCTTATTGCTTTCAAGCTTCCGAAAGCAATTATTTGGGTGAAATTAAACAAGTTTTCCCAAGTGCCAATTCTTAACACCCTTAGTGAAACAGCCAGAGCAGGTCTCCATCATTTCCACGCACATAGTGCACCACCTATTGACTTAGACATTAATTACCAGCCCCTGAAGAGTGTTGGGTGGTTTGTTTGTTTGTTTGTTTTCCTGAATTCACTGTCGTGGTTACTATCCATATCTTTTGCCCATATCCCAAGGACTATTTCTGCAAAATAACAGCATCACAACTCGTCCTAAAAATATATTATCTTATCAGAAGAACACCCATCCAAAGCAGAAAAGCTCCTGGCAGCAAACTGCAGTCTCACTCGGGGTAGAAAAGACTCAAGACAATAATAATTTAGTCTTTTAGTTGTTACGTTCTATGAATCTGAAACAGTAGATGCAAATTCATCTGATTAACAGCTCCGCAATGAAGCAAATGCTGCTTAAGATGCTGTCTGTAACTCACCTGTCCGTCTCCTACAACTAGCTCTGTGCAAAGATACTGCTGTTAAATGGACTGCTGTCCTTTTCCGTATACAGTGCTTTTGGGAGTGATCTGGAACAGGTCAGAGCGAAAATAATTTAATTTACAGAGGAACTGCAGGGTTGGGTTCCTCCTGTTCCACAATACTGTTATGAGGTTTATAAGGACACGAGTGGCCGAAAGGAAATTCAAGATGGCATCTCACAGCATCTCTTTCTTCTTCTCTATTTTCCTAGACACAAGGAATAAATTTTTTAGAATGAGGGTGTCAAAATACTGGAACAGGTTGCCCAGAGAGGTGTTAGATGCCCAGAAACATTCAAGGCCAGGCTGGACAGGTCTCTGAGCAAGCTGATCTAGTTGAAGATGTCCCTGCTCATTGCAGGGGGGTTGGACTAGATGACCTTTGAAGGTCCCTTCCAACCCAAGCTGTTCTATGATTCCTGACAAACTGACAGATGCTTACTCAGCTCCCAGAGTCAGGGCCTCAGCCTTTGAGCATACTGTGTGTTTCAGACAAAAGCAATCCGTTTACACTAGACTCACTCTAGACTATTTAATTTTAACTTAACTCAGTGCGAGGTTTCAATGTTTTCCTCCTATTGTCTGCCTGCATTTCTGGAAAGGTTAAAAGCTATTTTTTGCAAGGCAAAGACAACTTTGTCCTGAGGCATAAGTGGAAGCTGTTAATAACTGCACCCATACTTGGGTAAACTATTCGCGACCCACTAAATTATCCTCCAGACTTCACAGTGAGACTTGGACATCAGCAATTATGTTTTACACAAATATATATATAGGGTTAACATGTTCATAATGGGGAAAAATCGTAGCAGACCAGTTTGAGGTGAGAATGGGTTTGGTTGCCCTCTCATCACTGATGGAGGAAGGCAACATAACATGAAGAATAATTGCATTGATTTCTATTGACTCCTTCATCTGTTTCTTGACATGGTTACAAAGTTTAATAGATATTTCAGTTAAACTCATAGCCTCTTACTATCTTAATCTCAGGAATTTATGGGTGCATGATCTTCTAAAAAATAACAGTTTTAAGCTGGTTATCTGGTACGATCTGGATCTGGTATGTTGAGAAACAACTGTGATCTCTTTTCCATTTTCAAATTGCTTTGCACTCTTCTGCCACCTTGAGGGCATAGACTCATATTCTGAAAACCAGGAGGTGTTTTGAAGACTAGTGCCCTACTTGTGTAGTGGAAACAGCCTGTCAAAGCCAACAGACAAGGCCAAAGATTTCTTCTGGTTTTATTAGCTGCTCTTTCGCATCTAGATCAAGGCCAGTATTTTTTCTTGGCTATTGTATCACCTCTTTACCAGCTACTTGTCTGCTTCCTGCTCCCAAGTCGATAGTATGTTAGAGTTTTTGCCTTCAGTTTTGAAAACAGCATTTTGATTTCCTCTTTCCTAATATTTAGATTCTTATGCTCCAGCACTACAGAAAGGAAGACATCTCAAAGAGATTAAATTATTGCATATTCCATGAAAACAGGCGGATGGACAGTGGAGAGAGAGCCCTGTCATTTTCCCCTGATGCATGAAATTACAACAAGAGAGCTGCTGAAGGACATAGGCTTATGCAGTGGCCACTGCATATGGATTTGTCCTGGTTTTAGGCTTTAAAAAAATGCCATATTGTTAGATAAGCCTCCCAGTACAAGTGTTTTTAAAGCATGTGCAAAAACATCACATCAAAGACATAGATCCATATGTCTGTCATTAGAGCAATTATTAAAGTGTACCATGCACAGGAGATTCAAAGCTAGAAGCAAACAATATCAGCTGTCCTGCAGATTCCAGCTCACCAGGCTTTTACACAAAATTTCTGGAAATGGCACAACTTCTCAGCTTTCTACTAGTTCTGAAATGGCAAATTTTCATGAAACCTGAGGTGCATAGTAGCCCATGTTGATATTTTGTGTATATATGTTTATATTTCAACATCATAAAATTACATAAACCCATTAGAGCTCACAGCAGCCCAACAACCTATATACACAAACAGATATGACAGAACACTCTGTAATATTCTGCTTAAATTAAACTATTTCCATGTAATTTCATCTTTAAATAATGACCCATGGAAAGATTTTAGTCTGTTGAATGTTTTAGAAGCCTGAGACTAACAGAGAAGTTGTTTTCCAAAGTTTCATAGAACGGTTTGGAAGGCACCTTTAAGGCCACATAGTTCCAAACCCCCTGCCATGGGCAGAGGAAAGGGGAGAAGCCGTCCCTGGGTGGGCTCGAACCACCAACCTTTCGGTTAACAGCCGAACGCGCTAACCGGTTGCGCCACAGAGACTGCCTTGCAAAACTTCTCTCTAATAAAAAAATAATTGCCCTTCCTAAAATAAAATTACTTTCCTAAGAACACTGATTCCAAGTAGCAGAGATACTCTGCATTAAATTCCACTAAATCTTACACTCTTTCAAGATGGAAAAAAAAAATTACAATACAGTATTTCATTGTAGTAGATTATTTCATAGAGGACCTAAGTAATTCAGTGTTTCAATGCAAAAACTACTCAAGAGCACCATGCAAATTCCAGTGAGAAATTACAATGGAAGGTAAGTAAGATTGTTCTTATTGGAGAAACTATATTGGCTGGCGGGTTCTCCCTAGAGAAAAAAGAGCCCTCCAAAGGCTTGATCTCAAACTATCAAAATCAACAGACAGGGATATTCTCCTCCCTGACATCAGTCAAGTATACTCAGTTCCACCAAATTTCAAACTCATTTAAAAAAACTTGGGAAAATAGCATAACTCTAAAGATTCAGAGTTATGTTAAGTTCAGCAAGAAATGACCTTATAGAGATAAATATCTTTATAAAAACTGACTTCTTCTATTTCTAATGTAGCTTGGTTTTCACTCCTGAAAGAATATTACAGAATCAAGTGTATAAATATAAGTTGTTTGGAAAAATCAGAGCTGACAAGTCATTTAGTTATTCCAAAATATTGTATTTTTGCACTGGTGTCCGTAATAGTCAATTATAATTTTTCATTCACAAATAAACCTTCTCACACTTCGACTTTTCCATTTTAGCTTTTGTCCCATAAACTAGTCAGACCCTTCCATTTTTTATTTGCTTTTAAATTAAAAATTCCATAGCTCATTCATAGCTGGTTCCACAGTGAAATACGTGTAACTTTTATAACCACTCAGTTTCACTGCCTGAAACATTGCAGGATAAGCAGCATCAGCTGAGGACATGAAGGGAAGGTGGCTGAATGAGGACAGCTTAAAAGCCACTTTGAGGAGCTGAGGTGGTCTCAGTGCCCAGCCAAAAGACACTGTGCAGCCTCCAGCAGCATTAAACAACCTAGTCAAGAATTTGCCCATCAGCACAGATACATTTAATATTTCACTTTCTATTTTGGATAGGTTATGAAACACTGAATTGACCAAAAATAGTGGCAATCATACATGAGTGAAAACAGGTCGGTTACATTTGGGGTCTGAAGCCCAGTGGAACATTCTTCCAGCTTCTCCTAATCAGGAGGAGATGCCACTTCATTCATCATTAATACTTACATTGTCCTTAATTTTTCTTTAGCCAAATGTCCTTTGTGACATTGAAGTTTGTCCTCTATCCAGGCTCAAGGATCAAAGGATTCATTTCCCATCCCAGTATTTTCTTACCCACTGAGATATTTTCCTATCCCCATATTCCAGCATTATTGTAGGCAATAACAGCAACTTCACTTCTCACTTTCTTTTCTAACAGAAAAGCTTCACCTTCTTGTTCCAGCTTTTCACCTACCTTCAACTCTCAAAATGTCACTCCTTCCTTATACTGCTTTTATTCTTGTGAACATTGTTTTGTCAGGAAATTCAGCTTGCCTCTTCATGATGTTCTTTTGATCATTTTCTAGGTTTTTGACTGTTTTACTTGATGTATTTTGCCCTATATTGATTGCTGACCCCATTACAGATTTCAAGCTTTGAAAAATGAACTGATTCTTTAAGAATAAAGGGAATAAAGAGAACTGCTTTAGAGAGATGCTTTACCTTCAACCAGTTTTCATATTAAATGCAGGGTCCTGTAACATGCAAACCTTTTTAGCAGTATCAACAGGCACAAGCCACAAACGAAGCTGTAAGGGTAGGTGTTGTGCAAGCAGGGAGCAAAAAGATTCCTCCTAGAGCAGAAAGAATGAAGCCTGTCCAGGAAGTGCTAGAGGACAAGAAGCCATGTTGACAGACTTCTAAAGAGCTTTAGTAACTCTTTTAAGACCTTATAAATTACATTAAAGAAACTACATCTTTAGGCCTAAAGTATTTCAAGGTGATATCATGGGAAAGAGAAAAAAAGATGCAGGAATTGAAGCACAAAACAAGACCAGATTGGTCCAGTCTGCATAAACTATAAAAATTAGGCTAAAGGTTGTATCCCATTGGCCTAGAGACAGGATGAAAAGTTAGTTTTATTTTCCTGTTAGATTTGTAGTAATGCAGCTTTATGTTAGCTATTAGATATTAATCTCTAGGAGGGATGTGCCCTCAGGCATCGCTCCTCTGGGATGAATCCCATGCTCATTCAGATGTTTGCACTTCAGGATGCACTGAATTTTTAATCTTCTACAGCTCATCATCTGAATCTTGGGCAAGACTTATCCTTAACAGTTGGACCGCCTACTAGTATTTTTCAATGTTTCTTTAGTTAATGTTCCTTAACATTTTAAAATGTAGAAACAATAAGTACAAAGATGTTTTCCCCTCCATTAAATTTATAAAAACTATTCTGCTATTCTGCCTCTGTATTTCTATCATGCAATTTTTTATTACACTGTTTTAGTTCATTTGCTATATTTCCTAAAAAGTATCTTCTGTAAAGTTCTTCCCAGAACTTCCTTGCCTTTCAGCTTCATGTCAGTGTAATCAATAAATGAAAATCAGCTCTCACTCACACAGGTACCTGGTCTTTTTATCAGAGGACACCTACCTAACATCTGTGACAAAGGTGACCATGAGGCAGGGTATGTTGCACACTAAGCACAAGCTGCCTGAGACTTTGATGCAGGACTTTCTGAACTCAAGGTTCAGTACTTTTTAATGGAACAGTATCAGGCAGACTACTAATATACTGCAGAGAACATTAATGATGATTAGTGTTAATGATTTTTACTAGAGATTGCACTGATGGAAGTGGAAATTATGTTCTCCCTCTCTCCATTTTAAAAATAACATGGTATTTAAAGGGTGGCATCTGTCTTGCTGGCAGTCAGAAGAGAAGGCTCCTAATGCTCCAAAAACGTGACACAGCTCGGACAGTGGCTATATAGGCTTCCAAAGGCTGCCCCGTAAAGAATTCTGAATTTTAAAGAGACACATCTGAGAGGATAAGGGGGAAACAGGAAGAGAAACAATGAGAAAAGAAGGTGTTGATGAAAAAAGAATAATTCAATTTGACAAGGAACTAACAGTGACCAGCACTTTCTCTCAAGAAGGAGTCAAGAAAACAGAAGGCGAAAATAGAAAAAAAAATAGTACCTGCATACCAAGAAACTAATCTAAATTGAAAATTCTGAACCCGTTACATTGATGAATATGAACCTTTGAGGATAAGAATCTACATGGCCGAAAGAAAAATAGCTGTGCATTAATGAGCCATGCAGAGTCCCAGTCCTGACGCGAGGCTGCAGTGGTGACCACACCTCACGATGCAGAAAAGTGCAGCCCCTTAACTGTCCTTAATGGAAGAGGATGGATGACAAACATTTGCAATCTGCCTATTTCCCTTCCCTGTGCCCATCCCTCCAATCCACCTCTATGTCAGGTCCACAGAAATCTGAACTGAAAACACAATTAAGTCTCATGCTATAGTACCATGGATGTATTTCTCTCTTCGTGATAAAGCTAAATATAGCTTTTGTACATGTGATTTCAAAACTGCTTCATGTAATATCAGCTTGATTTTAGCAGAGAATATTGAGGAACCATTTTTATAACTGCTATAAAATCATAAATCTGTAAAAGCAGTAATCTGTGATAGCATTTCCAAGATATTACAGGTCTGGTGGCATATCAGCTTCAGTATTTGACTGGGACGCTACTCAGGGTGCACTGTTTGATTGAACAAGTCCACTGAGAAATAAACCTTTACTCTCTGTACTCCCTCTTCATTAACATAATCAAATATTTGCAATAGATGGCTACCATACCTGCACACACCACACAGAAACCTGATGCTTACAGAAAGATGAGGCTGAAAACTCAGCAACTAAAATGTTCAATGTCGTGATTTGGAAGTACATAAAAGGTGCTGAAGCAAAAGATTCAGTACTGAAAATACTACTCTCCCCAGGAGTCTGTTGGAGATACAGCTTTATTTCTGGAATTACAACATAAGCAGAGTAATCTGACAGTGTTGCAGAAATTAAGATGTGATATGGTTTTGGATATGACAAATCCTATCAATTAATTATTCAACATTTAACCTGTAAGATAATGTAGGGCATCTTCTAGTTAGTATATAACAAGCAGTATGTTCCTTGGATGATACATGAAACTTACAGATTAGAGGTAAATCATAATTTTTTTTCCAGCTCTGATGCCTACATTTCTTGCTACATACACTTGTGCAAAATTAATTCCACACCTATAAGCATATAAAAACTCTAAAGGGAAAGTATCACATGGGAATGCCCTAGTATTCTTCTGACAGTGTTCAAGTATCAGCTCTGTGTAATATATAGTCACTTCATCTATTTTTACACTCTTACAGTCCTTGGGCTTGCCTTGAGCCTTTGATTGAGGACACCAGATCGAACTCCAGAAGCCACGTGTGGCTGTAATGCTGAAAACAGGAAAATCAAGAGAAAGAGATCTACTGGGAACTGAGCTTATCAGCAAACTTGTATGTGCCTACCAGGTGTGACCCATGGCACAGAGTTCTTTCATTCACACTGAGCTTGTTGAGCTAAATCAGGAAGCAGTAAAGGAAGAATTATCTCACCTAAATTATACCTGTGCAAGTGACATCTATCCAACTTATTATCTAAATTCAGCAAAGAGTCACCATTCCCAGCAGTAAGTCATCCACCTTATTCTCACTTATGAGTACATTGTTAGTGCCTTACTTCCACCACTTCTACAGATGGAGGTAGGTGATTATTTTAAAATAGATGTGTTCACTATAAGTGGGTGGAGTTAGGCAAGATGAACCTCATCTTTCCTGATTGCTTTGTTTTACTGACACACAGGGGAAAAGCACAACCCAAAACCACAGTACTACTTTTAGCTTCTATCATTAATCACCATACAAAACACTGCAGTCTCTTATGAAAATAATGAATTCAGTTAAGCCAAGGATACATCTGTAGAAAATAGAAATGTGAAAACCCTTCTATGGCTTTTCACTCTCAATATTCACAGCCATTATCTCATGCATACAGCAGTGTGAAATCTCCACCTCGCAAAGAAACTCCTGTTTGCTGGGTCTTTTCTGGTTGTTACAGGTGTTCCCCTCCTACTGATGGCCTTCGGTGCTTCCAGCACAGCAAGCAGAAAGCCAATGTGAAGCTTTAGCATTTGCAAAACAAAAGTTGAGGTTTGACTGATCAGAAAAGCTAGCAGATTGGTTTGCTTCCAGCACACTAAGCTTATCGGCAGATAGGAAAATAAAGTAGGTATACAATTTACAAAGCTGCTTCTAGCTAATAATAGCTCACACCTGGAGTCAGTTTCATCAGGTACATAGCAATCCTTAATTAGCCTTTTACATCAGATTTTTTTATATATAGTGATTTAGGTGTGAACTACTTAGGTATAGGTAATGATGCCAAATTCAAAACCTTTAAGAAGCAAGACTGCACGTGTGCAAACCACTTCCCAGCTCATGGCAGTTCAGCCAAAAGCTTCTGACTGACATGAAGGAGATCTCTCTGTCAGACACCTCAGCAATGTCTCCAAAGGAGCAACCAAGTAAAAGTAGATGTCTTGCTCCCATCCACATATATATTTAATATACACAGGCAGGTTGTCTTAATGAAGGTATTCATCCTGCACCAGTATCAGTATGCATTTGTGCAGTCCTAAAATAACAGAGATGTAATCCACACATGGAGTTTTCTGGCATTGCTGAAGGCCAGTGTCAGCACTCCAGGGCAAAGGACTGCCCAGGGTCTTCCAGCAGCAAGAGGCAGACCTGCAGCAGCCCTCCCCAGGCTGTGGGACACAGTTGCTGCTTCTGAATGTTGTGATTTTCTGAGGTATCTATAAACAAAAGTATGGTTGTTTTGATAACTTTTTAATTTCTGCCGTTCCTTCATAGGAACCAGCTGATTTCAATGAGGATCAGTTAAATTCTCCAGAGATACTATCTCACAGTAGAGAGCTGAATTATTTTTTTAATTATGAGAGAAAAATTTAAATATCCTTGCTCAAGCACTGCAGCCATCCTGAGAAGCTGAGTCAGCACTCTGGGAGCTCCAGTTCAACTCCACGCTTTCTGCATCTGCTCTGCTTATAGTCACAGCGTTCATTAGGGCAAGTTTCGAGGAACTACAGTCACTGTCATAAATGCACCTTGCAGACTTGCAAGCGAGCCAGCAAACTTACTAAAAACACGGTTATACTGCAGAATGAGGCAGGATGAAGTAAATATGTTGTGGCTGGATGAAAAGCCTTACTTTTTCATGAATAAATGTTGCAAAAGCAAATGAAGAAGAGTATCCGTGGTCCTCAATGACTGCAGGAAAGACACATTTCATAAGACTGTTAAGAATCATTAACGGGCAATAGTGCGGAAAGCTACAAAAATATTCCAGTGAATACTTTCAGTTAGACGAGCTATTCAAAAGACGTTTAAAAGTTGCTTCTTAAAGTGTAAAATGCTTGCAGCTGTCACTTGGACATATGTGAAACGAGGACAAAGAAAGCTAAGCGCTAACAGGAATATTTTAACAAATAGTAAAGTTTGCTTTTTGAGTGATGTATGACCAAAACCAGTACATGAATGGGAACTTTTCATTTATGGAGTAAAAGCATTCGTGCTATGACCAGGTTTGGGGGGGTTGTTTGTTTTTGTTTGTTTGTTTGTTTGTAGATGGGTGGGTGGGTGGGTGGGAATCTTTTAGGCAAAATAACGCTGTAACTATAAATCCGTATATTTGAGAGCTTACCTGATACCTTTTTTCCCCTCCCTCCCTGAGAGAATAAACCTGAGCACTTTAAAATAGTGTTTTTAGTATCTAAAAACACTGCTGTTAAACTGAATGAATTAACAGACTGAACTGAATATAAAAGAATATAGATTATATGTTGGCAGATAGTAAAGATATTGATTGGGTGGAAATGGGATATACATTGATTATATAGTAACAGTGCACATCGGAGGAACACTTAGAACTCAAAATTTGTATGTACATTACATGGGCATAATACTTCAAATTCTTCTGCTTTTTTTCAGACAATATTTGAAAATAAAACTTTGCTTGCAGTGTGTAGAATTTCCAGTTTAGTTTAAAATATTTCACTTATTTTTTTTCCCCCAATTGCGTTTTTTTCACGTGTTTAAATGAATAATCAAATTCAAGGATTTGCAGAACTTCCAGAACAGTGTCGTTTGGATGGCAGAGAAATGGAAGGATGGTGAAATGAAAACCACACTTTTCTGTTCAAAAATCCAGATGATTCATTTTTATTGTTGACCCGCTCGGTTAGAAAAACCTTTTTCCATTCATGTTTCTTTGGCCAATCCTAATGAAGAGTCCTACAGGATCTGAGGGAGAGTAAGTATTTCAACATCTGTCAAGCATAGTACTTCATCACGAACCCGAGGGCTGACAACTGCTCGCTGTTCATTTCCCATATTTATGCGAATGCACACCGAGCACTTTTCCCAAGTTTTATGTTTCCATATGTTTTTTGGTGCTCGCTCGATGCTGCCGGTGCCCGCCCGCGCCGGGCAGCGTGTCCCCCGCTCTGCTGGGGCCGGAGCGCTGCCCAGAGCCTTTCCCCGGGTGGGATTTACGTAACTGCCTGTGGATTTCCGTTTTGTAACATTTCAGCATTTCAATTGCAACATGCACCTTATTTTTATTTTTTTTAATTTTTTTCTTCTGTAAAGCCAGGTGAATTTGTGAACGTGGTTCAGCTTGTACAGTGCTATCCGCGTTCACAGGGAGTGAAGTCTCCCAGCCCGGGTTGGCTACCTCCATGTCACTTGGGGAGTGACAAATGTCTAAAAATCGCATTACTTGGAGAAAAGCCAGTGCTGCCCGGTGCCAGCTGTCACGTCCCGGCTCAGGTACAGCCCTCGCCCAGGTGCTCCTCCACGGGGCTCAGTCACAGCGACCCCCCGGCGCGGTGCAACACACCGAGGCCCGGCACGGTCCCCGCCGAGCCGCCGCCCCCTCAGCCGCGGGCCTCGGACCAAGCCCGGGGGATCCACCGCCTCCCCCGCCCTCCGCAGGGCCCCGCCGCGCCGAGCCGTCCGCCGCGGGGCGGGGAGGCGAGCGCTGGGGCCGCCCGCTGGCGGCCGAGGGGAAGCGGCGGCGCTGGGAGGAGGGCGGCGGCTCCGCCCCGGCGGCGGGGTGTCGGGCTTCGCTCCGCCGCGGCGGTGGGGACGGTGACAGCCGCCAGCGGCGGGGTCTGCGTTCGCCGCCAGCGGGGACCCAGTGCTGCCCCGCTGCGCCCGCCCGCTCCATCGCACGCTGTTGTCATGGAGGAGCCAAGATGGCGGCCCCGGCCTACACCCTGGGCAAGCGGGAGATCAACTACTACTTCAGCGTGAGGAGCGCCAAGGCGCTGGCGCTGGGCGCCGTCCTGGTCCTCACCGCCTGCCACGCCGCCTCCCGCCGCTACCGAGGTGAGGGGGCGGCCGCGGGCGCTCCGCGGGGGGCCGCGGCTGGCGGGCAGCGGGAGGCGGAGCCCCGGCGGAGCCCGGGGACCGCGGCCGGGCAGGGGGAGCGGCGGCGTCCCTGCGCGGAGCAGCCGTGGCGGGGACGAGAGGGTCGACACGCGTACCCCTGCCCCGGCGGACTGGCGCGGAGAGGGCCCCGCGGTGTGGCAGGTTCCCGGCTGCTGCGGGAGGCGAGCCTGGGGACAGCGGCGGCGGGACCCGGGCCCGGGGTCGCCGCAGAGTTCCCGGCGGCCGGGCTGGGCCCCGGGCTCGGGCGGGCGGCGCTCGGGCTGTGTGGCGCTGCGGTGTTTTTGCCGTGAGCACAGCCCCGCTCTTGGGGCCTTGCCCGCGGCGTGTGGAGCAGCTGTGCGGCTGCAGGTGAAGTTGCAGGGGTGGAGGGTGACTTCCCTGTCACTTGTTCCCCTACAGCGTGATTAAACGACTTTTACCTGACAATTAGTGATTAATAGCTTAATTGGCGTAAGATTCGGTATATGTTATTTTACTGTTTGAACCATTGCCTTCAACACAACAAAATCCAGCCTCCTTGGTGGATGAAGCAAGATAAAGAGTTTGGTTTCACATGTTTTTAGTGGTTTGAGGACAGGCCAGTAGCCAAGGCCTGGAAGCTGCTGCTGGTGACCGTGACCGCGGTGCACAGGGGTGCACGGCAGGTACGGGTGTGCTGGGACCTCGCTGATTCCTCTTCTTTTGGGTTGTTTGGACCCCAAAGTTGTGAATTTTGGCATGATCCGTAGATACTAACAGAACTGCTAAAGGAAATATTTCCTTGTTTCTGATGAATGCTAAAAAATGTAGTATGTTTTTGTGGGTAAATCAAAAAGTTGATCCAAAGAGAGATCACTGCAGCTCTGTTTATTGTAGGACAACTGGTGTCGTATTCTAATACTTGCTGCTAGTGTCCGCAGAAGACAAGGCTTGAGGCTGTTTATTGTAGAAATGGGAAAGGAGGTAGGGAGCCTTCCCTAGATTCACCCTCTGTCTGCCATGCCAGTAAGTCTGATAAACTGAATAGTAGTAAGTTGGAAGACACAGAAGCATTAACTGAATTCTAGAGGTGCTCAGGCATGAAGTAATTGAACTTTCCCATTGAACTATGTTCCTTAAGGCCCAAATCAGTCGCAGAACTATTATAGATGGATGGAGGGTGACGAATGTGATGGTTTTTTGAAGAGGGATTTTGAGACTGACGTATCAAGCAGATTACAAGGAAACTGAACTGTGCATAAAACCAGTATATGATGGGAAAATTAATGAGGGGGTTGAGTCACGAATTGCAAAGCGGTAGAGAATTTGCAGGCCTTTAGGTAAGTTGATATCGACTGTATGGGTTTTCACCAAGCTTTGAACAAGTTCCTTTGCCTAAGGCTTTTGATTTCTTTTATCTATTGCAGGTAAGAGAGAGGCTTTTCAATAACTGATTAAAAGGCAGGGCATAAAGTGAGAGTGAGTACAGAGTTACAAGCTTGGGCTCCTTTGAACAAACAACATTAAAAGACACAAATAGCTTAGGAAAGGAGGGTGGAGCGCTTATAGCAATACAAAAGTTTTCAGGATAGATAAAAGAGTTGCTTGACAGATCATTCTGCAGCCCTTCAGTGATCTCAATAATTTGAAATTCAGCAAATGGTAGGATATTTTTGGCAATTAATCAAAAACAAAACACCAGATTTCTCTGTGATATTGCATAATGAAAGTTAACCAACACCTTCCTTATTGTCAGTGGTGCTGGTCACCCTCTCCTAGTAATGGTAAAATAGAGCTTGGAAAACATGTACAAAAGAGCAATACAAATGGCAGATGAAACAGCTTCTGTGCAAGAAGTAATGAAATAGATTAAAATTCTGTAGCCTGGACAGAAAATTAGTAACCTGGTAATGGTCTCAAGTATTATGAATTATTTGGGATGGTACATTAATTGTGATTGTATCATAACACAAAAACTATCAACTGAAAAATGAAATTAGCAGACAGTACTTTTAAAATTATCAGAACAAATCAAGTTTTTTTCCACATAGGGCATTTTGAAATGTGTTGCCAAGTTTTCATACCAAAAATACCCTGAAAAGGGTCATCCTGATTCGCAGAGGGTGCATGAGCTGGGGCTGCAAACTTGCTGAACTCCTTATACCCTCCAGCTCAAAGTTGCCAGGCTATGAAAGCTGGGCCTTGCCAGGGAAGGGTTTGCTCTGTGTTTCTTGAGCTTTTATACTTTGACCATCTGTCATTAGCTGCTGTCAGGAAGAGGAGAGTGAGCAAGACCAGCTCTTTCATATGAACATACCTTCTGCCACAGTGGGGCAAAGAAATCTGGCGGTGGACTAACCACCCATGTGTCTGTCCATCTTAGATCTCTAGGAATATGGAGGAAATAAGAGAGAGCTGCATATGAACAAAAACTAGTTAAATATGTTTTGTGGGAGGTGTGGTTTGTTTTTTTTTCCTCTGCATTTCCTCCCTCTGCCCCACCTTAGATATTTGATATCTGAAGAAACTGATAAGTTTCCATTATTTGAAAGAGCAAGTGCCTGAATAATGGAGGAAATTAGATTGCAATTAGGCATGTCTAAATCTATGAATGACATGCCTAATTGCAATCTAATTTCCTCCATTATACAATGATGATGATACAAACAAGATCCTGGTGTATAGGTGTCCTGTAGGGTGTTTAAAGGCTGACAAAGACAATAGTTGGCTTTGAAGAAAAATTCTGTGTTACGTTAAAATACTTTGTTATTTTATGTCCTCTATTATTTACAAAATCAACCTTCTACCACAGAAACGCACTGACAGTGTTGAGACTTCTAGCCTGTTATCCTGCAGTTTTTTGCGTTGGACAATTCGTCCAGAAGGAAGAAGCCACGAATTATGTATATAACCAGTCAGAGAATGCTACTTGTGAAGAAGGTTTGTCAGTGAATCCTTCTTTCTGTGGGACGAAGACATTCTAAAAATGATAAAGGCTGCTTCTTTCATACCTTTTCTTTTTTCTTACTATCCCTAGGTAGGAGTGAAAGTATTAATAAGTAGGTATTCTGTGTTTGCAGTGTATCTGTACTTGTAAGATTTAAAGTGAGGGACAATTGGATGCTTTAAATTTTTGGTAGTTAGCGTAGTTTATGTTGCTCAGTTTAGAAACCCATGTTGTGCAGATTGCCATCTAATTTTCTTCTCCTGTTGCCATATTGAAATGTTGACAAGGCATCAATTAAGAATATGCATATGTTTTACAAAGAGGTTGTTTTTGTCTTGGCTTCCTTTGGGAGGTTTTGGGTGACTGAGACTTTTGTTAGAACTCCGTGTGTTTTGTATGATTGTCTTTACACGTAAAGGTTTCAGCTAATTTTGGCCTCAGCCATGCAAATGTGTATTATAAATAGGAGCAACCCACTGCACTTCCCAGTAAAACTTGCCTGTATAAAGGTTATGTGTATGAAAAATTGCTGGTCTGGGGTTGTGGAGGTCAAATTCATGTTCAGGGAGACTGTCATATTTAGGGGTCAACTGTATTTTTTTATGAAGCTTGAGGTGGATTAAGAGAAACTTAAGGACTGTCTTTAACTTGCCTACAGCTTCTGTGAAGAGTTAATTGGGCTAAATGTTTATGTACTATCCTGTGAAGTTAGTGCTGTGTATTTTTCAGTTATTATTATATTTCAAAGGTACAGTCCTAAACCTTGTTGGAAATAAGTTTTAATTTAAAATTTTGCATTCTTAAAATCCGCACTAATAGATACTGCTTAAAGCTATCTTTTTATTTTGAATAATAGAGAACAATCGATTTTCGATTTCTCTGAAATAGAGAGTATGCCTTTTAGAGAAAGGATCGTGAAACATGATCTGTTCTGGCACTGAACAGAGACTTTGAGATTTTACAATTTCAATGGTGAAAAGCATGATTTTGAGTAATGGTAAATTAGAATAATGAGCATAATAAAATTCAGATAAATTATACTCTTTGTATAACTATACCATAGTATATCTAAGTGCAACATTTGATGAAAATAAAAGGTAATATGTTGGAAAGATAATTTAAGCAAAGCACAAAGGAAGAGCTCAAAAAGAAGGGTGTATGTGTTTTATGTATAGAATGACAAATTTCTTTTTCTCAGGTTTGAGGGTTTCTTTTTTTCTGTTTTTATCTTTTAATATCTCATTGTTGGTTAAGAAGACGGTGTGGTATATTAAAATGAGAGCGTTTATTTGACTGTTGTGTATTTCAACTCCTAAGTCAGACGTGAGCGTTTCTGGAGGTGCTGTCTTGTCTGTAACCTCCGGTTTACTCTCTTGGCTGCTGTTTCAGTCTTTCTAATATTGCCCAGGGAAATAGGGAGATATTCGGTATTGGGAGTTGGGAAAGAAGGTGTAACTTCCTGGCCTAAAATATTCTTTCTATGTTTCAAATGTATACAGGGTGTGATGTTTGGAATGTTATTTCAGTAAATGTACTGTAGGATGGAGGATTGTTTTATTTGTGGGTAATTATGACGAAGGTGCCATGGAGTGCAGAGCTACCAAGCTTGGGTCATGAACTTAAGATACGGAACATGCTCTCCTGTGAAGACTTAGTAAACCAAGATTTTTCAGTCTTGAAAACTTGATTGAGGAAGAAGTGATAGGGGTCTACAAATCATGATAGACATGAGCATGAACTGTCTCTTTTTATGCAAGAACTAGGGCATGCCAAGTAGATCTAGTAGAAACCATATTTAAAATAAAGACAGGTGATTCTTCAGCCAGCAGCTGTGCATATGGAAAGCTCTTGTGGACAGATGATGTGGATGCTAAAAAATTGGGAGAAGAATGCATGCATTTGTTGGAAAAAATCTGTTGAAGGTTCTACAAAATATATAGAAAGCATGTCCAGCTCAGGGAGTCACTGGACTGAACATAGTTGGAAGAATATTAGACAAGAACATAATGTTTACTTGCCCTCTTCTTTATTCATCCCTGGGCATTGGCTTATGGCCCCTGTTGGAGGCAGAATACCAGGCTAGACTGACCATTGGTCTGACCGTGAATAACTGTCCTTGTTTTCTTATGCATCTTCCTCAGCAAGTTAGTGGATTTCAGAGGCAATGTAATTAGTAGTGGACTTTCTTTTGCACAGTTCAATCTTACGTTGCTCTGATATATCTAATTTTTATTGTTTCCAAAGTGGAGGATGTTGTAGCAGTAGGTGTAATAATTGTAAGTCAGCTATTCTCATAATCCAATCACAAGCAACATGAGTTTAATTTTTTTTTAATCATTATTTCTGACAGTTTTGTTTTTATGCAACTTACTAGAAATGATAGTTTACGTAAGTGTACATGTTTGAGAATGAAGGAAATTATGTTGCTTGAAAGCCAGAGGTAGAAAAAGGATTATATTTGAAACCATTAAGAAAAACTGAAACTATGTTCATTTTGAATTTATGATTTTTACTGGAAAGATGTCAGTCCAGCAAATTTGAACTGTGCCAACATATTTAAAAAACAGGTAAAGATTCAGCTTTTCTGAGCTACTTTTGCTGAAGTTTTGGCAGCAGGATCTGCAGCTATCCTATAAGTAGCAGCGGTTGAAAGAGGAGAGGAAGGGCATCAATAAACTGCTTCTTTAATCTGTTCAGAAATGGCAGTGTACTGAATAATGAAACAGGCACTGACTGTAAAAAGATATAATATTACTGACCTGGAGTGACCTGTACCGGTTGAAAGATAGGAGAGTTACAGAGAGAACCTTTCTGGAAACCTGTTGTGTTCAACCTACATCTGTGGTTTCAGCGTACTTTCATGAGACCTCCTTTAAATGTTCGTAAGCCTGTGGCCCTCTGCATCTGGCCACTTGCCACGTCCCATTGCTGCTGTGCAGTAATTAATCAGTTTGACATGAATAGCGCATGTGCTTTGCAATTAGGAAGGAAGTGTTGGTTTGATTTGTGGTATCTCAAGGATTTGCTCAAGAGGTTACTCGTCACTTTGAGAACTATCCTGGGGTGATTAATAGACTCTTACTGATGATAAAAATAGGAGTTTAACATCATATGTATAACTTTTATTCAAATTTTAAACACATATTTCTTCTATACGTCAAACTCTGCCTGACCAAGAGCTGCCGAACAGATAGAGAGTAAAGAATAACAGTTACAGTAAAGCCAGTTTATCATGTGTGTTAGGAGTATGTCATGTGTGGGTTTCTCACAAAGAACCAAACCAAACCCAGAACCATGAATCTGAGATATTTATCCAGATCTTTTTCAAGACTGTTATAATTCTTCATGTTACTCCAGCTTTTGTAGGAGTCACGATGCAATAGCAGTTGAAGTTCCAGGAGAGAAAATAAGTCTGACTATTAGAGTTGTGTTTTGAAATGAGGGATTGAGGAGCCTTATATCATGGTAAATAACACTACTTGATTGTGTTACCACTGCTGGGTTTGGCTAGACAAATGAGCCAAGGAGTAACAGTTGGAATACTGTCAGTTGTACATTGCCTTTTTCTGATTTTCACAAAAACAAGTAGGAGAAGTTTCAGGAAGGAAGGTAAGGGTAAAAGGTGTCTTCAGCTGCCACTTCTTTCCTCCAAGCTAATTTTATATTCTTCAAGAAGCAGCATACCTGAGATGTACTGTCTGTGCTTAAGTATCTGAGGTATTCTTCATGTATCTAATTAGGAGAGAGCTGGAGTTTTGGGTGTCAGCTATACTTTAAAGATGTGCTTTGCTTTATGGTTCTTATAACATTTTCCCAGCTTCATAGATGAGAACTTTACCTGTTTTCTCTGCGTGGATTGTGAAGGAGCCAGCGGCTGAGTATCAGCTCACAAACTAGAGTAGCAACATCATTGCCAATGTTAATGCAAGAGTTATCTGGAAAGAACTGTGGTCATACAGGATTATAAAGATCCTAGTTCCATATTTGTTTGAAATACAGATATATTTCTGTCACCCATGTAATTATTAATGTTTTCTGAAGCTTATTACCCGTAGGTTTTAAATGTTTATAGAAAAATAATTTCAATATAGATAGCATTGTAATTCTTCCTGCTATTGGGAAATTATAGAAATAAGTAATTTTTCTAATTATCCTGTGTCCAACTAAAAAAAAACAAAAAAACACAACAACGACAAAAAAGTTGATTCAGTACATATGAGAATTAGTTAGCTTTTACTGTGGTCTTAGGACCTTAATTTAGCATATTTTTTTCTTATCAGAATGTTACACAGAAAGCCTTTCTTTATCCAGTATACCTTTTTTTTCCAAATTTTTTTTGTGATTAGACTGTGGTCATGTGGAAGCCTTTGCTTAAGCACAAGGGAAGTGATACCATGGCTCTGTTTTTTTTAAGAGCTTTACTATAGTGCTCATGTTGGAGGGCTATGAGGCCGGATCTTCATAGATGTCAGTGGTGCCTTGTAATTCCCATTCTCACTGACATCAGACCTCATGCTACTTGCATCTCTTTCCGTTTACCTCGTCTGATTTCCAGTTCTACATAAAGCTTCAGATTCTCTTGTAATAATTGAAGCAGAAAGTCTGTTTGATTTAATGTGTGGCTTCCAGCAGCCGTGAAAATAAGTAGTAGATGGGAGACGCCCTGTTTTTTAGGATTAGTGCAAGGACCGGTGGAATAGAAGAGCAGTTCTCATTGAGTTTAACAAGGCGTAGGTTTCACAGGAGGTGTTAAGTATGGGCTGTGGTACATTGTTTCTGCACAGGCTAGTACAAGTACTTGCCATTTCGTTCACACCATTGTGCTGTTTGTCAGTGCTCTGAAATGCCAAGTATGACAAAAATGTTGGAGGGCAACTCCTCTTGCAGTGGACAGTGTTCAGCTGTGTTCAGTTGTAAGGCAGCAGTATCTGACATGGAGTTTGCTAGAAGATAAACCTCACTGATTTCATAACTGAGGTATTTTATTTATATGAACTTAACCTGTAAAGTGAATACTCTTAATTAGTGTGCAACTTCATGGCTGGAATAAGGTAGCTGCAATTCAGAATGATCAGCAATTCCCATGTAAATATTGTTTGGTTTTGTTTGTTTGTTTGTGTGGTTTGTTTGGGTTTTTTTTGCATATTAACCCAGCACATCATTTCACCTTCTCTAAGGTGCCTGCTATGTCTTAAGCAAACAGACTTTGTAGCAGACTTTGTAACAGACTTTGTAACAAATCTCCTGTTGAGATTCATGTTCTATACAAGATGTTGTGTATGGTGATTCTGTGTAGAAAATTATTATGTTGAACTGTTGTGTAATAATTTAATTTAGTATTAGTGTATTCTGGATAGTAGATAGCACAGTGGATTGGCATCTTTTGATGGAAATGCCATTCTATGTCACAATGTCTTCTGACAGCAGAAATGGGGTCACAAACATTTTGTGCATAGAAGAACGATTTACACACAAGTATGATATAAGAAGTCAGAAGGCAATTTGCAGAAACTTGAGCAAGATGTTTTTACAATAAGTTAAATTTGTTTACTGCAGTTGATTGCATAAATTCCTGTGTTTCAAATACTGTTGGTTTTTTTTTTTTTTCTTTTTTAATGGGTGTGGGGCTATGTTTTAAATTCTGTGTGTCTGAATTCTAATCTTAATATAACATTTTAAAGGTGGTGACACATGTGAGTATCTTCTGTCCAGTGGAAGATTTCTTGGAGAAAAAGTATGGCAGCCCCACAGTTGTATGATGCATAAGTATAAAAATAGGTAAGGAAACTCATGTCTTCTGTTCATCTGCCAGAAAGAAGAGTAATTGTTTGACTGCAGCTGTAGTAATTGCCATGTCATCTGTTTTTCAGTTTTTAGCTGATTCTCTAGGCTTTCAAAAATGATCAACATCTATCAGAAGGAAAACTTATCCTTGTATATTATATGTGTGTCAACAGTGTTTGCCATAGTTGCATTTATATATGAAAATACAAATGGTGGTGGTAGCAGTACTGATACGTATTATGGAGAGCCACAAGATAGTGCAAAAGACTGCATAGCTCCATATGGCACTCTCAGATTGCTGAAAGGGAAAATGCTGACCTTATGTGTAGAACTGCAAGTAAAAACATAAATAAAAATTACCAATCACTTTTTTTCACCTACTAGTAAGAGAACTTTATTTTTTAGCATTACACTGTATATTACCACTGTGTTTGTAGCACCATGGAATAGGAAAGCCTACTTAGTTGTTTTCATAATCACATTAGCAGGAGTGTTCATTTTCATTTTTATGCAAATTGCACTAAACTTTTTATTAGTTCAGCATGATTAAAAAAGATTTACCATTCCTTAGAGTTGGATGTAATGCTTAGAATTATGTTGCTCAATAGATTTTGTAAAGACTTTTTCCTAAAATACAAATTGCCTGTAAAATGAATGTTGCTGTTTTGTCTTACAGTGAAGCAAAAAATTGCCTCGTAGACAAACATATTGTGTTTATAGGAGATTCTAGAATTCGACAGCTGTTCTATTCATTTATAAAACTCATAAATCCTCAAGTCAAAGAAGAAGGAAATAAGGTGAGGTAGTTTATTTTGGTGATGTTTTTGTTTCTTTGTTCCTCATTTACCTCATAACTCTTATGTGGACTCCAAAAAAGCAAGAAGTTACACCATTTTCTGACATAGCCATTGGGAAGAAGAACCACAGAAAGGAGAAGAACAAGATTAGACCAAGATAGTTTTCTGGGTGCTAATGAGATTATTGGGAACCTGAGAAGTGAACTAGGAAGCTTGAGAGAAAGCTTGCGGCAGTCTGGGAATAAATTAATGAAGCTCACTTGTCCCATAGCAATTTATGCTTCATATTTGGCTTCTCGATGAGAAAATGATTGCTCCTTTGTGTGTTTTTAAATAGTAGTAATTCATGACTTATAATTTGTCATTTTAAATGTCAGTTAAATTGCTGATCTAATCTGTTCATAAAAATCCTTGGGGCAATGACAGATTTCCAGGTCTATCTTAAGCCTGAAACTAAAAATAGCTTCTGGTCTTACCTTCCTTTTGATTCTTGCTGAAGAGCTGTTTGAATTTTATCAGGTGAAGAATGTAAGCTGCAGCTTGCTGGGTGGAAGCAGTAAGAAAGGATTTAGCTGTGTCATTTGTTGAACGGAGTATTAGTTTCTTTTGCTATATCATGCTTCTTAGGCATATCCCTTTATGGATATGTGTACATTAGTGAGGGCAAAGATGTTTCACTTTCAACTGTACATCAGATTTGTCAATTAGTTAGTACTTCTGTTGTTTAGAAGTGCAGGCTAGCAGTTTTTTCAGCAGGCAGCATGCACTCACTTTCACTTGTCAAAACAAGATATTTGATTGATCGAATAACTCTGGTTTTCTTAGTCTTTTGGTTGGGTCACAGTTGTTGGCCAAAAGTGATGGTGAGATGACAGAGTGCTATCATTGATGTTTGTATCAAGAGGTATCTTTTGTCAGGTATTTATGAAACCAAGATCTCACTTTGTGGAAAAGAAATACACTTGTTTTTTTTGGACCAGGATTGAAACTAATATTGAATTTAGTAATATTTTAAAGGAGGATTGTGTATGCCGTATCTGACTTCTTCCTCTCTGATTTCTTTCAGTCTCACTGAAATATTAATAAATTCCAGAACAATTCCAAACAAATTTCTACCTGAGATTATTTTCTTTTATGCTTTAATTAAAACTGTTCAGGTGTTTTGTGCAAAGAAGATGGACAAGTGAAAAGGAACGGTAGAGGAAAGGAAGTATGAGAAAAGAAAAACAAAAAAAGTCTAAGTTTTTCTCATTTGGGGAGGCTAATTTTAGGCAAAAAAATTATACTTTTGTTAGAGAGTGAGCTTTTCAGGCTTTCTTGGTTAGATTTCTTCCAGGAAAGATAACCCTTTATGCAAGTAATTTGTTTTAGCAAGCAAGTAACATAAACATTTTGCATGAGTATACTGACAAGTTTATACAAGAAAAATCCTTTCTACTGAAGATAAACCATTGGGTGAGAGCAAATTAACATATGAATGCAATTTTTTTTTCCTTCTGAAAATTCGTCTTACTTTGATTTTGTTGTTTTGGGTTTTTTGACAGCATGGAAATATCCCTTTTGAAGATAAATCTTCTTCAATTAAAGTGGTAAGTTTTTATCTAGCGTTGAACTGTGAGCCACGGTAATGCGTATTATTATTTCATACAATGTAATTCAAATTGCAGCAAGAGCTGGATTTTTTCTTTTTGTCCGATCTTATAATGTGGCCTTCCCAAAAATTGTTTTTGCCAGGAAGTTTAGTCTTCCACTGCTGTAAGAATGTGTATCTGGGGCTAACTTACACAGAGTGGTAATTGTCATAATTGCTGTCAAGTGCTCTCTGCTATCCCAGCAAGTGTTCGTTCCACCGTTTTTGCATGGAGAAATAACCACAATGTTGATTATAATGTGTATATTGTAAAAAAGAAAACAAACAAAGTACTTGAGGGTAGGTTTTATGAAGGATTCAGTTCTCCTCTGCCCTGGCAATGACAATGGTGTCCTCAGTAGCTTTCGATGCTTCCCATGACAGCTGTCAGCAGCACTGGGGTTCTGCTAGTCATGTATTTGTTTATTCCCTGGAGACAACTCATTCTCTGTTCATGAAAACCAAAGCAGTAGTGTACTTGCTGAGTTGTCTGCAAGTGAGTTTTCAGTACTTGTTTTGTGTACATGGTTAAGATTTGGGGCACAGAATCACATTTTAAGGTATGAGCCTGTGGCAGTTTAAGCCCGTGCTCTGCCACTCTCTTGCTCTCCACACTGTGTTTCTGCTGTAACTAGTGCTGGTACAGCTGTGGGGTGGGCTCGTTTAGGAGTCGATTCAGCCAAAATCTTACCTTATAGGGTTTTTGGTGAAGTCTGATGTGGCTTGTCATATAGGTATGTGAATGATGGAAAAGAGAGGGCAGAACGCAAGGCAGGACAGAGGAGACAAAGCAATGTGATTTGTGTTGGTGTAGCCTGAGACAGAACTACATCTTCAAAATTCCTTAAGCTTTGGTAGATGTCTAACCACCAAGATTTGAGATGGCAGGTTTGGGCTTTTAGGAGATGTCTGAGTAGTTCAGAAAATAGTCTGCTGCTTCCTTGCTTTGCTGTTGACATTACTGGCATGGTAGCTGAATTTTCACTTTCAGAATGGCAGTAACCCCAATAATCTAAATGTGGAAAATACTTGACCAGCAAAAGAGAAGATCACTGGGAACAAGTGGAGAGTTTAATTTTGCCCTTTCTAGTCATCATATTGACCCTTCCATCCTTCAGCCACTGTAGGGTGGCTGCTTGGTTGCTCACAGATTCCTGCCAAAGACTGAGTTGTCAGTACAAGTGAACTACCAAAATCTTTAGGTATGTGCCAGGTGGAAAGTAGAGATTTTTTTTCTCTGCTGGTAGTGTTTCTGCATTCTGCATAATAAAGTTTCCTCACAATAATGTCTGCATATGTAGTCCCTACCATTGCACTCTCCTGTATTTTTAGCCTTTCAGTAGTTCTGCACTTGAGGAGTAACTAGATGCTAGATGATCCCAGCTTTATCTGGGAGACATAATAGCACTAGCCAAGATATAGACCAGGGATGTCAAACTCATTTTCACTGGGGGGACACATCAGCTTCGCGGTTGCCTTCAAAAGGCTGAATGTAATTTTAGGGCTGTATAAATAAATTACATTAGACTGTCCTTCTAGATGAAGGTTGGACACTACTCCTAACATCTAAAAAAAGGTCACTAGATGATACATTTAATGTCCATAGCACTATTAGATTTAAACGGCTAATAATTTATAAAGTGGTCATGTAAAATGTTAGGATTTATTTCTGTTTGAAAATTGTTATTTCAAGCTGTCAGTCGCGTTATGGAAAGTCCTGGAAGAAAAAAACAAACCCACAAAAAACTGTTTGTAAAAACTTTGGGAAATTGAGCAAAAAGCAAGCTGTAATAAATAAGTTCTAGATGTCAGCTTGGTTTTAGCCCTGATTGCATTGAAGGCTCAAGGACATCTCCTTTGGCAGAAGCTAAACAGTTACCTTCTTGGTGAAATCCCAATTTCTGAACTACAAATGAAAATTTCCCCTTTTTTCATGGGGGCAAAGGGTTTTTTTGTTTGATTGGGTGGAGATTTTATTGGTGGTGTGTTTTTGTTGTTTTGGTTTGGTTTTTGTTGTTGTTTTGTTAGTGGGGTTTTTTGTTGTTGTTAGTTTTGTTTTCTTTTCTTTCTGTCTGTTTTCCATGGTAGACTGAGATGTCAGGCTTTTAATGCTAACTATAAAGGAAATCTCACTTTGGGCCAAGTGTTATTCCTGCACAGTTGAATTAATGGCAATTAGTGGGTTTTTTTAAATCTTTTGTTATTAATCTGTTGCTTGTCTTTAAGCTTACAGAGTACATCTGGATTTATTTTACAGGATTTTCTGTGGTATCCTGAAGTTAATGGTTCTATGAGGCAACGTATCAAATCTTGGACAGAGGTTTGTCTTTAAAAACTGTTTATTTTAGGAAAATATAGCAACCGACTGAGGAGTACTGGCTTTCTTTTTTTTCATAGACACAACTATAACTTCTAGTCATCCAGACTGCAACATATCACATATATTCAGTCAGTTACGTACCATAGGTCTGAAATTTGATATCAAAATAGTGAAAGTGGGATGTTTACTAATGTGTATGCTTCTGGGCATCTCCTGGTCTCACAAGGTTGGCTTCACTTGGGTAAAAAGAAAACTCAAACCAAACCAGGAGAACCCTACTTCCTAGGAGCAGGTTGATTAATCCTATTAAGAGCTGAAAGGATTTTACTCTGATTTAACTTTTCCTCTGTGTCTGCAATGACTCCACTTTTATGTGAACAAATATTTTTGTATACTACGCATCCTTTCCAACTTGAGATATTAGGTGATTCTGTGATTTTGTATTTATGTCAATTTGAGTCTTCCAACCTGAAGGACAAAGGCAATGTGGAAAGTCAAGAATGCCTTGATTTTTCTCCAATATTTCCCTCAAATTGCATACTAATTATTTTATGTTTCAGTCGGGTTATTCAGCATAAGATTGTGTATGTAATTCTGATAAAGAGTAGTATATTTACAGATTGGCAACTAAACTTCTCTTCTTTCTTTGTTGTCTTTTAAAAAACCTGGGGTTATTTAGCAATGGCCCCCAGTGATCCTTTTGCTACCCTATTTGTCATTCATACACAACACCTTCCATTAAGATAGCTGAAGTTATAATTCATATTTCTTTTTCTGTTATTACTACCAAAAATTGAGAGCTGCTAAACCCTTGATGTGCCAAGGCAAAACTCACACTGAGCTGATCAGCACTGTTTGTTTCCTTGTATTCTTCTGTTTGAGTACATGTTCTGTTCCTTGTCCTAGGCGTAACTTTCAAACAAGGGCAACAACTGCCCCTTGTCCTTGTTCTGTTTTTGCAATGGGTTTGTGGTCACTTCAGTCAGTAGAACAGCTCAAACAAATGTTTGAGAATGATGAGAGATGCTGAGAGAAAAAGTACTTCAATAATGGGATCTACAATTTACTTGACCTTAGGAGGAGATGTTTAAATAGCTTTTAAAGAGAACTTATGCTGCTAATTTGATAATGATTGTAAGTGCTTATTGAATCTTTTGCAAATTCTGGTGTATCACAAATTGATGTGCTATGTAACATATTCAGAGTCTTTTCTTTTGTAACCACTAACTGATGGACAAGTTGAGTCACAGTTAATTGAGATATAAGTCCCAATTACCTTGCTCAATATAACAATAAGTAAAATTTGTGAATATTTTAAAACTAATTGCTTTTTACTTTCTGTCTTAGGGTTCTGTGGCAAAACCTCATATAATTGTAGTAGGAGCTGCCACGGTAAGTTATATGGTGTATTTTAGTAAAGAAGGAAGTTCTAGTAGGATAATTTTTATGCTCTCAAGTTGGTTACATGATGAAGTTATTAAGCCAAATTTATAGTAAAAATATACTCTCAGTGAATTTTCCGTTACCACAAGTAGTTCTAAAATATCAGATGTATTTTATTGTAGCTGTGTGGTGTACAGGACTTACTTTTTGGCAGCAATACTGGTTGATAAGCATTGATTAGCTTGAACCTAGCTAATAAAGTAGTTTATTTGTTAAAAGCAGATTATTAATTTAAAAAGTTAAATAAAAGTACTTGCATAGTAACTGAGATGTATTTTTAATGAACTCTTTTCAGTCTCAAAGTACTGCTTTTGAGCACGGTCCAATTTGGAACGCTCTTTTTGAGCACACATATTTATTTTATACTTACAGGGGGAAAACCCTCAATTTTACAACAGTAATTCAACAACCAAAGAGATTGCACTTCCAGAATCTTGTTCCACTGCAAGGTTCCACCACTGCTATGAGCTGCAGCATCACAGAAAACAGGGTTGACAAGGACCTGAAAAGGTCTCCTAACCCTTCAGTTTGCCACAAGGCAGGATCAGTCACACCTGTGTTGTGCTTGGCAGGAGTGAACCAATTCTTTAAAACTTCCAGGGACAGGATTCAACAGCCCCCCTAAGTAGTCTGTTCCAGTAGTTGGCTGGTACTGGGAGTCAACAAGTCAACATTGATTCCACATTTAATGTCCCTTACTTCTGGATATTTTGGAAATGGAATTTGAAAGGAATTAGCTGTTGTAAATCCATACCAGGTCAAATGTAGAGGGGGAAGAATGTGTTCCATTTCAGCCAAAATTATTTGAAAGCAGTTTGGTCCAATGACAGTTTGGGCATTCTACCAATCTGGAAGCTACTGGGCATGCCAGTCTAGGGTGAATTCCCCCAGTTTTAGGGGAAGGTCCATATATGTATGCAGACCCCCTACACATTTCCTGAGGGATCAGAAATTCTCTGTTTCCTTACAGGTGAAACCCCCAAAATCTCTGTAGGATCCACATAAATATTTGAGTTTTAGGAATCTCAGTAAGCCTAGAATATCTCTGCGTAGTCTGAGAATCTAGCATGTCTTACTAGCAGGAGTCTTTGTCTCTCACACAGAAAATGCCATTATATATAGATAGTGTTCTGACATGCAGAAGGTCAAGTTGCAAAACTCCAGGACTCTTAGCTAAATAATTCCTTTTACTCATATATCTGCGTTAGGAGGAGATATGAACCAACAATATGTATGTGATGCTCAGCTCTTTGTAAGACTGACATATTCACACAAAACATTAATAGTGGTATCTAGAGTTGGCCAAAGATAAATATCCCCTGTTTTAAGGGACTTGCAGAAAAATAAAGTGCTTCAAAAATCTGACACATCAGCAACATTACTATTGCTGGCACTAGTGAGGTAACCTGCTGCTGTTATAGATTAAACTGGTGTGTGTCCTTGGTCTTGTCAGCATTTTGAAACTTACCTGTATCTTTAATTTACAGTCTGTACGAGCAGAGTTTTCTAGATATTGATTGTCCCAAAGTAGGCATTAAGGCAGCAAATCAAGTTAAAGCTTGTAGAGGGTGTTTCACAGGAGTTAGGAGCATCAGTAGCTTTTCAGAGCAGCTTGTTGATCTCTAGCTGACCTTTTGATCTAGAACCCTGTGTTAAGCTCTACATAATTTCTGAAGCCTGCAGGCAATTAAGTCATGTTCCAGTTTGATCATGCGACTTTGGTCTGGACATGTCTGTCTTAAGAAGTCAACTGTGTAACAGTTTATAAATAGAAGTCTTATAAGCTGGAGAACCTCCAGCTAGTACAAAACTCAGTTGCTTGCTTATTCTGGGAAAAGAAGATGGTCTCAGAATGTCACTGGAGCGCTCTGCTGCTTAGTTTCCTGCTGAATAGAATATGCTTCTTAAATTGTCTGTTTAAATACTGCAGGGATTTCATAAGTAAAGATTTAGCTTCTGGGAGAAACTGCTTTTTTTTTCCGGAGTGCGAGTTCTTGGAGCAGCTGCATGTTATTTGTTTATATAAAGTATTAGTTTTTATTCAGTAATATTCTCAAGAAGTAGATTAATCAGTGTAATTGGGTTACATCAAAATTTTTATGTAGATATATGAAAATAACTAGAGAGTTCTCTACATTCAGGCCAATTTTTTTTTTTTTTTTACAAATTTTGACTAAATTAGTATAGATACAGTAATACTTTAAAAAAATGCTAAATCTATTTTTCCTACAATATGGGAGATTCTTTTCAGAAGTTAAGAGAAATTCTTGGGTGGCTGTAGCCTTCTCCCAGTCATTTAATATAGAAGATTAAATCAGAAATGAAAATGGATCTTTTATTCTTAGGTGGTTTTTTTTTTTCTTTGTGTATATCTGCGAAACCGATGGAACTCATGGCACTTGATACTACCATCAAGTTTTGCTTGCACACATCTCTTGCTGTGGTCAGTGTTCCTAGACTAAAATTGACCAAATTTGCTACAATTTTTATATGATGTCTCTGGCTTTGCTACTTCGTCATTGTTTGAAGTCAAGGGGGTTTTACTTAAAACACCTTGTATCAGTTTATGAAAAATCAAATATACATTAGGTTGAATATAATTACATTCCAACAGACTATTTATCTGTCTAGATGGCTGCTTGGTCCAAAGAATTTTTTTAGCACTTTAAAGGTGAAGACCGAAGAAATAATCTAGCTTATAGAAATAATGGAAAATACCTACTAATGGAGCAATGGAATCAATTAAGTATCCTCAGACATACAGGTTCTGAATTTCTTTCTTTATTTCTCCAGTGGTCTATCAAGATTCACAATGGCAGCAATGAAGCCCTCACGCAATATAAAATCAATATCACTTCAATTGCTCCTCTTTTGGAAAAATTAGCAAAAAGTAGTGATGTTTACTGGGTCTTACAAGGTAAAGTAATGAGCATCAGGTAACAATTGGTACTGTCACTGTCTGTTGAATCATTCTCTTGTGGGATACGGAAAATTTTGTCCATAGTGCTTACTTGCAGAGTAGAAAGGGTGTTGATTGAATTCCAGTCTGGCATTCTGCAGCCTTAACTAGCTGTTACTAATGATGGAAATTTTAGAGCTTTCTCAGGAAAGTCTTTTCCTTCTGAACTCTTAATTATGTATTAGCATACTGTCACAGACAGTATACTAGGTCTGTTCTCCTTGTGCTGTGTTCCGTATGTGCCTCCTAGGAGTCAAGATCACAAGTGCATAAACCAGCTGTATTCCTGTGTTTGTGTTCAATTAAATTTTCAGATTACATGAGTAATAGAAAAAGGTTCAACAAGTGCATCCTCTGTGTGTGCCTGGAATGAAATTACGTGCTATAGAGAATTTAAGTCTCTAGGATGAAACTTGCTTCCGTACACTGAGCACTGATACACTAAGATTAGGAGCCGGAAATCATGGTTCAGAATAAGTCTGTGTTATTTTTACTGTGTCACCAAGCTTCACATTCTTTTGCCTTTTTTCAATAAAACTAAGGTATGTCTCTGATTCTGAACAATGAGCTCGGAGGCAGAATGTGCTCCTGGTTTATCTGCTGTGGGATACAGCATTTTAGATGATCATCACCTGAGTTTAGAAACAGCAGCAGATTTTGAGCCCTGATGGGATTATATCCAGCTGTACTGTCACATCTAAGTTCCTGTCAAAGATGAGTTCAGAGGTTAACCTGAATCGAGAGGTTAATCTTGCATTCCTTTCAAAACCATGTTTATCAATAACAGAAGCAGTTAGCTGTCAGACATTTCTCAGTGTTCTGTTGATAAAGATCCAGTCAATTTAAGTCTCTTCTGAGCTCTTTAATGGAACAAATAAGAGGAAAAGCAGTCTGTATGAACAGAGTTTTCTAGATATTAATTGTCCAAAAGTAGGCATTAAGGCAGCAAATCAAGTTAAAGCCCATAGAGGGTGTTTCACAGGAGTTAGGAGCATCAGTAGCTTTTCATAGCAGCTTGTTGATCTCTAGCTGACGTTTTGATCTAGAACCCTGTGTTAAGCTCTACATAATTTCTAAAGCCTGCAGGCAATTAAGTCATGTTCCATTCTTCTGAAAGACTGAAATTCTGCCATCAGTTAAACTGGAATCAGCAGGAGCAAGTGGAGTATGCCTATACACTATGACTTAGAGAAATGAGAAACTGGTTTCTTCTGCAGCTAATTAAAGGGTTAGAGTTTAGAGGGTTCTAGTTAGAGGGTTTGAGAGTCTTTTGCTGTTGTGTTCTGTTTGTGTGTTTTTTCACGTGTCTATTCTGCTGCCTGTCTTTGGTCCTCTTGGCTTTGGAGTCTTTCCTTGGGGGATTCCATTGCTGAGAGAAGGCATAAACAGCTCTGCACTCCATTATTATACACTCTTCATGGGTTTGGGGAAATCAAACAGGCGTTCGTGTCTGGCTAAAGCTTTCTAATCTATAAGCACTTATGCATGACTAGGGGAATGGCATTAAAAACATTTCCTCATAAACAACTCTCCATACTACACTAGTTACTGTAACAGTCACTCATTCCTCATTGTACATTTTTTCTGTACCATTAAACAAGTGTGGCTACCTAAATGAAAGTAGCCTGTACAATTTGAGCTAAGTATTTGTTAAGTAGAAGATTAATCTGCCTATTCTCTGCCCTTTCAAATTCAGACCCTGTTTGTGAAGATATGCTGAGTGAAAGTCGGAAAATGATCACTAATGAGAAAATAGATGCTTATAATGAAGCAGCCATTCGTATTCTGAACAGCAGCTCCCGAAATTCCAAAGCTAAAGTTAAAGTGTTCAGTGTATCAAAACTGATAGCACAAGAAACTATCATGAAGTCTGCAGATGGCCTGCATCTTCCTGAATCAAGTAGAGATACAGTAAGTGTTTTTATCACTGGTCAGCATTAAAAAGTAATAACAGTAAAACAAGATTTTAAGTCAGTGTTCTGAATTGGCAGATAATATGAATGTAATGAGCGTCTGCACATTCTTCAGGAAATTTTGTTCAGAAGATCTCAATAGGAGGGAGGGCAGTCAGTTATATAGTATGTTTGAAAAACAATAGCAAACAAAGTAGTTCGTAGCTATTTTAAAATAGCTGTTAACCTGCAAGATCCTTTACATCCTGAGTGCAAACTTGGTGCCTTCATGTGTGGGAATGAGTTAGAGTGATAATGATCTGTAAGGCAGTGCTAAGAAATGTCTTAAATTTTCCCATATGTGCCCATATAATTTTGTTTAGTAAGGGGTATGAAAAGGATAAGAAAACACACAATATACACCTTCCTGGGTATATGGAGCACCGCTGCCTATGTTATATTGATGCATGCACTGAGCCCCTCTGAATTTTGTCAGTCTGCCTTTCTTGTGATGGAGCTCTCCCACTGTGTCACCTCTAGTTCCACTCCTTTGCAGATTTCAATTGCTTTCAAGTACCAGATGAACTAAATATCATCTTAACACAGGTTTCAGTCTCGTTGTTGTATTTTAGAGACTTTCCTTACTGTGCCTCTTTAGGACCCAAGTTTGTGAGCTGGTTTTTGTTTATAGTCTGTTTAGCTCTTTATAGCTCCTTTTACAGCCGGTAGAGAGAACCCTGCTGTTGTAAGGATTCAGATTAATTATTTTTGCTTACCTCAAGAAGCTCAAGGGTTTCCTGTTTGGAAAAGATGGTTTTGTCTGTACTGTTGAATGCAACAAAGTGTATGGGTATACTGGGAAATTTAATCTGTGTAATGATAAGGGAGAATTGCGTATGTTTTATGTCAATGCATGCTCTAGAAGAAAATTTCTTACGATTAAAATGTTAACATTTTTATTAGAGATTAATTGACAAACCTGCCTATTTCTTTGACAGAATGCAATGATTCTTATGAATGTCTACTGCAATAAGATAATGAAGCCGATTGATGGCTCCTGCTGCCAACCTCAGCCTCCTCTCACTCTGATACAGAAGTTAGCTTTCTGTTTCTTTACTTTGTCCATTATTGGATATTTAATTATCAGTTTAATTCATCGGAATAATTTTCGGAAGAACAAATCATGCACTGATTTGGAAAGTGGAGAGGAGAAGAAACCTACCGTCAGCACTCCTAATGTTTCTACGTTAGAGATGCTCTTACACTCCTTCTGCAAACTTGGTCTAATCATGACCTATTTTTATCTATGTGACAGAGCAAATCTTTTCATGAAGGAAAATAAATTTTATACACATTCATCTTTCTTCATACCAATCGTCTATATCTTGGTTTTGGGAGTATTTTATACTGAAAATACCAAAGAGGTAATGATCATGTTGACATCCTACTTATAACATTGTTTCCCCATTTGAGTGTAAAAAAGTAATTGCTAAATATTGAAAGTCAAATTTTCAAAGTCAGTATGACTCACCTGCAAAAAATGCATTCACAAGCAATGTAATGATTACATGGAATTAGATGCAGAAGTGTTTTGAAAGCATATAAGCGCTTTTAGTCTTTATCATTCAGTGAAATTTGGAGTGAGCACAGCTCAGATACAAGAGCGTGTAGAGCACTTTAAAATCTGGTAGACCTGTGTCCACTAGGCAGTAGTCTTTTAAAATTGAGACCTATTTACCCATAAAGTGGTTTATTGTTTTGAACTTTTTCTCCTCATTTTGTAGATGTTCGTTGTACTTTTTGGAATAGCAACACTCTTGTTTTGTTTTGCATTAGACTAAAGTGTTAAATAGAGAACAGACTGATGAATGGAAGGGCTGGATGCAACTAGTTATTTTGATTTATCATATCTCTGGAGCAAGCACTGTAAGTGATTTGAATTTCATTTCTTTTTAAGTAGGAATGCAATTTGGGCATGTTACTGCAAAAGAAAGTGTGAATGCATATTTAGAGTTGAATAGAATTAATAACTCATGCTATTGTTCCTGTAGTTTAAAAAATTGTATTAGCAAGATTAGCTTTTCTCTCTATTTAGGTGTATTTCACTGATAAGAGCATTTTATATGTTACTTGGCCGATGAAAAAATATATTTGTTTCCTCCATGTAGAATATTATGTTACTTTATTTGTAATTGCTAACAACACTTCATTTTTATATTCAGAACTTGAAACTCCTGAAGGCAAGCTTTCAAAGATCCTTTCTTAACTCTCTCTTAACTGGTTACAGAATATGGAAAGTGTAGAGCAATAAATAGCAGCAACTCATTTTAACATCAGAGAGCTTAGGGCAACAAAAGAGCTTAGTAAGAAACAGGGAAATTCAGCATAATGTTTAGTCTCTTAGAGCTGTTTTACTGCAATGCAGAAACAGCATAAAATGAGGGGAAGAAAGGAACATCAAGGGCATTTACGTGGCCGTTTATAAAAGGTACTTTATTTCTCTCAACAGTTTTTGCCTGTGTACATGCACATTCGAGTCCTGGTGGCTGCATATCTGTTCCAAACAGGTTATGGACACTTCTCATATTTTTGGGTAAAAGGGGATTTTGGTGTATACAGAGTGTGTCAGGTAAGAATATCTACTTACTGTTTTTATGAGGAAATGTGTTCAGATAACACCACATCCATGATATATCCATACTCCCTAAATAATGTGATTACTTAACCAGGGTCTGCACATTAAAAATGGCTGTTGTTGCCATGTAATCTGATCTGTTTAAATGGTAGCCTTTATCTAATACAAACATATAGCATATAAATGATACTTGCAATGTAAAAAATGCAAGTATGCAGCCCTTAAAATATCAAGACAAATAGTTTTCAATATATAACAATGGAGTTTTCATTGTGGTAGCAATTTACAATAAATAGCAATATATGAGTAATGATGACACGCTGGCTGGCAGTAAAGAGCGATATCATTGGCGAGAAATTTATTTGCTAAATCTTCCTAGATTTTTTTCAGTAGTCACTGGTGAGTAAGAGGTTTATGTGGATACCTATGATGGTCTGAATTGCCCTCTGGAACAGCCTTGTTGCAGTTACTATTGAGAATAAATAGATGACGTGAAGGTTCTCATCTGCTCGCCTCTGTTGAGGGGAAAAAGAAAACCAAAAAAACAACACCAAAACATGGTGGTTTTCTCAAATCAGCCATTGGAAATACTTCATTTTGTTTCTCTTACCTTGTTCTTAAAACATGAGTCTGCTCCATGTTGACATTTTCCCGTGTGTGTTTGCCTTTTTTTTAATTATTAGTATGTTTCTCTTAGAGTTTTCTTTATACAAGTAGATAAATGTTTGGCAAATCCTAGTCAGTTGTGTACAGAATTTCTTTTTTTTGTCCTCTTCTGTGAATAAAGGTATTTATTCAGCAAGTCATTAAGCACATTGGTTTGCTTTCTCCCAGCATAACAAGTCTTTATGTAGAGGGAACAAATGTTTTCTTGTCTCTGATTAAAATTTAAGTCATTTCCACTTGCTTAAATTGTGAAAGATTTTGATTTTAGTGTGCATTTTGGATTTTTTCCTCACTTGTTGCTGAAAAGAAAAACTTTTTGGTTGGTTAGTTGGGGAAATTGACAGTGTCCCAAAGCATTTGTGGTACCTCTCTTTCCTTCAGATGAGTGATCTTTCTGATCTATTAAAGAAACTCTTCACATTGCTACTTTATTAAGTATCCAACTGTTTTGCACTGAAGTAGATTAATAATACATGAGCAAGAGGCATCACTGTAGTAATTGTCACCTCTTTCGAGACATAGCAAAGTATTGCCAAATATTGTACGTTGCTTTTTCTTTTGTTCTCAACTGAGAATTTGTTGGGTTGTATTTTTGATTGGAACAGTTAGCTCTGTGCAACAGTGTGTTTAACTGTTTGATACATAGAATATGGTCAGAAATACCACACCCCCGCTGCTGTTTTTTCTTTAGAAACAGATGAAAATTTCGCAAGCGTATCAGCTGTATCTGCTTCCTTTGAAAAACAAATATGCAGGTTTATTGTTGTTTTGTTTTTGTTTTTGTTTTTTTTTATTTAAAAATTGGTGTTTTGCTTGGCCCAAGAGCCTTTTCAGTTATGGGTTTAAGTTTTCAGATCAAAATGCAAATAGGGAGGAAACAAATACTTTCCAGTCAGCTTTATTGATTCTGTGGGTTGTTTTCTTTTCCAAAGACAGTGCATTGAAGCCTACATTTGTTAATAAAGAAAACTAACAACACTGGAGAACGTACCTATTTTTGTGGTTCCCCTCCCAAGTTTTGCAGTGCGTGCTGTACCAGCTTAAAAAAATAAAACAAAAATGAATCTCTAATTGCTATTAAGTGTTACATTGTCATATAACTCAGATCATCACACTTGTTAAATGAATGATGACAGCACTGGTGATGGCCCAGGCACTGGGTGACTGAAAGCAGAGAGGTATTGACAGCATCCAGCAGCTGGAATACCCCGTCCCAGCCCAGAGTCAGTTCTGTTTTACACTCTTTTCTTGCTGTCTCTACCCAAGTAGGCCAGCATAGGACAGGTCCAGTACTACATCATCAGCCTGCAGTCTGATAGTGCATTATTGATGTTCTCTGAGATATTTAACCCATGTTTCAACTGAAATACTATCAGCATGTGAGATGCGAGTGTTTAAAAGACATGTAGATGGGGTTCTTAGGGCCGTGGTTTAATGCCAGAGTTGGGTTAATGGTTAGACTCGGTAATCCTGAGGGTCTCTTCCAACTAAAATGGTTCTATGATTCTATGTGAAATACATTGATATTTTCATACAGTGCTAAAGAAACATGTTCCCTGTCTTTCTTAGTTTTGCCTACAAGTTGATATATACTCTGTCTTCTCTGACTCTTTCCAGGTTTTATTTCGTCTCAATTTCTTGGTCGTGGTACTGTGTGTAGTGATGGACCGACCTTACCAGTTCTACTATTTTGTGCCACTAGTCACTGTCTGGTTTATGATCATTTATGCCACCTTAGCTATATGGCCTCAGATAGTCCAGAAAAAAGCAAATGGTAAGATTTTTCCCGCCCCCCCCCCCCCCCCCCCCCCCTTGTGCTATAAAACATTTACATGTTAATACAAATTATAACCATACAGAGAATGGTATAGTTAGTACACCTCAGTCTCTTCGTAACATAGTCAAAATATGTTAAACAGCTGGTCACATACCTCTGGTTTGTCATAGACGATTGTCATATGTCAGTTGAAAAATGTAACAGCTGATGACTAAAGTCTATCTCTGATTGCAGTCGTAGTACAATACTTTTTAATAGGTTTTGACCATCAGAAATGTGTTTTATCAAGAGCTGTAATTTTACTGGATGCAAACTAAAAATATAGGCCACGCTATTGATGCTACTTGAGGTTGTTGCTGTGTTGTACTACTGGGGGCAGCATGAACAGTGAGCACTCAGACTTCCCTGTTCTGCATTGTCAACGTGTCTCATCCATCCTGAGCACAAATTCTGCTGTATCCTGCCAAATGAGAACTTGGGCTTTGTTATCTTAGTATCTCAGATTAAGTGAATTATCAGAAATACGTCTTGTGAGATGGATATGTTAAATAAAAGCTGAAGTGAAATCCCGGTTTATTTTATGTGTTGCAGTTCATTGAAGAGCTGTCATCATGTGGTAAATGCCTATTATTTAACTCACCTAAATTAGAACTAAAACCTTAAAAGTCTTATATCCTCCTTCCCTATTGATGGAGTAATATCCAAATTGTATAGTCTGCAGATGTGACCATGAAATATACCAAATGCGTCCTAGGAATAGATGCTGCAAAAATATAACTAGTGAGTAGTTTTACAAGATATCTTGAAGGCAAATAGCTCCAATATTACTTTTTTTTTTTTTTCTACAAAGGCAGTTCTGCTCCAGATAGAAATTACTATTGCGTGTCAGGGTAATAGTGTACTATGAAACTAGAAAATCTTTCAGTGACATCTTCCATCTGTTTAAGTCCCTGTTTACAGCCACCAATTTATGTGGCGAGAGAGGGAGATGATCTCTGCTGCAATGGTGAGGCTTGAGTAGAGCTTAGTATCAGTTGACAGCTTTGAGGAGCAAATTTTCAGGCTTATCTTAACAAGATACTTGTCCTTCATCACCTCAGTTGAGCTTTGGAGTACAACTGGTACCTCAAATTTAATAACGCATGGTTTGCTTATTTCACATGGCAAAACTGTTGGGCATTTTGTTTTGTTTATTCATTGACATTCAACTAGAATAAGGACTGTCTGTGCAGAGTGCTTGGGAAAGCAGAGACTTTAAAATCATGTTTCTGTTTGAACATCTAAATTCTCTTATTTCTGTATGTATGTTGCTCCTGTTTTAGACATGAGGCTTGATTTAGAATTAATAAGTTGTTAATTGCTGTGATTATTTATTTTAATTGCTTAAAGTCAAACGTAATAGGTAAATGTACATAGTGATAAAATATTGCTGGCAATATTTGAACAGTTATTTATTAATGTATCTATTACTAAGCATAGCTACACTAAATAATTGGCAATTATTATTTAATGTGTCCTGGGTGTTTTGCTTTTGAAAAATTGATGACTGTATACTGATTAATTTATTTCTTCCTCAGGCAACTGCTTATGGCACTTTGGTTTACTGCTGAAACTGATTTGCTTACTGACATGTATATATTTTCTGTCATATTCTCAGGTTTGTAAATTTTCACTATTTTTGTGCTTAATGACCTAAGAGTGTATTACCTTCCTCTACCCATTAATGTGTGCATAACTTCTATATTTGCTCCTGCATCATAAATACAGAAGGAGAAAAATGGAACCTTTCAGTTTCTTTTCATGTTTGAATTGGTGTGGATGCTGGGAAAAAACACAATTCTGTATCTTACGGTTTCAGTATACTAATACAAGTGTAATAAATACAAAGGTCTGTGCTTTGGTTTTGGAGTGAGGTTTTTTTTGATGTGCTTAAGGTTACTGTTTTTTTTGTGAGCATATGCTGATATGTATGGTGATACGAAGATCTGTGTCTCTTAGTCCTGGAGTTGGCTTTGATACCATATCAAAAGCCTGGTTCTCATGCTAAATTAGCCACTCACTGCCTGCTGTGAGTATAGCTGGCAGAAGCAAGGGCAGGGTTGGGCACTCTGGGGTTTTTACACCTGTTGAGTCTTCCGTAGAGTGTACATTTGTTATCCCAACGTATCAGTGTATCTCTCCCTTTAAGTCTCCGGTACAAAATGGAAGGTATTCCAATACCTTCATGGGAAGCAAAGCTGAAACCCTTTCTCATTTGAAGAAGTATTTTTCGTCATGGTGTTTGTTTGTTTGTTTGTTTTCTTTTGTCGAGTGGAGTGTCTTCAGGGCAGCCTGTTATTTTAGTAATGCTGCGTAGCTAGTGAAACAGGGATGTGATAAAATTAAAAGACAGCATATTGATTTAAATGTAGTGAATGTGTTTGACGTCAGTGTTAACACTTTCGCCATGATTATTTTTTACAGGGTGCATTTGAGAAGATATTTTCTTTTTGGCCACTGTCCAAGTGTTTTGAACTGAATGGGAATGTCTATGAGTGGTGGTTTAGGTGGAAACTGGATCGCTATGTATGTAACATTTGCATAAATTTATACTAGTCTTTCAAGTGTGTTTTTTAATTTGGGGGAAGGGAAGGTGGTTTTCCTTTCCTTCAGAAGAAGCAGGAGTTTGTCCCTGTGGATTGTTTAATATAACACTAAGCTGCACTCAGCTTACTTCTGCAAATGTCTGTCAAAGCCTTGCTTAAAAGATGGATGTTGATTTATTTGCTGCTGGATCCTGCTTAGTTTGCTTTTAAAAAATAAAGTCATAAAGTGACCTAGATTTATCTTTTCTCAAAAATTTTACTGTGAAAGCTTAACAATTGTAGCACTTCAGGCTGTTGAAATACAGGGCAGATTACTGTGATGGCTTTCTTAATAATGTTTTTTGGCAGTTGTATTAATTAAGGATATATTTTTTTTAGGTTTACCTTTAAAACACTTTTTAAATCAGTGTCTTGGTGCCCAAATCAGACTATTTTTTCACATATTTTTAAGTGGTTTTCCAGTGGGAAAGCGCTTTATTTCCAGTTACTGACCCTATGATGTGGGGGAATAGAACATTGGTCTTTTTTGTTTTTTTAGTTTTGCCTTCTTGGTAAGGTGAGTTGCTGAGATGGGAGCATTTATCTGCTAAGCTTATCCTGAACGGGATCCCATGCACAGGGACATTCCCAACTTGGAGCTGTGTTGGTGGTGAACAGCATGTGTTCTGTGGTGCTGCTGGAGAGGAAATCCCAAAATAAACAGA
Organism: Streptopelia decaocto; assembly: GCF_964273445.1. Lineage (NCBI taxonomy): Eukaryota > Metazoa > Chordata > Aves > Columbiformes > Columbidae > Streptopelia > Streptopelia decaocto. Next base: position 137,809,945 of record NC_138655.1, on the reverse strand, counting down.
GGAGACGAGCACCGCATGGGCCTGAGGCAGCATCGTGTTGGTAGCTAGTGAGAACTTGGCATAAGGTCATAAAACAGAGTGTTGAGGAGCTGTGTCTGTGAGAGAGGGAAGCGCTTCTGGTGCTTCTTGAATGTTTTCACTTGCCAGCTTGGGAGAAGGCCAGAGATTCATGTTTTTTCCCCAGAGAAAGGCCTTTTCAGTGCTGGCATGGGTTGCAGAGGGGATAGTAGGTACTTGAAAGCTTCCTGAAATTTGTCTTGTCTCTAATGCTCTGTGAAGCATTAGTAGGAGTATTTTATTTCTAGTTTCTTAGTTGAGTTAAAAATGCAGCTTATGACAACCTAGGGTAGAAAGCCTATTTTTGTTTGCTTCTGGGAAAGGGCCTTTTGACACCTAAGCTTCAGTATTAGAAATAGTTTATCCTGTAGCATTTCTGTTAAGAGTTTGTACCTGAAGTACTTGTAAAGCCATGAAATATTCAATGTGTTGTTTGTCTTTTACAGGTGGTTTTTCATGGGATGCTGTTTGCTTTTATTTATCTGGCATTGCAGAAACGGCAGATGATATCAGAAGGAAAGGGAGATCCTCTTTTCTCCAACAGAGTTTCAAATGTTTTATTATTTATTTCAGTTGTATCCTTTTCGGTACGTACCTAGTATAACCAGTACAATCAGGTTTGTAGATCTCTAAAGAACAAGTTTTCTGAAGTTCTTGTTTAGAAAATACATTGATTTAAAAAATCAGATCTTGATCTGGAGATACTTCAGGTGTGCTTTTGTGCATAGCCCTACCTGTCTACTCAATAAATATTTTCCTTTCAGTCAACTGTAGATGAAAACATCATCACTGTTTCAGTTCATTGTTCAAATGTTACCGGAAAATTGGAACATGAAAATAATATGGTAGATAATGCAGCTCTTACCTCCGCTCTTGATTGCTTTTCTGTTTGTGATGAAGAAAATGTCAACAGTTGTCAAGGTTTAAGGCAAGGTGGCAATAAACCATGGCAGACACTCCCTGTTATCCCCTCACTTCCCGCCACCCCTTTCCTTTAGATTGGAAAGATGATAAGAAAGATAAGGGGAAAGGAGGAGAGACTTAGACTTCAAGTTGGAGAATTTTAAAGGGTTTTACTAATGCTAGTAATAAATAGACAATATGTATACAAAATATACAAAACCAGTCTCGAATGCTGGATGTGGAGTTGGCGTCACTCCAGCAGCAGAGCTGGGTGTGCGGAGCTGGCGGCTCCAGCAGCTGCAGCTCAGGCCCCGAAGTCATGGGCGGGACTGCACAGCAAACCGGAACCTGGTTGCAGGATGCAGGGCCTGAGGCCTGTAGGTCACAGGCAGACAGGCAGGGTCCTCTCTAGATGCCGGCCATGGTCGGAGAGAGTGACCCTCGTGATCACCCTCCTATATAGGCGATATGACGATTATGGGATGGAATACTTCCGTTGGTCAGTTCTAGTCACCTGTTCCATCCACCCCTCCTCAAACACGCCCCTCTCACAACGGAACGTGGGAAAACTTATCAGTCTTTCTTAGCTACCATAGTAATAAATCTAAACATGAGTTTCTTCAGCATTCCATTGGTCTCTTATCAGCACCGGGTATGGCATCCTAGGAAAAAAATGCAGGCTAAAACTCAGAAAAGTACAGCCACCTAGAGGAACTTAGCTGAAAGAAAAATCACTAAAAGAGAACCAGTCTTGTTTTTAACAAAACCAGGACAACAGTATAGCTGTATCCTAGAGTATTAACAAGTGTGGGATTCGTCAGTTGCAGAGAAGAATTTGAGGGAAAGAGAAAACTAAACACATGGAGTTTTTTCTATTACTGTCCCACATCTTAGTGAACCAACTAGTGCTGAAGCATTTCAAAATAGGTTACCTCTTGTTTCATTTTTAAATGTTACATATAACTGCTACACAGACTGATTTTTTTTTTATCTTTTAGACCTACTCTATTTGGGCTAGTAGCTGTAAAAACAAGACAGAGTGCAATGAACTACATCCTTCTGTTTCTGTGGTGCAGGTAATTATAATTTTAGTCCTTTTCCTTACAGTCACAGAATCTCTAGTCTGTTCTTGTTTGGGCTTTTTAAAAAATTGCTTTAAAATATATTTTTGCTTTAGCATGGAATGTCAGCTATTGAGCTTCATTCTCATGTCTGAAAGTGGAAAGGGGTTTAACTACATTGCTCGTTTTTCATTGCCTTTAAGCACTGAAATCATATACTGTAATTCTGCTTTTGATTAACCTCGATGTCCTTAGTGTAGGTTTCTTATGCACCATTTTAAGTCCAAACCCAGCTTTTGACTAATTGCATAGCAGTGGAAAAGAAGAAAGCTGTAGAGAAATATGCATGTTTGGGAGGTATTAACCTATGGGACCCCGTAGTCACTTTTATGCAGAGAAGAGGTGGGTCACAGGGGCATGCATCTGGTTTTCTAAAATTTAGATTTTCCTCTTACTGTGTCCCGTGCCTCCCTATACCCCAGATGTTTGATTCTGTTCCCTCTCTTGTTTTGTTTTGTGTTTTGATTTGTTTTGTTTTTAATAGTTTGTCCTGCTCTCCTGAGGGGCAGCATTTGTAACATTTTCAATATGATTTGTCCATCTTGACACCTTCTCTTCAAAAAGTGAGGGTTGACTCAGATTTGTAGCCACCTTCATCTTAGGCCAGCATGGTATAACATGTTTTGTGACCATGCCTAGTAACTGTATAGGAATATCTATCAACATCAAGGCCGTGATTCTACTGAAGATTTAAATGTGACTTGCTATGCTATAAGAATGTTGTGTAAGAGATTTGCAAATTCAAGACCTACTTGTGTGGATTTTTGTTTGGTTTTCATATTTATTAAAAGAAAATTGAATGCAGAATGCAATTTGATTTAAATGTGAAAATGAATAAACCTTTTCTGTGTGTGTGTAATCGGCTTGTCATCCACAGCCACCCTTTTTTTAATTTTTTTTTTTAAAGATTCTGGCTTTCATCCTCATCAGGAACATTCCCGGATATGTCCGATCTGTGTATAGCTCCTTCTTTGCCTGGTTTGGCAAAATTTCTTTAGAGGTAAGTAGGATGATCAGAAGTACAGTGAATTGAAACTTAGAAATTTAAGGTGGCTTTCTCGTCTAAATTGTAGTATAACACATGAATAGTGAAAAAAAGTTACCGTGTTGACTTCTTTTAGCACTGTAGCTTCCATCTACAATTAAATATCATAGCTGAAATAGCAGTCTCACAGAAGCAAACTTATTTCTTATGCTGGTTTTGGGGGAGAGTTTTGGGTTGTGAGAGAGGGGATTGAATGCTGGAGTAAAATGTGGTGTGTATGCAATTGGAAGATAAAAATTCAAAGCAGTGGAAGAATCAGCATGAATTATACTGGCAAGTATTACACTTATGTGTTTGCCCTAGAAAGCTTTCCTGCATTAACAGAAAATGTAACTTGACAAACAAAACCCTTCTTAGTGCAAATGTTATGTTGTTCCACTGAGTGTATGTTTTGAAACAGCAGGAGTTATCTTTCCATTTTATTTGCTCTTTAATTTATTGTACTCCTAGAATATGTTATTTAAAGGGAAAGGAACTTAGAGGAGAAACTCATTGTAATATAATGTATATGTAGTACGTGATTTTGGATTTTTCATAAACGGTCACGTTTTCATTGTCCTGATTCCTGGTGAACTGTAAGGTGCTGATCACCTCCAGGGACCTTTGTATTCAATGGCAGTCGAAGCATTTTTTTTGTATTTGCAGGCACATTAGTTCAGTCCCTCACCAGAGGCTGAGTGACTGAGCGGAGGCGTATTCCTCCTCTGTTCTGACCTAATGTGAATTATGTGCCACGACACCACGTTTGGTTAAGGACTAAGTAAACCCATTTTACTGTGCACTGTAAAGACTAATAGTTTTGTCTTATAGCAAAGACATGTGGAAAACAGCTTCTCAGAGTATGTTATTGAATCATGCATGTCTGACTTAGGCAGAAGTACAGTGTGTCAGTTGATGCAATAGTAATAATTATATGTTTTTATATCAGTAAAAATACTTTTATGTAAGTATTATTAAAAACACTCTTTTTTTTCTTTCAGCTTTTCATTTGCCAATACCACATCTGGCTGGCAGCAGACACAAAGGGGATCTTGGTGCTCATTCCTGGATATCCAATGTTTAATGTTCTTGTCAGCACTTTTATATTTGTGTGTGTGGCACATGAAATTTCTCAGATCACTAATGATCTGGCACAGATTGTGGTTCCTAAAGATAACTCAACTCTGCTGAAAAGGTTGCTATGCATAGCTGGATTTTTATCTGGACTACTTTTCTTCTCAGCAATGCAAGATCAGTCAAGGCATTAATTTGAGAAGAATCTTGGAAACTTTCTTCAGGTTTACTTTGTGTCTGCCTGAACAAATATTCTGAACTGGAGGTACAAGAAGACACTTAAATGAAGCGTGTGGAAAATGTATATAGTGCGAATGTACATATTTTGTGTGGAAATCACCTTCTCAAAGAATCTGAGAAACAAGAATGCACTGTACAGCATTGCATGTGAAAACGAGTCTTTTCTACTGGATATATGTTTCTGTTTACATATCTGTTTAAACATGACATGAAGAAGTGAAGTTCAACGGTTTAGCAATATCATGTGCATATCACGGAATTAACTTTACCTTGGGTCAGCCGAATGAAGAGTGGATGTTACAAGAGCAGCACCTGCGCGGAACACGTGCTGTCATCTTTGTCATCAAGGAATAAAACAGCAAACTTGTGATCCTTCGTTAATGGTCACCTTTAGCTGATGTGAAACATGAAGTTACTGGTAAACCAGGGCATTTTTCTGAACAAAATGGTAATTTTTTTTTTTTTGTTTAGAAATGAGTATTTTGGGTGGAGATAGTATATGTTATATGAAACCCTTTATATGTGGAACTAAACAGTCATCACCAATTCAGTGATTTAAGGTTATATACAAGTTTACATAATATTTTATGGGCTTCTTTTAGAAATTTAATATGTTTTCAGCAAATTCTGAGGTAGAATTTTTTAATACAGAAAATTTGATTTTTTTTTTACCCTAAAATTGTTTGCTTTTTCATAATTTTTCCATTAATTCATGTAACTGTGTGCAGTTCTCTGTACAATCCCAGTGAACAAACAGATGAATACATTTCAGAGGCGCAGTTCAAGACAGAGAATCTTTGGAAGACCTCCAGCCTTTTCCAGTCAGATGAAATCCCACCACATCTGCTCCATCGGATCTTCTGGAAATGGGTGAACAGGAGAACGGTGATCTTTGAACCTCTCTCGGAGTTTGTAGGTGACCTTGAACTATGTCTTGTTAGGGAACTGGTGCCATATTCTATCCTGTAATAATATTGTTTAAAAGGATGAGAGTCAATCCGTTGGTGTAATGAGGAGGAGGGATTGAGTGGTCGCCTTGTTGTGTGCAGATGGTTGAGTCTCAGAATTACAAGTGAAATGAGGTTGGAGCTGTTTGAAGGAACCTTTTTCCCCATCCTTTTTGGCAGCACCCATCTTGCTTAGTAACTCTTCCCTTTAGCGTAAAAACGTAAAACTGAAAGAAATAGCCCTTTTGTGTGGCAGTGAAGTTACAGTCATTTCTTTGTTGTTTGTGGTTTTGGTTCAAGTGATAGTTTGACCTTAATCCTTCTACTGATTGTTAGCACAAGCACAGTATTGTTTTCTGAGCATATGTGCAATTATGTGTGATTAGAAACAATATGATTTCTAATTTGTACCATATGTACTGTCAGGTACGTGTGTTTGATCTTATCCCAGTTAAAAAATTGAATTCAATCCTGCAGCCATCAATGAGTGGAAGGAAAAAATGTGAAAAGAATGGCTTCAATTTTTCTTTTTTTTTTTTTTTGTGGATAACAGTTTCTTTTAAAGAATGACCAGGCATTCGTCATAAAAATATAAATCATTCATTTCCCCCAAATTCAGCAGTTATTACTAAGTCTGCCAGCTCTTTTGAAGCTATTGGAAAGACACTCAGCTACTTGTTCTTTGTGCGCATTATTTCCAGTGTTTGGGAAGTGAAGCTCCTTGATCAGCACCTCGGAATGGCTGAAAGACACGGTGTAGGTGAACACTGAGGTGGGGATGGGACACGTAACCTTCATCTATGCCAGTATTAGGAGCAACGGGGAACTGTGGGTTTGAGGGATAATTCTTGTTTTGTTCTTCACAACTTAAGTATTGTAGATATAATTTTATTTATCTGTTGTACAGACTTGGTTAAAAGATTTATTTTTAATGTTTGAAATAATGCACTTGTTTACTATTACTGTATGTGGGATAAATATATTTTCTTTTCAGGTTATGTAAAAATATGACGTAATTTAAATATTAAATAAATGTGCTGTGGATGCTTATTTTTGTAATGGGAGCAGCATCAATTAAGTAAAAACTTTTTATTACTTGACTCTAGCTGGACTACAGTTCACTATTATACCCACCTTAAACTACAGATTAGTATTGCAGTTTCTCCAAAGGGATAGTCTGGATACTATTACTTCAGATGAAGGGCAGATATTCACTCGTATCACAAATTATTTCAGATGTAATGCAGGGAGCACGATTCTTCTGCAGTAAATCGTGCTGTCCCGTGTCTGATGACGTTGCAGCCAAAACCGCCCCTGGGGCGCAGGGGCCTTCAGCAGAACGGCACAGCGGGGGTCTCGACCACTTCATCCCCCAAAGAAACCACAGCAGAGGAACTGACTTGGCTTTTCTTCAGCCTGGCAACGTGAAGAAACCCATCCGTAAGATTTGTTTGGTTTCTCGAATTTAACTTTTAATTAGCTGCTTAAGAAGAAAGGACTATTTCAGTAAACGATTTAGAGAGGTAGTTCGTATCCCCAAAGCTCCTGATATAACTGGGGAGATAACATCTAACGTGGGCACCTGCAAATACTCTCCATCCTTTCCAGTTACACCAGCTGGCCCAGTTAAACCCTGTTTGATTGGGGCCACTTCCATCCTTAGGCACTTGCCATCCAGTATCACCATCCATGATGTTAACAGCTGTAACGCAAAGTTGTCCAGGCATCATTATGTAAAATAACCAGGCAACATCACTACTTAATGTTTTCCTATTTATTAGATTTTTACATTTCATGTATTTACAAAGAGATCTGTAGTACTTTCTGTTTAATTTGGTTGCAACTGTCAATCAATACAATATCAGTTCATACTGTCATCATACATTAAAAGAGGCTGTAAATTTACTGTTTTAACCATCAGCACTTTTAACTAATTCTTTAGCCATTAAGTGTCTTTAGCCAGCTTTAGAAATCTATGCTTCTGCAGTAATTGTTTTAATAAGTAAAAATAAATAATTTATTAAATTTACCTCAAATAAATGAAACTTTCAATCATAAAATAATTCAGGTGTGCTTAATACTCAAGTGACCTACATCATTAGGGTCTTTTCGGAGAAGGTGCAAACTGATTCTTTATGCAGGTACACACCAGTTTAAGAAATTTCCTTAAATATATTGTCACTGTTATAAATTAATACAAAACAGATAGGAGTAGCTCAACTGGTAGTTAATTGATTGTCACATCATACTCAAGTTATCAGAAATTGTTATGAGCCAAATCCAATACTATTTACAATGTTTAGTCTTAAGGTTGCATTAAGTATCATTATTTAAAATCCATTCCATTCATTTCTGTTTCAAAGCACCGACAGCTCATGCATTTGAAGTCAGCAGTAGAAACTAACAAACCAGTAGAAACCAAACGCTGATTGTACTTAAATTTTTCACTGCTTGGATAAAAGATGTGAATCTTTTCTTTACTATAAATCTCAGTGTGCAGTTTCCTAATTCACTTTTCACTGGTAACTACCCAAGCTGCTGGGAGAAATAAGGGCTCTCTGAGGGCTGCGTGGCTGAGGAAACCTCTTTCCTGGTACCTCTGGATGAGGTGGGGAGTGAGTAGGGATGGCTCTTTATTCCAACTCTTTCAGAAACTTAGTTTTTCAACTTCCACGACTGCAGCCTGAGCGGCTCTGGCAGTACCACAACCACTGGCACTGCTGCTATGGCTGGATGCAATTGGTAACGTAATCCCGGGCTGTGCTCAGCACTTGGGGCAGCCTTGCGAACTCTGACGTTTAAGGCTCAGCAATATACAAGTACAATATACTGAGCACTGATTATATACTTTGCTGCAATAGTTGCCATATTGTTGCACAAAATGCATCTAAAAAGCAGCTCAGGACTTCTTTTAACTATCATCTGCTGAGGTGTTGCATTCAGATCCAAGCCTATAAACACATCATTGTTTGCTTAAAAATAAGCATAAAAACAAGTTTGTTTTGAAGGAAAATTGTCATAATTGTAATAAGTGGGGAAAAAAAAGCCAGTGACTATTTGGGTCTTCTCACAAACTCTAAAAACCTTATTTTAAAATTTCTTTTTAGCCTCAGTCTTAAATTTCTAAATTACTCAGAACTTCTCTTAGCAGAGACCTCAGAAACCTCAGCTAAGGAAATGTAGCCGGCATTTAGTAATTTCAAAGCAGACGCAGCTTTCTGTTTACAGTGCAATGTCCTGATCAACAAACAGCTTCTGAAAGAGAAAATATTACAGAAAAAAGGCAAAACATAAGTGTCAGCTTAGAACAGCACGATGCTTTGAGGTAAAACCCAAAGAACTGTTGGTGGGAGCTGTTAAGAGCTGGAGACCCTGAAGCCCTGTGCTGTGCTGCTATTTGAGGATTTAAATAAGCATCAGAAAAATTCATTTGAAATACACACAAAGGTGTTGGAATTTATCACCACCTATTGAAACAGAAGGAAACCTCAGTTCAGATCCTTTTAACAAAGTTCATGTTATTAAGCTTTTAGCTGCACAGACAAATGCCTCTCAAAGTAACCACCTCCCAAAAAAATATGTATTTAATCAGCTCCTTTTTAAGACTCTAACAAAATAACCCTTAGTTTATTGGACAGCTCGCTCTCCCACAACTCTTTTTGCTCCAAGAACAACAAAGAATGTGGAGGACAGTTAAAAAAAAAAAAACAAAAAAACAAAAAAACAACCCAAAACCCAAACACAGCACCACGCATTGGGACATCAGGAATATCACCAAAAACAAAAGAGACTATTTTTAAAGAGTTAAAAATTAGTCTATGGATACCATAACAAAATTTACCCTTCTTTGCAGGTATTCACTTCTGCCTACAGTAGTTTGTAACAGCTTCTTCTAACAGAACCAGATTAATGAATGGACAGATTTTAAATGGTTTATTGCTTGCAAGTTGTCAAATACAGGAAAAAATATCTGGTAAAGGAAGAGAAAGCCAATTCAATTTTCAACAGGAATCATCTTAGGGTTTTGTTTGGGGTTTTTTTTGTTTTGCTTTTTTTTTTTTTTTCTTCCAAAAATAACTTTCCTCATGATATTTTTATGATCTCTACAAAATTAATGCTTAATAAATCTAGAGTACTATTTCTGAGCCTCGTCCAATGCAGAAGTGTTCATGCTTGTACAGTACTGCTTCTTGTGTGCCAATGTCAGGCAATTATACCCTCCCAGTGAAGAGAGTCTAAAATCCTTTGAACCTGCTGTTTATTTTGAAGTTTTAATTTCCCTGCTGAAACTTTCAGGAGAGATCACAAGACAGAATAAAGTTTGATATTTATTAATACATATATTTGAAAGATTATTTTCTGAATGTAACAAATATAAAAAGATATCAGTGTTTACAAATTGTCAAAAATGTCCAAAGTACAAAAGGATACAGTACATTAGTTATATGGAAGTGATTGTACGCTCTGGCACTGAAATCATCTTAATACTGTGGGCATACACAATATACACCAGAAAAGCTCATGCATCAGTCAGAACAAATAAGGAAATAAGACAATTTGCTGCCTTCTCTGATTACAAATTTATTGCTTCTGTCAGTTTTCTTTCCTCAGGAATACCATTTACCTGCAAATAGACGAGAATTTTTATAATCCATCAGTGTCATCATGTCATGGAAGTACTTGCAGTGCACATCTGAGTTACGAAGGAAGGCACCAGTGTATACTAAAAGAGGAGGAAACATCGTCTATCCCAAATACATTTTATTTGCCCCCTGATTTCTGAGAGCTTGTCACAGGCAGCATCTGCAATGACTCTCAAAGAACAGGTGTATTCTACAAAAATAACGTACGACAGAAAACAGAGACACAGGAGGATCTTTAAGATCTATTTTTACGGCAGTAGTTCAGTGCAACTTGTGAGGGACAAGCCCATGCTTGTTTGGATTTCACACCTCTTTAAGAATTCCTCACTGCTGTCAAGTTACAGTGCTACCAGGTGATTTTGCAACTTTTTTCCTGCAAGACAGACTGGCAGGAATTCTTGTAACAGAACGGTGGTAACAGAAGAGCTGAAGTGTGTGAGATTTTTATTGTACCTTCTAAACGCCCGCAGTAGTGAGTGTGAAGAGCTATGTTAGATGTCAACCCAAAGCAGTGCTGGAGGCCTTGGGTTGAGGCTTTGCCTGCCAGAGTCATCTGCCGTTTCCACTGTATGTATAATCAAGCACACAAACAGCAAAGCTAGCAGAACTGCAGTCAGCTTCCTTTTTATAAACATGTTTTTAATTTCCAGATAACAAAAAAACCCCACATGGGCAGAAGCATCTATTATATACTTGCCTCAAATCTTTGAAATGTTGTCATACGAAATTCTCCTTTAATCCCCGAAAGCAGTAATGAAGAAGAAGGATTTTGAATGAAAAGAAAGAGTGGCTTACGTAACTCCTAAGTTAAAACAAGTCTTCCTCTTGGAGCTGTAGTTCCCGTATTATGTTCAATACATATCTGTCTCTAGAGTTTTGCCTAAACACTTCTGTGAAAATTCAAAAAGTACACTTTGACCTCTACATTTTCCTTGTATGATCCTTTTCCCCTCTCATATGGCTATGGCTGTAGCTTTTTCTCAGACCTGATACACTAACTAAAGAGAACAATCAGCCTCAGTCAGTACTCTGATGGGATCATTCACGACCTCAGTCACTACATTAGGATTTGTGAAAATGATGTAAAAGTGATGACTAAGACACGGCAAACCCGCAGCACGGATGTGCGCCTCACCACACATTCCCTGCTATCGACTCCTCATGTTTAGTAACAGCAATAAGCAGCTCCTTCTTCAGAGCTTAACTAGTATTGGTGGGAACTAGAAATTTTGATTTCCTATCAAGTTTTAAAGAATCTGAACAGTGTAACCACATTTGGGAATCTGGCTGTAGCTTCATGTTGTAATAGAAAATGATTTCTATAAGGAGGTTTCTAACTTAGCTGTACCAGATTCCAGTGTCTCATGCTGAGTCCTAATGTAGCATCTCTCCTACTTGTTCCATCAATCCCATCCCAAAATTTCCACTGATGTATCAAAAAAAAAATCTGGAATTACAGTGCTGTAATACTTCACTAGATTTGAAAATGGTTTCCACTGTCCATAGACTGTATGTGTTTTGACTAGTGATTCCTCTGCACTGGTCACTTAATAGTTACAATATTTTCTCACTACTGACCTGCACTCTGCTGCTGCGGAATCTGAGTCTGATGTGGCAGGTTCCTACAAAAAAAAAAAAAAAAATATATATATTTAAGGCTTCCATATGAAGTCTGAAGTACATTATGCATGAAAGTTCAGTATTTAAACTTCTTTTTTTGCTTATGAGGCAATAATCCATTTTCACTATGCAAATACAGTTGTCAAAAGGTCAGCCAAGTCAATGAAATAAAGAAAATCAGTGTCACGGGGTAGTTACTATTATTTCACTTGTCAACTAGGTTCAAAGGCTCAGACTTGGCGAAACGCCAGAGATAACAAGAGTCACCGCAGGTTTCTGGTGTTTGGTTTCCATAAGTGATGAATACAGAAAAGGTGACAGTATTGGCAACTTAATTATTGACTGTGGGATGAATTCATGGTCAGCTAGTTTTTACATATTGGACCAGTTGACTTATCAAGGCAAAGTTACATTTATGTGTCCTGCTTAAGTGTCTCTTTTACAGCTACCAGATAATCAGGTTGTTTTTAGAGAAAGGAATTAGGGATTGGAACACAAGTGAAGCAGATAAACGCCCTATGTACAACTCAAGAAAGCCTTTGGTACAGGTTTTGGCACCCCAGTCATAAATAAATGCTATCCCAAACAGAGAACGAACTATAAAAGAGAGGGTAGAGCACTTCACAGCAGTTGTACAAGGATTAATTTACACAGCTCTACTTTATATAGAATTTAGCTTTGGGACAGGGAGAAGAAAACACTCTTCTACCATATCTACACTATGAAGGGAATTCGGGGCAAGCATGTCTAAATTAGGGCCAGGTTAGTGCTGGCACTGCGTGGGTATCAGTGGGGCCAGGGAGACCTGCCAGCTGAGCTCCCGACTGGATCCAGTGTCACCGCACGGCGCTGGGGAACAACAAAACACCACCAGGCTCTTCTGTGAGCATCGCAAAACCACGGGCTCTTCAGCCAAACCTTCCCAGGAATGTCATTCCTACAGCACCACTGACTTGCCTGAATGAGAACACGTGCAAAGCACTAGATGGGTCTGTCTCGATAGTTTCATTAAGTTACTGGTAAATGAACTTCAGGAAACACACATGAGTATTTTTCTGATGTCTCTCTTGGAGAGAGGCTGGCAACAATGGAAACGGCTGAGAGCTCTGAGCGTTTTCACTGGCAAGTCTGTTATCTCTGAAATGGAATATGCTCTTCTGTTCAATGTTACCATTTCAATCATAAACCACGTGTGACAGAACATGACTGACTACTTACAAAGCCTGGGTTTTCCGGTATCAAACCACCACCGGCCCGGTGGTAGCTTTATACCATGGGTTAAGACGTAGGGTGTCTAAAATAGAACAGTTCTAATTGATTCCTCTGTCAAAAGTAGTTTTCCTCCAAAATATGCAGAAATGTAGCTGCTCCACGCAAAGCTTCTTGCCAAGCGTGCAGACTGAAACCCAGCCACTTCATTTTATAACAGAAAGCCTTTCTTTCTGCTTGAAATGCGAACAGCAGAGCAATCCTGAACTATAGTCATTACTGATACCTCCATAATAAACACATTTCGGATGACAAGCATCGTGCAACATAGTGAGTATTAAAAGAGAAAATAAATACTTACTGCTGGGTCTGCATCAGCGGCATGCTGGTGTTATCGTAGCTGTCGGTGTGAAGGGGCGGCACGATCTCCCCAGTGACCGGGTGAAACACGGGAAGCGTTGAAAGGGGCCACGCGATCTCTCTGTTTTTAGACATGTCACGAAGCTCTTTGGTTGATTTCTGGATCGCGCTGTGGTGGACCAGCTGGATGCTGCGTCAAAAGGAAATAAAACAGTAAATACAGGCTTTAAGTGCTCTATCAAAATGGATAGACTTCTACAATTATTATTTTTCTTAAAAATGCAAGGGCTTTGATGCATGCTACAGACTCTATAGTGCAGCAATTACAGTAAAACTTTACATAGTTAATTTAATAAAAATTACATTTATTTAATTTTTAAAGCAATAATTATTCCATTAGATTTTGCTGTCTACATAAGTATTTTTCATAGGATCAAAGACTGTGCAATTTATGTCTAATTTTCCACTTATTTGCTGCAGTTAAAAGTTTTTATTAACTCCTGATTCTTGTGTTAGATTAAAAAAACCCTCGTAGATTAATTGTAAAACACTCCATAGTATAGGCACTGGATACCTTCCAGGATATTTGTTCTCCTGTCCACTGCCCTTAAGACAGAGGCTGGGAAGTCCAATAACCAGGAGTATAAATTACATGTTAACATATTTATTCTAACAGCACTATTTTATTTTCGATTGACAGCTGTTAATTTCAAACCCTTTTTATTCTAATCTTCTATCCCTGCCAAGAATCTGATTTAAAAGCAGCTTTCATATTTATGAATTAAACCATGGATTATAGAGAGAATGAAGGAAGATTATGACACACATGTATGAAGCGTGACAAGCTACTGAGAATGAAAGTTAAATGGTAAAAGAAAAATAACAGGAAAGAAGACACTTACTCTGGTGTTTGCATGTTTCTCTTTTCCCTAAAAACAAAACAAAATTTATGAATTAAATAATAGCATTGATAGTTGGAACATTAAATCTATCTGATGATGAAAATAGTACATGATGTTGAAATGCTGACAAGGTTAATGCTAAACGCAACTTGGCAGCATTTGCAACTGGGTTTATGATGAGGCCTCGATGAACGCACGTATAGAAACATGATACTGATGACAGACACACACAGACACACACAGAGAAATGAAAATGCAAGTTAAAGAACAAGCTTCTGGCTAAAATAAATTCTGTGACAAAATGAAATTGTAGTTTGTGTAAGAAATGGCAGAAATTACGTTACTTGCTGCTTTCCTTTTATGTATTTTTCTTTTATAACATGTCTAAATTCAGTTCATATCCTCAACCAGATTTATTTTATAAAAGTTAGCATTTTAGAAATTACTTAATATTTTCCTGAATCAATGATCCTTTATTAGCATTTTATTTGTTTGGGGCATTTTGTCGAGCTGTGCGTATGTGAAGATTTTGTGGAGTTTTGTGCATACGTTGAGATTTTTAACCCTTTCAGCTAGAACAATTAAAGGCCCTATATCCATTCTCTTGGAAATTACTGTATGTGCTTAGATGAGAAATAGCTCAATACTTCAAGCAGATTATCTTTTGGCCTGTTTAAAATGTTTTTTAATGAACTGAATGGAATTCTAACAAACAGTCTTCTATGCATTATAACCTTAGCAAAACCTACAGTTACTTGTTAGTGTGTTAAAGTACTCACACTCCTTCCCGTCGGCAGCACATGATGTAGGCAAGTATTAGAAAAAGCACCAGTGCTATTGCCGAGGGCACTGCCAGTGTAATTAGGAAATCCGAGTAATAGTCTCTGCTTTTCAGTGTATCAGAAGGTGGCTTGTATTCTCCACCGTCAGGTAATATCCCCTCTCCACGAATCACTTCCTGAAAGGTGGAAACTTGTTTTGTATTGTCAACCTGATACCCAGGAAAAAAAAAAGAAAAGAAAAAAAAAAAGACAATTATATCACAAAGTACCGGTGTGTAAAAACCAGGCAGTATTTAACCAGCCACAACATATAAAAGAATGGCTATTACACGTTTGACAAATTCTATACAATTGCATCCAATACCTTTTTTTAACTCACAAAACCTTACATTTCGTTGAAAGCTTCTGATCAATGTGATACATAATATCACTTTATAACTTTGTCACAATACCGCTTTATTACTTTATTTTGTGCCTACCAGAGATATTATGTTTTTTACAGATTAATTTTAGGGATATCTCACACAGATAGTATGTGAGCAAAAAATTCAGTAAACACTTTTATTGCAAACTAATTATTTGACACTGATTTCTTTTTGATTAATTCATCCATTTCTTACTAGTCTTCCTAAATAACAATACTGCCCTCTCTTGTACAGAGGTGGTAGAGAGGAAGAGTGGTGTACCTATGGATTTCCTTTCTCCTTCTCCCTATTGAGCTTTGCATCCAGCGCTGGAAGCAGCAGGAGACGTGAAGGGAGCTGCTGGGGATGGAGCTCTCGTGCCTCCCCCGACCCCACGCAGGAAGCCCTGGACACGAGATGTGCGTTGGGGTGATCAGAGACGGACTTCCAAGGCTGCTTCTACCTCCTAATCCAACTAACCCTCACAAGGCTGCATTCCTGGTCACAAGGAATTGTTTTTAAATGTCTGTATCTAATGTTTCCACAAATTCAACTCTTTTTTTTTGCTACTGACTTTCATATTGCATTTAGCTGACTGCCTTTCCCACATGACTTTTCAATTTTCTGCCTTCGTTTTCCTGTTACCTTCAGTTAGATAGCACTTCTAAATTTTATCAGTCTTAGTTTTAAAACCCTCTCCAGATCATTAATGAAAATAAATTATATTTGCCTACATTCTTGACCTCTTGCCTGACACTGTTCCTTGAGAAACCTTGCAACTGATGGTCATTTCTTTATAATTTATATTTTAAGTCATAAAATGGTGTATTACGCAATGGATCAACAGGTTTTCATGGAATGCTAGAATAATGTTTTGCTGAGCGTCAAATGTAAGTGCAAGATAGTTTGATAAAAATTAATTTATGCATTCTCCACTCATTAATTCCACAGCATCTTTTTTTATGTCAGGTACACCAAGCTGCACGTGGCTGCTTAGCTGACTCTACAACCCTCAGCAAAGCACGAAAAATCCTTATGCACTTATTGATGTGACTGGCAGAAGCCCATGCACAAGCTATCAGCAGCAATTATGTTGCCCCCCTTTTCAGAATTTGGGACACACAAACTTAAATTGTCACTTTCATTCATGTGCTAACAACCATCGTCACCTCATAAAACGTGGGAGGGAGAGGAGTTGATGGTTTTATTTCCACTCCCTGGTCTATGCTGTGGTTAGAGAAATGGAGCTCAGCTCCCTCCCAGCCCCTGGATTTGGGGGCTCCTGCCCCTCGCTTGCCCGGTGAAGCACAGACTGTGAGTGCCCTGGTGAGACCACACCTGGAATATTGTGCCCAGTTCTGGGCCCCTCAGTTCCAGAAGGACAGGGAACTGCTGGAGAGAGTCCAGCACAGGGCAACGAAGATGATTACGGGAGTGGAGCACCCCCTCATGAGGAAAGGCTGAGGGAGCTGGGTCTCTTTAGCTTGGAGAAGAGGAGACTGAGGGGTGACCTCATTAACGTTTATAAATATGTAAAGGGTGAGTGTCACGAGGATGGAGCCAGGCTCTTCTCGGTGACAACCAGTGATAGGACAAGGGGTAATGGATACAAACTGGAACACAGGAGGCTCCATTTAAATTTGAGAAGAAACTTCTTCACAGTGAGGGTGACAGAACACTGGAACAGGCTGCCCAGGGAGGTTGTGGATTTTCCTTCTCTGGAGACATTCAAAACCCGCCTGGACACATTCCTGTGTAACCTCATCTGGGTGTTCCTGCTCTGGCAGGGGGATTGGACTAGATGATCTTTTGAGGTAGGTCCCTTCCAATCCCTAACATTCTGTGATTAAACGGGGGGAGCTGTGCTCCCTTTTCCCTTCGATGCATCAGGCTACAGCACGCAGCAGCAATGCCGTTGGCAACAGCAAACACCCCTAAGACTGTTTAAGTTCGGTTATCGTGGTGTGCTGCCCAAACAAGTGCTGAGAAGGTTGCCTCTTAGGCTGCTGCAGAAAATTAACACTTCTCTGAGAGCCCGTTCCTGTTACACATCCCAGGGTGGTCTCTGCTTTTCTCAGAACAGCACGATGCTGCTTCACCAGTAGTTGATGAACCGCTATCAGGTGTTTGTTTTTTTTTTCTGGAGAAGTGCTCCTCACCAGCTGCTCTTCATTCAGCATGGGTACTGTTGATTATTCTCACATTAGTTCACTGCTCCTCTGCTGCTCCCTTTGAAATTCACTGTGTTTTCTAAGGCCATTCCTCCAATTTCTCAAGACCTCTCTGAATTGTATCCTGACCTTCAAAGTGCCTGCAGACACTTGCAGTTTCATGGGGACTGCAAATTTAATTTAATAAGCACATTCCATCACCTAGCTTATTAATGAAAAATGGCAAGGAATTATTAATAATTCTGCTATGATTATGGCTATCCAACCAGCTCTCCACTAGGCCCTAGCTTCCCTAGGCCATATTCCTGAGCTTGCCTATGAGAAAGTATCAAAAAACCTTATCAAGAATAAATGACATCTGCTGCAGCAACTGTTTTACTTCTTTCTTGCAGAAGGAAATCAAAGACTTGAAATAGTTTGCTCTTGACAAAGGCTGACTTCTGCTGTTTTTCAGGTGCTGATAAGTATTGCTGTGTACACATGTACCTTTTGCAATTTGTCAACAGAAAGCCAATAAATAATAAACACTCTCGAAATTCTTTTGAAAACAAGTATTTTCCAGCTTTCCAACAGATTTCCTAATTTATAGTGTATAGAAAGAAAGGGTTGAAAGTTATCTAATCTATTTTGTCTATGAATACCTTTTCTCATATTCAATACATTTTTTACCTTGTACCAAAGCTTTTCATATCTCCCCTTTCTGCTTCCTCTTGGGTAATTTCTGAAGCCACTCAACAACCACCTAAGTTTATTTTATGTACCTCCACCATCTTTGTTCAAATTTATCTGCAACATTCTCTTCTGATACTGTATCATTTCTAGTTTTTCCTTACCAGAACTGAACAAAAATAACCTTTAAAAGCCTCTTTGGGAATTATACTCCTTCCATGGCAAATAGTCCAGCATTCAGTTATAATTTTTCTTGTATTTGACTGAGAAGAATGTTCTAATTTATTTTTGTTTCATTATTGAACACTATTTTCTTTTATTTTTCACTTTTAACAGGAAATGTGTTTTAGATAATTTTCAGAAAGAAGTTTTTAACAGAATAGAAATACTATTTAACTGGTCAGTGCTGTAGATTCAATATTTGAGAAAACATATATATATAGACAGACACTTTTTAAAAAAGCAAGTGTAACTAGCAGTATTAGTGCACTGAATTAATGAACTACACCTGCTTAAATAATTCTCTCATTACTTTTAGTTCTGTAAATCCTACAGTTCTCTGGCCATTTATATAAATCATCACAAGTAAAAACAAATATGGTGGTTTCACTGGTGCTCACATTTACTAGAGTTTATTCTACATAGCTAAATTCTTTCACAATTTTAAGAGTGTCTTCTAGATGGAAAACAATGTCAATCCATCATGACAAAGTGGAATTTGGCAGAGCTCTCTGGCCAGGCTGGCAAAACTCTTACCTCAGTCATGCCTCGCTAAAATATTGTACTCCTTCAAACATCATTTTTACGCAATAATAAAATAACTTACCAGAGAGATTTTACACCAGTCAATATGGAATTGAGTTCGAAATTTTTTATCACAGGTTATAACAGGCTCCATTTCTTGACTGCATCTCAGCTGATTTTGTGGGTTTTCCACTTCTCGTAAGCATGAAGAGAATGGAACATCTGCTCCAACCATAACATAGACACTGCAGAAAGAGAATGGTGACAGACTGTCAGGAAACCTCTCACAAATCCCGAGGGGACAGTGACGTACTCTCCAAACGTTATTATTGTTCGTGGCAGCATTCAGCTGTGCTTTAAAGACTTTTTTCAATTATTTTTCTTGACAGTATGCTTTATCTAAGCATATGAATAACAGATTGAAAACAAATTATTTTTCCAGCTTCTTATTATAACGTATTCTGGTTTGCTGCATAACGTCAATGTTTGCTTACCATTAGCTGTCAATGTCTATGAAGTCAAAGAGCTCCAAGAGTAGGTTCCTCATGTAAGTAAATCAGTACTACTGTTGAAAATCGCATTGAAATAGCATAATTTTATCTTAAGTAAAACATCACTCTTCAAGATTATTTTTAAAGAGTTTCTTCCCATGTTTTCAAATGAAATTCACGAGGCCTAGTTATTTCTAAACCTAATACTAATATGAACCTGCCCAAGCCTCCAGCTTCTCCTAAAAGATTCCATACTGTAGCTGTGTACTGCCAACGACATTTGTAGAATACTGAAAGCTGAATGTAAACTTGATACTTCATTTAGTATTACAATATATAAAACAAGAGCAACTGAGCTAAACACATTATTCATTTTCATATTTAAATATGTAGAATGCTGCTGGAAAATACAGTCAGCTGCAACAAGTAATAATGTACCAATGGATCATGAAACAGAAATTAGGTCCTGGTTTATATTTGGTATATTAGGTACTACCTAAATAAATGTTTCAAATGTGGCCACATATGTACCCACTTGTATTAAGTGGCTCTGCTATTACTCCGATTAGTATAGAAGTCGCTTTCATTCCTTAGATGTGCTCAGAAACTCCAGATGCGCAAACAGCAATATTTTATACACACATCACAGATTTTGAACCCTCGGCCCTTTCTTCAATATTATTTAAAGCTAAAATAAATATCTAAAAATAACTAGGCATCTTTATTGTTGTCAGGGAAAAGCACTACCACAATGGTATTTTGAAAAAACTAAGTCCTTATTAGTTTCTAAGTGAAGTATCATATTTCAGAGCAGAGTTTATGGTTATGAATCACAAATGGAAAGAAAGAGTGCAGTTTACACTCAATAACCTAAATTCTCCAGATACTTCAGCTTATCAATCACTTTCACATGAAAGTCCACAGCGCTTCCGAAGCACTTAACTAAATTTCACTAAATGAGATTACAGCTACAAATGACACTGTTATATGCAAAACACTCTTGGAAATCCAAGTGTCTTTGTAACCTATGATCTATCACACCTTGTTTCAAAATTTCGAGTTTTTGGAATTGGGAACTATTAAATACTTGAAAATAATGCTAAATGACTAGTCAGAAGTAAGACTGGAATTACAAAATCAGCGTATTTACTACCACCTGTATTATAGTTAATGGAGTTTATTAGTATTGCTTGGATTTTAAAATCAATATATAGAAACTGTTGCCCATTGAAATGGCATCTAGCACAATAAACCCATGGTATAACGGGGGCTTGGAACATCAGTAAACTTTTCATACCTAATTCCAAAATATAAAAGAATAATTGCAAATTTCTAGAGAACCTGAAAAAATATTGAGTTTTTCAGTAACAAAACGAGTAAAGCAAAAACATCCGAGTGACACACGTGCTTACCCCTCCTTCATGTCATTAATGGGAAGCGGAACCCTCCCTCCCCGGTCGAGGGCTGAAGTAATGTTGATAGCGTTCAAGCGCTCTGGCTGCCACACATTCTTCACCGCTCCCAGAAAGTCGCCAAGAACTTCGCTGGCCAACATTTCTTCTACATTCATATTCCTTATGAAGAACTCCGCTTGGTACGGTAAAGGAAAATCTATTTGTGATGAAAAAGGAAGCCTTAAATAAAGGCTCCATAACAAAGAATTTGAAGTAATGGTTAACGTAATACCCCTTCAAGGTTGATACACCTTTCCAAAAATCTTTTATTTGAACTAGGTCATTTTGAACCTAATGTGATTATGTTTAATTAAATAGTTAGTACCATTAGCTGTTATTAATACTTTAGCTGAAAACCACTGGCTATTTATAAAACAACTGGGAGATGAAGGAGCAGACTAGAGTAAAAGAGTCTCAGCCGGTAAATTAAACAGATAAAATTACATTCATGCTAATTTGGGGGCCAAAACTTATCTGCAGTGACAATGGATTCCAACCTGCCATACTCCAGATTGTAAATACATAAATAAATATAATGAAAATAACTAATTTTAAGGACACAAACATCCGTATATGCCATAATCTGTTGGTTTTGGAATCCACCTATACAATTGTCCTCTGCATAAAGAACACACAGAACTAAGAAAAATGAACAACATGCAGAAACAGAGTAAAATCCTTCACCTAAGGTCCATTTGAAATGACAGGAAAAAATTCAAATTAATTTTTTATAAAAGGGAAACAGAACTTTTTTTGCAAATGAGGAATAACAGTCCTGCCTGATACAAACAATCTGGATAAAAATAACAAATTGAATCAAAGGAGGGAAAACTCTCTTGCTTCCCCTTTGTGCCCCTGCATTTGGCTTGAACACCAGACAACTATTTTATTATAATTTTTTTTAATTTTAAAAGAACAGGAGCCCATAAGATGATTTTGCTTATTCAGTTAAAAACACAAGAAGCTCTTTTCTGTACATACCTTCTGCTGACATTATATTAATGATCAAATTATGCCTTGCTGTCTCAAAGGTACGCCTGTTGTATGCAGTGATCTGGAGTGAAAAGACATGATTGCAAACCAACAACGCAAATATGAAAATCAGGTAAATAAAACATCAAAGAAAATGAAACTGATAATTTAGAAATACTTCTCACCTTTTAAACACCTTGCCTCTTTATTTTGAAAAGTATGAACATTCATTCATTAATATAAAGTTTGAAAGGTAAGGTCGATTTATTTGATGCAGTACTGCCTTCAGGTCAGGATACCAGAATTTTCTCAACCAGTCGATAGCCAAATACAATTATCCAAGGGATACGTGTGAAAATAATATATTTTGGTCCAGATAAAAGTGTTCTGCCATACATGTATATTCTTCGGTTTCTGCTGTCTTTGAGTTAGGAACCACCACACATGAAGACCAGCTTCTCCATTTCCCTGCCCACTCTCAAACCACCCTCCATCAATACTGGAAGATCTGCATTCATTGATCACTCCGAGGGAACGAACCAACACAGAGGTATTTAAAGGAGTGTCGGGATCCCAGCAATTCTAATCTTTGGGGCTGGGGTTTAGTTTTAGCGGTAGCCCCATTGAAGTCACACTCCATGAACAGATTCACAAGCATTGCTCCAACACATGTAATCTGAAAAAAAACCCCCACTGGAATCTGTAACTGTAGGGGAACTGCAAACTCGTAGGCAGATACAACATTGATGACTTATTTTTGGAAACTTATGCCTTCGTAAACAAATTACCCAAGGATACCAATCTTGTAGTTTAAATGTATAGGATGCCTGAAATGCTCACCAGTGGCTGCTGCTCAGAGGTGACTGTAATCTAGTAGGTTGTACTACAAGTAAGTGCTCATTCATAGGAAATACAGAATGAAGCTGGATATCAGCATAATTATGTATAAATTTCACTACTTTTTTTTTTCCCCCTTGAAAGCTGAGAATATTTCAGGAAACAAACTGAAAAATACAAACTTTCTTTGCAATTTTAAACTTATTTCATTCATTTCAGGGGTGAAGGAGAGGCAGAGGAGTAGCAATAATAGTGACAAATACATTGCTTCTCAGCAACCAGCTACAAAGCATTGTGACATTAATTATTAAATAAACAAAAGAAACAGATGTTGCATTTTCTTTTAAGGACTTTAAATGAAAAGGAAAATTGCCCTGGAATATCTTCTGCAGGTTCATTTAAGTGTGGAGGGAAAAACTTACCTGACACAATTATATCTTACATAATGTAACAATTCCACTATAAAATTAATAGAATATGTAGCTGCTCTTCTCAGATGGCACTGGGAAGTGGATTAAATGCAATCTGACCTCCCCACATACTGAAGAATTAATTCAAAAGCCACATTTGAGAGTTGGACTGCAAGGAATTAAATTGTATGCTAGGCAAGATTTAGTTCAATACAGGCTTGGGGTCATGCTTAGAATGGAGATCTTGATATAGATCCTAGTATCTAAAAGCATGTGCCATTTAAAAAAGGGCAATTTTAAATAATGGTTTCCTCTACAGAAAGCTAAGCAGAGTCTGCAAATACTTCTGCACATGATTAATTTTACAGATGTGATGAGTCCTGCTGAAATCAAAACTGAATCACGTATATAAAACTAAGCATGGGAGAAATTATCTACAGTACAACTTAACATTTAGAGATGTCATCCTTGAGGCAGAAAAATTATATGAAATGCAATTTAGGAAAAAAAAAAACTCATCAAGAATTTAAGACAAATGTGCTGCTGAAGCAGCAAAATGGCTGGAGCAAGCTAATGAGCAGATTTCTCCTTAACACTGTGAACGAGCACACAGTGTCCGATTCAGTTTGTGGTCTGTGACATACACGGCAGAATACACAGTCCTTTTTACCTCTCAATCACTGCTCAGTGAATAACTTGTGCTTTTAAACATTTGCATAGCTAATTGTCAAAAATAAAGTAGTGGGGTTTGTCATTGTTAAACTTATAAGAACAGAATTAAATAAATGCAAGGGTTAATTAAAGTCTATCACTAAACATTAATAATGAACCAGTGAACATTTGATGGAAGGCACTTTAAATTAAAAAATAAAACCAAAACCTATTTATTGACTGAACACTATATTTTCCAGTGGGTAAAAGTCCGATGCATATTTAGCGTTGAATATTACAAAGTTCAGAATTAATCTGTTCTTCAAGTACAGTAGTTTACAAAGGTTTTTTTGCCCTGCATTTTGAATAAAACTTTAATATATTCATAATTTACTGAAATGAAATGCCTTTTAGAAAGATGAAGGGCAAGAATCAAAAGGTATTGCAACTAGGAATATTAAGTTTAAGTGGTTATTCCTTTTTACTAGTTATACCTTAAAACACGAAATGTCACACAACTTGGCTTTCTTTCAAAAGAGGATATAATGGTACCTAAGACTAAATGTTAATGTCACAAATTCCCGTCTTATAAGATTTTTGTTATTATTGTAATTAACTTTTCAAAAATAAGAGGCAATACTTGTTGACAGTACTGAATCTTATACTCTAAAACAAAACACGTATTTTTGAACTTTTGAAAGAAAATACCTCAATGATGGTTGGTTTGCCCACATTTTCTACAGTTGGTGAGCCATACAGCACTCCATCACTGTACGGTGTCCTTTGTATATAGCGTAGCCATCCCGGTCTGTCAGGGTAACCCATTAAATTGGTATTAAATGTTATAGGATCATTACTTATTTCACCTAAATAAGAAACACTGTATTAGAATATTTACAAGAAAACATTTATATGCTTTGATTTTGATGTTTCCACTAGAAAGTCTTGTTCTGACTTCCAGTTATGTTTGCAAAACCTTTCCAAAAACAAAAATTGCTAACCTTTACCATATCAGATATATGTGAACTCTTACTTAGAACTTCTAAGTATTAAGAAATTAATATCTGAAAAGTGTAAACCAATTGCAGAGATGAATGTACTGGTACAGCTCATGCTCCTTAACTAGTAGGTCTGATTTTGAGAGCTTAATTCCACCTCAAATTGAAGCATCTAACCTCCTCACTGACAAAAGCACAAAGGTTTCAGTCCTGTAATTCCCCAAAACCTTTATTTTATTCATGTTTTTGATAATGGCTCCAGAGACCAAATGTACCTGGGAGGGCTTACTGTGAAGAGTGGCAGTGTAACCATCAATACCTGAAAGCTTCTGTTAGCATCAGGACAGACATACAGGTCTTCAGCACCAACAGCTGGCAGTAGTTTTTTCTTTAGGAAACAAATTAATTCAAAAAAGGACCAGACATTCCTGGTCCACTGATAGCTACTAAACGCAATGGTCCAGATGCAATCTCTAGAAGTCTCTCAAGTCAAACCAGTACAACAGTTCTCGTGGTTCTTATCACTACTCTTACAAATGTCTGGATTTTACTTCAGTTTATTTTAGCTTTTCTAAGTGAATTCAGATGTGCCTCAACACTACCAGATACTCACCCCTGAGGCATAAGCTGAGGCACAGAACTTGGGCAAATCCCTCTGAGCCTGCGCAGGCACTGCTGCACTGCACTCCTCCAGCTGGTCTCTGAAATGGCAATAGCAGCCATCGTACGACAGGTGACAAGAGAAGATGACAGGCAGGCTGGCACAGAAGGCAGAAACTGAGCCCAGCGAATAAAGGGCTGACATCTCCTCCAGAGACCTGTGGCCAAGGGCTAACTAGTTTTCAGGTCCACACTTACACATCTGGCTGTGGGTAAGAGGGACCAGAACAACCCCAAACCAGCACCAGCGTGTAACGCAACTTCCACAAAGAGCCACGAAGATGATTAAGGGAGTGGAGCATCTCCCTTACGAGAAAAGGCTGAGGGAGCTGGGTATCTTTAGCTTGGAGGAGACTGAGGGGTGACCTCATTAATGCTCATAAATATGTAAAGGGTGAGTGTCAGGAGGATGGAGCCAGGCTCTTCTCGGTGACAACCAATGGTAGGACTAGTGGCAAAGGATACAAAGTGGAAGAGAGGAGGTTCCACTTAAATATGAGAAGAAACTTCTTGGTCAGGGTGATGGAACAGGCTGCCCAGGGAGGTTGTGGAGCCTCCTACTCTGGAGACATTCAAAACCCGCCTGGACAGGTTCCTGTGTAACCTCATCTAGGTTTTCCGGCTCCGGCAGGGGGATTGGACTGGATGATCTTTCGAGGTCCTTTGCAATCCCTAACATTCTCTGATTCCCTAGGGACGTCCCAGTAATCTAACCTATTGCATTCTGAATAAAATTCCCAGCATCACAAACTATTCTGGGGGAAACTGTGAAAGCCACCTGTGGCACATTCTGGTTTGCCCTTCATCAAGGTAGGCCAGGCTAATGATCCAGCACAGCAGACAACAATAAAAGGACCGTGGTAACATCTCGCCTTCAGTGAATTTCTATGATCGCAATCGTCTATGGGTACAGAAATTTCAGCAGGACGTGAGACCAAATTCATACTGCCTTTGAATCACGCGATTGTCAACACAGGATGGGGCTGTAAGGACTTGAAAGACAATCCATTATTAGTAAAATTTCCAGGTTCCTTCCATCTGTGTGGCAAAACCAGGAGAAAACTGGGGACTGAGACAAACTTCACTCTGCCAGTCACTGTTACATGAATGAAGACTCAGGTTTACACGTCAGGAAAAACATCAATTTTTCAGGGAGAGGAAATTTTTAAAACATTTGGGTTTATTCATGACAAAATTTAACCAATGCTAACAGAAGCTTACTTTTTTCTTTAACGTGAGCTCTGAAAATAGTACTCTCAAATAAACTCAAAAGCTTATTAATTAAACAGGTTTTGATTATCTGTGCACTGTATACATATTATAGGTTTTTCCCATTTTCACAGGAAAACAGCATAGTTATGCTTAGATGAATAGGATACATTTATATATTTATTCCTTTTCTTGCCTGTATATACATAGATATTCCCTTTCATTGTTGATAAGCATGTGGGGCAGAATACTCTCTCTTCCAACCCGCAGGTTGCTTATACATATTCTAATCTGCCAATGATCAATCCTTTAGCTTTAACCTTAGGAAATCACAGCTCCTTCTCTAAAAACAAATGGCTTACTAACATTAAACTGTTCCTAAATATAAGAAGGCAGCTGAATCCAAATTTGTTTAAAATTAAAGAAAACATCATTATGTAGTCTCATATTTGATTTAATCTTCTATTTTGTCTGAAGCTTATTATGTGCTTTCAAAGTGCTCTTTCATATACATACTATGTCTGAAGCAGTGATCAGATAAATGGCATTTTTAACAATTATTAAACTTTCACAATTTCGTGCGTAAAGCAAAAGTGGGTAGCATCCCATACCAGGCTTTGGGTAAGGAGGAAATTCCCCCTTAAAGTATTCTCTCTCCAAAACATGAACAAAAAGAACTCCAGCAGAAGGGTATACATTCCGATCAGAGTGCACCTTAGACAGAATCGTGTACACTGAAATGCAGAAGGAAAGATAAGAGACAGAAAAAAGCAAAAGTGAGACATGCTCTAGATAATACAGCATGCATTTCAATGGCAACATGGGCATCTGGGAAAAGGAAAGCAACGAATATTAGATAACTGTTAATAAGTTTTTTAAAACGTTGCATACATATAAGAACAGAAGGCAGAGCAAACCCTTGCTTTGCCCAACAGGGTCCCTTCAACATTGCAATAAACAAAATGGGTTAGGATTGCAGAAGTTGTAGAAGCTCTTCATTTTTTTTGCAATTTAAAAAAAAAAACAAAACAAACAAACAAGGAAGGCTATTGTAATTTTATAGTTGGTTTATTTGTAATATCACATGAAAAAAATACATTCATGATACAATCATATTTTCTTGATATTTTACATATAAATAAGGAACATGAGGAATACAGAGGAATCTTACCAATTGGTGGTACTGATTCCTCACCGAATGGAATTGGCAGATTTTTCAGCTCTTGTGCAGAAAAGGACAAAGTGATTCACTTCAGCTGAGGATTTCTACAAGTTCTTAAAGCTCGACTTTCTTAGACCAGCACGTTCAGATAACATATATCTAAAAATTTGGTTAGAGAGCTCATTACTGAAGATGTGCTTGTATTGAAGGATAAAACAGAAGGACATGAGTAATTATAGGCCAGTCAGGAATCGCTGATTACAAAAACAAAAAATGAAGCCATATTTTACAGGACTCAGAATTAAAAACCTAAAGGAAACAATTCAGAATCACCAGCATATGTCAAAACAATATGCTATTTTTATGGAGTTACAAATTTAGCTGATAAAGGCAAATCTTATTTAGGTATAACACATGAATTAGAAGAATAAAAAAATCTTTTCTATAAATTAAATGGATACGAAACCACTTTATCAACAAGTTTCAAAATTTAAGTATAAATGGAGAATACCGTTTCTCATTATGTCTTAACGGGACTGGTCATAAGTCATTTTGCTATTCCATATTACTATTGAAAGAATCAATCATTGCTGGTAAATTTTGTCAATGAGATGAGGGTTACACAAGTGGTACATACAGATGATAAGTCACAGATACAGAGACACACAGCTACCTGCCTTGCTTGCTAAAGTGAAAGAACCTATGAGAAGTCCTATCTCCAAAGAAAGGTTATAGGCCATACAGCATGGGGGAAACTCTCATTGGGAAGAGCGACTCGGAAAGAGATTTCAGAGTCTGTATTGTAACAAACTCTTGGGAACAAATTCGTAGAAGATAAAAGGGCTCATTTCAACACTTGGATCAAGATACATTTGAAAGATGTAAGCAAGATACATTTGAAATGTGGATCAACTTCACGTAATTTTCTCATCCTGGTGTAATTTCTCCACCCTTATCACTATACCAACCTTCTTACTTGAGATGTGCTTAAACAGCCACTGCTAATTAGGCATTAATCACAGACATTCCGTTCCTTGCACCACGTACTCCACGTGGAATCTATCTCACCTAATTTTAGATGCCTACAGAAACAACATCCACCACTGAGCTAGTCAGGCTCCTTTTATAGTCAGTGGAGAAGAAACAGACACTTCTCTGGGTTGATTAATTTTATTTCTCCTGTAAAACGAGATGAATCACGTCCCAGATTCCTGACTGCACAAACCAGATCTGCAATGACTGCAGAGGCAGCCGAGAGGAGGTGCAGACATCTGTAATGCAGACCTCTACATTTAGTTACACATTTCCCAATCTTCAAGCCTGATGTTGCAGAATTAACAGTCTCAAGCCCTGGACATACTACTGATCAAATTCTACAGCAGCTGCTTTTCACCACTTTTGGAAACCTTTTTTAACACAGTAGTGAACAGAATATCTTTCTAATAATTTTACCATAAAGATAAAATTAAAACTAATCCTGAAGTTTAAATAGTTTATTACAATTTTGTGTGGTTAATAAACCAGTTACTGTAATTTTAATTATGTAGACTTGATTTAAGTACAGTAACATAGCTATCTGATTTGTATAATTAAAATTAGTAAGTTGATGACCCAAAAAATTTTGCACACACTTCTATGAATGAACTGTAAATAGAGCAAGGAAACTAATTAATTTCCTTTAAAATATTTTCAAGAAAATCCAAAAGAAGAAATTTATAACATAAGCAGAAAAGCTGACAAATATACAGAGGCTGGCTGAAAATGTGTCAAATATCTAGAAAAATCCATTTTTTCATTTTTGATGCTTTGACTATACAATAAGAATCCATTTCAAACAGGAAATACAGTGAAAAGGTAATGTATATTTTCTCCATAAGCAATAGTTTTAGAAAGGAAGGATAACAGAATCAGCAGTTACTGAAAAACAAAACAAAACAAACCACAAACATATAACCTATTGCTTTTGTCTGTTTGAGGAAATCTATAGCCACCACTGAACACCTGCCCATGCCTAGTAATGGGATGTTCTCTGTTGTTGAAGAAAGCATGCCAATAAGGATTTCATGCAGATATAACCAGTGATCTTGGTGGAAGTCTAAAAATGCCTTTCAGAAGGAAAAACGAAAAAAAACCAAACCAGTTTTATCCTATTATGACAGAACCATTGTAATGACACAAGTACGGAGATTTAGAATTAAAAAGTTCTCACCCCCCTTGTCAGAGAAGCCTCCTTCTTTTTTTCCTACGAAGCTCCTTCAAAATCAGAAGAAAAATGATGAGTCTTCAGCCCACTACAGCAACCACTGCTTTTCAATAATGAAATCAGTGGAATACTGTTTTCTTCAGAAGCTTTTAAAACCCACTATTATTTTCATAAGACTGCCTGAGACTGGAGATGAATGTGTTATCATCTTAGGTGATCTAGGGATGAAACTGAATATACTTACCAACTTCTAGGTACTAGTCTGATACAGCAGACTGCCAGGTGTGAATTGCTTGGGCAAATTCCCTCTGGCAAATAAAATCTCAGGGACTGTTAAAGGCTTTTATAAAACTAACCATGGGAAATTAAAAATCTTCACTACATAAGATCATAACAGATCCCTACCAAAAAAAAAAAAAGATAGTATCAGCTATCTCGACACCACCGTTTTCTTCCTTCTTGTTTCCAGATCTCCTGGAGGACTTTCTGTAGATCCCAAGATATATCTGTGCAGAAAGTTTAGAAGTTCTGGAGACTGAGAAAGAAGTAGATTAACTGGAAACTGAAGGTTGGAAAACATGCATTATTCCTTTCTAAACATGTCAAGAAACTGTCCCAGTCATTCCTCTTGTAGGCCTTGAACATAGGTACAGCTGGGACTGTATCAACCTTCAGCCTGGAGCAGATGACCCCTGTTTCCAGAAATTTCAGATGATGTACTATGTTGGTTGAAGCCTGTATGTTGATGACCTTCAGAAAAAAAATACACCCGGAAATTTTTTCCCTGATTTTCAATGGGTTCTCTCTCCATTGATTTTTAGCAGATGAAGCGCAATCCCAAAAATAACTTGATTTGGGGTCCAATCCAGGTTGCCTGCCTGAATGGGTAATCAGTGCAAGCCTCTTCTCAACTAGTGTACACTAGCTACAATATTCTGTGTGTACTTGCATAAATGACAGTAAAATAGTCTTTTTACATCAGTATATGAAAAGATATTTTAAATTGTTACAGACAAGTTATTGTATTAAGCGAACTGCAGAGGTATTTCCAAGCAACCAGCTGTGATAAGAAAATGTGCAATATTAGGTATACACACAGCCATTATTTCAAGCAAAGCTGCAGGAACAGGAAAAGTTGGGGAAGACTCACAAAAAGACGCAGCCCTGTGAATGTTTTTAAACTGACTGAAGAGATGTAAAATTTTCCAAATTACTTACCTTGAAATAGCAACTTATTCCTAAAACAAGGACATGACTGAAAAAGCAGGAGTAATATTAAAAGCAGATTTGACTGAACCAACATGGGATTTAAATTTACAACCTAAACTCACCGTTCTTCTCAACAGCCTTTTTTCTGCTGATAATATAACTGTGGGCTTGCTTAGTCTTCCAGTTAACTGTTCCATTATTGCCATCAGCAGAGCTTAACAAAAAAGCTTTTCAGAACAAAACAAATGCAAAAAAAATTAGTCAGGTCAACAGACTTCCAAAAAACAAGTATCAGATGGGATCAGATGCCTTCTAAACCAGGTTTTGGTTTTAGTCAAAGTTTAGGAGCCTCAGGTTAAAAAAAATTGTGGCATTTGATTTGAATGTATAAACACATAATAATCTTTCCGAGAGTCACCTTTTTGACACTCATTTTTCCAAATAGACTAAGTTCACAATAAATGCTTAAACCTCTGCAGAACTACTGCTGACATAATTATACTGATAATAAAGATGATGAAGAGCATTCTGTGATAAATATATTTTCACCTGCAAAACCACATACACAGGTAAAGACATATCTAAAGTTACTTTCATTGGCATAGTATATTTTGGCCAAAGTAAGGAAAGCAATAAAATCAAGAGAACAGCTTTGCTTATACAAAGATGCTTTGCATATATAAAGACACATGGGGCTGGCCACTTTGCCTTGCAGGCATAACCAATAATCAGTTCTGAAAAAAGAACCAGTTGTGTTCATCCCACACAGCCAGAACACAGCTTGGAAACAGCTGGATCAGTGCAGCTGAAGGTGCAAGAAGGTTTAAATGTGGTGAGGAGCAAATGATTATAGGAGACAGACAGCAGCTGTGGAGCTGACAGAAAAACTCCATTTCACCAGTAGCAGAACTGCCAAGAAAGCCCGCTCCTAACCTCCCACTTTTTGTTCTTTTGTTCCCTTTCATCTGTGGTGAATAATAGATATATCAGCTGTTTGTATAGCTATGTGTCAACTGAAAGTGTTGAGGGAAGGAACTGCAGTCAGATGCTAGGAAGGGGAAAGTGGCTGTAATAAACAGTCTTTCCTTTGAAATAGTTTGAGAGCAAGAACTCATGTCAGACCCCAGTTAAAAGATGTTATCAGCATCTTAACTTCCTTGTAAAAAGCATGATATCAAACAAGTAGCAGTACTTGCATTCAGATACATCAGTCTGCAGGAAGAAACCAACACTTATTGGCAAACACTCCAACTATACAAGTATCATTTACACTAAAAGCTTAAACATCTGTGGAAACTTCTGCTGACATAGTTACACTGGTCAGCTATTGCATTACTGATATTGCATTCTCCAAACACAATTTAGGAGACCAAACAGATCTGGTTTAAGCAGTAGTCACAATACACAAATAATCCATGCATGTGAGGCATTTATTAATGATAATTTACTCAAAACACCTAAAACTGATTTGAGGATGAAATGTAACAAAAAAAATTACATGTTCAAATTATCATACCAACAAAATAACATTTCTAAATTATGAATTTCTGTTAAGTTTCTTTAGATTTTCAATATACTCAAAGGATCTGATTGAAAAAAAATTTTATTATTTGCATCCACTGTTCTACATCTGTCTTGCACGATGGACAACTTTCTCCCTGCTGAATTGATCTGAACACATTGCAAGTCTTAACATAATACCATCCTAGGGATTATCCAAATCAGCACTGCATACGACCTTTAGTGTAAATTTTTTGTAATTCTTGGAACACTCAAGAGAATGCAGAAAGGTAAAATAAAGTTGTTCTAATATTTCAACAGGATGAGCTGGGCAATCAAAGGGTTGTCAGCTACAAACCAGCACCAAGGAAAATAATTAATACAAGATTTGATTACTGAATTATTAAATGGATAAGAGTATTATCACAGTCAACAAGCATTTAATGCATCTTTTCTGACACTTTTGATGAGCCCACAAGTTTTTTTTCTTATAAAAATAGCAATAATGATGTGTTACCCTTAGATAGGCAGCATATCCTGTAGCACTTTGAGAAACTCGATACAAAATCATCATAGCATATTTAAATGGAATTAAAAAAAAAAAAAAACAAAAACAAAACAAACAGGTTCCAAGATGTATTTTTAAATATAAACAATCAGTAAACATCTTTGATTTAGGTTCACAAGTTGTGCTAGGTTTAGGGGTGGGGATTAAAGAGGTTATGTGTCCACCTCTTCACCCTAAACTGCATTTCACAGGGGAAATGGAAAAGCAACCAGTGTGCCTGATTCTAGATCCTAGAGTTTACACTGTGGCATTTTAATATAAATATTTATCACCACCTATTTTATTTCAAATGACAGGTGTGCAATGAAACAATTCAGGAGCACACTGCCCATCCAAGAGCTTTCACCACAGGAACGGCAGTCTCAAGCAAGAGAACAGAGCTACTGGATAGTTAATTTTTTCGATTTCTAGTGGGCCTCACAAGGTTCTGGCACTGGCCTTACACAATTTGACTTCATATATACATATATAATATATATATAAAATGACTTGGATGTACAACATATACTGATAAAATTTGAAGGTAAAAACAAGGCAGGGAGATTGATAAATAATGGAGATGACAAGCCACTAGCACAGAACAGTCTACGTTGTTTGGTAAAAAGGTGATCCAGTGATGGGCACTTCAATAGAATAAAATGTAAATGCATACCCAGGAACAAAGGCAGCATGTCATATGCATATTACAAAGAGCACGCACTTCAGGGATGCTGAAATTTGACAAAAAAACAGGGAGATACGTCAGGTAATAACTGGTTGAACAGAAGCTTTCAGCAGAAGACCGGCTAGAACAGCTGAAATGTAAACAGCAACATCAAAGAAAAGTAGGGAGATTTTATTTTTGTCCTTGACACATATATGATCACTGTTCAAGTGCTATGTCTACTACTTACACAGAGCCTTCAAGAAGCATAGTGACAACATGAAGAAGGCTCAGGGAAGATCTGTGAATACGATTAAAGGATGACAAAAGAGGCCTCATACTACAGAATGCAGAGATTCAAACTATGCATTTTATCAAAGAGACAATTTAGAATTAATTTAATAAGCCTTGTAACTCCCACTGAAAAAAATGTTAACAGCGTCAGGCTCTTCAGTTTGTTATATATGTTGCCACAGCTGCTGGAGCACCCACCAGTGCTTATAACAGCAGGAGCAGCTCACAGTTCCCTGCCTGAGACTTAAACGTGCCCAGGTGAAGTACAAATACAGTGTCTTCTTTTTTTATTTTCTTTAATTAGTCCTTTCTTTTATTTCCCTTAAACTAACATTTTTCATTTTTCTTTAATTATATTTGTGCTATTTTATAAATATAAACTATATTTATATTATTTTTATACAGAACAACTAGAAACTGAGTTACAACAAACCATTCGTCAAGCAATCATCTGCATCGAGGTGCTCAGCCCACAGTTCAAGTCAGAGCTTGTACCCCGGCAGTTCCTGAGGATCCACGGATACCTGCACTGAGACATCTGCCCTCCGGGTCACATTGCCCACTACTGGAGGCAGGAGCTGCACCTGCACCTACTCTCCCTCCTCTCCCAACCTCCCCACCCCTTGTTCTTAGCTAATGAGCAGTATAAGCAATTATAACTGTAGAAATTCATTATGGACTAAACATGATTCTCTCAGTAGAAATTCACATTGAGATAGGGTATTTTCTAACAGCTAAGATCCTCTTCAACCACAGCTACCACATAAGAAACAAGAATTAATTTGTGCTAGATGACCATTGTGGATTGCTCAGGTCACTCCGCACTCCATTTATTATAACTATGTGAAAGTTCAAATCAAACACAGAAATGTTTCTAAGCTCTACACTCACTCAACTTTGTTCAGTAGGTAATGGTTTTCTACCTGTTTCTGTGCCATTCATTGATTACTGTAACACCTGAATATTTCTCAAAGATCGTCTGAGAAAAGTAACTGAAAAAGGCATTTTGTTAGTCTCACTGGGTGAACAAAAACCTTATGCTTTATTAATAGTAACATTTACCCACCACCATTCTCCCTCCTACTGCAGACCTGACAAGAGAACTTAATTAGATCAGCTTTTCCATGAAGGCGAGGAGAAAAACGGCTAGTTCCTGTGGTCCAGCCCCAAACCCACGGTGTAACCACAAGGTATGGCCAGGTCACCCTGTAAGCCAACTGTTCCAAGGTGCCCCCTATACTCCTATCATCTCTTAATATTAATTGTCAGAGTGTCCCTGCAATTATATTCCAAATTTCTGAGGTGGCAATTGATTTAAAAGACTACAGGAATTTTTGGTGGTTAGTGTTGCAATTGTAACAACATTTAGACACAGTCTAGATAAACTATTTTTTTTAGTATTACATAATGAGCCCCATAACTATGCTGTTAACAAAAGAATGTATACTTTCCATGAGCGTAACAAGTTCCTGCTAATTCCAACACAGCAATACTTATCAGTATTTATGTGTACCTTCAGCTCTCAATCTGAAAACACTTCAGCAAGATAGTAATGTAAAAACTTTTCTTGGGTTAGAGCACTTATTGGTTCTACCACTTCTTGCTACTACTTGCTTGAAAAGCAGTTTGGATAATTAGGAGGGAAACTAATATGTTCACTGGTTTCTTGGCTCCTCTGTTTCTTTAAAATTCATGTGGAAGTAATCAAAACTACCACCTCCCTCCTTTCCTCTAGAGCTCTGCCAAAAGAAGGCACTCTACACTGACAGCGTCTGCTCTAAAGTTATCAACACCTATTCAAGAAGCGCCCAAAAGCTATATGAAAATATATATTCTTGTCTAGGTTTGAAATTTATTCTCCTTAGTTTGATTGCAAACAATCTTTCATCTAAAGAGTTCTAATTTGGTGACAGTAATTCCTTAAATACTATCCTGGTTTTGGCTGGGACAGAGTTAATTTTCTTCCTAACAGCTGGTATAGCGCTGTGTTTTGGATTTGGTATGAGAAGAATGTTGGTAATACACTGATGTTTTGGTTGTTGCCAAGCAATGTTTATACCAAGTCAAGAACTTTCCAGGGAGGAGGCTGGAGATGCACAAGAAGCTGGGAGGGGACACAGCTGGGACAGCTGACCCAGATTGGCCAAAAGGATATTCCCTATCATAGGATGTCATGCTCAGCATATAAAACTGCAAGTAGAGAAGCAAGGGGAGACTTTTGGAGAGATGGTGTTTGGCTTCCCAAGTAACCATAACACATGACAGAGCCTGGCTTTCCTGGAGATGGTTGAACACCTGCCTGCCAATGGAAAGGAGTGAATCACTTTGCTTTGGTGTGCAGCTTTTGTTTTACCTGTTAAACTGTCTTTATCTCCACCCATGAGTTTTCTCACTTTTAACCTTCCGATTCTCTCCCCCATCCCACTGGGGCACAGTGGCTGAGTGGCTGCGTGGGGCTTAGTTGCTGCCTGGGGTTAAACCATGACAAGTAATCTAATGAACTTCTAACCAAACCTAAAAAAAAAAAAAAACAAACAAAAAACAAACCAAATATGAAAGACCAAAATTTAGTTTGTCTTTACATACTAAAAGTTACATATAGAAAATGAATTAATGCTATAAAGCTAACTTCTTATTATCTGGCTTTAAAATCTCTAAGCTGTCTCCATGTAAACTATACTACCTATAAATAACGTGCTTTTATAATGAAAAGCATACTAATGGAATGGCTAGCTTTTCATTCCAAGAATTACTTATTCAAGCAAGTACTTACTGGCAATAGATTTTATTTATTGATCTGGGTCAGATTAGTACAAAGACTTGACAGGTGCCATCTTCAGAGGCAGAGATTCAGAGCCCTGTGTGAAGAAAAACTGCTTCTTTGCCCTAATGGTTGCCCCCACAAAAGAAAACAGGGCAAGTAGGCTACAATATTAGTTTGGAAACACTGAAAGAGCAGATCATTGTGAAACATTCTCTCTCCCTCTGTTTGGTGCAGCTGAGAAGCAGAATATTGCCAATAGCACTTCTGCTGCGAAGAGCAGGAAAAGTGCAGGTATTTAGTTCAGTTTCCTGAATATCCGTCCTAGTCCGCAATTTCACAGTTGTTTCATACTAGCCTATGTTTGTAGCCCTGATGAAAGGAGGGATTCTCAGCACATTCTTGGCCAACTAGCACACCAGCGTAAATCATCCTGTGCTAGTCCTAGTCAGTAAACTGATTTCAGTGAACAATTTCGTTTGTGGGCAGTTTTCAGCCAGATGACCCAATTCACAGTATCACTGTACGAGTTATTTCAGCCCCCACAAGGGAGGTGGTGAAAAATGCCTAGCTGTGGAAGGGCAGAAGAATGTCTTCTGGCAGCAACACTGCTTTATGACAAACTAATGTGACCACATAATCACATCTTCTGAAATGAGAACTAGTGAGCTGCTTCTCCATTTTGACCTCTGTATAGGGAAGGGAGAATATGACTCAGTTGCTCTATAATTTCCTATTCACGGGCAAACAGGCATTCCAGGGAAAATATGGGCACTGACAACTCATTCTTTTAAGTGCAGAAGTACCTGGTAATAACCACAAAATGGCCACAATCATTCAAGCAACTCTTTAACGACCACTCTCTCTGCAGAAGCAGAATATGGTGGCAGCTCATTGCTCTGCCAAATTCTATGGCAAACTTCTCTACTAGTTTAATCTAGTAAACTTCTACTGGTTCTATTACTGTGAAGCTGAAGTCAAAGAAAACTACCTAGTTTGTCTCAGAAAAGCTTAACCTTAAAACCTCACAATAATGTCAATTCCCATTTTTTCTGGCACTGGAGAAAATCATTATCGGCTAGTGTTTGAGTCAATGCCTTCCATTTGAATACTACATTGGCCATCTAGGAGCAAATGCTGGACTTCTGATATCACTCTTGCACCCTTTAAACTCTTAAGTCTCTTGAAATCCCTGGATTTTGAGTTATTGTTTTGCCATGGAAGTGTGGGGTGTGAGAGTCACAACCACCTGGAATTCTGACAGTAAGCAGCCTCCTCCAAAAAGCCTTTAAGTGTATGTTTCATACATCTTTAAGAAGTGCGAAAAACACAAATCAAGTTTCTTCTGTAGATCAAGTGCTAAAACAGAAAGGGGAAAACCTCATGTCTACTAGTGGAAGAGAACTCAAAACTATTCACAGATCTTGTGCTACTTCTCATGTTCCGTTTTGTCTGTAAGATGCCTTTTGCCTGGCTAAGTAATGCTTCAATACCATAGAGGCTACTTAAGAACAAGATTCAAAAGAAAGGACATTTATGCAAGGTTGTGGCTCATCTCAGAGCCTGCAGTCCAGTTTGGAAGTTCCTTCACATGGTCATGGAGTCAAATCCAGCTGGCAGCCGGTCACAAGTGGTGCTCCCCAGGGCTCAGTATTTGGGCCAGTTCTGTTTAATCTCTTTATCAATGATCTGGACAAGGGGATTGAGTGCACCCTCAGTAAGCTTGTAGACAACATCAAGTTGGGTGGGAGTGTTGATCTGCTGGAGGGTAGGAAGGCCATACAGAGGGATTTGGATCGGCTGGATTGTTGGGCTGAGGCCAATTGTGTGAGGTTTAACAAGGGCAAGTGCCAGGTCCTGCACTTGGGTCACAACAATACCAGGCAGCGCTGCAGGCTTGGGGAAGAGTGGCTGGAAAGCCACCTGGCAGAGAGGGATCTGGGGGTGTTGATTGACAGCTGGCTGAACATGAGCCAGCAGTGTGCCCAGGGGGCCAAAAAGGCCAACAGCATCCTGGTGTGCATCAAGAATAGTGTGGTCAGCAGGACTAGGGAAGGGATCACCCGCCTGTACTCAGCACTGGTGAGGCCACACCTTGAATACTATGTTTAGTTTTGGGCCCTTCATTACAAGAAAGACACTGAGGTGCTGGAGAGAGTGCAGAGAAGGGCAACGAAGGGTCTGGAGAACAAGTCTGATGAGAAGCGGCTAAGGGAACTGGGGCAGTTTATCCTGGAGAAAAGGAGGCTGAGGGGAGACCTTATTGCTGTCTACAACTACCTGAAAGGAAGCTGTAGCATGGAGGGTGTTGGTCTCTTCGCCCCAGTAGCAAGTGATAGGACAAGAGGAAATGGCCTCAAGTTGCACCAGGCAAGGTCCAGATTGGATATTAGGAAAAATTTCTTCACAGAAAGGGTTGTCAGGCATTGGAACAGGCTGCCCAGGGAAGCGGTTCAGTCACCATACCATTTCCTCATGTCCTATTGCTGGTCACCAGACAGGACATAAGCATCGTCCCCTTCACTGTCCCCCAGATGTTACATAGATATCACTTAAGAGACCTTAACTGAACTTTGTTCATGCTTCCTTTTTCACATCAGTCTCAAGCCATGTATTCTGCTGTTTTAACTAATGAACTCCAACTAAACCAAGCTTTAAAAAGTCTGAATTTAATCTGGAAAAGTTAACACTAAAAAAACCTTAAGATCACTTCCTTTAGCATGTAGCCCACAACTCAGCTTCTAGAAGCTCATTTCAGTTGAACTTTTCTAAACATAATATCATAGTTCATACCAAAAGCTTATCCTCAGACTGCCCTCGCTCCTTCTTGGTTGCTATTCCACAACCTGTCTTGAGAAAAGGAGATGGAAGAAGCCAGAAGAATTTCCACATCAGGAGAAAGCAGTATCTTGCATCTAACAAATGCCGAGTTTTATCCTCACATTGAACAGCTTAAGGTTTAGGTGCTATTTGCATCTCTAATATTTCCAACACTTCACGTCACTTCTATTGTCAGTATCCTATAAGTAGTGTATCTAGATGTTACTCAAGAAGATACTGAGCAAATTGTTAGCTTTTGAATGACATATCACTGACATCTCATGTCACAAAATAACCTAAAGAAACAGATTTATTGCTCATAACTTGTTCTTAAGGAGGAATAGTCTCACAAAGGCATTCATGTCTGGGCTGCTGCTGTTACCCATTTAAAGTATTTCACTGTGAAGAGCCTCATGGGTGTGAAACCCGCTTGCTGCATGACAGCTATTATTTACATGCATTAGAGAGCAGAATTAAGACTTTTTCTTCAGACTTAATTACGATATAGTTTGATTAAGTGGTCAAGGTAGAAAATAAATTTCGGGGCGGGGGGGGGTACGAAAGATAGCTCTGTACCCAAAATAGTCCAGCCCTCGGGACAGGCATCAGCCCTGTCAGGTCCACCGAGGGGATGAGAGCAGCGGGCCCAGCCGCCCGGCCACATCCCCGGGAGAACAGCCGCCCCCACCGCCCGGCGGCCCTCGGCCGGGCCTGGCTCCCGCGCCCTGCCCGCAAACCCGCTCCACAGCCCGGCCGCCCCCGCCGCAGCCGGGCTCCCTCAGCTCGGGCCCCGCCGGGCTGGGGGCGCTCCCCGCCGCGCTGGGAGGGGCGGGCTGCAGCGGTGCCCTCCGCAGGGGGAGCGGCGAGGGGCGGGCGGGCCCCCATCCCTGCGCCGCCTTGGGGGTGCCTCCGCCGCGCCGGGAAGCCGCTGGAGCCGCCCCGGGGGTGGATGCGGGGCAGCTCGGACCCCGCACCAAGGGGGGCACGCAGCGGAGAGAGGGGCACAGCGAACCGCAGCCTCAGGGCAAGGCGGGGTGGGGGCGACACGAAGCCCACAGGAGAGGGGGCACCGCGGCGCAGGCCGGCGGCTACCGGCGAGGCCCGTACCCCCTTGCCGCGGTGAGACGCCGCCGTGACCGACCTGTCAGCAGGAGGGTGGTGAGGGCACCCCCGCTGTGCGGCCAGGGCCCCGCCGCGCAGCACCGCATCGCGCCCCGCTCCTCCGCCTGCTGCTGCTGCTGCCGCCGCCACCGCCGCATCCTCCGCTCCGCGCCGTGCGGGGCCGCCGGTGCCGCCTCGCCCCGCGGCGGCCGCAGCATCCTCCCCGCCCCGCCCCGCCGGGCTCCTGGCAGAGCGCTGCCCCGCGGGGCATGCCGGGAGGAGCCGCCCGCCGCACCCCAGCGGTCGCCATGTTGGAGGGGGAGCGGGGAGCCGTCCGGGTGTCACCCTCTCTAGTGAGGGGTTCTGGGGAGCGGAGGCTGCGGGAGCCGTTTCCCCTGAAGGAAGGGTCGGGTGGCTGACTTGCCGGGGCGAGGCGGCACCTCCTGCTGACCTGCCGGGGCGAGGCGGCACCTCCTGCTGACCTGCCGGGGCTCGGCGTTTTCCGCGGTGCCGACGCGGCGGGAACGAAGCGGCAGTGCAGGAGGCGCTGGTGCTGCGCCGGGTGGGGATGGGGGACAGCGGCTGTGCCCCCGCTGCCCGCCTCCCGCTGCCCCGCTCCTGCCCCGAAACCAGGACACCAGCAGCAGGGCACGACACCTCACAGTTGGTCGGTGCACACGGGTGTCCTGTGCTCTTGGAGGACGTCACGGCTGCAGTCCTTGCAGCATCAGTTTTTTGAACATCTTATCCTGTTTTAAGTCTATATCCCTATTGTACCTGTACGGCCAAAGTTGTTTGTTTGTTTTTTCCCCAAACATTCTGCAGTTGCACCTGCAACTACCCTGTTCCCAGAAAATAAGACCTACCCCGAAAATAAGCCCTAGCATGATTTTTCAGGATTTTTAAGGATGCTCCAAATATAAACCCTAATCCAAAAATAAGTCCTAGTTACAGTTCATTAAACAAGTCAATTTAAATAGTGTCCGGGCAGCTACACGTGTAAAAAAGTAAGCAACTTCTGGAGCAAAAATTGTATAAGACCCTGTATTATTTTCAGGGAAACAGGATAGCAGAGTTGTGAGTGGGGTGGCAGGAGGGAATGGTCGGGGTCTGAGCTCCGGGCTCCTGTGCACACAGAGACCTGGCGCTCCTCTGGCACTGCCGTCCTGCGGCTCTGCGGCCCCCATTTCCTAAGCCAGGTCTGACCATTCCATGCTGTCTCACTTCACAGCAGCTGCATTATGCTTTCTGGACTAATTACTGATTTTGACTGCCATTTAATGTCTGTGGCGTAGCCCAAAAGCCATGACAGTATTCGCTCTGCTGTGGAAGCAAATCCCCCTCTGTAGGATGGAAGAATATTGTCAAATACACTTCTTGGCAGTAGCAATGTATTTTGCGGGTAGGTGTATGTGTATGTCATATGTAACCACTTAAGACACAGTGCTATATAAGTACAGCATTTTCTTTTAGGGAGCTACACTGTCTCAGCTTTGTATATTGTATATATAAGAGTAGTCCCTGTACTTGAACTACCTATAGAACCTCATCTAGAGCCATGCCTGCTTTTATGTATTATTTAATAGG
This sequence comes from Streptopelia decaocto, assembly GCF_964273445.1. Taxonomy (NCBI): domain Eukaryota; kingdom Metazoa; phylum Chordata; class Aves; order Columbiformes; family Columbidae; genus Streptopelia; species Streptopelia decaocto. The sequence continues at coordinate 137,767,545 of NC_138655.1, read as the reverse complement.
TTTGATAAACTCATTATTTATAGTTGCAGTATCTTAGGGCAGTTATCCATGTGAGGGTAGTTTTTTTTGACAAATACTTTGTAAATGTTTTGCTGTATAGGCTAGCAAAGAAGTAGATTTGAATAGGGACAAGACTTGGATGGGGAGTTTCTGTGAAATATTTGCTTGGAATTGCATGGAATGCAGTTGAAATTTGGGTGGTTTTTTTTTTACGTTCCACAACTAAAGCCCCAGCTCAATAAATCTGTTTTCTATTTTTCTCCTTCTGGTGTATTGTGATGTTTGATATTTGCGAATTGCAGTAAGTCTTTCATTATCTGTGCAAATTACCTTCTTTCCTTTGTTCTGCATACAGAATTTTGATTTCTCATGAAATTTCATACACATTTCCACTCTCACGAGCCAAATGCATTTGTGAAAACTAAGAATAATTGTATGTTTTTGGGGGTTGGAAGGAAGAAATATAATCTGGCTTACTCAAATTGTATTGACCTTATTGAACTCTTTATAAGCAGGGGAAAAAAATACAACTGTAGAAGACTTTACCCTATCTGGCTTTAGTCTTGTTTCAGCTCTAAATTTCCATGAAACCATCTCATGAAGGGGAACTTAACATAGTTAGAGGCTCTTCAGTATAGAAGTTCTGCCTGACATTAAGGTGCAAAATACTCCAGTGTTTTAGTCAGCCAGTTCATTATCCCAGATACAAGATTTTTTTATTCTCTTTCCATGGAGACCTTCTTTCAGAATATATTCACATTTTTTATTTGACTACATAGATACTTAAGAGCAGAAATAAATGTCCTTCATTTACCTCTACCTGGAAGTACTCTTCTGTTCCACGGCACTTTACAATTTTGAGTAGGCCTCCTTCCACTCTGAATATATGTGATTTTTTAATTCATTCTCCTGTGGAAGCGTACAAAGCCATGCAGGTGCAGCTGTACCGTAACGATCTCGAATAGCGAGTTCATCCTGTGATGGTGATGTTTAAGAGTAATGAGTGAGGATACTGGTAACTTTCCAACAATAATTTTTATGCTAGTGGAGTGTCTTGATTTTTGTAAACATCTGTACTATCATTAGCTTATTAATTATTATTTTCTTTCCAAGTATTATCATATTGAGATCTTCCTATAGACACTGTAAAGCTGTCAACACCAAGTTTTTTAATGTAGTAGCAGCAGTGTAGTAGTGCTGAGTGCTCTGCCAGCTCTGCGCAGAAAGAAGGCTCCGTGTATCTGAAACATGTTGGTGAGATACGCTGCCTGGGAGGAAAAGGTTCTGTGTCTGTGCACTTTGTAAGAAATCCATCCTTGTATTTACAAAATGAACTGAAATGGACTAAACAATTTGTTCATATCAGCCACCAATGACTTGGTATTGTTTAGAAATACTTCCTCTGTAAATATTTCTTTCTCCCTGTACTGTAATTTAACAGACTGTAATGGAAATTAATGGGAAGGGATGCAGTGATGAGACATTTTTACAGAAATTGCTCTGTATTCCATACATAGTGCATTTGCTTTGGCAAGTATAAAGCTGGATAACACTTAGTACAAGCTTTAGCTAAAACCTCTTAGTTCCAGAGTATAAAACCCTCGCTTTTTAGAGATGCAATAGCGAAAACTACCGTTTCCCTGCACATTCTGCAGGTTTGAAGGTTTATTTTGTTCTTTAGACACATTTGGCTGTTGACTTCATTAAGAAAGAAACCACCTCATCCATTTGCCTCTTTGTCTTTTAGACCACAGGTGCTTCCAGCTTGATCTTTATAGATACCGAACACTTAGAAGTGTTCAGTGCTTCTGAAGATCAGCCCACCTGAAAAAAAAGAAGGAAGCGTTGTCTTTTTTTCCCCCCCCAAGGCACTCTTGGAGGAAAAATATTTGTATATCTCTATGTAGCCTTTAGTAAGGTTAGCAACTATTATACGAAGTTATTATGTAAGGCATAAAAAGAACTACTACAATTTGTGTTCTGGTTTGCAAGTCCTGAGGAGTTTATAACACCGCCTTTCATTGCACTCCAATGATTCTTATTCTTTTGTACTTCTGTCTCTCTAGTGTTTACTGGAATACTTCTGGCTTATTAATGTGGTACTTTGTGACTGCTGCATACTACTAGTTTTTAGGCAGTGTTTAAGTACATTTTTCATATGCAGCAGTGCTACAGGACACTGTATAACAAAAAATTCTTCAAGAATTAAGGTTTTAAGAATTTTAATTTTATGTGATATGCACCCAACAGATGGTTATTGAAACAAAGCACTTCATTAAAAAATTAACTTCCAGAGTTGAACAGAAATAGATTTTTATGAGCTGTGGTTTTGGCTGATTTAGCCCATGTATTTCATGTTTTCCCGGAATTTTAAATGGTGAAGAGGAGCTCAAAAGATTGAATTATGCGATGTAGTAGTTTTCTCTAGAATTTGGCACATATTTTGGAAAATACCATGCGTTCAGAAAAAGAAGGCTATATATGTCCAAATATGGAAGTGACAAACAAGAGCAAATAAGAAATAGAACTTGGAAGAAATAAGAAGTGCACTGTAAGTTAAAACACCCCTCAGGCAACTTCAGTTTGCTGAACCAGCGCTTGTGTAGCCAGTAGCCATGTGTGTCAGTGACTTTGGCTTTACTCTAGTGGTGATGGCTTCACACGTCTGAGTGGTGACACTGGCTATTCAGACACGCTCCACTGCACCTGAAATATTGGTTTTTGTCAACATTATAGGAGAGCTTTCACTCTCTTTATATGTACAAACAGCCCATGTTTGCTCCTCTCTCCTTTTTTAGGGTACTGTCAGGCAGCAGTGACTGAAACAATATTGAGGTGTGCTTTCCTTTTATCAGAATTCCATTTCAAACATGCTTGCAGATGAGTGTTCACTGATAGCTCCTACCTTAGTTTAAAATAAAAAAGTATTGACTCTGATTTCTGTCGCACAATTTTTCTGGTGGTCAAGCTTTTAGGGAGCATGTTGCTTCAAAGAATTAATATTTCTATCTGTGTTTCTAACTGCTATTCTAGAAATAAAAAAATAGCTAGGCAGTGGTGAGTTTGATTTTTCTCTCCTTGGTCAGTACTGGAAAAAGCTGCATCTTGTAGAATGCCACGGCGAATAAATACTGTACCTACACTGATTTTTCGTGGGGGAAAAAACAGTATCAGAACCATTATCTGAATTTTAAAAAATATCTGTCTGTAATACTCAGATTAGTAGACTGCTTAGTTCATTGTAAGTATCATTAAATTGACATTTTCCTCATCTTTCTCTGAGCTCTTCCATTCCTAAATCTCTAGGTTTTAATTTGGCTTAATTTCTTGTAAATTCTGCCTAGAAAATTTGGTCTAATCACTAAATTAGTTTAAAATTCTGTACTAATTCTTGTGTCTTCATTGTTTATCAGTTCTTGAGTTATCTACCTAAATTCCTTGTTTCAACCTTTTTTTGTAATCCACATCAAGGCAAACCACCCCCACCTGGGAAGATAAGAGTAGGTGTCTGTTCAGAAGCATATGTGAAATAAAATTATCAGAGTTAATGGCTGAAAAACGAGAACTTTTAAATTCTCCTAATGTGTGGCTGCCTAAAGCTACGTACATTTTTTGGATAATGTCACTAAGGAATGTCCTCTGTACTTCAGAGGTCCTGCTCTGGAAACAAGAGAATATTTATACTTGGAATTATTTATTTTTTTTCTTTTTAGCAGAGCATAGGCCTTGCAGTGCAGCTTTATGGTGATGCACTCCCTGGATGCACAGAAGTAGCTCAAAAGGAATTATTAGAGAAAACATTGGCAAATGCAAACTGAGTGAGTAAATCCTAATTTCTGGCAATAAGATTCGATTTTTTTTTTCCTTTGCATTAATGTCCATCTCTTCTGCTTTGATCAAATAATTTGCTACAAAATCTACTGGAAAGGGCTGACATTATCCTAGAACTAGGATTGGTAACAAATGTAATTTAGCACCTGTGAAATGTGATCTAGACTGAATGGTGCAAATTCTGTTGAGGGGTTTCACATGCATTGTCATACATACATGTCTATGAACTGAAGTCCTTTATTACGTTTGATGCAACAGATCAGTGATGCTTTGGAGAAGTAGTTTCCATGTCAAGATGGAGTCTATGACTAAACATGGGGATGAAACACGCCCAGCAGGAACTCTTGCGAGTGCCAAACCTTGGATGTCAGTATCGTGTTGGCCAGGTTATGCAACACACAGATCCAGCTTCATTATGAATTCTCAGCCAAGAGAAGCGGAAACGTGGGCCAGCACTGAACAAGGTGTAGTTCCTCATGTGGGGATAGTCAACACCCAGCGCTTAAGGCAACAACTTTGAAAAAAGCAATTTAATTGTACATCCTAAATGATGAATAAAGGAGGGTGTTTGATTCGTACCTGGAGTCTGTTCTTGCCAAAAGTGTGGGAGTTGCAGGAATATCTCAAAGGTGCAGAGCAAAAGTTTGTGACAGATGTGAGTGTTACGTGCAGGTTTATGAAAATGGTTTGATGAAAAATGGAATGTTTTCAGCCTGAAGGCATGAAATTTGACAGTGGTGATAGGAAGAAGAGCCAAGGTTTTCACGAAACAAATAACAAGTTTTCTTTCTGTTCCAGAACAAGCTTTGCTTGGAGGAACAGCGAAATACTTGTTTATTTTCTTTTAAATAAGTATCACGTGCTCTCCAGTGTATTTGTGTGAGGTATTCCCTTACAAGGAGAGAGCCAGATTGAAAGTGGCTGTTTAAGGCTAGCAGTTAAGAAAGACTAAAAAAATTAAGAGCGTGCCACAAAATACAATATTCAGGTTTGCAGCAAGAACACAGAGGCTGGAAGGGTGGAATGCAGCTGTACTTGCAGGATTGTTGAATGTGGTTCTGTCTCAACTGAGAGCCAAAGGCGTGCCTTACCTAAACATATCTGAACCATTTTTGAGTAGTGTAGAGTTTATATCCAGGATCTTAGGCTAGTTTTGTACAGATGTGTCTTTGTGAGACGTATATTGACTGAAAGCAGCAAACATTAAAATTTGTTCCCCAGAGAATAAGTCCCAAGGGAGCCAATTGTGTTTAGTTTTGAAAAGAAATAGTGCATATAGACACGATTGTGCTCAAATGACTCTGTTGTTTAACTGCCATGTCTTCCCTCATGGAATGTTTATGTCTTTTGGTAAGTAAACCATATTTTGTTTAGGAGAAGATAATCCTGCATCAATGTGTTGTGGTGTTGTCTGGCTGGCAAAGTAAATAACTAGTGGTTGCCAAACCTCTCAGCTTATGAAATATCACAGATCGTGGGAGGAAACATGTAGCATATCACAGAATCACAGAATGTTAGGGATTGGAAGGGACCTTGAAAGATCATCCGGTCCAATCCCCCTGCTGGAGCAGGAACACCTAGATGAGGTTACTCAGGAATGTGTCCAGGCGGGTTTTGAATGTCTCCAGGGTAGGAGACTCCATAACCCCCCTGGGCAGCCTGTTCCAGTGTTCTGATACCCTCACTGAGAAGTTTCTTCTCAAATTTAAATGGAACCTCCTGTGTTCCAGTTTATACCCACCACCCCTTGTCCTGCCACGGGTTGTCACCGAGAAGAGCCTGGCTCCATCTTCGTGACACTCACCCTTTATATATTTGTAAACATTAATAACGTCACCCCTTCATCTCCTCCAAGCTAAAGAGACCCAGCTCCCTCAGCCTTTCCTCATAAGGGAGATGTTCCACTTCCTTGATCATCTTGGTTGCCCTGTGCTGGACTCTCTCCAGCAGTTCCCTGTCCTTCTTGAACTGAGGGGCCCAGAACTAGACACAATATTCCAGGTGTGGTCTCACCAGGGCAGAGTAGAGGGGAAGGAGAACCTCTCTCGACCTACTAACCACCCCCCTTCTAATACACCCCAGGATGTCATTGGCCTTCTTGGCCACAAGGGCACAGTGCTGGCTCATGGTCATCCTGCTGTCCAACCGGACCTCCAGGTCCTTTCCCCTACACCGCTCTCTAATAGGTCATTCCCCAACTTATACTGGAACCTGGGGTTGTTCCTACCCAGATGCAAGACTCTACACTTTCCCTTGTTATATTTCATTAAATTTTTACCCGCCCAACTCTCCAGCCTGTCCAGGTCTCCCTGGAGGGCAGCACAGCCTTATGGCGTGTCAGCCACTCCTCCCAGCTTGGTGTCATCAGCAAACTTGCTGACAGTGCACTCTATTCCCTCATCCAAATCACTGATGAATATATTGAATAATACCGGCCCCAGTACTGACCCCTGAGGCACTCCACTAGATACGGGCCTCCAACTAGACTTTGCCCCATTGACCACAACTCTCTGGCTTCTTTCCTTCAGCCAGTTCACAGTCCATCTCACTACTCGATCGTCCAGACTGCACTCCCTCAGTTTAGCTGTAAGGATGCTGTGGGAGACTGTGTCAAACGCTTTACTGATGTCAAGTTAGACCATATCCACCGCTCTACCATCACCTATCCACCTCGTTATGTTCTCATAAAAGGCTATGAGGTTGGTCAATCATGACTTCCCCTTGGTGAAGCCATGTTGACTGCCCCTAATGACCCTCTTATCCTTGATATGCCTTGAGATGGCACCAAGAGTCGTTCCATCACCTTCCCAGGGATGGAGGTGAGGCTGACCAGTCTATAGTTACCCGGGTCCTCCTTCTTGCCCTTTTTGAAGACTGGAGTGACATTTGCTTTCCTCCAGTCCTCAGGCACCTCTCCCATTCCCCAAGACTTGGCAAAGATGATGGAGAGTGGTCCAGCAATGACCTCAGCCAGCTCCCTCAGCACCCATGGGTGCATCCCATCCGGACCCATGGATTTATGGATGTCCAAATTGCCTAATTGCTCCCTAACCCAGTCTTCATCAACTAAGGCAGACTCCTCCATTGTCCCAGCTTCCTCTGTGGCCTCAGGGGTATGGGGCTCCTCAGGACAGCCTCCGGTAGAGTAGACAGAGACAAAGAAGGCATTCAGTAACTCTGCCTTCTCTGTATCTTCTGTCATCAGGGCACCCACCTCATTCATCACTGGGCCTACATTGCCTCTGGTGTTATTTTTATCTGCCATGTATTTGAAAAAGCTGTTTCTGTTGTCCTTGACCCCTCTTGCCAGGTTTAATTCTAAGGAGGCCTTAGCTTTCCTAGTTGCCTCCCTACACCCTCTGACAACAGCCTTATATTCTCCCCAAGTGGCCAGCTCCTCCTTCCATGATCTATAAACTCTCCTCTTCCACTTGAGCTTACCCAGCAGTTCCCTGTTTAACCACGCAGGTCTCCTGGCTCCCTTCCTTGACTTCCTACGTGTCGGGATGCTCTGATCTTGTGCCTGGTAGAAGCAGTCCCTGACCACTAACCAACTATCTTGGGCCTCTTTACCTTCAAGCAGCCTTTCCCATGGGATTTCCCCTAGCAATTGTTTGAAAAGGCCAAAGTTTGCCCTGTTGAAGTCCAGGGTTGCAATTCTGCTTGCTATTCTGTTCCTGCCACACAAGATCCTGAACTCCACCATTTCATGGTCACTGCAGCCAAGGCAGCCCTCATCCTTTACTGCTTCAACCAGAGTTGAAGAGTTATTGAAATGCAGGATTTAATCTGGAGAGGTGGAGGACCAGCCAGCTAAAGGCAGGTGATCAGATAAACTCTAAATGAATCTGGGAAGGAACGGCCTACACAGGGTCTTGTCCTTTACTACTCTTATTGACTTTAGTAGGAACTGAGACTTTAGCATCCTGGAAGATTACAAAATCACAGAATGTTAGGGATTGGAAGGGACCTCGAAAGATCATCCAGTCCAATCCTCCTGCCGGAGCAGGAACAAAACAAAATCAGATCATTTCAGATTTGGCAGCCCAAAAAGTTAATAGATTAGTCTTTTTCTGGGCATTTATGTTTCAAGATTTTCACTTACCAAATCTTGGCAAGGTTGTTTGCATTCTCTGGGTAAGTTTTCCATATCTGATGGTAGTAAATCATGTGAATGCTAAAGCATCCAAGTTAGATGAAGTAGACTGCAAGTAGTGCTTTTATCTAGTGAATGAAGGTGCGCATGACCACTCTAAACTGGCAATACTGTCAAATCTAGGCCTATAATGATAGGGAGGAGGAGAAGGAAGGGGTGACATGGAAGTCAGAAGTCTTGTGATTCTCACATTTAGAAGGATTTTGTGCAGGACTGAAAATTTGGCGAAGCTTTTCTTAATAGCCAGATTTCCGGATCTAGACCTTGCTGCTGGCATGTTCTGCTTCAGATCTGTAGGACTCAAAATTCATGTTTTCAGCCTCTGCAATAGGAGAAGGAAGGCCTTTTCTGATTCTTCTAGACCTGTTCCTATAACTGTCACATGGAAATAAGCTACAGATGCCTGGCAGACCACTGGTTTTGCCTTCATACACATGCAATGATTTTGGATTATGCGAACCCATTTTATTCTACATAATATTTCAGGATTTTTTAATGCAAAAATATGAGTATTGTAAATTCTTACAACATCAGGTTAATAAAATCTGACCACTGAACATCATTAGCATGTGATGGTCCTGGTTTCATAACTGTTGTCATGTCGTGATTCCAAACAAGTTCTATAATGGATTCCTCAGGTTTTTGTAAGAATTTTTTTAAGCATTTTCATGTTATTTTCCAATAGACTCTAGCTGTCTTTTGATTTGAAGTAATTTGCAAGAGATTGAACTTACATGCAGCATTATTACAGATTTTTAAGTCACATTGTGGTGTGATCTCTCATTTTGATAGTTTTTGCGTTGTTGGCAAATCTGGATTTTAAATGAGGTTGAATTTCATTGTTCTGAAGTGTTCTGCACAGTGAAAATCTTGATCTGTGCCAGTTTCTACTGCAAAATAAATTCTATGCCAAACACAGACCAAAGATATAAAGCTTCTTGATTTAATATTATACGTTGTTTCAGTTGACATGCAGAAGGTTTTTCACATTTTAGCTTTAGAGCAAGACCCCCATGTCCCACAGCAACTGTGACTTATTTTGAAGGTTTGTTTTAAATCTTTGTTTAACACAATCCTCTTCCATCTGATTAGAACTTTTACCTTTACATCTCTCAGTTTCTTCTCTTCAAATATTTAAAACTCAACCTTAATTTATGCATAGGAATGTTCAAAATAATATTCCAGTTTTTAATTAGGGGTTGCTTGTCAATCTCTTCCTTCTTTAACTCTGCAAGATAGGGTATGTACTGTATTTCCTTAAATGTATTAAATGTATCCTGCTCTCTTCATCATGTTCCTGCAGAAATGGTTTTGCTCTTTTGTGTACAGATTTGCAAAAACTGCTGAACAATATTTAGACCTCTCTGCCTGTCTGTGTGCAGCCTCATGTTCTTTTTTGCCACTGCTCTGCTTTCATTTTAAAGGAATGTCTTTGCTTTTGTCTGTGTGTTTCCCTGGTTTGTGGTATGGTAATGCTGTCCACGGTAGAGAAATAAACACAGTGCTATAAAACTTAATCCATTCTAGCTACCTTCCACCATGTGATGAATTCTTACAGTGTTTCTGAGTTTAAGTTTTCCTTCTGTGTCACTGGCTGAGTACCCAGCCTAGGGCAGACAATGCAACCTGAGTTTGCACAATAAGCACCTCAGCGTGGAGTCTGGGCTGGACCATGCTGACCATCTTCAGCGTGCCGTACAGGTCAGTGTTACAGACACGCACATATCTGGTAGCGTTTGAGCCTTCACAGCTATTTGGTCATGGTCAGGACATGATTTGGGTTGTCCCTCTCGCACCACGCATGCTTCAGAGGCCAGCTCAGATAACTTCTGAACTGGCGATAGCATACCTGCCTCTGGTTTGCAGAAATCCAAAGGCAGAGGAGAGAAGCAGGATCTACTTTTATTCCTCTATTAAATGTTTCCCCGAGCACATCCTGCCTTTCCTATCTGTGAATGACTGTTCTCTCCAGGCTGCTTTTCAAAGCTTGGGGTGTTTTCCCCTTGTTCTTGGCCCTCCTCTTCATTCCTCCTACTCTTAGGAGTAACCAAAACATCTTGCCACATCAAGATTTCACAGCAAGACTGGAGTTTCTTGGGCTTGTCATTGTGCTGTCATCTTGAGAAGGAGAGAGACGTTTTGTCAGTACTCTGCTAGCTCTGACCTTTTAATGAATGCCTGTAGCAAACAGGCAATTGCTAAAAGATTTTGGCAAGCAATACAACAGGCTGGCCCTCCATGGTTCTTTGCAGGGTGTGTGTTGCAGAGAAATGGGATTCTGTTCAGACCAGAAGAGCTATGTCAGGGATGTTACAGTCGCCATCCCTGCACATGAAGGACGTGATGCATGAAGCATGTCCAGATCTGCAATGTGAGCTCTCAAGGGGCACTTAGCATTTGTATTTAAAGGGCACTGGCTCACTGTGAACAGCTTTTCTCTACCTTACAGGAGTCTGTCTAGTCATAGTAGGAATTTACTCTGGTTTACTGGAAATGTCCTACCTGACATTTCATCACCAAAAATTAGAGAACATCTTCTATGTTTCATCAGCGACTATGGATATATATCAAACGGTCGCATCTGCCAGCCTCTGCTGTGTGGCAGGAACAACCCTGAGCTGTTTATTTCCTGAAATCAAGAAAAGCTTTCTATTTTTTCTCAGAAGTGATATATGATTGCAGAGGGAACTGAATATTGCATGTATCTCTTTTTCAGGTTAGATTGTACCCTTTAATATTGCATAGACAAAAGGGGAAGACTCCTGAGGTGAGACAAGTTCTATCTAGAATGTGAGCAGAGATTACAGGTGTGAGAATCCCAGCTGGAAACAGTATGTGCTGGGTGGGAGACGGCAGGTGGGAATGCATAGAGGGGAGAAGATAGAAAATGGGTGAGGAAAACTGACCATGTTACAAAATTCAGCTTTTAAACTTCTGTACAAGAAGAGCATTTCCACAAAAAATAGTTGCCTTGTAACTATGCACAGGGCAACCTTTTTTGGATAGGGGCACTCCTTTTAAGATTAGGTATGTTGGCTGCTGGGAAGAGGGATTTGTACACCCATATTGATGTTGGAAGGGGTTAGTACCCAAGTTTTGAGGGTTAGCCTGACTCATTTGTATTTTTCATCCTTTCTGTGATACACTCCCTTTCTGTATATTCTTGTGAATACACACTGTCACTCTGGTTAATCAGACCTAAAGGTGCGAACTAACTGAAGAAAAGTCTCAGGCACTTTGTATATGCTAAGACAAGGGAGTTTGTTTACAGTACTGAAAGTGACAGATCTGTTTATCTTTAGGTTAAAAAGTTTTAACCAGTAGACAGACAATACCTTTGCCAATAAAATAATGAGCAGTACATGATGCGTGGAATACTCTGGAACTCAAAGCAGTAATTGGAAAAACGTTTCTTTCAGTTGTGTTTTACAAGTTAGTAAACAGAATCCTAAAAATAACTGTAAAGAGAGTAGATACTCTGAAAAAGATACTGAAGTAGATAGTCATTTTTGCAACCCAGGATTTTGCTACCTGTTGTTGCAGTAACCATGTATATTAAAAACTACAGAGAAGATTCCACACACAGTATATGAAGGTAGAACAGAGAGGTATTAAATGATGTGACTTGTATAAAGTTGCACAGCCTTGTAAGGGTCCAGACAGAGAGTAGAACTGAAGTATTTTAAACTCTAATCCAGTTATAAAGAAGTGACTTTGTACGCTAAGCATTTTCTTTTTGCCATAATCCAGGGCAACACTCCTTCCCTCCTTGGTCTTTAAAGCTGTTGGATCCATGCCAGCCTTCCCAGTCATAATGGTTTTTGGGCAGTGTCATATACAGAAGATTTTTGGTGAGGTTTTTTTTGGTAAGGCACAAGAGCTTAATTTGAAACTACAAGCTTAGTTAGAATACGAGAAGATTATTTTTTTTCTGAACACATGATTTTACAAAGGCTAGACCATTTCACCTTTTCTATCTGAAGAACAAATTTGAGTGTTTTCCCTCTAAAAGTAACATTCTATTTTAAGCATGCACCATCCTGAGTTGTAAAATTATTGCCACCAGGCAAGCTAATGATTCAAGTCCTTTATGTTAGATGTTTGTTGATTAGCATGGGGCAGGGGGGAGGGAGGAGAATAGCTTGTATTTTCGGAAGGAAGGGCAAGGCAGGGATTTATTTTGCTTTTACAAGGAATAAATGTCCTATATTATCAGAACTAAAGACATATATGTTCTCAGCACAGTGTCAGAACAAATACAAAATCTCTGCATGAGAGAGTTTGCTGTGTAGGAGGACCTTTATGTAGCACATCAGCTGCACTAAACTAGAAATTACAGTATTTAATTCACTGTGAAGTTCTAATGTGAGCCTGTCACACAGGCTGTGTAGAGAGCTGTGTGCAGGAGTTCTTGTTGTTTGGTTCAGGAATACTCAAAACCAACTTTTTTTGGGAAAAACAATATTCCTAGAAGGTTGTATGCAGCATAATTGTAGATATGGCAGTGATGGGTTTTGGGAAGGAAACAGTGGAAGTTTGCTGCAGGGGGTAGGAGCTGACTTTGCATTACCAATGCCAGAAGTGCCAATACAATTGAATATATGGTTGAAATAAAAATTGGAAATACGAGAAAGAATAAGATTAGCAAAACTGGAAATATTTGGTTGCTAGGATGGAGGAAACTAGTGAGGTGATTTATGAGAAGGAGTTCTTTTGTGGAAAGGGTTTGTAGCCACTGTGGGAGTACCAAGTAGGAATTAGGAAAAGCAACAGAGGAGGTAGCAGTAGCTTAAGAATTTCAGAAGAAAGATGATCTGGGCTCAGTCAAAGGTTTCAACCACAGGGAGTAAGAGAAAAGACTTGCTTATTTTTCAAGGACATCTTGTAAAGCTACTTGGCAAAATACTCAGAGTGGTTGGAGGAAAAAATAACTACAAAATGATAGATGTGTTGTTCTGACAAACAGGGGGATGTTGGAGCTGTAAAAGCACAGAAAAGTGCTTTTGAATGGGGACAACTGCTGTGAGATTATATACATAGTCAGGTGGTAAGGACAGTTGAACAGAGCAGAATATTCCCATTGGAATTACCAGACTGAAGATCCTGATATTTAAGTAGGTGTGACATAGCAAATTATGTCTCTTTGTTGGCATTTCTGTGGCTTTCTGTCTTGTTTACACTTTGGACCTAAGTACAAAGAACCTTTAATGATCATGTAACAAAATATTTGGCTTGTATATGTCAAGCACAGAGCTTTTGTGCAAGCAGAAAGTATGGCAGATTTGCATAAGTGTGACAAGCCAGGCCCTAGCTTGCAGTAAGAGCTCACATCATCAAATTACTATTCAGTAATAGTAACACCTCACTTCAAGCGTCGGTAGTGTGACTGCCACAGTATGGCTGAGCTTTGTCTTAAAGCTTTAAATATTGGGATGGGAAGATTCACAGAAAGCAGTAGATTCTCTCTTTAAAAGATCTCACTGATCCACGGATTTCTATAATTACTAAAGAAACAAAACCAGGGAAGGTGTGTTCGGTTTAACTTCAACTGCCTACTTCAAAGCAGCCATTGTTCATGAGAATATTTGGTATTTTTGCCAGAGATGAAAGACTTTGTATCACCACCTCTTTTTTTAGCATCTGTAACTTGAACTCTGTCTCGAAACTTCAGCAAAGCTTAGTCTGTACAAGCTCATATCAAGAATAGGAACTTAAATTATATTCCAGAATGAGATTCTTTAAGATAATCTTGAGCAGTGTGCTGCCAGCAAAGTTGTCCTTGGTTTTTAAGATGCCACTAAATATTGAATTGATATTTATATTTGAAAGCCTCTTTGTTGTTTTTTTTTCACTCTGCATTTATTTATGAGGAATTATATTATTTTGTAAATACTTTAATGTCACGATCACAAAGACTGTTTAGCGAGTAAAATCATGCTTAGATATGACTTAAAGGTGCTGAAACTGAACCTTAATCCTGCCTGCTCCCTTTTCCCTCCTCCAACCATTCGAAAAATAATGAAGAGGTCTAATCTTTGTCAATGTTGTAGTTATGTTATTATAAACTTACAAAACCTAGCAAGCTCTAAAATGAATTTTGTCTCCTTTGAGTAGCCCTGGAGGTGACTGCTATATATCCACAAAGGGGTTTTTGCACTGTTTCTACTGAAATTCAAATGAAACTTAAAATATTCCCAGCCCTTGACCAAGATTTTGCACATCATTAAGTGAGCAAGTAAGTCCTTCTTGGCAATCATCACAGACGCTTCTTTTTTCTGAAAGAATAGTAAACACTTGTTCTCTCTCTGCATGACTGAATTTCACAACAAAGAAACAACAAGTGCTCTCTCTCAATCTCTTTAACTCAATATTAGCTGCAAATTGTGTAGGACACTGCACAGCCTTGGTCAGCTTGTTAGGTAAAAAACTCATTTTTCTCACTGTTGTTGTCTAACTTAAATTATATTGAAAAGGCAGAATATTAATTGCACAGCTGTATAAATCATTAATAACAGACTGTTGGAATTGAATATTTTCTATATTACATCAGTCATCCACTATTACTTCTAACAAGCCATTTTCTCCCCCAAACATAAATGTCAGGATACTGAATGCCATTCACGGGAGCACCTAATTACCAGAAATCTAGCAGTACTTTCAGAGTCCTCAACAGAATTTTAAGTTATTTGTGCCACTCCAATGTTGTCTTAAGTTAATAAGCATTTAAGTATCTTTTGGGAATGTCTAAGTCAGATCTTAAGCGTGTTTAACTGAAACTCGAACAGCTCAGTTGAGTTTTTGTGTTTCACAGCAGCTTTGCAGTCTGTGATGAGAAAAATTATTGTTTTCTCAAAAAGCTGGGTCAGTGCACAACAAGAAGTAGATGCACACTGGAATCTCTCAGCTTCTGTGAAGACACGCTGCAAGTAGTAAAGCATAATCTTGTGACTAAATTACATGAATGATGTGTTATAAGAAATCTTATCTTTCTCTCTGCCATTCTCTGGGTAAAAATAAAAGATGGGATTTTATCCCGGCCATCGAACTAAAAATGTTAAAGTTAGATGCTTACTGATGAATATGTAGACTCATGTCTAGTCAAAAGATTATCTTTTTGCATAATCACAGCTGGCTAAATTTTATGTCTCTATGCTCCTTTTCTAATAAATGGAGAGAGAGGCAGATCATACCAGGCTGAGATAGGTTTCTTGAGATAAGTGAGATGAATGCCTGGCTGATGATGCTTATCTGTCTTTCCACGAGGTCTCTGGCAGTTAAATGGCTAAACTTAAGTGAAATGAATGTCTTCCATGATTAAAACCTTCTTGAACAAGTATCTAAAAATAAAAGTGATAGATAATGTACTTTCTTAAAGGTACATCAACAGATCAGTTTTACTACTGTTTGCTTTTACCATAGTATCTAGGAATTCTAGGTATGCATAAGGTGCTTGAGGCTGTATAATCACAAAACAAAAAGCCAATCCTTACTCCAAGAGTTTACTCCTTAGGTATATAAAACAAGATGACAGAAGAATGCAGAAACACAGAAGGATTAAAAAGAACAATGAGAGCACCTGGGTCAGTGGTAGCTACAACACATAAACAACCCAATAATCATAGCAAAAGAGCTTTACAGAGTGAAGTGAAGGTTAGATAGGATTGTAACTTCGAGGATGTTTCAGAGGAGTGCCTCTGAGGGAAAGAAGCATGGAGACATATGTTTGGAAAGCAAGTATGTGGCCACTCTAAACTGATGGGAAGTTTAGACCCTGGTTTAGGGCGGGATCACCCAGAGCAGGGTATTAGGCCAGGTCCAGTTCTGCTCCAAGTATCTGAAACGATGGACACTTCAGCCTCTGTGGCCAGCCTGTTCCAGTGTTTGGCCACCCTCATAGTCAAAAAGTGTTCTCTTACATTTAGGTGGAATTTCTTGTATTTCAATTTGTGCCCATTGCTTTTTATCCTGTTACTGTGCACCACTGAAAAGAACTTGGCTCCATCTTCTTTACACCCTCCCATCCAATGTTTATACATACTGACAAGTTCTCCCTGAGCTTTCTCTTCTGCAGGCCGAACAGCCCCAGCTCTCCCAGCCTCTTCTCATGTGACAGATGCTCCCATCCCTAAATCAACTTCATGGCCCTTCATTGGAATTGCTCCAGTTTGCCCATGTTAATCTTGCACTGGGGAGCCCCAAACTTGACTCAGGACTCCAGATGTGTCTCACCACTGTTGAGCAGAGGGGAAGGTTCACCGCTTTTGACCTGCTGGCAGCGATCTTAATACAGTCCAGAAGGATGTTGACTGTCTTTGCCAACATGATACAAAGTTTGGCCTCACAGAAGCCAGAGAACTGAATTGAAGTATGAACATAGTGAACTTGGGATGGTATTGTCCCCATGTCATTCTTCATCCAATTTTCTCAGTCACCAGCTGTACCAGGTGTACCCACCATGAGGTGTTAGTAAGAAAGTGGCTTTATACAGATATTATTTTCCATCACTAGGCTGGTGCATATGGCCTTTGTGTAGCATCTTCAAAGGAAAATTTCTTTAGGCTCAGGAACTACTTTGTTGAACTTGAGGAGCAGAACTGAATTTCATGATTCTGGAAAATCGTTTAGTTAATCTGCTTATAGTTTGTGGATCCAGAGCTGGAAAGGGGGCATCTTGACCAGGAGAGGAAAACAGGCTGTCTGTTGTCCCATCTGCTGCATGCTGGATGACAGAGAGTGAAGATAGCACCTTCTGTGAGAGCAATGCAAGTTGCATGATTAGGGGAGGCTGGTGTGTGGGGTGGGACATGCATGGGAGGGAGTAAAGGTGGAACCCCATACCAGGAGGGAGATGGGAAAGCTCCAGGATGAGGAGGACAAGACTTTAAAGGAGCATGGGGACAAGGTGGGGAAACTGGGTGGAGGTTAAAATGGAAAGCCTTTCCATACGCTCCATTCGAAATGCAGGTGATGTGGCATTTCCATGTGAGGCACAGGCTGATTTGGAATCTGTCACGCTGACCTGTAGAACCAGTATAGAACTTACCTAGGTGATGTAAATACTGATGACAAGAAAAGCATGTAAATTTCTTCTGAAGTCAGATGCTACTACTGATTAAAACACTTGGAGGTAAAGACTTTTCAGTAATACATGAGATTTTTCTGATCCAAAATTTCTTTCACTAAGCTACTGCTGTTTCCTGACCTCATGAAATGGCACTGCGTAGGAGCTCCACACTTCACATGCAATTCCAAAAGATGGCAACCTTAGGCTTCCAAAGTGGGGCCTCTGCTGAACAGCTCTGCAGCTTTAAAGAGAGTGGCGAATGTTAGAAAATTCTGGGTTTTCCCAGACTGAGCTTATTTTTATCCATCTATCCCATTTTCCATATTTTTCTACATATAAAACAGAATTTATGTGACTCGGTTAAAAAATGGGCAACTTCCCAAATGTATTTCTGTGCCTGAAGGAAGAGGAGGAAACCTCAGATCTACTGTCTCTGGGTTTCAGTCTGTGACTTCTGTTATCTACAGGAGCGAGGCTCTGCTATCAGTCTGTGCTGAAATGGTGCTCCTGTGGCACAGTGATAAAGAAGAGACGATTCAGCAAAAGCATGAGAAAGGAACTATTTAATTTTATGAACTGTAGTATATTTGCTCTTGTCTTACTCAATTAGTAAAGTTTTATATACACAGTCCACTAGTCTTGTCTGTATCGGCATCCTTTAAATGGCAATCACTACCACTTTGAAACCCTGTATAACTCTGACTAGATACACTTTTTCTTTTGAGACATGATAAGGATTTGACTAAAGTTGCATGGACAAAAATAGAAATTTCTAATGCCAAAGTCTAAATTCTGTGGTTTTTTAACAAATGCTGCTTTTGTATTACAGGATCATTGCTTGATGGAAAATCAAGCATCTTGCTTATTTTCCAAAATTCATGTTTGGAAACTGTTAGCTTATAAAATTTCATCTCGGTTTGGCTTAAATCCAGATTTTGAAATCTCAGCTTTCATGAAGCAGAAATGTCTTTCTCCAGGCAGCCCTAGCAGGAGGGTCCAAGTCTGAGCCCTACTCTGTTTTATGCCAAAGCTTTTCATTTCTGCAATTGTTCCTCTGCCTCTTTCCCTCCCCAAACCAGGAATTAAAAATTATATCTCATTTTGGTTGTGCCAGTTCCTTATTATTTACCTTTCCTTACTTGTGCTGCACCACTTTGGAGGGGTAAGTACTGGGCTAGGCTGTTACTGTCTTTCCTTCAAGTAGGCAGCAGGACTGGGAGAGAATTTTGAGGGTGGCTTTGCTGTTTTTTGCTTTTGTGCAGAAATCCTGTGATTTTAGTGTAGCTTGTAGGGGATTCTCCCCCCACAATATTGGTTGGTCAGTCTCTTTTAACCAACTCAATATTCTAATCATTTGGTATCACTTCATATTACTCTTCTCAGTTTGGTTTGTTGCCTGCATAGTTAAGGTTTCAGACAAGGATCTTATCTCTGTGAGGTTTATCCTGTGCTACACCCCTCATTACTGTAGCATCTGAGCATCTCAATGTTCAGTACATTCATCCTTGCCATCCCTGTGGAACAGAAAGCTTATTTGCTTTTAACAAACGGAAAACTGTGGTCCGTAGAGGCTGAAGCCTATGTGAAATAGAAGAAATGGAAAATAAGCTCCTGTGCATACCTTTCAGGTGTTTGGCACCCTAATTACCTCTGTTAAACAGCTGAGGTGGTGGATGTTGCATATGGGGAAGTGTGATCTGAAAGAGTCGGCGTTCTCAGCAGGAATCCGCTCTGAGCCAGTTAACAAGAACAGGGATGTCTCTGAAATCCTGCCTCCTCCTGCAGCTTTGGCATTCAGCTTTCTGTGGGCGATGGGCACCGCTTTCCCTTGGCACATCGCCTCTCCTGCCAGTGCATGCCAGGCTTGTTCTCTGAGCTCTGGTCCATGCTTTTATCCTTCTATGTCTTTTATTTAAAACAAAACAACAACAAACACAAAAACCCCACCAAACCTGTGGTGGTTTCCCTTTTCCTTGTGCCTCTTATAGGTGAATCAGTAGTTTAAGCATTAACCTGGTAAATATACGAGGGCTTGCTGCTCACTTGGGCATGTTGAAGTTGCGTCTCCCAGGTCCTGGGGGAGCATCCAACGGAGCGGGCTGCCCGGGGCAGGGGCTGGGGAGGGAAGTGCTGCCAGAGCTGTGTGATGAGAGTGGGCTGCGAGGAATGGGGGAGTCCTGGGGCAGGGAGGAGAATGACCCCTGGCCTGGCTCTCCCAACAGGGAAGGGTAACTTTTGGAGTCCACTCCCAGCTTCCAGACTTGTTTGTGCATTTTAAATGCAATTCCAAAACTAGTCCAAGGGATGCGATATCTATTTCTGTCATTCAGGTGAGAGCCCTAACTACTCAGGGGTAAACACTCTCCTTCATGTCTTCTGCTCCCCTCTCACTGCTCAGTCTACGTTCCAGCCTGGTATTTGAGCACATTTCAGAGGCAGGAGAGGAACCTCTTCTTGCTGAAGGGACCTTTAACCCAGGTGTCTCCTGTTTTTTTCCAGTGAATGCTCTAACCAGCAAGATACTGTGTGGAAAAGAACACTTGCAACATTTTTTTCCTCTCTGGCTGTGTTTTAAAAGAAAATGTTCATCTCTTCATTTTCTGAAGTACTCTGGGCTCCTGCTATAGGCTGGGGAGGTTCTGAGTGCAGGTACTGGGCTCCTCCTGGGGCAGAGTGAAACCTGGGGTTTTTAGGTCTTCAGTTAGAATAGGCCAGTGACACAGCTGCCAAGATGCTTCATTTTCTGCTTCCACAGAAACAGAAGTTTTAGAAAACTTGCAAGTTTATCTGGGAGGTGCTCCTTGGAGTAGGCACCGGCAGCTCCCTGATCGATGGGTTTGGAATTGCTATACAATTATGTAGGTGTTTAAGTTCTCTCTTGAATGTAGCCTTAACTGAGTAGGGCCCCATGTTAGTGCCTTTGCTCCTTTTCCTGTCTCTTTGCCAATTCCATTTCCAAAGCTGTAAAAAAAAAAAAAAGATATAAAATAGTTACTAATCATAGTTTCTGTAATACTTTACCTGATTATCATGCCTCATCATTATAACCACTTCTTTCAATCATCCAGCTTGTTTTAAATCTGTGTAACTTCTTTCTACAGAAGATAATTAGATTTAATTTTAAGCATAGGATTTTTTATGAAGTACTGTCATTATTGAACCTACTGCTTTTCATTCATCAGGGTTAGAATTTAATAGAGCACTCATACATTTAACAAAATTTTGTATTTAAGTGAACACATATTTTCCTCTCATATTTTGCTGTATTCCTTTACCTTTGTATTTTTCTGCTGAGGATGCTGGGCCAGTTCCAACTGTAATGTATTACTTCTTGCTCCATCAAATCAATTTATATTACAGGTTCAGTGAAAGTCTCAGTGTTTCAAGGGAGATTGTAAATGTACCTCTGCTGACAGATTTTTATCTGTAAAATGAGATACAAAATCTCTGAGAAAACATTGTTTAATACTAGACTATTTTCAGCCTAATAATGTACTTTTAATTTTATGCTGATTACGTAGTTCTCTATTCAGAGAAAATAGGCTTCCTTATTCCAGTATCCTTTTTTTATTTCCCTAAAAATCTCAGGCAAAAAATAAACTAGCAGATGATTTGCCATCCAATGCCTGGACAAAATTTGAAAATGACTTGAGATTTTCCCCTGCAGAAAGTTAACTCTCTGCATTATGATCAGCATCTCTGCTGCGCACAGAGCCCCTCTCAAACTTCACTGGGGATGGTTTCCATGGGAACCAGAGAATGAGAACTGATGAGTCTTGAAGCAGTCAAATAATAATCTTGCTTTTTACCAGTGGGCAAAGATTTACTTCTCCAATGTTTAATGGAAGGTACTAAAGCTTATTATGTTTTGAAGGAGAGAAAAGACACCTGGAAGGAGGCCAAATCTGCTTTGTGTACCTGTAGGGTTCATGCTAGCTGTATTAAATGGAAAAACCACTATCTTCTCCTGTGCCTTTAGATTTCCTGAATGACAGAATGGAAAACTCTATTCAATCCAAACACCCACAGTCCCCGGAAGATGGCGAGGGAGCAGTGGTCATGAGGAGGTGAGTTGGTTACCTGTGTGCAACATTTTAGAGCCTACTGAATGATCCTGCGCAAAACCATCCCGGGTTCAGCGTTCCAGGTACTAGCATGGACTTGTCTCCAGAATTGCACTGACACCGGTTTTTGCACAGTGCTGAGTGCATCTTACCATGACTATTAGCTACAATGAGGGTTGTTTATTGTGATACTGTAGGAGGGAGCAGACATTCTGTGTAAATAAAGTCACACAGAAGTCCAATGAGATGCTTGGCTAAGATGGCCATTATTTGGTTGTCACAGTCATTGGGATTATTTTCCTGAAATACTGAGAAGAGATAAGAACACCATGTTTCACTCTTGCAGAGAAAATATACGGAAAGGATAGAGAAATATCTGCCCTTTTAAAATCTATTATATCTGTTATGAAAGATGACCTCCAAAAGCAGAAGAAAGCAGGTTCCACGAATCTGTACATGATGATGCATAGAAAAGATCAGAAATGTCTTCCTTACAGAACCTGAATTTGACCTATGCCTTGTAGTTTTAATGTATTACAATTCAAACTTGAATTATAGGAGGGTAAATGGCAAGGTATGATTTAAAAAAAAAATGTTTTCTCTTAAACTCATTTTTATATTCTTTACCATAATCTGATTTTCCAGTGGTTTTGAGCTTAAGTATTTAATATACACTTTTGTGTGATTATTTTGATTTCTATTTCACAAACATGAAGAAAGAAAAAAGAAAAGTGCATACATAGAGCATCATTACAGTGTTCGGAAAAACTTCTTTTTTTTTCAATTAGTTGAAATAATAGATCCTGAGGGAGAACAGCTATTGTTATTTCTGCATTGTATAATATATCAAACATAGATGTGATTAATGATCTAATCCAGTGATTAAATTAAGAAATCCCATTTCTGTCTCTTACCAGTAATTAGTATCTTATAAACACTGAAGGCAATTGCTGTACTTAAAAATGAGGACTCAAATTTTAAAATATTTTTTCTTAGCTTGTAGCTGAAACTAAAATAAATGAGATGCTTGCATTAAAAAAAAAAAAAAAGTAAGAAAGATTTTTCTGCATTAAGTAAGTATTTTGATGGGCTCATGAGATGAAAACCCAGTTCTATTACTGACAATATCAAAGAATCCCTAATACAGGAGGAGGATGGAGTAGCAGATGAAGCACAGCTAGGGAATATGGTGGGTTTGGCAAACCCTTATGCTCTGTCTTTGGGTCACTTTATTTGGGCACTCTTTGCCGTGTGCAGAGATGCTGCAAGCAAGAGGTGTGCAGTTTAAACAGGTCAAGTAGTGCTCATTTTGTTCCTGAATTCTAATACCACATTTCCTTCTGTGTGTTATAAAACATCATCCTGTTAAATGACTGCCCTATACAGGTCTGGTGTTCAAAGGTGAAGAGTAGTTCCATGTTTTTCATGCCTGGAAGGGTTTATTCACTTCTAACTGCTTGACTGAGACAAGCGTTTACCCAGTTCTTACATTTGCCACTATCTCTATACAGTAGGCCTGCCCCGACTTTCAGGAGTGAAGAACATCACAAAAATTCTTCATTCTTGTGACCAGCTGACCTACCTGAAGTTATACCAGGGAAGAGGCTGCTCCTTCTCTTTCCCACAGTCTGAAAAGCAGGCTCATGGTAGATGTGGAGTATAACAAGCCACCAAATGCTAATATTGGTAGGCTGCTTAACACCGTTTTCCCTGCTGTTCTCTGAGCCAGATCCCTAATTGCTGACCAAAGAAAATAGGCAAGAAAACTATTAGAGGATAAACTGAAGACTCTTACTACTGATGAATCATAAATCTCAAACACTTATTCTTTCAGAGAAAAAGGCATCAGGGCTGCTGCTTATCTTGAAGGTCTGGGTGGTGCAGTGAGAGAAAATGTAATGATAATCATATAAGAACAGGAGAAATGGTGGTGGTTCCTAAACATCTGATGGGAGACAGTGGAACAAAGGACAGGGCTGATACAACTGCCGTTTCATCACAGCGTGCCCAAATCAAACAGCATCGTTTCCTGGGAGATCAAACAATTCTGCATGCTTATTAATCACGAGAGAAGCTCTCTGCTGTTCTCACAAGTCCTCCAAAACCTGTCTAACTCAAGTGGGCGAGGATCAGCCCACCCATGACAAACTGCTGCGGCTTTATCCCGCATACTGTATATTATCAAAAATGTTATGTCTGCTCTGAACAAAATGTCCAAGTGTGATGAATATGGGCAACACTCCAAGAAAGTGGGCTTGTCTTCATGAGAAAATTGTACTTAAAATCAAACTTTAAGTTGGTTAATTCATTTTAATTAGACTAATCTACAGACCTGCATGAGACACTCTTTTTTTTTTTAATGTCACTGTCACACTCAGTGAAATAAATGTTTTGTGCAGATTAGTGTGCTGCTAACTAAATTGGTCTGAAATAACAGCTGAGATTTAGAGTGACTTTTTGTAGTAGCTACGGTTATATGCTGTGGTCTTCCTTATGCTGGACCCTTAATTCCCACTGTTTATGATAAAAATGTAGGTGCTTTAGGAAAGCTTTCACTGAAGCAGCAGGTGTCTTTTCCGACCAAGGAGAGCCTGTATTTCTACTAGGTTAGAGAAGGACTTGTGTAGACCTCCCTGCTGAATGTGCAGCCCTGCATGGCCACTGCTGGAATTCATCTTATTTTGATACAGTACAAGTCAGAGGTAACAATAAATCTCTTTTTATTGCTGAAAATCTTGGTAGAACGATACTAATAGAAAATTCACTCTTTTGTAAAGTATACTATCCCAGTGGAAGACAAAACTATCAGATACACTTTTGTTTCTTACCCATCCAAGGAAGGAATGTTTTCCCAGTAGATGAACTATGATCTAAGAGTCTTTGAAGAAATAACAAGCATCAACAAATTTAGAGTCATAAAAAAACCTGTTTATTGTGTGCTTATTCCCTGATATCATGCTTGATTGTCAGTCATATTTGTTTTACTGTGTTTTACTATTTGAACATCATTATGAGCTGAAAAGCTTGAAGGAGCTTTTAAAATGTAAGCTAGGTTAGAAAAGGGACTGTACAGAATGTTGCAAGAGTCATCTGAAAGAAGCTTGTTACTGTGACATTCGTGTCTAACATCCATATGCTGGGGTGAGTTCTCATCTGCAAGAATAACACCAGTCATTTTACATTAAAATAAAGATTCCCAGTGAAGGACAGCATCAAAAAAGTAGAATTATTTTAATGACCCAGCCAGCCAGGCCTGCTAGCAAAGTCTTGCATACTTTTTCATGTAGTCTTCTGTAAACCAATAATATTTTAATTGTTTATTTAATGGGTGCAATGTATGGTTTATGTTGTCTCTTCCAAGTATGTATGCCAAATATATTTTACCTTGCAGAAACCTTTGAGGTGACTATTTGAAAATTTGGCAAGAACTAACTTAATGACCACTAAGTAGTCCTTTGCACAAGGAGTCTCTATTTCTGGAAGCTGTTAGATCCATGAAATGCAAACTTAAAAGTGTAAGCAAATAAGGTTAAGTAAGAGGGGAAAAGAGTAGACACAGTGTTGAAATACTTTGACTTCACCTTTTACAATGGTGGGAAGCAGCTCAAGAATTACAACCCATCTATCATTATTCCAGCTACTGCTTGAACTGTTACATTCCTTTGTAGTATCTTAGGTATATATTATCATACAATGTGTATGACATATATCAGGATTATTTTTACTATATAAGTATCATAGTGTTTATATCCAAAAAAAATATCCAGTCCTCTCTTTACCACACCACTTCTTGAGTTAAACTTACTAAAGTATTTTTTTAAAGGAGATAAAGGACTGCTAGACTAGAAGATCTTAGAGCAACTGACAAGGAATTTCTTCAGGACCAAGTAAAAGCAGCACCTAAGAAACAACTGTGAGTTTTTATGTTGGAAGCATAACCTTCTCCAGGACTGATCTGTTCCTGATTCACTGAAATGAAAGGCTGTTTTCTGTTCAATTTTTGTAGCAGAGGAGTTCGGCTCACAGGAACCCAGCAGATGCCCTTGTGATGTGCTAGTTAAGCTGTTGCAGAGTGACTCAAGCAACGCTGACTTCGGCTAAAAGAGGATCTAGTCAAATAAGTGGGGTTACATTTTTGTCCTTGGTAACATGGCTGTGACTTACGCAGCAGTCTGCCAGGGATTTATACTGTGCTCTTTTCAAGGGGCAAAATGTTCCCACAAGCACTCCCACACCAGACACGAGCTCTAGGAAGACCGAGTGAATCCTGTGTTTTGGAAGATTTGTACCACTATGTGTCAGGCCTGCTTGACCTTTCAAACCAAATTCTCCAGGAGAAAGTGCTCTGCTCCCATCCCCTCCTTGTCTGCTTTTCCCTCTGTGGCCCTATGTACTTAACCCTTGTCTGTGTGCATGGGTAAAGAGAAGAGAACAATACTGGGAGCTCTGCTCCCCCTTGTACGGGCAAGCAAAGCCATGGGCTCTGTGGTCAAGGGGCAGGGAGATGACCTCCTGCTTGTTTTCTCTGTATAAACAGAGCATCCCAATGTGGGAGGTGCAGAAGCTTTTCTCGTGCTATTCTCCACTCTGTAACCATGTAGAGCAAGACCACTGTGTGTGCAGCGGGATAAGATTATGCCATGGGAGGTGTTTAGTAGTTATCTTTCCCCTGTGGGTTTACTATGAGCTGTGATTGGCTCAACTAAGAAGTAGCAAGGAAAAAAGAGAATTCCTACACCTACTTACTGTGAAGAAGGCTATGTTTTTTGGGTTTGTTTTTTTGTTTGTTTGATTAAGGTTTTTTGTTTGGTTTGGTTTGCTTTGCTTTGCTTTGGGTTTGGTTGGTTGGTTGGTTGGGTTGGTTGTTTTGGTGGGGTTTTTTTGCTACTATACCATAGCTATCTACATCGGTGCAGCCCTCTGCAGAACTCCTGATTTTGGTCTATATTATTATCCATTCAGTAAGTTTGAAAATACTTAAGACTTCACTTAGGATTCCGGTGTTTACTTCACTGCATTTGTTTGTACAGGCTTGGTTAAATAAAGAAATAAGCACATAAAAATTAGCACCATCTCTGTAATTATGGCATAGTCCAATGTCCAAGACTTCTGCTTTTTTTTTTTTTTGAAAATAGCTTCCATCACCTTGTTACTTCATACATTTAATTTTGCAGAACTTTGAAATATAAAGGTATATAAAATAAATAAATAAATGCAAAGTCAATTCCCTTCACCAAAAGCAACACAGAACAGGCAGCAGTGCGTGAGACAGGAACAGTTTTCTAATTAACGTGAATCTCTCCTTTTAGAATATTTTAAGGCAGTGTAGTCTGCAACAATTATTCTTACTTTAAAAACAGTTTCTGTTTTGTGATAAGCTATGGTCTGTTCTCAGAAAGCAAAAAGTTGAACATTCTCTGAATCATGCCCAAGATTAGCACACTAATTTAAGAAATCTAGTTCTCCTTTGGAGCCTCTATTTTTCTTCTTCACTATTGAGCCTTCCATGAAGATGTGTCGTCTTTAAAACTTCTTGTGTTACAGATGAATCAGTTAGTGAAGAATCCATGACTCATTCCTACAAAATATTTCTTGAACTTCCCCACCTCGGTGGCCTGAGGATCATATTCCTACTGAGTTATCTTTGAGAAAGTGAACTTTCTAATTTCTTCAGCAAGAAGTTCTTAATTTTCTTTTGCATCCATGAGGACCTTGTTATTGACCTATCACTGAAACAGAAGGCTTGATCAAACTCCCAGGTAATCATATATTCTGTGATACAAAGTATTATAGGTAGTTTTAATCTGAGAAATAGTGTGTATCTCAGTAATGGTATTAATTTCAGAGGGTTGGAAATTTGATTTCAAGCGTATACTTTTAAAGCTCACTACACGTGAAATGGAAAAGACAAAAAGTTAAACAAGGCTATATGGTCAGTGTTTGCCATTCAGTGCTGAATCAAATGGTTACATCTACCAAGACAGTTTGAGGGGAAAGGTGAAAGAATGGAGATGGGCAGAAGGTTAATTCTTCTCAAAGTGCAACGTAGCACAAGTCATTCCTTGCAATAAGGAATCCTTGCAATAAGATGCTTTGATAGAGTGAAGGCTTTAGGGAAAGTAGGCAGAAAAAAATAAATGCCTCAATGTTGGGATTCTGAACCACTGAACTTTCTGCTAGGACTGGTTGCCAGAATGCAGACTATGAGTGCAGAAAGGATAAGTGCCATGTATATATGTTGTAGAAAAACAGTAAAAGCTTGTCTATGCTCAGACTAAGCATTTTTTCCAAAATATATCAGTATGAAAAGACCCATAGAAATTAAGGGGAGGAGGTGGAGGATTGGGATCCTAAAGAGATTTGTCCAGCTTGACTTTTGATCATAATGTTTTTTTTCCTCTTTTTGCTTCATGGTAACATGAGATGCACAGTGTCCTTTGAAGGATGCCTAATGTACCTTTTTGTACTACTACCGAACACAAGTTTTACTCAGCATATTAAAATAAGTGTTCAAGCGGTAATATATACACATGTATTTCCCTAAAATATCTCCTCCTTGTTCTGCTTTCCCCCCTCTACTGTTCAATATTCTTTCCCATTGTTTTTTCTGTCACCAACAGATAGGTCTGCTGGCTATTTAGTGAGTTTGCTATTATGGCAGCTACTAATGAAAGCTTCAGAAAATCTATTTAAAAGAAAATTAATAAGGGTTTCAGGCATTTAAGTGCAATAAGAAATGTTCTGGGCAGCAATCAGAAAGCCTGCCTAAAAATAAGTAGTTTAGCCTTATTCATTTATTGTCCACATTTCTGCCTTTACTGTGTAGGTTGAGAATTCAAAACTTAACATTCAAACAATCCAGTGCTGTCTGCAGTTTGGGATGTCTGCAGACATTTCCTTTTCTAGTGATTGGGATGGTTCAATACAGTCAGAAAGACATTCCCCATTTTGTTTACTTGTCCGCAATGTTACTGAAGTTCCCATAATTTTGAAATATAATGAAATCAAGGAAGCTGTAGAATAATTTTATGACTTTATAGTCTTTATCCTGATAAAAACCAGAATTTGGTGCCTCAGTACGATGTACATTTACAATAGTTAGGACAGCAGAATTTAATTCCATGTTTTCTCTTTGCAATGGAAAAGATTTTTTTCCATGACATTCTTCTGTTAAGTTGTCTCAGTTGTCCTTTTAAACTTAAAGCAGTTCATACACCCAGCCAACCTGGTGTGCCCTGTGTTTTGATGCTTAGATGGTTTTTATATTGAGAAGTCGTGAGAAGATCCTTGTTAACAAATAATCCATCCATGATAATGCCACCATCTGCTGCCCAGGGAGGAGGGAGAGCAATGAAAACCAGAAGAAGTGAAATCTCAAACTCCCTTACTAGGTGCAGACTCCCTCCAGCAATCCACAAATCTTATTCAGGCATCTGGCAGGGGCTTGGCAGTTTTGCAGTTGTGGGAAGTGAAAAATGATCGTAGTTAAACTTATGCTGAGCATTCTCTTATTTTTTACAAAGATAGTAAAATAGTAATGTGGTACCCGTTTGCAGGCATGCTATGTATAGCTTTAGATGGCCCCTCCAAAGCACTTACAAACTGCTTAGAACACCATGCATGGGCGAACTGTAGTGCTGGTGAATTTAGGTTTGATCTAAACTCCCACTCTCTCAGCTGTTTCTGAAGACTTGGTGCACTGCATTCTTTTTCCTTCTCTGAATGGCACTGTGCATTACTAGTAGTAGCAACATGAGTTACTACTACCTCATACTATATTAAATATCCATTTACTTTTTTTCCTTGCAGTGAAATAACATGATAATTTCTTCAGCTGATGAGATTAGTCTCTTCACTGCCTGTATATGCTCTTGTAGAGCAGTTGTGCAAAGCTGATTGAGTAGGCTCTCAAATACAAGAGACTCAGAAAATGCTCTTTTCTCCTTCCCCTCTCCTACCCTAGTTACTTGCCTGTTTGTGGGGTTTTGCCTTTAGTTCTCTGTGCAATCTGAGAGGAGAACTGCCATGCAAGCTAATTGTTCCTTCAATGCTCTGCCTGAGCCGCTTCCTTCCTTTTTCTTTTTAAAAACTTATTTCCCTGTTCCAATTATGGGCAAGCTGGAGTTCCTGACATACAAAGCAAAACTGTTTACTTACAGCTGGGATTTTTTTGAACTGATTAGATGATGTCTCTACTATACAACCTGCCCCAACTGGAGCTGGTGATTTCATGCCTGATAGGAAAGTAAGATGCTGGAGAGAGTATTCATGTTCTAGACAAAGCTTCTGTAGAGATATAAATATATGCAACTTTATTCTTTCTTTTTATTGGAATCTACATAGTATCAAGACATTTACCAGCTAGTACATGATGCATTCCAATATTTTATTGTTTATGTGCCATTGCTTGCTAGTCTGGTTTTTGTCATTGTAGTCAAGTCATTGGTGGGACTCGTGAAGCTGCCTGTATAGATGCATGGACACATGCATTGCCTTATCTTCTTGTGTTTCAGTCATTTCATTCCCTATCTGAAAACTCCACTACATCCAAAAAAGATAAATAAAATGGGTCAAGTTCTTTTGCTCCTCATGCACCCCTTACAAGTTCCCTCTCCTCAGATCTGACAGGTTGTTGGCAGTTTCGTACCCGTCTGTATTTCCCTTCTGCCTCCATCTCGTCACCATTTATTCCCAAACACTGTTTTCTCTTTCACATGGCACAACATGAAACTAATGCAGGCTGCTGGGTAGTAGGTCTAACTTAGCTTAGTCCCCTGTAATCTCACTTTCCTTCCTTCACCCTTTGTTCCAGCTCTCTCTTCCCCCTTCTTTACAGACATTTTCCTTAGATGACAAGATAGTGCTTGGAAGAGAGACTGGTCATTTGTAAAAGGTGCATTACATATACCAATACCACCACAATACAGAGGAAAAAATACTTATATGACCTCGTTATAAAGAATCTTACTTTAACTGTCCGATTTATGCAAAGACCTTGGTAAAACAGTTGAAATTCTGCATCCTATTTCTTCTTGATTCTGCATCCTCTCCCTTTTACTTCTTGTAGACTCTTGATTTTGGTATGTTTGCTTCTATCAAGGTATCAGGCAGCGTGCTTGCAGTACCTGCTTTTGCTGCCCAAGACACTACCATGTACAAATATTTTGGTCCAAGCCCCACCATCAGCTTATTTACTAAGTGATCTATTATTCTGCTAACGTGTGCATGACTCTCTGCCTGAATGAATGAAAATGGTCACCCATAAAAGAGGGCACTTGAATAATCAATGGCCCTCTCAGGCCTGAGAGCCATTCATCAGATACGTCCTGGAGCTCTTCAGTGTCTTTATAATTTCACAGTAAAGTTACAAATTACTAGATCAGGCATAACTTGTGTAATGAAAACAGATGGGTGTTTTGTGTGTAAATATAACTTTCCTTGGTAGCAAGAGCCCTGTTTGCCTCTGGCTTAGACAGAAACTTCTCCTCCTGGAGAGCCAAGGATCCACTGCCTAATCCATTGTGAAGGCCTATTCCAATGCTTGCTGATACAAGTTAGAGCTTCTCAATATTCTTCTAGAGATGGGTCAATTCCCTTCCGAGAGAGCGTGCATCTACTTTGTTATTACCAGAAATATGTACTGCAGCAGAGTAATCGTAACTAACGCAGCTTTGCAGAATGCAACCCTGTTCTTGAAGGACAGGAAATGGAGCTTCCAAATAATGGCATTTTCCAGCTATCTTGTGTTCCTTCCTGCTTGCACCTACTCAGCATGTCACCTGAATTTTTATGAAAGAGGAGAAGTCCTTTTGTTGTTGGTCTCCCTTTTGGATTTTGTCAGTGATTGAACAGTGAAACGTGAAGAGATTCCCCTTGTCCAGCGACACACCTTTCCATTTATACTGGCAGAGCTAATGGAACACAACCCTTCAGAGCAATAAAGAAACTCAGAATTTTTTTCCGTTCTGAATTGTTTCTCAGAAAAGCGTCGAAACGTGTGTACCACGCGTGAGGCATTGCCCCTGCCACCCAATAGGGGGCGCTGGGGAGCGGCTCCTCACTGACCACCGCGGTCGGATTTCGTATTTTTTTTTAATGTTACAAGCCCGAAAGTTTAATATTAGATCCGTTGTTCAGCTTATAGAGTTGTGCTCTTCCTTTTCTCTGTTTTCCTGGTGGCTTGATGGTTTTGCTTGTGCAAAGCTGGCTACCCCACAGCAGCTATTCC
This sequence comes from Streptopelia decaocto, assembly GCF_964273445.1. NCBI lineage: Eukaryota > Metazoa > Chordata > Aves > Columbiformes > Columbidae > Streptopelia > Streptopelia decaocto. Next base: position 137,736,202 of record NC_138655.1, on the reverse strand, counting down.
TGGGTATTTTTTCTTGGGCAATGTCCTTAGTCCTTCAAAAGCTTGTCTCTTCTGCCTTATGCAATTACTTGTTCTGGTTTATGCAAATATTGATGTAACCCTATTTCTCTATAATTCCATACTGATTAATGTGAGTTTTCCTTCCCTTTCTTAAAGATGTCATTGTAAATTTGTGGACTTTGATTAATTCTTATGTTTTGTGTTTCAACATGACAGCAGTGTTCTCATTTTTCTTTTTAATGGTGTGATGAAGTGGTCACTCTTCTTGATTTCTCTTTCTCTTTACACAGGTGCTTTATTGGTAGCACAGAACTCTTATTTATAGACACATTTACCTGGTAACCTGTATTCCTACAGTGACTGTGGCACAGTGATACTGTTTCTATGCTTTGGCAAAGAGCACAGCTTTTCCAAAATAACTGAATATTTTTAGCTGGCCTACATTCATTATCTGATGCCATATAAAACACAGTAATTAAGTATTCAATGCTCTTATGCACTAAATTAAACTGACTACTAAATCTAGCTTTAAGAGCGAATTTCCACTGATCATGTATTAGGAAGGCAGTACCTGTAAGGGAGGAGGAAATGTAATCAAAGTACGCAGCAGGCAACCAAGGTATGGGAAACTACGCTTGGCTCTGCATTCTATAAGTGACAGATTGCTGTTTTGAGCTAAAAAGCTGTTTTCTCATTTGTATTTATTCTAATTACTAGATTTTTTTTTTTTTTTTTTTTTTTTTTTTTTTTTTTTTTAAGGAAAAAGGAGAAAGAAATTCCACTAATGCATCCATAACCAGCCCACACTTGTATTACCAGGACGGTTTGGGACACAGGCTGCTATGATGTGAGCTCGAATAGAGGCATATGCATCAGCTTCTGGGTGGAGCAATCCAGACAGATTTTTTTCCCACTTGCCCATAGATTGCACACAACAAGACAGCAGAACTGTGCTCTATTTTGTGAAGTCTGGCCTCTGTGCCTCTCTCTGAGAAGTCACCTGTTGCTCTTTCCAGAATGGGAGTATAGGCTCCAAAGTGCCACTGAATTAGTCAGTTGGAAAAGGTGAATGCTGAACTTGCTGCCATTTCCACAGCACAAAACATCACCTGGTTTGGCAAGGTAGTGATTACTGAACTCAGTAACCAGATTTGCTTGGGTGTTATATACTGACAGTATCAAGGACACTTGTAAGCTCTGAGCATCAAGTATACTTCTCCCTCTTCTCCCAGTTTTCCTCTGGCTAAATAAGTGTTCTTTAAGAATAATAATAGATATTTACTGCACAAGAAATACTCTGAGATAATGCTTTTGCACAGACTGGTGAACCTCATTGTATTCTGGATTCTGACTGTTAAGGAAAAAAATATTTTCAATAGAAAAAGAATTTTGTTATAAGAAGAAAGATTTTCTATTAAGAAATAATATTAATTATTAAATTATTATGAGGCTCCCAATTATATCTTATTTCTGCTTTAGATTAACCAATTGTGACATCTGTGAAAAGCATAACTTCCATATTTACATTGTTAACAAAGAATGTGTCAGGTGCAAAATTCAGCTTTTTGGGGTTGGAATAGCTGAAATAGTAACATTTCCAAGTCTGAATCTTTCTTGCTGATGTTTGAGAGTTTTCCATTAACATATGATACTTATCTGATCAATTAAGGTATGTGACAGGTACCATTCACTTTGGAGTATCTTACTCATTTTGTCAACTCATCTTTTTTCTAGAATGTTTCCTAATAATTTCCCCACCTGAACAATTTAACATGAAATAAGAGTTTTTCCAGGGTTTGATTCTTAGTGAATTCCTAAAAGACTGTACCTTTAATCTTCTCGTTTCCCGTGAGATCATATATTTTCTGCAACTGTCTGGCATCATTCTAGCTAAGCTGGTAACTAATAGCTGTCCCTATTGTGCTATAAATTCAGAGCTCAGTATTGAGGGCCCATGAGAGAAAGATGTGTGAAATGCAACACTTTTGAGCATTCTTAAGATTTCTAGCTTTTAAAATAGGCAAAACCACTACTTCAATGTAAGTACTTGTATGCAGTATATAATCCATATCTTTCCCTTTTGAAAATCCCATTATATTTGAGACATAACTGTGCATTTCTTGAATAATTTAAAAGCAGATTGTTTAAGAATGGATGTGACAGTCTCCTCACTGTAACTGAGAGAAGGCTATTACTAGTCTGAGTTTAGGCCTTCATAATGCTAATATTTGCCTTTCTGATAAACTGCTAGAATGTGCAGTTTTGTTATCATTAGCAGAGATCTTCTTCAGCTCTTTCAGGACAAAGTTATTTTTTTTTTCATGCTATTCTTGCGCTTTCAAGTCGTTTGACATGTTCTGTGTAAAAACAGCACATGCAGTTGCCAAATGAGTGATATTAATGAGCTCACATTTTTCACAAATAATGGCTTCCTATGTAAAAGAATTATACTTACTGCAATCAGAGATTGTTAATGTTTGAAACTAAAGGTTATAAACTCATTATTACAGTTGTTTGCCATTTATTTTAGTCTCCCACTACGCTGGTACAGGGGAATGCTAACTTGAACATTCCTTATCTGCCAAAATGCATGTATCTTGTTCAGACAAGATCTTTTACTTTAGACTGGATGATGTATTAAGAATTCATGTCTGAGTGTTAAAAATTAGAATTCAATTCTGTTTATGCTGTGATATGAGTAAGGAAGAAAAACCTCCTCCTCGCCAGTGGTTTGGCAGGATAGCAGATAGAGGCTTTCTTAGCCAAAAATCAGAATAGGTAAAATAGTTTCCATTTGTACGTGTACCTACAGATATTATCTTGCAAGACTTAAAAAACATGGACAGGAGACAGATGATGGAATGAACTTTCGTCTTTTGCCTGAGCCATGTGGAAATCTGCCGCTGCTGCTCTGCGGCGCAAATAAATCGCTATTTCAAAACCTGAGTGTCTTAGAAGCACAGAAGTGACTCAAAACAACCCATCAGTGACATCCAAAAAGTCATGCTTGTAAGTAAATATAATTCACACACCTAGAATAAACAGAAAATCAATTATTTTCAGTGTTAGATGACTCGTTTTAAAAGATACTGAGCATAATTTAAAGTGATGCTGTCAGGTTAAACAACTTGGGTCTCCCTGTCATTTGTGCAAATTCAGAATAATTTGAATGGAGTTGCTACTCTGCTGCAAGTAAAATGGCAGTTATACTTTATCATATGTAAATATTAAACTGAACAGATTTTAAATTCCCATTGGTTGGGAAGCAGAGTTATTCTGTACCTTCAGTGAAGTTACTCTGAATTTATACTAACATAATAAGGAGTTCCTTGGTCTCTTATCTTCCCTAAAGTATGCTGTGCAGCATTTTAATGTTGCTCAGGAATTAACAGAAATGTCAATCATGCTTTAGCAGAGCCTAAAAATACCTTCTAGTCAAATGGATTGTCACAGAAATACTGAAAATGTAAAAGGACACAAAATTCTGATTTTTATAGTTAGTTGCATAGCCATACTCATATATGAAAAGTCTGTTTTGTAAAGTGACATACCAATGAAAACAAAATACAGTTTATTATCCCAGAGACTATAACAATATTCTTTAACATAGGCACTGTGGAAATAAGGATGTTTACTGAAAATTTTTGGAAGTGATTAGTAAGTTTGAATATCTTAGATGTCAATGACCAATGCTGAACCCCTGCATAAGGTCCAAACTGTTTCTGATTAATCAACCAAAATTGCCAGTAGTTTCTACAACTCTTGGCCATTCTGATGCCGAGGTGGCATCGAAGGAACATGAAATTACTTCAAATAATTTTGCATTAGATTCTGTGTCAAAGCTGGGTGTTGTCTGCTTGAATGTCTATACTGTCTATTTACAATACATTTAGGGAGAACATAAATGTAACATATTATCTCTTTCATCACGTAAAACTTGAGGTTTCTTGTGTGCTTCTATCAGCATCAGTGAGTCATCTAATTTCCTTATTTTCTACTAAAGTATAATATAGAGATAGTTTGTGCTATTCTGCCATGAAATAATAAAAATGTTTTCTTGGGTACCTTGTTTAAAATATATATTATGGGTCAGAAGTGGCCATTTTGTTTGCAAAACATCTGTTAGAAAAGGGATTTAATAATATTTATAGCTCTGGTTATGTAGATATGGTAGTGGATACTTTCCTAAGTATCTTTACATAATTAGTTATGAATTAGTATCTTTAAAATGGTTTAAATAGTTTCATAGATTGTTTAATATTTGCTTGTGCCCCTTTTTTCACTTGTGTAAGTGAATTATACAACATTTCCAGATACATATCTGGTACATGCTAAGCTCTTCAACCACTCTGCGTGCTTAGTCTAAATTCACAAAGGAAATAAAATGTTTAAATTACTGCTTTATGGCTCTATTGTTCTTCAATGACACTTGAAGTTCTGTTAATGTATTTTAACTTCGAAACTCAAGCAGCCCTCTAAGTGTTCTTACAGCTTCACGTCTACAAAATCGTCTGGCGCTGTCAGAGACTGAGCCTTGGATCTGGTGTTAGCTGATGTTTAGAATGTAGTAGGGAATGTCCTGGTTAGCTGCAATATTTTTAGTCCTTGTGCAAGTTCTCACCTGTAGGACTCCTCACTGCAAGCAGCTGTGTGCTGTGGTTTAACCCCAGCTGGAAACTCAGCCCCATGCAGCCGCTCATTCACTCCCTCCAGTGGGATGGGGGAAAGAATCAGAAGGGTAAAAGTGAGAAAGCTCATGAGTGGAGACAAAGACAGTTTAGTAAGTAAATAAAAAGCTGTACACCAAAGTGAAGCAAAACAAGGAATTGATTAACTCCGTCCCACAGGCAAGAGAGTGTTCAGCCATCTCCAGGACAGCAGGGCTCCAGCATGTGCAATGGTTACTTGGAAAGCCAAACACTATCATTTCAGACACCCCCCTTCATTCTTCTTCCCTCAGCTTTATATGCTGAGCATGACATCATATGGTATGGAATATCCCTTTGGTCAGTCTGGGTCAGCTGTCCCAGCTGTGTCCCCTCCCAGCTTCTTGTGCATCTCCAGCCTTCTCACTGGTGGGGTGAGAAGCAAAAAAGGCCTTGACACTGTGCAAGCACTGCTCAGCAGTAACTAAAACATCCCTGTGTTATCTTATCAACACTCTTTTCAGCACAAATCCCAAACATAGCCCCATACGAGCTACCATGAAGAAAATTAACTCTATCCCAGCCAAAACCAGCACAAGGGGAAAGAGTTGTTCCTTCATTCTTCTGCTTTGCGAAACAGTCTCGGAAGGTGTTTTCTGTAGCTGCTCTATATCCTCACTCATTATGTACCTCACCTGATCTCCTCCTCTTGCTTGTTGTGCTGTCGTCCTCCAGTATAGCCATGCCACAGAGCACCCGGGATCCCCCTGACCTCCTCCTGTGCCTCCCTCCTCTGGCACCGCAGGCCTGAGAGATGCTGTGCCATGCATCAGGACAGGCTTATTGCCCACCGCAGGAAAATCACTATTGCAGCGTCCTCAATTCTGTTCCACACCTCGTGTATGTATTTATCAAAATGCTCTTTTTCAATCTGTTTCACAAGGTTTGTTGTTTGCCTGTCAATATTAATGTGCTGAGTATTTAACCTATATAGAGGCAATCATTTTGAGCTGCGTACCCTTGGTACAAATTAGATTAACTAGAGACTGACATCTGTGAACAGTTAGAATAGTGTATAGTACCCATGCTTCAGTTTCATTAAAACTAATGAATTAAATTTGTGAACCTATATACCTAATGTCTTAATTTTTAGTCACTCCTGTCTTGCTGCTGTATGTGTAATAGTTTTCAGAATTTGCAACGTACATCCCCAGGCCATTTATGCAATTAGTTTAATGAACTTTACTGAGGAGTTGCTATGTGATTAACAGTCATTACCTTCTTGGATTGCCAATTTTACAAATTACCTAGAGGTTTCATGCTCCGCAATTAAGTTTTGTTATTCAGTGCATAAAAACAAAACATTTTTGTGGCGAAGCCGCCCAGGTAACAAACAATAAAAGCACGCTGGTTGTGGTTGTACTTGGAGGGCAATTTGCTGTCATCCTCTGTCCCTGTCAGCAAGTGCCGGAACAAGTCATGTTAGCAGAGTTGTTCAGCGGTTTGCCTGGGTTTGTTACCGGCATGTTACTCTTTCGTGTAGGCTGGGTTCAATGGCTCCATAGCGAGGGCGGGAATACGCCGGGTCTTGCTCTGGAGCGAGTTCTCAGCGCGGCCGGTGCTACGCGCGCCCCGCGGGTTTCCCCGCCGCGGGCCGCCGGCCGTACCGGGACCGGGACCGGGACCCTGCCCCTCTCCGGCGGAGGCGGGCACGCTGCCCTCCTCAGGAACGGGCGGGCGCCGAACCGGCGCGGTCCTCGGCGGTCGGACTGGAACCCAGCGCTCCCGGGCGCAGGAAAGGGACGAGGGGAGCCAGCGGGGCTCGGCGCTGGCACCGCGGCGGAGCGGCGCGGTCGAGCTCACCGCCCCGGCGCGGAGGCGGCGTGGCCGCGGCCGAGCCCGGCCCCCACCGCTCGGCGGTAACCGCCCGGGGCCGGACTGCAGCGGGAGCGCGGCTCGCCGCCTCCCCCGCCCCCCCGCCGGAGCGAACCACTGCGGCTCGCCGAGGAGGTGAGGCACCTGTCACCCGGCGGCGGCGGCGGCGGCGGGCGGCCCCCCGGCGGGCGGCGGCGGCGGCTCGGGGCGCGTCCCGCGGCAGGGGCGCGGCGGCCGCGCCGCGGCGGAGGGGCGGGCGGCGGGCGGGAGCGCGGCTGCGGCGGGGCGCGGCGGCTCTCCTCCCCCGCGCTGCCGCCGCGGGTGTGCGCGCGGAGCCGTGTCGGTGCTTCAGCCGCCGCTGCCGCCGCTGCCTGCAATGGCGTTGAGGCGCGGCGGCGGTTGCTGCCTCCTGTCAGGCGGGCGGCGGCAACGGCCGTTCTCCACAGAGGCGCCGGGCCACCGCGGGCCGGAGGAGGAGCGGGGGCAGCGCTGAGGCGGGAGGCTGGGGGAGCCCGCCGCTGCTCTCGGCTAGGTAAGGCGGCGTGCGCGCTCGGCGGGAGAGGCGCCGGGCTCCGCGGGGGAGCCGCGCTGTCAGCGGGCTTTTGTTCCGCGGGGCCCGGCCGCGCGGGGGTGGCTGCCCGGGCTCTACCCCGCCGCAAGGTGCTGCTGCCCGGCGTCCCGCGCCTCCCGCCCGCCTGCCGCCGCGGCGCGGCCGCCCGAGGAGGAGCCGCCGCGGGGGCTCCGGCGCTGTCCTCTCGGGTTAAGTTTATTGCCTTCTGCAGGAGCGGCGGATCGCGCCGGGAGCCGCTGCCGTGTGGCCTTTCCAATCTCCCGTGGCGATCGGGCAGGGGCGGCGGGCCGGGAGCGCCTCTCCCGCCGCGGCGGCGGGGTTCCCTGCGCCGTGCGAGCACCACGGTATGTTGCAGCGCCCAAAATGAGGCGTCCCTGTCACGGCGGGAGCGGCGGCGGCGCGGGCTCGCGGAGCGAGGGCTGGGGAGGAGGAATGGACGGAAAGGGAGGGGGGTTTGGCTCTCGGTGAGCCGTGTGCTGCCCTTCCCGGGTGTGCGGGGGTCGGGGGCGGCCGCCAGGGTAGGGGAGCTCCGGCATCTTGGCCCCTGCGAGCCCCTCGGGCCGGGCGGTGGGCGCGGATCCAGACCCTGGCTCCCTTTCTGCAGCTCCTTCTCAGGCACCTCCAGGCGCTAAAACCACTGCCCGTGACAGGGGGCAACTTTCTCTAACTGAATTTCACTTTCTTTACTGTGTCAACTGAGGATGTTAACTTTGGGTGCAGTTTTTTTCCTATTCCCTCGAGCCGCTGTTTAATTTGCCTTTCTAAGTGTATTATGTTTGATGGTATTTCTACCATTATGTTTCTTTGAGAGAGCAACGGTTTTCTTGCAATGCCTTAGGGAAGTAGAACCATCATGTTTGCATGAATTATTTTACAGTTAAATGTAAGTTACTTAGAGGTTTGAATTGGGGATTATTTTTTTACTATAGTTTTTAGAAAAGTTCAATAACACAAAGTAGTGTTATTTTTCTTGTCACATTGCCTTTTCTTTGCATGCATGTTTGTGGCATGATACAATACTTCGTGAATGACAAGATGCAATAATCCGTTCTTTCACTATGGAATGATATTATAGATTGCAAACTATGCAGCAATCAGTCTGAAAGTTTGTAATTACAAGCTTTCCTGTGTCTGTGCGCTGTTAGTTTTTGTTGTGTTTTGTTTTGTTTTTTTCTCTATTTTTGGTAAGCACTTTGAATGGAAATTATGGCTTAGGTTTAAAGTACAGGTGCCTGACATGATTCAGAAAACCCTCCTTTGTGTTGCAGGTTAAATTACCCATTGTTCTTGAGAGTCCTTGGTTGTGCTGCTTGGTCAGAATTGACTGCATGCGTTTGGATATTTGTCTCCAGATCTTCTGTTGAGTATGGCCCTGCCAAAGGGCAGTGCCCCCTGAGAAAAACACTCCTTAAGCAGAATCTCAGCTGTGACAGACTGAGACTGAGAGTGGTACTGCAGAAACTATGTAAGCTGTTTTTGCACTCCTGGAGTAAACATGATGAAAACAGAGTCTTCAGGAGAAAGATCAACCCTCCGAAGTGCCTCTCCTCACAGAAATGCTTACAGGACTGAGTTCCAGGCACTGAAAAGCACCTTTGACAAACCGAAATCAGATGGCGACCAAAAAACGAAAGAGGAAGGAGAGGCCTCGCAGAGCAGGGGAAGGAAATATGGCTCAAATGTCAATAGAATTAAGAACTTGTTTATGCAGATGGGCATGGAGCCCACTGAAAGTGCTGGAGTTACCCCTAAAACCAGGGGGAAGGGTGGCCCTCCATCACCTCAAAGACGAATTAGGCCTAAAGAATTTGTAGAAAAAGCAGATGGTTCAATTGTAAAATTGGAATCATCTGTCTCAGAAAGGATTAGTAGATTTGATACTATCCATGATGGCCCTTCCTATTCCAAGTTTACTGAAACTCGGAAGATGTTTGAGCGAAATGCTCATGAAATGGGACGTTCCAATCGCTATTCCCCAAAGAAAGAGAAAGTCATTTCCAATGAGCTTCCAGATGAGTGGTGCAGCTCTAAGTCTCACAGAGGCAGCACTGATTCGCTGGACAGTCTTAGCCCAAGGACAGAGACTGTCTCTCCGACTGTGAGTCAGCTCAGTGCAGTTTTTGAAAACACTGACTCACACAACGTAATCGTCGTAGAAAAATCAGAAAACAATGAAGAGTATTCTGTAACTGGCCACTATCCACTAAACCTCACATCTGCTGTGACAAATATCGCCTCCCCGGTTGCAAACCTTGAGGGTTTCAGTCCCTTGAAAGATGCCAGCACGTGGTCTCCCCCAGCCAAACAGGGTACGGGCGTGATGTCTGTTGAGAACTCTCAGCAGAACAGCACACCTTCAACGCCGAGACAGAAGACGTCCACAGGCACTTCGGCAGGTTCAAAAACAACTGAAGAAATAAAGAAGAGTACTGAGGCAAGTGCTGATTCTGTTGAGAACTCTGCAGCAAGTCAACAGGATTTGGTCAATGTGCTTGACAGCGAAAGATCTGTGGACAGCTGCGCTAGGAGTAAGTCAAAAACAGACACAGAATTTTCGTTGCAACAAAAGGAACGGTCAGAACACGCAGAGGGTATCTTTGATAGACCTGAAGCTGCAGAATTACCAAGAAATGTAGCATCAGGTGTTGATTTTGCCACAGATACTGTTTCAGATGCTACCGAGTCCCATTACGATGAGGCGAGTGAAAAAGAAGTGCATGAAGATGTGAATAATTTTCAGAGTTCCCACGTGTACATGCACTCTGACTACAATGTGTATCGGGTACGATCAAGATATAATTCTGACTGGGGAGAGACAGGTACAGAACAGGATGATCAGGATGACAGTGATGAAAATAACTGTTATGAACCTGATATGGAATATTCTGAAATCAATGGATTGCCAGATGAAGATGAAATCCCAGCCAACAGAAAAATAAAGTTTAGCCGTGCTCCAATTAAGGTAAAGTTTCCTACATTCTTTTTCTGCAGTTTGGTTTGTTTCCAAATGCAACTGTATTTGAAGTAGATTTTGACAACTGACCTTGGCTCTGAAAAGATTGCGGAGGATATTTCAATATGCGTTATTACAGTCAGACAGCGAGCATGATCTTAAATGAAGTAAGGAAGCTGAGCTCTGATGAGCTTGTGTCATTTCCAAGACTACTTGATGACTGAGTAAGCCAGCAGAAATTGAGAGTGACAGCTGGGTTTGTGAAGTCTGGGAATTTTAACATGCACATTTTGACTTACGTGGCTGACCTGTAATCACATAGAGAAATGTAGAAGTGGGTAGTTGGTGGCTTTCATGCTGCTTGTTTGTTTGTTTGTTTTTTTCATTTGAAATTACAGTTTCTTTAGATTGAATGGTGGCTTTCTTCTGCTCTCATCAGATGTTCTTTTGGGTCCCTGTATTTAAACACTGTGTCATGAAATAGAATGTGATTCCATCTCACTAGTAGAGGGCTGTTAATATTGTGCATTTGGATTAGTATAATTTTTTTCTAGTAGCATCATCACTTTTTAAAAACTTTAAAACATTAGTATATGTATATCTAGTATATCTCAGTGCTATAGAAGTCAGTTGATTGAAATATCTAATGAAGGGTGGGGTTCTTGCAGAGCTCTTTTGCTCTAAGTACCTTGAAGTTACGGTTAAGAATGTTGTTTAAGTACTTTCAGTTCAGGAAGGAATAACTAGCCATGGTTTGTTTTACCAGCTTTTCACTGCTGAGTTTCGGGGTTAAGTATAAAAGTATTTTACTTCCAAGTTGTTTTTAGTGCAAATGGTCCCAAATGGGCAATTCAAAAACATAGTCATTTTTCCAGAAATGGCTCTTGGAATAGCCGTATACCATGGACTACTTGAAGTCTAAACATTTTAAAATTAAAAATATGTAATTGTAATTGACTATATTTTTGTTGTGTGAGTTTACCAATGAAAATTACTGAATCAACGCTATGAAACTTGAAGTAATGCAGTTTACAAAAGCTGCATCTACACCACCTGTGTTTTAAGTCAGGGTAAGATGTATATTTGTATTCGGAAATTTTCATCTGCATGAAGCAACCAGGTTTTCACATCTGTTTGTTGGGGGGTGGAGGGAGGAGGATGGCTTTGTGTTCTTCGTACTTTAAAAAGACCATTTTTTTTACACTGAATCAAGTTATTCCAAGCCAAGATAATGGATTTTTTGATTTTGTTTTGTTAGTATTTTATTCAGGCTTGCGTCGTGGACCAAAAATTCTAACACTACTTGTGCTCCCTCTAGATTGTTCCCGAAATTAGTCTAGCTATTTTTCTTTAATTTTTTTTGGAGATGAAGTAGAGAAAACTTTTATTACAAAGGATTATGGAGGTTGTTCCCCCCACCGCCTTCCCCCTCAGGCTGTACTAACAGACAAGATGATGTTCTCCCTTCTGAAAGCTCAACCAATTACATGCAGAGGTTTGTTTTATCATATTTATTATGGTTCCAACAGATCAGAATCCAGAGAGTGACTCCTGGTTTTATTCTTAAGACAGTTGGATTTTTCTGCTGTTTCTGTTTTGAAAGAGCTAACAGTGGCATCCTGACTTCAGCATATTGCTGTTGTCCGTCTGAATCATGCTGTCATGCCAAGTGCTGTAAGAGTATTCTTTCAGTTATTTAGCTATAAAATTTTTCTTTTCTTCTCAAGTTTTTCATGCTATGTTCTTCTCAGATTACATATTATCAACTAATAATAGCAGTCCATCAGGAAAATGCTCTAAAAGTCATTTATGTAAAAAAAAATAAAGAAGTACATTTGTCATGGTTTTAAGCATAAAGCTCTCTTAACAAGCTTATCCAAAGCAAAAGAATTGTTAGTTTAATTATTTTAGCATCTTTATTGTAGATAGGAAGAAAACAGAATAAAAGCTGCTTTGAGAGGGAACAGTGTAGGAGGGACTGGGAGGCTTGGGAGATCCCCTGCTTTTTGTCTTGGGTGCCTCCAGTGCATGCAATCTGTTAGTCATGCGGGGAAACAGAAGTGAGACCATGTGGAAGGCTTGCTCTAGGAGGAAGAAGTGCAGCGGAACTTGTGGAAAATTAAAAGCTGCTTCTCGGGCGTTCCTGTCTTCTTGCCACAGTGCCCTGTGATTCCCTCAGCAGGGTCAAGCAGTGTAAGCTGCCAGGCAGGGCTGCCCACAGCATCAGGTCACTGCTCACAGTGTCAGGTCACTGTCCAGCCACGCCACCGCAGGCAGGGGCTCGGGACGGCAGCGGGAGATTCCCCTGCTGGGTGCCCAGGGGCTGGTGAGTCTCTGGGCTTCTGCCTCTCACAGCGCTGCCAGTAGGGCATGCTGCCGGGGGGCGTGAACTGACTTTGCCAAGCGGTTTCTGGTACTAGTGAGCCGTCCGGAGGGCAAGGGGGACTTGCGTTCTGTCCCCTTGCACAGTGCTAGCGTGTGAATTTACCCCATCTCTGTCTGGGATGTGGGGATGATACTTGCTAGCTGACTAGACAGCAACAATTTAAGATTTTCTCTGTTCTAGCCCATTTTTTGTGTTAGTAGCCATAACCGGTTTCATTGATACTTTTCTGAATGTCATCTCATGCATGTAACCGAGAGAGGAAAATACAAAGCAATGTAGGAGTATCTTCTGAACTGTTGGACACTGATTTATCTTTATTAAAATGAAGCAATTTGTACTTAATTACTCTGCTAGATAGTGGTGTTAAAAGTCCAAACCAAACTCAAGATGTTTACTGCTGATTTCACAGCATCATACCTCCACTCTCCTCCTACAGGTGAGCTCTGAAATAATTAGCAAAACCGGCATGTGAATGTGTAACCTGTGAAATGAGTGGGTACTTATTACCATAAAGTTCTTACTTGAAGGTCTCAACAGGTTTAGATAAACATCTTTGAACTGTTTTTTCCAAGAAGTTTTTCAGGTGGACGTGTAAGAAGTAAATGAGAAGAGTGCTGAGACTGAGCAAAGAGATTCAATTACCACCAAGGGGAATCCTTTCTTTCTCTTTAGGAGAAATGCTTTAGAATATGAGAAGTAATGAAGGCAGAAGGATGAAAAAATAAAATCTTATTCATCAAACTGATAAAGATTGAATTCTGCACATCTCCCAAGCAGGAAGAAGATCCTGTTATTGAGAAACTCGCTATAAAGAGAAAGACTCAAGTCCATGCGTACAGGAAATTCCACCCTGTTGGAGACTGTAATTTCACTATTACTGATCCCATGCTTCATGGACCATTTACTCTGCTCTAGGATTATGGGATATGTTTGCTGACCTTGTCTCTCTTGGAAATTAGTCCCTTGGGAGCAGGTGGCTGCCCAGGGGCCATTGCAGGCTTGGAGAGCTTTTAGGTATTTGGAGTGTGGCATCAGTGACAGGAGCAGTTGTGTGTGTCTGTGGGAGCTTCAGGCAGCTTTATAAAAAATAACTTCAAAGGGCCCAAAAGTTGGTGCTGGTAGTGGGAGCAGACATGAGTGTGTATGTTGCTAAACAAGGTATGTGCACATTGATATAGCAGTTGATATCAGTGTTTTATCTAGCAATATAGGGGCCATCACCAGCACTGTCCTGTTCTTGTGTTGAGATATTGTGTTTCTTCTCAGGGATAGAACTGAAACTCTTCAAGGCAAGTGTAAGAGTTGAATAATTTAAGCTAAGTGTGATGAGATAAAAAAATACCCCTGTTTTGCCAGGGATACTTCTCTGTACAAAAAAACAGGAACTCTGTGATTTATAGGCCTTTGATTGAGTTTCATAGAGTTTCCTGGGTTATGCTGCTTCCCGAGCATTGTGGGATAATTGGACGAGGTTTGCCAGTAGTGCAAAATTCGTTAGCTCATGGCTTTCCACACTCTAGTGACTGGAATGTATTGGTTGTCCAAATCATAATTCTTTTTGAGCCATGCTTCCTCTCTCCTGGATAGAATTAGGATGGAAGAGTAACATTTACCTCTTCTCTCCGAGTCCAGAATGTCTAGGATCTCAATAACTGATGGCTGCATCTTCAGTTAGTGCCCTATTTCTGGCACCAGGTACACTTTAGAACTGTTAGCAGCAATTGGTGTATCCTGCTGAGCCTCCTTTTGCAACCTTCTCCTCCACTGGCCTGGCCCTACCTGGCCAAGGGGTTGGAGAGGTTGGGTGGTGTGCGGTCAGACTGTATGGCAGACAGCAGGTAACTTGTGTAGTAAGGGGTTTTGGGCCAAGCTGCTGCTGCTGTTTTCAGGGTTCCATAAAGCTTCCTTAGGGTGCAGTGGTAGTGAAGGGAGCTCTCAGCAGACCTCTGAGTTTTGGGGTGGGTGAGAGAGAGGGTAACAGGAATGGAAAGCATATAGTTAAATGGCTCTTCCGTGCTTCAGCTAATTTCATACAAAGGGATTATGGTCACTAGTGCCCAGGCCTCATGTTATTCCTCTCTTTTATCGTGCAGCTTGACTGAATCTCATACCTTACAACACTTCAGTTTTCCAGATCATGTTTTGTTCAAATGGTCTTTAAGAATCAGAATATGTGCTTCTGTCTCTCTCTTTTTAAAGTGAGCCTTTGAAGAGGTTTGTACAAGAAATGCTGTGACTGTAGTTTAGTGTAAATGTAAATATTTGTATTTAACAGTTGTTTTGAAATTTTGTATGAGCTGTATGGTGATTTTTCTTATCAAAATAAGTTCAAGGAGCAAGTCTTTCTTTTAAGTTTTTCCTTGTTTCTCTCACTAAAATGTATTCAGGAGTGTAAGTAGTGACAAAGAAAGAATCGGAAACAATCTGACACTGTAATTACTTTGGAAGTTTTTATTCTCCAAAATATTACAGTTCTTTTTCCAGTAAGCATCAAAATAAAGTATGCCGGAAACATCTTCAAATTGTAGTGTTGAAAGAGAGAGTATTTCTTTGTCTGATTCGATGTTTAGTATGCTATTTACCTGTTATTGTTAAAATGTCGATGAGCTATTTTGGATCAAAGAAGTCATAAGTGAAGGTTGCCCATCCACAAGCACTGTACAGTCCCTGGCTTCAGACTTGCCACCGCTTCTATTAGTGTTTTACTTAGGTGAATACAGAGTTGGATTTAGGTGACCTCCAGATCTCTCTTCCACCTTCAGTGAGCATATGAGTCTGTAAGTAAAGCAGTCCAAGAGGGTGTTAGGACACTTGCTGAAGGCAGACATGAAAGGCAGGACTTGCAGAAAGATCTTGAGGCTGTATTGGATTTAAAATGATTATAGAATCTGATAAATTCATCCACTTTTGAATGAGTTAATTAAGACACCTTACAGATTATGAAGGATGTGTAGCTTCCTTCTGAAATAGCTGAAAGTATGTTTTCCTTTCCTTAAATTTGGTTCTCTAGCTCCTGTGTCCATGCTTTGTTTACAGCATTAGGAGTAGATGGTAGTTTTGACTAAAGCATGAAACTAGGTATTAAATAGGCTTAGGCTCCGTCTCCTGTAGTGTTGAATAAACCACTGAACTTTTATGGTGTACTTGAATTCTGTAAAATGGGCAGCATGTTGGTAATTAATTCCATTAATCTCTACTTGTGAAGTAGTTTGACATGCTGAGCTATTGCTTGGGTAGCTTGAAATCTGTGTATTCTGCTACATAAAATGACCTTATACTTTTTTCAGGTATTGTGAAGTATGGGAAATTCTACAGACTTAAGCAGTAATAAAATGTATTGTGCTGCAAGGATTGTGATGCTAGCTTTGATTTTTTTTTTTTTTTTTTTTTTTAAGTAATATAGAACCAGCTTCTTTGTTCTGGTGGCAGGATATAAAGAGTGTTTGTGGGACCTGGTCTTTTATTTCAGTTACGTTTGTTAAGGAAGATCTTGCTGTGAAAGGCAGAATGTTTTAAATACGTTTGTTGGTGAAAGGAACAAGAAGTAAGTATTAAAGATTCAAAGACTGGATGCTTTCACATAAAGAACAATAGTGAAGGGATAAAGCATTCCAGAACAAGTTGCTATTTTGATTATTAAAAGATCAGTGTGTTCAACATGGTCATCTACCTCCTACATGAAGTATATTACTATATTGGAATTGTATACTTTCACTGGATGAGTCTTTCACACACAATAATTTTAGATGCAAAAGAGTTTTCTTGTATTGAGTATACATGGAATTATTGGTGTGCAGTAGATGGAATAAAGTTATTTGCCTGCCACAGTCTGCTGTGGAGACTTTAACTATTGTATAGGTGATAATGTGACTACTAATTCTAGGGACCAGTTATTCCTGGATGCAATGTTCACACGGAGTTGTTGAACTAAAAATAAATAATGTTGCTTTAAACTGGGTTTTATAAGCATTGAGGACATTCTAGAAGAGCCATTTGTAGAAACTGAGTTTGGATTGAATAATTGGCATCAGAGGTTTATATGGTTTAGATTGAAAGGGGTTTCCACTTAGAGATTTTGAATTTCAAAAATGGAGGCTGAGAAACTGTAAGGAAATGGTTTGAAATTAATTGAACCAAAGAGCTAAGGGAGCTAATGGTGGGGTCTTGGAATCTCTTTGATTCAGAATTAGAAAAAGTGTGTAGGATTTGCCTCCCAAGAAAAAGCAGAATACACGAGCAGAATAATTGCAGACCTAATTGGAAGAAAAGCCACTCAAAGAGAATATCAGAAGCTTGCCAAGAACTTGCAAGGAGTGGCAAAAGTGGTTGTTCAAAAAATGAAGACTGTTGTAGAGTTCAGAAGTCTTAAGTGTGAATAAGATGTTGCCAGAAGTCAAGCTTAGTTTGACCTTGCAAAGGAAAAATAATCAAAAGTAAAAAGCTGTATAATCCCTAAAAATGAAAGAAGAAAGGAAGCTGTGTTACACAGTGAGCATGAGGTTACGGTCAGAGCTATCATCCCCAGTTTATATTAATATTTTGCCTTCATTTTTGGTTCAGTTGGTCATGTTGAACATGGAATTGTGATTAGGAGTGAAATAAATGTATACAGGTGGAAATGGTTACACTGGAAATTCTTGTAGTGAAATGAAGAGGAAACCTAGAAGTTCCTAGTGCTTAGGTTTGTAGGGGGCTGGGTGAAATAAGCTATATTTTAGAAGTGTTTGTAGCAATTATTTCAAAACAAACAGAACACTATCAAAATAGAGATGGTATTAACTGCAGAAGAGCAAATGCAGTAGCTGTTTTTCAGAAAACAGAGAAAAGGTGGTTCTGGCAGCTTGATTTTTTTTTTTTTTTTCCTTATAGCAAAGCAATAGAAAAACATTTTAAAAAGAATCAAAGGCAGGGAGGCAAATGGAAGAGTGGAATACATGTAAATGGACTTATGAGAGGTAGCATATGTCAGGCTAAATTAGTGTCTGCCTTTGATAAGATAGAAGACCTTGTTAAAAATTTCAGTACTTCTGCCTCAGAAAGTTGGAGTTTGCTAATGACACTTGGTTTTGACGGAAAGTGGGGAAGCCTTATCATTGCATAGGATTACTGTAAAATACAGGCGACTGGGAAGGCTTGAGTAGTGGGGGTGGATTTATGAGCTAAGAAGTTTCACAGTGAACTAGTGACTCGTTGGTAGGGGATAAGAGTGAAGGAGAAAGCCACTCTGTGAGTTGCTCATGCAGAATGGCAGCAGTAACCCGCGGTGCCATGCAGCTGTGAGGAGGGAAAATGGCATTTTAGATACATGAGGCAAAATGTTTTGGTAGCGGTAGGGAATTGTGAATGTCATAACTCGCTAAGGAAGCTTCATCTGGAAAGTGTCTGGTGGATTCTGCTGAAGGCGAGTGAATTTGCAGGAAGAGCTGCAGCAACTTGCTGCTTTTATCTATGCCTTTCTTGGTTAATTCTGTCAGAGAACAGGGGGCTTAAGAAATTTGTCTTGCTTAGTGAGGGATGACAAAGCCTGAAAAAGAGCATAATTGCATCTCTGCTATATTCATAAAGAAAAAGCATCTGAAGGCTAAGGGGAAGCATTCCACTTTTAAGGTGGAGTTGGGCATTTTCCAGCTAAGATTAAAGAATTGTAAGAGCAGGTACTCTTTTCCTATGTTCCCAATAGACTGCTGTATTATCCAACAGTGTCTATTAATTCTGTTAAAGGTTGGAATTTCTTTCAGCACTGTTGAACTTGCAGGCCACAAATAAGCTATTTTTAAAAAGTACCGGACATTCCTGTAATTAATTGGTACAAAGTGATAGCTATTATTCTGTGGTGTCCTTGTTTAAATAGAAAGTATTCTAGTGAGAGCAGAAGCTAATTTTATTCACTAGATTTGATTCAAGAGACCTGTCAGATCCCTCAGATATTTCCATACGATAACATCAGTGGAAGGTGTGAATACAGAATTTATCTCTGAGACCTGTTTGCCTTGAGTTATTACACATACAGCTGCCCTTCTTAGTCTGTGCACATCTGTAACTTTTTATGTTCTTCTCTGCGGTTTCCATCTGCGTTAGTAGTCAGTGCGTAATCTCAAGGGCATAAGATGCTGGTTCACATTGAAAGGATATCTTTTAATATTCAGACTATTCTGCATGTAGATCTAGGGCCTTTTATTTGATAAAATACCTGTATTTCAAATTTTAAAACCTCTATAGCTTATTGCTTTTAAACAAATGATGTGAATAGTAAAAGTCATGCTACTAAACTCCTGTCTAATTTACCTAGATCATGGCCTTTATGATAAAAAAAACATCCCAAGCCTTTATCTAGCTTGCAATCGTCTTTACATCTTTATAAGCTTGCAGTCATCTTCAAGTTGGACTCTGACATATTTTTATACTGACACATTTAGACTCTGTAGGTATGTAGATTCTGACATATTTAAATATTTACCTGTTAGCTCTGCCTTGTTAGAAGCCCAAAGATACCTGTTCACTAATGTCACCTTGGGTTATTGTTCATTAGATTTTATTGTGCATGGACTGCTTAAACAGAATACTCAAGAATATTTTAATATCATATTTTTTCACAAGGGAAAAACAGAGAGAAGTCATGAATCTAGAGTTTTAGAGCAATCTTGAAAAAGCTGGTGATTTAGAAGTGTGACAGAGTGCTCTAATGCAAATGAGAATGTTTCAGTACGGTGTTTGGGGGAGACTGCCAGACCATGTAACTCTTAATTCCTCTTTGCTCAGCCCGTTTCTCTGAAGTAGTTACTCAGTTTTATCTCCCATTTATTAATCTGGTAGTTTGACTAAAAACTGCCACCTTAATGTTTTGTGCGTTTCTTTCATGTTGATATTTAAGATGGGGAGATGAAAATACCATAACAGGTGTGTTGTTGTTTGTGGTGGGTTTTTGGTTTTTTTCCCCTCCCCTTTTCTCTGTATGGCATATAAAGCAGTTTCCAACTCTAATAGCTGTTGATCCAAATTAACTGCTAAGACTTACTGTGGTTGAGTACAAGTGCATGATACAGTAATTACCAGTAAGTCTTGACCATTAAAAATGGGAAGTTATGCTAGACCAACCTTCAATGAAATGACTGGCTTGATAGATGGGAGGAGAGCAATGGATCTTGTCTACATGCACTTTGGTGAGGCTTCTGACATAACATCCTCACAGAGAGGCTGGATGAGCAGACAGTGGGGTGGATTGAAAACTGGCTGAACAGAGAAGTGGGCAGACAGAAACCTCATGAAGCTCAACAGGGAGAAGTGCAAAGTCCTGCATCTGGGGAGTAACAACCCCATGCCCCCATGCTGGGGGCTGCCCAGGTGGAAAGCAGCTTTGCGGAAGAGGATCTGTGGTCCTTGAGAACACCATGTTGAACACGAGTCAGTGGTGTGCCCTTGCAGCAAGGAAGGCCAGTGGTGTCCTGGGCTGCATTGGAAGGAGTGTTGCTGGCAGGTTGAGGGAGGTGATTTCCTCTGCTCAGCACTGGTGGGGCCACACCTGGAGTCCTTTCTGGGCTCCCGAGAACAAGAGACTGGAGAGAGTCCAGGGAAGGTCCATGAAGATGATGAAGGGTTTGGAGCATCTCTTCTATGAGGAAAGGCTGAGGGAGCTGGGACTCTTTAGTCTAGAGAAGAGAAGGTTCAGGCAGATCTTATTAATGTATATAAATACCTGAAGCAAGAGTGCAAATAAGATGGAGCCAGACTTTCTTCAGTGGTGCCCAGTGACAGAATCAGAGGCAATGGGCACAAATGGAAGCACAGGAGGTTCTGTGTGAACATCAGGGAACCCTCTTTACCTGTGAGGGTGGCCAAGTACTGGCACAGGTTGCCCAGAGATATTTTTGAGATTCTGTCCTTGGAGATACTCAGAAGCTGTCTGGACCTGGTCCTGGGCAAGCAGTTCTAGGTGGCCCTGCTTGAGCAGCGGTGTTGGACCAGATTGGATCTTCACAGGTCCCTTCCATCCTCAACAATCCTCTGTTTCCATAGTTTTATTTAAATCAGAAAAAGTTATTATCTGGATAGTGAATTTTGGCAAAGGAAGCTGCTAAATTGCATCCAAGATTAATTCCTTTAGTTTTACTATTTGTAAGATACACTAAGTGACCTCTCATATTCTTTCTCAAAATTATGAGTGTGTGGTTTCACAAATCCAAAGGTGGTGCAGCAGCTCTAAATTATAATAGTTAACATTTTTTGAATAGACGTGAATATTTTAACAAGAGCTCAAAAATACAGCTTGAATTTATACCTGTAATTACAGATAGTTTAGTTTAAGGATTGATAATAGCCATTTGATGTTCCCTGTTAATGACCTACCACTGTCAATCAAAACAGCTATCTAAGAAAAGATTTTAAGAGTTGTTTGGCCAAGTTTTGTTGTATTATAGCATGAGCAGGTTGATCTAACCTAACATTTAAGAATGCAAAAAAAAAAATTGGGAAATGTTTAAACAAACATTATTAGTTAAATATTTATGAATAAATGGAGAAATTAAAACCAGCAGTACAAAAATAAAACTGTTGAGGGGTAGAGTTCATTTGCAGCAGAGGCAAAGCCCACTGGCATTTTGCATGCAGCATAGCCCAAGTCTGTACGGCTGTTGCTGTCCTGCAGCTGGGTGAGCACTGTTTGGAACAGGAACGTCAGCTGAGAGCTCGGTTGAGGCCGAATACTCCGATGTTCTGGTCAGACTGGTAAATAATTCCACACTGTGCAATGCACCTTTGGTGCAGTCTCGAAATTACTCACTTCTCAAATGTACTGAGCTGCTCACATTGTTTTGTTTATCTGTGAAATCCTTCCGATAATGATGAAGAGAGGCACTTTGCTGATTTTATAAAGCACAGGATCTCCTAGCGGAGAAGCTGATGTGTATGGCTGAAGGTGACCAACAGTGATTTATAAAACATGAGAGATTAGTGGGATTTTTTTTTTTGGGTAGCACTTTGAATAAAGGCATTGAAACTGAAAGATAGTGAGTAGTATACAGTAAATTGTTCTTCACTCCTTTGGCTTAAAAGTGGATCTGCTAAAGCAAATCTCTTGTGCTTATATATGATTTATGTTATTTATTTTATTTTTCTAGTCCAGAGGGTCACTTGTGTCTCTAAGCCCTGGAGAACCCCTGTAGTTAATCCGTGCCATTAAGACCTGCACATTTCTGAGCTTGAGAAAGCTGGTTTTAGCTTCCAGCAGCACTGTGATGAGAACTGTGGGGGCTTAGGGGGGAGGTGGGGTGGTGGTGGAGCAGAGGGGTTTCCCTTTACCCCAGGGAATGGGCTGGGAGCACGGGCTGAGCTGGAGCCTCCTCAGCACCCTGCCTTGGCTGGGCCTGGCCTCAGCTGTCGTAGGCCAAGGTGCCTGATACGTGGTAGCGCTGCACTCAAAGAAGCCATAGGGCAGGTTTGTGGCCTTTTTAAAGAGCTAAACGCTTACCACTGCATCAGTAGTCCCGCAGTGTGGCATTATCTGAAACATGCAATTGAACCCTTTCTTCACCACTTTGCCTCCATTGACTTCCCGATGTTATCTGAGTATTGTAGTCTGACTCTTTTTTTTTTTTTTTTTTTTTAATTAAATGTAGTTTCCGGTTGTCTTCTCTTCTTTTTATCCGCTGTATTGATTCTGGACGCTTCCCAGACTGCAGCTGGTTTTGTTGATGGCCTAGGACATAATTTCTGTTTTTATCCTTACTTTTGTTTTCTAGGACTATATGCTTGACATTTTGCATTATATTAAAAAACAGGAGAGAAAAAAAAGCTGCTTTTTAAATTGTCAACTTATGAATTTTTGTAATTGTTTTATGCAGAGCATATTTATCACTTGAAAGACTGTGGTGCTTTTTTTCCACTGAGTTTATTTTGTCACAGCATTGTCTGTGGATTTTGTTTGTTGTGTTTTATTATTTGTAATAAGTAAATAACATGTGAAATTTATAGCTTCATATCCACAGAGGCTCTGTAAATGCTGCTCATTCTTTTGTTATTCTTATTCTCTCCACAGATCTATCTGATCTCACTCTTTGCTTTTGTTAGCTTGCTTCCTTATTGTGTGAGACAAAATCTAGATGTGCCATATGTTCCATCACAGTTTTCCTTAAAACTGTGGCTGACACCTGAGAAGAGGGGAAGTGTCTTCTCTGGGCCGTGTTGCATGGAGTATCTGTTTCACCTGGCCAACTTATAGGCAGATCGCAGCCACTTCTTTTTAGAAGATACACTCGTACACCTAGAAAAGTAGGAATTAAAAGAACACACTTACTTGTGTATGCAGATGCTTGACTAATAAAATATTGTAGTGGTAATTCATCAAAAGGCTTTGAAAGAGAAATCTTTGTATTAAAAACTCTGTAATTTATTATTATGATAAACACAATGCTCCCAAGGGTGTGGGGCTTGCTTTAGCTGCAAGAATTTTTTGCAGTGCGAGGTAAACCGACCAATAGGGTGCAAAAATGTCTGTTGAGGGTAAGCATAGTATGCCTTCTTTCTGGTATAAGGTATTTTTTGTTCTCTTTTAAACAAGAGTGGTACTATAATAATGAAATACTAGATTGAATTCTTTGTCTTTTATTAGCAATGGAATTCCAAGATACAACATCACTTGGTGACTTGCTGAATAATAGTTGTCTTTTGATGACTGGCTTGGATTACATTATTCTGAAAATGAAGGTCAAAATTCTATCTTTTGTCTCACTATCTGAAAAAACACCAGCAGTAGAAATAAAGGAGGACTGTCCCTCATCCCCCTTTCAGATCTCAGATTTAAGTTCCTAAAGTGAAAAAAATGCAATTGTAGAATAAATTAAATTTAAAATATCTTACTTTGAATCAACTGTTTCTGCTGATGCCTGTGTGTTTGGTGCAGATATCAGTGTTACCATAAGAAATAAGATATTTTGGGGATTTCCTGACAGTGTGCAGCGCTTTGTCATGCTACCGTTCTGAACTTGATCAGTAAATTAGGTTAGTAGTGCTGATAGCAGATTTCCAGGAGTTACTCCGCCAACTCTGATTCAGTTAACTGAGCTTGCATGCAAGAATTCCTGATGGCACATGATGGGGTGTCAAACATGGTGACATGAACTATACTGTGCTATATAAACTATGCAAACCATACTGTATGACACGGGCAGACGACAGTGCTGGAAATCCTCATTATAACCCCCCTGAGTCACGTGTTGTCTTCTGCACCATTTAGTTAGCATGTAGGGAACAGAAAATAAGGTATCAACATGCACTGATAGCAGGGCAGCTGGGCAGACATGATGATGGCCATGACCTGAAGAACTGCACAGATACTGGTTTTTCTGCTCTTACGCTGCATTTGGCAGCGTGGAGCTGAGTGAGCAGCAGGAGAACTGCAAAGCTGACAGGCAGCACCAGGGTGTAGCAGCAAATAAACTCAAAAGAAGCAAATGTGAATGGGAAAGTTTGGAACATACAAAACTGGAGAGTGGTGTAATACAGCAAGATAAGGTGGCACTTAATGTTAAAATGCTTGCTGAACTGGGATGACTTAAGGGAGTTATTCTTAAAGATGGAAACATAATTATGACTATTAAAAGCTGAGGAGGAACCTCTGCATGAATTGGTAGTGTGCTTGCCATTTATGCTAGTGGCAAGCCTAGCAATGAGGTTGTAGGGTATTTTTTAGCAAAGATCATGACAACATCAGTGGCGTGGAGTGGGGAGTGTTCAACTGTTGTTGGGTTTGTTTATTTGTTTGTTTGTTTTGTGGTGGTGTTATCATAGCACTGTTGAAGTTTAATGTAGACATATCTGCAGAACCACTTCGGTGACTTAGCAGTGTTTTCCTGTTTTACAGTCTCACTGTGCTGATGCGCTGATCTGTACTACAAAGACACCTCTTAATTTCACATCATGGTTAAGGAAAAATGTATAGCATTGTCTACAGTCTGCTCTAAGAGAAAGGTTCAAGAAATGATGAGCTATAAGAAAGTGAACCAAAAAAAAAGGAAGCTATAGAAAACTGTGATGAAAAAACAAAATCTGAGAATTGTGGAAACTACTGGCCTTTGTTTTTTGCTATGACTCTTTTCCCAAAGCAGTTGGCCCTGGGAATTGCACTCCGTTCTGCAGGGAGCCTGTGTCAGTGTGCTGAACGTGTAGTCTGCTGTCTCTGCACTTGTGCAGCCTCACCTGGAGCACTCTGTGCAGTTCTGGGCACTACAGGATAAAAAAGATATTAAGCTATTAGAGTGTCCAGAAGAGGGCTATGAAATTGGTGAAGGGTTTGGAGAGGAAGCCGTATGAGGAGCAGCTAAAGTCACTTGGTTTGTTTAGCCTGGAGAAGAGGAGACTGAGGGGAGACCTCAGGGTGGCTACAGCTTTCCCACAAGGGGAGGAGGAGGAGGAGCACGTGCCAAACTCTTCTCATTAGTGACCAATGACAGAACCCGAGGGAATGTCAGGAAGATGTGCCAGGGGAGGTTTAGGTTGAACATTAGCAAAAGGTTCTTCATCCAGAGGGTGGTGGAAAGCTGGAACAGGCTCCCCAGGGAGGTGTCACGGCCCCAAGCCTGACAGCATTCAAGAAGAGACTGGACAACACCCTCAGACACATGGTGTGAACTGTGGGGTTGTCCTATGCAGGGACAGGAGTTGGACTCGATGATCCTTGTGGGTCCCTTCCAACTCAGGACATTCTGTGATTCTGTGATAATTTAACTAAGTACTCGTGGGATGGTCCCTTCATCCAGTTATAAGAATTGCCTCAGAAGATGTCTACATCAGGTAGATTTATAATGAAACCATGAACTGATGCTTTTCTGGAAACAGTTTCAATATCTGGTAGTGTTCAAAGAAATGCAAAGCTACTGTGATAAGAAAACAAAATGACTTAAAGTTCCTAACTTTTAATGCTTTTGATGTATAAGTAAAAAAAAAAATGCTGCATTTTTCGGTGACAGTTTGTAACAAATGACATCAGCATCAAAGAGAGCATAGTGCCTTCAGCTGAAAGCAGTTCTTGAGTTTCATTACTAGTCAGTGAGTCTCCTTTGTATGATCACATCACAACTCTAACTGATCAAAGAGATACTCAGGAAACCTTTGCTATCACTTAATGGGGTTTCTTACTTGCTGATCTTGGAGTACATGTAGATTATATCATTAAGGCTGACAGCTTTTTCAGGTGTGCTGTGAATCTGCAATAAAAATTTATAAAAAAAACTTCGTGTCGTCTGTGCAGGTAATAAAAGAGCTTGGAGAAAGATTGACCATCTTTGGAACATGTGCTGAGGAAGGGGACTCAGACCTCCCTCCATCATTTTCTAGGAGCATGTCTAACTAAACATTATGGAGTAGGTTACGTTGTATGTTCTTCCATGCTTTCTGTTGAGTGTGGGACTGAAAGAACCATCTGTACAGGAAGACTTTGCAGGTCCTGGCACAGGAAAGAACACAATGGCGAGGATGATTCTGTAGCTTAAAATTTAGCATGTTCTACTTCGGCCCCAATGGCAGCTTTGGCATCTGAGATGTGCTGAAAGACTCATTAAAATGAAATACACAAGGAGATAGTAGATTTCAAAAGAGATTCTTTGACTTAAAGGGGATTGAATTTTAACTCCCACATAGTAGATGAGTGTTATAACCTCTTGGTCTTTTATATGAAGTGCACCACTATCGTCTTTTCCTCTCCTGGATAGGCTTTCCTGAAGAGAGTTAGATCTTCCTGGTTTTTTTTGATTAAATGCAACAGTCGCCTGCCTTCAGGTGGCAGGTGTAGGCTTTGAGCCTTGAGTAAAGGTGGCATCTGTTTGCAGCTCTTACTAGGGCTGTAAGCTGGAAGAATAAGTAGTCAGAGAGACTGCAGTACTCAATAAATCGATTCCTGACTCTAGGCAGGACCTCAGTCAATGTTTGTACTGACTTTGTGGAGCACCACCCCTAACTCAGCTTAATTTCCCTTCAGATTTTGTGGGGGTTTAAGTGCTCAACTCCAGATTTTTAATTTAGTCAGTACATGAATGTGGTGTTCGACCAACAGATAAGACCATAAATATTTTACTGGATTGTAGTCCCCTGTTGATTATAATAAATAGTATTTGTTTCTCAAACCAGAACCTCTTTTGGATGCTTTTCCATCCTTTATTCTTCAGTTGCAATATCTGTTGAAACCTGGCCTTTTTCTACGTTGTCTCTCCCATTATGCTATTTGCAAGTGGTGGCTGGGAGATGACAAAGACCAACGTTTAACTTCACTATTCTAAAGCAGTTCCAATGTGGAACATAATCCCAAGAGGGAAAAAAGATAAATAAAACATCAATGAATAAAGAAGCTAGAATAATTTTCAAACTGGGATAACCAGGATAAGTTTTCTTATTCATGTCTTGAAGCTTTCATGGTTTTGATACACGGTTGGGGCCTTATCAAGGTATTCATTTTGTGGCTAGAGTGTCTTTTTGCATAATGAATATAAATAAGCTCAACAGATAACAGAGTAGGGAGAGAAATAGTCAAAGGACAGCAAAATAATGCTCAGTTATGCAACTGGGATTAGTGGGAGAGAGAGGAGTAGAACCGAGACCTTCAAATTTTAATGGAAAATAAAAATTGTAAAATTTAGATAACTGCTTTTGGGGAATCTTATGATACTGATTAATCGATTTAATAGTATTCCAGTTCAGATGGAGAATATTAATTGCCATTTACCATGTGTGCTCACTGACCTACAGATAAATGAAGTTGAGGTGAGATCACAGAATCACAGAATGTTAGGGATTGGAAGGGACCTTGAAAGATCATCCAGTCCAGTCCCCCTGCCGGAGCAGGAACACCTAGATGAGGTTACACAGGAATGTGTCCAGGCAGGTTTTGAATGTCTCCAGGGAAGGATACTCCACAACCCCCCTGGGCAGCCTGTTCCAGTGTTCTGATACCCTCACTTGAGAAGAAGTTTCTTCTCATATTTAAATGGAACCTCTTGTGTTCCAGTTTGAACCCATCACCCCTTGTCCTATCATTGGTTGTCACTGAGAAGAGCCTGGCTCCATCCTTGTGACACTCACCCTTTATATATTTGTAAACATTAATAAGGTCAACCCTCGGTCTCCTCCAAACTAAAGAGACCCAGCTTCCCTCAGCTCTGGGGAAAGAGCCAGGAGCTGCAGCTACTTGTGTTGGAGCACTTGTCTCCTGCCTGCACTACTGCTCTGTCCTTCACCATTTTGGTTTGAGAGAACCTCTGTGTGGTCTTCAGCATCACCAAAGCACACCTCCTGCATTGTCATAGCTCTTTACTAACCGTGAAACCAGGGTTCAGAAATCGAAGAAGGGTGGTAATGTAGTGTGGACAGAGTTGTACCTCACATGTAACTCTGACTGATCAGAGCGGGTTTGTTGTCAATGATATCTTCAGCAGAACTGAAACTGAAATTAATATTGAAGAAGTAAAAGAAAGCAGTGTGAGCCTGCGCTTTGAGTTCCTAGTGTGTTCATCACAGGGCTGATTGTTTTTTTTCCCTGCAGCAGTCCCATGTGACTTGATACTTTTTTGAAAATATTGTCTGTCGTGGATATAATTACATGCTTGGCCAATAGAAGTTGGAAACAAACTGCATTTCCCAGATTCTGTACTCCTGTCCTTTGTATAATGGTATCAAGCTATATTCAGGAAACAAAAGAGATTTAAGAGTGGGGAGACTGTCGTGGGGAGTACGTGTATATATTGCTGCAGGCAGCAGCATAAATTAGGTGTACATGAATTAAAATTAAACAAGATGAGTTGGTACCAAAAGCAGTCTAGTTGTAGCTGTTTGGTCTTCAAAAAAAGATAATTTACTTTGCAATGTAGTTGTATACTTTGTCTTATTTTATGTGTTACATAAAGTAAGCCAAGCAAATTCTCCTTACTGAGCCTGCCTGACCAAACATTAACTGCTGATGGATGGTTATAGAATTTGCTAATAATTATATATTCCTTACAACAAGAGACTGTGAACTTATATTTGATGCTTTCACAGGATTTTATTTATGGTAATTCAAGAATGTAGTTTAGAAAGCTTCCAGTTTGAAGACAAAATTCCTTTCGTGATTGAATTGAGTGTCTAGGATCTTACGTGCAGCTAAATAAATGCGTGTTCCCCATATACCAGAGGACACAGGTGCAGACTTCTGGTTAGCTTTTTTGAGAATGCAGCATTTGAAGAATTGGAGACTTTTCTTTTGCAGTTGGAGGGGATGACATCTTTGTCATTCGGTAGAGGCAGCTCTGTGTTGGTTTATGTCTTTTACAGATGGTGGCCACTTTTTTTATTTTCTCTTTTTCCTGTTGTGGTTTAAAGCATGTTTACACAGAACATTCATGACTCTTCCTGTGCTAAACTAAGACCAAAGGTGCTAGGAAGCTTGATGCAGAGAGGTTAAGCTAAAAAATTATTCTGTCCCATTGAGAAGCTTTTGGGACTTCCAGTCTTTTAAGTAGCTTACGGGATGATAAGACCTTGGAAATTTTTAGTGCTACCGTGCTCCACAGACTTTGATTTGTTTTTTTGTTTTCGTTTTGTTAAATTGTGGGCAGACATAGAAGGGCAGTAGGATCCTGCTGTTAGTGAGATGCAAATTATCGCCTCTACCCACTGCAATGAATTCTCCTTAGCCAAATTAAGAGTTTCGATTTTGGTGGTGGCTTTTTTTTGTCTCTCTGTAGACATCTTAAGAAAATGTATTCCTTATTGTGTTCTTTAAGTAGTTTTCAGAGCCATTACATAATGTGGAGGATTTTGTGTTTGAATCTGCGCAAGATATTTTTGCCGTTATGTGGGGTTATCTTGCTACTTTATCAAACTTATTTCCGGTACTGCAAATTAAGAAATGAGTATGCAAGAAGCATGTAACAGCATATGAGAATTTGATGTTATTTAGGACTATTTGCACTGAGTGCAAAGCTGTGCAAGGCTGTTTCATTTTATATTCTTACAGAAGCCCCCTGAATGTCTGCAGTACATGATGGTGTTTCTAGTTGAGAAGCAGCTTACAGGATTGAGCTCTGAGAAGTATTTCAGATATTATGAGCTGGTCTTTTCTTTCCCAGGTCCTTTTAAAAGCTTTCAGAAATGATATTTGGAGCACAGAAGAAGAAAATTAACATAGTTTCCCACAGTATAAGGGAACAAAAGTGAATCCATGGCATATAATATGCCATGGTGATTTATTTAAAATAAATAAAATTAACTACCCGATTTAGGATCTGACACGAAGACAGACTTTGATCCTCACGTGTTGTGGCCTTGGGCCCTGGCTGCATGTCAGTGTTTCTGCCCCATCCGGGAAACAGCAGATGTTGGCAGCAGCTCATCACATTTTCCAGAAAGCCCCTCTTCCACCTCTGCAGAAGAAAGTGGTTCTCTCCTCCTTGTGCTGCTGGTGGCAGCAGACTGGGAGGAACTTTCCTGTTCCGCATACAAAATGTTTTTGTTTTCTTCAGAATGCTTGTGTGTGTATGTGTGCCTTCAGGTAAAAAACTTGTCTGCAAATGTATATTGCTCATATTTTGCCTCGAATCAAATTGCAGTGTGGATTGATACTGCAAATTGATATGTGTTGTGCAAACTGTGCAAGAGGAAAAAGCGAACACCACCTAGAAGGCTCTATCTAAGGCTAGCTATTTTTGTTTCTCTGTTATGTTTGATTTTGCTTCAAATGATGCTCTGTGGCTGAAACACTCGCGCTTTCTAGTTTGCACCGTCAATTTAAACATTTGCTGAAATATGGCATCCAAATAAAAAATTGCAAATGTCAAGTTCTGTATTTAGTGATACTTAAGTCCGCACATATGAATTAAACTGTTAAATAAGAAAAATATTTTACTGCATTGTTATTTAACTGTATTTCTAGGAATGGCATTGCCTAAAACCCTAGAACCTGAAAAAGAACCCCTTATCAGACTTCAGAAGTTCGGTGTTGTTGAGCTCATGTATTTTCAGCAGTGTTTGTGGCGGAACTTAACTGGGGACCCGTAAAGGCCTTAAAATTCATAATTCAGCCATCTGCGTTCTTCTAAACACTTTCCAGGTTTCCTAGTGTTTCCGGGGTCCGTGTCCCTGCTGCACTGTACCCGACAGCAACGCAGCAGCAACCTGGGCAGCAGTTTGGGTTGTGTGATCACCAAAGGGCTTGATGTGCTCGTGCGTGTGGTGTTCAGTGAGAAGTACCGTCTCCTCTGGCCCCACATCAGGTTTTCGGGTACAGCTCATGACCTCTCAGTTTAAACATTAGAAACACTGTTCTAAATAATCCCATTTTACTTTGTGTAAAATAAGTCTTAGGCTTATTTGAATAGCTACAGTTCAGCAACTTCGCTTCTATTTCCACATGGTACCTTCTAAATTTTTTTACTTACTTATCACCCTGATGACTTCCCCATGGTTAGTCCGGTTACCTTGGAAACCAGTTTACCCACACATCTAATCTCTGAACTGATTAAATAATATGTACTCCCTGTGAATCAATTTGAAGAATGCTTTCTCCTGTCTTAATTGAAGAATTTTAATCTCTTTGTTCCAGAAGTATCAGAATTTCAGAGGGCTATTTTTAGGTTCCAGTAAAATGTTCTGCTTGTTTTTTTATTTTAGCCCTTGAAAAGACAGCAAAGAGGATTAATCTTATTGCATATTTTTTAAAACGTGTAAATATGTCTTATGAGCAACCGCTTGCAAATAAAAATGAAAAAAATGGAGAAGCACAAAGCTGTTCACTAATGGCTGAGGCTACATTATACAGCTGTTGAATCAGTGCAGCAGCAGAATTTAACTGTATAATGGTAGTTCAGCATTATCTCCTTGTACAGCTGTGGCACGGCTGCTGCACAGGGTTGCAAGGAGGAGTTTGCTCCTGCCCGGCTCTGCTGAGGAGCACTGGCTGTGCCTTTTCTTTGCTATCCACATCAGTCCATGTTTCCTTGGAACGGACTATCCTGAAAATAGTACTTTTATTTTCTTCAATGAGATAGGGGAAAAAAAAGGAACAAAAATGTACTACCTTTTTTTTTTTTCCCCTTTAGCTTTTCATTTAGTTTTCACTGTGTACTTGCTGGTCTTGTGTTAATCTCCACACTATTACAATTTCATTTTTTAACTTGCATAACAGATGAGCACTCAAAGTTGCATCTAGTTTTGGAGGCATCACATAGAAACACTGATTTTTCTCATTATCTTCTGGTAGTTTATTCTAATGAGATCAAGATTTATTAAACTATTGTTCCAGGTCTTATCTGCAACATGGAAGTTGAATAATGTTATTCTGAAAATCAGAGTAATATTTTATTTTCAATGGAAACTGATTTGTCTATTATTTCTGGGGACCTTTCCTGACAAATTAAACAACTGATAAGAGAAAGCTCGCTCTCTCACCAGACTTCATTGTGATGTCAGGCTTTCTAAGCAGAACCATCTATGCTTTTGTCTTCCAGTGTATTTGAGATGATGCTTTCTGACAGTTTATATAGCAAAATCCTACGTTGTGTGACACAAATTATTCTTTAAAGGTAATTCCTCAATTTTAAGCATATGCTGAATTGTGGTAAAAAATATTTTATTTGCAGTGGTACAATAAATAGTTGATCTACTGTTTTCTCATTAATGTTTTTTTCACTATGGTCAGCTGCTTCTCCCTCTTTTTGACACATTCAGGTCACTGAAGCATTTCCTGAGGGTGATCAGGGCTTTCATATATTTTTAGATGTGTTTATTCCAGAATTCAGGTAACAAAATTTCATCCCGAAATTTTACATAGAGTCAAAGAGTTTCTAGAATTTTTAATAGGTTTTTGTTTTCCCAAAAGCTTTCTCAAGTTTACAAACTGCTTAATTGGGAGGAAAAACATTAGAGAGCAGGATTTATATACTCAGCTGGAAAGAAATGCAGTTTTTCTTGTTTGATTAGTCTACTTATGGCTACCCGCTAAGATTCTAATAATTGGAGACCAAAGGTTCTGGGATAGGATTTAAGAGAGAATTTTTTTAGAGTTCACAGAAAATCTCATGAGAAATTAAGATGCTGATGGAAAGTGTGTATAGAATCTCTTGTGGTGAGTTCCTTCTGTCACTATTTAAGTGTGTGAATTGCTTGACTTGTACTTCATTGTAACTTGGGGAAAAAAACAAAAACAAAAAACCAGGATGCCTGAAATCAGAAGACATGCTGTAGACTGAAATGACAGACTCTGGGTTGGAGCAAATTACACTAGAGCAAATTTAACTACATTAATTTTTATCTGCTAAAGTCATGATTAGAGATGTGTTATTTTCCAGTGTTTTAAAAGCATTTAAAATAAATAAAAAGCCATCAGGACCAGTTAGTATAGATTCACCAAGGAAAAGTCATGCTTGAGCAACCTGATACCACTTTTGATGAAATGAGTGGCCTGGTGTAATGGATGAGGGGACAGCAGTGTATCTTGTCTATCTTGATTTCATTGAGCCTTTCCACACTGTCTCCCATAACATCTTCACAGAGAAGCTGATGATGTGTGGGTGGGATGAGCAGACAGTGAGGTGGGCTGAGCACGGGTGGAGTGGCTGGGCTCAGAGGCACGAAGTGCAACTGGAGGTTGGCAACTAGCGATGAACTCCTACTGAGCCCAGTTCTGTTTGACATCTTCATTAATTGATCTGGGTGATGGGGCGGAGTGCACCCGCAGCACGTTTGCTGGTGACACAAATCTGGGAGGAGAGACTGATATGCCAGAGGGTCGTGCTGCCATCCAGAAAGACCTCGACAGGAGAAATCAGTGAACAGGAACTTCATGAAACTCAGCAAGGAGAACTGCAAAGTCCTGCACCTGGAAGCAGTATGTGCTGGGGGCTGCCTGGCTAGAAAACAGCTTTGCAGAAGAAGACCTGGGGGTCCCAGAGGACACCAAGTTGAACATGAGCCAGTGATGTGCCGTTTGTCTGTTAAAAAAGTAAAGGGTGTTTTACTGTGAGGGTCATCGAGCTCTGCTACAGGTTGCCCGGAGAGGTTGTGAAGTCTCTGCCCTCAGAGGTGTTCAAAAGCTGTCTGGACGTGGTCCTGGGTGACTGGCTCTAGGTGGCCCTGCTTAAGCAGAGGGGTTGGACCAGACGACCTTCCAGCCTCAACCATTCTGTGAATCTGTGAAACTTTTTTGGAGCATTGCTTAACTTCAGTCTAAGTAGATAACACTGGGGTTTTTTTGTTTTTATTTTTGTTTCTTTGTTTGTTTTTCCTGCCAGTGCAGTAGAATTGTAAGTTAGGTAGCAAATCGGGCAAAGAGGTCACATCAGTGTGTAGGTTGAAAGCTGAGCAGTCAGGCTACTGACAAATTACTGAATAAGCATTCTCAAGAGTTTAAGAATGTTTTCACGACTGTGGAGATGGTTCATTGTGTAAAATTTGGAGGCGTAAACAATATAGAAAAAGAAGAACCAGTTTACCTTGAAGACTGGTGTCACAGACATGAGATTACAGTCAGTCAGAAGGGCAATGAAGTCCTGCACTTCTGGGTTTATAACTGACACCTCCTGGAAATGCGGGAGAAAAGAGGAAAAACCTGGATTCCCTGTTGATCATAGGATTAGTACAATTAGTCTATTGAGCTATGTAGCCATATACAAAGCAAATGTGTATTTAGACAGATACAGTGAGGTATTTCAAGTACCGGTAGTGAAGAGCTGGGAAAGCATATCCTGAGTGATGGTGTTTACAGTTCAGATGTCTTGCATTTGAGAAACTTGACTTCGCACCAGAATGAATGGGTGGGCACAGCTAACAATAATGGGATCTAAGAGAGCCATGAGTCAATTTAGGATGGAAAGTCGAGGATAGTTTTTAATGCCAGACCAGTGTGCATTGGGTCTTCATAATGGGGTAGAAGACATAGAAACAGTATTAAGTTGAAATTCAGTAAATTCATGAAAGGGATTACAAAGTACCCCACAGGAGCAGGATTTTATCTGAGAATCAGAAGGGACCTCCTGGTTTCTGTTCATGTTACGATGTGCTAGATGAGCTTCTATGTGGCGGATCAAGCCAGTGACAGAAGAAATGAATACTTGCAGAAGCCTGCATTTCCACTTCATTTTGGCAGGTTTATCCCACAAGAGCTATGGATTTTTCTAACATGTTGGAACTGGCAAACTTGGCAGCTGTAAAATGCCACTGATATCAAGTATAGTTCTGTTTGCATAGTGAAACGCATTCTCTTCAAAAAAACTACAGTAAAGCTATCCTGTGTTCTGTCAGAGGAATTAGTTAAATTGAACTGAGAAATCTGGAACAAGAGATTTCTGATGTGATTGCACCGGTGGATGCTGCCTCCAAGTACATGGCTAAATACCTCAGTGGACAGCTGGGCACCTTGCCGCCTTCTGCTGCATTCTTCCCCATATACATTTCTAGGCAAATACATTGTGAGCCAGCTTTCAATCATGAATTCACAGTCTCTCCAGGTCACAGTCTCTCCAGATTCACAGTCTCTCCAGGTCACAGGCAAGCCTGAATAGTCAGAAAAATAAACCTTATTAGTAAAGAAGGAAGTTTGTCTTCTTCATTGATATTTCAGAGTTTTCACACATTTATGGGCAGAGGTGAGTAAAGCATACCTGAAGTTCATCCAGATGTAATACTGCCATTTTTGATTGAGGTGGTTCTAAGCCACCTAGTTTTGTATTCTGGATTGAAATACAGAAATAACCTGCCAGACTGTTAAACAGTCTATCTGAGTATTACTGCACCAAGAGCAGACATTGTAGAAGAGCAGTAAAAGCTGATGTGGGGTAGTCATCTTAAAGTTTATGGTTAATGGCCATCTAGTCAGTATAGTGAGTGTAAGGGAAATGTCTGAAACAGATTGATTACTTTACAAATGAACCTGTTTCTTCTCTACAATGACTATGAAGTTGGCTTTAGCTATTAAAATATTAAAAAATAAGAACTGAACTGCAATGTGGTGGGTCACCTAAGATAGACTCTGCCATTACTTGACAGTTTAAACTATTCTGTAAGCTGAACTTCAGATGCACCAGGGCTGTTTTTAATAGCATTTGTAATTGAAATAAAATTGTGGATTGTAGAAACACCTCTCTCCAGGGTTAGTAGTTTCAATATCTGGATATCTAAGAACTGAAAATGAACATGGATTTTTTCAAATTACATCATTAATGACTAAGCCTTGGTTTTTGGGTCTTAGGTCACAGTTGTGCTGAAAAGAGTGTTTATCTTTTCTTATTCTTGGACCCTACATATTACATTCCTTAGTTCTTGTATGAAAAATATTTTTTTAGTATATGACAATCTCAATTATCTCAGATATGCACAAGGAAATGGAAGTAATGTTCTGCTGGACTTTTCTAAATGACAGTTGCTCATGAGAGCAATGACAAAAGTGGGATTATTGCACATAGTATTTAATGGTGTATTTCTGCACTACTTCAACTTTGGGGTAATTGGAACCATTCACTGTTTTTATTTCAGTAAAATACCAAAGTAGTTGAACAGGTAGTAAGATGTACATTCTAGAATTTAGAAACAGCATTTGAGAAGATATAACAAAAAAAAACCGCTGGTGTTATGTTAGTGTATACACTGGGAAGACAAAATATCTGGCACAAACTTAGATGGATCTGTTTTGGGAGAACTTCTCGGTGGTGCATTCTTGCCTGTAGTTCTGAATATAATTTCTCAAACTCTCACCATGCAGCATACATCTACATGCCGTGTATCAGTGTTCAGTGACTCCAATGCCTTTTAATTTAAGGAGATCTTACACAAATAATCTTCATGAGTCCTGCTCTTCTGTTTTCATCATGCCTATGGATAAAGAGACTTGTCTCTCCCACCATCTAGATTTCTTTCCTGTTCTAGTGCCAGTTTCATAAGATTCAAGAGGTTTTGAAACTATATTTTGAGTTGGATTCTTTCTTTATTTTGGCAGGTATTTTACATTGCACTGACAACATAAAATGATTGACAGAGCTGGCAGAAATGACCCTGCTCTGTAAATTGAGTGCATCACATTCTTGCTGATATAACTGTAGTTGCAGCAATTCAAATGTGAACTTTCATTGCTACAAGTATTTTTTTTCAGTCTCTGAGGACAAAAATAGTCTTTAGCTCTTGAATTCAGGTTCTAGCCTGGGGAGAGTCCTCAGTTCATCTGTTTAATACTGTATGTCTGAGCTGAACATAACCTGGGTTTCTCACACTGTAATTTTAGTTTGTTCTTCATTCAGGCATTTCACAGTAACTTTTCCTAACAAATTGTCTCATTAAATTTAGTAATAAGACCTGTTCCACTTGGCTGCGTGCATCATTGGTTATATTAAATAACTAATTAGAGGCACAAGCCATTTAATAAAAAAAAAAGAATTACACTCTCTCCCAGTTCCATAACCCAAACAATCTGACAGTTTCTGTCTGTAGCAGCAATGAAGTGAAAGTAGCTCAAATCACCAAGAAGACACTAGATTTGCTATATAGTAGATTCTAATGGCTTTGTCAGTGAAATATTTTGAAGCTGGGAATTCATAAACATTGCAATGTCTGTGTATTATTTTACCCCTCTGCAGTTATTTGAATGGCACACTCTCCTTTTCAGTGAATGAAAATTGTATCTTCATCGTTTGAGTTCTTGTCATTTTGCTTATTTAAGCTTTTGTTTAGATCCCTTGCCTGATGGATTAAGCAAGCAGCTGCTCTTTGATCATGGCATCTGTGCCCCTTATTTTGACTTGAAGTTTCAAAATGTGCAGTTCATGAAAGGTCTAAGCAAATGGATTTCTTTTGTTTGTCTTGTTTAAAAGAAAGCAGTTTGAAGACTATTAAGGGTATTACTGTGCTACTGTCAGTGCTGTTATAGTTTAGGCTGTATCATTGTTTTCCTCTCTCAGTACATGGATGCAGGGTTCTTGGAAAATGACAGGAGGTACTACTACCTGAGAGAAATTGTTGCTTAGTTGTCCATTAATGAAAGGGCTTTAGAGTAATTTTGCTAACTGAAATGCCAGTATAGATTGGTCTGATCGGTAGCTGAGCGCGACAGAAAATAGAGGCGAATTGTGGTGATGTCATTCTTTTGATACTGAAAGAAGAAACAAGAAGAAAAAGAAAAATAGCAGCCATCTACACACCATCAAGTCCAGAGGGTAGAGAAAACCAAGACTTTGTTGGCCAGCTGTTACAGTTATGAACACGTATGCTGTTACTTCTGTTATGTTTCTTTTGTTGTGCTGGACTTGTGTCCTACGTGCATACAGTTTGTGGTTTGGCACATTACGCTGTACCCCAAAAAAGCAGACACAGGTAAATGTAGTTGCTGATGCTTAAATTACACAATACACAATTCACTAGATTTTAGAATAAATATTATAGTTCTACGTACATATTGACGACATCTAGGGGTTTAGATTTGCGAACTTCTGGGTTTGGTTTTATTTGCTATTGTTGCGTAAAAATTGGAAAAGATATTGAATGTTGGAGCCCTCACCTCTTTCCCAGAACTTGTACCTCTAAGAGCTCACACCACGGGGGTAAAGAACAATTAATTATTCTTAGTCCATCCAGCAGTGACTGAATTCTGCTTGTCTTGAAATCAGCATGAAGAGCATGCCATCAGTGATCTCCTCATCCTTTTTTTTCCCCAGGTCTGCTGGAAGTGGCAATTAGAGGTTTTTATTTTATTACTTTGTATACTTAGGAAGAATATCATTAGCAGGTTTTAAGCAACTGTCCAATAGTTGCAGTGGGCAGAACTGGGGAAGACCCAGGGTACCCAGGAGCTTACAGGGACCAAACTGCCCCTCTGGGAGAAAGGGGCAAGTAGAAGCAGTTCTGGTTTATGATCTCTGCCTGTAAACCAAACATTTGTTGCTTTTCTGCTTGTATTCAGAGTTTGCCGTGATGGTCACTCCCGTTCCTTTAAACCCTTTACTAGCTGTCCAGCATATTCAGCTTATGTTGCTTTATAATTCACTCTGTAGCATTCATAAATAGATATTTTCATCGACAAGTACAAACTTTTGTACATGTTTGTTTCCTTACATCTGTTAAGAGATGGTCCTGGAAGCGTGATGAGGAGAAGGAGCAGAAATCACGGCTAACCATCCACAAAATGGGGCATTTACTTTTACAATGAAGATTCGCATTTGCCCTCTCCGTTTCTAACCTTGATGCCAGTTCGAGTCAAATCAAGCCTGCATTTATTGACTTGCCAGAGTTTACTGACAGAAAACATTACTCTTGGCAAATTACAAAACGGCTAGGAGTATCAGACGAAATAACTGACGCTTCACTGCAGTAATATAAATGACCTAAATACCCAGTTCTAGTGGAGTCTTTTGGTGTGTTGAAATAGACCTTTTGTAGAGTATAAATTGCACTCAGTGTAGAAATGTCACCAGAACAAAACATCTAACAATCTTTTAAGGAGCTTTGTTAACAGAAAATATTCTCAAATAAACGTGAAGCCATCGTAATTATTATTTTGTTGACGGTTAGTAGCATGTTGTATGTGTGACCCCTTTGGAAGAATGTTACCGTTCATCTTTTCAACATGCTGGCACATCCCCAGGGCTATGAAAAATCAAGAGTCTGGGGATGCAGGAATTAAATGCATCTCCAAATGCTGCCTTTTTCCCTACATTTTCTTTTGATTTTTTTTTTTTTTTTCCAGTTCCAAGACCTTATATTTTTTACATGGTTTCTAAAATTGGGTAGTACCTCCTAATTGTAAGTGGTTCAGTTTTAACATTTTTCCTTTGCAAAAGCACTGCCATGGCTTGCTGAGATACTGAGCACCCACCTCACTTGCTGATTTCCATGGGAGCTGGGAATGTTCAGCTTTCATGGAAATAGCACTCAAGATGTCTCAAGCGGAGGACTTAAAAGCTGTTGCTCCAAAAATGGCAGGCTGCTTTTGAAAATACAGCCCTATATTTGAAGTGTGGGTTTGGTTTGGGTTTTTTGTTTTTTTTTTTTTTTTTTTTCTGCATTAATTTTCTCTGTTTTAGTTTGATTCTGAATCAGCTTCACTGAGAGAATTGGGGTTGGGATGCGGGTGTGTTCCGGACACAGATTCGCCAAGGGGGATGTGAAGGATGGGGGGAAGATAAAAGCCCACGGCCAGCACCAAGGGCCGTGACTCTTTTCTTCGATGTCCCCCACGGTGACCGTGTGCCCTCACAGTGGTCTTTGGCTCCGTTGATGGATTCAGCTCCGAGGGGTTTTAACATTGGTCTTGCGTGCAGCAGATACGAGTGTAAAGAACCTCTGTTTAAGATCCCATATTTCAATATGGTGATGTGTAGTGGTGGCAGAGGTTCAAGTTCAGAGCAGCCTTGGATTTCTTGGCGAATTGTGCCAGTCTGAGGCCCTGTGTGTATTAGGACTGCTTGGACCAGGTAGCTGTGCACTAGAGCAATTACAGGCATGAACTTCTGGGGCAGATGGATTCTGTCAATGCAAAGCAGTGTTCATTGAACATTGCAATATGGTAACACACAAAGGAATGGCACTGCTTTAAAATCCTGGCTGGTGTTGCTGTGAATCATGAAATGATCTTTTAAAGTAGTTGCTTAGTTATCAAAAGGAGAGTTTCACTAATGGAGATGGGGCTGCACCTTTCTCTGAGGAAGGCAGGTAGTAATGTCCAGGTTGTTCTGCTTTTACCTACTACATTTTCAATAATTAATTGTACAGAAGAGCTACCGAGTGAGAGCATATGTCTGCAAATACCTTTGCTTTGGTACTTAAATAATACATTTAGATGTCATTTGAAAGAACACAAATTTTAAGTGCTGGAAAGGGAAGGAACAAAAGGAGAATACTGAATGTAGAATGTGAGGTTAGGGATCAGGTTGATGCCAAGGCAGTCAGTCCAACCTACCAGCCTTCCTTCCTGCTTGGAGGTGCAGTGGTGGGGAGGTCATACATCTAGTACAGCGTCACTGCTGGTTTTCCCTCAGAGCATTTCTGAGTCGTAACCTGAAGTGCTAAACATCTGTCAATTTTGAAATAATGGGACAAGAATTTTTGCCAAAACATTTCATGTGTATATTTTTTTTTCAGTCTTCCTTCAAATTTCAGTTATTTACATTCAAATTTTCTATTTCTAGGATTAATGTATACCTTTGAACTCGTATTTGTAACCTCCCCTGATGCTTTTTTAGCCATACATCTTATGGAAATTCCTGTATCTCATTAGTTATATGGAGCTATACATGTGCCACTGTAATGAGATTTTTAATTCGTGTTTCCTCCTGCTCTGCTCAGCCAACCATAATACCATGAAGAAATGTTCTGTCTGGAGGGCAGGAATAAAATTTATGGAAATAAAATTGATATCTGAGATCTGTTCCTGAAGGTCGTCTCTGCTTACATCTGCCCTCTGTTTACTGCAGTGACGGGGATGTGTATGCATAAAAAGGAGGGCGAAACTCCATGGTTGCATCCTTTCCTGGTAAATACTATTTAACAACCTGTGTTTGACCATTTGAAAGGCCTGCTGAGCTGCATTGCTGAAACTACAGGTCACAACTAACAATTATGCAAGTTAATTACTCTTTCCTCAGTTGTGAAAGGCTTACATAAGGGTTTCTTTTTAAAACATGTATAATTGCCTTGAAGAAAAAACTGCTATTATTTGCAGGAGAACACATTGTATAATAGAAGTCAAAGCAAGAATCTGCCCTAAGGTTGATCTCACAGAGGTGGTTTAGCCCAGATCGCCTAAAAATAAAGTCCTGAGGGGCAAGTTCATGCATACTTTGAACTAATGTGCATGAATTTTGCATTTTGAAACACGTACATTTTATTTCAGGGACCTACAGTATTTGGTGTAAAAAAAAAAAAAAAAGCATTCTTTAGTTATCTTTAAGCACTAATCTTCAACCAAAAATAGTATTACATTTGTAGAACAGTTGGGAATATTCAGAATCCAGAGTGACTGGGAAAATTCAAAACATGGCTGCTGTGAAACATCTATTTTAATATAGCACAAATATTTTCGCATACAGTTGTTTCCGGATGCAGTTTTGGGAATGTAAAGTGGTTGAAAAAAAGCCACTAAATTCAGTACAAAAGCAGTAATTACATTCCCTCCGGAGCCAAGCTGGTGTGTAACACAGCTCCTTTTGACTTTTACTATCTGTGGGTTTTAATGTAGGCGGAAAACTTGCCACAAAATGATAATCGGATAGTACTCGACATTTCTAAAAAATGTTTTTTTTCCCACCAGATTTGCAGCCTACACAGTGAAGTTATGTACTTGTATCATGAGAAAATGTAATTTAGGAAAGCAGGAATTCACTGAATATAAAGTCTCAAATGGCAGAGGGGAATACAGTTTCAGTATTAGGCTTTTATAAAAAGAAAAATGTTAGTAATCTCTTATTCATGCAGTTATGTCTTGAATATTTACAAACTCATATAAAACAGAATGTACTATGCGGATGTATTTTTCAGTACAAAGCAGTAGGTATCAAACTTATAAGACAAAGCAGAATGGAAGTAAAAGCCTTTCTGATCTACATAGAGAAAATGACCACTGGTAATAAATGGGATCTGAAATATGCAATATACAGCAGTACAAAATTGGCATAATACCACTGGCACAAAGGAAAGTGTTTTCACTCCCCTCCCTTAAAAGTAATGACTGCAGTGCTAAAGTTATTTTAAAAACCTAAAACAAAGGAGATGAATACAGTTTAGAAAAATCCATGTGTA
Organism: Streptopelia decaocto; assembly: GCF_964273445.1. Classification (NCBI taxonomy): domain Eukaryota; kingdom Metazoa; phylum Chordata; class Aves; order Columbiformes; family Columbidae; genus Streptopelia; species Streptopelia decaocto. Next base: position 137,694,041 of record NC_138655.1, on the reverse strand, counting down.
TTTAAATGTAAGGTCCCAAAACAGAACAGAATTTTGAGGGAGTTTCTTTCTAAACAAATGGTATTTAGAAAGTGCCTTATTAAGATTTTTTGTTTTGGAATATTCAGCTGGTTTTAGTTTGGTTTTGCACGTGTTTTAGCTCAGATTCTCTGTTCTTCATTGTATATGTCAAAAGCATAGTGGTATTAAACTTCAGACTGACTGTTGTCTTGACAGGGAGATGTGGATACCCTTAAGCTTGTGCAAGATAAATCCATTTACTGTGGCTTTTATAAACATTTTATTTGGTATTATAGATGAGGAGTCAATGATGATGGTTACTGAACCTGTATGCTTCTATAGACTTAGCTTAATGGTACCTGTATATCATTCTCTCAAGCTGTCTCCATACAAGATAATTCTTGAATTAAGAGTATACATAAATAAAATAATGGCTTTAAAATGGTACATCATGGTTTGGTTGTTTCAAGGAATTCAAAACAACTGGTCTGCTACAGAGACTTTGAAGAGTGGAGTGTATAACTACAGTTTGCTCCCATTTCAGCCTCATCTCAAGGGTGAAAAGAAGCAAAAGTTGGTTAAAGTCATGTTTGCTATAAAAAACTGGAGTTTAGTTCATGTCTTGCTAGAGGAAATGCTGTAAGAAGCAACTATACAGCCTCAGGTTGTGTGTGCCTGTAATTATTATTTAATATCTGTCATATACCGTGTGAGATGCCTTCTCTCATAGCTCCGAAGTGCAGTGACAGCAGCATTTTTTTTCAAGTTGCAGGACAGATACCACGGATTTATGTTGGTAGAAAGTAGGTGCATCTTCCACTGCTGCCAGTAGTCAAGTTGCATGAGTTCTACTCCCAGACACTGCCAGAAAGAGCAGAATAGAAGTAAATTTTTACAGTATTCTTGAGTTTGTCTTGAGAACTTAATTTAAAATGTTTTGTTAAGACTCCTGTTAACATAACTGTTTGGATGTCTCAGGTTTATGAGGAAAGGCTGAGAGAACTGGGATTGTCCAGCCTTGAGAAAAGAAGGCTCAGGGGAGATGTCATCACCATGTTCCAATATTTAAAGGGTGGCTACAGGAGGAGCGAGACTCCCTTTTTACAAGGAATCCCATGTAGAAGATGAGAGGCAATGGGTGCAAATTACTCCTGGGGAGCTTCCAGTTGGATATAAGAGGGAAGTTTTTCATTATGAGAACAATCAGCCATTGGAATAATCATTCTCCAGGGAAGTGGTGGATTCTTCAACACTTGACACTTCTAAGGTTCAGCTGGACGAGGTGCTGGGCCATCTTGTTTACACTGCGCTTTTGCCAAGAAAGGTTGTACGAGATAGTGCTTGATGTCCCTTCCAACCTGGTATTCTATGATTCTGTAATTTTTTGCAATTCAGAGCCATTTTAATAGAATGAGTTTATTTGACAGTAAAGCTTCTGTTTTATTTAGGGTATTTTGTTCTTTCTGGACATCTTACTAAATCCTTGGAATGTTTTTTTAAATATCATCTTAGAGGACTGAATGCTTTTGCCTTCATATTTGAACTGCCACATATGCCTAACAGCTTTTTCAGTTCTTTGATTTATATGGGACTGCTTTGTTACCCGAATCCTGATAAAAGTTGCACGCAAGAGCTGCAAGGCTGTGTTTTCTATCTTGAACACCCCTAGACTTGAGACACAGTACAGTTTTTAAAATGGGTTGGTGACAGCCCTTGTTGTTAACTGAGCAGCCATCATTTGCCAGAAATGATGGTAGACAAGCTACTTGCACTTGCTCTTCTGTCTCCTAGGGGTGTTAAAGCAAGCAGGCCTCCAAGAGAGAACTTCCTGGAAAGGCATTTGCAAACAATGACCAGAAAATTTTGGCTAGTTTGGTGTCACCATGGTTTTCAGGAGATGAAAAAAAGACAACTGCTGTGTAGAGTGTAATATGAATCTCAAAGAGTGCAGCTGTTCATCATTCTTAAGGTTTTGCAGCTGGTTTTGTAAGTGATAATTCAGATAAATTAAATACGGACTGCTGTGTTCTTTAACCATTTGGGAAACAAGTCCTTTTCTTTCAGAATATTTCTTCTTCCAATAATTGAATAAGTAAAAATAGGTCTGGTCACCTGTTTATGTCCAAAGTTGCTCTTACAAAATGAAAGTTTGACATCTTCTGCTCTTTTGTGTGAGAAAATTTTGGATGAGTTTTTCAAAATGTATATGAAAAGAAGGAAAAATTCAGAACTTTTAAATTTCTTTAGAAGTATACCCAGCCTATTTTAGAATACTGGGGTGACTCTTGATATGAATCACATGTATTTCCCTGGCTTTTGCTATTTGACAAGTTTTTAATAGCTTCTGGTAGACACTGTAATGATGTACAATTATCTTGATCTTGATATCTTAATTGTTTTAAAAGGAAGAATTCTTTAAATGCTGTGAATGGCACAGCGGGAAGCAGAAGAAACTCCTCCACTGACATTTTTCCAAATAAGGACTAACATGGTACCAGTTTATCCACATACCCTGTTGAAAACTGTGTGGTGCTGTTCTAAACCTTTCACTGGCAAAGACCTTTAGGGAAATGTTCCCTGTTCAGAGGTGGCGTTGGACCCCCCCAGCACCCCTGGGTGTGCCGAGGGCTGATGAGCAGCCCCCGGCCAGCCCGGCCAGTGATGCTGGGTTGGCCACAGCCTGGAGCTGTGACACCACCGTCCAGGGACTTGGGAGGCTGCCTTCAGGTGGTGAAGTGGAATATGAAATAGTCTTTGTGAGAAGACTTCAGATATTTTTCTGTTCTCTGATATATCTGATGTGAAGATGGAGAAATGAACACAAAGACCCTGTATTAGAGAAGTGAGTATCAAAGGAAAGTAATAATGCAGTCCTTGAAAAGAGAAGTAAGAGGAGTTTGTTGCACGAGAACTTGCAGGGATCTTGGAACATAGTAAATTGCAATAAATAATTAGTATGTGTTTAGGAAAAAAAAAAAAAGCTAAATAACCCTTTGAGGCCATTTGAAATAATTTTGCATGAGACAATACTTTTTAATGGTGGAAGACCTTAAGTGGAACATGAAGAGTTGCATTGAGAAATTAAGTATAGGAAGTATGTAGAGGCTTATGTACACACAGTATTGTATATTATACATAAATACAGGGAAGGCAGTGTAGAAAAGTGTGTATACATAAATTTATTGAAACATTAGGTGAAATTTAAATAAGAGAACAAGTCGTGATGGCATCCTTTGGGCAAATATGTCTGGTATTAGAGAAATATATACAGCTTATGCATTGAGCTCAAGCCTGAATATTTACTGCTGTTTATGGTATTCAACCATGATGAATACCATATAAAAAGCTCCTGACCACTCTGTCCTTAATGACTTTGCATGAGAGTGCATAGAGAGAATGTCTTTAGGCAAACCCAAAAGCTACTGCTATTTAAATAATGTGGTCTTGCTTAAATTAATGTGTCTTGTATACCCCACAGAAATAATTATATTTACCACAAGATAATTTTGTTATCAGTTTTTTTGGAGGAGGGTGGAAAGAGAAGGATGTTCCTTTTCCTTCTGTTTCTATTAATTTTCATATTGTTTAGTGCAGGAGAAAAGCTGATCATATGGAGGAAAATATTCTGCATTTTTATTTAAGGTATTTGTATTTCGAAGTGTACATCTTGTGTTCTGCATTACAAAATCTTGTCTTTGGTTGTCAATGTAAACAAAAGTAGCTGTATGAAACAATGTGATTTTTCTCCCTTATTTTTAATTCCAAGGAAATTTGCCTTTAAAATATCAGAAGCACATTACTCATGGTAAGAGAAATGGTGATGTTAGTGGTCAGCAGCGCTGGGCATTGTGAATACGGTCAAACCACTCATGTGAGCAAAAACCTTGCTGAAAGGCTCAGGTGTTGTTAGAACTTAACTTTGATATTTATGCTGTAGTTCATGTCAGATTTTTCCATTTTAAGCTCTGTCCAGGAGGTATTAATTCAGCTGTGAGAACTTGCTTCAGGCTGCAGTTTTTAATACAGTATGTCAAGGTAGAAAACCAGCAGAAATTGGTTCATCAAATTAGGAGTTCCATGAATCTTAAAAAAGCTGCTGAGATGAGGAAATCTATGAAGGTCTGGCTGAAACTCAGTAGAGTCAGACATTAAATGGATTTCAGTCCAGACCTGTTACAAATGAACAGATGAAAACTATTTTAAACTAAAAATTATGTAATGTATTTCTTAAGATTTCAGCTAAATCTTTGGAGCAGGTGCCACACTACAAAAAATCTACCATAAGGTCAAAGTGTGAGATACTCTGGTGCTTGTTCAGCATGTTTTGAAAGGGAAAAAAATAGGAAGGCATAATTATCTTTAAATTAGTGGTCCAAGAGTCCAGGTGAACTCTTCCAGTGTCCTTTGACAGTGATTTGAAAGAGTCTCAGTGGCTGTTATGGACTTAGTTGAATATGAACTGTTCTTTCTTGTGATTGTTTTGTAATTAAGACTTTGAAGCAGCCTTTTAACTTGTTCTGAATAAAGTCTGATGGATCACTTTATCATACAGACCAGCAAGTCTCGGTGGAGCATCTGTGTTGATCAGAACTTTGTGTTTTTTGAACAAAAAGAAGAATAGTTTCCTCAGACTCACATTTTGCATCTGTGCCTTTCATTCTGCTTTTAAAGAAAGCATATTTCTGCTTTCTTTAGCTGTGATTGTAAGCAATGACGTACGCTTTATCCTGCCTTGAATTATTGACTGAATAGTTGGATTTTCCCCTCTTGACCTGTGGAATAGGAGTATATTTAACATGCAGTGTCTGTGTCTACCTAGAAATCCCTCATCTTGGTTGCAACTCGGCCTGCAGTATGGCTTCCTGCGGCCCCAGGGCTGCTTTCCCCCTGTTAGTCCCATAACTCTCCCTTGCTGCTGCATCAAGCTGATTTTCAAGTTCCGTGTACCTGGTGGAGAGCCGGCATAGTGCTATATACAATGTCAGATACAATTCTCGTACTGTAAGGAAAGCTCCTGTTCAGCCAGCCTCCACTTCGGGGCAGTGGAAATGGTGGTGAGTCTGCAAAGTCTTTCATTTGAAGAGTTATATGGTAGTTAATAAAATTTATGCTTCGATGGTATTTCCCTTTTTAGGTTTTATTTGCTCAAGAAGATTTAAATAGTGCTCTAAGAGTAGGCTGCAAGCGTGGGAGGTTGCCCGCCTGCCTTTAGGTGTCAGAAAGCAGGTTCATCTCCCAGCCGGGCCGGGGCTGCGTCACAGCCGCCTCTGGGGCGTGGGTTTCCATTGCTGCTCCTCCTGAGCTTTCTCTTCTCTGCTGTGGGGTGCAGATGCTACAGCTATTGTTTAAATAGGAAAGCTAGTTTCCTAACCTGAAATTATGTGGAATGATCTCTCTTCCTTTGTAATGTCATATAAGGAGAACAGGAAGATGGAAGGCGAAACAGAAGAGGCACAATGACTTCAGTGAGGATGACTGGTGCAGGATGGCACAAGTGATACAGATGGAAGCACATGAGGGACGACAGTGGTAGAAGCAAAGCAGTTTTCATGAGGGTCTCTCTTTCTGGAGTCCCAACACACTAACATCCAGAAGTATCTCAGCAATCTTAAGTACAATTCTAACTGTCAAAAATAGCCAGTTGTAACAGTAGTTTGCAATTCAGATTTTTGAAAGACCAGCAGAGTTGAATACTCCGTTGTTTTTAAACATCATGGTTAAATAGCCAAAGAACTTAATACCTTCCAAAGGGATTGATATTTTGACTAAAGATGAGGGAGGTAACCTGTGCGTGGACTCAGTAATTTTGCTCATGCTGCGGTATTTTGTCTTGATTTAAATTTTGGATGGTGTTGATTGTATGAAGTCACATAAGTCAATTTAGAATTGTTCCTCTAAATCCTGTTTACACAATGCTTTGTATAAATCCATCATCGTCTCCACATTATCATGGTCACTATTTTTTAGAAATCAGGCACTGTGGTGAGTAGTGAATGTAGTCCCTGCCACAGCATAGCCTCTAAGGTTTAGTCTGTGCTATAAAAAGCATTTTCTCTAGTTCTCCAAGCGTACTGTAGCCCATACCACTGCAGTCTCTGAAGCAGATAATGCAACTGAGAGGGTGTTGTGTAAGACTTCAGTAAGTATTCCAGAAATAGCAATTCTTTTAATGGAGATAGGTCTTCCCAGTGGGAGCCCAGAGCTCTGGAGGCACTGCTGGGGTTGCTCTTGCAGACGCTGCGCAGCCGGTGTGCTAAGAAGGAGCTTCATCCTCTCCCTCCACTCTGGCCGTCATTTCAGTCCACTTTTGCTGGGCTGCAGCTGTATGCCCTTACCTGCCAGCACAGATCCGAGCCACCCCACTGATCTGGATAAAAAATGGCCACAAAAAAATAAAGGAGTTAATTATCACACACACTTAGAGATCAGTTTACCTGGCACAAAGAAGCAAATTCCTGCTCTCTCAGGCTTTTGGATGGGTCTTAACATCTAGAGCACAACTGCAGAAATCAGGTGGTGTTTCTGCTCTATCTGCCGGAAACACACAGGATCAGATGCTGCCGATACTAAAATCACAGTCCTTTTCAGGAAATCTGACTCGGTATCTTTCCAGGCCACTAAATGCTATTTAAAGCACAAGGAGACAGGAAAGAAAAAAAAAAATCAAAATACTGCAGAAATGAAGAAAAATATCCTGAGTTAAAAGCAAAGCTGACAAACTTCAAGCTAGTTTCTGTGAGAGTAAAGCAGCAATTTTGAAAGCTGTGCTAGAATTTATTCCCTCAAGACATTTCTGTGGATTTCTTTCTGTAGATCCTAATAGAATACTTCTGCAGCTTTACATTTTTTGTGTTAAGTCCCCAAAAGGCAGAAGAGATGTCAATATAACTGAAGATGTTAAGATAATTCCTCTGTAGAATTTCCTTCTATCTAACTCCTTCTCCCTCAGAAGATAGATGTGTCTGTAACTGTATTCTTTATAAGCCCTTCCATGAGACCTATGGATTTATAGAACTATTAGGAAAGAGGAAAGTTGAGTGTCTCTATTGTATCTAGATGGAAAGTTCTGTTCGGTTTTGCTTTTCTGCAAAAATTCCCTCTTTTCACAGAGATCAGAGCAGAAGCCAGATACAAGATGTACAGGAAGCATAAGAAAATAATTTCTTTTTGCTATAGATATGATTACCATTAGTAAATTGTCACAATAAGTTTTCCCAGTTGCTTTTGCAATGAAATTTGACTAATCAGTAAGACGCTTACATTTCAGAACATGAAGTTTCAGTGTATTGTATGGGAATTAGTTTGTACAAAATGCCTTTTGAGAACAGCAGCAGAGGTCATGGCACATTCCTTTCATGTGTGTGTTAAGGAAGAATAATCAAATGTGTGTGAAATTCATTTAATCTTTTCAAATTAGGAAAAAAGAACCTTCTCTGCTTGGGAAGATACAGAGCTCGTGTGCATAGCTGAAGCCAGATATGTAAGATCTTGAAAGTACATTGTATGGGAAGTAAACTTCCCAAAATGGCTAAGTCTATTTTATACTGGAAATTGATTTTCCAAATTAGCTTTCAAGTGTGCCGTTGTTATTTCCTTGACATAATGAGAGGCATGAGATTTGCCTGTACCGAACTACAAACAGCTCAGAATTGTAATTAATTTAGGAATGGACTTAAACAGTACTCAAAACTGGTATGTTAATTAAAACATTTGAAAAATAAAGGCCATTTTGGTGACTGTTTTTGTAGTTTTGCTTCCGAGTATCTACAGTGCTAATGTGATTGCTATAATCTACTGACAGCTGTCACAAAGAATTAATTATTACTTGTCTTTATTCAGTATTTAAAGTGTGTACATTGCTTGTTGGTATAATTACTCCTGTTTATAGATTCCATTTGCCTTCCTGCCAAAGGTTTAGTGGCATATTTTGTTTTGGCAACAATAGCTCAGTCTTTCACTTTCTGCATCTAAGTTTACACTTGATGGGTTGGTTGTCTTGTCATCTTCTTAAATACAAGTATAGTTCATTGTTACAGATTTTGAGGTGTATTTGCTGCTTTACTTCCTTCTGTTGTGTGTTATACTTCCTTGTTCTTTTTTTATCTACCTTAAAAGACCAGTTACATCCCTTATCCTTCTCTGACATGTATTTGTGTTTTTATGATTTTTGTAATGCCTGACAATAGAAGGAAAGAAAATGTGGGGTGTGTAGCCTCAGCCAGCTGACCCTTCAGCAGTTCTGCAGCACTTACAGTCTTACTTACAAGCGGAGGCTGTTTCTAGACGTTTTAATATGTCTGTCAGCCAGGTTAGTGGGATGTTTGCTGTGTGACTATGCTGGCTTTAAACAGCAAAGATTTTGGAAGAAGGTGGAAACGGAGACTAGAGCTAGGGCATTTCTCAGCTACTTGAGGTTTATTATATTGATGAGGGTCATCAGACTTTGATTAGCTGGAGCACCCTGCTGAGATACTGAGCTGCTGATGGAAGATTAGAGCCAGTAAAGCAACTTTGGTGGAACAAAAATAGCCCATTTCCCGAGTTAAGATGTCACTGATTGTTGAAAGCACTTCATGCTGGTATCATGGGCTTGCTGGAGTGCACAGGGTCGTCAGGGTTACCACCTTGATATGGGCTTTTGATAAGACAGAGAAGTGCAAAATCTTTTTCTTTCAACCTTATGCTTTGTTGCTGCTGCTAAGACTGAACAACATGTTTATGGAGACATTTCATTTTAAACCAGTTGCTGCTCACTGGAGTGTGGGTGAGTCTGGTCAGGAACGGTAGCCTGGGTCCATCCCCAGCGCAGCAGCCAGGCGTGTTCCCTGGCAGCATCCCTGCGGAGGAGACGCTCTCCCTGGTCATCTGCCAGTGCACCGAATGTCACTGCTGGAAGTTTGCTAGAAGACTGTGTTTGGTTTGTTGCTTCAGGGTGGAGGAAAGCATTAAAAGAGAAAAGGCAGTGAAAAAGTGGACTGTGAGAAAGAGGTGAAGAGAGGAAGGAGGATAAAGCAAAACAATGGGAAAACTGCAGTTGTCTCACTGAAATTCATAGAATCATAGAATAGTTTGGGTTGGAAGGGACCTGCAAAGGTCATCCAGTCCAACCCCCTGCAATGAGCAGGGACATCTTCAACCAGATTGGGTTGCTCAGAGCCCTGTCCAGCCTGGCCTTGAATGTTTCTAGGGATGGGGCATCTACCACCTCTGGGCAGCCCTGTTCTTTGGGCAAATGGTTGTCATTTGGTGTAAATGTGGTCCTTCTTACACTGTAGTGAGAGACTAGCGGGATCTCCCGGACCGTGTTGTTATTCCTAGTTTGCTGGATACCAGTCTTTGTTGTTGTGATACTATGTGAAACTCTCAATGAAGCGCAGTTAGTGTATATGGGAAGAAAATAGTGTTTGCAAGGTTTAGTGGTTCAATACATGAGAGATGGTTCCTTTTAACTGTATATTTCTTTTTTAAACAGAAACTGTCTTTCATCGCATCTTTGAGATTAAATATCTGTTACTAGACTTGAAGAGGAATCGATAGACTTCTTTTACTTCTCCATGCTGAAGGGCTAAAGAACATTCTAAAATCAGGATCTAATTTAGACTAAGCAAATTAAAAACAAAAAGCAGAAAATAAGCAACCTTTCCGTTTACTGGGAGGTCTCCTGCTGACTTGGAATGGAAACTGGAATGAATTCATATTGGAGAAGAAAATGTACTTTACAGGTGTTTTGGCTGTCTCGGTCTTCCCAAATTCTTTTTCATAAGGAGTTTTTCTGCCTCCTGTGGCCGGCAGCCCTTCTCCTTCCATGCCCTGGAGTCTGGGCACTGTGCCCCCTCAACAGTTTGTAAGGACAAGTTTCCTCCTATGTGAAAGGGCCGGTAACGCATCTGGGAAGTTTTCAGTAAAGTTTTGCTGTCATTTTATGTACATGTTGTATAAAGTAAAAGCAATGCCCTTATTTTTGTTACTCATTGCTGTAATTATTCTGGAAGTTGTAACTGGCTATTGTTTTGGATTTGATTGTGATGTGATGTATCCGTTTAAAATACCTTGACTGCTGTTTACTTCCGGACTTTGAGTGTTAATTCTTATGTGCAGAGCTGGCTATTGTCCCTTGAGAAGAGGAAATGAGACCATGAGGGCTCTTCTGTGCGTTCCAGATGTTCAAACCATCACAGAAGAGCTTGTGGTCAGCCTGGCACCACAGTGCAGCACCTCGGGCTGCTCTCCTTTGGCTCTGCCAGGAGGGATCCTTGCATTTGGACAAAACATCTTAGAAGTCCATACGGATTTTTTTTTTTTTTTTTTTTTTTTAATTTTTTCTTGCAATTAGCAACTACTTTTTTCTTGTTGTGGCACAAACCACGTAAACGGGTCTAGCAAGATTATCACAGAAATTATGAAGAAGTACAAATCTCTGAGTTTTACAACATTAGGCTTGCAGTTTTGCTTTCACATTCATTTACATATTTGTTGGCACTGCGATAGCTGCTTTTATTTTGTCATCTGTGGTTCAGTTGCAAATCAGCTAGATGTTTTACTTCTGCCCGTACTTAATTATGGCTGTATTCATTGTAGATGAATTCATCATTTAGATGGTAGCTCCTGCTGTAAGTATTGAGCCAAGTCTTTAGCGTGGTTGTGCTGATGTCAGTCAGGGATGTTCTGCCGGGCTGATGTTCATGGTATCTGTTTTATTGTCTTTAATGGGAACTATAGAAAAGATTAATTGAGTAAAACCCCAGATGGTGTTCCAAGATGGCACTCCTTTAAATTGGAAGCCACCAGTTTACAGTAATAATTTTTTTTTTTGTGCTGTCACCTCTTGGTCTTTCAAGATTGGAAACTGTACTGTTTCATTTAAAACAAGAGTCCCAGGCTTCTCTAGGTGTTATTTCTTGAAGCAAAATCAGACTAACAATACTACAGATACAGGAAGGGGAAAAAAAATAAAATTAATCCTGCAGTGAGCTACCATTTTCAAGTGTGAGAGCATCCCTGGAAAAATACTGCCTTACGATGACATTTCTGAAACTTGTTCTAATAATAGTGATCATTTATTTGGGCTTGATTTTAGAACAAATGAATTTAACATCCTAAGAACATTAAGGAAATTCCAAATAGTGTCATTTTCTTGAATAATTTAAATATACATCTATAACAATTCAAATCTCAAAGACTGCAGGCACTTCAGTCTGCTTGCAATGAGGGATGGTTTTCTACAGCCTCTAAATTCTATTTCAGGCTCATTTTCATAAAAATATGAACCTAAGAGTGTATGTAAAATAATATATTTAAATAAATGAAAGTTTCTTATATTTGCTTCCTCCAGTACGTTTCAAATGTGATTATAAAATGTCATTTAAGAAGTTTTGCAAATAAAATGTTTATAAACATAAAAACAACAAAGCATTTCTGTGTTATTTTTAACAGTAACTATCTCACATTTGTACAAGGAACCTACACGAACAACCCTTTCTGAAAAGCAACATGATGAATATGTATCAACACAGTATAAGCGTGCCCTTGCTTGCTTGCTTGCAGATTACCTGTGCTTAGGTTATATTCGTGTAACACAATAAGATATTTACATAGTTGTCTGTGACAGAGATTTTTGTGATATTTTTCTTGTAGTACCCAAGTTGTTTGCTGAATGTAGACTTGAAAAACAGAGTGATCTGATTCTGAAGTGGGAGAAACAGAGAGGGAGAAAGATCATCATCAGATTCCTCTTGTTTTATTAATGGGAATTCATTTTTATGGTTTGTCCATTTTAATAATTAAGGGGTTCATGTTTGCTCAATAATTTATTTTTGGTTACGATTCCCAGTAATAGTTTTCACGTAAGGTTGCTTTTCGTTTCTGAAGCCCTTCTCCACTGTCCTCCAGGCAGCACTGGACTGGCACTCAGCACAGACTTGTGTGAAGGAGAGGGAGTTCAAAGAACAGCTATTAATCTGTCTAATGAATAAAATCCTTTGTAAGCACCATAACATTTTGAAATGGAGCAAGTTCCTGCATACTCAACAGATCTGATTACCATGTGACAATTACAGTAGGCTATTGTAAACGGTGAAAAGGCCTTCAGAGACACTGAAGCATATAATAATGTACTGGAAGTTGGCTTTAGTTTATTGGTAATATTCTGTTCAAGGTTAGGTTTTATGGCACCTCTTCCTTCTGCATATGTTCAGCTCTTGTTTTATCTTACAGTGCTAGCTTTTATGAAAGTTAATTGTATTTGATTTGACTTTTTGTCTGACCTGTCCCTTTTTATTAGAGTGAGTCTTAAGTAGGGTTCTGGTATCTCTTTGTTTCCTTGAAATGACCGTAGCCTATTTGATGTCTGTAGGAACATTCCTCTGCAAGTCTGTATCTACACTGTGAAACTGAGCAGGGCTGGCATATACCTTCCAGCACTGTCATGCAATCATCCATACTGTTAAATTGCTAGGGTTAGTTAGATAGTAATGTAGACACAGGATGAAATTTCAGCTCTTTTGTGAGTACCAACTCTAGTTAACTGTGGCAATCGACAGTGGTATCTCAGGTCACCAGCCTATGTTTGCAGTGGTTTTGGAGAGCTGAGGGGTCAGGAAAGGGGAATGGGCACCATGCGTCTAGCTCAGAAAGGGGTATGGATAGAGAAGGATACCAAGAAAGCTTTTAGAGAGTTGTCTTAAGGAAGAGGAGTTCATAGATCAACCCATGAAGTAAAAATGAACTGATGCTGTTCTTTACGCAAAGATCCTTTGTCCCATCACAGTGTGTCTATATCCTTTCCCAGCAGTGCTTAGACAGGAAAGGGACATTACAAATGCCTTTTCCTCTGTGCCTTCTGTCTCCCAGCCTTGCCTTGAGCTGCTGATGGTGTAGGAACACAGCACCAGGCATGCTGGCTGCAACTTCAGTGTTGGTTTAAACAGCAAACCCATGCTAGCCGCAAGTCAGGCACACATGAATACCTCCAGATTTTAGAGTAGGCAGGAGTTTTTAAAACCAGAGGTAGTCGGGCTTACTGCTTTCAAGACCCTTTTGTTAGAGGGTGGGGTGTCCTGGTGGTTCTTCAAAAGTCACTGTGTAGTCAGCGTTCGAACTGCTTGGGTACTCATCACTGTGAGGACTATTGCCGAGGTTCATTGTGGGGTTGCAGATCTGCTTCTGTTTTCTGTTATTACTTTGACAAAAAGAGAATACCATCACAAGTATATAGAATTTTGAATAAAATATTAAACTTCCAGTAATGGATCAGAATCTTAATTACAGCCGGTGGACTTCCACTGCACTCTGGTTTAGCGATGCATCTGGAACGGGTGGTCACAAGTTCCAGCGTAGCAGCTGTAATTAACTGTAATCTAGGATATTTATGTGGCTTAGTATCTGCATAGATGCTTCTTTCCAAAATGAAAAAAAAGTTTGGTTTATTCTTCTGAAATTAACTTTAGGTAGACAATAAGCTTTGACTTGCTCCTTCTTTTCACAAGAAGTTATTTGAAATAGGTACTTTTTATAGCTTGACAAAAATAACTAGGAACACGGTAAATGGGAGAATTGACAGATGCAGTGTGAGGACCTGGTGGTTTTAAAAGCCTAATACTTTGTGCTCTCCCCATGTGTCTTGAGAGGAGTCACTTCTGCACAAGGGGAGGTTTTACTCCAAGAAGTAGCAGGTGAAAATGCGGTAATAATGCTGGGAGCAGAGGGCTGTGCCAAGAGGAACGTGTGCGAGCACTTAACCAGTGTGCGCAGTGCAAAGGACTTTTCATGCTGAAGTATATGCAAATGTTGGAAAGTTTGGAAAGGTTGCCTTTGCTCTTTTCTAGATGTTTTAAGCAAAATGTCTGTCTGTAAGATGATGTATCTTTCAAGGACAATCTTTACCAATACAGGATTAAAGAAATTATTCTCAATCTATTTAAAAAAATACTGTACAGTGTTTTATTCTGTCACTTGATTCAATGTCCAAGTTTTATTTTATAGTTTTCACTTTCCTTTCTACTTCCCTCACTGTTTATCCCACTATTACCTGTAAATATGTTACTCAGTCTGGATAGGGTATTGCTAACATTTGGCATTGCTTCTGAACCATTTTCTGAATAAACGAGTGAAACAGATTTAAGTTCATGTTTTTCCTCTGTGCTTCTTGGAAAAAGTGCATTAATGATGATGCCAAATGAATGCTTTTAGGAACAGCTTAAAATTTTATGTGGAACACTTGACCCCCAGTGTCTCTGACGTCAAGCTGGGATGGTAATAGCCAGCTGTGGTGACATTTGAAAAGGCAGGGTGTTTCTGTGAGCAGTGGTCATGTCAAATGCAGGTTAGGAGACTGCAGAAGGGTAAGAAAGAATACCGCCATGACCCACAACCTCACACATCCCTGCTCTTCCAAACAGCCAGGGGGAAGAGAGGAGTGAGGGAATACCTGCACTGGGTAATTAGGAATAACAGTGTCCTGAATTCTCATCTTTTGCCCTCTCTGTATATAAAGAGCAAGAACAAATGTGAGAAACTCCTTCTTTCCATTTGTTGGCAAAACTTGAACTATAGCTTGGATAACTCACTTGAAATTGTCATGAAGAAATAGTGCTAATTAATTATAAACTGTGTAACATTGCCCTATGTTTAAGAAAGGAAGGCAAAGCAGACAATACCTTCAGTCACTTAATGTCATGGAGCTTTCGATCTTAATATTTTTGCAATCTAGTCATCTGTTAATGTTTAGGAGAGTGCCTCCCAAAGAGATTATCCACTTCTTCCTGTTTTTAGCTGGATTACAGATCATTAGCAATCTTTAGATTCCTGTGTATAGGGAAGTGCAGTGAGAACTACATACAGAGACGATATTTAATACTGCGCTTGTGGGCAGGCTAAGTTGCTAAGCCACTTAGGTACTCAACAGGTGGGGGGAGACTAGGTTAAACCTTTCCTGATATGTCATAGCCTTTCACTGAACACATAGGGTTCACTTTGCACTAGAAATAGACTTCTGTTTATTATGTGTCTGATGAGACCACAATACCCTACAGGATACAAATACAAATGTTTTTAGTGCTAATCTAGTCAGTCTTCTGATTTGGACAATATGCTGTCTATAATGTTGAATATTCTTTGCATGAAGCCCTAATGTATATTTTTAAATGCAAACTTTTTCTCCCACTTTTTTCATTGTAATTTTTTAAAAATTAGTTTATTTTCATTCTGTCAATATTTAGTAAAAATTAAAAATGTAGTCCAAATACTGCTTTCTTAAATAGAATTTCCAGCACAAAGACAAGTACAAAAGCAAAATTCATGGATGATGGTCTTTTTATCAGTAGTCCTATTTCTGTCACCTTGAATGTAGAGATGGGGAGCTGAATTTTTATACAGGCTTCAGATGTTTATGAAATAAATCAAAAAATCTTTTCTGAGACAGAGTTCAGGTTTCCTGATGCTTGATGTTGAGGTATTGTGCTTGACTCTTGTGTTTAGGGAACTACTTGTGTTTTACAGAATGCCATTTAAAAACAGGTCAGGTATAACATTTCTGTGATTAGCAGTCCATCATTATATTACATTAAAAACAGTATCACAATAAAGGATTGTCTGAGAGAGCTTACAGGTGGAAAAAATGTGAGTTGAACAGGAAAATCTGACACTCATCACAGAACTGAATGTTGTTGATAGGTGTGTGGTTTTAGTGGCTTTAGGACATTCTCTTTATCATTGAATACAATGCAAGAACTATGCATAATAGTTGGTGCACGGCAATGGGAGGAAAAAATACATCAACAACTACGATGTGTCTTAAATGAGAAGTAATAGCGACATACACTTTCAGGAGAAATTGCCAGGGAGAATTATGTTGTAGTATGCAGAGAATACCACTTTCCCCTTCTTTACACTTCCACAAACACTTAAACTTTCTACTTATAAAAGGACTTCCAGTGTCAAAGGTACAAAATTATCTCTCCAGTATCTCACCCGTATGATATTTACAGTCTGGTTGCATGTTTCCCCTCACAATTAGGATAGTTGTATATCTAAATCTGTCTGGTTGGTAGCACATCTGTAACAGAGAAGGCCAGCATTAGGGTATTGAAAATAAACAACTTTGTGAGGAACCACCATTGCAGAGCAGGGGCCAAAATGCCCGTGTGTTTTGAGGACGCAGGGCAGAGGATGGAGCTCTGCATCCAACTTGGTCAGCCGGGTTCCAGGAGCAGGAACCAAGTTGTAGGGACGGCGCTGTGGAGAGGTGTTACAGGAGTCATGAAAAATTGCAAGATGTGACACTTTACTCTTAGGAAGCACTTCAGAAAAAGGTTTTAAAGTTCTTATTTGGGTATTTATCTCAATCTCGACTAGCAGTATGCGGCTAAATGCTGGTTACCTGATGTGTTGATACAGAATTATCCTGTGCCTATGCACAGAAGCACAGAATACTATCGCAGAGCAGCTGAGCTTAAAAGGGACGTGAGGACATCCTCCATCCAGCCCCCACCTCGGAGCAGGTGGAGCCAGACCAGGTTGCTCATTCCAGTTTTACATCTCCCCATCGCCAAGGAGACTCTGCAGTCGTTCTGGACAGCCTATTCCTGCGTTTGACCATCCTCACAGCGAGAAATCTTCCCTTCTGTCAAAAATTTTCCGTGTGTAGGCTTCTGTCTGTGGCCTCTCGTCCTTTCCCTTGAGAGCTGTGATCCCTCGTTAATCCCTCCCGTAAGGCAGCTGAAGGCAGTGGCAAGGTCCGGCCTTGCCTGCTTTCAGCCATCACCTGCTGCAGACGTAATCCCAGGCGTAGGAGCGATGGGCCCTGGTGACACCAGACATGGTCTTTTCAGCAGGGCTGTCGGCCTCCGACCTGCTGGGAGTGCACTGTGCGGGCTGGCAGGATCATTCTTTTCCGTTTTGGAATCTCTATGGGCATTCTGGGAAACTGCAAATGATCGCTTTCTAAGTTAAAAACCAAAACAAACAACAACCCAGAAAATCCACTGAGGATGCATTACGGATTTATTAGTGTTTTATCCAAATTTTCCTTCACTTTGTAACTCAGTTATGTTTTATATATGACATATTTAAATATTTATTAATAAACATCTAATATAATAATAGTAAATATCAATATTAAAATGTTAAATGTTTATACATAATACATAAATATATGAAATGTAAATCAAAGTGCAAAAAATAAACATACATATAAAATATTGAACTATTCTAGACAGTAATACAATAAACCTGTATTATATTTACATAGGTTCAGTATGCATTTTATTGCAAAGCTTCATTTGTTGGGAGGGAAGGTTATTTTTTAAATTTAACATGTGGAATGTCACTTTCCTTCTTCCACTTAATAAATATGCTACCTCGTGGATTATAATGTAAGAGAGCTAGCTGCTAGACATAAAACGACAGTCAAAAATTGGTCAATGCTGTGAAAGAGTTACACAGTTTACCACAGGATCCTCCCTGGTGAGTAAAGGTGATCTGGCATTTTTAATACAACAAATAAATCAATCAGTGCATTAGGAAAGAATGGGATTAGCTAACGTGTGATGCCTTAGAAAAGGATACAGATAGTGCAACTTCAACTTAATCCTGCAGCCCTCTTCAATAAAAATGTGTTTGGGGAAGTTTATCTGATATTTGACCCTAGAGAAGCATGTTGAGGGATGGATACTAGAGCTCTAAAGTGTTTTCCCACGCGAAGGCTGAACGAATCTTCTAGGTGTAACAGGAACTGTTCAGGTTATTTTTCTATAATGGATAAATGTGTAATTATGTCTTGAAAAACTGTTTTCCTTGAAAGTTAGTAGAGAGAAAATTGAATAGTATGATACTGGAAATATATTTGGAAGAATGTTTGTCCAGTTTGCTGTGCGCATACATGATGCTTTTTAACGAAAGGATTGCCTCACCCACTAGATTTTTGCGTGTTCTCTAAAAGTTCTTGAATAAGGAGTGGGAGTGCGGGGCTCAGAATATGAGGGCTGTTTGCTGATCAGCATTTCAGCTTTTGCTGTACAAGCAACATTTGGGAACCATTTTTTTCTTATGATGTGAGAGTACTATTGTTTAAATAGTTGAGAAGTTTTGTTTCACCTGTAATACATAAGTACATATATAATATATATAAAATATACAAGCATGGTGACTTAAATTATTATCTTATAGAACAGATTTACATTTCATTGTTTTTGAGAATCCGTACTGTTCATATTTAATTCATTGTTTAGTTGGTTTCAGAAGTCTGCATTACAGAATTTAGACATGCAGGTATTTTACAGCCATGTGCAATGTTCCCACAGGCCAGAGTAAGTAAAAGCAAAATAAAAAAGTAGAGGAATATGTAATTAAAATATAAATCCAGTTCTCAGGGTGCTGTATGCAGATATTTAATTAAGATGTTATCTGGATAACTGAAGAACAGAAATAGCATCTGTTCTAAATGGCATGAAATGAAGATTAACTTTTTCTTCTTAAATGTTTGAGATAGAAGAGTGGAAAAAAAAGAATAGAAAAGACAAGGAAATGTTCTTGTGTCATATTCTAGATGAGGAAATCACATGGTTCTTTACAAAAGAGTAACTTTTCCCCCCTTGTTTGTTGACAAAGAGAATGAAAACTGGCATAGCGTTGTTTAATTGCTCTGTGTGTTAGAAATATAGAAAATAATTCTGGATTAGAAATCACTGGTAGTTTCTGGGGAGTGTTACTTGTCATGGTCCCTTTGCGTTTGGGTCAGGTAGCAAGGCAGAGCAGAAGGGAATTTGTCAAGATCTTTGTACCACTTCTGTTTGTAGATCAACACTCTTGCCTTCCCTGAGCATCAGTTGCCTATTACCTTTCCTTTGCATTTCATATATTAGCAACTGGGAAGTCCATGAGCCAGCCAAGCCTGATTATACTTCAGGAGAGACATTCACTAAAAAGAGGTACAGCTGTGCCTTATCTGGGAACCTTTGGGGTAGTGTTGATGTCTTAGCAGGTGATGAACCTTTGGAAGAGTCTCAGAATTTTCCAGTTCAGTGAATACCTGTGACCCGTGAGTAGGAGCAATTTTTGATGCTGGGATAGTAGGCATTGTCAGCCTCTGGATACTGGCCTGATAGTGATTGTATTGAGAAGCACTGGAGAGATGTCTCTGTGACTTGTTTGGAAAGCAGCTCTCAGTGCTTTGACATTTGCTGGGATGTTAACGGGTTTTCAGGGCACTGAGCTGGTTTCAGTGCACTTGCATTAGTACAGTGATACCAGAGTAGTTTGGATGGGGAAAAAAGTGATAGACTGAATCTCTCCTTACACTATCATTGCTATATCGGGACTAGTTTCTGTGTTTTACTCAGCTATTGAGAGCCCCAGGGGCTGTTAATAGCAGTGATTCAGCAATATTCAGTCAAATACCTGATTCCCATTTAAATTTTATATGTACAAAGCAGCAGGTGGCCTGCAGTTGCCCTGGTGGAAAATCTGTATGGGCTGAACAGGATTTTTTTAAACCAGTTGCTTGGTAGTATCACATCTCCCTGGTCTGTTTTTTCTTCTCCATTCATTTTGTTTCCTTACAGCATCTGTCTAGGTTGACTAATGAAAAGTCTCATGTTTTTTATACTTTTTGCATGGTAAGCAAAATGAATTGAGAAGCAGCAAAATGGCAAAAAATGGAGATTTCTGTTTCATCCATTTCTACTAACCTGTGCTTGACCCTCTCTATACGGGGCCAGGCTCTGATGGACCCTCTGGAGGTCACTCTGGCCTCCTTTCAGCAAGGCCTGGAGCTCTTTGATAACTGCCAGTTCATCAGCTTTCTCTCAGCAGAACTATATTAATTCCAGATACCTACAGATTTTTTGGTGTAAATATGCACCACTGGCTATTTGCTTTTAATTTAAATTTGGATTTTGGCTGTTTCTGCAAAGTAATTCTTTTGCCTTGTACTTCTCATGGTGTCTCCTTCCTGGATGCCTCACCTACACCTTGCATTTTCAGGCTGTCTGCATTTCTGTAGAGGGATTTGGAGAAATGGTTGAAGAAGTGTTCAGTTACACAATCTTTTTTATCTTCAGGAGGGCCTGTAGACCAAAATGGGGTATTAGGTGATTTGTGTGTGTGTTTGTATATAGGTTAAGCAGTAGTTCCGTTTACTCCAGGACATAGTAGATGAGTATCTTCAAGTATCTCACTGTGCCTTGGTGGCTTCCAAGATCTCTTTTCTCTACAGCTTGTTTTTCTTCAGTTGTCTTTCTGCTGAGGGAACTTTTTTAGACAGTCATAGCTCACATGAAAACTTCTGTAGCAGGGGTGTCTGGCACTTTTGTTTTTATCAGAGATGAACTTACATTGACTATATTCTTGTATGGGTATATACCGACTATATTACATTCTTTCTAAGGCTTTCTGATATCGTTTTACCTATTTCATTATTTACAGTCATGAACTTGCAGGGCAAAGGAGATTGCCAAGCCGTTGATATCTCAGATTTGAGATAATGTTTTTTCTTTTTTTCTGAAAATAATTTGTTTGTCAGAAGAAAGGAGTCTTTTAAAACATTGATGTTTAAAATGCTAAAGATGCGCCTGTTTTACAGAATCAAAGATGTAATTCCTTTTTTTTTCTAGACTGTGTTTGATCAGTAGTCACATCATAGGCTTTAAAAAGCCATGTTCTTAGGAATACTGGTGTATTTTTCTGTCTTAGGACAATTCACCATCATGTATCATTTGCTTTCATTTAAATTCACAGTAGAACTAGCAAGCAGGTAGGACAGAGAAAAACAGAGTTTTCTTGGTCTGCATGTCTACCAGCCTGCCTGCCAGGTTAACTTTCTGTGCAGCGTGGGCGTTATTGAGCCCATTGGGTTCCTTGAGGGATGATGGCATCCTTTGCTTCAAAAGGGAAACAGATTTGGCATTAACAGCTGATACAAAACAGCATCTACAGTGTAGTGGCAGGGTTAGGTTCCACATCCATTGCCTCGCCGCAGGGCTGACAGGAGGAAAGGCTGAGCCTCAGCAGTAGGACTGAGCTTGGTTAGCCAGAGACCACGTGCTGACAGGGAGGATAGCAGCTGTGTCACTTATTGGTTCTTAAAAACAGATGAAACAAAGTGAGCTGTCTACCCACAACAGTCAGTTTTTAGCAGAATTAAGTAGCCTTACTTAGCTACCAAACCATCCTGTTGGCCTGTTAAGTACACATGCGTGGATGATGCTGCGAGAAGGCCTGGGCCACCAGGCAGCATTGCTCTTATGCCAGAAACTGTCTCCTCCCCTTGGACAGCAACAGCTGATACTCAGCCATTAGAAGAAAAAGTGTGATATTACATGGTGAATTTGCTGGGTTTTTTTAAATATTTTGAAGATATTTAGGTAATGAGGAGACAATACAGACATTTTAATGAATTCCTGAATGTCTCATGAGAGAGAGAATTGCTTTTTCAATGTAGAAAGTGCTGTCTTCATTTAGAGAAGAAATTGTGTTTTGGGAAAACAAATCTTTTTAATAAGGTCTTTTAAATGGATGCCTAAAGGAAACAATGTATTAATGTAGAATGATTATTATATATAATTGATATTTGGACAATTATAAATGCTTCTTTTGGAATTCTGTTCTCCTGGCATGTTATTGGACAGGTTTGCTTATGTATCAGCTGTTGGAGGATAGCTGCAAAAATATTTTAAGTCAGCTTCATTTGCCTCTTCTAGAGAATAAAAAAGAAATCAGCTCTGATCTCATCCATGATATGAACACGAAATACAGTAAACTTCTGACCTGTTCAGTTTGAGAGAGAGGACCAGAAGTGACATGATAAAATTTCATCTGCATTTCTTTCCTCATGTAGGAAGATAAACAAATATATGTAAATTTTGTTAGAAATTTATGTTGATCATTTCACTACAGACGCATGCGATTAGGATATAATGTGCAGCTACTGTAGCACTGAAACTCTTCTTCATGGGACACGCAGCCAAAATGATGTTTAAGTAGGATGAACCCTTACACCTGCCTGGCTTTGGAGATCTAGCTCTCCAGGTAGTCTCATGCACTCACCTGTTCTAAGCACAAAAACAATTGTTTCAGATATGGTAAGTGTGATGGATAACTTGTATTGCACTGCATGCCAAACATTGCTTTTTGAAATACTTTTGTTTCACAATGTAAAAAACTTTGACGATTGTAAAATGTGATAATATTTCAGGTTGACAGAGCTCCTTGGATAATAGTGGTCACCTTTTGACTCTTATTTGAATAAATATAATGGATTTGTTTGCCTGCTGTTGAATGTTGCCCAGAAGCAAAAATTTGATTTTGTTTACCGGACGTTTGGGGGGTGAAGTGTTCATCCCACTCCGTCTGTGGCGGGCACCAAGGGCTCGTCCCCTGCCTGCGGGTGCGATATGGGAGCAGCCAGCGGCCAGGGGAACTTCCAGGGGCATATTTGCTTTCCTCCTCCTCCTGCCCGCAGCCTGCCAGGCCTTCCCCTCTGCAAGGGGGCTGTGGGTCTCTGGGCGAGCAGAAGAGTGTCCTTGGGCTTTGTGTGCACCTGTGCTGTGCCTTGGTTAAACCAGGGCTGCTCCTTGCACCTTCTGTGACCACTGAATATTTTTTCATGGGTGAGACAGCATGTGGCCCCTTGAGTGGATTTTAAGTAATGGAGAATATAGTGAATAAAATGCTTATTTTGGAAATAATACTTAAATGTTACTTTTCTAAAACTACTTACTTTTACTTGAGCTATACAATTTTGATGTAGAATATAAAATATGGTTGATAAATTTGCAGTTTTGTATCAAGACATTTCTGTATCTTTCAGTCATTTTGCTCCTAGGTAATACTCAAAGCTCCCATCTGCCAGACTTAAGTTAGCTAGACTTACATACTACTTTTCTCCTATTTCATTTCTCTTGGAAGTAGTTCTACATGTCACCAAAAAAAACCTCACCGTGGTTCTTCTTTTGAAGCTGTGATTTTGGCTTTTGGATTGTAACTTCATGCAGCAAACTGAGCTGCTACATCCCCTCTGGCCAAAGCTGACTTCTGCAGCTGTGATCTTCACTTTCCTCTGGTGCTGAGCACTCAAGCCCTGTACTAACTGTCTGTTTCAGCCTTGCTGTTAGCTGCTAACCCAGGGGCTTGTTTGAATCTCTCCTCACTGGAATTTGTGGTGTGGTCAGAGAATTTGGATGGCTTACTGAGCATTTCACAAAAGCACGTCACTGAACTGCTTGTATACCTTGTGCAACCTGAATACACAAACTGCAGTAAAAAAAAAAATGTTAAAAATGCTAAGTCATACTATAGGGTTTTCAGCATTAGGAGACCATTGCAAGAAAACATTTTGCTCTGGAGAAGATTAAATTTTCTTTTTTTTTTTTTTTTTTTAATGTAATTTAAGACCTTATGGAAGACAGACAAATGGGACTGCGTTGATGGCGAATGCCGGTGTTTCTCTTACTTTATTAATCAGTACCTGCAAACTGCCAGATTTGAGGCTTCTATCTCTTTCACCATAACTTGTTGTGTATTTTATTTTACCTTGTTATTAGTAATAGACTAGTGAAGAGAACAGTTTACTATAAAATTATTTCTTGCTTTTTTTACCTAGTAACATACAGGGTTTTTTCATAGTCATAATTTGAGAAGAGCTTTTCCAGTCTTACACATTGTTTTTAGCAGTTGGGGACCATACCCAGTGACTGTCCTGGGTGCATTAAACTCACCTCATTGGTTTTGTTACTAGCTGTGAGCTCTTGGGTTTGTATTGTGGGATCATCAAGGTTTAATGAACCTCATGAGGGGCTTGAGCCACAGAGGAGGTGTGAGATTTCCATCGCTCAGTTACAGGTGGTCTGTTTGGCAGCCTGCATTAAGGATTTTAGTCATTAATGACATGCCATGGAGATGGTAAACAGAGGATTTATTTGTTGTCACTGGCAGCGGCAATCTCTTAGGGTAGTAGAAGAACAGCAGTTTGTAGTGGCTTCCATGGGGGAGGGTTGACCTGGATTCAATTATCTTGCATTGCACATAGAGGGATTTTCATTTAGGTGATTATCATGTAGCAGTAGTCTCTTGCTGACTAATATCTGGTTCCCTAGTTAATCCAGCATTTTTTGAAAGGCAAAGCGACAGCCTTTAAACTGTTCTTACTACTCAGTGGAAGGATTTTTGTCCTGATGTGTTTTGGCAGAAATCAATGCAAGCCATAAGACAATTAACTTTTGGTAGAACAAAGAAAAAGCTTGAGCATGAAGAATAACTCTTGTATCTAAAATGCGTTTTGTGTACACGTGGCGGAACCCATTTTGTGCATCTGGTTTTCAAGCACCTATGCTGGAACAAAGCTCAGAAAAGTCTGCTGGGTTAATAAAATACAAGTTCTTTGCTAAACAGAGACATGATGGCTTTTCCATAAATCTGTTTCTTGTAAGCTAAAAGTCATAACATAAAGACATAACAATTATAGCTTGTATTTTTATTGTGCCTTCTTTATTGAGGTACATTATGACATTTATCAGAAATAAAATTCAGCTTAGGGCATGGAGGGCAGTGTATATTCACCATTTGAAAGCTTGAATTTAAGGAAGATTATGACAGTTGCCCTTTTGGCAAGACAGACAGGCTTTTAACCCGAAGGTAGGTAAAGTAAGATTACTTTAATACAGCTTTTATGAGGCCTGCCTGATCAGATAAAATAATTTTTAAAACTTGAGTTGAAGCAGTGTCTCATACCTTTCAGGGTAAATAGGCAAAAACATGCGTGATATATTAAAGTTGCTTTTAATTCGAAGTACTGTCGGACAGTTTTTAGTCAGCTGTTGCTGTAAAATTACCAGTTCTCTGCATTTTTTTCTGTGACAACCACCTACTGTTGATGTTCTGTGTGGTACCAAAACAATTTAGCCATTTGGGTTAAAATGTCATTTGAAAAGTTAAGTAAAATGATAAATGCCTTACACTGTCCAGTGTTGCAGTTGCACTTTGAAACTTGAAACCCTTTTTCTCCTCCGGTATTTTGTGCACTGCTCTCCTTTTTTGTGGTAACTCTGTGCATTTTGCAAGGGGGGTGCTCATGCTTCCAGAGATTTTTGAATTCTAAAGAGCTGAGATTTTCCTTTTTCTTTGAAAAAAAAGTGGAGGGAATCTGTTTTATATGTATGGAAACCTGTCAAAACAGTACATTATTTGGTCTAGACCCAAGAGGGGACCTACATGGCCAGTATGGGCTCTTCTGCCCACCTGTTTACTCCAGTGTTCAGGCAGCAAGATCGCATTCATGCAGCTGCTGTGGATCTGGCTAATCCTATTGGTCTTGAGAAATAAATATGTTTGGTTACATTTTTACCTTCTGGCATGCAGTTTCATTCGTTTTACTCGTGAATAATCTGAAAGAATATTTCTTCCCTTCAAGACTAAAGTGGTTTATAGCATCCTTGTAAGCACTGCGGCTTATTCTCGCTTGGCTACGAGGAATTGAAAGCTAAAACTTGAGCTGACTTATAGACAGAACTGCATTTGTGGTTATTCAGTTTACTAGTAGGCTTCTTCAAATTGTAATTTTGTGCTATTTTCCAAATTCCAAATATTCCAAATATTTTATTTGTTAGCGAAAGGTGTTTTTATTGAGCTTTTTTTTTTTTTTTTTTAGAATCTCCAGAGTGTTTAATCAATAACAGTAAGGTTAAAACTAAAGTTTTCAGGATTAAAGTTTTACTAGCTTGACTGTTTTGATGTCCAGCCACATATTTATTTTCCCACACTACCTGTATCTAATTCCCTCATCCAAGACAGTGGTTTTATTCACTATTGTTTTTTTAGGGATAAAAAGCAGTCAGGAGTTACATATGTTTTATACCAATTGCCTGTCATGCAGTTTCCCAGTGAATGTTAACATCACTTGTGGTTTTCCTGAGCTAGTGTTAACTTTTGTTAGTAATACTAAAGAAGGACCTGTAAAGATTGCTTTGAATTGTTTTCTGTCTTTCCTTATGTTTGTTCTATGGAGGGTTGATTAGGAATAATAGTAATGCCCAAGGAAAGAAGCCTTTCAGCATTGATGGGTATTCTTGAAACCGTAACTATAAACCAGTATTTTAGAAGATGTACTTCTGAAAAGATTGGATGTGTACTTCTTTTTTGGTTGTTTGGTTTTTTCTTTACTTAGAGTTTCTTGAAAATAGCTGAGGTTATATGTGTAAATATATTCTAGCAAAGCTTTGTAAGATCAGTTTGCTGTCTTCCTCTGGTTGTTCATTCACTACACCAAGTTTAGGCAAGAGTCACAGCCTTACTGATTTCTTTAGACAATGAAAGCTAGCTGACTTAAAAATATTTGTCAGCAGTTTTTAGAGATATTTGGGTATGTTCTTTTTCTTCATTATATTAGATGGGGATAACTGTTAAAATAATGCTAAGATTATTGAAGGGCTTACTGTATTGGGTTGATACTCTGTCATACACAGATTATATCAATTTTAATTTGTTAACTGGAGTATGTCCAGCTTCCTCTGAATGATGTCTGTTTTAAGAGAAACGTGCAGCTGTTTGTAGCCAGAACACAGTTACTGTGAGTGATAGTGGTACCAGCTGTGTGCCACACACTTCAGCGGGTGGATAACTGAGCAATGTTCCTAGAGATGCCCCTATGTCCACTACGTTGACACAACATACGGAGAGGTTCTTCTGCAGCTTTTACAGTCTTCCATCTCTGCACATGGTAAATGGTGCTTTCTCCTCCTCTGCTTGGGCAAACCAGGACAGAAAGCTGAGCCTCATATTTTCATTTCCCTCGCAAAGGCAGAATGTGTCTTGAGCCTCAGCTATTTCTTTCTGCAGCAGATTAAGAAGTTGCATCTGTAGGAGAGAAAACTCAGAGGACTCAGGTCAGTTGTGAAGGTCCAGGAGTTTGTTTGCCATCCATCTGATTCCATGGCCACCTCTGCAACTGGCATGTGGCTGGGACAGCAGTGGGCTCATAGGTAACCCCGTGTCAGTCTTCATATCCAGTAATGGACATGGACGGGCATGGCGCCCCACTTGCTGCTTTGCCCAAAGGTAGCCATGTATGCTGGGACTATCAGGGGCTTGCACAGGGGAATGCTCGGGAAATCACAGAACAGTAAAGCAAGATGTTCCTGTGGGGAAAAAAATACACCAAAATTCTTGAGGAATAAAAAACGTCAAAATTGGAAAAAACTCCAAAATGCACAAATGTGTCCTTCTACTTTCCCACAGCAGCCAAGCTGAAACTATTTTCTTCTAGAAGAGAGAGAGAGCAAAAAGAATATATCATCCCCACTCTTCATTTATTTGACTCCTGTAGCTTCCCTAAGTTGTATTCCTGCATACCGAATGACAGGAGCTTGACAGGAGTCAGGACTCTACAGGTATTAGTGGAGAAGGTTCATGTTCACTCTTCAGCATAGGAGATGGTATTGATGGGGCCAACAAAGGTCTCCTGCTTTGCTTTTCCGAGGCACAGCAATAGCAGCCCTGGAAGCAGTGTCACTGGGTCTTACCTCAGTGTCTTTGGCACACCCGCCACAGGCACGGGAAACCTGGTGGGAGAGTGGGGGGCTTGTACCGAAAGCTGGGGTGCCCACAGCCTGGGCTCCATGGAGCTCCACAGATGCCTTCTCAGGGTGGATGGCACTGGGTGCTACACTTTGTGTTTGGTTCTCCAGAATTTCAAATCCATCACAGACTGGTATGTAGGGAACATCAATAAAATTTTAATTTATGCAGTAAATTTGGGCACGAAGAGTAGAACTGTGTAAATACTTAATGCAAGCAAAACTCAGTTCTATACTCATTTAGTTTTTCCATAATTCGAGGGATAGACTGAAAAACAATCATAATAGAGACACCCACCTCTTCCTTTTGGTGTTGATGAAGTCAGTTTGCTATTGACTTCAGGGAGTAATATCAGACTTTGTGCTAATGTCGTAGCAAACGTCGAAGTTGAAAAATGTCCAAAAATAGTGTTGAATTGAGTCACTTTAAATGTATTTATCTTGAATCCCCACTTTGTGGTATTATTGCTGTAGTCTCATCCCAAGCTAGCATTATTCATTAATACCAGCTTATCCTCATGATCCTTCTTTCTCTTTGTCTATTTGTTCGGATATACTGTGTGCACACATTTGTAACCTTCTGTTTCTTGCTCCATTAATACTGCATTTTAAATTGCACTTAGAGATGGTGCATTTGAACCAGTTACGCAGTCAGACCAAGGAATGAACTCCTGTTCTTTGCTAATGTGAGAGTCTCTGTTACCCCGTGTACCATATTAGGAGGCATTAGGGGGACTAAATTCCTCTGGAAATACAGACTGTCTGATTTTTGAAGCATTGGTGTGATTAACTGCAATGTAATACAGTTGGTATGAATGCTTAATGGATAAACATTCTTTTGCTTACCCTAGGCAGTTTTACATCTTACTAGGATGCAATTCATTGTGCTAAACAGTGCAAATGTGAAACTATCATTAGAAAAAATGCAGTCAGCCAAAATGAATTCTGCCTGCAGGTGCAATTAAGGGATTGGTAAGTCTACAACATGAAGTAACTGAGTAGTGATCTGGCACTGAGAATGCTGCATTGCACTTTCCGTTTGAAAGATGTTTACAAAATACAGCAAACCTTTTGCTATACTACAGAAGCTTTTCCCTTAATCCTCTTAGCCTCTGCCTGTCCATTTTTGTATACAAGCAATGGCATTAACAGGCTGAACGGCTGGGTTTTGGTGCGAGCGGGTGCAACTCTCCTACCAAATTAATGCAACACCCCATTAATTGGTCTTTTTTATGTCACCACATGGTGATATTAATGTGAATATAGCAATAGGCTACCAAAGGCTTTAGATTCTTTAGAATCACAAGCATTTTAGTCGATGTAGGAAAATACTTGCTTGTATTTGAAACTAAATAAATACCCTCTGTAACATGTGCCACCTTAAACTGGGGGATTATGTTCACCCTGTATAGAAGGCTGGTTGAAGGGCTGTCTAATATCTAGTGTCATACTTAAGCTATGCTTCAACTCATAAGCCGTGTCCTTAAGTAATGAATAATGTGTGGGCTGGCACTCTGCTGAGGAAGAGTTCAACACATCTCTGAGTTTTTCGTAATAGAATATAACAGAATTTCCCACGGTCATCTTAGGCCATGGGACTCTGTTCAGTTATCCAATCTCAGTTAAAGAATTCATTAAGTAGTATTTGTCATTAAAAAAAAAAAATGCAAGCATTTCTTCATTTAACATTTTTATATGAACTTAGTTACTGTGAAAGGTGATGCTGGGATAGCTTTAGAGATTCAGAAAGGCTTCCACTGTGGTTTGGTGTGGAAGTGCATTTGCTTGTTGTGCTTCGGTCTGAGGCAAGGCTGGAAAGTCTGCTGGTTTCTGGCACTGGAGATCCGGCTCCCTGGCTCACTCGTCTTTGCTGTGTCTGCAGCAGTATCAGTGAGATTGCCCATTAATAACAAATACAGTAGCTGCTGGGACTGAGACAAGGTTTATGAGAGAGTCATGAAAAATCTTTGGGGCAGTTGCAACTTTGCATCTCAAAAAGCAGAATAGGATTTGTATTGATGATGTAGGGTTGAGAACATTTGACACCAAGTCAGGCTGCTTCCACCTAACTCTTTTATTCCACTTCAGCTCTCTTCTCTGCCTTAAGTAACGGGATATATAGCCATGTGTACTATTTATAGTACATTCTGTATACATATTTATATCTATAAATAAAAAAATTGTATTAATTTTGTTCAGTTTATATAATATGTATTAAGTACACAATAAAACTAGAGTTGGATGAATTATCTGTATAATTTATTTAGTAAATCTCTTAAATCCTAAATGAATGCCTGTGATCACTTTTTATGCCCTTTTTTCCTTTGAATTATTTTCTTAATGGTGGTGACATCTGTAAGTGGATAAAAGGAATTGCTTATGAAATTTTGGTCATGTAGGTTCATTTTCAGTGAATATGCAGGTTACACGATTTACCTCTGCTGAGATTTATTTTAAACAGAAATAAGACTGTATTATGAATAGTCAATATTTTATTTCAGATGTTTGCTTCCGAGAACGTGTGTGGCACTTTTACTTTGTGTTTGGCCATCTTGACGTGTAGGCTGAGGGAGAGTGTGATTTCTGGGAGAAGAAACACTGCCGTGTGGATTCATGGCGACATCGCTACTGTATGGCAGTCTGTACTAATTGGTACCAGAAACAGCATTCACTCTTGGCTTGCTCGTGTGTCACACTCTTGAAAGCAGAAGAAAAATCACACCCTCAGTTACGATGTAAATTGGCAGCGATTCAAGGTTCTGGAAGAAATACTGCAGCAGATTCAGGAATAAGAGTCTAGGGACAGAAATTGCAACTCTGTGCTCTCTTGTCTGTTTAAACTTGTTTAGGCATGAGAGGTCCAGACTTGCTATGTTATAATTAATTTGTCAAACTGAGCTTACTACAGACATTCTCATTCGCATACTTATTTTCACGTTCAAAGATACAGTGAGTTCTTGAGCATGCTAGTTTGTTACCTTGGCAATAGAGGAACTTGCCAAAAGAGTGATAAAATGTATCTGCTGTCACACTGGAAATGAATTTTCTTCTTAAATATTCTTATTGATATTTTCATAATTTTTTTTTTGTATAGCGTGACTATCGATGTGCTCTTGTTGCAACTGCTCCTTGTTCTGCTGGATGGAGACACTCCCGAGGTGCAGGGAAACCTTTTTACTTTGCCCTGAAACAGGAGTGCGGTTACATTCAGCCAAAGCCATTCAGGTTTAAAGGTCGGTACTGCACTGCTGTAGTCAGGAACGTGTTAAATTGCTGTACCTAGATCTCCAATCTGTCCGGGATCTGTGAAAGAAGTCTGGCAGGAGAGTTTTTCTGAGGAACCATGAGCTTTACGGGAATGCAATACAATGGAGCTTGTCTCTTGGCTCTTTTCCCTGCAATTGTCAAGCTGCTGACACAAAAAATACAAGGTTTTTTTTCCCTATTTTTATTCTCTGTTTCTATATTGTGGATTACTGACCAAAAATAAACAGTAGAAGATTTAAACAATTGCAGAGTAAATTTTTTGTCAGTAACTTCCAGAAATAGAAACCAGCATTAAAAAAAAAAGGCAAGGTCAAGGCAAAGGAATTAATTACCTATGAATCATACCTGTGAAGTACACCAAACTTAAAAAGTCTCCTTGGGGTTCCTATATGATCAATAAGACTCAGGATAGTCACCTCACTAGTCATTTATTCATCCCATTATACTGCTGCATTAAAAAAACAACCCACTGTCCAAGAAAATTTAGACCCATGTCTGCAAAGCTCATCAAACAGAATTCACTGAAAATCATTTAGTGTGTACCATTAATGTAAGAGAAAATTGGAATATTCCATTTGTAATAATGGTTATGACAAAAACATAATGAGAAGGATGGAAATAAAAAAAACCTCACAGAACTGTAGCCAGTCACTATGTGCAAAAAACCCAGGAATATTCAGATAAGACAATTCAGATATCTTTGTCAGCTTCAGGTTTCAGTGTACCTTGTTGTTTTACTCACTTATTAAACCAAAACTGAGCCACAGCAACCCTAATAGCTGTGCGAGTTGCGAATTCCATGCAAGCCATGTTTCGATTCCAATGAATCTCTTCAAGTCTGACCAGGGTGACTCTTTCAGAATAAGCAAGTTGAGTTACTTAGATTGCCTTCCAGCAAAAGGTACATCTGATATTCAGCTACTCTGCAAAGGGTTGTACACTGAAAACATGAAAAAATAGTTTATTAAAAAAGAACAGAGAAATGTTTTTAAACTTTTTGTGTTGAAGTAATTTGATATTTGCCAATGAGCGGACTGTTTGAGTTTTTAGGGTTGCCATGGGAAAATAGCTGAAGTTTTTCCAGGATTGGTTTGGAGACATATTTGCCCTCAACAACCTAGAGGCCATAATTTGTTGCCTGTGTCAAAAAAAAGAGAAATGGTTCATGCTGTTTGTGTTTCTCATGACATGATGTTCCTGAGGTTTCACCTGAGCAGGATTGCTGCTCCAAAGGGCAAGCCCAAACTACAGGGACTCACACCTATGGGATATAGATCAGTCTCCACTTTTCAATTTTTCACTGTACACCAGATCAAGATTGTGAACAAGGTCACTAGGAGTTGTACAATGAAGAGTGCTCAGTGTTAATGAGACCAGTATTACAATTTGTATAGCTTCTTGAGTATATCAGTATTAATTTGTTTTCAAAGGAGCTTATCTTGTTCTCAAGCCCCTTAGAAAGTCTGAAAAAACAGTGGTGCAGGGCTGTGGTCCCACTTGTTTCCAACAAGCTTTGGACCCTAAATCCACCTTAGATAGGTGCAGTATGGGAAAATTCACGTTCTGCCACTGCAAAGTTTATTTTTAGAAGTTTCATCCTACAGGGAATTCCTTTTCAGCAGGAGTTCGATGTCACTGAAGGCACTTGGAGTAACTAGTTCTCGAACTGCAGGACACCCTCTCTCTCTCCTTGGTTTTGAACTGCTGTTGGTAGTGGGGCAGGCTACTTCCCAGGTGGTTTTGTTTTGTTAAATGCTTTATGCAAGTATTGTCCCAGCACTTGTTGCTTTGCAGAGATCTTATGTTCCAAAATCTCTGAAAGAAGAGAATTGCGTGGCAATGACTTTGAGTGTAATTAGCAGATGACTGGAAGTTATCTGTGTCGTGTAGCCTTAGACTGGGTCAGCGATATACACTGTTGTGGAGGAAGGAGGGAGAGGCTTTGAAAAATATATTAAAAAGCACAGGTGGAGTCAGAGGGGCACCTGTTCCTCCTGATGAAGGAGGCGGCAGCTCTGCTGCCTCACTGATGGAGTCAAAATGAGAGCTGGTGTCTGGAGAAACCAAGTTTCTCAGAACCTACCTGGTTTTTGTAGGACTTGAACTGCTGGATTGTTTTTTTTTTCCAGTTCGGATATTTTGAGGAGGGAAAGAGTCCCTTCATAAAGAGTGAGAAGAACTCACTCCAAGAAAAGAGCATCTTTTATCTCCTCATTGATCCTTGTTAGAGTAGCACACACAATGCAGGATGTTTTCAGCTGAAGGAGTGTTGCTACTATAAAAATGTTTACTTATCTTCTACTTTAATTATCTAAGTAAAAATTTAACTTACCTTCAAGGAGTAAGGTTTTAGACAGCACTAATATGAAATCCTAGTATTTTCAGGAGATCTTAATCTCCTTTGTATTATAACATTCATTGGTGATGACACTGTATTAGGCAAATAATGGTAAGGATTTTTTTTTATTCTTAGAAATTACTCTGTAAGAGCAGATCTGTATTAGCTTTGATTCTACTCTTCAGTACAGGGCTTATTTTTACTTGCTAATTACTCTAACCTGTCTTAATTAAGAGTAACAGCCTGAAGTTTTTAGCATGGGGCACACATCTCATTTGCAGCAACAGTGACTTTGTATTTTTCTGCAATGTAGACAAATAGCGACATAAATTGTAACAAAACTAGTACATCAGCAGTAAACCAAGTACAAACTGAATAAATAATTAATGGTAGGATAAATAACTTCACTGATTCTAGGAAATTACTTAATGAAGACAGGTGTATTAAAGAGGTCACACCTGAAACTGAGCAAAGGGAGAGTAAAAATCATATTTGTACACAGAAAATTTGAGATGACAGACAAAAAGAAAAATCTGAAAATTTTGGCCTTCCACTTGACTTAAGGGACCAAGAAGGCCACATTTTTATGCCAACCTACACAGAATTTAAGGTTACTTAGGGTCCCTGCAGCCCCCCTGAGCTGAAGCACCAGGACCTTCTGCTTCAACAGCAGTGAGTGCAGTGGAGACGTCAAAGACAGTAAGTAGGTATGGCCTTTCATCATTGATACCAGGAGATGATGGCTACCACCAAAGCAATTTCAGTTCCATGTTTGGGCCTGAAAGTGCACTGTATAAAATTTAAGATACTAGTTTCAGTGAAACGAGCTTTAAAGTGAAGTCTGTCTGCTTGTTTAACTGCTTATACTGGGAAGAAAATCACACTCTTGTCTCAAGCTGTGATTAGTCCATACATTTTAATGCCAGTGTCCCACCAGGCAGCGTGACTGTGGCAGGGTTTGGGGTTCACATTGGTCGGGTGCTTCTCCCTGTCAACAGGCTGGATGCAGGACGTGCTGCAGTGGATGGAGCTGGATGGATGCTGAGATGTGTTGGTGCTGCTGCAGGACAGTGACACTGTGCACTGTGGCTTTTTACTAGACATTGTCTTCATGGCTGTTGCAACAGACAGAAGACATGATAGCCTGTGCTAGTTTCCTAAATTATTAATATCTAGAGATAATATTTTCCAATTTGTATCAACAAGTTGAACAGTTTGGTTGTGCATGTCAGCAGTTGCTCCTGGCTTTCTGTTGTATGTCAGAAGAGGACACTCTGGGATGAAGAAGTCTAGGGCTTAGATGCTTGTAGGATTTCAGAAACTAAAACCTGCTGTGCAGTTCTTTTTGCCAGCATTTCAGGCTGCTTAAAACAGGTCTTTCTCCTACAGAGCTTTCTGAGGGAAACCACAGGCTTGGTTTTGGTGTTTTTTTTCTCTCATTTAGCTTCTTGAGCACAGCCAGAGTTATCCCCATTGCTGAGCCACCTCCTGCCCTTGTGGGGTGCAGCACAGGAGTGCTCCTCACACTGCTTGTGCTTGAGGTGTAACACAGTAGGTCACTGTCATGTCCATGAACATGTCTGATTCTTCCTGTGGTGCTCTTATGGCTCTTCCTCACTTCTCTCTCCACAAGAGAGTTTTTCATCCTTAGTGGAGGAAGCCCAGCAGTCCAGTTTAGTATATTCAAAGCAAGGGATTATTGTACAACTGTTCTGACAAAATTGTCAACTACCCTGCAAATGTCCCTGTTCCTCCTCACAGAGGGTAGGGAGGTGCTATCACATGCCATTCTAGACTTTTCTAGATTGAGAAAGTACTGAAGGTGGCATCTATGTCTTCCTGAATGTCCAAATGTCTTATTTAGCCACTATCACTCCTTATTTGGATTCTTGTTAGCAATCATGACAAAACTTGTCTGAAATTTGAGCTGTTACTGTAATTAATAATAATGCATCTGATACAAAATATTTATGATTTCCACCCATGTCTGCATTAAAGACAGCCTCTGAGTTTTCATCTTTCCCAAGGTCAATAGGGTATATATAGCAGAAGCAGCCAAAGGAAATTGTTATTACAACCTTAATTATAATTAAGGTTGTCAAAGGATGAATCCGTAGCATCAGGTTGATTAGTCCCCCTTAGTGTTTGTACATTTCTGTTTTCTCCGTTTCAGTGCAGGATAAACAAGTTTATTCACTTGGAGAAGAAAATGAGATAGGAAAGATAAGAACTTGTGCTTTAAGGTACATGCTCTCCAAATATGGACACTGTCTGTGCCAAATTTTGTTCCCTCCACTGAGAGAGTTCTCTGTGACTCTCCTCCAGCAAATACACAATGCACTCTAGAGATGAGTTATGAAAAGATAAAACTATAAAGTAGTTCTGTAATTAATCACCTTCCCACACTGGATGTTTGCAGAGAGGTGATGTACGACCAGAAGACTACCTGATCATTCTCAGGGCTTCTCAGCAGGTTATACAGAGAGATGACACTTTTGGCTGCTGCTGCTGTCTGCAAATAAGATGTGGAACAAAGGTGTTCCAAATTTTTCAAGTTTTAAAAATCGCACACAAGAAGGCTAGAAATACCAATTGTCACTCTGATTGAGCTTGTCATGTGTACCAAAGCAGTGAACATCAGGTGTTCCACTGGGAAGCCACATTCAGTCCATTTAAATTATGTGGCTGCTGTTTTTGAAACTCTGGCTCCATACAAGACCAAGGAAACCCAAATTCTAAACTTGATCTTGCCTTGGCAGCTGTGAAAAAGGAGAGGATTTTGGATCATCCCAAGGTTAATAGCATTGCTTTTTATGACTGCAAGTATGCCTGAACTCTCAGTTCTCCATAATGGGACAGAAGATGACTCTAATAGGTGTCTTTGGTTGTTCTTGCCCAAGGATGGTGATAAAAGGAAAAGTGGAGATAGAGTGGTTGTTGTGCAGGTTTGAGAGGTTTCATCTGTGTTTACTGTTCATACAGGCAATACCAGTCTATTTTGCTGGCAGGTCCTATCTTCTGCTCGTTGACAAATCTGCATCAGCTAGAGAATACTTCTGAAGATCAATCAGCGATGTCAAGCTAAGCCTGTTGGTGGCCACCAGCAACATGTATAGTAATGGCAGTGATGAGGTCAGGAGCAGAGGTTGTAACAACCAGTCCATGACTTAGCATCATTTTCAAAATGGTCTCTAGCACATGAATTTTCAGAAATAATAAAATGTTGGGGAAAAGTAGTAGTTTATTGGGCTTGCCTGGCATCATTATGGTGAGGTAATGGCTGTGATGCCTACTCCCCTCCCCAGAGTGGGTGCTAGAGGCATGACTTGCTGGCAAACGTTTGCTGTAACTGTTGGTGCCATTTTTTGCAGTTCTGCCCTCCCGTGATGATGAAGGTGATCCATCTCACCCAGATGACTGAGTTGGATCTTGGGTGCTGGTTTTGCCTTCTGCACAGAGGCATGAGGAGCAGGCGTTCTGGCAGCGTTGCAATAGTGGGTAGAAAGCCTGGTTTCATAATCGGTATAGCACAGTGATCACCGTCGTATGTTGACTGTGGCCCCTGGGATAAAATAACCTGGTATAATAAAGAACTGCACATGAGAGACTATTTATGTGTGTGTTAGACTTGAGTAACTTGAAGATGTGGTCAGGCAGCTACTGCAGCAAGATGCCATCCACCAAGATGCAGTTCTTCCTCAGCTCTTTCTTTTTGGTGGCCACCAGTCATTGGAGCAATACAAAGCTTGGATGCCAAGGTATTCAGCAGCAGCTGAACACAGGATCAGGTCTTGTTCCTTAGCACAGCTTGCAAAGACAGTATAGGCATACCCAGCGTATACACAGTATGTTTGGGACTTTCTTAAACACAACAGATGAGGCATTTTTAATGTTACAGAATTTATAGTATGCAACAGAAATAATATGGCTAACCCTTGGCGAGGATAGCCCATGTGATTCTTCGTAGTTTATCTCCTTTCTGGCTCGCTTAAATAAAAAAGAAAAGTTGGCACTACCTACTGGTTACTGCCAGCAAAATTCTGTAAACATTCTTGATAGTTGAGAGTTTTGAGAAAATATCTCAAACTTTTCCTTTTTCCAAGACTAATCTGTTTCCGTCTTTCTGGTCTTATTCATAAAATGAAGTATTAGAACCAAAATGTGGGGTTTTTTTTCTGAATTGGAGTGTGCAATATATTTTAATAGTTAGTGACGTGTCTTTTCTAGATTGTGCTCTGTCACTGCCCTCTGAAAGAGGAGCAAGTATGCATGTATGTGTATGTATGATTTCCCTGGGGGTGCCACCCAGGGTACCTGACAGTAATACCTGCTAATTTGATCATGCAGTTTGTCATTATTTTGGTGCTGGTTGAATCACTGATGGCTCTCTTTCATTCACTGTAGAGAAGACAGACATATGTTCTGTGAACAACAGTGTTGGAGTGAGCCCGTCCGTTCTTCGGGGTTTGCTGAGTTTGATATGCACATTAAGCACTGGTATCTGTTGGATTGTTGCCGCTGTTAGTTGCTCTTTGTTTCCACTCTTGCTGGATTAAAAGTGCTGTTGTAAATTCTAGTAAACATCACAGGTGAATTCATGGAAGCTTTTTTGTTTGTTTTGGTTTTTTGTTTTGTTTTGTTTTTCTAAATACTTGGTGAGGTGTAACCAGAGATTAAGATGATGCATTGGATTTTCCTGAAAAAGAGCTTTCTTTAAGTGATGACTCAGTAGACTTTATTGTAGTGGGTACTTGGCCAGTGTGATGGCAAAACCAAATCTTCTAAATCACAGGGGATGGGAGAATTCCCATGAGTCTGAAATCCCACACACATTCTAGGAAATAGCAGCGACAGACGTGGTGAAGTAGGTCTACTTAAATCAATTTAAGCATACTTTCAGGAAAAAGTTATAACTGTTTATTTTAATTTTAGCAAAGTAAAGTCTTGAGTGACAGTTCTATGACTGCACTGAGCAAGCAGTTCGTGACTGTGATGGATAGAGTATTTCACAAAGAAATAAGATTTCCAAGCACAAATTCTGTTTTCTTCATTTTAACACCTAGAGATTCATTTAATAGAATCAGTCAACTGTTAAATGTGATTGTGCAAAATGAGGTAAATGTCATACAAGAATATCCTCCTTTTTCCCCTAATCAAAAGACATGTTGGAGGCAGTGGGCAAGATCATATAACCAGTGTACAAAAGACAGTGAGTTAATGCCAGGTAGGAAACGTAGACTATTTTACCCTGATGCTGTGAGTGATCCTGCAATCTCAGATTGAATGCTTAGGAGAGATACTAGATAAGAGTGGCCTGATGTATTTGGAGACATAACGATAAATGTATTCACTGCTAACAGTATCTTTAGTTCCCTTGTGTGTGCAGATCTAAATACTCCAAAACAGCAAGCAAGGTACAAGAAGCCATCTGTCTAATCTGGTTCAAGGAAGACCATCGCAAACAAAAACTCAATACATGATTTGATGCTTTGAAAGAAAATTGTCCTGGGGCATATCTAGTCACTTTGCAACAAATCTGAAATTGCTGCCACAGTATACTAATGCCAGTCATTGAACATAAGGAAAAGAATGGGGCTAGTTAACAAGATGAAAAGGAATTTAGAAATAAATATACTTATTTTGTGACATGATT
Organism: Streptopelia decaocto; assembly: GCF_964273445.1. NCBI lineage: Eukaryota > Metazoa > Chordata > Aves > Columbiformes > Columbidae > Streptopelia > Streptopelia decaocto. The sequence goes on along the minus strand of NC_138655.1, from coordinate 137,655,223 downwards.
TTTCTCTATACCTTACCGTCATCTGTTCTTTGTCTTCAGCAAACAATGTTTGTCTGCATCTCTCACCATCCTTCAACAGCTAGTGTCTATATCTCCATTTTCCTTGAGAACATCCGTCTCTTTTCTGTATTTGAAACACGTGTCTCTCGTTGTGTGGATAAATGAGACAATCCAAGCTATACCCACAGCTGTTGCTTTTTACCTGTACTCGCTTGCATGACAGCTGCATTTTAGACATAAAGGTCTGTGGTCATACCTTAGCTTGGTAGTGGTTTAGTTGTGTCCAGCTTTACTGATTGATCCTCATTTTGGTCGGAGTCAGCATGAATGAGGTTGGGTTTGGATATGGAACCCTTGGTGAGTGCAGTGGCCTTTGACAGCAAACCACTGAGAAGGGCAGCTGGAGGTTCCCCACCAGCCCACAGCGGGGCCTTGCCGTGCTGTCCCCTGGCTCTTATGACTGATCTGTACTAGTATCAGGGTAGACTAGATGGTTGCTGTGAGTTGTACATCTCAATCAAACGATAGATGTGATGGCCTTCTGTCCTGTACCTGCTGCTTTTTCACTGCATACAGCCTGGCATCGGTAGATCTCCAGGTTTTTTCTGGCTTGATATGACTACGTAGAAAACCATGCTAATGATTCTTCCTGTCTTCAAGTGTTGTGAGAAGTAGCAGGCAGGGGTAGGTAACATGAAGAAGGCTTTATCTTGTGTCAAAGACGTTTGTGAAAGACTTGGGGTAACAAAAGACTTTTCAGAGCTCCTGTGTCAGGCTGTTGAGCTGGTGAGGCTACCTTTTGTTTTGTTTTCCATTGTAACTGGGAGTTCAAACACCCAATGGGGTTAACAGTGGGAGCAGAAATTAATACATAGTTCAAGGCATTTAAGAAATACCCAGTGCAGGTGCAATTATTGCATCTAGAAACAGAAGCTTAGGGAAGGAGTTGAAGGTGATCGCTTACGTTTTGGAGGAGTTGGCTGTTCCACAGTTTCTCCGTTAGTGTGTTGCATGGTCAGAACTTGCACATAGATTTTGCAGGTTATTTTAGACCAATCAAATTGTTGTATTTCCTTATGCTTATCTCTGTGTCAGTGTCTTTTCTCCAATCTTACACATACTAAAGCAGCATAAAATGTTCAGCAGCAGTGGACATTTACTATGTGACTTACTTTACTTAGCTTTTGGATATATTTAAGAAGGCTTCTGAGGAACACAGTTTAGTTAAACCAGTCTTTCTTGCATGAGTATCACTAAAATTCAATGTGAGATAGGTTTGTGGATTCTTGTAAAATGCTTATAATCTCAGTCTTCTTGGACGAGGCAGTTTATTAAGTGTTTCACGTTGATGTAAAATACAAGAGTTAAAATTTCCGGAGAGTGACTAATGCCTCTTCTGTTTCAACCACTACTTTATGTAAAGCTGAGAGGGTTTTTGAAGTAGCTTTGCAGTAGCCATTACACAGTTACTATACTTACAATAGTGTTGAATAGTATTTCTCTATTGCAATTTTAATATAACTACTATTTAAAAGAAAATGATCTGCACTAACAGCTTTTCGGGCAGGTGAAACCGCGGGTGGAAATGAGCCCAGGTCGTGATGGAGCCTCCAAGCACAGCTGTGACAGAGCGGGCTGGGCTGCTTGAGATCCGAGCACATGTGTAGCTGCACCGCGTGGTGCAGCAGTTTATGTTGTAAGAGAAACAGTGATATAGAAAAACGTGGTGACATGATTATATCCTCTGTAGGATCCCTGTAAAAGAGGAAGATGGGATATGGGAAGTTGTTTTGCTCTATGTGAACTAATGAACATGATACATGCATGGGACTGAAGTTCAGAAAATTATTACCAGTAATGATGTGTATTCTTTACTTACTGCCAAATGTGGACAGTTAAGTGAACTATGCTGGCCTCAAAAATACGAAAATATGTTTTTCCTGACTGTTTAAAGTTCCTGAAGGTCTGAATAATCTCTGATTGACATGTTCATGTTGAAAGCATAATAGAAAGTAGCGTAAATAAAATAATCAGGTTAATACAGTCAGTGTTACATTACTGCTTTAAAGCAGAAAAAACCCTGTAAACCTGGTTAGTTTAAAAAATACCTATGGCTGTGTATATTGCTCTCCTTAAAAGGTAATACATAATACAGAGCATAATCTCTAACGGTATCCATAGGCGGCATAAATGTACATGAGTAATCTTCAGGTGTAGCATTGGTCAGATGGATGCAAACTGGAACTTAATTAGGAGAAAAGACTGAAACAGAGGTTGTATGCAGATCATCAGTTTTTTCAGAGATCTGTATGCAGATCATCATCATTTCAGAGGTTGTATGCAGATCATCAGCTTTTTCCTGTCCGTGAATCTTTTTTAATAGTACATTCTTAATGAGTTGAATTAAGTAATTTAAATATTGACATGTACAGTCCAACTTAGTCATTCAAGATCACCACCTGCATTTATAATCGCAAACAATAAAAATCAATCATTTATTCTCAATTGACTTTTGCAACCAGACTTGTGCTTTACTGGTATGAAAAAGCACAAGTTTAAAAATCTGAAGTTTGAAGGAACAGGAGAAATTTGACTTTTAAAAGCCTTTTCATACTCTGCAACATCACAGGACAAAAGCAGTTGGTATTTTTGGAGTAGATAACTGAGTGATTTTTTTTTTCTGTTTCCCCAGGTTTTCAATACGTATTCCAATGAAGACTATGACAGGAGAAATGATGAAGTTGACCCAGTGGCTGCATCAGCTGAATATGAACTCGAGAAACGTGTGGAAAAGCTGGAGCTCTTCCCAGTTGAACTAGAAAAAGGTATGGACTCTGTGTGCCATTTCCAGTTCCTGTGACACTGATCTATGAGCCCACACATACCTACACAGCCTTTCTTGAATTTCCATGAATCTGTTGTAGTCACCTTGCCTTTTTAGATTTCAAGCATTGTTTGATAAGGAATTAAAGAAGCATTTCAGAGACTTGCAGTTCTTTATTTCCCTAGGGGAACTGTTTCCTGTCCCTGCATTAACACATGATTTTACACAGTGTTTAATCTGATGTTTTCATTCTCCACTGGAAGAGTAAAAATTGTGATTGTTGTCCGGAGCTCCTCATAAGGGTAAAGGTGATATTTTTTGTGTGTAATTAAATGGTGGAATAATAAAGTTTATAAAAGGAAGCAAAATGATATTAATGTTACTGATATGAAAAACCAAGAGGAACCAAAGAATAAATGTTTATCTACCAAATAACTATATAAATCAAATGTAAGAAGTTTCTGCTTTCACTTGCCTTCTTCACAGATGAAGATGGACTTGGCATAAGCATCATTGGAATGGGAGTTGGAGCAGATGCAGGCCTTGAAAAACTGGGAATATTTGTCAAAACAGTAACAGAAGGTGGGGCAGCAGAAAGAGATGGCAGGTAAACTAGACTCAGCATTTGGAAATTTTCCCAGCAATAGTTACTATGAATTACGATTTTCATAGGAAAAAGTTGTTTGCTTAATGTATGTCATGATAACGCAAAGCTTTAAAATTTGGAAACTTCACTGGTAAGGTCCAACTGCCTGATACAGTTATGAGAAGACACCAGTTTAGTGCACTAAGTTTTAAGTGTTTAAGGAGAACAGATTCGCCAAAGGTGTGTGTTTGTGACTACCTGAAAACCCAGAGGCTTTGGTGTGAATAAAACTGGAGATTCCCTGTTGTGTATCACTTTTGAAGGTAGTTTAGATTTTAAAGGTGTTGAGTTTCTGTGTGTTCTTTTGGCTTCAAATCAGCTTTACACGCACAATATTTATGAAAAAGAGTTCTGCTCAACATTTGATTAGCAAAATAATTTGTGTATCTGAATGCTTAAACTCTTACTAAATACACTTTATTTCAAGTTTACTAACGCAGGCTGTTACTTTGTATTTCTTATTATGTGTAGTCATCTGCTCCAGAATTGAGTTTTCACCCCTACTGCACTGAAAGTATTTTAATCAATTGGAATACGAAGCTGTATCATAAATCTTGCCCACTAAAGAAATGAACTGGTGTTTGTAGTCTTACGTGATGCTTATATAAAACCTGCTTGCTTCTAGAATTGTTTACTTGGTACGTGTAAGTTGAGTAATTCCTTTTGAACGTACAGTATTTCCTATCACATGGGGCAGAGTTTTCTGCGTATTACCAAATACCTGCCACAATCAGGCCAATGTTTCTCATAAAAAATTAGAAAAATGCTTTACTATGTAATCATTCAATAATGAAAAGTATTCTTAAACATCTTCCACCCCATATAGTCTGTTGTTTCTTCCCAGTGCATACATCTTGTAAATTTGCATGTAAATAAAATACTACTTATCTGACACATTAGCAATTACGTCTACTTATATGCATTCTCTACTTCTATTTTTAAACATTAGTGATTTGTTATATTAGTTATAAATGATACCAAATACAAACACAGATAAATGGAGTAAGAGTAAACTCTCAAAAGATGATACTGTCTTCTGAAAAACTTATTGCAGTAACAGGTTCCTTATTGATGAACACCTATAACTTTGCAGCCAGGCAGAGGTTGTTCTGCTGTGGAAGCTCGACACAGGTTAAATCAGAAGGCTCCATATGGCAGGGGCTTACAAAGTTTAGTAACATTGCTCTGAAACTACTGAATTATACCATCCTCCAGACTGGGCTTGCAGGTATCTTTATTGCAGATCTTGGCAATAAGATAGCAGGTTGAAGGCCAAATACTGATTTATCATAGGTTTAAAAATTATGAAGGGAAGTGAAGAAGCTGACACCTCAAGATGTCATGACTTCATCCATTACTTTAAATTTAAGTGAACGTTTTTCTAAAAGGTACACTTCAGCTGAGCCAGAAGACATTAAGCTCACGACTGGCATTGTGTGTGACATTCCCTGGCTGAAAAACAGACGCGCTTCCTACTGCTCTGTGATGATCTGTATTTTCTGTTCGTTTCATTATTCACATGTTTGAGTGGGCTATGGAAGTTAATGTACAATCACAAGTCTCTTCTTTCATTTCCCTAGATGGCAGCTGAAAGGAGCTTGTCAGCTGAGAAAAAATATCATCTTTCTTTGACCATTCTAATATTTGTGTTGGTTTTCAACTGGCTGTATGTTCAGTCAGTTGAGAAATAGCCTCTGATTTTCTTTCTGAGAGCCTGACTGATCGCTCACTTGGGAAAGGGATATGTAATCCTCTCAGTCGGGAGCAGCCAGTTCTGTAATTAAGTGCGTCAACTGTAAAGGGTCCTGTTAACTTCATCTTTGTCAAAAGCCTAGTTAATCATTAACACTGATAGCAAAACAAAATCTCCTTGCAGAAAATAAAGCTATATTTCAGCAGTTGCATCAGATATTCTGAATAACTGCATAGCAATCTTCAAGCAGTCAGTTCTGAAACTACAATTTAAAACATTACAGTATCTGTAGGATAACTCCCATCTTTTACTGAAAAACCCATCAAACATGATACAAAGTACTCGCCTTCCATGGAAACCCAAAATTTGTACAAAGAAGTTTCTGAGTGATTGAGCACCGCTAGCTTGATTCATGTTGATGCAAACAAGCAGGTAGTGTTCAGTTGTCATATCAAAAGGTGGTGTGTGGCAGTATTTAACCAAGGACGATGCTTCGAGATGAATCCAGAGACAAACGTGTTGATAAGTAATAAGAGAGATTATTAATAGTGTGTAAAATATGAAATCAGGCATTAGACTGAATACGAAAAATATTTTTTTCTGGATTAATTAGTAGCTACTTCTTTCAAATTATTGTGGTGATGAGTCATTCACATTTTAAAGTATTTTGATAACATTGAGAACAACAGTTTTGAAACATTACACTGTTCTTAACTTGAAGCACAGGTTAAATTTTTCAGTTCATCATACAGAGCAGTATATCTGCAAGTAATTTGTTCAACTTTAGTTGGTTCATTGCTGCTTCATTGAAGTGCTGCTTCACATAGGCAAATAATAAATTGTCAGAAGAATTATTAGTTTCATTAATGATAGAAGCACTTAAACCTCTTGAATTTGGGCTTTGCCAACTTGAGCCTAGTTTTTAATTCATGTTTGAAATTGTATTTGAGAGGCAGAAGAAGCCTAGAGCTGCTGACAGAGGGGGCTCTAAAGAGAAGGCTGCCTGGAACACGTGGCTGTGTTGGTCTAGATGGTACCTGGGGTGGCTTGTCTGGGGGTCAGGGCTGCAGGTACAGAGCTGGGGTGCGAGTGGGTAGAGGGGAGGCCCGCGGAGGAGGGAGATGGCCAGGAGAGTATGACTGTGAGAGTACTTTAGTCTGGGCACTACGGAATGTACACAGTAACAGACAGGAAACTTCTTTTCTAATTACATGTGATTATGTAATTTGAATAACGATTATGTAAGTATATGTTGTTTGATATCTATATGTGTTTATGTATAAATAAAATATATGCATTTATAGAAAGAGAGGAGGTTTGTAGAACAATGGCCATAAAAATAAGACTTGGACATGAATTTAGGAGCTGTACAAACAAGAAAGAAGGAGATAACAGACTATGCCTGAAGGACAAGTGCAGTTGATCAAGATAGAGCCACTTACAAAGTTGCAGGCAGCGGTGTTTGAACATGACTTTCCATCAGCTGAAATACTACATATCTGTAGGAACACTACTAGTCCACTGCGTGGTGAAGTATGTAAAGTTTTACAGCTCAACTGCCATTAAAAAGGGATCTTCTTACACCATTTTGCTTTCAGCCAAGAGGGTGAGTTTCCCACTCAGTGAGCCCCAACTTCTTTTCTTGAACTCCTGTGGCCATCTAACTGAAAAAAACACAAACAAAAAACCACCAAAACACAACAACAACAAAACAAACAACAACAAAAAACACCCAACCAAAAGAAACAAACAAAACAAACAAACAAACAAAAAAAAAACACGAACCAAAACAACCGCAACAAACCAAACCAAACCAAAAACCAAACTAAATCAAACCAAAACCCAGCATCAACATACAATAAATATTAATGTGGTTGGGGCATTTATTAAATGCTTCAGTGAAAATTGCAATAAAATTCTGAGAATAAAATGCCTGATAGTATTTTCAAGGCAGGAGTTTTTAGGCTGTTGCAAAGATCGTATTTTCAAACATTCTTATATATAGGAGGGAGATCCTGCCCAGAAAATAGTGACATTCTGTGGTGTGAGGCTACCAAAGAATAAAGCTCGTATTTTTAACTTGTCAGTGGAGTCCAAAGAACTGAAGGTACAGGTTGAACACGTGTAGAATTGCAATGCATTGCCCCAGACATGACAAAGAAATTAGTACTCCAAGTCAAAAGGCTTCAGCCCTCCTTTGAAGCCTCTGTTATTCTTTGAAAAGAAGTCTTATTCACTAAGATACTCTAAGATATAAAATACCTCTATCTAGGTATTTTCATATAATTTAAACGGGATTTTTTTGCAGCTGTTTCTTTCTTCCTTTGTGAACTGTATTGTTTGGATCAGTAGCATTCCTATTAAGTGCTTGAAAATTATTCCCTTTGACTAGTTCTGAATGTTGTGGTTTGTTTTGGTTTGGTTTTAATTTTTGAAACTACAGGAGTTCATGCATTTCTAGAGGATATTTTAGTATAGCAGTCCTCCTTCCAAGAATTTGTAGTCCACATGAGTCCAGTTCCTTCTCTAGGGATTTCATAGCAGCGCCTGCTTCAGATAAAAGCAGCATGGTTTTTATTCCAGCTAACTTTTCCTCCTTCAAACAGTGTATTGACTGTAAGGAGGTGTTTGGTTTCAGAGAGTCCTCATTAAAACAGTCCAAGGGCTTATTATTGTGTACAGCAAGATCACACTTACACTGGGAATACATCCTTTTGGAGCAAGTTAGATTAAATATTTTAAAGAGTAGGTCACAATTAAATCTAATACACAAGCTCTTTTCTCCACAGATGAGCAGGTTGTTTTAGTTAAATATTGCATTTTTTTTCCATTAGCGTGAAATACCAGAGCTATGTCCTATGCTGTTTTTCAGGATTGGCTTAGGAAAGAATGATATAAGAACTGTTCAAGTATCTTGTTTAATTTAAGTCATATGACAAATTCAAGAGTTTGTGTTGCTGTCTATGCAAGGAAAGTGACTGGATGAGTGATGCTCTTAATTGTAATGGTAACTTTGAAGCTGGATTTATGAGATGTCTGCGTGCAAGGAATGATGCATTTTTCATATTTATCTCCATCATTTTATGACTGAGTTTTTATTTAAAGTTTTTGTTTAAAAGCAAACTAAAAAGATCTCTGTATGCTAAGTTTTGCTGAAAATTCACCAAGAATTCACAGAGTTGTTTATATATTTGTGTTTGTCCCCTGAAAGGATCCAAGTGAATGACCAAATTGTGGAAGTTGATGGCATCAGTCTGGTTGGTGTTACGCAAAATTTTGCTGCAACTGTTCTTAGAAACACCAAAGGGAAAGTCAGGTGAGTATTTAACAAGAAAATAAACTGTGATTGAATACTTGAGCTTACCTGGCATCTTTCACAGGAGTGTCAGTTTGTGCAAGTGGAATCAGAGTTTTTTGGCCTCTGTGTCTTCTCTGCTCTTATCCCAAGACACAGATGAGCTGTGGTGTTACAGATGGGCGTTTTGGCTTAGATTTTAAAAAATGACCACTGAAGCTGAAATTGCACATAGAAGACGAGTCTTTGCTGATCTAGATCTCCATGGACCTCAGACTGTTTCTGTTACCTGGAATGATGAAGGTCATGGGTGTTGGTCAGATTGGAAACTGTGCTGCCTCTGATCACCTCCCTGCACCATCTCTGGGTTTCTGTCAGTTCCTGTGCTGCGGTTCATTGAAAAGCATCCCTGTAAAAATCCATAAGTAATGACTAGGCTAGAAAATGTAACACGTGCTGCAAGTAAAAGTCTAAACTGATGTAGGTGCAAAGCTGTAAAATGTTTGTAAATTAATAAGAACACTATTTCCCTAGAAATGAACTTGTTTGCCATTTAAAACCTATGCAGTCTCATAGCTGTCCTGCTTAGTAGCTTGTTCAGTTCAGCAAAGATTTCTCTCTACAAAATAATTCCATAAACATCTTTGACGTATTGCAAAGCAACAGCCATTCTGTAGTCATCCTTTGGTTCTCTCTCAAAATCCCCTCTTGTGAGTACAGCTGAATTCTTTAATTAACGAGTTTGGGGCTGATGTCTTTTAAACTGTGACTAAACTACTGGTGGTAATATCTGCACTCCCCCTCAGACAGTGGTGGTATACACTGGCATGCACATTTTCATGGTAATTCCATAGCTGTTCCACATGACATTAAGGAATAATGTTGGGATGTGGATTCTGCAAAGAATCTTGGGGGAGGTTGATGAACATTTTACTTGAAAGAGGTTATTTAGGAAAAAAAACTATTAGAAATTGTAGTATAATTACAGGTGAATATATTTTTGTGTAACATTCACAAGTTAAGCTACATCAGTGTTATTTCTGCAAAGACTGACATATGCTCTGGGTGTTTTTACTGAGTTGACTATAAAAATGAGTACATACTTTATTAGGTTTTCTGCAGAGTTGAGACCTTTGATCATAAAATCTTTATGACAGAATAATGTCTTCCTATGTTTTGGTATATGTATTTTGTGATTCATGTTTTAGCTAAAGAAAAAAAAATGAAGAAAGCAAGCACTCACATACAACAAATGCATTATACACATTTATAATCGGTTTGTTTGTGCAATTATTATTGCATAAGTTACAGAATAAAATACTTGCTTCCATGGAGAAATAATGGGTTTGGAGAAAGGAAGAAACGTAAAATGATTTTTCACACAGAATGCTCCCAGAGTTTTCTCTTGGGAAGTAAATTAGAGTCAGACTGGTTGCAATCTAGACCCTTTTGTCATAAAATAGTGGACTGTAAAAAGTATTTCGTCATTGTTGTTGAGCTCACATTGTCAAGTGTACTATGTATCCTGTGCACAGGGATCATTGGCTTCTGACAGGTCTCATTTATCAAGGAAAGATTTCAGCTTCTACACTTTTCCTTGTAAGTAATCTCAAGATATTGAGCTTTCATGAGAAAAATGATCTAGTGCATTAGTGTCACAACTAGGTAAGGAACCTCATAAAAATATTAAATTAAAAATAAATTTAAACATAAATTGTATTATGAATTACGATATGAAATAATACTAATATTAAATAAAACAGATGTGTCATTATCTATATGCACAGTGCCATACTGTGTGGTTAGCAGCCTCTTGCTAATGTATATGTCTAATTAGAAGAAAAGAATGAGTAGAATTTGGTGTAACTCCCCCTGTTTTTGCGGTAGGTTTAAATATTTCGTGTAAAGTAAGCAAGAGCTAATACTGATGAATGTTAATATGAAAGAAAATGATGTATTTTTGTCTTGCTGACTGTTTTTCCTTTCCCATATGATGCAAGGGCCTTGCCTGCAGCTGCTTTTGTGGAGAGAATATTGTTTTCTGACAGATAGTTGTTCCTACTTACATCTGTCTTAGAGCTGGCATGCACAAAGCCCTCTCCTGCCTGGTGTCCTGCACACACAGAGATTTGTGTGTGTTTCCCTGGCGTTACTTCACGTTTATAACCTGCAGTGTTACATACGCACAGTCATTTTGTCCTAGTGCATGCCAGTTTTTGTAGCAGGGTTTATTGTGTGAGATCAGTTGCAAAGAAAGGCCATTCATGAACAGAATGACATTAAAGCTCCTTCTTAATCCTTTGTAATAAATGCAGTCAATACCTCTTCAGGGACCTTGCATAGTACCAATACTTCGTGATTTATTTTTCTCCTTTGAGCCTTCTGAACACTTTTGAGTGATCCTGACAGTGGAAGGCATTGACCTAGAATAGATTTTTGCAATGTTTCTGCCAGAAAAATGTATCCAGACTGTCTGTAGCTGACACAGTAAAGAATCTGTGAAAATTAAGACATGGGTTTTACCTTTTGAACTGTTCTAGGTGAGGGTGAGAAGGGGGGAAAAAAGAGCAAGTAGAAGCATCCATTGTTATTTTATCCATTGTTTGAAGTATTGGACTATTCAGAAGAGTTGTCATACCATAATGGAAGATCATTGACCCAACCAATGTGGCTTCTCCAGTGATAACAAATGCAATTATTCTTTCTTATAATGTTTTATAGGAAGATAATCAGCACCCGCCTGATGTACCCTGGTAGCCTATGAGACAAAGGAAAGGGAATTCTTTTATAATCCTAGTTGGCAATCAGCTTCTGTTTTTAGGGATAAGAATTAGTGTCCTCGTGACTCTTAATCTGGCAAATACAACTATGAATGCAATTTCTATTGATGTAAATACCAAGCCGTCTTTATAATTTTGCTTAACTATTTTGTTTACTAATATCTCATATTAGTGGATTTCAGAATTTGATTATATACAGGAGGGATTTTGCTTTGAAATGTGTGTTGTTTTCCAATATCGTTGAGTGCTGCCCCTGCTCTAAGATTAATGGATCAGTCAGAGGGCAGTGCCAGACTATTGTCACTGATTGTTCTGTGCTTCTTCTGACCCTGTTTAGGATGTAATCTGTCAACTTGAAGTTTCTGAGTGGTGCCTACAATCATTAAAGACAGGATAAGGAGGCAGGCTGACAGTGAGAGCCCTATCCTGCCATGGAGCTTCTCCTAGGTTATTTTGCTTGCAGTCTTCCTCATGGACTATGGTGCTGAGTAGCAGACCTGAAGTTCCTTGAAGTTGCTTGGGTGATGCTGAGCCTCTGTGACCCCATTATTTCTCCTTGTTCTTCATCATAACGAAATGGTGCTGGGGGACCCTAACATTTTCACCAGAGAAAGCTCACTTGGAGAGGGGTACACCTCCAGCGAATTTTATTTTTTCTTGAACACACTCGCAAGAGAGAAAATCTAGTTCTTTTACAGAGAAAACTTTGTCCTTTGGCCGTATTTACTTGGTCTCTGTCCCTCCTAGAACAAATACATGAGCTTTCAATGGGGACTGCACTTCCCTGCCTCACTGGATACAAAGATTCGTGGCCACGCAGCTCTGGGAAGGGCAGGTCCCAGGGAAGGAGGACATGGTCCTGGGAGGACTTACTGCATTGATCAGCAGAAAGAGTCTTGCATGAGAGAGAGTCATAGGAAAACCCCAGTCCTTCATATGCTGTTTCTATGCTTTTATCATTACTGCTTTCCTCTGAAAGGTTCCTTTTAAGGAAATTACCCAAATTCAGTGCTTTACTGGAGAAGAAAATTTTGAATTCCATGTCTTCCTTCTGTATCCTGTCTTCTGACTATGACTAAGCATTTTCTCAGCTTTCCACACTGTTGCTAAGCACTGAGCAGATGCTCTCATGGTGCTTTCTGAGTCAGTTCTTGGGTTTTCAGAGAGCCACACAGAACCTGGGCAAAACCTGTTCTGTTTCTCATGATTTGCACCACCTTGAAAGCAATTTCATTAATTCTAAGCTACCAGTGAGTTTACAGGTTCTTGTTTAATGAAATTCTACTGAAATGCCCCAAAGTCTTCCCATCTTAATAAAGAATCTAAATAATTAGTTAGCAAATATTGCCATGTTTAATTAATCTTCTAGAACATGAAGAGTAGGTTCTAACAATAGCAGGGTAGCTATCAAACCCTGGGGCTTTCCACTTTTAACTATTCTCTGTTCTAGTAAAGAATAATTTATTAACATTTTGTGTTTTTTCTTATCTGGATGGTTTTAATTCAAAGCAGCATTTTGTCCCAACTCTGACTCCCAGTTCACAGCTGAAATTCTTTCACTCCTAATGTACTGCAAATGCAGTCTTTCAGACAAAAATGAAGTTTTAATGGTTTTTCTTAGATAGCTCTTATACAAGGAGCAGTTAAAGGGCAAGAAGTGAAAATATTCGCTTCTTAATTAACACCAACTAGTAATGCCATTTATTCCTTCTCCCGCTAACTCCTCACCCCATACTGAGCTGATTTTTTTCTGAAAAATATACTGTCTCAGAAAACAGTATTTGCGTGCCTTCTGTTAGTTTTGTTTAACGTCACAACATATGGAAAGGTAATTTCTACAGTTGTGTCTATGGAAGAACTGAGACAGTATAGAGGACAGATTAAGTCAGCTGCAGGATCAAGCCAGCAGCAGTATAGCCCTACGGGAATGCTGTTTGCTCACAGTAACAGTGAACAACATCACTTTATTTTAGTGACTCCTTCCCCTAGATTGTCATCTTCTCATCTTGCGGTGCACACGCCTGGGCAGATTTTTGCCTGCTCTTTCTTACTTTCCCTACGGGTGCTCTTGCCCTGCGAAACAATTGTGTCCTTTAAACATTTGCAGGCCTTCTCCATACTGCAGATCCACATTGTGGAACAGGCAGGAGAGATTTCTACTTCTTCCTCATCCTGGCTAATGAGACAGGACCCAAAAGCAAAAGATACCATTCTCCGTGCCTGATTCAGACAGCTGGATTAAATTGTCTATTTCTGTCTGGGGCTGACGGTTTTGTTATTCCTTTTCTTGTCTGTTTCTCTTTCCTTGAATCCAAGTACTGAGCCAAGGAGAGAAAAAGATGAGGAAAGAAAAGTTCTTTGCTCTGTGACGCTGATTGCTGAGCTGGGACTTTATGAAGGGCTGCTTAAGAAGCCATGTGTATATCCCGCTGCTTTGATAAACCTGAGTCATGCACCCAGCAGAACCTTAATTTGTGGTGTTTTCTACCAAAATAGTGTGACATTCTCCTGTATACTCCATTATGGTTATACTAAAAATTCCATAATATGAGCTGTTTTCTTCTTTCTGAGCTCTGCAAAGAACTCCTACAAGCATTGGTAATCATTGTGTAAGACTAGCAGGAGCAGCGTACTGAACTTAACGTGAAAAATTACTCACGAACACTGTGACCCCTTAGCACGGGTGAGGTAAGGCTGTGTTCATCGGTGCTTTGCTGGTTTATATTCCTTGGCTGTGCCTGTTGTAGGAGATGAACTGTGCCTCAGACTGTTCTGTGGCGCTGAGGCCAGCTGGCACCTGAATGGACATTGCTCACACCGTTAAACTCTCTTACCCTTTTAGAGCAGGGTGGCCATGTCCAAATTGTCTGTTGGAAACATCCAAGCTAACTCCTGGACCATGTCTGAGTATTATTTGGTAGAATGTTAGTTAACTTGGGCCAATCTGTTCCAGCGATTGTTTCAGTGATTTAGCAGTGTAGATGATACACTACCAGTGCTTGGGAGCATTCCTTGGCACCGTTTTAACTTGCTGGCATAAACATAGTCCCTGTGTCCTGAGATCTTCCTAATTTGAATTTTATGGTAAGTTATTTCTTGTAATATTTGCACATTTGGACGAAAAAGTATATGTTTGAGTTCAAAATACATAAACAAATCTTCATGCAAAAGTTTTTGGCTGAATTATAAACTATTTTGCTAGATATCTAGAGTATTATTTTTCAAATTAAGTACAACATGAATTAATAATATTCAGCAGGACTTAATTTCACTAGGAGTCAGTTTTCTGTTCCTGTCAAGGAACAACTTCACAGGTTTTGAATCACTTCATCCTCAGGTTGGTTGGATCTAAATATAAGGTCCTACCCCTGCAACGAAAATATCAACACAAATGTTTTTTTAGCTGATTTCTTTACTCTTTCAAGGTGTGAGATACTTTGCTGTAGAAGCTACTGTCTGGTTCTGGTGCACCTTGATTAATGTGATATAACATTGTGACAGCTGGGCAGAAATACCCACCATTCACCCCTTTGGGGTAACTCAGCAAGGAACAGGGATGCTGCTGTAGGAGCATTTAACTACACCTGGACTGTGCTATGAGTGTGGTCCAGCTTTCCTAGAACCTGCATCACCAAACCATCCAGATGAGGGATGTGGTCTGAACTCAGCAGCTGACTTGTGACTGTGTTTCCTTCCTGGATGCCCGCAAGGGTGATTGAGAGGGAAGGCGAATCTCACCTCAAAATGCAGTCAGGTTTTAGAAGCATTCCCAGGTAGCACCTGAACCCTTTGAACTGACCTGATGTATGTGTTTCACTTGCGTTCACATATGTTAAAATATAGACTTACAAATGTGTTTCTTTGACCTGGCCATTCCTCTAAGAATTGTGTGGTGCTATAGCAAATGCTGATTAAATGATAATCACATATTCAAGAAAACCTTTTATGCAAACATTGTGTTGAGGTACTGTCAGACTAGCTGGAAGAGATTCTCTACCTGCGCTCTCAGAAGAGCAGAACAGTGTAAGGATCTGAACCTAGAGTGGTGCCAAAACATTGAATCCCTTGGCTAATTTTGAAGTACTCTTGAATAAAGCTAATGTGTCCGTGGGGCCCTGGACTAGAATTTATTTCTGTGGAAATAATTAATCTAAGTGCACTAATATTGCTGTGTGTTTTTTTTACATGACCTTGTAATTGCCTGACTCCATATTCATTCAGTGTTGATAGTAGTGTAGTTTATCAGGGGCTGTGGAGAGCAGCCAAGGGGTGCCACATTCTGGGGTGCACCAAACCCAGCATCACCAGTCAGTCAGAAGAGGTGATTATCCAGCTGTATTCAGTGCTGGGGCAGCCTCACCTCGAGTATTGCGTGCAGTTCTGGGCCACACAATTTAAGAAGGATGTTCAGGTCCTTGAATGTGTCCAGAGGAGGGCAACAAAGCTGGTGAAAGGGCTGGAAGGAATGTCCTGTGAGGAGCAGCTGAGGGCTTTGGGCTTGTCTAGCTTGGAGAAAAGGAGGCTGAGGGGCAACTTCATTGCTCTCTGCCACAACCTGAGGAGGAAAATCAGAGAGGGAGGTGCTGAGCTCTTCTCCTGGTATCCAGTGACAGGACTCGTGGCAACGGTTCAAAGCTGCGCTAGGAGAGGTTTACATGGGACATTAGGAAGCATTTCTTTACCGAGAGCATGGTCAAACGCAGGAATAGGCTTCCCAGAGAGGTGGTCAATGCCCCGAGTCTTTCAGTGTTTAAGAAGCATTTGGACAATGCCCTTCATAATGTTCTTTAACTTCTGGTCAGACAGTTGGACAAGATGATCATTGTAGGTCCCTTCCAACAGAAAGAGTCTATTTTGTTCTGGTTTGTTCTGTCCTCTTCTGTTCTTAGGAATAGTTAAAAAATGTTAATATTCTATTTTCTATTCTGTTCTAAACTGCTACTTCAACAACAACAATAGCAAATAACAGAGCACACACTACACACACATCTCATTCTTGGCACGTTACTTTTACCTGTACCTACAGCTCATGCCATGGCCACACCAAGGAAGTCATGTTCCCATGCACCCATCCTGACTCTTGACTGGGCAAAGGGACACCTGTGTTGGCTGAAACCACTACTCTGTCGGGGTACTGCTGTCTAGGGTCGAATTCAAAGTACAGCACACAGCTTACTTCATCATGGGTCTAGGACAAAGACAGAGGCTGCAGAACTTCTGCACAGTAGGTCACTTTACTGGCAGCTTTATCTCCAGGGTCTTAGCAGACTCTTCCCAAAGTTTGCTCTTCTATGCTGGCTGTACTTAGCCAGCATTCTCCACTGGACAATACACAGGTTGGTCCGTCACGTGTTTCTTATGTGACCTTGGCTGACTTCATTCAATCATTGTGCCTTTCATCTACTGATGGTAGTTACTTCCTCATGTTACTTTGGGTGTTAGCCTCCAGGCAGAGCTGTTCCCTTATTCGCGTTAGTTTTGGGCCACTACCGTCACTAATCTCCAGGCCAACCTTTTTTACGTCCTTCTGCTAATCGCCCTCAGTTCTTCGTGGTTACAGCTAGTAGCTTTAAAGATTGCTGTGTACATAGAAGTATAGAATAATTTTGTTTGGAAAAGACCTTTAAGATCATCAAGTCCAACTGTTAACCTGGCACTGCCAAGTCCACCTCTAGATCATGTTCCTAAGAACCTCATCTATACATCTTCTAATCAACTCCAGGGATGATGACAGCCACTTCCTGAGTCTCTGCTGCATGGGGGGGCTAGGTGGACTTAGAGACATAAGGCAGAAGACATCCTTAGCAAATTTGCAGAGGATTCTGAACTGGGGAGAGCAGCTTATGAGCTAATGGGCAAGGCTGCTATTCAGAGGGACCAGTAGGCTGGAGAAATGAAGGAGCAGGAACCTCATAAAGTCCAGCAAGGGCAAATGTAAATCCTGCATCTGGAGCAGCTTAGCCCTGTGAAACACTGTGGGCTGGAGAGCAGCTGTGCAAAAACACCCTAGGAATGGGCAGAAAGAACTTCTTCACTCCAAAGAAAAGGAGGATGGAATGCCAGGGATTTTCCTGCTGTCTCAGCTGCTTTCCAGAAGGTAGAAATGGTGAACCCAGATTCTCTGTAATCTGTATAGTGACAAAATAACAGGAAGTGAACAAAGGGTGAAGCAAGGGATGAGATCCTGACGAGATATTTTCACCAAAAAAACGTCCACTGGAACAGGTTCCATCCCATCCTTAAGAGAGATTTAACACTGATCAAGGCAATGACAAATTTGGTCATGCTTTGAATTAGAAGGGTTGGGGCGGACCAGAGCTCTCTTCCAACCTGAATTATTCAATGATTCAAAGAGTTTTTATAACTCAGTTTCAGTTCACTTTATCCAAGCAAGTGCAGCGGAACCTTGTAGTTTGTGAATTCCTTACGTCCAGTCAGTGACCCCTGCATTTGAGGCTCCCATCTCTTCAGAGAGCTTGATCTTGTTCATGAAAACCTGACAAGTTCCAGCTTGCGCTGCTCTAACCAAATAAACTGCCTTCTTACAGGGTTCACACCACTTTTAGCACTTTGGATTAATTATATGGCTATTATCCTAATGGAACCAGCCAGAGTAGGTAATTGAAGACATCTTGAAATAAATTAGAGAAATGGTAGCAGAAGCAGCTTTGCGCTTTAAAGTTCAGAGGGCAACCATTTTTTAAAACCATCTGTAAAACTCCCCCAAATACAATGAACTTTACTGTACATTTTTAATTGACCAAATTACAGTTTAGGAAAAGTTGGAAGAAAAAAACATGAATCCTGTTGCAGCAAAAAAACACAGAGTCTGCTGTATTCTTACTTGGTTTTTGTTGAATTGAAAGAATACATGTTAAATTATTTTTAACTGAGTGTTTAATGCCTGAAGTATTTTTAGGAGACATCATTCACAGGGAATAAAGCACTAAAAATCCATGCTGCAGAACTTCAGTTTTGTTTCACAGAGTTGGTGCTCCACCCCCCCCCCCCCTCCATTTTTCTAGTACCAAGGCTCTTTTCAAAATTGAAATGTTTCTTAATTAAATTAATTCTTATAATAATGTTTCTGGTTCCCATGGTTGGCAAAAAAATCAATACATTATTTTTTGTTATTTCAAGAAGCACAGGCCTGCAGACCCTCATTTAATAAAAACTGGAAATATGCAGAAAGCTCTATATCAGGTGTACTTTAAAATCATTAAATCATGACTGGATCGCAGGAGATGTAGGAGTTGCTGCCAGTTTCAGTAGAGTACTTTTCTTAACCACCATTGCTGTAGTTTAATTTTCAGTTTCTTCAGATATTATATTTTGTTGGATGTTCTTAAATACAAGGTAGAGTCAAATGTTTATGATATTCCTAGCTCTGTTCCTGTTTATTTTAACCATGACCAAAAAGAATATTTCACAGCTGGTAATTCAGCTCGATTGTGTGTAACTCTGAATATCAAGGTCAGTTCATGCCCTGCTTCTCTGTGATATTCTCTCCTCTCTTTTTTTGCAAACATCAGAAATAATGAGTAATGGCCTGAGATTTAGTACAGTAATGGCTTGTAGTACCGCCTCACAGATCCGCTGGGTTTTATTTTGCAGTTGCTGGCTGTGATAATTAAAGGGGGTATTATCGTGATGAAGTTTAAAGGCTTTAAAACCCTCATTTGTCGCATATCCAGAAACATAGCCAGCTTCTTAAGTATATTCTTGATGATAGAATTTATAGTTCTTTGTTATAATACTTTTGGCCCTTGAGACTAATTAATCAAGTCTGAAATGCATGTGCTTAATTTTGGTGAGCCAGAGTGACACGAAATACATAATTAGCCACTTTGTTGAAGTGTGCATATTACGGTTCAGTGACTAATTTTCTGGTCAGTGAATCACAACCTTATGTCTCTTTTTTGTATTTAAACACTTCAGATGATGATAGTTCTTATATTTAAAGCTATACTAGGCATAAAGATCTAATTCATGCTTAGCATTTTAATAACTGCTTCTGTTTTATGGTTTTCTAAGAGAGAAATATTAATGTCAATTTAAGTCATATATCTATGATTTATGGCTTATTTTAGTTACAAATTAAACATAATTATAGGTAGCAAGGTATAACATAGCAAAAAGTTTAGTTCAACTGTAAAAACTGTGTTAGCAACACAACATTCCCTTTTACAAATTTACAATTCTGTATTTATAAATGACATAAGTTGTACATTGAATGCTTCTAAATATTATTTTCAGACATTTTGGAAATGTCTCACTTTAAAGCAGTAAATTATAGAAGAATAAAACATTCCTTGTGTATTTCTATTTTGGAAATCATTTGCTTTAAACTTTGTCATTGCTTTGGGGCTTTTATTCATGTATCATCTAACAGCTTCAGGTGTCATTGAGAAACTTCATTTTGACATATGATTCAAGCCTTGAAAATCACATCACTATAAACTGTGAGTGGCTTTGGCTTGAGAAGAAAAATGCAATTAATAAGCTTTAACATTTTTACTTCCTACCTAAACTTGCTTATCTGTATGAAAATATTGCTGCATTACAGTCTGATGTGTCAAAACCGCTCCTAAATTTTCATGAGTTTTCAGACTTCAGATCCATTACATATTACCTGTTCTAGGTTTTCGGTGTGCAAAAATGATTGTATGAAGTGTTTCAGGTATCTTAGTTTCTAAGGGAGGTGAATTATCAGGCAGAGGGCAGTAGGAAATACAGTATTTGCATCGCTTTGTGTGGTTTCATAATTTACCACTTCAGTGATCTCCCTCTTGTATTTACAAATGTGGTGCTCTCTCTGCCGTGTATAAAAAATGCACCCGTGCATAATGTTGCTTAAGTTGTTTATTTAAAATGGAAGTGGGGTAATTTTCCATATTATCTTGTAACTCATTTTTACGTGGAAGAGACAAATATGTCGCAAATATGGGTTGAATCTTTTTTTTTACTTCATGTAGTAATATCAAAAGTTCATTGTTCCTCCCCATTGAGACTGAAAACATGGCTGGGTTAGTCTTGTAATACTTGGCTCTAAAATTAAAAGTCAGAGGAAAGAGGATCCGACTATGAGTCAGTACACAGAACAGATGAAGTATAGGGGTCATGAAGAAATGTTCTTTTTCTTTCAGCCCAAAGTCTTTATCATTAATGAGAACCGATGTAATATTTCGTAATTGTAGGATTTGAGTGCCAGACTGTGATCTGTTTTGATCAGGATTAAAATGCTGATGTTATTTCCTTGATTTTGTTCTGTTTTCTGCTGTGTTTTCTATAAATGTTTTTAAAGTAACACACTTCCCTGCAAATTATTTTCAGAGCGCCTTGTGTCATTATTTAAAATGGAGTTACTCATTCTCACCTTTCATATCCTTTTGGAAGTAATCTCTAACTTAGATATTTTGATGATGTTGAAATAACCTCCAAATTGTATTCCTTTCTCTAGTGCCTGACTTCATAGACTCTGACAAATTGTTTGGCATAGGAAATGGACTCAGGGTCATCCGCTCCTGGGAAGTTGGCTTACACATGGAGGCCAAATCCCAAATGACTTTCACACTAATAGGCAGTACTAATGAAAATCATTTTCTTATATGGGATACAAAGCACATTTCTACCTCTTATTCCAGTAATAAATTAAATTCATCATTTAAGCCAAGTGCTGTGGAAGCAAATAATTCACTATATGCAGTGTCTTAGTGTCACCTGATTGTGCTTTTCAGCTCTGCATAATACCTTTTTTCACCTGTAATTACCTAATTGTCTTTCTAGCCTGCTAAGAAAATATTCCTTCAGCTTGACATATTTAAATTGTGCTTTTGTTCAGTAGTTTACAGTGTTGATACTGTATAATGGGTGTTTATCATTAATACTATAGACAGAAAAACATCTAATTATGTTTATGCCACC
The DNA here is from genome assembly GCF_964273445.1 of Streptopelia decaocto. Lineage (NCBI taxonomy): Eukaryota > Metazoa > Chordata > Aves > Columbiformes > Columbidae > Streptopelia > Streptopelia decaocto. The sequence goes on along the minus strand of NC_138655.1, from coordinate 137,634,061 downwards.
ATGGTGAAAAAAGTGTTACAGTCCAAGGCAATTCTGAATTTCAGTTGCTGAAAGCAAGATTGGGAAGCAGTCTTGTAAGTCTCACTGAAGAAAGAGGCACTTCCTGTATCTGTACTTCCCAAGCTCAGCAGCAGCTGACAGTGGAGAAAAACTCTCCTTAGCAATAGAAGTTTGTGAAATAAAAGAAAGATTTAAATGCAGCTTAAAATTAGGAAAATAGTGTCTGTCAGATTTCAAAATGTGGGGATAGATTCTCTGTTAGAGACAGGAGGAAGGCAAATTTAAAAGCTCAGAAATATCTTTCAAGTCAAGATGGAGAAAGAAGTTACTCTGACATGTGTTCCTTCCACGATGAGCTGCTGGAAGTTTGTGCTGTTATTGGTCTTCTGTAGGCTTCTAGAAAATGTGTTGCTCTTAAGAGAATGGAAGTGATGATTTTATTGTTTTTTTTTTAATTGCCCTGCTCTACATCTGTGTCCATAAAGTTCAAACTTAGCTAATATTTTTTGCTGAAATTTGGAATGCAGGCTTTAGTGGTCACTTCCCCCCCGCCCCCCATAAATATTGTCACGGTCTTGGACACAGTGTCCTTCTGGCAAGTGTCATCCACAGAACAAGTTACAACAATCACAGCCATGTATCTCTGGAGAAGAAGGCCACCCCTGATACAAGACACAGCTAAAAATCAAGAACTTTGGTAAACCAATAGAGGTAATATTTTTTCATTAATGTTTTGCACAGGTTTGTAATTGGACGAGAAAAACCGGGACAAGTGAGTGAGGTTGCGCAGCTGATCAGCCAAACCCTAGAACAAGAACGACGCCAGCGAGAGCTGCTGGAGCAACATTACGCACAGTACGATGCAGATGATGATGAGGTAACAGACTGTCTAGTGTTTCACTATTCAGTGTTTTTTAACGTTCTGTTTCCTGTTCCTAATTCTGACTCTTTAATTGTCACTAAGAGGTCAACTTCTGGCCCTCCCCATTACTTCTGCTGCTGATTTTTACAGATCTTGATGATGAATCTTATTTGAAGAACAAAGTTACTGAAAAGCTTTTCAGCATGTATTTAAAATGTTTTTGTTCCAGAAGAGCAAATACCAAATTCATTGATGCTTCTGGAATCATTGCTCCTCCTCTGAAAGTGTATGCTTTGGCTGAAATAAGGGAATAAAGTTGGTTTTCTTGTGCATTGAAACATTGTGTTTTTTGGGAAAACTGGTAAAAGTTGCCTTCTACATTTTGGGTGTTTGGGGAAGTTTTAGACCTTTTTCTTTCCTAGAATGTTCTTAATTGAGAACATTAAGAATTTTTTTTTAAATTCCAGGTAAGACCCCTTATTCCACACACACTGCTTATTATTCCTGTGTGAACAGAGATTCCATGGGATAGAGAATTAATCTACCTCATCTGAAGCTTGTATTGATCTTCATGATTAGTGCCTGATGTCCCAATACAAGGGTTTTGAAACTATCAACTTCATTGAGTAGATTTTCCATAATTCCTTCCAGTTCTCCTAAAATTCTAATATACCTGAATATCAAGATGCTTGGAAAGACTAATAAGAAATCTTTTTCAGAGACTACTGTCTGTCTTACTCCCAAAATTAGCTGCTGGGCTAAGGTAAAAGGCAGTTGCTTTAATAAGCCACTTAGCTCAAGCATACCGTCTTCATTTCACATAATCTTGAATAGTATTTGAAATGTCAGACTCCATCTATTAGTGTGGTTTTGCTCAGGCCAGCATTTTTCTTTTATTTGGGGAAGGAGGCAATAGAGAAGGGGAGACAGAATTCATGCAATGCATTAATTTCAATTTAGTTTTCTTTTAGGCATTGAGACAAGGCTTCTAAACAGTGAAATAGGCAAAAAAAGTACTCTTAGGTAAAATCCGGATACACTTGGAGTTTGAAACACACTGTTAAAAGTAGCAACAGGTCAGAACAATGAGAAGTGTCCCAGAAACTAAGTAAAAGTTCTTTCTAGCCCCAGTGATGCTTTCAGTCCGTTTAATTTCTACTGATACTAAAAATAAAAATATTTGAATATGTGTTAGAATGAATCTTATTGTAGGTGCATATTTAACTCACATAAATAGAAGTTGTATGTATTAGGGATGCATATGTATGTGTGCCTGGGCAAGACCATGAAGGATAGAAAATCCATATCCTCTCTGTTCTCTCCTCAACCTATAGAAACATGCAAGTCTTCTGTTTAGTTTAGAATTAAAATTCAAGTGCCTGAGTAATTTCTTGAAGGTAGTCTATCATCTCCTCAAAAAAAATAAAAATAGAGACAACTCCTTCTAGCCTTGGGAACAAGAGACTTCTCACACCTCATCACAGCATGCTGTAGATGCCAGGGTGCAAAGACTTGTGAGGTCATTTTATAGTCCTACAGCTCTCATATTGGCAAGGAGAGCTGTGTCGTAAGTGCCTGATGTTCAAACCCTTCTCACTGTGTACTCACAAGTAGAGGGATGTGTGGCTGAAGGCAGACCTGTGTGAGTAATTCATGCATTACACCTTTTACCTGCAAGAAATCTCAGAGGTTTGTGTTGCTTACCTTCACGCTCCACACAGATGCCTTAACTCAAGATCTGACAATAAAGAAAATGCTGTTAAAACCAAACAGATCAATACTGATACTGGTAGTAGTGCCTCAGGACTGTTGCTGTGCTGCTGCTCACAGCAATACTTCAATCACAGATGACCATGCCGATGTTTCTCAGCACAATAGTGAAAGAGGACAGGGGTGAGTAGGTATCAGATTCTTTTTGTGATGTATCTTCTTTTGTCCTTGCAGTTCAGTGGTTACAAACTCTTTAGCCCTGTTCAGTGCGTAAATTTTTAACACAAAAAGTACTGAATGGATAAAGCGTTTTCTATTGGTAGTGCCTTTGGATGATAGAGAGAAAATAAGATGGGGCAAGTAATTAATAGGATTAGAGGCATCTTTTCTTATCATAGAACTACACTGAGGATGATGACCTCTTCTGTGACTATGACATGTGCTTTTTGGCTATTAGTGTTTGCAATGCAAAGCAGACTTTTATGCTGTATGAGAGAAAAGCAGGACAAGAGAGGAAAAGAAAGGAAAAGACATCTACCAGGGAGACCCTGGGTATCATCAAAGATCTCTTTTGAAAAGAGAAGGAATTAGGCGTCAGAACAAATGCAGTACATCAGTTCTCAAAATCTACATTGGGATCATTGAAGATCATACCCATTTCCTGCTTGATGCTATATATATATTTGGGAGGGGGGTGGTACACCTTGTTCTCAGAATAGATGGCAGGGGTGTAGTTACTAAAGTGTGCAATGAGGCATGTTCCCTTTCTTAATTAATAAACTTATCGGAAGTAGTTTTTATTGGGAACTTGAAGCAATCCTGAATTTTTTCTTTGTCACCTGATTATGCCATCCCAGTAAGTTCACATAACTTGCACCATTCCTGGGCAATTGACACGATGGAAGCTGTGATCTAATGCACATTGGAGACAGTTCAAAGACACTTTTGGTCACCACAAGCACTTCTGGTCCGTTTACTGTCACCTTGCTCTGGGAGGTAAATGTGTCTGGGCTTATGTTGCTATATACCAGACACCACTACCAGCCCTGCGTTCTTTGGCTCTGGTAAGTAGGGCATCTTTTGGGCAAGAGTGTCTCAATTTACACTGTCTGAATGAATATCCACAAATGTACCAAGACCCCTATCCTTTTGAGTCCATTCCCTCAAAGTGATAGTGATTCTAACTGCATGAAGTTCAGGAGTATTTGGGTTGCCAGTGTAAGGAGTTTCATGCTGAGGTGGCACAGAGTTGGGCAGGAGTTGTTCAGTCTCAGGGCTATCAAACTGCAGCTACGATGCTGCATAAATAATCAAGAAAATGATCTTTATTCAGCCCTTCTTTGAGGCTGTCAAATTGCAAGCCTCTGAGACTTTACCACAAAGACAGCAATAACGTATCGGGTTTCCGGAGCAGGAAATCAGCGATCTGTGTGTGAGTCCTGGAGTCATTGCACATGACTGTGTTTGGTAGAGCTGGTCAAACCAGAAGAAGAAAGCATGTGCCAAGCGTGTGCAGGTCCTGGTGTTTTATCTTGTGCCGCCAGCTGGCTGGATGTCCTCTGGTTTGAAACTTAGGGTAGTTTTCATCATAGCCCAAGCGGCATCTAGCTCTTTTAGAAGGATCTGAGTTCTTTAAAATAGGAGCATTATTGGGACAATTTTGACTTCTGCCACCCAGCAGTGTGCACTGGACTTGAGTCAGATGCTAAATTAGAGAGATGCTTGTTGGTCTGCTCTAACTTCTCATTCCTTTGCCTTGCAGGAGTGTTACATGACAGTTATTTGTTGGGGGAGAGTCACACTAATATATAGTGTTTCTAAAAAATAAATCATTAACTATACAGGTAATCCTGAAAGAAACATCATTTATGATATAAATGCCCTGCATCCCTGTACTTTATAATGTGCTGATATCAGGTCATCAGGGGATTGCAGGATCCTTTCCGATGCTCCTTCGTTTAAGTCAGCACGTGAAAACACAAGAATCGTGTGCACAACTGATGATCACTAAAAGAAAAGGGATGCCCAAAGGGGGGGTCCATGCAAAGACAAGCAGGATAAATGTGCAACAGCTCAACAGCTCACAATTTGTTGTTAAGGTCCCAGGAGACAAGCAGAGCCAGTAGTATCAGTTATTTCTCAAGTACTGCTTACAGTAGCAGTGTTGGCATTTCCCCACGAGCCTGTGTAAACTACAATAAAGCTGGGAGATTCTGTTTTTTCAGGTGCTGCCTTTCAATAGCCTGCCACAGAGTTTATTCATCATCCGTTCATCTAGCTTCCTAAAACTCCAAATCCTTTGAATTTGTTGTATTCTGTCAGAAAAAAAAAACAAAAACAAAAACAAAACTAGGCGGCTTTGAAGCGGGTACTGTCTTTGTATTTCCTACTTTGTGTGTTAAGTACAACCTGAATCAGAATCCTCGACTGAAACCTTTTGACTTCCCTGTGTTAACATAGTGTTCTGTGCACATTTTAGTCAAATTCTGACATTTCTTAGAGTTTTGATTTGAACGTGGTATTATCTTCTTTGTGTTCTACAGTGAATGGCAAAAGTCACATAAAGCAGATGACCTGTTCCCCTGAAGGCTGCATATGGCAATGCAGGATGTGAAATTAATAACATATTACAGAATTCTGTTCACTCTGTGGCCACAGACAAATAGTTTAATGCAAGGGATGTTTTAATGTATTTTAATATCACTCATAGTCATTTGATGATTTTTTCATTTTTAATTCTCATTTATCAGGACATTTTGAGAGCGAAGCAACATTAAAATCATTGAAGAAATTATCGGCACATATGAAAACAAAGATGTTGCAATGTGCTTGAATGCCTAATGCCCAAATAACACATTTGTTAAACAAGATCTTTCAGAACAGTTGGTTTTTCCAACATCATTAATGTGAAGCACTTCTGTAAAAGTGGTGATTGATCTGTACCTTTATATTTTTCTTTGCTCTTTTGAAAGAGTTAAGTATAAACCATCAAAAACTCAAGTGAAGAGGTGGGTTTGAGTTATTTTTATAGTTCTTCAGATGGTGTTCCCTGATTGTGGGAGAGTTTCAGCACAAACAAAAGGTTTAGCTTGATGCAGCCTTTGTTATGGTGATTTGGGGGAGGTCTGTCTGCCTTATCCTGGCTGGTGCTGCTGCTCCTTCTTTCTGCTTGGGACTGTTAGGCCTGTTTCAAGAATTTACAGGGCAATTAAATGATGTGATTAATGCATTTTCCCTTTTAAAAAGGGAAATTGTAGTTCATGTTTATAAAGATAATTTAATGCTATTAGCGGTGATAGTATATAGCAAAATGCAATGGCTAATATCAGAAGCTATTACTGTGGGTGGGATAAGGTTAAGCTTTAGGTGCTACTGAAATGAGAAATAGGGCTTTTGCACGGATGAATTTTGCTCACCAATATAGACTGAAGAGTCTGAGGTTTTCCTTCAAGAGCATGTAAGTTTTCACTGACTGTTGAGCTTAAAAATATTATTGTTGTTGTCAGCTAAGAAAACGACATGTATTGCAAGGAACCTCAGGCAACTACAATAACAACTGTTACCTTACAAGGCTTCGTTACTTTGAAGTAAAATAAATCTTGTCTGTGCCTTGCTGCTGCTTGTAAAACACTGTGTTTCCCATTCTATCTTACTGGTGCAGGGTCTGAACAACCTTCTAGTAGTTTCATGTGAAATAGAAGTCAGCAGAGCTATTTTTTTTCCTGGAAAAGTATGTTTTATGCAGTTTATGACATACATTTCCTAAAAGTACACATTGGTTCTTTTCAACCCGTAATTTGAGTTTTGTGTGATTATAAGATTGGATCCCTTTCTTTTGAAGAAGAAAGTAAATGTCTCATTTATTTCAGTGTTCTGTAATGTGTTTGTGTCATCCTGCTGTCTTGTTTACTCGAACAAAATACTGTGCTTTGCTTTGATGACTACTTTTTGCATTAATTGATGCAAAAATGACTGTGCTCATGGACACTCGCTATGTACAGTTTGAAGCAAAATTATCTTTTGTGTTCATTTTAAGCTGCCTGATGTCCCCCTTCAAACACTGGCTCCTGAGGTGCTTCGAGTAGTGCCTGCTCTTGAATTTTTCCCCAATATAACGTAGTCCTTTATATGTGCTTGTTTTTCTTTCTGTGTAAAGTACTTCTTTTTAGTTTAAGTCTTTTGCGAAACCTGTTTTAACTAAATTCATCCGTTTTATTATTATACTAAAATTGATAAATATAATTAGGATTTGCACTAAATTAATATATTCATTTAAAAAGCACGTGTAGCTGAGCCAGATCCATTTTTTTACATAAACCATGCATGAGTTTGCTAGTTAATGATCCAATTTCTGCTTCCTCTTTGCGTGCTTCAGAGATTTCCTTCCCACTGCTGACGGACCTGCCAAGATGTGTTTTTTTCATGCTGGAACTGATGGTTATGTTTTTATAGATTTTTCAGGGATAATGACTGCAAAATTGCCAGTACGTGGACTGTGTTAGTATTTTGTCCCCACAATAATTCCTTTCACTGAAATCTTGCTGGGATTGTGGAGGTAGTTGTTCCACTTCTCGCCACCCTGATGGTGTGTGAAGGTGGTGTTACATGCTCCTGGAAAAAGCCAGGACAATTAGCAGCCTAATTTTCTGTTTAGATAGTGACTCCATGTAGCCGTGGGGAATAAAATAAAACCAGAAGTTACTACAGGCGTAGCGTAGCAGAAAATTTCACGTGTGCATGTGAGATCTAGACAGACAGACTGATAAATTTAATTTCAGGTGTTGTTTCATTTAGCTGTAATGCTAATATGCTTGAAAACTCCAGTGAGATAGATGGTGTGATTTTTGCTTTTATTTTAAATAAGGAAAAATAAGCAACACCAGTTGTTACCTTTTTTGTTGAAGACTACTGAGATTCTCAGGCTTGATATATATAAAGTATGTAAAATACATGGTTACTGTTCCATGGGAGAATATGTAACTACTTATAGCGACAGAGAGTTGCTCTCATTAACAGTGGCATTTAAAGTATGGGTGGGTCATGCACATTGGTGACTTACCTTCTTTTTGATAGTTCTTTTAATATCAGAAGATTTTACCAAATGATTCTAAGCTTTCTGTGTGTTTTGGCTTTGTTTTTTAAAACTTTAATAGTTTTTAAAAAGGAGTATGTAATTTTTCATGATCTTTGAAGGTCCCTTCTAGAACAAACCATTCTGTTATTCTATGATCCTGTGTGTTATTTATCCAAGAAATGGTGATGTTTTATTGCAAGCATATCATCCTGTCGTTGAATGCATACATATATCCTTTCTGCCCGTATGTACTTGAGCGCTTAGATTTAACGTGCTTCCATGCCCTGCTTTTGAATTGAGAGATATTTAAATAAGCCTAAACAACAGCTGGGAAACTAAATTAAGGTAGGAAGTTGAGACTCAAACCGTTGTTCGGACATCTGAGTTCTTACATCTTGTTTTGAAAAGTTCTTCTGACGAAAAATGGCACTAATAGATAATCCCAGCACTAGTGGGAATATACTTCTGATAATATTACATGCCTGCATCTTGGTAACTGAAAACTCATGAACAAAAATTTGCATAGTTGTGTTAAAATCTTGGTGTTGTGACTGTATTTACTTCAGGAGGACTACACCCCTTCCCCTGCCCTTCCTTTTCCATGTATATATTGAGTCCCAAGATTTGTAAATCCAGATGTGGCCCTGAGGGAAGCGTTTGCTTTATACGTTTGCATAGTGATTTGCACAGCCTGCACACTGTTAGTGATCCACACGCCATGTACTCCCAGCGGGAGCCCCGCTGGAGCGCGGGGGACCCCACCACCTCGGGTGCGGGGAGAGACGCGCGCATGTGTGTGCAAAAGATTGTCAGGGCAACTTGGCGTTCAATATCACTAGATTTATTTTTTCGACATTATTGTTTTATTTTGTTTAGTCTTGAGATACTTATTGTAGCTTGTGGTGTTTTTAAATCCGGTTTTGTCAGAAAATTGTTAACATCCCATGGTTTACCAGCCTAAGAAACACCTGCATTTTCTGTTTAAAACTAGCTAGAAGCAGCTCCTTAGGGTGAAAATTCAGTAAACTCTGACTTTAGTCTCTGAACTTGTCTCTGACACTCGGTTTCTTTTTCCTGCCGTTGTCTTTCTGTGTGGGTGTGACTTTTCTATTGCTGATTTATTTATAAAGAACAAACCGATAGATTTTCAAATTCAGCATGGAATATCACGGGAGAATTACTGCGTCTAGATGGCTTACAAAACACTAATCAAGGTCTTGTTGGTCCTATTCTGCTTTTATTTCTATTTGGAAAAGATTTCTTGTTAAATTTGAGATAAATTGGGAGAGCTCTTCCTATGGAAAATAGGGTGTCATTTGGAAAAGGATGAAAACCATTGAACTATTCAGCCAGAAGTGCTTGTGCACTGAGTTCCTGGTTACTGTTTTCTCCTCTCTCTTAATGTTCTGAAATACTATGGTGGAGTTGTATATTTTTGTCTGGTAGAATTCATAAGTACTGGGCTTATAGTTAAAGAAAAAGATAACCCTTCTTGTATGCAGTACGTTTGGGCCCCTCAGTTCAAGAAGGACAGGGAACTGCTGGAGAGGGTCCAGCGTAGGGCAACGAAGATGATTAAGGGAGTGGAGCACCTCCCTTATGAAGAAAGGCTGAGGGAGCTGGGTCTCTTTAGTTTGGAGAAGAGGAGACTGAGGGGTGACCTTATTAATGTTTATAAATATATAAAGGGTGAGTGCCACGAGGATGGAGCCAGGCTCTTCTCGGTGGCAAACAATGATAGGACAAGGGGTAATGGGATCAAGCTGGAACACAAAAGGTTCCACTTAAATTTGAGGAAAAATTTCTTCTCAGTAAGGGTGACAGACACTGGAACAGGCTGCCCAGGGGGGTTGTGGAGTCTCCTTCTCTGGAGACATTCAAAACCCGCCTGGACATGTTCCTGTGCGACCTCACCTAGGTGTTCCTGCTCCAGCAGAGGGATTGGACTAGATGATCTTTTGAGGTCCCTTCCAATCCCAAACATACTGTGATACTGTGATACTGTGATTTGTACAGTAATTTAATTACTGTTCAAACAGTTTCTACTTAAAAAGAGGATAACTGGACTTTCTTAAATGCTGTAAAATTAAGACAGGGGAATATGCTACAGATGAAGAAGATGAAGACATGGGACCTGTCCTTCCAGGAGGTGACATGGCTATTGAAGTGTTTGATCTCCCTGAAAATGATGACATGTTCTCCCCCAGTGATGTGGACACCGGCAAGCTTGCTCACAAATTCAAAGAGGTAAGTTGTAGATCAGAAAATACTCCTGAAATATGTCACTGGAATTAGATTTCTAGTTCTCTCATTGTTCAGTGCTTATTTTTCTCTTGAATACTAGCGTTGATTTCTAGCTGCTTGTATGCTCAGTATAGTTGAATGACTCAAAAAGATATGCTTAAAAGAAGTGGAATTGGTCTTCAGAGTTGTTTTAATGTCAGCTTTCAGGTGACTGTTGGATTGATGGAGAGTGATGTATCATTTATGGTTTCAGCACAGAAGTCACCAGGCCCCAGCACTTTTTTTCTTTTATTTGTAAGATTGCAATAAAAAGTGATCAGGAAAATGGAACAGCAAATGCTACATTTTGTGAAAATGGACATGTGGAGCTCTTCCTATACCATTACACAGCGACTCATCGGCATACAGCAATGTCATATATTTGGCCATGTGTATAGAAAGATGGTATATTGAGGAAGCAAGTGCATTTCAAGCTGGTGTTTTATCAGATCTCTGTGGTTGTAAAGTTTACGTGGCATCCACTGTTACTAACTGAGGCTTGAATTAGTGGTGTTTCTCACAATCATTGAATTCATGTAACTTAATTTACCCAAGATTCAGGCCAGACAGGAGGAAAAGGTTTTTTTACAATGAGGTGGTGAAACCCTGGCCCAGGTTGCCCAGAAGGGTGGTGGGTGTCCCATCCCTGGAGACATTCAAAGCCAGGCTGGATGGGGCTCTGAGCAAGATGATCTGGGTGAAGATGTTCCTGCTCATTGCATTGGACTAGATGACCTTTGAAGGTCCTTCCAACCCAAAATATTCTATGATTTTTTGTGTATTTTAGGTTGTGCTTTTGATGTGGTTTATTTCTGAACTTTACTGAATTCTGATTCAAATAAAGACGTGAAACAGTTGGATTTATCTAAGCCCACAGTGATGACAGAGGTGACAATAAAGAACATTTTTCTTTTAAAGTGTAGTGAAGATAGAAGGGGTGAAAGTAGCCAGAACCTCATAGGAGATTTGAGCAGCATAGTCCTTCTGGGCCCAGAGTGGAGTTTTAAAATAGAGAGGCTTCCTTTTGATTCTTTTTCCCCTATCCTCTGCCCTTCTCTTCAATCAAAACAGATATTTTATTTTTTATAAATATATGTTATTATTACTGTCTAGCAAGAGTAATGTATGGGAAGTAATCAGTCAGAGCAACCCATCTTTCCCTTTTCTGCTGATGCCCTTTTCAGCCTTTGGAGGCCTACTGTTATTCATTATTGCTTCCTGAAAGTTTTTTTGTTCACTTAAACGATAATTTCTTCCATATTTCAAGTTCTAGACTCTTAGGCAAATTAGCAGAACAGTTTACTTCATTTTCTAATACTTTGCATCACACATTGTGATACTTTCTCAAAGCGGTGCCAGTGCAAAACACATTTGCAGTGATGGGCAAGGCACTGACCTCTGAATAAATTGCCCGTCAGAATATGCTTGCGTAAAATTTCCATCAGCTTGGCCTCTTGCTATACTTGAGCATGTCCAAACTGCTTTGAAGCTATTATTTGCAGACCTGTTTGGTTTAATGGCCTCAAAATACTGGTGTAGAAGAGATCAAATTAAAGGACTTGAGGATCCTCTAGTTCAAGTGTAGATGAGAGCCTGAGAAGGAAAATTAAATGCTCCTGCATAAGAGTGGACTCTTTTTCACTAACCCACACAGTTACCGCTGTTACGAACATGCCACTTTTGTTTCACTGATTGTGAAGCTGCATTTTGTTGGCTGCTACAGAGTGAATACATGTATTTTTCTTGGTATTTGCCCTGAATTCTTTCAACACTAGAGGACTTGTTCACGATCACGCTGCACAAGCCCACACAGTGTTTTCTGGAACTGTATTTAAAGAATAACTGTTCTTTCTTGTTCTTACTGCAGAGATTAATGAAAGTATTAAACAAGTGGGTTGGACATAATCTTTAAGCATAATAGTTTGACCTAATTAGTTGAATTCAGTCTTTGCAATGAAAAATGTGCTCAAATACTTTCAGATCACTCTTATTTGAAATGCCTTGCTTTTGGAATGGAAGTCAGGAGAGAGACGGGCATTCCTGGATGAATCACTGTACTTCTGCAAGTCTTGCTTCCTGGCTGTAAAACAGGAAAAATGGGACTGATTTCCCTTAACTGATTTGAGAGAAAGAGCTAGAAGCTTTATTTTAGCTGTGATGATTGAAGAGAGACAGGATCTACTGGGATAAGGGACATCTTATGTAAGAATTAGGTGTTAACATTTCACGTCTCAATGAAATCTTTGAAAAATGGATTATTATTATATTCAAGAAATATAATGATTATATAGACATTTTCATGGAGATTATTAGATTCCATTGTATACTTTTTTTCCCCATGGTACTCTAGGTATTTAACATTTGCTAGCTTTTCATCCCATCCTACATTTTGCAGTTTTAGATTAATTCAAGCTGTTTAGCTATTTTCTCTATCTTATTAGGAAAAAAAAAGTTTACAGTTATGAAGAAAATTAATCAGCTTTTCAAGACATCATTGCAAAGGAAACGCGCCAAAAATGATTCAAAATGTCCATTGTTAAAACGAAGCCTTCACAGTTTTGTATTGACTTAGAAAACATAAAAATACAAAATAGTATCTGCCAAGAATTTGTCTGACATTATACAGGACATGGAATAAGTTATTTCTCTTCCCCTATTAGAAAATTTGCTTTAAAATTTTTAACTATGAAGGGCAGATTTGCTTGTCAAACAATTGACCTTGCCTGTTGTTCAGTCTAACCCATAAATGTGTTAGTATTTCTCGTCTATTCTGCAAGAATAATTAGTTCTGATTAAAAAAAAAGACAAAAGTGGATGTCCAGCTACACATTTGTCAGTTCAGCAGGAAGGTGTCTTCTTTCTTCTGCCTCAGTGGGATCTGCTGTACCATGTATTGATTCAGTGATCTGGCTGGGTGCTTGGTATTTTTTTCTTTAACTTAATGACAGTATAAAAATAAATGTTAAAACCATCTGGACCTGAGCAGATTGTCATTTATACAACAATTTGGAGTTTATTTGTATGTAATAATAAGCTGTTTAAGTGCTGCTGACTGATTTGTGGGGTTTTTAGAGGAGATGGGAATGGACTGTAAGCAGGTAGCCTAAGGCTTTGAGTCTTGGCCTTTTGATTTCATTATTAACTCTGCAAAGGGCAAACTCCAGCTCATCCATCCTTCCCCTGATTTTATCTCACTCCAAAACAATGAGATAGCAGAACTAAGCAAAGGCCTGGGCACTTAATAAACTCCATAACATTTTGAGATGGTTGGTTTCTGATTTTTCACGACTCACAGAAATGGAATGATGAGAAGAACCAGTTCTTCATCCCTGAAAATTGCAGATCAGAGTTTGGATTGAGTGAGCTCAAAAATTGCAAGTGACCTCTACAAATACTTATTAAAGTATCTCCTTAGTTTCCTTTACTGTATATAATTACAGAAAGGTATATATCCTACCCAGCCTCCTGATCTACTGGGTGCAGTAGCACCCCATGTCACTTCTTGCCGTTAATCCCAGCTCCATGCCCTGTTCCCAGCTGCGCTGGCATCTTTGTGTCCTGGAGCAGTAGCCGTGCTCTCGTGTGGCTCAGGAGCCTCATATGATCTGTGGGTCACTGCTTGCTCGGGACAGGTTTGTTCTGGCCCCATGGCTGTTCCACCTGCGAGTGCACCTGGTGTGCCCCCACATTTTACATGTTTCTGCAAGCAGTTGCAGTCAGTGACTGGTTTCATTTGAAATGAGATCCTACATCTGCTTTCACTGAGCACTGGAAGATTTGTTAACAGTTTTCAGTGCAAAGTCAGAAAGTGAGCATAAGTAACGTGATCCTGAGGATGAGAAGTGCTTTAAATCTCCTCTGGAGACAGTGACCAAGGAACAAGTAGTGGAATGAAGTTTTCTAAACAGTTCCTCAGGTGGAACTGGTTGCGTCAGTGTCTCCTTTACTCCTTCCAACCTAAATTCAGTAATTCTTCACCAGAAAGGACTAGATTTACTTACTACATCAGTTAAGGCTGATTTGCAAACCAAACTGCACCTGAGAGTGTGTGTTTCCTCTGCCACAAGAAATGTGTTCAAGTGGTCCCATGAAATGGGAATTTCAGAAGTATCTCAACCTTTCTCAATACTTGTACTAATCACCTTTGTGATGGCTCCTTTTATTTTGAAACTACTCCTCTCCTCCAGCAGAGCTTCTCTTTTGAATTATTTATAGTTTTTTGTTTGTTTGTTTGTTTGTTTTACGAACAGCCTGGTCTTCAAAGATGTAGCCATTGCTTCACCAGAGATTATAATTTCTGGTTTAGTACAACTCCCTCACATATTCCATTAGCTTGACATAAACTATTCCCAAGGCCTCCTGTTAGTCTTCCAAGAGAATTAACCCTCACGTAAAACATGCTTTTCTGTAACTATTCCTGATATTCATAAATAATGGATTAAGGTTTTGTTTCCACTGCAGTGCCAACTCAGGCTGTAATTCAGGTTATGTCCTTGCTCTCAACCCAACACACACAAGTCACTGTTTCAGATTAAACAGTGCTTTTAGATTTAAGGCTTTGGGGCCTGTCAGAAGTTGTGTGTGCTTTAAATGATAAAGCAGCAGGGATGCGGGTGCAGACCAGTATTGGGTGCACACGCATGAACATTTCCATTTGGATGAGGGTTCTGCTGTTGAAGCTGTCGTTCGATTCACACTTCAGAGTGTTCTCGGAGCCTGCGAGCAGTAGACCTTTGGGCTGAAACTGAAGGTGTTTCAGGACATTGCTTAATACACTCAAAGAGCTAATGAGTATTCACTCCACAGGATCAGAAGAGTGTAGGTTAGTCCAAAAGAAATCTCCCCAGAAGATAGGCAGGTGGATGCTGGGTCCTCAGCACCAACCCTTGCACTGATTGTGCACGGTGCTGGGTAATGTCACTGCAACCTTTAGCACGCTGCCTGGGCTACTAATCTGCTTGCAATCATTTTGTGTGCTTGAATGCCGTTTCCTGTTTTTCGCAGTTTCCCTGTGTAACTGCTCTCACGTTGAGATTAGCTAGCTTGAGCAGAATAATAGTAGAGAAGAATGGCATCAGTTTACCTTTTTTCTTGCATGAAATAAACATGTGGAATCTTCCCTCAAGGTTTTCCTGACTTCTCGAGTTGTTAAATCACTTATTTCCATATTTGCTTTTTTTGTAACGTGCCTGCTTTAATCAACGCAGTGGGACTTTCTGACAGCACTGGGACGTATTTCACATTCACATCAGAGAAGAGCAAAGCCCAGCAGGATAACATCTTTTTTTATTTTTTTTTTTTTAAAGCATAAGACATTTGGTTTTGCTAAACAGATTGGATGTTCTGATTTGAAATTATGAGTGGTTAAACGGCATCCTATCTTTAATTAGGTTGCATAGACTGAGTCATTTTGCAAGCTAGACATTTTAATTTACAATCTACTGCACTGCAGCACTCTTCAAGGCCTTCTGCTCTGTAATAAGGTATTCAACTTGCAGCACAGGCTTTAAAAATACTGGTGTACTCTCTGTGACTTCTTGTTTATTTTATGTTTTCAATTTTAGTTGCAAATCAAACATGCAGTTACAGAAGCTGAAATTCAGAAGCTGAAGACGAAGGTAAGAATCAATATACGGTTAATACACGCTGTTTTTTTCATCTCATGCAAAATCAGATCCGAAGACGTATCTTTATGTGGGTGGAGAAGTCAGCATCCTTATTAAAGGCTGATTAAGAAGCAG
Source organism: Streptopelia decaocto (assembly GCF_964273445.1). Lineage (NCBI taxonomy): Eukaryota > Metazoa > Chordata > Aves > Columbiformes > Columbidae > Streptopelia > Streptopelia decaocto. Next base: position 137,618,391 of record NC_138655.1, on the reverse strand, counting down.
AGTGGCTCAGCTAAATCTTGTCTTGGTATATATTTTCTATTCAAAGTTTCAAGTAAAATCTTAAATGCTGCTATTAAGAGAAACTGCCAACTTATGTAGCTTCAATTAAATATACATTTTAAGGGGTATCATAGTGACTAAATGGCAGATTTTTAGTTTTACAATTCAAATGCATTTTCTCAGGTTTTAAAATTTTTTTGAATATTCAAGTCTAAGTTAGTAGTGTTTTTATTTACCAGTAATGTTGAAGTATCCTGTTTATACTAGTTTCCTTTTTTGGACATTTGAAAAACCTGATTTATTTAAAGGTACGTAATAGAAATTACTTTTTATATATAGACGAAAAAGAGCTGTTCCATATTGTTGCGGTTCTCTTTAAAAGATATCTGGAAAGGAAAAAGCTTACTAGTTTAACAGAAAACATTATCTCATGATTGGTTGCTAGTTATTATATTGAATTGCTACAGCAATAAAAAGAAATTGTATTTTTTGTACTAGGATAACCTTTAGGGGCAGGCAACTGATAATTCAGCTGTTGAGTAATATTAGGTTTTATAATGATGTCCTTCCCTTTGAGTACATTATAAAGGAAATAAAAAGAAGAGAAAGAGAAAATTGTACTTGAGCAAAAGATTTTATATTATTTCCTTTTAGCAACCATTTCACTCGCATATTTTGTATAGTGTTTATCAAATCTGCATAAATTGTTGTTAAATCCAAATTCAGAATGCAACTGTTTTCTGTGATGACAATTCGTGTTGTACTGTTTTAGTTCAAAAAGTGAGGAATCTTTTCTCCCTCTGCTTTCCAGTTGCAGTCTGGCAATCGGAGCCGCACGGTCAGTCCCTTGGGACTGATTTGCTGAGCCCCACTGACTTCATGGCAAGGATATGTGGGTGTAAACACTCACCTGGGCAAATCCATTTGCAAGATTAGGGTTAATGTGCTTTTTTGTGCTGGACTTTTTTACCTAGTGTTTTGAATAGGGCCAAAGAAAATGTGACGGGTTTAGGTATATTACTACTAAAACTGCAAACAAGTTATTTTCTTTTTGTGTGCATCATCCTTGATGCTAGCAGAACTGCCTGGAGCAAATTAAACAGTATGGATAAGTGAACAAGGATGTTAAAGCATGTTTTGTTTTCCATAAATTCTGGGAGCTAAAATCTACAAGTTGCTACCACCCTACCCTTATCCAGCACCAAACATTCAAACCTGCAGCTAGCTTCGGCTGGGGAGTGAGAAGCCTAACGCACACACACACAAACAAATTAATAAAAAACTAGCAAATCAGCTAAGGATTATTATAAACTCAACAGTAAAATTCAGATTTCTTTGGGGTCACTTGGAAAAAGTCATTGGACTTCACTGGTGCCGAACAGTTGAACTGCCCTGGCCATGGGGTTAAGCAGTGCTAATGGGTTGGGCAGAATTGGCCCCTGAAATCTTCAACAGCAAGGGTATATTTTCCTTTTCATATTAGCTTCTTACAACTCGGTAAGCAAATTTAAAGAAAACAGGAGTAATATATGTATAACAGGTTCTTTGTCCTCGTAATAGTTCTGGCATAGTTTCAGTATTAGACGTGAAACTCTCTGTTTGCTTAAATGAAAAAATATTCTAGGTTATGACCCAGTGTTAAATTTTGAGCTATGCTTCAACCTCTTTTGTTTGGCTTTCTAGATTAAGCAAGATTATGACATGAAGACAGATATTGTGAGAATTCAATGGAATTCCTAATTTGGGTGAAAAATCAGATAGATTAGATGCAATTGAGTTTTTTCGTATTGTTTTCTAAAGTCCTTAAATACAATACAGAACCTGGAAATCAGATTCCTCCCAGAATAAGAAATCTCATCATTTTGTGAAAGTGTATGAATGCTTTATAACACCTGAGCCACACACATAGAGCAAATTGCATCCCTGGCACTCACTGATTAACTCTGCAGTTTGCCTGAATACTCCACTATTGACATTTTTAAAGTGTGTTTATTATAACCCAGAGAAGCACAAAAGCTGCACTGGAACACAGAGCAAAGGCTCTACTTTGTTTTATGAGGAGGAATAATGTTTGTATCAGCCTGTTTTCTTTGTCTGGGAATGCTCTTTTCACTGCTAGCATATTACTGTTATAGGTATTAATTCCCTGATTTTCAGTAGTCATGTTGTCTGAATTAATCCTCAGCGATGAGGCTGCAGTTGGCAGCTTTTTCCTGACTGCATCTCCGCTCTTCTGTTCAGCTGCAGGCTGCCGAGAATGAGAAGGTGAGGTGGGAATTGGAGAAGACCCAACTCCAGCAGAACATTGAGGAGAATAAGGAAAGGATGATGAAATTAGAGAGTTATTGGATTGAGGCACAAACCCTGTGTCACACGGTGAATGAGCACCTCAAGGAGACGCAAAGCCAGTATCAGGCTCTGGAGAAGAAATATAACAAGGCAAAGAAATTAATCAAGGATTTTCAGCAAAAGTAAGCAGTTACGCCAGGCTCTGCAAATGAATTAGTGGCCAGATAGGAAACATGTATGTGATATATTTTGAAATTTGAAACTCACTATTTAATACCTGTAAGGTAAACAATATTTTTCACTTTTTTCATTAAAAACATGAGCTCTTTATTATGGTAAAATGTTAGTAGTATTCAACTATTAGTTCAGTGTTGTTGAAGAATCATACTATAACTGAATAACGATTTAGTCTGTAGTATTCCAGGTTGGAATGTTTCAGAATTGCTAGATAACTCAATGTCATTACAAACAGCCAAGAGTAATCGTAGTAAAGCATTTGATTAGCAAGGTTTGCAGCAATTTATATGGGTATTGTGTCAGCTGGATTCACTCCTACTGTTTCCTAATGTGATATGAAAAAGAAAATTGGTTTGTTACCTTTTACATTTTGTTTTTCTTCTAGTAGATGCCAAGAATGTTTCAGCTGAGTTGAGCTAACTAATGATTACCTGGTCCCCTCTGTTTCATGTGGTCCCCTCTCCCTTATGGCTAGCAACAATAATAACATCTTACATTTCTAGAACAGCTTCTATTCCCCCAAATTTCTTTTTATTTTATTATTATTTTTTTTAATTGCAGAAACTTTCTCTTTTCCTGCTGAAATATATTAATTTAAAGAATAAAACTCAAAAACACACAGCAATGTCAGGTGACTGCTGGGAAGTACAGAAGTGAATATCCTGTCCCATTAAAAAGGGTTTTAGGTAGTGAAACTCTCATTAGCCATCCTGGAATTTTGTGGCTGTTCCAGAATTAGCTGGTGTCTTGTGTGCTTTCTATCACAAATGTCGTAGATTTGCAAAATAAGAAGAGGGAAACCAGCTAGCATGAGCTTGGATAATCTTTCTGTTCTTATGCTGCTCCATTTCCTGCATCAGAACACAGCATAAAATAAGCTAACATTGTTTTCATTGTAAACACAGATTATGAAAAAAATAGTTTAACTGTTTTGATTATCAGTTAGAACATCTGAGATTTTTTTTTCAGATAAATTCCTCTTACCATTTTTATGTCTTCACATATTCACTTAGACCAAGTAATTGTGTAGGGTTTTGTCCTTATTGGGGTTTCATACTTCTTACTACATCAGTAATAAAATATGTTAAGGACAGATTTTTCTCCTGTATAGTTTAAGATAAATCACAACATTTTATTTTCTGTTTGAATCTGATTTCTTTGATGACAGCAAACACATCTTTTTCCTTTTTTTTTTCCCCTAAGAGAACTTGATTTCATCAAACGCCAGGAAGCTGAACGAAAGAAAATAGAAGATTTGGAGAAAGCACACCTTGCAGAGGTTCAAGGGTTACAAGCTCGTGTGAGTAATAATTACTCTCATATTTGAAGAATGAGACAATTCTGACTGATATTCTGGAAAAAAACCCTATCTTATGGATGTGTGTGTGTGTTACGTCTAACACTGTGTTGTATTTCTTTCAGATACGAGACTTGGAAGCAGAAGTTTTCAGGCTAATGAAGCAAAATGGGAGCCAGGTTAACAATAACAACAACATTTTTGAAAGGCAGACATCTTTTGGAGAAGTTTCGAGAGGAGATCCAGTGGAAAATCTAGATACTAAGCAAGTGTCTTGCCTGGATGGCTTAAGTCAAGGTTTGTTTGAACCAAACCATAACTCCTATTAATACATATGTAAATAGCATGTTTATCATTAGAAGAAACAATAATGCAGGGATGTTGTTATTTTTTTCAAAATTCAGTATCTAATGACAGCCATATCAGGGTTATACCAAATAATGCCAGTATAGAGTCCCAGAATAGCTGTGCAATGTGTATTCTGAAAGAAATGAAAGTGACTGAGTGCTAATAAGGATCATTATTGATTTCATAAAGCTTTCAGAGGGATGTCATCAACATTTAGGTTTAATTCGATGTTTCTGTTATGTTAATAAAGTGGGAGAAAATTGTGTTTTCTCCTTTGTTCCTGAATATGTCCTTGATTACCTAACCACCAAAGATCAAACAAGAACAAAGTTACCAGAATGAGAAAACCAATGTTAAATTAACATTTTGAATGGATTTCTCCATGTTCTGATCTCACCTTGGTACAGATATCAAAAGGAACTATGTAGGTGGCACTCACCGTTCTCAGGATGGAGCGTTTTGTAAAAAAAATTCAAATTTTTTGCTGGCACATCAATTAGAAATCTTATTCAGCTGTAGCACAACCTGATTTACAACATAAGACTTGTAAGACTTTGTTCTGCATTACTGAAGAGCCGTAATGATTTGTGGCAATGCTGAGATCTGGATAGGTGCTGTCAGTAGGGTGACTGTAACCTTTACTTGTTTTGCATAGAGAAGATAATTCCCATTTTTCAGGCCGTGCCAGTGAAAATACACAGATAACTTCCACAGCTTACTTAAAGTTCTGTAATTGCAAGTGGCTCCTCACTGTTGAAGTATATACGGAATTAAAGCCAGTTTTAGATCCACAGCCTTGGAAAAAAATTGCTTGGCGCAGGAGCGATACTTACTGTGTATTTAGTACCATCTGTGGAATCAGGTGTCAGAGATGTTGGGATTCTGATAAAGGAGCACCAGACTTTGTTCCTATATAGGTTTTCATTTTAAATAAGCTATAATGTTATTATGAATATTATGAAAAAAAATGCATTACATTACCAAATAAATGTATTTCTAATAATCTCAGACATGTTTTATTAAAATGGATATTTTAGCGGTTATTTCATGTGTGGACCCAAACTGAATATTGCTCTACAAACAAACAATATGAATTACATTTTTAACTAAGTACGTGCCTGAAAGAGCTAGTCCTTGTGAAATGGTATTTGGGTGGTCTGCAGACCTTGTGGAACTGGTTTCCCTGAGCTATTTCTTTCTAGCAAGCGTTTATTATACTGAAATCTCTGACATTCAGAAGCACTCAGGATGACAAGGAAATCTGTATTTCTGCCGTAGATACTCAGTGTTACAAAATATTTAATACTTAGCAACGCTGTTAACAGGAACCCTTTCAGAGTTTGCATCAGGAGTGAAAAGTATGTTTTCTTTACCTGACACACAGAAATCATGTTTACATTACTATTGTAACAATGTCAGTACACGTTCAGGGCTCAAGAGCTGAAATCCAGGAATTTCTACATGTAAAAAGAAAATTGCAAAATTATTTTTAAAAATTCAAAAATTCTTTGAAAAGCATTAAAATTCTTTGTGTCAGTACTTTTAAGTGATATTTCTCAATTGATCTATTTGCATTTTCCAAGAGCTGCTGTTTTTCCTTGCAAAAACACTCCCTTGGAGACATGTTACCAGTGTTCAGTACTTCTGAGAGCTAGAATAGACGATCTGTGAATTTAAATGGCCAACTTTAACCACCTACATACAAACACAAATTATTTGCTAGGAAAAATAGACAATCAGCAGTGATTATTTGAAAGCAGAAACAGCATAAGTTAGACCTTAGATTCCAGGCTGGATTTGTGTTTTTAACAAGTGAAAAAGAGAAGTCCTTTTTTAAAATAGAGAGATCCCTAAACATGCTGCATCACTCTTTGACTTCCATATACCTTTGCCAGTAAACTCTGTAACAAAGTCTCTGAAGTCTGTCTCAGACAGTGATGTGGTGATATTTGCTCTCCAGAGAAAGAACATCTGTCTCCATATCACACTTTTGTAAACTTTTTAAGAAAAGGACTTGCCATTGTCTAGTAATACTAATCACTAATAATGAGTGTATTTTCTGATCACCCCGTGGGTGTTTGCAGAGGAGCCATAAAGGGTGGGCGGGATGTCCATGATGTCTTTGGAGGGTGAGCGGAGTTCCTGCGGGTGCAGTGTGTTGTGCAAAGCGCCTTGGAGACATTCACACAGCACTCCAATCTCTTCGCTGGCTTTTTTTTGGCGAATATAACAAGTGTTTCTTCATCAAGCCTCAGCATTAGGTTTGTGGAGTGGGACTGCGTGTACACAGCCACATCCCATAATTTTTATTCCTGAGTTTGCAGGTCTGTCACCCCTCAAAAAATCAGGTTATGTAAAAATAGATCTTTTAATTAATACAATACTAAGAAATTCTTTTTTCTTCAATATGATCTGAGTTGTTTATTACATTCTTGCATGGAACTAGATTTGGGAAGAACTGATGGATACGACTTGGCGGGGGCTTACACACAAGAATAGCTGTCCCTGTCCCTGCCGCTACAGGTGCTCTGCCCGTGTTTAGCATCGCACCAGACCGTGTGGCTCCTCAGGCTGCAACATAACCTCACACTGAGTTTGAGGGGCTGCCAGGAACATCAGCAAAAGTTATAAATCAAAACCATTATGGACCACGGAGTTCTTCCTTTGCTTTGCCAGGGAATATGAGAAAGAAGCCTGAGGATTGTGTTTCTTCTACAAATACATTATTTATTCAGAGAGTCCAGGAAAACAGATAACTTTCTGGTTTAGTGGTCGTGAGCTGTGTCTCCAAGAGAGAATCAAACTCTTCACTGGAAGGAGCTGGTGGTTTGAAATCTAAACAGTTCGGCGTTGACACCGACTTTGACAGTATTTGCTCACCTCTGTGCCAACACCTGTTCAAGCCGCTTTGATGGCTGTAGTGTCAGGGTGCCTTCGGATACCCAGGGATGCACCGGTTCACAGAAGGAGATTTTGAAATCTATCAGCCTGTATAATGGAAGAACAGTGGGAGGACAGGCCGGTTCTTTCCTGCTCCACAGTGGTACTGAAATAATTCATATGGAAGCCCATTGGAGTCAAGTAGTTGAACACCTGCTGAAAGAAAGTCTAATTACATCATCTCTGAGAGCAAAATAGAACCTGTTATGACTTTTATGTGAGAGATCTATCAGTCTTCCCAGTGTGCTGGGAGATTCCCAGACAAGCCCGTGGGGTGTGTGTTTGTCCCAGGGAACAGCCAGGGCTGGTGGCTCTCCGTGGGAGAGCGAGGGGACTGAGGGTGACAGCATGTGTGGCCAGGACAGAGACCACTCAGGCAACTCATGGGTGAGCTGTGAAAGGAGGCCATGTATGGAAGTGTGTGCACTTGAAAGAATAAATATAGGCAGTTCAAATATGACAGTGTTCAGTTATCCTATCAAGTACTTACGGCAGAAGCATAATTACAGGTCATACAATGCTAATGATTTTGTTGTGTCATCTGTATATAGAGTTTAACTCTTATACAAGCAAAAACATGGTACTCAAAGTCTTTGCAGTGCTTTAAGAAGACACAGATCTGTACAAATAAAAACACGTTTGAATGAATGCTACCCTTTAGTTATTTACTGACGTGCTATCTTAACGTGTGGCTTTGGTTTTGAGAGACAGTTTGAATTCAATTGACAGATAATGACTGTTGAAATGAGAGGCTCCACGCCACCCCTGCCTTTGTCCAGAGGCCTTGTTCTACCTCTTCCATTGCCCTCTGTTAGCACTTGCACGCTCTGTGCACACACCGATTCAGTGGAATATCAAAAAACTGACCCAAGAGGTGAAGAGATTTGAGTGTCAGACTGAAATTAGATAGTTTCTGCTGCGTCAATTATTTCCTATGAGGATTAGGAAAAAAAAAAAGTTGAAACCCCAAAGAATCTATTTATTTTCTGGTGTAAAAAGCAAAAACGCATTTAAAAATGTGTTTTGTCTTACTGCAGCTTTGTGAATTTTTTAATTTGCTGAAATACTCAGGTTTCATTTGAGTGGATGATTAATAGCAAAGAGAACTGAAGTTGTGTTGGCCCTATTTGTAGAGGCGAGTCATATATGAAGTGTTTTGTACACCTTGCTCATAAGACACTCTTTAGCAGGGCAGCTTTGAACCCAGGCAGGTAGAATTGTTTCATTGTTCTGTTTTTTATACGAAATATTTCTCCAGTTTTCATATATGACATAATGGTGTTGGGGCAGTAGATGAAAGAGGGAAGATCTAAAAATGCTTTCCCTTCAAAACCAAAGAAAGAGTCTTTCATGATTTTTCCAGGAGAAACCTGTATATACAAAGACAACAGTAAGTGTAAGAGTGATAGTGCCCATCTCTTTTCTGATGATATATGAAAATAATGCAGCTCTGTGATCTTAATTTTTATTTCATTTTGTTTTTTTAAAGTACATAGGGTAGAATACATCATCTTCTGCACAAACCTCAGACTTTCAGAAGGTACAGCAACTTTGTAAAGAGTTAAGAAGTGGGAGAGTAGAGTACATTTCCCAAGCTTTCACCCAGGTGTTGTGATGATTCTTTGATGTTTTTTTTGGGGCATAAGTACTGCGATCTTGTTGCAGATCTCTCAGTGAGTTTTTGAGGTGTTAGGTCAGCATAATGACAGATCTAACAGCCCGTGTCCTGCTTGACACAGCATAGTTATTTTTCTAATTAGGAAAGGAAGCAGCAGAGACCCTTCCCTTGTGCAAAATCATGGCTTTTCCATTCCTGCCTTGAACAGCTGTGATTCAGGGTGCCTTTCATGGGCCTTCTGGGTTTTTACTATCGTGCTAAACTTACGCAACATCACTGATGGTTGCAGTGAAAGTTTGTGTTCAGCATTCTCAGGTCCTTCCTGCAAAACTGTAACATTACTTTTCTAATGATTTTGCCAAAACTTGTTGCTGTTGGAAAGCTGAAAACAACTACAGTAGATGGTGATAATCACAGAAATGATCGTGTCTTCCAGACTCTTGCTTAAGGAAGGGGGATTGGCAGAGTGTCTTCTGATGTGATCCGAGTGTGAGGCAGGGCTGTATTTGTGTGAGGTTGCTCATATATATCTGTTTGTATGAGGGACCATCCATGATCGTTGGTCCTGACAGAGATATTTTAGTGAGGTTTATCAAGTTTATGTAAGCTTTATGAGTTTAAAAAACTCTGAATAAAAGAGGGAAGTACCTACAAAGGGAGATAATTGTTCTGACTGTGCAGAAAGGAGGAAGTTAAAAGATTGCCACGTAGTAATATAAAGATGCTTTTACTTGCAGAAGGATTGAGGCAAACAATTGAGGCATCGTATTCATAGAATCACAGAGTCGTAGAATCAATTTCTTTGGAGGGGACCCTCAAGATCATTGTGTCCAACCATAACCTCACTCTAGCACCAAACCATGTCCCTAAGAACCTCATCTATACGTCTTTTAAACACCTCCAGGGATGGTGACTCAACCACTTCCCAGGCAGCCTGTTCCAATGCTTGACAATGCTTTCTGTGAAGAAATTTTTCCTAATATCCAAGCTAAACCTCCCCTGGCGCAACTTGAGCCATTTCCTCTCATCTTATCACTTGCTACTTGGGAGAACAGAAATTCATATTGTCACATATAACTTTGAATTACAGATGACCTCACCATCCAGAGGAGGACTGGGATTCCTCTCTGCTGTCCCCTCCTGAGAGGGATAATGTCATAGAGCAAGCACCCTGTGCCACTGTAGATCCAAAGGAGTGAGTTTAACACTTGTTCCATAATCCTGTGAAAGGCTGCCTGTAAGGCAATTCACTCACAAAGGGTTATCTGATTTTTTGGATACTACCTGTATCACTGTTTGTGTGCTACTGACTGCACACATTGCTTGTTGATATTTTGTATGTATTGTACAAGGTAATTTTGAGGGGCGCTCAGTACAGGAGAGAACAAGTCATGTTCTTTAAATTTGTAAGCCATTCTGGTTATGATCAAATATGGAGCAGCCTGAGGGTTACTTGAGATACTTGTGTAATTTGATGAGCAGCCTGCAAAACTGGTGCAGTTACAAGGGAAATGCTTAATGGGGCAGCTGTGGGAAAAATGACTGTCTAGTACATCCTTCTCAAGTGGCTTTAAAGGGCAGGACTGGGGATAAATTAATTAGTCCCCTGGGTCTAAATTGGCATATTCATGTAGATCCTGGGAAATGTCTGTCAGAAGGCAGTGAGGATTCCTTTATGCCCTGATGGAGAAGAACTCTGTGAAGGCCAGGAACATGCAAGTCTCTCAGGGGGTGTAAGTGGACCTGCTTTCTGGGCTAGTACAACTGTGTTTGACAACTTTTTTTTTTGTGTGGGCCTTCATGTAACAGTGGGAATAATTTGTTGAGTTTTTAAATATTTGCAGTTGATTCATCATTATGCAGTTACTGGATCAGCGTAGCTAAACTTGTTAATGATTTATGCAAATAACCGTTTATTTTTGCACATGTATTTTGACAGTGTTGAAGATACAGGTACAAGTAAAACATGCAAAGTGCATGTGATTGCAAATGCAGGTCCTATTCTTGGGAAAAAGGAGTGAAAGATTCTTCTCTTAAATAGTTTAAAATCATGTTTCCATACAGATTTCAATGAAGCAGTGCCAGAAACAGAGAGATTGGACTCCAAAGCTCTGAAGACTCGAGCTCAGCTTTCAGTGAAGAACAAGCGGCAGAGACCTTCTAGAACAAGGCTGTATGATAGCATCAGTTCAACTGATGGTGAGGACAGCCTAGAACGAAAGGTGAGAAGGACTCTACCCTCTCTCTCAGGCTTCCCATGGGGTGCTAGATTGCCCCTGTAAGTCATTTCATCCTCTGTCCTTTCATTGTAGCACAGGCAGTATTTATTCCTCTGTGGCCAGTATGCTATGAATGTCCTTGAGCGATGTGTGAGTCTGGTCTCCTTTGAGTCAGCACACCTGTTTTTTTGGTTTTATTGTTGTTTTGTTTTTAACAGGAATCCTGGGCTTTCTGATTTATGTGCTTTATAATGCAGAGTGAGTCCTTTCATTTATGCAGGAGGTGAAAGGAACTTGAGTAGTGTGCTTCTCTATTAATTTGTTAACACAGTTTATATGGTACTCATTGTTTTGTCCAATTCTGACTTCCATCTGAAAGCAAATACCAATAAACAACAGTGTGTGTGCTATCAAAAAAGGTAATGGCATGAATTGCTAAAGCATTTCTTACAAATAGAAGGGTAAATTATTAATAAAAGAATTGCATGTTCAAAGTAAACCTTGCTCTGATTGGTTACTAAATGGTATAACTTGCTTTATAATCTCTTATACCAACAGCCATCAAACAGTTACAGTAGTCCCATGCACATTTCAAAATCACCACTGCCCTTATGCATGAGAGCATCCTCACCAGCATCAGATTCTGGTGCTTCCTCCCTCTCCCCCGTGGCTAGCAGTGCAGCAATCTCACTTGACAACCTAACTGAGAACCAAGAAGGAGGACAGCACCACAAAGGAGGTGTCCTTTCCCCACATGCTCGGGGAGACACTCCACTTTCCTCTCCTTCAAAATCTGGGCACAGCTCTGAAGCATCTCCTTTGCATCATCCAGCTGGCAGGAATATTTTACAGGATAAAGGTATTGCTATTTTCTACAATAAATTGCTGCATCATTTTGTTCACTTACATCTACTTCATAAACTTCTGTTGTGTAGTAGGACCTTACCAATGAGAAGGCCATTGTCTCATGACTTCTTTGTCTACCTGGAAGTAAAAAAATTACAGTTGACCTTGTGTGATGGCAAAGAAAATGGCAAAGTTGAAACTGAGATCACAACTGCTTCCTGTTTTTTTCTGTCTTAGAACTCACTGAAAAAGATAGAGGGAAGTTGCCTTTAAGAAATTCTTATCTATCATTTTTAAAAACACCAAATTATTTGACCTTAGGACATTTCCGTATTAGAAACATGCGTATCGCAGTGTACTTAGTTTAATTATGTAATTTTGGCACTGCTAGATGCTTTTTTTGGAGGGTGGGGAAAGGCGTGTAAAGCAAGAATAACAGATTGTAGCTTTTAATTGCTGAGAGGCAGCATGGTATAGGTTAAACAAGGGTCGATGTCTGGGTTATCGTCATTTACAGAAAAAAAAAATCAAGTAATTTGTTGAGTGGGTTGGCCACGTTGTTTATTTAATTCAGATTCTTTAAATGTAAGATGGATAAAACATGAAGTAATCCCGCCTAGCTCAGGTATGTTTCTCAGATATTAATTTATTCAATGCGTTAACAATATAACATGGCACAGAATTCCAAGCCCTTTTGTTCAGATGCCTAGTGAAGTCAAAATTAGCATTTTACACAACTTTCACGTTCTTAGCTGTGCATCTTGCATTCTCTGTCACATGAGATAAAATATGTGATAAAAATCATTTGTGAGGACTGCAGGAATAGGTCTGGATAGGTTCTTGACAGACTTTGGCTTACTTAAATTAACTGAAAAAAAATCATTGAGTATTTTTTTTTGTCTGCACAGCTGAAAAGACTTGCCATTCATTTACAACCTGTTTTTTTCGTAATCTTCGTACAGGGCTTTCACACAGATTCTTAAGAGACAGATTAATGAAGTTCTGTTTGAGCTAGGTTACCAAATGCTACCACTTTTACATAGGTTTTAAAACTGCTAGTCTAATTGTATAGTTGCTAATTGTGTAATTGTTAATGAATCAAAATTAAATTCAAAGCTTGAGTTTGGCAAGTAAAAATAAGGGTACGAACATAAGGTGACTTTCCACTCTGACTTCAGCTTGAATGTATGATTGGTTTACCAGTGAAGTCGTAAATCCTGCATTTCCATCCAGTGCACAAAAAATATCTTTGGTGGAGACTAGCCTTGTAGTGTAAGGAATAGGGCATTACATTCCACTCCCTGCGTTGCTCTTTCCTCCCCAATTTAGCTTTGAAAAATAATCCGTCTAAGTATTGGTATTGTGGTTGTTAAGTAAACAACTGGTGCTTTTGGGTATATCCAAATTCTGATGCGTACATGAAAATTAAACCAGAACAATTTAGTTACAAATGTAAAATTTGCATTTAATAAGCCCTACCAAAAAGTAATCTCCTAGAGCAGTTGTTTAACAGCAAGCATTGTAGCAATAGTAGTTTAATTGATTGCTGATTTGGCTGTCAAACTCTCACAGGTCAGAAAATAAGAAGGGCCATTGTATTTGCTCTGTGTGTTCAGGTAGGATTTTTTTAGAGATGGAAAGAGAACACATTTCATGGGCATGTGTGTGCCCATTGATTAATCTCTGATTAGCAAAAGTGAGCACTACCAACTTCACAGAATCGCTTGCCTTTTTTTTCTTTCTCCTGAAATCCTGCAGTGCTGTGGGAGCGGCTGAAGCAGCATGAGATCTGTCTCCTCATTATTGCAAAATGATAAAAAAATCATAGAATAGTTTGGGTTGGAAGGGACCTTCAAAGGTCATCTAGTCCAACTCCCTGCAATGAGCAGCGACATCTTCAACTAGATCAGGTTGCTCAGAGCCCCATCCAACCCAGCCTTGAATGTCTCCAGGGATGGGGCATCTATCACCCCTCTGGGCAACCTGGGCCAGGGTTCTACCAACTCACTGTAAAAAATGTCCTCATGTCTAACCTGAATCTTCCCCCCTCTAGTTTAAAACCATTACCCGTTTTCCTCTCGTAACAGGCCCTGCTAAAAAGTCTGTCCCCATCTTTCTTATGAGCCCCTTTTAAGTACTGAAAGGCTGCTATAAGGTCTCCCCAGAGCCTTCTCTTCTCCAGGCTGAACAAACCCAACTCTCTCAGCCTGTCCCTTTGGTTATCTTGATGGCCCTCTAGTGGAGGTCCAAGTCCAGAGGCATTTTGCTTGCTTGTCTTTTAAGCACAGCTTTTTCATGTATGTGTATGATTAATTTATTTTCTCCAGTTCTGCCTATTTTGTGCAACAGCATCCTTTGACAGGGCAGCCAGGGTGACCCCTACAGGCAGTCCTCAGTTGGTGTAAGTCTGTTTGCACCTATATTGTGACCTTGGGGAAGAAAGTTCAGTCTAGTCCCCTTTTGCATCCATCAGCCACAGGTTATTTACACCAGCTCCTTGAGGCTGAAAGTGATGGATTAAATGGCTTCTGTCTGGTTTATTCAGAGGAACTGGCTCTCCCTCAACCTATCTGAAGAGCTCCAAGGAGTTAAGGGAAGGTGCACCCTTCCAGGGTGGTCAAAGCCCCTCCTGCCCACACAGGGCACCTGCAACCCTGGTTTGCAGCCACTGCCACAGGCCAAGCACTGCGTACCTGCGTGTGTGCAAGTGCCTGTTGAGTCAAATCTACTCCACCACTGAAGCTGTTTTAGGGACCCAGCCTGTCCATATTCCACTTGTCCCACAGCCAGCGTGAATGCTTTCCCCAGAAAACTGTCATTATTCTGCGGGCTCCGGCTGCGTCCAACTGCATGCGAGTGGGAGCACAGCGCTAAGAGTCTGAACAGAAATTTGCAATACCAGCTGGCTGCTACATGTCACTGCTGAGGTCTCCAGGTTATTTCTTCTATTACAATAGCAAAACCTCCAGCTACTAAATGCTGTTCTTATTTTCCCGCCACAAAAGCAGATTCATTTACTTTCATTAAGAAGTTTCTCAAAAAGGCCCACGACCCTCCAGTGCCCATTGCCTGTGAATAGCTGCTGTGAAAATAAACAGTATGATCTTTTATTCTTGAAAGTGGCAGTTTGACAGTGGTTAAATGGGAAGTATACATTAAAGGTGAAAGAGAAACCGTAAGAGGAGAAAGGAGAGGAGTATGCACAGTGTAGGGGTGATGCAAAGTGTGCATTGCCTGAAGCTCTCCTCGGCCTTCCCGGCAATGGAGTTCTTCTTGGGACAGTTCCTTTGGTCATTCTTCCTATTACTCCTTCTAGTTTTCTTTTTTTCTTGAATGCTTTTTTTTAACACAAGGACATGTGTTAGAAAAAATAATATGGCTTTTAGAGTGTGAGTATTGCAAGAGGCTTATTTTCCTGCCTTTTCCAGGATTTATGAGCCATTTGCACATTCAGTTTTTTACTTGAATGAAAATCTGGCCAAATATTATCCACAAGCAATATATTAAGTTCTTCTACACACACAGTGGACTGTTCTACGATAGTGCTGTGGTATTTTTTATTAATTCTGAGGGCTTAATTTATGTCAACTACAGTAGGAGAAATCCACAAACTCAGCAGTGTTTTCAGTTAGAAGTCACTATACATCTGAGGTCACATTGTAGAAGTCACCAAACCACAAGTGATTTGAATGACTGACCTTCATTTGCTTCCTTTAGAGTATTTGGGGAACATTCTTTAAGAATCAGAGAAACTGTGTCTGAATTTTTCAACTGCTGTGTTTTTTCTTTTAGCTTCCATACAGATTTCACAGGATGTTTTGCAGACTCAGATTCATTGTTTTGGCTTTATAGGTACTGCAGGCTGTTTCCTCTTTAGACTTTAACAGTGTTTGTAGAACAGATCAAAAATCGGTACAGGTCTCAGGGCAAATTTATTAACTAAGCTACTTTTAACTTTTTTTTCTTTTTTTCTTTTTTTTTAAATTTGGAGTGGTTGGATTTCAAGTTAAATGGTTATTTTAACAAAGATGTTCAAGCTAAACAGATAACTATAGATAACTATTACCCAGCATGTCCATCATAAAAGAGGCACTTGGCTCCAAAGTTCAAGAAAGATTCTCACTAGTCGTTTTGGAAGTAAAGGGTACATACTTAACCAGTTCTGTGAAAGGAAACTTAAGCTTAGTTTAAAAATTGATTAACTGTTATGTTTACTTGTAAATCTTTTGTGTTGTTCGACTTACTACGTATTCATTAAAACTCAACCAAAATTAACTTTTCATTTTCTTCAATTAAAATAAGATTTCTTCATGTGTATTTTCAAATTCTGAAAGTATTCATTTATTTTTATTCCTTTTCACACTGTCTTATTAAAAATGAGAAGAATTCACCTAATTGTGTACTCACACATGTGTACATGTATGCATATCTAATTATGAAAATATACACAAACTGTTATGGATGGAAAGTGGAATAGCTATCAGTAGCCATTAAAAATAATAATGTACATTCTTCCGTGTACAAATGTATCCTAGATGGTGCCACATGTGCTCAGGCAGCAAGAACAACTAGCCCTACTATAGGGCATGCAGAAAAACTAAAGCGAAAACTTGCAGATCTTGGGTAAGCGTTTTGTTATTTTACATACTTATTCTTTTAATTAAAAGGATTGAAAGTAAAATTTCAAAGATGTTTTCTGATGTTTTCTAATATTGTTGTAGGGCTCCCTTGAGAAGGAGTTCAAACAAGGGCAAGAAGCGGAAAGAGAAAGAAGCAATTAGGGTGACCTGTGGCAGTAGGTATGGGTAAAAGACTGAGGATGTAAGAAATTATATGCCAGAAACACTGGAAAAACCTAATCCTCCTAGCCCATGGGAACATGAACTATCCCACTGACTTCATATACATAAGTGTTAAGCTTTGAGGTAACCTGCTGAGCTTATAAACGTAGATTTCTTAACTAATGAAAGACTAACATATAATCCGACAAGATCCCAGCTAAAGGGCGTAATACCTAGTTCCAGGTGTGAAGGACGTGGATTCAGTTAAATGTCAAGAATGCTAAGCAGACTTTATACATTCCCAAAGTCTAGAAAGGACATAGCAACTCAAAACCTCTTTCCATATAAAACAATTCAAAAGAAAACCTACATAGCAAAAGAGATATCTAAAGAAAGCAAACTTTCAGTGCTACTCAGAAAGTCATTGTGGTGGAAAACCAGTATGTAGTCATTTGTGGAGTTTTGCTGACATTCTAATATGCAGAGCCCCAGTGACAACAACATTGTGTAGCTCCACAGCATCAGAAAAGCAAAAGAAACCTTAGACTTTTGACTTACTCCCTCAGGCACACTGTGCTGAACTGCAATGTTCTGTCTCGGCACACATTTGTATATTTGTATTCTGCAAATATCTGGCAGGATCTTCAGTGATCTTAGGCAGCCGTTGTCACTTCTATGCTGGTGTCAGAAAAACCTGTTCCAGTTGGTTCCAGTGGTGCATCTGCTTGCAGTGTGCTTTGGAGTTGGTGGTAATCACTGCTGGATTTCTTTGGTGACAAGAAGAGATTTCTTAGAGCGAATTCTCTGCAACTCAGTGTAGCTATAAGGCAGCTAGTGCCCTCAGCAGGGTGTTAAACATCACATAACCATAGGGTGAAGGAAATGAATGTGTACTTGTTTTTAAGAACTCGATATGTTCTGTATACCAATGTAATATATTAAAGATATTTGTGAGATTCCGTAGGTATCTAGAGAAAGCAGGTCTCAGTGTAGAGAGATCAGTTGCTTATCAGAGTACTTCATAAATCAGCTATTTGTTAATATTTCTGAGTTTGGATACAGTTAATAAAAGCAAAATTTAATACTGCTTTCAAAGTCACAATTCATAAGCATTTGTAATTCTCACTGTGCCTCTGTAAACTGGAATGTTATTATTTCGGTACAACTTTTTAAACACCCATTTTCAATTCCTTTTGTTACTAACTCTGAGGAAGTTACCTCAGAAGAAACGTGAGGGTGTTTTCTCTACAGTCCAAAGCTGTATAAGCTCTTTGAAAGAAGGAAGATGATCAAAAGACATCATCCCATTACAATTACATCCATTACAGCAACTGATTGATGTAGAATTAATCATGCTGTCGGATGTTGCATGCATTGTTTTGCTGTTGCCAAAAGGTAGCATTCAGTACGTGTAAATAAAATCCTGAATTCTTTCCTAAGACTACCACTAATGTTGCTAAAAAATTCTGCATTTAAACAAGAAGCATCTATTCCTCTACCTGGAGCTAGGTGAATCAGGCAACATAATTTGGTTTTTCTTTCTGCTTTCAAGCAAGATTAGAGGATGAGGGAAGAGACCAGGACTGGATCAGATACATCTGCCTTTATGTAGACAAAGTGAGGGAGGATTCTTCTGCTTCCGTAGCTCTTTGACAACCTCAGTTCCATCCACACAGAAAAGAGGCTTCACAATGTGCAAAGCTCTAGTGATTATGTTAATAATGGCGTAGAAGCTCTCCAGAAGGTGGAAGTTGAGGGGAGATTTACATACATGAAATTTACTGATGGCTCCTAAGAGTAGTAGAAGTTTAAGGCTCTCAAACAGTATATATATTGATATAAATAATATGAGGCTATGACATATGCATAAGTTCTTTGAGGCAGACACTTTACATCGCTACTTTTAATTTACATAATATACTGTTGACATGATATATTTAACGACTAATTTAGGCAAATTGTTTCATAACTGTTATCTTTGCCTTGATCACATTATCCACTGCAATCTTTGTTACTACAAAGAGAGGAGTTGGTAGTATCACAGAGGTGGTTTTTCATTTTTCTATAGTAATATTTTTAATATTTAATATCTTTAAAATCAGTATAATAATATTCTACCAGTAGTTAGCTTTTGTAACAAAGGCACATCTCCATAGATGGATACAGGTGCACCTGGTTCATTCTGCCTGGGCTCGAAATCCAAGCCAGACCTTCTCTGGGAAGCAGAGCCTGCTGGGGTTGGTGCTGAGTTTAACCTGTCTCCTCATGCTGAGGCTCAAAAATGCACCAACACAACATGTGGCTTCTTGACTGGAGCTGGCTCACATCTGAACAGTGGGAGTACAAGCGTTTTCCATTTACTGGGTGTATGTTTAAGAGAGCTGGAGTCAGAAAAAGAATCAAAAGAAACCACTTTTATTTCTTTTGCTGAAAGATTTCAGGCATGCCCCTAGCGGCTGCATGCCGCTCAGTTCTTTAGTCACAGTTACAGGGAATGTCACTCCTTTTACAATTAACTGCCTCTGTAGCATTTTTTTTCTCTTGTTTTATAATCTAACACATAGTCCTGCTCCTTTCTCTTAAACAGGACCACCAGAGAGATGCTGCAGAAATCAGCAAACACTAAGTCATTAGCAGAGCGATCCTCCTCTCTCCCACACTGTGTACCATTCACATGGTATGGAGAGAGTGGCAAGGGATCCAATTCTTCCAGCAACCTGCCATCGCCTACCAGCTCAACTGAACCTTCCTCTGAAAATATAAGTCCAGCTAAAAAAGGGTCAAAGGTAGAAGATAAAAACTACCTTATTCCCACTGTGTTGAGTGGCATAATTGGCTTAATGTTTTTGGAAAAAGAACAGGCCAATATGTGAATACTACAATAAACAGTGCATGGTGTTCATTGTACGGCAAAACCTCATCCAAACAGAACATCGCTGTCATTGTACCATCCCAGATTCTGCCTTTTTACTCTGTCTTTATGTACATTAATTCAGTAAACTAACTGTGGTGTGCTGTACCGTAACAAAAGCAAGTGGTGCCAGTGGAAATTAGCATTTGGATCCACTGAACAAATGCTAGATTTTTGTATTCAATTATAGATATTTTCTGCATTCTTCAGGACTGATTGTGGGAATACCTGCCTATGGTCAAATGAGGTGTTTGCAAGTGAAGAAATGCTGTATGCCCGTCAGTCATTTGCCTTTTTTCCCTGCAGTAATGCAATCTGTTTGTCATGCATGCTGGATGTTGGATTTAATTCTATATATGAAGATGCTTGAACTGTAAATATGAACTATTGCAATTTAATACATCTGTGTGATTCCTTTCTGTGTGCATGAATGTTGCAGCATGATAACTCCTTAAATAACCCTTAGTTATAGTAATATACTTGGCTTTTTCATGTTTATTTTCACTTCTGGAAAATATTTCTTTGCCTGTATTTTCTTATCACTTGTAGCAGTTTACGTTTTATATTGGTCTGGTAGAAAGAAACAGATACGGTTCTCGACTTTATGTACAGGAGTATGAATCAGAAATGTAATTCCTCTCTTTTCTCCGAACACATGCATGTACATAATAGCAGTTTCCACAGGCGTTTCTTACTCTTTTGGTGCCAAAAGCTGGTGGTACCTGACTTCTGCTGTGCACCAAGCAATGCCAAGTCATAGTCGTGATTGTGTTACTTGGCAGGGAGAGCAACACCAGGCTGAGCAGTGAGAATCAGACTGGTAGAGAAGGCCCCAGGTGGAATCTCTGAAGATTAAAGAGAAACTAATTGGTTACCTGGCTTCTTTTGAAAAGAAAGATGGCGATTAGACATGTGAATCCTATATGTCCATTTAAACAAACGTTGTGTGAAAAATAATTTTTTAATGGGGAAAAAAGCAACTCCTTTTACTGTTAGTGTTAGGTTGAGGTTTTGGGGTGGAGCAGGGGTTGTCCTGCTGCCATATTAACTAGCAGGCCTTGGCTATCTTGTGTTTTGCTTATAGAAAATTAAATTTTAAAGACTTAAATTCATTGTAAGGCTGAAGCTTGCACAAAATAGAGGTGAAAGAAAACTGAAAGTACTTACAAGAGAAAAAGATGTTCTTCACACAACAGGAGGTAGAGCTGTTGAACTCCTGGCCTAAGAACGCTGTGGGGGCTAAAATTTTGCATATTAAGGAAGCTGCTCAGATTTTTTTCTTCTCTATAAAGAGATGGGTAAAGCAGAACAGCAATTCCAAATGTAGGTGTGAGAAAACTGATCATAAAACCATTTTTATATTCTCTGCAAAGTTTGCAAGCTTTTAAATTAGTAGTTTCTATACTGCTCTTCAGGTTTTTAAAGCACAGCATGATGCAGTATTTAGTTGGATTTCCAGAAAAAACGAGAGGACCAACACTTGATATTTTGGAAGACTTCTTGTTTTCGGGAAAGATAGGTCACATATCTTGGGGGGAAGGATAAAAGGATAACTTTTTTAGTGTTGTTTTTTGTTTTGATGCTTGGATCCATGTGAATTGAATTTTATGTACATTTTAATTCATTTAGATGTTAGATTGGAGATTAGAGGTGTCTATCATCAACTATATATTCAGTTTAAATGGAATATCTTGGTGTCCGTAATTTTTTTTACATTTTGTTTTTTATGATTCTCAGTCTATTGTGAAATACCTGTTAACTTTTATCTTCTTCTGAGAGTAATTTTGCTGTGTACCTGGAAAATATGTGCAGGCTTTTGCTGTTTTTTGCTGCAAGGTGTGATGTCTGTCATTGCATTGTTAAGAAAAAGCAGTGTTTGTTTTATGGTTATTATTTGAGTAAATAACACTCAATATCCAAAGTTCTCTTCTACTTTCAACTTCATTTTTTCCTAAAGGTATAGGCAAAGGGGGACGATCCTTTCACTTTTCTAGGAGATTATTTGGGACTCAAAAATGGCTTCACAAGATATTCTCCTTGCTCTTTCAATAGCAATTTTCACTTCTCTCTGCTAATTAATCCTCTGTCCTATTCTTTGTGCTACTGCCTGTGCTACGCTTGTCCTAAATATTTGGAGGACAGTAAAATGCTAGTGATTAACCCACAGAACCAGTAATTTAGCTCCAGGATGAGAGCCAGCATCTTAAGAGGGATTGTTTTCAGGCCCGTTTGCTATTAATTGAGGCATCAGGACAGCAAAGGTGTCTCTTGAAGTACACAATGGTAAAAATACTGTGTATTTAACAGTAGTATTTAACAATACTACAAATTAGACTTCCTCATGTGTATTGTAACTGGTTTGGTAAATGATCGAAATCACTCCTGAACTATGCCAACCTGAAAGACAAAAAGCAAATTTCCCTTTTAGATGCACATATTGGATTGTTTGTTCATTCTGACTCATCTTTTTCTCCACAGAATTTCACGTTCAACGATGATTTCAGTCCCAGCAGCACAAGTTCAGCTGATTTGAGTGGTTTAGGAGCAGAACCTAAAACCCCAGGTTTCTCGCACTCCTTAGCACTGTC
The DNA here is from genome assembly GCF_964273445.1 of Streptopelia decaocto. Classification (NCBI taxonomy): domain Eukaryota; kingdom Metazoa; phylum Chordata; class Aves; order Columbiformes; family Columbidae; genus Streptopelia; species Streptopelia decaocto. Next base: position 137,596,317 of record NC_138655.1, on the reverse strand, counting down.
ATCAGATGAGGTATGCTGATGAAATTGTTTAAGGTGGGAAATAGTTGGTTCCTTTCTCCCATAGCATTTGGTTGATAATTACTCAAATAACAAAAGGGTATTTTTTAGGCAGTAGCATGGGAGAAGATAATTAATCTTGGTTTCTAGATTATAATTTTTCTTGGTTGTATAATAATTACTGGAAATAAAGGTCTTATGGTATTATCATAGGAAAGCAGGATGCAGTTGGTTTACTAAGAGATACTATATCCTCACACATTTTAATGCATTTTTCCTACATTCTAAATAATGCTCATGTGGACCAATACATATGCACACACGTGCACTAAAATAGACCTAATTGAGACAATTTTGAGGTAGTAAAGATAACAGTATAGTTTGGTAAATATAGTTGAGATGTAAGGCACCTTCACCTAGACTAATTTTTACCCTGATACATTAAAATAATAATGACCTGTACACACAGTAATTTTGTATTACTGTACCTGAATGTACATATATCGATTAGAATATATATGTCTAAATCCACTTTGCATTCTCTTCGTGCTTGCTTCACATAGTGGATTTGAATTCAGTTACTTCAAACCAGAGATTTTTTGAAAAATGATAATGTGAAAAAGCATTCCTAACCCTGTAAATTGGTGACATAATTGAGTCAAATATAATAGATTGACAATACTTTTCTTAAGATACTAGTTTTATAACCCAGTTGTCAATGAAGCTGCATGATTTGACAGTAGCTGACAGTGTGTCCTGTGGACTCAGGAAGCCCATGCCTTGTTCTCTTAAAAACACTCAGTAAGAACTTCATATTTTTAATGTGAGGTTTGAACAAGTGCTTTTCTAGAGAGAAGGAAATTGAGGTATCTATGTCTTCTTTTTTTTAATGATGGTTAGGTTTGTGCTATTGTTGCCTGCATGCTTTGCATGGGTTTAAGGAATGAGAGCTGTTCCCTGCAACCCAGTGTGCCAAAATGCAAGTCTACAAAACCAGCCGTTTACTTTAGAGGTTAGTCACCTCTAAAGGAATAAAGGTAATAAAGGGCAAAAAATTGTAAGAATCATAGGAGAGTGTAGACAGGAGTCTGTGTATTCTGTGAATTACTGTAAACAATAAAGCCACAGTTTCTGCTTTATTTAGTATTAATACTCTCTTGATAATACATTTCATTCTCTTACCATGTTCCATTCCTCTTGTATATTTTATTGTGACAGTGCCCTGTTCCAAGTGGTATTCAATTAAAAGCTTGAAAATGCTTTCATTTTGCTTGTTCAGCTCTCTACTTTATCACTTTAAAAACATCAAGCCTGAACAGGTCTATAAAAATGAGTGTGTTTTCTCCCTCCTCTGCTGTGTGCCAAACTGCAGCCTCTGAATCAGGCCGGTGTTCAGTAACAGCTGCAGTGGAAACCTCCACAGCCACCCTGGCAGGCGATAAGGCCAGCATTGCCCTTCAGCCTTCTGTGGCTTATTGCTGTGAGCGCTCCTTTGCTCAGACTTCTCTAGCAGATCTAACATGAATATTTGAAGGAGATTTAAAAAATGAAAGGGGGAGGGAACTCAGTTCTTGCAGGTTGTTCTCCTCTAATTAAGGAGCTTTGTCTCTTGCAATAGGAGCCATGAGAAAGGTTCCCGCTGGTTCTAGGATGCCAAGACCAAGAATTCCAAGGGCTTTTCATTGACACAGTCTCAGGTTTAGCTGCCAAATCATGTGTGTGCTGAGCTTTCAACATAACCTCTCTGCTTCTGGAAATAATTGTTTTAAAGAAATCTCTTTGGTTTTGAGTAGCCCTATCTGTTTGCAAATCTTGGTGCTGCTCTTGCCTGAACTTTTACATGCTGTTACATGTTCTGTATTTTGTTTCTATAATGCTTTTCTTTCCCATTTCTTCGTTGCTCCCTCACTCAGAGCCTGGATATGATTGATGATGAGGTGAGATACTAGTGTGCTGTTGTGGTGAATTGTGTGACCATCACGTGGCAACGTATTGTCTCATTTGCAGATTCACATTTCTTGTTTTACGGTGTTATATGGCAAAGCCCCTTGTTTGAGCAGAACACACAGATGTCACTGGCTCCTCTCGCCTTGTCTTCAGTTGCCCTCTCCATTCTGCTAAGAGTTTTTAAGACCATAGCAAATTGCAGTTTTTGCGATATGCTGGAAGGGAGAGAAAGGTCGGTGCCAGAGTAAATCTACCAGGCCAAGCATCAGCTGCATGGAGCTCCCGCCGGCGATAGAAATAGAAAAAGATAGTGCTTAAACCGTCTTTTCCCCTTCCCTGAGAACTGGACAGCCAGAAGCCGAGAGAGCTCCCAGCATCATCTAACCCAGTGTAAAAGCTGCTCTAACAGCAGACAGCTGCCGCAGCCTACAGCAGCTGCTTTGCTGACCGCGGCTGGGACAGAGCAGCTTTTGTGTCAGGCCCCACGGGTGTACCCCTGGGCAGAGAGAGTGGCAGAGTGGGGACACGGGGCTGCCCCAGCAGCTGACAGCCCACCTACCCCTCGTGGTGCTGTGTCCGTGCTCTCCTGCTCCTCCTCCTCCTCTGCTGCGCAACGTGGTGGGAGCAGGGCCAGGGCTGTGGGGCCTCTGTGTGTTCCACACCGCTCCTCTGTGTCATCTCATTGTCTTCCATAGGTAGCATCAGTCTCCCTGCCTGTTTGGTGTCATCATGTTGAACTTCAGACTGGTTTTCTGAGTTTGGTTTTTTCCTCTGAATTTCTTGTTCTATAGCTTTAACACATCATAAAGATCTGTGAATGAGCATGGGAAGTGGAATGCAGAATTCAGTGCATCCTTTAGAAACGTTCTAATTCAAAGGATAAAAATCTCATGAGGGAATGGGAGCATGCGTGTTTTGAATTGTGCCACCTGGCCTTTTCAGTCCCTGTTTGAGTTAAAAGGAACACCAGATCCTTTTTCTTCTTCTGTTTAGATGTAGAAGACCTTTTGGTTACCTCATACCAATTCTTCAGTATCTGGTTAGGTACAGATGCAATATAGTGGTGTGAAATTGTTATTATTGTAGTGTAAAGATAGTACAGATACCTCTGCTTGGTTGCTGGTGGGTTGTACAGGAAAATGTTGTTACTTGTTCTTGGTACTCTTTTAATAATAATGCAGCATGTTTTTGTCGCAGATCCTCGATGATGGACAGTCTCCCAAGCACAGTCAGTGTCAGAGTCGCGCTGTTCAGGAGTGGAGTGTGCAGCAGGTGTCCCACTGGTTAATGAGCCTGAACCTTGAACAGTACGTTTCCGAATTCAGTGCCCAAAACATTAATGGGGAACATCTCCTTCAGCTGGATGGGAGTAAGCTCAAGGTAATGGACTAACGACTTCAGGACTGACTGTAGTATTTATTGTCACTTCAGGTCATCTGAAAGGAAGAAAGAACTCAGCCAGAAAGCAGTGTATCCCTGTGTGTGGACTGGTGACAGATTAGAATAATAAACACAGAGTATAAAGCCACAGCAACACTTTAAGAAATTCCCATATGCACTTGGAGCTTCAGAAATAGAGGGCATTTGCTTTGTGAAAACTCTGGGTGTATATAACATACCTATATTTGTTGTATGCATCAGTCATATAGCAGCATGCATAACTGGTATTTGCATGCATGTATTTCTCATCCAGCTCTGTTTCGCAAAAGGGTGATTCAGTTGAGATAGTAAATAGAAATACATCAGAAGTAGCAACTGAAAAATGGCTTACTGGAGTACTGGAGGCATAAGCTGCTTACCAGCTGTACTATCTTAGAACTAAGTACAGTTTTGATGTATAAAGTATGCATTGTTTCTTGTAGCGAAAATATGAGCCTACTTTTGTCAACAATAATTACAGGAAGGAGTTGTGGGAGGCTCAGCATATCCAAAAGTCAAAGTTTGGTGTTTCCTTTCTCAATTTTTGTACTGATCTGTCACTAACCCTGAGGGTTTTAGAAGCGAGCAAGTGAACTTTTGACTAAGGCATAGCAGTGAGAATTGGGCAGTCTTCTATGTAGACTGTTTCATCTTTCTTTGACTCATTTGATCAATGAAATCAACATAGTCAAACTGTGGTTGCAATGAGATTTAATTTTTTTAATATTCTGGAAGTGGAAAGCATAAAAAGCAGAAGTATAACATATTATTACTTAAGCTTCAGGAACATATCTGAGCTTGTCTCAGATTTGCTTAATTGTGATAGTCTTCCACCTACGAAGAATTATTATTAGAATACGAAAAATTTGGTAATAAATTAAAGCATATGAAATTCTTTTTGTTTTTTAATTTTGTTTCCTCCACCTCAGGCTCTTGGTATGACATCTTCCCAGGACAGAGCAATCATTAAAAAAAAGCTAAAGGAAATGAAAGCATCTTTGGAGAAAGCTCGCAAAGCTCAAGAGAAAATGGAAAAGCAAAGGGAAAAACTTCGGAAGAAGGAACAAGAGCAACTGCAGAGGAAATCGAAGAAAACAGACAAGTCTTCATCAGATGCAACAGAGGGCACTCATGAGCAGTGACGAGCAAAAGTGCTGCTGTTAGTAAAGTGGAGGCACTTCAGGGGAAGAGAAACTCATGTCCACCCTGGTGCCCCTTCAGCTTTCTTGCATTTGTTACACAAGAGTGTGTACAGAGAAATGGGGCTATACATAGAATGACTGGGGCAATTTATATTGTGTAGTTTTCTTTTCCTGCATATCCAGTTCACGTTCGTTGTTGTTGCCATGTGAAACAACCCCAGCCCCTCGGTTTGTTTTGTTGTTGTTGACAGCTGGCAGATTTCATATTTGTGTGGCGGTGTTTCCTTCCAAACTACTCTTCTCTATTGAGCTCTGTGTGTTTGGTCACTTCAGTAACCAGCATGATGCCGAGGAGCATGGTCCACTGCTTCACCTCCTTCTTCTGAACAGGATGACCAGTCAAAATGATTGGTGAACGTTTCTTCAGCTTGGTAAAAGGAGTTTGTGCTCTGTCCCATAGGAGCTGACTTAACTTTCTGACTGGAAGTGCAGCTTCTTTATGGTCTTTGGATACTCAGTTCTGTCTACTGGAGTAAGTTGCATCTGGCGTCAGTACCTTGAAGTGACGCTGCTCTGGAAACACAACTGTTCAGTGACTTTTTCTTATACACTGGAGATAAAGACAGGAGAGTCAATATTCCTCCTGGGTGAAAGACAGGAGGTGAAACTCTTTCTGTTAACTGTACATTAGTTAATTGAGGAAGGAGGCAACGCCTTAAATGATTATGTGGGTTTACACAGAAATCTGAGGATAACATTTATCCTTCAGATATCTGAGCAAGGATGAATTTCTTACTAGAGCACAGCGTATATAGATCTGTATAAATTTCATTGTGCTCCCAGTGTGTAGGCAACTTTCTTAATAGCACACTCTGCTTTCTTTTTCATGTGTTTTGAACAGGAAACTGGGCTTATGTTGGTTTGGGTTGGGTTTTGTTGTGTTTTGGGGTTTTTTTCCCTTTCCCAAGAAAAACACCACATCTTCAGATTCATTCTCCAGTAAGCAGTGGGAGAATAAGCTTTGTGCTGTGCTGTTATGAAGCTGTTGTTGGAAATGCTCATGAAACTCGAGTCTGCTGAAGATTTTCGGTTTTATAGAAGTGCACTTTAAGAAGAGGAAGACGAGGGATTCTGGTTAAAATTAAATTCAGTACATTGCTGTTAAGATCAATGCTGCCATGGAGGTGACAGTTACCAAATCCAAAGCTGCCATATATTAACTGTTTTGATTGATGTGTTTAAAGAATATCCCCACCAAAACCGGAATTTTTGGGCATAGGCTGCAGAATGTTTTGATGGCTTAGCAGTGGTCATATTACATCCTTCAGAGATTTCTGTTTTCCTGGTGTATGAGGCCATCGGCAAAGCCCACTGTGTGATTTTGACTCTGACAGAAGCAGGATACAGCATACACTGCATAGTGTTATTGCCTCTTAAGAGGGCTATTAAAATATTAAGTGTTTCTTCAAAAGAATGGACAGACAACAGGCAAATATCCACAGTGAGAAGCTGGAGGTATTAACTTACTGCTTTATAGTCAGAGCTAACTACGTAGCAGCATTCAGAGTTGAGAAACTCCCCTTTTGTGCATCCTGGAAGTTGCACTCTTCATCTGGTCATGCCAACCCATAAATTGTTTAAGATGTTGATGCAAAGTTAGAATCTTGAACTTAATAATTTGCCAGCCTAAAAAAATGCATATACTGAATTCTTTTGAAGAAAATGTTGTTTAGTTTGGCTTGGCTTCTCTTCTGCTCTGTACTTTATGGCATTCAGATTTGTGTCTGTAAAGTTCTCTGAAGCTCAGATTTGAAGCAGTTGGGATGCAATGTCTATAGTTACATTTCTCTTTTGATCCTAATAATGGTTTTGACATGGAAAATGATCTGCAAACTGGAAGAGCTTAGTTCATTCAAACTAATACACAATCAATCTGCTTAGCATTACCTTTATTTTTCCTTCCTAATCCAATTTCTACAAGATTCTGATGTATATTTTATTGAGATCTAAAAATGAAATTCCCGTAAAAGACACTTCCTGGTATTTCTAAAGGCTTGTGCTATTTTTCTTGAGATGATAGACCACTGGCAAAAAATACACCTGCTAACATGAATTCCACATTGCGGTGAATCTTTCTGCACTCTTTGTAGGAGAAAAGTTATAAAAATGTTTAACAACATCATAAAACTAGCATTCTGTTATTTTAGGAGGTTATCAATTTATATTTGAGTAAGAGAAGTTATCTGGAAGAAACTGGAAATTTAATACGTTAAATATCATGTTGATAAATGCATTTGATGATTATTTTCTGTTTAAATTATGTTTACATTGTAGTCACGTGTAAGTGGTTGTATATAGCAATCTAAGGTGGTGTCCCTGTTCTGTGTTCTTTGTTTTCTTGGAAACTGGAGCAGACTGCTTGGCATTATACCTTGAGTTTTCATTCTTGCTGCTTAGAACAGTGCCTAGTTAATCTCTTCATTAATCAGATTCCTGTTCTGCAGAACAACTAATTCAACTTAAGTCCTTTAAGTATTCAGGGGGGGTTTATTGCTTTGTGGTAATGTTATTTTGTTAGACTAAAAAAAAAAAAAAATAGAAAAACAAAAGAAGCAAACAAACAAACCCCTAACTTAAACATAAAATGCGTTTTGATCAACACATGAAGACTAAGCAAACCAAGCAATGTCAAGAGTTTCGCTCTTTTCTGTGATAAAAGAGATTTATGTGGTTCCTTTTTATTAAGTATGGTAACCCATTTTGGGGATGTGCAGAAATGTCACTGCGTAGCAGATGTAAAGACTGGTGCAGTTGGAAACTGTTACTGTTCCATAGGATCTTGAAAGTCATGTTGCATTTTTCCCCCTTGTGTTGTGTAATGACATATATGAAATAGAAGACGTGTCATCATTCTTAACTTAAACTTCCCGTAAACCAATGCTAAGTCAGACTAATATGAGGTTTTATGTAATAAGAAGAAACAAATATTCCATGCTAAATGACTGGAAAGGGCTTCCCATTTGGCTCACCCGTAGATGTGTTGCCTGCTTTTGCGTATTGATTTGTGGAGCTGAAGCAATGCTGAGTGCTGACCATGGGAGGCCGGTTCTGTGAACACCAGTTCTGCTCATTGCTGTGATATTGCTGGGTTGTGAATATATCCAGCCTCTGAGAAGATGAAGAAAAGAGAGGTAGCAAAAAATGGAGCTCTGAAAAATACAAAATAAAAGATGCAACACTGCAGGTCACTTTAGTCCTAAAAAAAATGTAGTGTTTATACTGAGATTGTGGGAAGAGTGGTGACTCCTTGCTCTGTCCAAATTGTTTTGCAGAGTCACCTGTTGTGCCACAACTTTAGTCTGCTGTGGGGGTACCACAAGAATCAAGTTTTTACTGGAATTACTGAGCAGCTTTCCTCTGAAGCTTGCCCGTCCTCAGCTCTCATCAACATTCAGAGGTGCTTGACTCTGAGCATCAGGGTTTCTTATACTTCATTGCTTCCATCGAAGCCTCTCGTCCTCCTGAGCTGCTCCACCTTCACCTCCTGGCTCACATGCTGATGAGTAAGAGGTTGAAAACGTTGTGCGATTTTTAAAAATTAATTGTGTTCCACTTTTAAGTCAGAGAAAAAAATTCCACTCTTGTCAATAGTGCAGAATCCAGTTCTACAGTAGGAAGGAAGAAGATTGTAATTTAGCTGGGTCTGGCCAAGAAGTACCATTCCAGGTACCATCAGAACACTGAAAATCAGAAGGAAAGGTTTGCACAGATCCAGCTGTAATTCATTACAGAATCTGCAGCGCAGTCTATGCTGTTTCTCAATGCAGAAATTCAGAGGAATTTTGCAAGAATGAAGTCCTGTGTTGGTTTCTTAGCCAAGTATTTACAGAGAGAAAATATTGTCAAGGCAAAAGCAAAGCCTGATCTCGCTCTTTTTAGGTGTGACTTTGTCCCCTGCATTATCATCAAACTAAGTGATGGAGGGACTGGACCCTCTTAATAATGCCTCCCTCATTCTGTACTCTCCCTCACTTGAAAACCTCAGGAAACCTATGTCGTGGTCCAAAACACTGAAGAAACAGTGCACATAATTAATTAAGTTGTAAATCTTTAACAGTCAAAATGGGCAGAGATGGTTTGAGGTTAGTTTTGTTAAATTAGTGATTGAAAATAATGACATCAGTTAGTGTTTTTAGAAATGTTTAAGTGATTTGTGGTTTGATTCCTCTTTAAATAAATGCGTATGAGTTTGTGCGTGTGCATACACGTGTGCGTACACAGGTGTCCATGCAGATTCACACTGCAGGAGTAGCAGCTGGGGCTGTGGCGCAGGGTCTGCGCTGTCGGCAGAGGGGCCCGGGACTGTCTGCAAGCTCGGGGGAGCAACGTGCTGCCCCTGAGTCTCGCCGTGGTCACCCCTGGCTGTGCTGGGGGCTCTGCTCACTCTGCTTGTGGGGTTTTATGCCTTTTGCAGATCAGAAGATTTCTTTGAAGTTTTCTTAAAACCATATACATAATGGTCTTGTGCAGGTCCTGCACACCCTCCTCAGTTTTTCTGGGGTGAGAGGCTGGCAGGATTGATTCATCGGAGTGTCAGTGTTCTAGGAAGGAAACCCTTTTTTATATTTTTATCCCTAATTTGGATTTCTGTTGGAGCGGTTTGAGCAGCTGGTTTTTGAGCAGGATCGTGAGTGACATCCGAGGTGGCTTACCCACTCGCCACAGATCACACAGTCCCTTGTGTTAACCTCCCGTATGTATTTCACTGGATTTTTTTGCGCCTGTAGACCTGGCTTTTCAAAGCTGTGACACCTTATCCATGACATTGAGCCCCCAATCCCTCTTTATAAAACAATCTGTTACTAATTACCACTGCTGACTGTGGTACTTTTGCCGTTGGCATCGAGTAATGATTTTAAAGATGTGCGAGCAGTGAGAACGGGAAGGTTTGGTGTGAGTGCCCTGGGTTGCCTGTTTGGGAAGTTTGGACTGCATTAGGAACAAGCCGTGGGGTTTGTGAAAGCTGTTCTGCTGTTGGGCAGCTTGCTCCTTCCAGAGCGAGGAGAGCTGAGGAGGGCTGGCAGCTCAGGACATCGGGTCCAACCCACATCACCCACGAGCCTGAGCCTCCTGCCGGGGCTGCAGCAGGAGCTTTGTCACCAGCACCAGTGGAAGCGGGTTCAGGCTCCGATGCAGAAGCATCCAAAGGGAAGAGAGATCTCTGGACACCAGACGTTAAGGAGTAACCAGCCCTTTTGAACTGGGGAGTGCACAGGGAACCTCCTGCCTCCATACTTTCCCATCCACATTTACTGTCTGAACGACCACTTCTGTATTTTCCAGTCACGTTGCAATGGTAACTCGCTGGTCACTGACAAGTGTTAGACATGTTGCTAGAGGACCAGGCAGCTAAAAAAACTACGATGCACTGTGCTCACTGTAAAAATTGGCTTCTTACATTGTTTCTTTTTATATGGTTGAAGAGGTGGTTGCGCTTCAGTTGTTTTCCTTTTATTTTTTTAAAGAGGTCAAATGTATATGAAGTGCATGTTATCCTAAACTTTTTGTTTGTACATCTTGGTGTCTGATCATCTGCATGAAAGACACAGTAGTGCCATGTCTGAGCTTGTTCTCTTGTGCTTGGTTGATATGAACTTCTCTAGATGGTTGAGTTTTCCCCAAAATAACTTTGGTTAATATTTACTTATTGGGAGACATCAAAACAAAACATCATGGTGGCCCTTTGGTTTTCTTACAGTTTAAATACAAACAACAAAGCCTTGTGGTTTAAAGTTAATTTGTTAGTGTAAATAAATTTCTTGCCAATGAGTATTATTGTTGTTAGACAACGAATGCAATAAAATGAGAAATCCTGAATCTTTATTAGAATTTGTACTGAGTCCTCACTTTCCTGCCCGTTTGTTGGTCATTCCAGAAGAAATAACAAATGGGGAGCACAACTGGACAGCTGTTGCGCCGGGTGTCACACTGGGGGAGGGGACACATGGACCTTGCCCTGCTTGTTCTTCCTTCTACTCAGTGCCGAAGATTACTTTAATCCCAGCTCTTGGCCAAATTGGCATGATTCACAGGCCTCGGAGTGGATCTTATTTACAATCTGTAATTATGTAAAAATAAGTAAAAAAACCCAAAAAGAATAAGGAAAGATAACGGCCTTTTTTCTTGATATGCAGTTGAGATGTTGTGTGCCATCTTCTGCTGCAGGTTGATGTGAAAATAGGCTGCCTTCCTGCTCACACTGGTCAACGTTTCTCTCTTTAAAAGACCTTGATTAGTTTTGGTATATAAAAACATTTTACACTCAAGGTTAGTTATAATGGGCATTTTATACATTCAAAGTACAGCAGTTCTGTCTTTTAATTTAATGTGTCTTTATTCATTTGATTTTATTAAAGCATTAAATTGGGGAAAAGCAGACAGCACAGACTGTCCAATTTGTGTAGTCATTTCAGCGGATTTACATCTGGCAGAATCTAGGCCAAATACTCTGCACTTCATCTGTGCAACCCAGGATGTGTTTCCCAGTGGCTCAAATCATAAATCTTACTTTCCGCTAATATAGCCACCACCTGCAAGAAGATAAAAGAATCCTCAGTCCATAAAATTATTATATTAATTAAAACGGGTATATAAAGAGGCTGTAAATCCACAACTGACATGTAAAATGTGTCTGCTCAGCAGCTTCCTAAGCCTGGAGGCATCTATACATCTATCCCTGTTGTGTGAATTGTTTCAAATCCCTGCCGTTTGGTTTCCAAATGCCCAGAACCGCTCCGGGCTCCACAGAGCTCATACAAGGTGATGGGTGATGTCTCCTCTGGGAGGGCAGCCTGGACATTCCCTCCGCATGTTCCCTTGTCGGTGGGAGGTTGGGCTTGCGGTGCATCCTCGTCCACTGCTCTTTCTCCCCCGAGGCCGCTGCTGCGTTGTACCGAGGGGTGGAAGCTTTGCTCCAGCACGGCTTTAGCTGCAGAACGCGTCTGCTGTCTGTCCTGTCCAGCACCACTTCAATGCACAGTGGCCCAGCTTCAATTCCCACCCCTGCACTGCGAGGCAGGACACCTTTAGGGTAGGGTGGCATGGGCTTCCAACCCTCCTTGCCTCTGGTTAAAAGTCAAAGTTTCATTACCAGTAGGAACAGATACTAAATCCTACCTATGATCTCTCCCCTCTCAAATGCTTTAGGAAAAAAAAAGGCCCGTCGCTTGCACATGTTTCTCTTTGTGGGCAGAGTGCTGGGAAAACCTCCAGTATAGGAGCAGTTAAAAAAAAAAAAAGAGAAAAAAAACTTATTCACGAGTGAACACATTATTTTCTGAAAGACCAAAACCAACAAAAAAATAGAAGTTCGACAACATCCAACAATATGTAGATTTGCTCATCTGAAGATGTTCTAAGCTATTGGAAAATACAGAAGTAATGTTTTGATGGGTTACTTCTACTAGTGCCAAGGGAATCCCAGCTGTTACGCTTCTACAACCACAGAGTAAATCCAGGAGCCAGCAGCGTGACTGGCTGGTGTTTCAGCTGTGTTAACACCACTGTTGCAAAACCTCAAGTCTTTAGAAGGCGGTATTTAATTTACTTGAGAACAAATAGTGGCACAAGCCTAAATAATTATTTTAAAATTCTAGTGCGGGACATTGATGGCTAATCATGAACAAATTAATACCCCAGCCTTTCCTTATTGTGAGAACTTCCTTCAGAGCAGTATTTTTCTGCCTGGGCTCTCGGAATGTCATCTGTTCCTCAAGGCTGAAAATGGATTATGAGTTCCTGTAGGAAAGCACGCTGCTTTCCAGTTGAAAACGTCCTGCTGGGAGAGAAGCTGCTAAGGAAGGAGCAGCAAACCCGAGCTACAATCAATTACATTCTCGAGTGCTTGGTGCAGTCAGCTGATGCTGAAGCCAAGTCCAGCAAAGGAATGAGACGAAAGTTGCCCTGGTTCAGGGCCAGCTCAGCTGTCTGCGCGCCAGGGTTAGCAAAAGATTTGAACCGTGATCTGAATGGATAAGTCCCTGTCACCAAAGCCTCCATAGGCAGGCACTAAACCCTGAGCAGCGCTCAAGTCCCCAGATCAACTGTGGGCATTTTGGAGAGGAGCTGTGAACACGGTTTGTGCACAGACCTGCTAAGGCAGGGCCATGCCCAAGAGACGAGGTCAATCAGCTGCCTGGTTAACCCTGAAGTCTCCCCCTCCAGCCATTGCCAGACCCCTGCAGCATGTGCTATTTGTACACAAAACAACACAAACACCAGCAACCACTCTTGCTGCAGGGATGATGGAGTTGTCTGGCATGGCAGCAGTGGGATGCTGCCAGTGTCGGGAAAGGCACAGTGACTGAGACAACACACCACAGGCTCATTTCTTAAACCTCGCACAACCTCTTGTGCCCAGGGATGTACCTGACACCACAGTGTCCCTGCCAGTGAGCCAGTGGCAGTGCAGGGGCCCGGGCTGGAGGAGATGCAGCAAGACCCACAGCCGACTGCAGCTGTGCAGAGAAAGCGGTGGCACCGTCCCTCCCACACTGCAACACAGCCCCAGCCACAAGCCCGGGCACCGCTCCTTGCTCCAGTTAGAGCTGTCCTTGTCCCTCAGAAAGTGGCAATAACACCTTTGTATCAATGGATGAAAGCCATGAGGCTTGTTTGTGCTAGAAAGGAACAGCACAGGAATCAAGAGATGTCAGCACACGCATTTGCTGTTCAGGGCCAAGCCATACCCTGCAGTAATGCATCCTTTAGCCGGAAGAGCAAAACCCAAAGACAGATGAACGTTCACACACACTCTGACTCCTGTCTCAGTGTTCAGGTCACTTCAGAGCAGGTTATTTGCTCTGTCTTGTAGGCAGAAGCATGCTTGTGTTTGCAAAGTCCTGAATTTTCCACACACTCACCAGATTAGAGGAGGCCACGGCTAGTGGTGAAACAAATTGCAGCAGGGACACCGGAACAGCAATTAGCACCCAGGGTCGGGCTCCTTCTCCTCCTGAGCTCACACTTCACGAGCAGCCAGCCCTTCTTCTCCACGCAGCGGGGGAAAGGCAGCAGCGAGGCAACGCTACCGCGTCAGCAGAGGGGATGGTGGCCGCCAGCAGGAGCTGCTCTGCGAGCAAGGACATCTTTGCTAATGAATGAAGAGCTCAGTCCACAGGCAGGAAACCAAGTGGTGGCTCAAACAGGGGCTTCTGCAAGACTCAGGTCTCGTTGTAAAGCACAATGCTGATTCCCAGCTTCAAAGGACTCTCTATTCAGCAATTGCTAACTACCACCACTCTAAAAATATAAATCAACAGAAACTTTAACAGGTCTTCTCGCAGTGCACAACATGATCAGTAACTGCTGGATAAACGTCAAGGGACACGTGTTCCTGCTGCACGGACACACAGCGGGAAGCAGCTCCACACAGACTGGACCACAGAACGCACATGACCCACATTTGGAGGTAGTCACTGTGGCAAAGCACCCAAAAATGCTCCCTTTGCTGTGACAAACAACAGTAACTGCTAAAGAACTTCTCACCAAAGGTGCTTGGGAGTTGTTTCCCACCCTTTAAGGAAAAAACAAAAGGCTTTTTTAAAGTCCCTTTTCAAGACTTATGAAGAAACCACTTCAAAGTGAGCCCCCCCTCCCTCTTTTCTTAGTACGATTAAGACATTTATGAAACTGAAAAAACGTTAGGAAATGGCTTGAAGGGGGAAAAGGGAAGAAATGAGACTGAACTATCCATTTATTCTGCTTCCAGTTATTTTGGAAGCACTAGGGAAAGCCAACAGGAAATTTTGGAAGAAGGACCCTTAGCACAGTCCCTAGGAAGGCCCAAAGGTCGGTGAGAAGAAAGCACACCACACAGGTAGTTAGCAATTCTCATTTACAAAATCAGTATTCTCAGGGGAAAAAACAAAACAAAACACAAGGAAAACCACAAATGTCACACAGAAATTCAGTCGCAACAGATAGTTCAATGTGTGATGGTTCAGTCATGTGTAATTTGAATTTAAACTTAAAGGTTACCCTTTGTTCCTGACATGGGCTCCTCCACATTACACAAAGAAACTAATTTCTCACCTTCAATTCCATTTCCTCTACTATTGCATAAAATTCTCATTTGGTGAGGAAGGCTAAAATACATTTCCATGGCTCTAGTTAACCTTTACTGGAACAGTCTTGTTGTTAGCAAGTCTAGCAGAAACTAGGTGAGTTCCCAAGCAATTAAATCCTCTCCACTGCAGCAGCCCTTACCCCCGAGACGAGCTATAGCTCACAGTAGAGAGCTCTGTGGAAGACTGTGCCGATGAGCAGCTTTCCCTCGTAGACAGATGCCACCGAGGTTCCCCGCAGCACGGAGCCGTCGTTGGAATAGACGCACGTCACCACCGGCTCCTCCGAGAGGATGTTCTGGATGCGCAGGACCTGCAGAGGAGGGGGACACGTCTACTGAAACAGCCGTGGCTGAAAATCCTCCATGGTGGAGGGAACATCAATCGGTATGTTAATTTCAGCAAATGAGGTTGATCAGCTGCTGGTAACTGCAACCAAGTGATTTGTGTGATAGGACCACAAATTTTGCTTCAGCGAAGCATGGTCCATGGAGACTGTTTATTTTTTTTTAAGTAGTTGCACAACAGAGTCTCCAACCCAGTAAGCAAAAAAGGCAGTCATTCCCAGCACTAGGCATATGCACAGTTTTTTTCCAGCCTAAAAGTTACTTAATATCTTCTATTTTCGTGCTTTTTTCCAGACAGACATAAACCTACTGCTATCACACATGATAATTTTGCCTTATGGGAAGTTGCAGACAAGGCTGAAATCAAATGGACACCAACCAGTCACCTGCACTGGCAGCTGCAGCACACTGATGCCAGTGCCTCATTGATTTCAGGAGGAAAGAAGAATAACAGTGTCACCTACTGATGAACTGCACTTACACAGATAAATGATTCCACTGTGAACATTTCTGGTCATGCTTTGCACTCAATTATTTTTTGTTTGGCACAGAGATGCCGGCTCAGTAATTAACACAGTTCATCAAAATCTGATTGTGCAGCCAGAGCTGCATAGAAAGCAGCCTGGGGAGTCTAGAATGTCCGAGCTACTGGGTGGAAATGATTCAGTTGTCTCCTAAGGATCTGAATTAGTTAGTGAGGAAATGCTGTTCAGCTTTCCATACGAGAGCAGAAGCTATAAGCTGGGAGCCAAGGCTGGCCAGGCTCTCCTCTATGTAATGCAGAGTTAAGTTACACCAGGGCAATGTGAACAGAGCAACTTTCTTGCACAGACATAGCCAAGAGACCCGTGACATCTCCCAAAAGGCACCTCAGAGCCAGGTGGATTTTCAGGATCGTTGTAGAGCAGCTTCATCCCATCGGGATGACCTCCTAGCCAGACATCTCCAGTGTGAGGGTCAACAGACAAGTTGTCAACCATAGTGTCCAGCTGCAGCGTCTATCCATCACAGAGGAAAAAGAAGAAAAAAAGAGAAGTTAAAGCAATTACAAGTCCTGGAAGCTAACTGTAACATCATCAATAGGCTTGTCCCTAACTTAGACTGATTTTTTAAAAATTATTTGCTCCCTTAGTGCTGTTTTTCTTGCCCCCCAGTATGCCTCATCCCCTCCTCCATGTCATGATAAGCCTCCCTGCTGTGCTGAGCCTCCCCATCGGCTCAGTCCCACCAAGCCTCATGTTGGTTACTTCATTGCTTTGTGGTCTGAGCCCCACTGACTGGGCAGACTCCACTGTGGCTCTACAGCCCAGCATCCCGCACTGGTTAATGGTGTGAGAGTGGAAGACCCGGAGCTCTTACAGGGCACACAGCACCTCTGCAAACTCACAGCAGGAGCCATCCAGAACAGAACTTCACACACAATCAGGCCAAAATCTCAAGCATTCCTGGAGACTAATCTGTCCAAAATTCATATATGCCTCTTTTTTATGAAACAGCAGCAGCTTACCTTTACATGCGTTAAACTCCAATTAGCATGTTTTTCCATAACATGGATATTATGATCAAATACATCTGCAACATAGATGTACCTTCAAAAGAAAGAGCCTCTTAGCAATGTGTATGAGTAAGCAGACACCAAAACCAGACAGTTCCTCCCATGCAAGCCCAGCTCTTCCCACGAGGAATGCCAGCCCACAGATCTCACATAGTGATAGCAAGCGATTGCAAGCAGGTCACAGGGCACTAGAGTGAAGCCAACCTGCTGAGACGCTAATGCAGCTTCTCAGTGTGCCAGTTCTTCTTTACGACACTGAAGCAGGCCTTGGATTGTGAGATCCGCAAACATGCTTTTTTTTTAAATTTAAGATGACCTGTCTACACCACAGGACTGGTTAGTTCAGTCACACAGACTTTAAGACTGTAGAGCATTCCCCACTTGCAGAAATTCTGTCCCATGTATCCTTGTAACCAATACACACAAATTTCTGTATCAGCTGGTTAAAATGCAACAACCTTTGATCTTATTGTATATAAACCACCAGGCAAAGCAGCAAACACTGCCTCTAGTTATAGACCAAGACATGCAACTTGTGTTCTACAAACCCTCTGTATTGCTTACATTGGACAGGTAGCACCTGTAATACACCTTGTATTACACAACCTGGTTTAGACACTTGACCCCAGCAGTACCACATGTACAAGTTAGGATTTTGGGATTCTTTCGGGTGATTGAACAAACTCAAAGGCAAGGAGAAACTTACTTTCTGTCAGGTGAAATGTTAATTCCATTGGCTGAATAAAACCCAGATGCTACTTCTTTAACTTCTTTTGGACTGTAGTAAACAACATTTGACCAAGTTAAACCCAAGAGTATCTCCAGAAACATCAAGATATAGTCAGAGAAGTAGTGGTCATTGGTAGCATAGAAGCTGTCTGGTCCCACAGCTACTATATCATTCACACTAAAAAAAAATAAAAAGAGAGGAAGAAAAAAAACTAAATAATGAAATGAGAGGTACAAAGGAGCACTGTAGGACTGCCCAGAGTCCAGCCAGGACATGGGAATCCCACAAATAATAAGGAGCTGCAACTACAGATGTTACTTCAGATAAACACCAACCTATTTAGATCCTTTTTACTTCTATTTTCTTTTACATGAACCAGGACTGTGTAGTGCTGAGACCTGGACAGGACTATAGGGTATCAGCTAGAGATCCAGCTACCTGTCCATAAGCCCAAGGAAATTTTTCTCTCTTTTGATTACATTCAACTGGACACCAGAGAACAGGTAGGAGTTGTGACAACTCTATCTATCATGCTCTGTTTCTCTTACAACCATTTTGCAGTAGGACAGACCAAGAAAATTTTGTATGCAAAAGAAAAAGGAAAAATAAAAAAGCTAAAAGTATGTTTAGAGTGTAGCGAATTCAGAATAATAGAATATCTGAAGATTCATATCTGCAATGACCTGAGAGTAGGCTACACGACAGGAGAAACGGATGCCAAGCTAATTCACTGGCATCAACCACAGCAGTGCTTAAGATGGATTTAGTGATACATCTATTAAAAGTATCATTTACAGAAGAGATTGTAGTCATATAGGGTTTGATTACACAGATAAGAAGTAATCAATAACAGAAATGGGAAAGCTGGTTAAAGAGGATATATTAATAACACCCTAAACCCAAAATCATCCTACTTTAGATTTTACCAAAGTAGCTTGTTCTTCTGGGAAAAGGTGGTATGTGGCTCCAATACCTTGTCAGGAGGTCATGTCGAATGGTTTTCACATGTACTAGAGCATTGTCATCTTCTACAAATTTAAACAATTCTACTGTACTCTTCTGATGGGGATGATTCACAACAAAGAGGTACACGGTGTCATCTAAAAAAAAAAAAAGAAACAGAAACAGCTGAATTTCACCAGTTCTTTGCAACAGTTTGTTGAGCACTCTCAGCTCTGAGCAGCCTCCAGCACAGAGCACGTGTTGCGTTTGGTGCCCTTCCCTCATGGCTCTTTAGAGGCCAAAGGACAAGTACCAAAGCAATGCAAGATGCTACTGCACCTGGCTCCAGACCTCCAGCTACTCTTCTCCTGGGCTCACTCTACAGGGAGCTGCTGTATAAACTACGTTTTTGCTATTTCTGCCAAGGAAGAAAGAAATTATGGCTCCATCCTTGTGCCCAAGGCACTGGATTTTGCAGTCTGATGCAGTGCAGTGACTAGTTTAGACTGGTTTATTTACTACATCCCCTGACCAAGCTGGAGGAGTATCCTCCTTCTGTACTCTGTATAAGGCTGCAGTCCCTCTGCCCAGCCGTGCTGGTAAGGCCCTAAATTAGCCACCACCAATGTCTCCAACAGCTTCCCTTAAAAGGTGACTGTATGGGGATGCAGACCAAGCTGCACCAATAGTTCTCTTTCTCTTAGTATTTGCAGACTTCCAATTACCCCGCTAAAACTCCCAGTGAAAGGACAGGGAAAAAGAGAGGAAGGAGAGCACGAAGAGTATTTTGTTGGTCTTAGAGATGAGAACATGTCTTAGCTACAGAGTACCAGAGATTTTGGTAATTTGCAAAGCTTCGATAATTTATAATTTAGCCACAAAAGTCTGTGTCTGGTCACTACTAGTTGGTGGAACACACATCTCCTGAAAACCCTTGACCCCAGGGTGAGACAGATGTAAACTGGTAAAACAAACTTTGTGTGATTTTTAACTCCTTACACTCTTCACATGTTTTCTTTCTTTTCAATACACAGGACATCTTTCTGTCTCAGACAGTCTGTGAGTATGTGCAAAGGTGTTTGCTTTAGCAGCTGCCTTTAGAAAAGAGCCCCAAAAAAATAAAATATCCAGACATCTTTTTCTGTCCCAGCAAGCGCAGGCTATTGCAGGTGGAATGCAAGGCCACAAAGGTGTTTCTATTTCTCATCTTTAGGCTGAGATTCAACACCACCACAGGCTAAAGGTCTCTTTACCTTTGTCTATGTAGGTGCTGATCCCATGAGGGACAAATGATGCCAGATCAAACCCTCGGCTGATTCTCAGTTCCACTGCTTTGGGATTGTCTTCATTCAAATCCATCAAAAAGATTTCACCTGGCTTGTCCAGTTCAGGGTTCTTTAATCCTGGATATTTCAAGCCCTGTAAAATAAAATCAAAATCAATAGGAAAATCATTCCTGAATAAAAGGTAAAGGGAAGCATCACAAGGCTGAAAACATGGAGCCTTGTTTGGGCTTGCAAGCACACATCAGGATGTCATAGAATAGAATCACAGAATCATTTTGGTTTGAAAAGACCTTTAAGATCATTGAGTCCAAGTGTTAACCTAACACTGTCAGGTCCACCTCTAAACCATGTCCCTAAAACCTCATCTACACATCTTTTAAACACCTCCAAGGATGGTGACTCAACCGCTTCCCTGGGCAGCCTGTTCCAGTGCTTCACAACCCTTTCCAGGAAAAAAGGTTTTCTTAATATCCAACCTAAACCTCCCCTGGTGCAAACTGAGGTCATTTCCTCTCATGCTATCATTTATTACTTGGGAGACGAGACCAACACCTCCATTCTACAACCTCCTGTCAGGTAGTTGTAGACAGCGATAAGGTCTCCCATTTCTCCAGGCTGAACAGCCCCAGTTCCCTCAGCTGCTCCTCATCAGACTTGTGCTCCAAACCCATCACCGGCTTCGTTGCCCTTCCCTGAACTCTCTTCAGCACCTCCATGTCTTTCCTGTAGTGAGGAGCCCAAAACTCAACACAGGATTTGAGGTGCGACCTCACCAGTGCCGAGTACAGTGGGACGATCATTCCCCAATCCTGCTGGCCACAATATTTCTGACACAAGCCCTCTGCTTCTGCCCCCTGTGCTACAATGGCAGCAGAGGGACCAGCTCTGCCCCAGTCCCAGCGCAGAGGGACCCAGTTGCAGGGAGCACAAGCAGCCATGTACAAGGCAGCGCCTGCCACCCACTGCAGCCACCCTCCAGGTGGGTGCTCCCCATATGTCAAACCACCCTGCAAACAGACAGGCTGTGGGGACAAACTGGGAGCACAGCACCACAGAATGCATCCAATGGCGTCAAGCCACGGGGAGCAGCAGCAGCACAACAGCTCACAATTTCTGGCATGACTTTTGCAACGTTATCATTCCCTGGGTGTCCCTGGAGCACACAGATGAAAACATAAGCTTTTGTTTTAGAAAGTATTCACTAGCCATCCTGAGTGCAAAGAAAAGCTTGAAAACCTATGTTCTAAAGGCTAAAAAAAAAAACCACCAGGAACAACAAAATCAACACACCTCAACTGATTTTTTTTTCTTTTTAAGGTAGGGAATTAACACACCTTCTTAACAAGGGAGAGGTTTGAAATTTCAGCATTTCAAGGAAGCAGGATGGAAGAAATTCAAGGTTACATGGGCAGACAAGTCAGTGCAATAGGAAACGTGTCAGAGTTACCACCATCACTTCAGTGTTGAGAACTGCACTTGCTCAAGCAGAAGGAAACTCTGGCTAAGCTGACAGAAGTCTGGGTCGTTCCTATGGAGCCAGCCAGTCATGTAGAAAAAAAGAGCCCATCCTACAATTTTTACCTACGGTTTCTGTAGATAAGGAAGCAGCAAGGCCTGCATAGGAAGGAGTACAGCACTTACGGAGCTGATGAAAGCCAGTCCATTGGGAAGTATGTCGATATCTTCTGAGCCAGCTTCTGCAAGACAGAGATAAACAGGCCTCTTCAGACAACATTAAATATGTCCCATTGAATAAACCTCCTTTTTAGTACAGTTCCAGGTCTCATGAATGCCTCTTTCTGATATGACTGCACAAGCTATGAAGTTCAGCAGAAGAGTTCGCATCGCATTAGCAGTGGTAGCAGAAGGCAGCAGCATGCTGGGTTAGCAAACACTACTGGGGTTCACCTCTTTCTGGGGGCTCAGGGGTGCCCTGCAGTGGCCGGGCCGTCTCCTGCTCCATGTGCCCCAGGGCGGCACGGGATGAATCTCCCACTTCTGACAACAGTGTTCTGCAACCAGCAGTTACCGCAGACGACAAGATTTTTCAGGTGAGACCCACACCATCGCTCAGCCTGCACTCTTGCATAAGGCAGCTCTGGCAGTTGCGCACACTAATTCTCCTAGTTGAGCTGAGACGCTTCGCTAAGATGGATTGCCCAATATTTAATTAAAGCTCTCAAGTGACAGAGAACCTACTATATCTTTAACAGCTAAGGGCTTTAATAGTTAGACCACACTTAACTGCAGGTAATCATTACCAATATTGCCATTTCCTGTACTATTTTTCCTTGCCATGAAAGAAAAGGAAAAAGGAAGAAAGAGGAGGGAAGGGAAAGGGGAAGGGAGAAGAGAAAAGGGAAAGGAACTTTTTTAAAGCCCTTTATTAAGAACATTGCAGTAATTTTAGGCTTTGATAAAGAGCTCCATAGACCTTTTAGTCTGATGCTGAAGCAAATCTGCCATCCCACATTCTCACCGCTCCCCTAAGAAGCCTTCCCTCTCCCAATCACCAGCACAACCAGCATTCCCCACAAGCCACTTTCCAGATGATAGATGATGGAGCAAACCTACTTGGGAGCATTTGCTTCAAGAAGGAAGTTGTTCTGCAGGTTTTCTTTAACAGAGCCACCAACACAAAGGTTTTCACCCAGCTTGTCCCACTTTTCCACACCCCCTCCTGCCTGGCCACAGACCACCGGCGTGACCTTAACATGGTTCACACCATCTCCAGCATCTCAGCACCTCCTCCTGAGAGAGTGCCTGCAGATTCTAGTTGGGTTTATTGTTTGCTTTTATGTAACTCCTATTTGCTTTTATGTAACTCCTACACTGGTTCGGCCACGCTGTAATTCATCTTGTGGTCACTGAACGGCCCTTGTGGGGAGGAACCAGATCCCCAAATTCGCCCGTCCAGGCAAGTTCCTGCCCAGCTCAGCCCTGGGGAGATGCAGTGGCACAACTTCTCCCAGAGGGACAGGGACAGCTCCTCTTCAGCCTCAGCCAGCCCCTGCTCCACCACAAGCATGCATTTTCCAACTAAAATTCTGAATTTGGGTTGTTGAGGGTTTTTTTTTTCCAGCTTGGCTCACACCCTGGTTTAAGCAACAAGCTCCTTTTCTTTGCCTCAGCTCTTGGTCTCTCCAAGTCTTGGTCAATTTGTAAGATGGGGTTAGCAGTGATTCCCCACTTCCTGGGATTGCTGCAAAAATAACAACATTAATAAATGCTGAGAGGCTCTATTACCATGGTGATCTGAGCTGGACAGACAGCTTTTACTGGCAGACTATGCTGGTGAGTGAATAAACAGAGATATAATAATTTAGTGCTACTGAATTAGTGAGGCTGCCAAGCAGAAAGATGAGCAGGCTAATTGGGAGCAGATAATTAAAAGTACGAGTTTCTGGCGGAAGGAGAGTAATGAGAGCTTCGCACCCCACTACTTCAGAAGAAACTGCCCAGAAAAGCACATTTTGGCTACTTCTCAGTCAGGTCCTGGTTTGTGTGGAAGAGAGAGAGCGCTGTCAGAAGAGCAGAGAAATGCTGATTCAGCACAATCCTGCTGCGCCAGCACAGCGGAGACAGCAAAGAAGGGACAGACACACAGACATGGGCAAGCTCCTGGGCTCTCCTGCAGGCCACATTTTGGGAAGGCTCTGGGCTGCGGTCACAGGCGCTATATAGACTCATAGAACAGCTGGAAGGGTTGGAAGGGACCTTTAAAGGTCATCTAGTCCAACTACCCTGCAATGAGCAGGGACATCTTCAACCAGATCAGTTTGCTCAGAGAGAGTTAGGAACTGATTTATTAGGTACCAGCTACCTGCACTATAATATTGGTTAATTGTATCACCAAGCCCGTCTTGTCCATGGCATTAACTGAAGAGGTGGCATTAAAAAAAAAAAAAATACACCAAGAAAAATTACTGCTTACCCTAGAAATGTGGGGGTTTTTGTTATTTATTTTATGTTAGTATGATGTATTCCACAGGTGCGTCTAACAGAAAACCACCTGGATTTAATGTCCAAAAGCAAGTGACTATTTCACCTACACTCCCTTAATTGTTCCCAGATGCAAGTATTTCTAGTAATTTCTACAGTAGCTTCTTGAACTTTAGGAACTAGTACAGGACATATGGTCAGTTTATTATAAACCACTAACATGATTAGACACTAATAAAATTCAGAAGATACTGCTTATTCTACAAATACAGCCTTTCCTATGTATTTGTCAATGAGGTTTAGGACAAGCTGTGATTTTTTATTGATTTGTTCAATGTTTGCATCTGTGTTTACATTGCACAATATTCCCAAGGCAGAGCAGATCAAAGTCTTAAAAAAAAACAAAAGAGAGACACAGAAAAGATGAAATTGTGCAGAAAGAAAAGGCTCCACTAGAGAATTTTTTGACTTACTCAGGGTTTGCTTCCTTTACTATAGATGCACTTTTAACATGGTTACAACAGACTGTACCAGATGCCTGTTCTTCTATGTACAGAATGGATAGTTTATTTTGTTCAGAGTTGATCCAGCTCATTACCTATGTCCCACTTACTTAAGAGTTCAGAAGGACTGTTTTAAACACTGAAATAAAGGCAGATTATTTATTCAACTTTATACTGTCATTTTAAAGGAAAAGGCTCAGAGGACCAAGAGGTCCATGTAGAAAGATATCCTTACACAAAGTCACACACAAGAGCAACCTCACAGATCTGAGTACAGCAAACCCCTGGTCTGAACAGCGCTACCTGGGCAGTATCTAGATATTTGGGCTCCTTGATCTCTCTGAGTAATATGCCCCCGCCCCCTCCCCAGTCATAGTGAATGAATTTTGGAAGACATTTGCACGAACATGCAAACTTTTAAGTTTGCACAAATCCTTTTTTATTTCTCTTTCTGCCACATTGGACCTGCTGAATTAACTTTTGGCATTTTAATTTTTCCAAAGAGCAGCTAATGACAGAGCGAAGGCAAAGCAAGGTGCAGGGGTCCATGTGAAGGGACTGGGTTTCAGGAGCACAGCAAGAAGAGGAAACGAAGTTCTGTAAATGGATCCACTGCCACCTCTGAGCAGAGCCAGGTTCTCAGAACTCACCTAATCTCCACGTAAATGTCAGGCACCGAAACTGAGTTATTGTTTGGAAATTAAACACAATTGTATTTGCAATTTCCAGCTTTTCTTCTTTCCTCAACAGAGCAATCATGCTGCAAAATGTCTTTGTAAAGATTGCAACAGTGATATGCTTAAAAGAATTACTCAGAAATGACTTTTCTATTAATCACCATCAAACAAGCATTATTCAGAGTCTTGTATGAGTAAATTTCAGCTCAATCTAAAAGACCTGGAACATTTTTTCAAATGCAATTTCTCAGGCACATCACCTCAGGCAAAGGAACTGTGCACATGCTCATTCGTGGCAGTAATTTGACTTTACAAAGATGATCGATTCCTGACACAAGGAAAAAGCAACACTTATGAAATCAACACAGTGACTCAGCAAGCTCAAAGGCAAGGCTTTAATAAAGCTCATTCAATGACTTTCACACATGCAAAATCCAGGCAAATTTCAACAGAATTCAAGACATAGCCAAAAATAATAAGGAGGAGAAAACTCCCAGTCACTAAGCCTGTATTAAATTCAAAAATTCTAATTTGGGGGAAAGACACAAAAAAAGTCATCAATTTTAAAGCTTAAAGGGAGGAAAAAAAAAAAAAAAGAGAGAGAGAGAAACATTGCCATGTGTTAAACACATGACCCAAAGTACAAAGTCAACATACCAGCTGCCCTGTTAAACCTCTTGCAAACCACACTAAGATGACAAATATGACCCCTTGCTCTTTGAAACCACACAGCTGAATTATGCAACCACACCGAGCTCCTGGCTGCTGTTCGTAAGGTGCGGTACCAGCCATCTCCAAAATCTCCTCATGTCAATGAGGTGCTAAGGCAGGCCAATGCGGCTGGTGTTCAGCAGCCGCTCCTTCACCCCATGCCGGTGGCTTTCTCCCGGAGCCGCCACCCTGGCACCACATCCTGCCTTCAAGAGGTCACCAGCTCACCTGTGGGCACCTGCCTGAAGAACCAAGCACACCCTAATCTAAAAGCCAAATGATTTCCTCAGTGGCTGAGCAAAAGAGGAGTGTTTGTAAGGTACTCACTTCCACGGAAAGGAACGGAAACATTAAATACCAAAGGCAAAAATATTACACCAAACTGGCTAGTTTTTCAGTATCATTTTCTTTCTGCAGTTTCTCCCTACCTCGAAGTCCAACAAATGAAAGCCAAATTAGCACTTTGCTTTCAGGATAAGGCTTGGAAGCTGGCTTTAAGAAGCAGTTGCAAAATAAGGCTCGACAAAAGCAGTGCACTCAGTTATTTTGAGCACGTACCGATCCCTTCAATGAGCCGGCAGTTCGGGAGGGTTACTGGGGCTATTTCCCGCGAAGCATTGAGTTTGTTCCTGCAAGAGCAAAGAGCAGGGTTAACAGCACACAGCCAGTTTTAAAGCAGGTAACATTTCTAGAATAGCTTTATCTTAGTTTTATTGTCTGTCATGAAGAAGCAACAAATCAGCTGTAAAATACTGAATAAGCAAAACCCAGAACTGACAACATCAATCGCTCCAAATCACTGCAATACTTGCAGAATATCGTGATTCTCCTACACTGAATATCTTCAGGAACCTGACTTGATTCATGAGCTTCAGAAACAAGCTTCCATGACCCACACAGCTCAAATGATAACACAGCCACACTTTCTTCAGGTTTCAGCCACCTAAATATAGTAGCAACCCTGCAGTTAGGACCAGCATTTCAGATGAGGAAAGAGAGACCTTCTACCCCAACCCACTGGCTATTTTTGGTGACCAGGCCACCAGTGGCTGCACTGTCTTCGTTTCTTACCCCACACCCAAAAGCAGCGATCGCATTACTGCAAGACAGGACTACCATTTCCTAACAGGCAGGACTTGGAAGTAAAATTTTCACCAATTACCCCACCCCTTCCTCTTCTCTCCTGGTACCCACCCAGAGCACTATCCTTCAGCAGTGCTTATTTCATTCCTGGATACCCACAAAACTCAATCTCTGGCTCACTCTTTACTGGACAAGCAGATACAGACGGGTACCTGCACATTTCTCCATCTCCTCCATATCAAGTTGTCTGCAAGTCTATATGAAAGGCATCTCACTACCAGGACTGCTGTGTTTGACCACGGTGGTCTGCAGTGCCATAAGCAAATATGTTGTGTTTCTATGTAAAAATGTCAAGCTAGTGTACTGGAATATTTATTTCTTTTTAATTTTTATTTTTATCTCCCCCCCCCCCCCCAAGAAAGCTTTTAAACTAATGTAGTTACTCCTTTGCGTGCCTATCATACATGTTGAGGCTGTACTGCCTCAAACCACAGGAAATTCTGAATGCAAAGATCCCATAGCAAAACCTAGCTATGTTTATGTCGTAGTTTCAGGCATAAACTAAACAGCAGTTTATATATAAATACGCAATACAGCTGAGCACTGTGTGGGATGTCAGTCCTGCGTTTTTTTAATCACTTAATTCTGAATTCTAAATTTCTTTGATGCTGTATCATTGACACAAGTTGTTAACATGAGACAAGGGAAAGGAGCCAAGTTACACTCTCCCAAGCCCTCTTCCCTACCTCAGAGGTCCTGACAGCAAACTGCAGCGGCTCCCAGCCCTCAAGCAGCAAAGGAGGGATATCAGCTCCCCCCTCACCATCCCTACACAGCAGAACCCACTAAGCCCCCGAAGCTGGAGGGGGGTGATCATGCCCAAAGTTTGCCCTGCTGCCTGCTCAGGGCTTTTCCCTTTCCCATTTGCATCGGCTTTCCCTGGGCAGATCTCAAGCGTCCCTGTGCCCCAAGCACAGCAGGAACTCAGCCAGCAGCCAGCGAGGGCTGATGATATCCCGACAGCATTCCCAGGGAAACACTTCATGGGCTGGAATGAGAGTAATTCAAAAGAACACCGGTCACAAGCCTGCAGTGTATACAGAGGCTTTTCCAAAATGTGTCAGTTTATCTAGCTCAGCCAGCCTTAGCTGCTAAGCCAGATGGCCTAGATAACTAACTGGCCGTACTGAAAACACAGTGGACCTGCAAACTGTGGGGAATGCAACTTCAAAAAGAGCAGGAATTTTCTCACTTGGTGGAACCCCAGTGCACAGCACTGCCTCCCATCCAGTTCTTCTTTCCAGCTTCAGCCTTCCACCTGCTGTCCCGCTTGGGGGCACACAGACCACAGGCATTCCCTTTCCCTCAGCAGATTTCTGTCTTTCAGTTTTTCTCAAGATGTGCCAGTCCCAGGTCTTGGGTTTGCTGGGGTTTTTTCCTTATTTATGGGGTTTTTTTATTTGTTTGGTGGTTTGGGGGTTTTTAGGGGTTTTGTTGTTGCTGTTGTTTTTGTTTGGTTGGTTGGTTGGTTGGTTGGATTTTTTTGTCCTGACAGGACTGAACACCACTTCTCATTTTTGTATCCCCTCCCAATTATTTTAAAACCGTCAGCATCTTTCTGGAAGCACACTGCTATTTTGAACATATTATGCAAGCTGAGCACCATATTAATGAAGAGTGTTACAAAATTATAACATTGTGTGTGTGTGTATATAAATATATATGAACAATAATATCATAGCATAGTATAATTCACATTCAGATTTTACAAATTAGCTCACACCTTTCTTCAGAGAAGAATTAGCAAATTAAATTGTCAGTAGGGGAATCGGTGTAATTTCAGTTGGTAAGAACTTCACCTGTTTTCTGCTGCACAAGCACTACTCAAGTCCATTTGGTAGCTATCAGCAGTATGATAGATGCATAAGCAAACCTCATTTAAGAATAATTAAGTTTGTAAGAGATTTGTAATAATTCTTCAAGCCTTATCTTTTAAGCATTTCATGGATTCTTGTGTCATACTATCTAGATGCAACATACCAAACTAAGAAGGAAAAGCAAAAAGTTTTTGCTGGATTCCTGCCTTCTGGGGAGGGGAGATGGATAACAGAGAGGCCTGGCAAGAGTTAACACTATCCACAGTTTCTCCTCTCAAGGCTGTGTTAAATGATTTTAGAGTACTTTGTTATCTAAAGATGTGTGTTTCCAAACTCCGCAACCGTCTTAAGACCGCTGCTATGCTGCAATTTGCTGAAAACACAGCACACAGGAAAAACCCACAGAGAGCTACAGAGACAGGGGGATCCTGTTTCCATCAGGAGATTCTGCTTTACCAGATTCCCAATATTTCATTTGTTCATTTGATTTGCAGGGGACATAGGGTCCCCTGGTCTTCACGCTGCTTTGAAACGGCTCATCCCACTAAAACCTGGGAGCATTTTCTGGTTCTGCCACTCCAGCTTGTGCAACTCCAGGGCAGGAGGGTCATGTAACCACCCCAGTTATCACCAGCGCTTGTGGTGGATTTAATTCAAGATGCAGACATCCATGTGAGGTACCTGAGTCCAGGGAGTATAAGTCTCTTTTTGTAATTAGCTACAATTACTACCTACCCAAAGATCAGTTAGATGGATGTTGTTGCTTTAAGGTCAGGCATTTGGAGTCCTTGTGGACATGAGCAAAATTCTAATGATGTAGCTGCCTTGCAACACAGTAATTTACTATCACTTTTGTGGCCGGAAACAACCAGTTTGTGTTTACTAGCTTTCAGTTCAGAAACTGCTGCAACACTAGTGTTCATATTCACACCTCACTGCCCGTCAGCATGATTTGGCTGGGTATTTTAGCTACTAGAGAGAGAGGTCGCAACTTACAATCGCAGAAGTCTGTGCTCCTTCAGAGAAAACCTCGTGTACACATGGGCTATTGTTATCCAGCGGTCAGCTTTGGTAGAAAATAATGCAAGTTTCTGGCAACCCAATTTCCACTTACTGTTTTGCCAATTGACAGAAAATGAAGTAAATCTGAAGACAGTGTTTTTGGCATATCCCTGTGAGCTGCATTCTGTGCAAAAACAGAGGTACCAGCCCCTCGGACACAGGGCACCCTCTCTCTTTGGCCCCCTTGACACCAGCTTCTTGCCAGGCAGGATTTCACATCCCCTTACTGAAAGGGCGTTTCTAGTGCATAAATGCTTCTGAAGGGGCACAGCTGAGCAAGCCAGTGCCCAGCCTTTCTCTGGGGAAAACCAGTTCCCTTCATGATGATAGCGATGGCAGTGGTGATGAACTTTTACCTGCTGGCCCCAACCGTGCTTGTGCAAGGGCATCTATTCGCTAAGTCACGCTCCAGATGCGGAGCTGAAGTGCCCCCACGCTCGGAGGGGTGCACCCGCCACCCCTGCCCGTCTCGGTCCCGTGGCGGGCACCGGCTGCCACCCCTCAGCTGCGGGCTCCGCTCAGTCCCATCCCGCACCGCCAACAACGGGACACGCAGCTCCGACACCCCGCAGTCCATCCCGCCCGGGGTCCCCGGTACCCCCGGCTGCCCGCAACCCCGTTAACCTCCGGGACAGCGGCGCCGCGCCCCGTGCGCCCGGGAACCGCCCCCGTTCCCCGCTCCCGCTGCGCGACTCCCGGCGACGCCGCACGGCCCGCGGCGGCAGGGCGGCTCACCGAAAGGCCAGCAGCCGCTCGGCCACCAAGGCTGCCGCGATCCCGACGAGAGCCACCGCCAGCAGCTTCCCCATGGCCGCTCCCCGCTGCTCCCCGCTCCCCCGCGCCGCGTCCCGTCCCGTCCCGTCCCGCCCCGCCCCTCCGCGCCGCCCCGGGCCGCCTCCGGTGCAGAGCGCTGAACGCAGCGCGACAACCCCCTGTGTTCCCCCGCCCCGGCCCGCCCGAACCGGGGGCGGAAAAGCCTAACTCTCCCTGCGGACACGGCTCTGTCAGCCCGCTGGCCCGGCCAACAAGTTGCAGGTGCGGGGATAGCGGGGAGAACGGCAGAAGGAGGAGCCAGAGCTGCTCTGTGGACTCCGTGGGCTCCGTGTTACTGCACTCCTGTGAAAGACAAGTGGACCAAGTGTCAGATTCTGTTATTTAAAAAAAAATAAAAGAAGTGTTGTATAAAAGTACCTGTGTTAGGCAAAGACTGCATGGTGCAGAATGCACAAGTGCTCCACGTACACCTCTATGCAGAGATATACAAGTTTCCCCCCTAAATGATGTTAGCTCTCACTGCCACGCTCCCTCCAACAGCTTTCTTCTCCATGCA
This sequence comes from Streptopelia decaocto, assembly GCF_964273445.1. Lineage (NCBI taxonomy): Eukaryota > Metazoa > Chordata > Aves > Columbiformes > Columbidae > Streptopelia > Streptopelia decaocto. The sequence goes on along the minus strand of NC_138655.1, from coordinate 137,565,643 downwards.
GAAGGACTACAGGAGCCACCATGGTTGCCTTCTGGGTCCCACATGCAGGATCCTTTTGCATCAGCTGCAGCATTGGCCTCCCTGTGCTTTCTGCTTTGTGGAGAACACACCTTCCTGGATCGATGCAACTCAGCAACTATCTTTCCGTTCTCTGCACAGTGAATGCCCTCACCTGCAAGGCTCACGTGCCTTTGCACTTTTCTGAATGGCTGAGAAATCACAAAAAAGCTCGTCTCTGCTCTTCTTGCCGTTGTCCCTAAGGCCAAGCAGATGCTCCACACTTCAAGCAAAGCATGGCAGGGAAGAGGAGGAAATACAAGTCACTGTTTCCTCCCCCTCAGTTTTGGAATATCGATTTTCCTCTTTCTCAACCTTGATTAATTTGGAATTACAGGTAGGTGGGACTTACTTTTTTGGGGGCAGGGACATGGGCTGTTTTTTTGCCTGTCCATACAAATCTCACTCTAATGAAGTCTGCTTCAATCCAAGTATGTGGTGGGATGGGTGGGAAGCAATGTTTAAAGTTTTGGGATATTGGGATGACAAAATAAAGTTCAGCAGCTACCATTAAAAGCTAGCATTTATTAATGCTGCCAATCCCCCTATAGGCATGGACTTTGCCTTCCCTATGAATACATGTACCTTTAGAAAATATATTCCATGGCATAGATGAGATCGTGAAACATTGTGCCTTATTTTGAATGTATCATTCAATAGTGTGAAAAGGCTTAGACAAGAATGATTTTTATCTCAGCTTGCTACAGCATGCTTACTTGGCATTTGTTTCATCTATTCATTTACACCACAGTTTAATTGCAAGAGCACACACTGCTTACTGCCTGGGCCTCTGTTTTGGCACAAGGTGGGTGCAATTCATCTGATAGAATGTCTACAGGGGAGATACAGCCATCAGAATTGGCCATAAGATCCAAAGAGTGGCTATACTGCGTCAGAGCTAGAGCTCATCTGGCTCAAAAGCCAACAGAGGCAGGGGCTTAGGGAAGAATAAGGAAATGGAGGAAAGTTGGATAAATCCCCCAGCATTTTTTCTCAGCTCCTAACTATTTTCAGCTCAGTATGATGAGTTTTATCTGTTTAGTAACTCCCGAGAGATCTGTCTTTCAAGTACTTTGCTGTCTTCCCTTGAAGCGAGTTGTGCTTTTTCCATACTTTTCACTGATGTTGAGCCACCTAGGCGCCCTGTATAGTCAGAGCAGGAAAACAGTTACTTTGAGGCAGCAATTAATATGAAAAGTGTCTAAAACAGATCAAGAAATCTTCCTTAAGAAGTGGCCATTTCTCTGCATTAATTGGAAAAGGCAACTACGGTGACAAATTCAAGTGCAAGAATCTGCAGGAATTCAGGCTGTCACAAATTCCCCAGAGCTCTCTGCCTTTGGGGCACTCAGGAGGCACCTGGGAGTGACCTCCTGCCACGTAGTACAATGACTCAAAACAGAAATGAGCTGTGTGTATGTAATCAGCTGTAGAGGGATATGTACCAAGCCTGGGAGTGGAGGAAGTGAGCAGAGCAAGGAGACAGGATAAATCTTATTCTAATTTAGTCATTTGAACTCCTCTATAGACAAAGAAAAGCAGCCCTCTGTAAGCTCGTCCAAGTGTGGTGAAGTAGGACAAGTAGCACTCTGTAGCTGCCTAGCCTCCCAGTCACTCTCTCCACTCATAATAGAGAGAAGTTAGACAACTTGCTAAGAAAATAAAAGGTAGCATTTACATGGCTAAAGATAGGGAATAATTCCTACCAAAAATTTTGGAAGTCTTAAATCTTGCACTTGTGAAAGATAGGCCCTCTACATGCGCTTCTCTACCACATACCATCATCTTTTTAAAGAGATAAGATACAGAAGCTACGTACACAGAAATTTGGATTTCACAACAAACTATTTCAAAATGTGTCAAGCTTGAATCACTAATGAAACACAATGTGTTTTACCAAACTTAAAAAAGCTGAAACTCTCTTTTAATCCAGACTTTGCTCTCTCTTATACTGATGTTAATCTGAAGTAAATTCACTGATAACTTGCACTGGTGATTTATACTAAGGATTAAAGGTCAGAATATTATCCTAGAGCACTTCTGGGGGGCTGATCTGACTAAATACAGAAGTCTACAATGCAGACACGACAGTATTAACTAGACCCTTCAGGCTCTGGAGGACATTGAGGGACCCAAGCTATGGAAGGCATTGAGGCCAAATCTGGTTGGCTACTAGTGAGGAGATAGAAAGCACTCATTGACCCAGAGCTGCTTTTACAAATACTGAATCAAATTCAGAATGAGACATAGGGGCATGAAGACAAGGTAGACATGAGGAAGCAGATAGAGACCAAACTTGATGTTGCTACAGCTTAGCTGTAGAAACAAAGAGGAGATGTCAACACAGTGTGGAAAGTTTCAAAGAGAGACTAATGAGATCTTAAATCAAACTCATCGGTTTTGTTGAATGCAGATCTTAGGACTAGGTTAATGAAAAGGGCACATGCATCAGATTGCTGCTGACGTGCAAGTGCTGCACCAGCTTCAGGTAAAAATAAAAACTGGCAGACAAGAAAGCTGCTTACCACAAAACCAGGCAGAAGTTGCAAGCAAAGCATACTGAAAGATGAGGGGAAAAATTTCAAAAATTGATTATCATAGAAATTACAATATTCTTTACAAAGGCTGTGGCCTAAAACCACTTTAACCCTTTTAGCTGATCAAAGGGAAACTGCAAATTGCTCAAGGACCTCAGCAATTTCTTAAACCCAACATACTTCAGCTCTGCTAGAGTTAAAAACTACTTCTCAGCTCCCCATTCCAAAGCAAGGAGCAGAGATTCCTGCAGCTGCTGAGCAGCTGGCACAGGGCAAGGCAAACTTGCTGGTCATGCCCTACCACCATACATAAGTACAGTGTCACCAACTAGTTAGAAAACTAGAGTTTGCCATAATTGCCTGATAAAGAGATGGTATCCCACAGGGTTCAATAATACAGATGCATAGTGCCTTTTACAAAGAAAAAGGTAAAAACAAAGAAGAAGATAAAAAGGTAAAAACATTCCTGCAGTCACACCAAGTTATATTGATTTTCTCAACTTCTGAGAAAAAGCCGTGTCAAAATGACATCAGTGGATTTGTTGGTGAGGGTGTTGAAAAGGCGCTTGCTGAAACGATCTGGCTTTCAGCCTTGTCCTACTTCAGAGAGAGCAAAGGTCTCTATGTGGCCTTTGCAGAGCCAAACAAAGACTCCAGCACAGTCAGCCACAAGCAGCCCAGAGGCATCTGTATAAATTTGGATGTTCAAATAAGTTTGTGAGCATATTTTGGTTATTTCATGATGGTGTGAGGTAATGCAAAAGTGCTCAGTGATGACAAGATGTCAGAATATGTCACTGTCAAAACCAGCCCCAAGCAAGGTTATGTCCAGGCCCGGCTCTTGCTTATTGTCTCTTATGCAGCAGTGCTTCTTGCTGCAGCTGGAAGCAGCAGCAAAGGGAGCTGCTTTAATTATCTTATAGGTGGCAGAATTGCTAAACTGGAGAGGTGCCAGGCTAAATCGAAAGTCAGAGAGGTCCTCCCAGACAATCTGCCCTTTGCTGCTGACAGTGTGCTGGGTGTGCAGAATATTACTGATGACTTTGACTGCACTGTCATGGCTCAGCCTTGTCACAAGCATAAAGCAAATAACGCTGTCTTTTTCCAGGCAGAAGCACGCTGAGCTGGTATTGTGCCTTGGCAACACAATGCTTAAGTCTTGAAGGTGAAATTCTGCTATCTCGGCAGCAAGCTCCTCAAAAATCATGATTGATAACAGTTGTGCAAAGGAAGGAGAGGGCCATGGGGCTTTTGAAAGATTAAAGCTGTGTGTGAAATGAAGGAGGCTCCTGACTTCAAACACAAGTAAAGGAGAGCCATGTTCCTGTCATCACCACCCTTCCGTACAGAAGGACTCTCAGGTGACACACAACAATTACTCCGAGTCTGAACCCAGTCTATGTGTGCTGCTTTCATGCCCTTGCAGATAAATGGGTTGATGCACTGATGCCATCACAGCATCTCACTGAAGTGGAACAACCCAATGACACAGAAAAAGAATGAGAGGGAAATGGTTAATTAAGCATTACTCCTGTGCTGCCCCTATTTATTGATGCATTGCAAATATCAGGGAAATTTCTCAGAAAAACAAACAAACAAAAAACAAAAACAAAACACCAAAAACACACACAAAAGCTGAATTTTCAGGATAGATACCTCAGTAAAAAAATACAGTGAGATTTAGAAATTCCACAGCTTTCAAAATACTTTAACAGAAAGAAAGGGGGGAAATATCCTTGACTTATAAATACAGTAGCAAACAAGAAAAACTATTATACACACTGAGTTATGATGTTATGTCGTACAGCAAAATACAAGTGTGATTAAGAGTGTTAGTATACAAAGTTTATTTATAAAATGCAAGATCCTTAAATTGTATTGGCATCGTGAAGCATAAAAGAAACAGGAGGAAATGCACGTGTTGAATGAACGCAGAAGTGCACACTTCTTCATGAACTATGATTCCTACACCCGGTTTCTCACTTTCTGGACTGCCCCACATGTACACCACAGCCTACTTTCAGATTTACCTGAGTGTAAATCCAGTATAACACCACCAACATTAACTTAACCTTATTTCAGAGCGCCAAGTCCTGGTACTGGTGTTAACAGAGTTGCTTCAAATAACAGGAGTGTAGGTATGGAGGCTCTTAGGTGACAAAAAGGGAAGGAGACCTTCAAACCAGACTGTTGTACTGGAGTGATCAACTCCAGTGCTGAGGAAACCACTTCAGACTTCTTGATTGGAGAGATGGTGGCCACAGCCTGAAACCGTACAAGTGGAGTGGGACTATATGCAGCGTGAGGCTGGAATATTTGAAGTTTCAGGCAACCAGGAGCAGCAGAGATCCAAATTAACTTCCTCATCTCCAGGTGAGATGGCACTGGGGGTTTGGTAGTTCTAGGTGGCTTGATCACCCTGTGTGCATTGAGCTGCTTGAGCCACACTCCCACTGTGTAGGTTGCTCGACATTCACCTTCATGTTCAGCTGTAGTCACATAGGAGGAAGCAAAGAGCCTTGCAAGGGGGAGGCTGACCTGAGGTCTCTCCCTCACCAGCAAGGGGATCACAGATGCAGAGAGAAGCCAGAGCTGCTATTGTAAGGAGATCATATGTATAGATAAAAACACGCACATCCACACCATTCATTTTATTACTAATATACAGAGCAAAGTGTTTACAACCCCAAGAGCAGCCTTGCAGCCATTTCCTTTAGCATGGGAAATATGCCTAGCAGGAGAAGTAGTTTGGAGGCTGAGACAGCAAGACAGAAGAGTCAGTGCATGCAAAGTAACAGAATCAACTTCACTCACGTTTTGTGGCAGCTTTGAGTAATTGCAGTCTTAAAATATATTTGACAGTTAGACTGGGATCTTCAAACCCAGTCCATGAGCCTGCCTAAGCGCAAGCAAGAGGAATGACATATCATTACCATTGCTTTCAGGGGGAAGAATTTTAAACAGGTATTGCTTGATTGGTTTTGTCTGTGTCTGGATTTGCTTTCTGAATTTTCAAATCCATCTGGTAAAATTATGTGAAAACCAAATATATGGTTGTAAAGTTATGACTTGCAAAAATACTGTTATCTAATCCTTCAGGTATATAGAGTGGGACAGATGACTAAAGAATAGACAGGATGCGCCTAACATCTGTTGCCTGCATAGAGCATGATTAGCCACCCTCCACTGGAATTAAGATGGAAATAAAGTGTAAAATCTTTCAGCTAAGGCTTGCATAAGCTATGAGAGCAAATTGAGAACAATACTATTCCTGTAGAAGAGGCTGTCTAAATTATACTCAAATAAGTCTGAAAAAAGCCAAAAGATCCCTGCTGTTATACAGCTATATACAGACAGTTTACCTAATTGCTGTTATGTTCTTAATATTTAGCTTTAAAAATACTTTCATTTAGGTATAACAGTAGATGTCTATATATGGATTTAGACTGTTAGAATAAAACCATATAAAAGTATCATTCATGTAGATTCATAAGCTAGTTTTCTTTTAAGCATAAACCTTGAACAGATTATGTGAAAAAGACTCTAGGACCTAATCCAACATTCACTGAAATCACTGCGAGTTGCTACATCATAGCCTCTCCTCTGCAAACATGTGCCAAGGAGCAAAGAATGTGGCCTTGGTGGAGCCAAAGCCTTTGTAGCATCCAAACCCACCCCTTACGCACTCTGCTTTTGTGGAGGAGACAGATAGAGAAGGCACCCATGGGATGCAATAGAGCACTGCCAGATGTAGACATCCATCCTGCTCTCAACCTAATTCAGCTCAAGAACAGCTTGCACATGAATCCCATTAGGCCATGATGGATCTTATAGGAAAGACAATAGGCTTTGTGTTTTCTGCCTTAAATAATCACAAGGAAAACACAAAGAAGAGCTAGAAGGTGCAGAGTGGCATGTTCCACACTGCACCCAGAAGCACTGATATTTCTCCTCAAATCCTTGGAGAATCCTGGGTGGCTGGTCCCAGCAGCCCTCCAGGAGGTAGACAGCTTGAGCTATGTGGTATCAAAACTATTAGAATTTGGCTGTCAACAGCTTTTTAAGAGACATTACCTGAAATTTTTCTGTGGTTTTCCTTTTGTTCTAACATGAACATGAATTTGAACTCTAAAAGCAAAGGCAATTTTCTATATTATAATATGAAAGGAGCAATGATCATATTTTAAATCTTTGATTAACATTTTTGATGGAAGCTTGAACTTTCTGATCACTGTGTGGAGGTATACACAGTGCAGAACATGTTGCATTCTAAGTTTTGACCACATTCGTTTAACCAATAAATTTCAGCACAACAAACAACAGATCAGTTTGTTTACCTTCACCGTTTAGAAGTCTTACATGCAATGATCAGAAAGGTGTAGAGTCCTCCAGTACCACCTGTTAAAATATTCTTGTGGTCTACTACTAACATCCCAATATGTACATTCTGATTTTTTAAATTCTATTTTCCATATAAGTGGAGGGAGATTTCATACCAGTCACTTAAAAAATTATTGATTTAGTGTTTTCTTACAACCTAGTGTCACAACTGTGCAAGTCAATAAAATTGCACATGGTTGAAACTTTCAGCACTCCAACTTAAAGCGTAGGTGGGGCTTCAAGAGTTGTGTAAAGTGTCTTCACTGATGCGAGTAAGTGTTTTGCAAAGCTTAAAAGAAAATATGGACAGATGAGCCTGCTGGCATCGGGCTGGCCCAGGGGCTTCTCTGCACAGTGGATCAGATGCAACTGTGGACACTTAGGCTGTCTCACCTAGGGCACAGAAAAGGAGACCCATCATCCTTGACATCCTGAGCTGGAGACTCACACAACTGGCTCTTGCTTGCTGCTTCCTAGAAGTTTTGAGTCGAGGGTCTAGTTTTGCTCTGAGTCCTAAAACTGCTTAAAGTCTCTTGTGCTTTATGGAGGTGGTTCAGGGTTTTATCTCAGGAAGACCAGACCACATTCCTACTGATCTCCTTCCCCAGGGAGTACACCGGGCACTTTTAGGTGCAGATGCCACTGGACCGCCAACACAGTGCCACATATGTCCCCTGGGGTGCTGGTCTCAGGTAGGCTTTGGGTGTTGGGAGGGAAGAGCTTGGGCAGGGGGCTCATTGCTGTGTGCCAGAAGCCTCCTGCCATCCCCCAACCGCCCCAAGAATCCCCTGCACTCAGTCCTACAGGCACCACTGGCTGAACTGGGGCAAAGCCAAACATTTGGGCCCCTCTGCCCCAGTTTAGCTCTTGCTCATTGACCCACCCTGCTTCAGTTACAAAACAGTGCTCACAGAACCACGTGTTATCATAGAAATCTTCCCTCAAGTATTTCCTCTGGAATTCATTAGATTTCAGTCTCCTTGGCTATTTACTCTCACTTTTTGCAGGGAGTGAAAACTTTCTCAGAGCTTTTGCTGTGTGAACAATAAACAACAGTTGTAACAAAATAATACAGAATTATATAAGTAGAGTTTTTGGAAAATTGCCACTTATTGTGTCATTTTTTTAAAAGACCAAAAATAAAAGCCTTCAGAAGGAAAACTAGTAAGATTTTATTCAAACCTGAGTTCTCTGATTTCTTCTGCAGACCTGTCCTCTGAGAATCAGGCATATTTGCAAGATGAATAACTCCTTCAGTGCACTTCCCATTCACTCAGTGATGAACATTTAGATGGATTAAGAAAAACATTTTCCTGTGTTGAATAGCACAACAGTTGTTTGTATCACAAGTTTGATTTGAATGATAGTTAAATAATACATTTAAATAACAAAAGAAAACCAATAATGTTCTGTTTCTTCATAATATTTGAAAGTAGTTTTGAATATTACCATGACACCTATCTTATTTACTAAACAACTTTTATTTCTGCATAATTTTACTAAACATGGTCTAAAAATCAACTAGTTAAACTAAATATCGATTAAATTACTGCCTTTGACAAATATATATACTTTACTTTTAAAAGCACCCTTCTACAGAACCAGATTATATTTGGCTTACTTTATACCTGATAAAGGAAAATTAATATTTCTAGAGTATGTCTGATCTGGTTTTGATTTCAGTCTTCAGACAAGTGAAAATGCACCCTGCAGCCATCTCCACAGGCTCTCCCATGATGTGACAAGCTGAAGAGTCAGATGTCTACACTGTAGGTATGTACGTTTTGATAAAGAAGGAAAAAAGTTTTCTTGTCTGATCTGAGCATTGTCATGCTGCAAGAGTCCCATAATCTTCCCAGCTACCTCACTCCGGCTGGTATTTGTCTTTGCACAGGTTTTTTACACTTCTGTCTGCCTATCAAGCAAACAGAAATCTGGTCTTGAGAAAGGTGATGTCAAAAATGAGTGACTTCATCTTCCCCTGTCTACTTACCCTTGCTTCAGAAATGTTCTCACTGCCTCTCCCCATGCAAAAATCTTCCACCAGCCTCGGGAGGAGAGATTACAGTGGTGTGCAGGCTCCTCAGGCTGTCCTTGTCTTAGAGAAGATATATATTTCAAGCAGGAATAAAAACAACACTTCAAGTTACTGTTCCTTAGAAGGAGGTACATTATTGACAAGATTTGGGCTGCAAGAGAGTAATAAGTGAGTTGATTTTTTTTTTAACGGTTTGGTTATAAAGGACATTTTTGAAATCTGGCTTTTCTCCAAGAGCTTTTCAGTTTTAGATGCAATTCACTTGTCTTTGACATGACTGTTATGTTAATAGTAAAAGGTGTCAGACTCCCGAACCTTTTGATATTTCAAGATTTCTTCTTATATTAGATCTGGGTGATCTGATGGTGGTAAAGAAAGCCCACAGTGTGCAGCATTGTATTTTCCTGTTTCTCACATAATTATTTAAAAGGAAGAGTCCAACTCATGATCTTTACTTTTAACTCAGTCAGAACTCTTACTGGCTTTTATTTGAAAATATGGTTGGAAAAGGACAGACTATAAAAAGAATAAAAGTATGTTAAATGAGGACTTGGCCCAGAGAATTCAGGACAAAAAATTTATAAAAGCAAAAATAAAGCCTACGTACAATTCCTACACAAAGCTACTGAGAAAGTTGTGATTGGTCACTATGGCAACAGATTTTTAAATTGAAATAAAATGCTTTTAATACAGCAAGCACATTTTTCTATACAAATCTAGGAAATGAACTCAGACCTCATTAAAGTGAATATAATTTTAAAATAGGTATTCCATGTAATGTTAGAAATAACAATACAAAGACAATAAAAATATAAATAGCTATACGATGTTGATGTTTTTACCATGTTACTGGTTCAGTCATTCAGAGGCTCAGGAGGTAAATGGTAACATTAGTTTTCTTTCCTCAGGGAGTGTTTTGTAATAATAACTGGTATAAATCAAGGCAACTGTAAGCTTAAATGAGAAATATTTGCTTTTGTTTTCTTGGCTTTTATACTAATGGACTCACATTGGTGAATCAACATATTGAGCTCTATTCCGCAATACAAGAATTTGTTCATAGAGGCTCCACTGACAGAGGCGAGTCACTTCTCACCCACTTTGCTCTGCTTCCCTCACAAAGGCATAGAGGCCAAGCCGACCTTACATCATTCATGCAAATTTTGGATGTCTGTCAAAAAGAGCTGGAATTCCTGCAGTTGAAGCAAGATATTAGCCACTACTGCACCAGCAAAAACCAGCATCTAATGTGCACATCCTGCTTTAGACTAACATAACTATATTGTCACCTCTGCACCTAAGGACTTGGTCTGTCACATTCAGGGAAGGTAGATGACGATACTCGGAAGGAGCAAGCTTAGCAGCTTGTGGTGCTTAGAAATGTAACAAACAAACCAGCATTTATCAGTGACTGATTTATCAGGAAAGGGTGGGAAACACAGGCAGCAGCAGAGACTGAAAACATTCATCAAAAGCACTGGCACAGCCATGCTGATGCAGGATGGCCATGGAGCCAGCACAGACCGGCATCCAGCCATGGTTGTGATGTGCTGCTTACTTCATGATATCCCATCTTCCCTCTCCACATGTTCCACCCTTTCAGCAGATTCTTCCACATGCTTTATTTTGGCATTGCTTCAAATTTAGTCCTTCGAAGCAGGAATAGTCTTATTCCTAGGCTGCTTGATGGCTGTTCAAGGTACCCCAGTACAGCCTCTGCTGAATGTATTCATACTCCTTCATACACTGGTATTTTGATCCAAAAGGACTGGCAGTTGCAAAACTGGAGATCCTTTCATACTTTGGCCATTGGCCTATCCTAATCCCCCTGACACTTTATTTGACACATATTTAATATATAGAAAACAATTGAGTATATAGGAAACCACCTCACATATATCATCTCAGTTCTGCACAAATTTCACTTTGGCAGGCAAGGCAGAAGTTGCTGGGAAGAATCTGATGAGAATGTCTCATCTTGGGCCAACCACCGTCAGGGTTAAGCCCCGGCCAGCCCTGCCAAGGAGCATGGCCAAGGAACGGGCAGCCAGGCAGGGGAGAGGGTGGGAGAGACATCGCCACCAGCGGGGCCCTTTTTGCAGGCAATTAATTAGTTTTGTCTTGCTGCTGTGAAGGAACACTTTGACTAACTGCTTTCCACGGGCTTCAGTTGAACCCATGGTCCATGCTTCACTTCATCAGGAGGAAAGAAGTGGAAGAGATTAATATTTTAAGTTTGGTTGCAAAATCCCACTGTTTTAAATACTGTCAGATACTATGGCATCAAGCTGCAAAAAATATGAGAAGAATTTTCCAGTAAGCATAGATAGACAAGATGTGTTTTTTTCCATGCCTTGAAAATACTGTCCACTTGATTTTAATTTCTGTGTACATGTACCCTGTTTACAACACTCATGTCTGTTGAATCAAAGAGAACCTACAAGCATCTCAGTAAATATGGTACTTGTTTTAACTGTTTTGTATAATAAGTGCATTTTGTGCATACTTTTTAGAGGATGACAAAGTAATAATTATATTATCTTAATAGTAATTTTTGAGAGATTATTCCTCATTTTAAAACATCCTAAATTCAACAGCTAGCACGCTAACATCAATAGCTAATCCAACCCTGAACTTTTGGATATCCTAATGCACTGATATCAGGAGATAGCACAATATGCAGGAATGAAAGAAACAGATCCCTGGGGCTGGAGATGGAAATAGCAGGCATAAAAAAACCCAAACCCCATGGAAGGATGGGCTAAGCTTTTGCCTTGCAGTCTTCAGATACAAAGTTCCATGAGAACAGAATTCAGGACTGTTGACATCACCTTTTGATTTCATAACACACACACATACCTTAAGGCTTAAGTACCTCACCTGATCCGTATTTCTAACTTATACTTGCTTTGCTGAAAGCAAAACCAGGAGGCCTCGACTCTCACAGATACATAGGTTCCCATCTCTTAGGAATTCAGCTTCTAGGGGTTTTATATCTAAATGCCTTTGAGGATCTGGGACTATCTTTTTTCCCCCTCCCTAGCAATGAGAGAACAAAAGTGAAATAATATAACAAAGAACAAGAGGAGTATTCCAAACTAATGATACTAAGAAGGTTTCAGGTTAGCCAGCCACAGGGTTGAATTTAGAGAGGTCTTTTCTCTAAAGGTAATTTACAGCTGAGCACCTGGATAAAATAGTTTGCACCTGGCACAGCTAAAGAACTTCTTTCCTAGTAAGAAAAAAAGCAAGAAGCATGGGAAAGATTTATGTAATCTTCACACTCAAAGTCAGCATCCTGGAAGAAAAAAAATCAGATAAAATATAGTGATGGCTGAGGCAGGCAGAAATGTGTAGAGCGGGGGGAAAAAAGTCAATATTAATATTAGCAAAAAAGATGTATGATATGAATAAGAGGGCTGTGCTTAATCCAGCTTGGGAACATAGAGCTGTCAAAAAGACACAAGGGATGTACTTGGCAACACCAAGGATATACAAGACAATAATGCCCACAGAGTGGGCAGCAGCATGGCAGACGTGTCTGGATGCTGCAGATGCTGTAAGGGCCGCAGGAAGGCAAGGGGATTGTGATCACTACTGCAGCAGTATTTTTACAAGCATGCACTGTTCAGAAGAGATTAAAGTGTGGGATTAACTCAAGGATCTGGTTTTTTCTTTGGGCCCACAGATCCTATTTTCAGTACATTTCCCTCCTGAACCTGCAAGGCTTCAGAGCAGGGCAAACTCTTCACGTGGAGGCTGCTTAAGGAACCCGCTTTAGCCAGCAACCTGCCGAGGAAAGGAAAGGGCAGAGTTGAAACCTCACTGGTCAAGCGAGCTGATGTGCAGCTGCAAGGCTCAGAGATGGAGGCTGCAGGCAATGTTTCAAGGTCCCTCTGTAAGGGGTGGGAAGGGGGAGAACATTTGCAACAACTCTGCTAAAGCTGCAGGTAGGTGACCCTGCATCTATTACTGCTTCCCATACCCACCCCACCAGCGCTGCCTTTGGGACAGGGTTGCAGCAGGACAGGCTGGCTGGCAGGGAGCTGTCAGGGGGCTGCCAGGCTTTTCTGTATTGCAGCTGGGAACAACTCCACTGCTCCGGTTGCATGACCATCATTCTTTTGGAGCATTTCTCCTTTTGCTGGCTTTCTGCCTGTCCCAGTGTGGAGTTCAGGATGTTGATTTTCAACTTCAAAACGCTGCTCAAGCCATTCCCAGGACTGCTGTGGGTTATGTATCTGCCAATAGATTTACTGCTGTACATCAGCAAATGCCAATGGAGGGGCCCTGGCTCCTCAGAAGACATGCTCTGCATAGCTTGCCAGTACATCCTTTCTCATTTTCTCCTTAAGGCTGTCTTCGTCTTCTATGACCAGTCACAACTCTGACTTTGATACAAACTCCTGTGCCACCAGTCGTCCTTCTCCTAACACCACCCTGATGCTGTTCCTACACTCATCTCCAGGCAGCTTTCCCTGGCTCAGCACTGCTGCTTGATGCCCAGTCTGATAAAGGACATGGCCCACTGGCATCTGTGGAAATACTTCCCTTGACTTCAGCGGGCTTTGGAAAAAGCCTGTGACAACCCTGACAAAGAGGGTCCCCAGCAGCCCATGTGAAGCCAGTGACGACAGTCCCATCACCTGAAGGGGAAAGCAGCGTGCACCCCAGAGCATTATCTGCTCTTCACTTCCCCACTGTGCCCCTTCGTACCTGGTTCTTCTGACTTGCTGTAACCAATTATGAGAGGCAGATCCAGCCTGTCCCCATGTTTGTGTGTCTGTGGTTTGTCCTGTGAACAGGAGTGTGTTGTGTGGCACTGTGTGAAACAGAAGGAAAGCTTGGGGGCAGGAGCTGTCTCCCTGGTAAAAAAAACGTGCTTTTGAGTTAGCTGCGTAGTTTAGAAAATTGATCCTAAATGTGGAAACCAGGTTTTCTTAGCAGATCCCGTGTGTGAGTGCACAGCACCTATCAGAGTGGCCTCAGGCCTAACCTATAAATATCATAAATACTAGTACTGTTATTTATATTAAATAAGCAATGGCCTATTGTTTCACAGTGAGATGTTCAGAATATTTGGCAGCGTTGGGGCTTAGGTGACATCAGTTTTGACTTTCAAAATCAAACTGCCACCTTGTGGTATGTAAGGAAGATGTCTTTAGGAAATTGCATGGATAGCAAAAATTTGGATACATAGTGGAAACTGGTCCCTTTGCCACACCAACGATTTACAGCATTTACGTATTAAATACATTTTTTACTATACTTCAGGCACACTAACAACAATTATTATGCCATGCTTTAAAAAGTCAGTCTAACTTTTTGTGATTGTTTGTCAGTGTAAAACAGAAAACCACTTCCTCATTCTTGTATGTAATTGTACTGAAACCAACAGTGCACTTGTATGAGTAGGCTTTTCAAGATTTTACCCAAATGGTGCTTACAGGAAAACACTAACTGTAAGGGATATAGGTATCTATAACTGTTTCCTTTCTCTCTTTAAAGGTCATTACTGTTTAAAAAAAAAAAATGTGAGAGTCAGAGCACGGCCACACAAAATGCTGACGGTGAGCAAGTTGTAGTGCATCATCTGGTCTGAGGTGCTGTCCCTGTGCATCATCTTGGACCATGATGGATGTAAGGTGATTTTAATCAGCTTTCTCTTTCACTGTGGGCCAAGCCATCACAAATTACTTCACCTTGCTTGTCAACCAAGAGCGAGCACAATGGATCAGCACACATGCAGTAATCTGTTACAACAGCGTGCTTGTGCATCCCAGTCTTCAAGCAGCAGACCAGCATGGAGATGTACTGGCACGATCCTTTCAGCTAGATTGAATGTTCTTGTGTCCTCCAATACTATTTATGGAAGATGATAGATGAAAAGCTAGTCCATTTCAAATCAAAATACAGCTGAGGTGAACAATTTATTGTAGACACATATCAGTGCTTTGTGCATCCATGACTTTCCAGGAATATAGTGGTATTAAAAAAAAAGGTGCAAGTAACAAGAAGCCCATAAGATCTGGAGTTCACATCTTGTCCTACTGCTCATGCCAGACAGGCATTAACACTTTTTTAAAAGCATGAAGTGGAGTCATCCACTGCTGAAAGTAACCAAGTAAGAGGGAGGCAGTCTTGTGGGAGGGAATGTAAAGGTGTGGAGAGCCTGATGCTGACTGTCAAGTAGGCCTAGAAAGACCCAGATGAGCTGCCTGGGACCTATAGTACTAGAGCAAGCTGTTTTCCTTCTCACAGTGTCTATAACAAAGTGCAATTCTCCAGGGACGTATTTTTTTATAGAGTTTTCTTCATGCAAAAGCACATAGGTAGAAGGAACTCCACTTTGCTGGGTGATTTAAATCAAGGGTGGATAGTCTTCTTCCAGCTATGGTCTCATCCAGCAGCCCAAGTGGGTGCAGGTGTGAACCACTTCTCTGTGATGCTTGGCAGCAGCTCATGCTGGCCATGTGTGGGTTGGCATCTTCACAGACTGCTGTCAATGCAGGGACAGGACTGGCAAAGACAGAAAGAAAAGGGAGGGAGGGGGAAGTGTTCAGTGGGTGATCGGGTTGTGAGGGTAAAAGTGTGAATTTAGGTGAGGGGTGGGCAGGGGAAGGAAAAGAGCCTATGGACCCATACAGCCTTCTGTGCTTGCCTGTGAGTTAATTCACATGTAAGCCCCCTTCTGTTTATGAGATCTCCCACCCCATAATGTGGCTGTACAGCTCTGAAGCCCCCTCATCTCAGCATTTCTCCTTCTTAGGAGCATGGCTTGTGACCCCTGAGCAAACTAGGAAAATTCTGCTGCTCATGGTATTATGCAGGAGACTGAGCTGGATCAACACAATGATCCCTTGGGGCTTCACTGTGAGACCTGTGTGGTGCGGGGGCTCTTGCGGAGCCCTGCTTGATGGTTGAGAGAATGAAAGCAGGACCAAGATGCTGAATGCTGTCCTGGGGAAAAGTGAGCTACCTCCCACTGGGAGACTGCTTTGGGGATTTATTTTTTTTTCTGAAATGCACTAGTTAAAAGGCATCTGCAAACACAGCATCACATCCCATTGCAGTCAATACATCAGCAATGGTGACTATGAAAAGAAATACGAGTGCTTCTCCAGCTGAGAAACAACACCCAGGACTAGTGTCCTTTAATATAAGTGTATGGCAGGACCAGAGAGTAACCATGTGGTCAATGAAGCTAATGTGTATAAAGCCTATGGACATATAACTCTTATTTTGGTGTGATTGCTAGTGCGTCTGTCCTTGCTTTCATAAAGAGTGTGGTGATATCTAAGACTGGCATTTCAATGCCTGAAATGCTCCTCATATAAATAGAACAAGCAGATCAGCATGACCAAGCGATAAAATTACCTTCTGGTCTTCAGGAACTTCAGCATACAACTGTGCTATAGGGACTTCAGTGTACCCCTCCTCACAGCACAAATACGTTTGGAAATGGATCTGGAGGAGACATATGAAGAAGGAGAGAATACAGAGAGGAAAATAACTCGAGCTGCAGCTGCAAAGTTGGTGAAAAAGGCTTTTCTCGAAGCCCTGAAGTCCAATGACTTTGAAACACTGGAAGAATTCTTGAGCCAAAAGAAAATAGACGTGGATACAGTGTTTGAAGTGGAAGATGAAAATCTGATTCTGGCATCCTACAAACAAGGTAAATGTGGCAGCATTCACCAGCCAGGAAGTAGATGGGTTTGCATGATTTGCAAGAAATTGTGGCATTTTATCACTTCTGAAGCTGCAGCATCAGCTGATTCATAGGTAGTAACATCTCTGTAGGTTCATACAACCATGGTCACTGCAGCAGGGGAGCTTATCAGCTTATCAGCTGTGCCTACCGGGCTGGGTAGAGGGCAGGCCAGAGACCAGCCCCGGCCTCCATGCCACTGATGCAGCTGCTGCAGCTGGAGGAGTTCAGAAAGAGGACATCTTTGTCATTTCCTCACAGAGAACTCGGATGCAAAGCCCAGAATAGGCACATGCACGCTAAGTGTACATTTCTTGCATGTACCCAGTCACATGTACAGACCATTTAGGAACATAAAATATTCAATGTCTTCTACTTTCATTTTACAGTAGTAGTAGAGTAAATTCTCCCTAGATCAGGAGAGCTAAGGAACTCCTGTGAACCTTGGATGCTGCTGGATGGGGGGAGATTTATTTTTCAAACTGACAGAAAGTGAGGATGTGCTGGTTCATCAAAACAGAAAAATCATCTGTAAAAACACAACTAGAAAAGACAGCTGTTTTGGAATGTAGAAACCCCAAACTAGTTCTCAGCCAGATGATGGCTGAGTTTCCAAAAACTTACAAGTTGAAGCAATGAAACAGGTTTGCTCTCTGCTAAAATCAACATACTTCATGACCTACTTGCTAACAGATTATTTGTGTATATCTAGAAAACAGTAATGATCAGCCTCTGCCAGAAGTTAATCATATGTGGAGATAAACACCTCCAGTCCCAGCAGCACAGTAAATGCACTTTCTTTTCTGTGGCATAAAGAAAGAACAACATCCCACCTCTTCTTTTCTGTGTTTACCTCTTATTTAATGATTGCCTCCTGTTCTTTTGATTTCGTGAAGGTGAGGATGATGCAGTGATGTCGTACTTCCCTTGGGGACAGTGTCTGAACTAAGCCATGGTGATGAATGTATCTTAAAACACCTTTTCTTCTGTCCTCAGCCAACTGAGATGCATTCTGGTTGTCGTTTGAGACTACAGGATTCATGCATAGATTTTTAATTGTAGATCATTTTACTGCAAGAGACCTGTCTCTTTTAGAGAAGTCTCTCCTTTCTCCAAAAACTAGAGAGGTGCACCCTATGGCCTAAATCACACCAACGTATTCACTTTGTCTGAAAGGCAGGAGTCACACTGTGAACTCCTGTGGACATTTTACTTTTATTCTGAATCCCAGATAACTACGGTATGAGAGGGGGATTTCTTTGAGGAGGAAGAGGGGAGAAAAATTAAGTCCAACCATCCCACCATTCTGAGAGCCTCAGCTTTGCCATAGCCCTAACTGATGAAGTGGAAAGGAGATGCCGTGGGTGAAAGAGTGGCTTTGCTTCCTCTCTTTCAAAGAGGCCAAGAGCTCCCAAGGACACTGACCTTGCATGCACTGTGGCTTTTTCATGTTTCTAACCAAAGAAGCAGGCAAGCTGAACCAGGCCTCCCATGGAAACCACACCTGCTTCCTGCTCAGTGCCTGATCCCTGTCCCTCTGGGCCCATGAATGTCTGTGGCCTTGGACCGAGGATGTGGGTGATGCTCTCTGAGAAGCTCTGAGCACAGCTCACCTGCAGCAGCACAGGCAAAAGAAATAAATGGTGGCCTCAGGCAGGGAAACTGTGGCTATATAAAATGATAACTTGGCTTCAAGAATGACTTTTTTGCCATTATGCATCATTTATGGCTCACATCTGGCCAGTCAGGGGGTTGAGAGAAGGTTGAACAGCTGCAGAGGAGCCTCTTGCCCTGCTTGGGCACTCAGCTGCCTCAGGGCTGCCTGCTGTTGCCATTCACAGTGTGGGTTCCTTGGGGAATGGGTTTAGTAGTCTGCAAAATTTAGTCGTAGAGTGGATGCCACCATCTGTAGACAGTTTCTCACCCCTGACATCTCACACGCTGGCAGTAATAAACAGTTATACTGGTCAGGAACAAGCCATTGCAGCCATGCCAGAGCAGGAGGTGCAGCTGCTATCATGACTGTCCATTTTATGTCTGTAAACTTTCAGTGGGAATATGGCATTTTTCAGATGCATACAAGAACTGCATTACTGGCATCTATCTCAGAATATACTTGCAATTTAACTAGGAGTGAAGAAGAACTTTAATCCAAGTTTCTCCTTGCCACCAGCACTTCTGTTTCTAGCTAGCTCTTTTCCTCTCCATCTTCTTTTTGTCTAATACAACATCCATGAATGGTGTAAAAACTGTATTGGTATGACACTAAGGTTGAAAAACCATATACAATGAGAGATTCAAAGATTAAGGTCTGAATTTATTTGACCTCATACATCTTTAGTATTTTTTTCTGTGTCTTTTACATGGTAACAGTATTCAACCAGGCATTCGTCCAAGGAGAAATAGATACATCAAACCCAGAGAGAGAGAGAGTGTTTTAGACTTCTCCTGCCCTTGTGCACATTATTGTGTTTTACTTTTTTTAAAATGAATTATTATAGTAAACACTTCTGAGAGTGTCTCTGTGCAGTCATTAAGCATGTAGTTCTATTTTGGGAACAATAATTGAAGTGTTCTTTGGTCTTACACCTGTTTGTAAATTTGAAAAAAAGGTCATTGCGAAATTTTCAGAGAAAAATCTAAACATTTTTGAGTCAAATTTCATGCTGAAGTGTCACTGCTTCTATTTGGTTCTTCAACCCAATTTACATCAGCATTCAAATTCTCAGTCCGTGCTCCTCAGGGGCAGCAGTTGGCAGGAGGTCTGTGATACAGCTGCAGCCACATTGCCAGGGGTGCAATGTGCAATGCATCCCTGGAGGTCTGAATCCAGCTCCTGACATATAAAATCCTGCAAGCTCCCCCACAAAAACAGCAGGATGAACTATCTGTTGAGTCACTGGTCTAAGCAAATGCTGCCTTCTTATTCCAATGCCACCTTTGTTCAAGTATTGGCAGGCTATAGATCCCATTTCCCCCATATTTATAAGCTGGTGGCATTTCAAATGCTCTAAGCATATTTTATTATTTAGTCAGGTCACAAGAAAAACAAAGGCTGCCATTGAAGTACTGAGGCCTGAGCAATAGGCCCTGAACCAAAGCTGACCTCTAGATGAATCTCCCAACCAAATGTTATATGAGTATGTAATAATTAGTGAAAGACGTATAATCATTACTGAAATATGTATGATCATTAGCAAAATATGTAGCTTAGATAAAATATCAACATTAGTGAAGATGAAATGTCGTAAGGATATATTTATGTTTTCTTGTTTACACCAAGAAAACAGGTACCAGGCCTTGTTTAGAAATAAGTAGTCAAAGCCACATATGACCATGGCAATCATCCTCGGAAGCTGTAAAAGCCAGAGATAAATGAGCAGAACAGGAACTCCTCAGACATGCCTGTGATCCTGGCCAGATCCAGAATGTGCCCGAGTGAGGATGGTAGTCCACCAAACGTTTTTGTGCATTTTGATATATAGATTTGTTCATTAACCTGTATAAAAGCAGGACCCTCTCACAGCAATGATGGAGACCTCACCTACAAGTGGACACACTATGTAGGACTTCCCAGCTGCCGGGAGTGGTTCTCTGACCCTTCGCTGTAACAGGGGCACCTCAGCTGAAGCACAGATCTGGTTGATGGTGAAGTATCAGGGCAATTGGTGACGTGTCTTTCTTAATGGTTATACTTAATTCTATGTAATAATGATTAGATGCATTGCCCTGCTTATTCTTTTGCTGCTTTAAACCAAAGTAAAAGTAAGCTTATCTTTTGAACTTGTCTGTGACCTTTGTGCTGGCCCCATCCACTGGCAAAACAGCCTTCAGAGTACATGGGAATTATCTCTCCAAAAGGCAGGCTATTCAGCACACATAGTAAAATTGCTTAATGAAAATGAAGTTATGCTTGAGAGAACTTTGTGTGCACTAAGCTGTAGCTGGTGAAATTACAGTAAATTAAAGCAAAACTCTAACTCTTCCTTCCCCCTCAATTATTTTCAGTAAGTGGATAGTCCAAAGAAAAGTCTTTGCCAAGGATGGTAATGCATTTTCACTCTGTACAGGGTACTGGCTACCTAGCTACAAATTAAAAATATCCTGGGCAACTGGACTGCATCTAGCTGTCATGTATGGACATCTGGAGAGTCTTTCGGTCCTGCTCAATCACAAAGCCACCATCAACTGCCGGCCCAATGGAAAAGCTGCAATCCATGTTGCGTGTGAAACAGCAAATGTTGAATGTCTCAAGATCCTTTGCAACCACGGAGCTAAGCTGAACTGCTTCTCAATGAGTGGGCAGGCACCATTGCACTTCTGTACGACACGAACCTCCATGCCTTGTGCCCAGCAGCTGGTTTGGAGAGGTAAGGTAAAGCTCTGGAGTGTCTCTCATGGCATGGCCAGAGATGGTGGGCATGGTCTTTGGTTTCTCTTAGCAGGCAACTTGTCAAAGTACACGTGTATTTGCCCCCTCCATCCACAGCTGACCCATGTCTTCATCTCAGACATCTTTTCCCCATCTCTTTCATCAGAGGAAGTTTTTCCCATTCTGATTCCTCACCAGATCTGTCCTTTCCTCTCCCTGGCCACCACCCCTTACTCCAGGGTCGTTTCCCATTTCAGTACCTCTAGCCTGCTATCCAGTCATCCCACAGCAGAAGGGCTCCTCTGAATCAGGGAATTTCTATTTATCTATTTTTTTTCTGTCTTCTTCAGGTAGGTTTACTATTGAGATGTTTTCACATAAAAGTGCAACCCTCTCCTCTTCTTTCTTGTTCAAATTTCCTTGATCTCAGTAAAATTCTTCCAACTGCTTGTTTTTTAAGACCTGCCCTTGAAAAACTGGATGCAGTTTTTCATACTGTCTCTTCATTTGTCAGCAGCCAAACTCCTGCACCCATGTAGTGATTAGGAAAAAAAAAAAAGGCTATTATATATGATTTTTTCCCCCAAAGTAACATACATTATACTGCCAGTCATCTGTAACAAATGAAGTTATGAATAGACATAATTCCTGGGTAAAGATGTGCTGTTGCACACTATTTCCTTAACATGAGGATGCTGACTCAGGACACAGTAAAAGACAGACATAAAAGGTACAGTAAAGTCAGGCAGTTCAAGACTTAAGCTGCAAACAGACAAATTCCCCTATTTATCACTGTGCCATGGCAAATACAGATGCTTTGGGGGCTAATTTTGCTACACGTGTTGTTATTGAAGTTTTTTCTTGAGATGCAGAACCCAAGTGTGCTTTATGGGCAAGGCAATCTGCAGTCCTGAATGAATAACCACATCACTTTTCTTCTGCTGGAAAGATACATATTATTTTGTTTGGTAGAAAGGAAAATAAATGCTGCCAGTTGTATCCTGCCCAAAGCAAACAGTCCTGACAGCAGGAGTTGAATTTGCTACCATGGAAAAGCTTAGAAGTCACATGTAATCTTATAAAATGTAGCATAGCATGAATGCAAATGAAAGGATGTATTTTGTAGGTTTTCTCCACCCACCCGTCAGCAACAGAATAATACTTTACAAGCCACTTTTCATCCCAAAGCACTCTATAAACTCAGATCTCCATATGAACTAAACACTGGGACTCCAAACAAAATGGGAAAGGTCTCCACCAAAATGTGGCGAGTGTGCACATTCACACAGGAGCACCACCCAACTGGTGAAGCCAGGGTTTCATTTGATGTCCCTGCACCAAGGTGTCTCAGATACATCTCCCACCTTGCCAGCTCCCCTCAGCAGTGTCACACTGGATCAGTTCAGGTAAATGCAGCTTAACCACTGTTGGTTTGGGCAACTTGCCAACCAAGCAGATCTGATCCCACATTAATTTACCACCTCCGAACTTAATTTACAGATACTTTCATGGACACGTAACACTAAACATGGCTTAATGGCATTACCACTCATGTTTTCCAGCCTAACGATAATTTCTGACTCCTCTCTCTCCTTCCCTGCCCTTACAGCTCAGTCTTACTGTAGATTTGGCCACATAAGGGCTTTTGTGAGCATGGAGAGAAAAGTGGTGGCCACGCAGCATGCACTTACTCTTACTCTTGCACGAGTGCTTTATTGGCAGTTTGCCAAGGCCCCCCAGGTTCAAGGAGCCCTTGCCCGTTACATCAGCACCAGCTCGGGAAGAAGCCCCTTGCCTCTCCTGCAGTTTTACCGTTCTGCTTTGCCCTGGGGAGTGGGCTCTTGCCAGTCTTCCCTCTTTTCTAATAAGCGGTGTTCAGCATTATGCCGACGCTCATTTGCATTTAACAGCGAATAGCGTGTACCTGGGAAGCGACAGGGCAGCGGGCGGGTCCTACCGCAGGCGGCAGGCGCTGGTTCCGCCGCCGGGACAGGGGCTGGCAGGGCCGGGCGGGGAGCGCTGGGTTCCCCCGCCGGAGCAGGGGCTGGCAGGGCCGGGCGGGGAGCGCTGGTTCCCCCGCCGGAGCAGGGGCTGGCAGGGCCGGGCGGGGAGCGCTGGTTGCCCCGCCGGAGCAGGGGCTGGCAGGGCCGGGCACGGAGCGCTGGTTCCCCCGCCGGGACAGGGGCTGGCAGGGCCGGGCGGGGAGCGCTGGGTTCCCCCGCCGGAGCAGGGGCTGGCAGGGCCGGGCGGGGAGCGCTGGTTCCCCCGCCGGAGCAGGGGCTGGCAGGGCCGGGCGGGGAGCGCTGGTTGCCCCGCCGGAGCAGGGGCTGGCAGGGCCGGGCACGGAGCGCTGGTTCCCCCGCCGGGACAGGGGCTGGCAGGGCCGGGCGGGGAGCGCTGGTTCCCCCGCCGGGACAGGGGCTGGCAGGGCCGGGCGGGGAGCGCTGGTTGCCCCGCCGGAGCAGGGGCTGGCAGGGCCGGGCGGGGAGCGCTGGTTCCCTCCCCGGGCCCCTTTTCGCTGCTCAGTAGATGGTGCTGTTGCTTCAGCTGCGGCAGACGCTCGGCGCGAACAGAGCAGCCGCATCAGCCCCCTTAGCAGCTTGAAAACAGGATCCAGACACTCAGCTGGGGACTTTGGCTATAGTTTTTTATATTATCTATAGATCTATCTTAAAATGTCCTTTCTTCCCGGCTCGCAGTTGATAAGGTGCTGCAGGAAGCGATCTCAGGGTGTAGATCTGAGTGGAACTATTCTCTGGAGTAGGAGTAGAACTCTCTTTTTTCCTCTTCTTCATTTATAGGAAAAACCATTTTACACTGAGATTTGGACCTGCATGCTGCTACAAAATACAATGTCCTGATAAGGCCTTCTGCCAGCTCAGGACCAAGCTCTTACACCTGAAGCTGGATCCAAGAACCTGAAGTTTCTAAAGGTTTCCTGGAAGCTTAAGAAATGTAGAATCCATGTCCCTAGCTATTTGCATTTCCATGTGTGTCTTTCATGACAGTTGCCCACCCTCGCCTTTTTCTTGGGTAGCAGAACTCAAGCAGAGGTGGCCAAACTAGGATTTAGTTGCCTTCATTGTTTCCCATCATCTTTCTTTGTCAGGAGCAAATGTGAACATAAAAACAAACAACCAAGATGAGGAGACTCCTCTACACACGGTTGCGCGTTTGGGTATCCCAGAGCTTGTGGCCTTTTACGTGGAACAAGGAGCACACGTTGATGCTCTCAATGCCTACATGGAGACTCCCCTGGCCTGTGCAGCCTATTGGGCCCTTCACTATAAGGATCAGATATACAGCCAAGATCACCACCTCATCTGTCGGATGCTCTTAGACTATAAAGCTGAAGTGAACGCTCGTGATGAGGATTTCAAATCACCGCTTCACAAAGCTGCCTGGAACTGTGATCATGTCCTGCTGCATATGCTGCTGGAGGCAGGAGCAGAAGCAAACGTCATGGATGTGAATGGCTGTGCACCCCTACAGTATATCATAAAAGTGACATCTGTGCGGCCAGCTGCCCAGCCTGACATCTGCTACCAGCTGCTACTGAATCATGGAGCAGCTAGGATATATCCGCTGCAATTCCACAAGGTTAAGGATGGTTTTGTGCAGAAGGGATATGGAGAGAGGTGATGTCTTGAACAGGAATGGGATGAGAGATCTGAACTTTGATGGAATCTGGATTTCCTTGAGTTTTGTAAACTACAGGTGCAGAATGCCAAAAACCTCTGAGACAACTCGTTGTAAGATTGATATCATCTAAGTGAAGTGCAATTACAGGTGCTAATGCCAGAAACCAGACCCAGGTCCCATTTTTGTTCAAAACCAGCCTGAAACCTCAAACGCTAAATGCTAGTTCAAGCCTAATTTTTCAGAACTGATTCACTTTCTCATTTCAGAAAACCTATGGTTTTGTTGAATCTGGCTCTATACAGCCTTAACTAGGTTATACAAAATGCATATTTCATTTTACCTTTACCAAAGATTGGAGATCAAGCCAGCTGATTCAGTTTATGACTTCTGACCTCTAATTTTTTTTTCAAATTTATTCAAAATGAAATGAACCTCAATAAAGTTTTGGCTCATTCCCAGAAAATATAAGAAACTAAGGGGAAATGTGGGGTGAGAGCTCAGACTTGATTAAAAAAGAAAAAAAAAAAAAAAGGCAGGATTCTTCCCAAAGAATTTCTAAAGGTCTGCAAAGTCCAAGGCACCCACAGAAGTAGCTGACAGACTTCCTATATCAAGCAACTAAGTAAGCTTGCTGTAGTCAAGACTAAGTCTTTTGATCCAGTGCCCTAAGGAACATTCTGCAGCTCCTCCACTATATATGTAAAGTTTTAACAAGCCAAGCAACCAGAAGGCTTTGAATAAAATGTGAAACCTCTGGCTTGTGCCCTTTTCAGCCCAGGAGGTCTGGCCCTGTCTGTAACAGAGCAACACTTAGTCTCCTAGAGCATGTTTGAGAGCCAGGTCTGGGGTCTCTTCTTCCTGCCTCCACCTTTCTCCTCTTGCATGGAGCAAATCTCCTTTCCAAACCATCATTTGCCACATGTAAAATATGTAGAGTGATATTTATCCCAGAGGCATGTCCTACAGGTTTGTTTGTAAAAGCCTGTCTACTGTGTGGGACAAAAATGTACCTTGTACAGTGTGAGTGCAAAGAAGTGTTGTTCCCTGACTGTGACAACAGACTCTGTTTTTTTGCCTACTGAGCTAAAGTTACCAGGCAGAGCAGTTGTTTCAGGGGCCTCGTGTGGCTTGGAAGCCTTACATCTGAGCTGTGTTATCTCCCAGTCATCTTTTAAATTTTCCCGTAACAATGCTTTTTTTATTCATATGATGGGATTTTTTTCTGTATCTGTGCTGCATGACCTGGAGCAAGGACTTTGTGCATGGCTTTGCCTGGTGTTGAGTCACTCAGCTCAGCTATAAACAAGTTCTTTCCAGATTTGTGTGAAAAAGCCCACCCCTTTAGCAAGCCACATTGCTCTGAAGATCTAAACCAGTGCTTCTGTATGATGTTAACTGGGGTATGCCCAGCTCCACTGGGGCCAAGCCTGGGGTTTCTTGCTGTACTTGCACTGAGTGGTAAGATGGCGCTTCTGTCTTTTGCATCTCCGACCTTAACCTCTCGTGATTTTTGGGCTGTGTTTGTCTCAGTATGCACAGTGCTGAGCATCCAGGCAGGCCCCAGCTTCTTGGTGGTCCTCATGGTCTCTATGTGTCCTGCCTGCAGGTGCTACAAGCCTGTCATTCCCATCCCAGAGCTGTGGAGGTTGTTGTCAATAGCTACGAACACATCAAATCAACATCGAAGTGGAAAGCAGCCATACCTGATGATGTCTTTGAGGTAAGCTCTTAATGACTTGTAACTGAGTAAAATCTGAGCTCATTCTCTGATTATTTGCATTCTCCATATCCAGCCGCAGAAAAGTGATAGTGCTTTTGAAAGAGAAGAACATCTGTGAGGATTTGGGACTTTTCCATTTCATATCACTCACTGACAAAAGACACATTTTTTGAGAAATTTTCATAGAATTATAGTATCATCTAAGTTGGAAAAGAGATCAGGTTAGTCAAGCAGGACCTGCCTTTCATAAACCCATGCTGATTGGGCCTGATCGCTTGGTTGTCTTGTATGTGCTGCGTGATGGCACTCAAGATGATCTGCTCCATGACCTTCCCTGGCACCGAGGTGGGAATGACAGGCCTATAATTCCCTGGATCCTCCTTTTGGCCCTTCTTGTAGATGGGCATCATATTCGCCAACTTCCAGTCAACTGGGACCTCCCCAGTTAGCCAGGATTGCTGATAAATAAGGGAAAGTGGCTTGGTGAGCACCTCTGCCAGCTCCTTCAGTACTCTTGGGTGGATCCCATCTGGCCCCATAGACTTGTGTGTGTCTAAGTAGTGTAGCAAGTCACTAATCATTTCTCCTTTGATTACTGGGGCTTCAGTTTGCTCCCCGTCCCTGTATTCCAGCTCAGGGGGCTGGGTACCCTGAACACGACTGTTCTTACTATTGAAGACTGAGGCAAAGAAGGCATGAAGTACCTCAGCCTTTCCCTCATCCTTTCTTACTATGCTTCCCCCCCAATATCCAATGAAGAATGGAGATTCTCCTTAGTCCCTCCTTTTGTTGCTAATTTATTTATAGAAATATTTTTTGTTGTCTTTTATGGCAGCAGGCAGATTAAGTTCTAGTTGGGCTTTGTTTTCATTGCAACATTATGCTTTGGAGCACCCCCTGTCAGGGATGCTGCAGGAGCTCAGCTGTCCCTGTACTCAGCAAGTGCAAAGATTCTGGCTGGGAGTGGTGTTTCTTCAGATCTCTCAATGTGTATGTTTATATTTTTTTAAGTCAGCAAATATTTAAAAATACTGTGTTACATGTGTGTGACTATATATCTTTAAGTTGTGCTGCATGGGTTGGGTTTCTGTGAGTAGGACTGCTTAGCTATGAATACAAGGGAGAATTTAAATGAAAAATAAGAGGTCAAAGAAGAAAAGATGTTGTCAAAACTACATGCTTTGACATAATTATCCCCTTACTTCAGAAATCTGCATAGTACAAATACTCCAGTTTAAAACTATTTTTTAATTAATAGTAGGCTTTTTCAAATCAGTGCTGAAGTTAAGTGCAGCAACATCTGCTGTGCATTATCACTGATGTTTAGGGAACCCCATCTATATTGTAATGCATAGTTATATAGTGAGGAGAACTGTGAGAATGTTTTTTCAGACCAGCTTTGTTCAACAAGAAATTAAAAGAAACCATTTAGGGTGAACACAAAATTAAATGTTGAAGGTCTTTTTTTCACCTGAATATAACAAGAATAAGAATAAGAATAAGAAGTATAATAGAAACTCTGCCGAGCTAAGAGTGTGATTAGAAAGGCAATAACTCATTCTTTTTCTCAAAAAAAAAAATTTAATCTGAAATAGTGAAACATACTTATCTGGAAAAATCTACAGTTGCTCTATTTCTTTGTTGAGATTGTCATTTTTTGTTGTCAAAGCTATTTGCCAAATTTGACATGAAATTGAAGAAAATTTTTTTGTTGACACAAATCTGTACTTTTCAATACATAAAATGTATCTGAAAAAAGGTGTAACCAGATCTGTCAAGTAGGAAGAATATAAAGTAAGGTCAAGTCACATGTAGTCACATGTATTTACCATTTGCTTCTTTTATTTCAACATCCTTGTTATGCATCTGCAATTTTCTTCTCATGGGGATGCAATTTCATTTATTCCACAAGGCCACTAGGGCGCTGAGTAAGACCAAAGGTACTTTCACCATTCACAGCCCCAGCGAACTCCCCGGTCCCACCAGCATCATGCTGCCTCACAGCCCTGTGGGCAGGTTTAGGGGATTAACTCCTCCTGCACTGGCTCTGAGCTGTCTGCAGAGTCTGGCCAGGTCAGGACTGTCACCACACAAGTCAGCAGAGGAACCCCCACCTCAAACTAATGGATATAAGACATACCAAGCCTAAAGACTTCATCGTGGTCTTTAACTTAAATATCTGAGGCAAGCCTAAGAAATTTGTACAGGTGTTTGCCTACCCAAGTCCATGCTGCTGGGTGTGCCTCCGAGGGACGGAGTCCTGTCTGTGCTTTGCCCCTTTTTCTGCCAAGGGCTGCATGTGGGCAGGGGAAAGGGAGAGCAGACAAGCAGCCTTATAGCCCTAAAACAGACTTGTGTTTTGTTTTGTTTTTTTTCAGCGGCACCAGGATTTCTATGACTCTTTGTTCGCTGTGTGCAGCAATTCACCACGGTCACTCATGCATTTATGCAGATGTGCCATTCGGGCAATATTGTCAGACAGGTGCCACCGAGGAGTCCCATTGCTCTCCATCCCACCATCCATGAAGAAGTACTTGCTGCTGGAACCAGAAGGGATCATCTACTGAGCTGCAGCAGCGCTGGCGATGCCGTCTCCCTTCCCGAATCCACACGCCTCTGCGGGGTGCTGGAGATCCAGGCACAACCCTAAGGCAGCCCTTCACTTTTGTACAGTCACATGCCAGCCTGAAGTCGAGCTGGGATTTCCTGGCTCTCCTTGGAGCTGTTGTCTTTTCCTGAACAGAGAGATCGCAGCTGCAGGCTGTGGGTGGCACTGAGGGAGGCAGAGCTGGAAAGGTTCTCCCCCCCAAACAAACGCAGGGGTGCACACTTCCATGTTTTGTTCAGCCTAGCTTAAACGATGCTTCTGCTGCCTTTGGATTTTATTCTGCTGCCTGCTAGATAACACTAGATTCAGTTTGAACAAACTTTGCTACTGTTTCACTGTAATTTTCTTCAGCTGTTATTTTGGGAGTAAAAGAAAGGATACTGTCAAAAAACAGGACATTCATTAGAGTCAGAGAAATTCTTTCCCAGAAAGAAATGGGCGAACTGCTTTGAATCATGAGCACAGACAGGATTTCAGTAGTTTCTGTATTTTCCCGTGGGTTGACTCTCAATTCAATGTTAGTTCACTATTCACTACACCTGTCTGTATCTTATAAAGCTTTGTCATAATAATATCCCTTTTAATTGTAAGAATTTTTTTTATTATCAACCATAGTCTGTGAACAGGATTGAAATCTGTAGCACTGAAATTTCTGTATGTCGATATTCATGCCTGGGTAGCTTTTAGCAGATGCTGTCTCTGTTTGCACTCTCATTGTTACCAAAGGTAAATTCATATTCTGGTGTCAAGAAGTGCAGGTAAAATGGACTTGCCCCTGCAACCTGCACAACTGGGCTTATACCCATCCATACATCCCTCCAGATGGTGTTGGACAGGATCTGGAAGGAATATGAACTGGTCTCTTTCTTGCCTATAAAAGGAACCTATCCTGCTAACATGCATTATATACCTTGTTTTTTGACAGCTGAGCGCAAGTGAGAGGAATCTCACCCTAACCAAAAGGTGTTTCCAAGACGAAGACTTGTTGGCTGTGCTGTTACAGACCTGCCTGTCCCCATGATTTGCAGGCCCTCTGCTTTTGGACCTGCTGGTGCTGGTATCCCTGCTTGCAGGAAACCTTTACGCCTGATGAAGCTAGTGTGTCCAGTTCAGGAGGATGAAATGCAGAGCAGAGGCAGTTCACACACCAAGTATCCCACAGCAAGTGCACATGTGTGATCTGGCCTACAGATAGAACCCATTTGTGTTCCCTTTTTTTCTTGAATGCAATCCATCTGGGCCGTTCCCATTTCTTTTTAGACCCTGACAATTCTGGGCTCTGTTAAAAGGGCAGCAAGACATGCCCACCATTGGGAGCCAGTCACTCCTGACTTCTCATTGCATCTCTGACCGTGAAGCTGTCAGTCCTTATCATTATTATTATTATTATTAATCTCTTTGCGAGAAAGCCCATAGCACATTAAGCTCTTCCCAGCCGGACTGAAGCAGCCAGGCTGTGCAGTGTCTCTTTGTCTTGCAAAGTGGCAATAACAGCACTTGAAGACACATGCAGGTTATTTAGTATTATAAATCACTTTGCTCTCTTTTCATCTCAGTTTTTGGGAACCAAAGCCTGTACGCAGTGTTAGGAGAGAATCCAATTAATGGGTCTGTTTATGTTTAGATAGACAGGAACGCAGATTGCTGTTTAACAGTTTCCAGTTCCCGTGGAGAATTTCAAAGATGGCACAGACCATGTGAAAGTGCTTTCTCATATGAATGAGGTTGCAATGTAAGTTCCCATACCTTACTAAACTTATGAAAGATTTCTATAGAGTTGCAGGGCTATCTCTGTCAGAGACACTACAGTACTTTACAGGGAAGAATGATCAGGATTTGGGGCAGGTTGTCTAGAGAAAAATCCACTTGAAGCAGTTCCAGGTCGATGGGAACCACTGAATTCTGCACTGAGGAAAACCAGTGAATTTGGAAGGATGAAAAAAGCTTGGGTTATCTAATCCCACTGCTTTTCTAGAATATGTACCTACGTAAATCAGGCACGAGGAAGAGGGTTTGCAAACTGGCTAAGGCAAGAAAATGTTTGTTGTTTTCTGAACAATCTGACAATGGGGCAAGCTGGGTAGTCCAGAAGAGACAGATGGAGGTAGCTGATTTTATTTGGAACACATCCTTGTGCTGCCTGCTTCTGGAAGTGAAATCGTGCATCTGGAAGAGGGAGGTTTAAGGCAGAACAATAGCAGTGTTTTCTGACCTGTCGTAGTCAGGACTCTCTTGCTGAGAGAGAAGAAAAAAGCCTGTCACCAGTGCTCCTAAATTCCCTCTGATCCTCCCCTTCTGCACTGAACATGCTTAATTTTTATTCTGTGGGCACCCAGCCTCACTTCCAAGCTTTGTACCAAGCAGGTGCCAGATTATAGCCATTGTGGTATCTGACAGGGAGCACAGTGGGATCAGGCTGATTATAGTCATAGGAATTTGCAAGCTGTTAAAAACACTGGAGAACATTCCTATCACAGGGAAAAAAAAAAAAAAAAAAAAAAGACCTGATTAATTACTTCTGTTGTTAGCATTAGAAAGACCAACAGTAAGCAAACCGTATTATTTGTTACTTTTTATCATCTATTTCTTTTTTTTTTCGCATGCACTGGATAGAGTTGCTCATGTGAGGCGTGGGGGTACCTGACAATAAGCTCATCATTTACTAAATGTAGAGCATGCACAGTCTTATTATTCTGACTTAGTGAAGATGCCTTGAAATTGCATATTGTCATATAACTCCTGATCATGCTTTTATATTTTCAAGGCTGCAACAGATCGGATGGCTGCAGGTGGAAATAATGCAAAACCCAAACTGTCACCCCTACACTGCAAGTTTGAACCTAGTCAAGACCTAAAATGACAGAAAAGTGTTTTCCAGGTTGTCTGTTGTCTTCTTTGAAATGAGTTGCTTTTTGCCATTTGGCATCTTAGACAAGATGTAGCCATATCTAAGACATTTCCACTACATTTCACAGCCTATTAGAATATTTTAAACCCAGATGCGCACAAAGAACAAACTGTCCTTTCCCATTGGCAAGCCTTCCCACAGCTCCCTTAATGACTTCTCAGTGGACAACAATCAAATTACATTTTTTGGTCCCTGTGCTTTTCAAAAGATACATATGAAGGGATGTTCTTAAATCACGTAATTGTTGACAAAAGAAGTTATCCCATCTATGAACACAGAGACACTCTGCATGTTTTTGTGGGCCAGTGCAGAGCCATAATTTAGCTGCTCATGGAAATATGGACATCGTCTTTGTAAAGTGCTCTTGCAATAATTTTAAACCTACCCCCTGGTGTATGGTTGGATCCAGCTTGACTCCAAACTCCACTGATTTCTCCATGGAGAGTACGTAGGTGAAAATGAAGTCAGAGTTAATCTAACAGTGTTCAGGAATGTGTTTTCCTTCAAAACCTTTAAATATCTATTCATATTTGGTCAGCCTTTAACACAAGGACAACGTGCCCAGAACAGTGTGGCTGGTTCAGCTCTCTAATGCTGTTGTTTATCCTGATGGTCTAATGCCAAGAAGAGGAACCAGAGACTGCAAAGTAGAAACTCGGGACATTGGAAAAGGCAGCAGTAAATCTTGACCAGCTCCTGCTCAGTCTTCAGCCAATATGTCCTTAAAATCTTCTTCATCCATCCTTGAGAGAGGCTAGTTTTACAGTGCTGCTGGCAGCAGGAGAGTAAGGATATATTCTCAACTGCATTCTACTGTGCACAGTGATATCAAGATCATATGGGTTGCATGAGGCTTAGGGATGTGTTAAGTAGGTCTTCTCTCTGCAAAGGCAGCTTTGGATGACTATCTGCATATCAGTTGGTCCTAGAGCATGAAACATGTTTTGTTAAAGTGCTCATTACTGGTACTTTAAGACAGTACTCAAGAGTCAATGTCACCAACCCCTACTCCAGAAATAAGCTACATGATGAGATCTTATTGATAAATGGCAGCAATACTCAGCCTTGGGACCTTCAGCACAAGGGGTGCTGGTTCCACATCCCTCCTCCTCTAATATTGAACTGCACTAAGAGGAGTGTGGGCTATGAAGACAAAAAGCTCAAAGCCCAAACCAGAAACCTAGGACCTTGGGGCTACCTGGCCTAGGCAGGCAGGACCTCCATGTTGGTCTGCTCTCGTCATTTGAAAAACCATCATAGGAAGGGGATGGGTTGCCTGTGGACTTTTTAATGCTCTTTCATGGTGTTGTCACTAGGGCTGCGTGGAGGATGATGATGAGGCTGTATGTATCATCTTGAAAGGTTGGGACCAAAACTCCTGAGTATACAAAAGCACAATGGGGCTGAAATATCCATTTTAATTCTGGCAGCTCCACATGCATCTGTGCGCACATCAGCATGTGTTCACATGGGCGTGTGTGAAGGAACTTGCAGAGAAACCCCAGTCAAAAATCTTTGCTCTGGTTTCAGAGTTTTTCAGCCCAAAACAGAGTATCAGAGCTGGAAACAACCAACTCCCATAAGCACTCTGGAGTAAATGAAATTTTACTTACGCAAAACCACTTACTATCTTGAAAAACTATTTATCTTCTTTCCATGGGGCAATATCTTACAGCCTATGCACCAGTTTTGACAGAATGAAATTAACTGCTGTGATCATGAATTTATATAAATCTCCCAGACCGAGCAAGACTGCTATTTTCATAAAATGTCAAGAACACAAATTTTAGGGTTTAGGGGGAAAGGTCTGGTCTGCCATGGAAGGTGGCAGCTTTTCTTTTAGCTGTAAGCACTGCTGAATCAATTAAAATGATCACAGAGGCTTGACTCATTCGTATTTGAGGAACGTCCTTTGAAAACGCACTAGTGCTTTTGGCAGCAGATTTTCCCCATGGGACAAGTACCTTTAAATTAAACATATAAGAGTTCAGACTCTAAGATTGGAAGGAAGATTGAAACAGTCTGGAGTGGCCTATGCTATTATATACCTTTATTAAACTCTGCAAAGCCAAAAAGGCATGTCAGCTTTTCAGTGCGATGGAAGGTTTGCAGGGCTCTTGAAGGGCTGCTGCTGCTTTTCTGAAACACTGCAAGATATAGATGGGTCCGACACAGCAATATTTCCATTTACTTTCAGGACATAGCAGTAGAATTTCCCTGTACTCCCTAGGGTTTGCTATTCTACTAAATGACAGTGCAGAACATGCTATTAGCAGAGATGCCAAAGCCTAGCTAGTGTCTGACACCTTAACCTCTTCAAGAATTATATTAAAGTAGTGGAAAGATCTACCACAGTCTCTATTTGTAGAACGGCAGGGACCTCTGGTACAGCAGACGAGTGGGTCAGAAAAGATTGCTATATACAGCAACTGTCAGATGAAATCAGTCGGCTGCTGAGAAATTTGTTTCTGACTATTTCTCCAAATGCATCTTAAGCTTTGTAAGACACAAAGTGGAAAGGTGACTGTGGATATTATGCATTCCAATGACCTGTTTGATTTAAAAACACAGTTAACATTTTATCAGCACCTAGCAGCTGTGTATTGCCCTTTACCTTGCACAGGTACCCTATGAAGTGCTGCTAAATTACGAATAAGGTGTTTCAAACAAGGACAGTAGGGCACATGAGTATTTTTACACCATTGATGAACCATTAAGTTCTGTTCTTGCAAGCTGGGGCTCACTAGGGATATGGGTATCAGCCTTTTGCATTGTGCCAGAATGACTCCACATTTTAACCTTATAACAGTGCAATTGACATGGCTGCTTAGGCTATTTGTACTGCAATTAGCACTACGTTAGATTATGTCAATATTAGCTGTCAGTGAGGAGTTGCACTGCCTGCATATAGCCATAAGCTTGCTGGCTATTTGTGGCAGAAAAGAGGGTTGAATCAAAAAAAAACTTTGGTCAAGAATAGGAATCTATACCTAACCCTCATAACCCTAAAAATACCACTAGTTGATCAGGGACTAAGAATAAATAATTGCTAAAACCTGAGGAAAAAGGCACAGGAACAAAAGAGTAGCCATACTCAGAGAAAGTCTATTTTATAATAATGAGCTGTAAAGGAGGGGACAGAACCGTGCGCCCTATAAACACAGGGGCGCTGGCTCACGCAGCACAAAATCGCAGGCATCGCTGAAGGGCAGGGCAATGCCCGGCTGGTTGCAAGCGCACAGAATGGTGGAGAGCACAGGTGAAGAGACAGCCCTGCAGTCAGGGCAGAGCCAGTTCATGACAAAAAGCCATGTATGTATTTTGATATCCATGCAGAGTAAAATTGACCCTAGAAACTCAATTGCATGGAAGTCCATTGACTTACATCTACCTCCCAAAGTTGAGCCAACCCGTTGGTGAGTCTCTCCTGCCGTTTCCAGGTTCACTGCTGGAGAAAAGGTGCATGGCTGCCCTGAATTCAAGGGCACGCTGTCTGCTTGTGCCTGTGGCAAGCACCTCTGGGTGCCAGCATCTCTGAACTAAACCTGAGCCCGTTTCTCCCATAGCCCAGCCTTTCTTTCTTCCTTTCTTCTTTTTTCCCTTCCCTTCCCACCTTACAGTGTTTTTTGGTAGCTTTTGTTTGGGATAATTTTTTTTATACAGTGAAGTGAGTTTGTCCCAGTTAAAAACAATCTGAAATGAGTTGCACAAGGCACCTGTACACACAGGATAAGACATGGATGAAGTCAAACTCCTCTCAACTAAAGGAGCTGCAACCAGCTGGAAATAAAAGAAGTAATATATTTTTATATATAACTTTTATCTTTTATGTGTCGATACAGTGACAGTGTAATTTGCAGTTGGATAGAGTTTCTCCCTTTCCTTTTGATTCTCTCCCCTGTTCACGGGTGGTGTGGGGGGAGTGAGCAAGCAGCTATCATGGTTATATTGCAACCTTGGGTTAAATCGCGACAGGTCCTCTTCATTTTCAGGTGATCTGGGTGCAGTGGTGAGACTGGCACTAAGCGGCTCCACACAGGCAGGAGCAAACTGCAAGCAGTGCCTGCAACAGACTCCAACGTGGGCTTGGACTTTGACACTGCTCCTTCCAGCAGCCGTGACAGGGAGGGAGAGCAGTGGCGTGACCAGCCCAGGTGGCTGACTCAACAAAAATGTGTTTTTAAGCTCCTAGTGCAGGGAACACATTGTCCCTGTGGGTTCCCTGCCTCTTGCCCAGGGTGCTGCCAGAACAACACTGATAGGCACTGCTGCTTCCCATGGCCCAGCCCCAACCAGAGGCGGCCATGCTGTATACTTAGCAAAAGTTTGTCCCTAAAACAAACAAACAAACAAAACATCACAAGAAAAGAGGGAAAAAAAAAAGGGGGGGGATGGAAAGATGTAATAGTAAACAGAATAAAAGACCCAGCGGCTAGCAAGAGAAAAGCAGGAAAAGCAGTCACACATTTCCTGAAGGGTATTTTTAAAGTTTATAACCGTTCACTTCTTATTTACAGCACCGTTTTGTGTCCTTTTATCTAGCATGAGCTGCCAGTCTGCCCTCTGCTTAAACCAAGCGTTCACATCCAAGTGTCTGGAGCTCTACTGACTATGGGAGGCAAGCTTTGCCTTTTTAGGCTCCCAGCCCCAAACAGCTGGAATAATCTTCAGCTGTATAGAAGCAGGTTCTCACATTGTTCAGGGTTTGGACATTCCTAATCCTTTTTCAAAAAAAGCCTCAACTGTGTGAAATGAGCACAAGCTGTGGCTGGTCACTGTTGTGTGCCATTAGAGAGTCATGTCCTTCTGTCTTCAGGTGTGGGCAGAGCCCCTTTATCCCAGCCGAACTCTTGGTGGCTGGGGACACAAGGACAAACTGCCCGCTTTGCTGAATGGGGACACAGTTGACTCAGAGACAATGTCATCTCTGTGCCCAGACTTCCGCAGTGTGGACCTGGTCTCACCGGGCTTGAACAGGAAGGATGAGAGGTGACCTTCCTCTCGTCTGGGACAACTGGAGCTCAGGGTTTTCCAGTATAAGGGTTGCACTGCATTGGATAAGGGGGATGGGGTTGAAGCAAGAGCTGTCAGACGGTTCAGTACTTTTAAATTGGCCACATGTGCATATACACATTTCTGTTCAATGTATCTTGAATGTCCAAATGTATGTCACATATTCCTCTCCCTCCCTTACGTGTGTTGCTTGATTGTAAATTCTTCCAGCACAGGACATGCCATCCTGCAGCCCGCATGGCAGGTAACACAGTGAGGCCGGCCTCTTGTCTGGGCTTCCACTCTGAAGGAGTTAAAAATTAATTTGCTTGTTGTCTTCTAGAGACCTTCAGGAGTGTATGTGTTTCCTGTACTGACGAGCAGCTCAAATGATACTGGCTTTGTCCACAATTCACTGGTGTCAACAGGAAGTCTGTCATAGGTTTCAGTGGACATGGTGTGAAGTCTAAAGATGAATTATTACTGCTCTACTATTTATCATTTACATGTGTTAATATGCTGATCCCACCTTATACATTACACTTTTTAGTGCTAAAAGAAAAAAATAAAGGGTTGGCATATGTTAGAATCACATTGCAGAAAAGAACAGTGATTTGCATCAGCAGAGGTTTTTGGACATGCTTATATACAACCTATTGATCCATTACTGTCACGGAGGCACTCCAAAGTCAGTTTTAGGTGGACGAGTTCCAAACCAGACTTTATTCTGGGTGGAAAAGTGCGGCCAATAAACTGACCAAAACAGGATTTATACAATTAGTTAGCACTCTGGCAACATAAAATATAGATTTGGATATCAGTTGAGGAGGTTATTCAGGTGCAGCAAAATGAGAATAATGAGGATCTGCAGTGTGCATGCACACACTCACAAGAAACAAAACAGAGCCCTCTGACTCCAGGGTACCCACAAGAAACTATCACTCGCTTGGCTTAGACAAGGACTCACACTCGCCTGGTTAGGCAAGGACTTATTCAAGGATATATCCAGTAAATTGTCACTCACTCAAATGAGGAGGTGAGGTGCTCCCAATCCCAGGAAGTTTCCTTAGACACCGTTCCCATCTAAGGGGAGGGCTCCAGCTCAGCAGACCCACTGCTCTAAGAAGACCACACCAAGGGGATCTTCAGCAGGAACCCTGTTTTATAGTCTGATCAGATCTGGCTGTGGGCATTCCAGAAGCTTCTCAGCTTCTCTGGGCCCCTCCTCTGCTAATGACCCTGTCAGCCGACTGCAGGTCCCACAAAAGAGCCATTAACTGCCCCATTGAAGGCTCCAGTTTTCAGGGGGGGCGCAAACGTGAAGTGCAACTGCCACAATTACCTATATTCTGTATTCCATACCCATTGTCTATAAAAATGAGAACAATTAAATAACTGCTTCTGAATCTATTACTAAAAAAACCCCAAACTACCACTTTTTTAAGTGAAAGCTTAACATAATTGCACCAATATACTGCTATTCTGTTAGAAATATTTACTTAAAAAAAAACAAACAAACAAACCAAAAACCTTCCAGTGTTAATATACTCAAAAGAAATGGTGAAAAGCATTTATTTTAGCCTTTCATTGCCAACAGCTTTGCTGGAATCTCCTTTCTGTTCTTATGAAACAACCTCCCTCTGTGATGTTGAGGATAGACCTGCTCCCCCAAAACTCTCATTTCCTAAAGCAGTAGATGTGTTCGTTCCTGGGAAGAAATGGGAGGTTTTACAGTTCTTATCTGTGCTATTTGACTGCAATAGTGTAGATTTCATGTCAAGACACATCCTCTCCTTTAATATCGGTACTCAGAGGTGGAGAATATCATTCTGCTACAGAGCAAAGGAGAAGGCAAGGACAACTCTTTGGAGAAGGATGAAAACATCTCTTTCAGTCAGCCCTGAATACTAATCTCTGCAATATAATTTCCAAGGTCTGCCTACATCAGTTTATGGTATTCCAGTGAGTAGTTTTGCCATTTCTCCAGCTGTTCTGACATGTATGTTGTCATTCACAAGACAGAACCCTGGGAAAATGAAGGAAGTGCTATGATTTTTTTTTTTTCTCAATTGAACTGATCATCCAGTGGCCTTGAAAAAACTATCAAAAACTTTTGGAAGTGTGACATGCCTCCAAAGAACCGTTCCCATCCTTCAGCTACAGAAGATGTGCTTGGAGCATGCACAGCCTGACACTGACACCAGGAGTAGCAAGAAGAGAGGAACAGGAGGGCAAGGCCAGAGAGGCAAAGCTCATGAAGTGATGAAGCAGAAAGCTTCTGGGCATCTCCACAAATAATGTGCACAATGAAAACTTCAGAGCGTACCCAATGAGAGTTTGAAAATGAAGCTTTCTTCATCATGTGTTTATGTAAAACCTGAGGCAAAGTTGGTTAGAAACAAGGGAGAACTGTCCATTGAGTTCAGAGGGGTTTATTACAGGCCCTAACTAAACACAAACAAGTGCTGCTCTGTCAACGCAAACTAAGTTTTATGCCTGAGCAAACAGCTTTCTATGGTCTGTGAACCAACGACACATACCTGTTAATATCCAGAGTGGTATAAACCATCTGATCCACCCCTGCACGAAGGTTGAATTCCTCCAGTAATATCCTTGGTAAGCAGGGGAGTGACTCTGGATCATCAATACCCTTTGCAATGCACATTAGTCATCATGCTGCATGCCACAGCGATTGGAGGAAAGGACATGTATTCCTGCCAGGTATTACACCCTGTTTACCAGTTAATTTGTTAAAAATCAACCAGAAGTTTTGTGGAAAGTAAAGCCACTAGAAAAGCGAAAGCCACAAGCTTTCAATACACCTGAGTTCCCAGTATGCCTCATGGTATGTAGCAACCAGCATCAGTTACAGTTACCTCCGAATTTTCTATTAAAAGCCTGCCTAGTTAGCACGTTCAGTGGTATTTCGGTGTCCCCGGAGGAGTAAGCTCAGACAGAGCTCTGGGGTTCTTGCACTGCTGCCCTGTGGGGTACAGACCCAGAGCTTGAGCCTCACTCTGTCTCCTGCTGTTGTGTGTCACTGTGTCCAGCCCCAAACCCAGACAGAGCTGCGATGCTGGGAAATGCAGACAGTGGTGACGAGCTGTGCAGACACAGCTTCTGGCTGGCACAGCTTGTGCTGGCAACCAGCAGGATTCCTCTGCAATGATCCCACTGGCACTTGCTGCGAGATAAATATTGCCTGGGATTTTCCATTATCTATCCACCCTAGCCAGCAGTGACACAGCAGTGACGTTGCTTTGAGCTCTGTACTTCCAGCCTCCATGACCACCCAGAATTAGTATGGGGACTTGAGTCATTTACCTAAACATAAATGTTCACTGATAATTGAGAAAGCCAAGAGTGTCTATACAAGGTATTTGCATGAGACTGGCAGCCGTGACAAAGTACCTGTAGAAGATCTCTGTTCTTCTGGAGTGACAGATGAGAGACAGGCAGAGTCATCCAGGGTTCCTCATATATCATCAGGTGTTTATTTTTAGGCAACTGAATTAGCTGGGAGTCAGATCACAGCTGAAACCATCTAAATACAGGTGCCTACAATCTGCCCCGGGTGTCATGGGTCCCATTGCAGTTACCTGAACTCTGCCATTGAAGACAGGAGAGCTGTTGAGCTGGCCAGATGGTGAGGCCCCACCCCAAATACTGTGTTTAGTTTTGGGTCCCTCGCTACAGGAAAGACATTGAGTTGCTGGAAAGAGTTCAGAGAAGGGCAACAAGCTGCTCAAGGGTCTGGAGCACAAGTCTGATGAGGAGCAGCTGAAGGAGCTGGGGCTGTTTAGCCTGGAGAAAAGGAGGCTGAGGGGGGACCTTATCGCTGTCTACAACCACCTGAAAGGAGGTTGTAGGATGGAGGGTGTTAGTCTCTTCTCCCAAGTAGCAAGCGGTAGGACAAGAGGAAATGGCCTCAAGTTGTGCCAGAGGAGTTTCAGATTGGGTATTAGGAAAAGATTCTTCACAGAAATGGTTGTCAGACATTGGAACAGGCTGCCCAGGGAAGTGGTTGAATCACCATCCCTGGAGATGTTTAAAAGACATATAGATGAGGTTCTTAGGGACATGTTTTAGAGACAGTGTTAGTTTAATGGTTGGACTCGACAATATTGAGTATCTTTTCCAACCAGAATGATTCTATGATTCTGTGTAGATGCCTGCTTCAGAAGGAGCTGATAGCTTTCTGGGGTCCTCTGGATACATAGACTGTGGTCACTAGAGAGGGAGCGCAGATATCCAACTCACACATTGGCACATACATATAAATATGTATGTAGTGTCATGTTAAGATGTTGTACTTGATGTGCTGAATCCTATGCCAAAGTTATCCGTTTTCAAGGCCAGGACCCTAAGCCACATAGTACAGGAAGTCCTATCTATAAACAATGAAGGAAATAATTATATTATTTTACTTGATTGTCTTGCTTGACTTCCAGACAGGTCACATCTGGTTGTATCATGTTAACGTGACATCAAATGTAGCCATCCTAAACTAGAAACTCTCTGTCACCTTCCAGAAGGATGCTCTGCATCCCCAGATGGTGGGAATGATTGTCACCACTCTTGCTGTGTTTCCCAGCATCACAGGTCTGTTTGGGTTTTCAGGATGACTCCAGGAAGGCAGCATGAGCCTTGTTTCCCCAGGCTTTCCCCTCACACAGCAGGAAATCAGGTAGAACCTTTATTTTCTTGCCTCTTCCTGCTAGGAACTGCAAAGCGAGGGGTGACATGGGAAAATCTGTGCTAATTCTACATTGGCCATTTTGTTGCACTGCTTTGGTTTTCTTTATAGCTGCAGCAGAAATATAGAAGAGAGCCAGCGAGGAGCAGCTCCTGACAGCCCATACGTATTTTTCTACTTATATAAAAGACTATGTTTTAAGAGGTCTCCGAATATTCTGAAGACACAAGATTGTGTTCTAGCCTCTTGCTGTGCCATCCAGTGTTCTTGATGGCAGGGAAGAACTCAGACTGCCCACAGGGATTTTCTGCCCTTTCCTCCCTGTGAAGTGAGTGAAGAGATGTAGGGCCAACTGAGACTGCCCACCGAGGTGTCCTGCTTTCCCTTTGCTGACTGCGAGGAGCAGCAGCATCTTGCCAGGTACTGATTCAGTCATTCTGTATTGTACATGCATGCCAGCACAGATGTGCAAAGCCACCTTAGGAACTGCAATATGGGATCGAGGTACAGGCACTTAAAATTGCAAACCCAAAGATATTAAGCCAGAAGTGTGCCCCTTTCTTTTCACCATCCGCACCTTCCATCAGATTAGCTGAAGTGGGGGATCGTAAACTGCCAAGTTCTACCTTCCGTTGGCCAAAACTTCTCAAGAATTTAAGGGCAGTTCTTGGGTGTTATAACCTGATCATCTCAAGTCATCATCACTACTGCAAGGGAAAAAAAAAATCTATTTTTCCAGTCCAGTTGTGTTTTTTATCAAAGGTAGCAAAGCTTGTTTTGTAATAATGCTATGGGAAGGACATTAGTACACAATAAGGGCAAAGTCTGGTGGATTTGAAAGCTTGGTTAAGCGACAAGGGAAAAAATGATAATGAACAACCACTTATCAGTGCTGCAGGGAGATTAACATGGACGTGTGCCCAAGGTATCAGTAGCAAAATCAGTGTACACGTTTTAGCTAACGATCTGGAAGAGAAAACATCAGGTGCTTTGGCATGGTTTCTGTTGACCTCAGAAACCTGGCTGTGTAAGGTCCTGATCGAGGGGCAATGGGGGGAAGTGCAACATCTGCTTATCGCCTGTGAAACCAGAATGCATTTTAGCCATGAGTAAACTTGCTGATGTCAGTGAACCTCTGACGTGCTGGAAACCAGTCCTGTACCCCCAGTGCTTTGCTAAATCAGGAGCCGGGTGTGCAGCCTCTGTCACTCACTGGGTTTGTGCTGTGGAAGGAAA
Organism: Streptopelia decaocto; assembly: GCF_964273445.1. Lineage (NCBI taxonomy): Eukaryota > Metazoa > Chordata > Aves > Columbiformes > Columbidae > Streptopelia > Streptopelia decaocto. Next base: position 137,522,749 of record NC_138655.1, on the reverse strand, counting down.
AAAAAACATTTCCATTTCTGGCACCTTCTGGACTGCAGGTGCTTGGCTGGAGCCGATGGCCTGCAAGTAGCGTGTTGCGGGGACACTGTGGTGGCTGCTGTGGCCACGTGCTCTCCACGGGGCTGCAGAGCAACCCGGGTACCTCCCTCTGCATCTGTAGCAGCATGTGTGCCTCGTGAGCCTGCCGTGGGTGAGGTACAGAATGCATGTGTATGTATTTCTGCTTGGAAAAACCTGAGGGGAAATGTGCTAGTCCTGTCTCTAGCGACTACAAGACAGTAAAGGTGGATAGGGAAAAGAAAATGCAATGGGTGTTTCTTTTGCTGGTTTGGTTGAGTTTTCTGTAGTAGCTTATTAAGGTCGCTGGTGTACTTTTAGTTCTGGGTTGTTGCTCCCAACACACGACATACTGATATATGTCAGAGTGGTACATTTCTGTAATTGCAAAATGCTTAGAGTTTACACCACCTGATCTGCTTCTCTGGCATTACAGGTGAAAAAAAGCATTCTTAAAAGGGGAAACTCAGCACACAAGGCTGTCACTTGTAAATTTACTGCCAGACAACCAGGGGCTGGCTGTTTTTCACCTCTCATTTTTCAGGTAAAAAGTACCTACACACAATTTTACAGTTAGCCTATCTTCTTAAAATGGAGATGCAGGACATTCCGAGGCAAACAGAAGTCTACCAAAGTACCAGCTGTACAGGACTGTTTTATCATGGCACAGCCTGTTCCATCTGAGAACAACTGTTCTCTTATGAACCAGCTACTCAAAACCAGTTGTCCTGTTGCTTCGGAGCTGGAAGACACCCATGGAAAAAGTTGTTATAGACTTGATGATGCATGTCTTTTTTAATATAAAACTAAAACTCATGGTGAAATTTCATTATTTGTAACTGAACACAAAAATATTTTAGAGGGTAGAATGTGCACTGATAAAGGGTTCTCAATCTCATCTCTCAAGATGAATGCTATCCTAATTAGAAAGAATCAGGTGATGTGTATGTGATGCAGTGATTTTAGGTGCTACGTAAACTCACAGCAGATGCAATATTAAGCACAAGCAGGTCTTTTTTTCAGTGTTTTACCTGCTACATCTATTTGACACAGTATGAAATGTGCTTTCCTCAACTCCATTTCATGAGACTTAAAATAAAAAATGCCTTGCTTACACTGCGCTTCTTAGAAGAAAATAAAGACACTAGACAACCATTTAGAAGATTTTATTATAAAATTATTTCTACATCCAAGTAAAAGGCTTAAAACCACAGCTTTACTTTCAGGAATAAAAATTTAGTAAATGCTAAAAAAAGACACTGTATGATCTAGACAGATAGCCCTTAGGTATTTTTTAAAAGTACAGAGATTCCGCGTGGGTTCCTTAAGTGCTATAGAGATCTCTGTCTGCAATGTGAATGTCTTTTGCAGCTTCTCTCTGCAAGCAACATTGCAGATATGTTTACAGCACCCATGGGCTTCAGCTGCTTTGAGATAGAAGTTACAGCTGCAGCTATGTTACAGATGTACAATACAGCATGAGATCATAACTGATACTCAGGCATTACTGGGTGCAGACAGAGAGGTAACATTTGTGTTTGCTTGACAACAATGACTATCTAGGTATCATTTTGTGACCTTGTATTCAATACAAAATTAACACATATTCAAGTATAGTAAGGCAGTGAAGGCAGCTTTTCCACATCTGTATATTCTAGACAAAGATATTTCATTTCACTGAAGCTTATTCACTGAGATAAAAACAGCCTTGATGTAGTACTGAAGTCATTATGCTCAGTAGTTATCACCAATACTTCTAAAGAAATGAAGCATATCAGGTTACTATTTTATTTTTGATGGATAAATCTGTGCAACAGAATTTCTAGAACATAAAAGTAGTTTCAGCTTCATTCCTGTTAAAAAAAAAAATACTTCATATTCACAGCAGAATATGGAGTGGCTTTCTGTCCAAGAAATACAAATTTATTTTAGAAAACTGTCATACAACTGAGCAGGATGCTTTAAATGCTGTACTTGCAACTTCTTGTAAAGGATCATATACACCTAAGATAATACATTACTTAGTAAAAAAATAATCAAGTCATATTATACAGCCCTGATAAACTTTGACTGGCCAGTTTGGCAACATCCAATAGTTTAACTTCTATTCTGTTGTTAAGTGTACCTTGTTTACAAGTGAGAAAATGCACAAGGATGGGAAATGAAGCAGCTTATTGAGAATGGAATAATTTCCCAACAGCTCTCTCTCACTGGAACTGTTCCTGTGACAATTCCTCATTGTTTTCCTGTTCATAAGAGTCATTCTACAGTTTTCAGTACTGTTCGTATTTTGAAACTTCTTATCTCCTAAGCCCTTTTCATTGCAATAAACAATTCTTAGAACAAAATTCTAGATCCAACACCACTCTTCCTGAAAACCTTTCTAATAGACCTTTGGTGCTCATCACAGCTTTCCAGGTGTAGAATTCCCACATACCATGAGCTAGTGTGGTCCAAAACAAACTCAAGAAAGATGACAGGTAGATTTTGGGTTTGCGTACCGACCCACTAAACTTCTAACAGCATGACAAAAAGGAACCACAAGACCATGTTTTAAACATACTGTTGTTTCCTGTGTCATGCCTACATAATACAGATCACCAAACCCTTTCCGTTCAACTTGCACGTCTGACTTGAGTTCTTGCAAAATCCCAATCTACTTACTTGGCACACGCTTTCTGGAGTGCAGGGATGTATGCCAGATGCAGCCTAACCTTACAGCTGCTATAACAAAGTAGCTTCCCGTGTCTTTCCAGTAGCTTTATAAAATATCCCAATTTCCTTCTTAGTTACCATATGTGCGGGAGCTTTACTTGGCTGGTTTTATCATGAACTTAACATTAAAAAATCTAGCAGTGCAACTTGCAGAGCAAGGCATCAAATCAGAATTATTACTGGAATACAGGTTTGTTGTGTTTTCAAAATATAAGGAAAACACTTTCTCCCTACCTCCCAGGGCTCCCTCCCTCCCAGTCAGGCTGTATTTAAACGCTGTTTGTATCTTGCTACAAGACTGCCATGTTAAGTTGATCTTTTGCAAATGTTATAAATACAGCTTTAAAGTACAGGTGTTATCTATCTACCTGAGAAGTTCTGTAATAAGATGAACCACTGATAACTAGTCTAGGAGAAAAATATACACCATCATAACTGACCTTTATCAGTATTCATAATTCAAGCATTAAACAGGACTTAAAAATTGCACACCTCTATTACATCAAGTCTTTGATCATAAGAAAAAAAAAATAGTCTGACTTTCCTCTATACACATCTCTTCTTTAAAGACCGATGTGCTCCTATTTTCCCAATCCTGAAGCCCACAGCAAGATTCCACATTCAGTGCATGCAGCCCAGGCTATAACATCCGTATCTTCTTTCCTTTCTGCCAGTCCCGAAACTGAAGAATTTGCTTGTCTGGAGGTAGAGGAATACCTCCAAACACTAGTCTTTTTTAAGAAGCCAGCTTGATCCCCTTGAGTGCCTGGACACCAACTTCTCTTCAGAGAGCTGCACTCTGCTTTGATACATCCTTTGGGCCTTTACTTGGGACACACCAGTCATCTGCCTCTGAGGTAGCCTGGTAATGCTTGGAAGCTGATTTGTTAAAAACTGGGAGTTTTTCTACTGAGTCTGTTGATAGGGCCTAAGAAAAAAGATATTGAAGGAGAAAGTTATTTGGTTTCTACCTGTCAATAATGCCACTTTGCAAGCATTCATGCGGTAGGTTTCAAGTGTTAAGCCACTGACACTACAAAGTTATTTACAGAAATATTTCTACAATACAGGCAGTCATTTCTGTGCTTCAGTATCTATGTTTGATTTGGATGATTTGGCAGGACAAATGCAATAACATCAAGTCATATTTACACATTTTTATAGGCCTTTAGAGTTACTCTGTAAGCTGCTTTCAAGATAGTCCTGGAAGTCATAGAAAAGAACTTTCATTTACAAAATTCCAGAGAAACTTTAAAAAATATTCCTTTCTTACTTCCTTATTTTGCAGCTAAAATTCATATTCTATTGGGAAACTGTCGTATATAGCTGAACTGCCTTTTCTTTTGTATTGTTTCTCTGTTTGAGTGCCATTGGTGCTTGGAACTATTGTTTTGGTATACTAGAAGAAATTCAAAGCAAGTTTTTCCCATGGGTAAGCACAACAAACAGAAAGAATATGTAGTCATTTTTTCCGGATTACTTATAAAAACAGCAGTGCATGTTACATGCCAGGTATTCAAGGTCACTGATATCTGAATCCTGCCTATGGGCTATATGGCAGGTGTTGAATAGGACCAACTACTAGACTCTTCAAGGATTAGTTTATACAGACTTTCTGGTTGTCAGAGTAAAGAAGCAACAGTAAAGAAACAAGGTCTGTTGCTCACACCTTTCTGTTTCTGTTACTTCACTTTCTCCTAGTATTTTGTATTCCATTCTAAAAATTATTGGGGCTTTACCTAGAAGATTTTCAAGTAGACTAGTTAAAGCCGAATGATCATTTAAATTCTAGACACCAGTTACAAATCTTACTGGCATTTCTTAATAAAAATTAAAGATTTTCTACTCCTGAGGAGAGAATGTTTACTTTAAAATGATACTGAGAAGTTACTTCACTGCATTAATGGTAGTTATCAACACTGTATTTTATTTAACCAGATCAAAATACATACCTTCAAGTAGATAATAGCATCTGTTCCATAACCACATATGGAATAGAGATTTAGATCTCCTTGGAAGTATTTAGCATACAGACGAGAAATTGGCAAGCCATACCCAAAACCAGCCTAAAAAAAAGTATAAGACAAAAGTAATTTATTTTTTACTAGCTCTTGTGACTTAAAATTAAATAGCTGGAAAGAGTTCAGAGATTTTAGACTTAGAAGGTCCTTTGCATTTACTCATCTTTTAAAATAAAACAGAAATCTCTAAGCAGTTTCATAAAGAACATTGAAACTGACCATTAAAAAAAACCAAACCACATGAAAGAAAAAACTAATCTCCATGGAAGAGTGAGGGTTTATATACGGGTCTCACTTTTACACATTACTTTTCTGTATTTTCCCTGTTTTGTTTTTGCTAGTACAGCTTGATTAGTAAAAGGAGTTAGCTACTGGTAAATAAACAACAATAATCTAAGCCTATTGTGCTTGCCTCCACAAAGACAACATAATTTATAAGTCTGAGGACTGCGTGGGAGTGAAGACCAAGTAAATTACTGTCATTGGAGTACAGGAAAAAAAAGTGTTAGATTCAGGTTGGAATGTTCTTCTTCATTTATACCTTTAAAAGTATATTTTTGTCCACTAAGCTAGATATTAAAAATCTGTTTCAGAAAGCGTTCATATTTATGAGGCTCAGTCTTTGCACACCCCATGAAGCAATAGGTAGACAAAGTGTTTCATAATTTATTAACCTCCCAATTTGTTCAACACTTTTAGCAACCGTATTAGTAACATGAGTACTGCAAATATCTTACAAGAGGGGTCTGTCGATCATCCTCCATGCTTGGCCTTGGTGCTGTGGAATACATGTAGCTAAACAGCTGCTCAATTTTCCTTACTGGAACACCACCTCCTCTGTCTGAGACCTGGTTCAAGGGAGAACAAAGTTAACTACAATCATGTTTTAAGAATGGTATTTAAAATGGTGTTATTTGAACAATCCCTTCCAACAGTATTACATGCCAACATTTATTTTGCAGCATATTATTTTTCAGTTAAATACTTGTACTAAATGGAGCCTATCAAGAAAAGGCTCTTGCACAGTATCTCCGATCTGTTTTCAGAGACTGCAAGTTCTTCTAATCGAATTTGCTACAGCATATGCAATCATAATGATTACATTAAAACCATATTGTAGTAGGGCAACAAAATACCTTAATTGCCAGGTCTTCTTTTCCTAGAACAACTGTCACTTCAATTGGAGAAAGGGAAGGACTGTCTTCTTGGAATTCAACAGTTGCCCTCATTGAATTCTGTGGAAATGAAGGTTACCATCATCAGAAATCTCTGCACTTAAAATCATACCCCTGTTATGCAGAGGCTGAGCACAGTTACCCTCCATTCCTATCAGTGCCTAGCTTCTAAGGAACACACTTAGCAATTAGTGTAACAGGAGCAGAGGTGGTCTCACATCTAAAAGCAATGAAGTACAGCCAAGAGTCTGCTACACATGAAAGACTACACTCTTCTTAACCAACAAACAGCCCAGCCAATGTCAGTTAAATAACCTTTAAGAGTCACCAGGTTTCTGGAGAAGAGCCAGAATTCTGTGCCCCACATTGACAGCGCATTAGCTCAACCCCATTCACTACTTCAAGATGTATCACCCTACTCCACAGAAAAGGCACCAGGGCAAACCTGCACTACAGCTGTAACCCCTAAAAGCAGAAGGCTACCAATGGCCACAAGTCCATGTCCCACTTTTACTCTCTCACCCTGTCCCATTTACCACCACAAAAAAGTGTCCAAATACTCTCCTGCCAACTGGAATCATTCCTTTCCCAACTGCCAAAGCTATTTCCCCAAATAAGAACATTTTAGAAATCTCACTGTCCTAAGTAAAGCTTTACTTTATTCAGATCTAGCTAGAGATTTGAAATATTGATGCTCCAGCTTGGATTACTAAGAAAAGCAGCAGTTTATACTGACATACCTTAAAGAGCTCAAAAAGCATGTGAAAAAGATGAGAAGGAACGTATACAATGCTAATTGGCTCTCCTGGATGTTTTCCTAGGGGAAGGGAAAAAGGTAAGCAAGATTTAAAAGGAGGATGGAATTTTTCTGTATTGTATCAATATTTTAAAATAGGTAAGTTGTATGTCAGAACAAACAAGAAAATCAAATCGAGTCTCAATTTTTTTTTCCCCTCAGATGAGCAAATGTTATGCGCTCATAACAGTGTTTAGATTGTAATTACCACTTGCTTAATAACAATTTATTTTCAAATAAACCAGAAAAAAATCTAGTATTAATTCCATTTTATAAGTAAAGGATTTTAGAGATTAAGCAGATTGCCTGAGATAAGACACACGCAGGCACCTTGAACCAGAACCAGTGTTTCTCAGTCAGCCCCACTTCCTCACCTCAGATACAGAGCTCCTCTCTAGCAACTCTAAGTACAGGTTAAGTCTTACTGCTCTCAAATTCATAAATATTACCTCAGGAAATCTGATGTTTAAGATACAATGACATTTGAGTTCTAGCACGAGACATGAAATGAGGTGCTTGTAACCGAAAATGAGGAGGAACTATCCCAAGACAGATCAACTGGTATGTACCATTACAGATATAGAAACGGGAGACTTTTGATTCAGTAAAAACAGTTTTGCTGCCTATCGGAAGACAGACATTAAAGGTCTCATCTTACCATTCACTTGAGTAAGTTTCAGTTCTGGAGATGTTAAGTAATACTGGTCACACAGCAGCTTGGAACTTTCAAAAGCATCTGAAAAATTTATTTAAATAAAATATGTGAAATGTAATGTCGAACACTGTAGAAACTCATTCTAATGCATGGCAAAATATGATTTTTAACTGCGTTAGCTGCTAAGGTGTTACAGACTCTAGGCCTGTGTTTCAAAGGAATGATGACATTGCATCCACTGTCTGCACTAAAAACTGAGAGTAAATAGGCAATTACAGCAACATAGGTAAATCTTGTACAACTTGATAATTTGGTAAAGTAGATGTATCTGTTATCTATGAGTAGACAAGGCCAATCTCAACACCATAGGCAACTTTTAACTCCTCTCTCAACTGTCACTTGCTAGGCCTTATTCCAACACATTTTTTTACTGCTACTTTGTATTTGAAGTTCTGTCCTGTAAAAGCTCATGTTTTGACAGACTGCTTTCAACTATTTCAATAAACAGCAGTCAGCATCCTATACAGCACATGTTGGTTACCCAAACTGGTTGCAATCAGATACAAATACTGATCATGAAGAGAAGTGGTAAGGATTTGAGAATACATACCATTCACTACTTCAGCAACATCACAGCAAGGATCAATACTTCCAATGTGCCTTGGGTGTCCTGAGCGGGACTTATCATCAAAAAGAAGGGCTGTTTGAGATGAAAACAATACAACATTTAATTCCAAATATGGTATTATAAAAAGCCTTAAATTTAGACTAACACAGTGTGTTCACAGCATATAATTGCGTAAAATACTTGAGTGTTTATGCCTTTTGCAAGTTAAAAATGCTATCTCCTGCCAGAAAACTATGTTGGCTTTTCTGTAGTTCAACATCTAAAGGCTTTTCAGATGTAAGCAATGAGATTCCTACATATTTCACGTAAGACTTATTACAGTTAGTCTACAGTCTAGAAAACAAGTTTTCCCGTTACTTTTGTAAGTCATACATTCACAGTTGCTAACTTTTCAGTGTCATACAAAATCTGAGGCAGATCTGCAACGGTTTTAAGAAATGTATACATTAACATGTTTCTCATTAGATTGAAGTTTGTCCTCAGGTAAAAATTTCTACTTACTGTGTTGATTCATTAGCATCCGGGTAGAAATACGGCTCATATAAAAACGATCCAAAAAATACTGAATGTTTTGATTGGTGACAGGATCTACTTTAAAAGTGTCTTTGTATTCAATTACTCCTTGTGCCATTGTAGGAACCACATCGTGATGTCTGTTTCGGACTCTAATTAATGTATCTATAAAACTAGATCAAAGAGAGATCTTTTTAGCATATTATTCTAGGACTACATGGAGGCAAGCTTTTACAATGTCATTATCTAATCCAGCAGCAGCATAGGTAAGTGCATAACCACCTTAATATTAAAATATAGTCTATTTTCCATTCTTTTTAAAGTAATTCCTCACTGACCTAAACCAGAATAGTCTGATATTTTTAATATAAAAGGTCGAATTAACTCTATGTTTACTCCTTCATACTGGTTTGAGCAGAGGAGTGTGTGAGGAAGGGAAAGAGACACCTAGCTGACATTTCAGAAAGAAGCAGGGATGTGACATCACAGATAATTTGTGTTGATATTTCTGTCGTGACAGTTCAAGGGGCAGTATGCCCTGAGAACTGAGCTGCAACAGGTCATATTTATTTGCAATATTGCTAAACATGATCAGAGATTTAAACCACCTTGTTCTATGCACAGCACTTCATGAAAGATTATCAAATTCAGCTCATGACAGCTGTCATTCTAAACTGACAACATTGTGAAAAGCAGAATGTGAGATCAAAAGTTCAAAGAAACAAATGAAAGGCTTACTCAGATAAGACTTTCTGGTCATCTGGGCTTTTGTGATTGAACTCAACTAGCTCCATTAGACTTTGGATGTACCTATTGAAAAAGAACACAAAAAAATACATTTGGTTTTTATTAGTCTAGGAACAGTAAGAATACTTTGTCTTGTCCAAATCATTACTCTTAACAAGTCAGCTAGAAGTGTGAAGTATCTCTGAAGTATCAAAGAACCATCCAAGTATGGAATCATAGATGAACACTTCTTGACTGCCCCAACCTTAAAAGTTTTAAGAGTCTTTTCTTGTGCCTGCCACACAAAAAAGAATCTAAACCCTCACTTTAGGTACACAGCATCCCCTTACAATTCTTGAGAAGAGAGGTGTTTCAAAACAAGATCCAAATGACAACACTAGTCAGGAAGCCATGTAAACAAAACTTTTCCAAATCTGATCAGCTTTGGCACAAGCTAAGTACTTGAGCTGCTTGTGCTAACATCTGACAGTCCTGACGCATGTTGCAAAGGCACAATCATTTGCTAGATTAAGAACAGTTTCTGGATCTAACTCTAATACTTTGTCCTTAATGTCAGCCATCCTGGCAAATGCTGCAGTTCTACCAGTAAAGCAAGGTTAAATCAGACCAAACCACTGTGTCAAACAGAGATTATGTTAACTGAATTCCAAATACCTGCTGCACAGGCCAAGACAATCTGCTATGGAATGTTAGCAATTCCTTCAGTGAGAGACCCAAACAAGTATATAGACTGCTTTTGCAATTTTTTATAGCTCTGAGGGTCTGTAATGCTACATGAAAACATGTTTTCTTCTCTCCCTTCCCAAACGGTAAGAAGTGAGATTTGCTCTATCAGCTATTTCAAACTGTTCATTTTTGTTTGTTTGTTTTTAATACTATTTAAAAATAACAATATAACCATGTTGGTTTTCAGTTTCATTTTGGTATGTTAGAAAAGGGCAGCGTATAACACCTTGCAATTCAGCTTTGATGAATGATCTGCATTTCTTGTGCATTTTGAAATTGACTTCCACTATTCAAAGAACTCTATGACAAGCAAGTTGTCAAAGCTATGTTATTTTACAGGCTGAATTCAAGTAGTTCCTACTTACCAGCGTTTTACTAATTGTACTGATGGAGTGCCTAGTAATTTAGCAGGAAGAAGATCAATTTCTCTCAGTATGTTTGCAAACCTCACAGGAAGTTCTTGCCGCAAAAACGCAAAAGAAGTTCTCTCACATCCATTAGTTGAGCCTGTGAATAAATCCGAAGTAAAAACCTCTTTTAAGAAGTTTCAAGATGCAAATACAAATTGCTGCCTTGCTACTGATTTCTGTACTATATCCTTTGGAACCATGCTATTACTGGCCAGTTCTAAACGTACCTACATGTTTGTGCTGAACGTTGTTTACATGATGGCAAGAAACAGCGTGTTCTTGGGAGGAGCACTTACACTTCCCATTTAGACACGGGACTTTTTTGTAATCCTCTAGAAGAAGCACATCAGCCTCAGTAAACACGGGCTTCTTCAGGGTGACGTCTGAACATAAGCACAGACTTCATAGCTGTCAATGCGGTAATCGGATCTGGGTACTGTTTGTTCGCCTCATCAGGACAAGACTAATGACAAGACTAATGCCCCATCCCATTAACACCACCGAATAAAACCTGTAGCGTTATCTTCAGCTCCGATCGAGGCAGTCACGGGCCACCATCGCCCGGCAAATCGCCCAGGGCGACCTCTCCACCGCCTCCAGCCCCGGGGGGGCAGGTCCCCGAGCGGGTCTCAGCCCCGCCGCTGGAGGGGCCGCTCCCCTCCCTCCGCATCGGGACGCGGGGCGGCGGCACCTTCAGCGCAGGCAGAGCCCGGACACCCCCCGGCGGGGATCGCCGCCTCCCCCGGCCCGAGCACCGCCGCTCCCCCCGCGCTCGCCCCTCCGCGGGGAAACAAACCTCCGAGAGACAGACCCTCAGGCGTCCCCGCCGACCGGGGACCCCCCGACCCTCCCCTGCTCGTCCTGCCACTTACCGAAGTCCAGCAACTGCTTGATGGAGAGCGGGGAGGGAGAGAAGCGGGAGAACTGCTCCACCTCCCGCGGCAGCCCGCTGCGGCTGCTGGCGCCGGCCATGGGGGCGGCGGTGCGCAGGGCGATCCGGGCGGCCTTCATCGCTGCCGGGGCGTCGCTCGGTCAGTCTGTCGGTCGGTCTGTGGCAGGTGAACCGGTCGGTGTTTGGCAGGTAAATAGGTCGGTATCGGACGGGTCGGTATCGGACGGGTCGGTATCGGACGGGTCGGTATCGGACGGGTCGGTATCGGACGGGTCGGTATCGGACGGGTCGGTATCGGACGGGTCGGTATCGGACGGGTCGGTATCGGACGGGTCTGCAGGTGCCGGTAGGTGCCCGTGGGTCTCGCGCTGTCCCCACACCTGAGGCTGGTGGCTTCACGTGCTGCCTCTATTTACAGTCCCCGGGGGGGCGGGGCTCCGGCAGGCCACGCCCCGCCGCCCGTAACGGAACGTTCCCCGCGCGGGGTGGCTCGTGACCGCCGTTGGCGGGGCTCCCCCGTTAGCCCCCCCCAGTCTGTCCCCGTCCCCCGGCAGCGGGCGCATCGCCAGACCCGGGGGGGAAGCGCCAGGGGCTGGGGAGGCCGCGGGGGAGCCCCGGGTCCGGGCGGGGGGAGCGGGCGCTGGCCCTGCGCCGTCTCCGGCGACCTTGTTTACCGGGCAGGGGCTGGGCAATGTCACCGGCGGCGCCGCCTTAACAGGATCCAAGGTCGCTGCGTTCCTCCCGCTCCTGTTGTCTGCGCGGGAGGGGGATCCGGCCTTCCAGAGAGAACCAATGTGCGCCGGCGGGCCCGGGGCTGTGGGGAGCGGGACTGGGCTCTCCGCCCGCTGCCCGGGTGCGGAGGGCGGGCACTGCCGGCCCGGAGGGGTACGCGGGTGTCTTGCCGATTAACTGAAGGGGAAACTGTCTCTGTGCACTAACTGGAGGGGATGGTAGTGCTGGAATTACCCAAAGTCTAGGGTCGGCGCAGAGAATACGTGGAGGTGTGCAAGGGCAGCAAAATGAGAGCCCAGCCACAGGGTTCAGGGTGCTTGGCACGCAGGTCATCACTGTGACCTGGATTAATCGTGACCGGATACCTGGAGACATCTGCTTGGATTGTTCACGAGTCCCAAATCGCCATGTGACCCTTATTTACGCTCTAGAGCCGACCTAAGAGGTGGCTGACGGAACTTCTCTCTCTTGGGCACCTCATCTTCCAGGGTCACAGATGAGCTGGGAAAAGCCTGCACACCTTTTCCTCCCTACTGACAGGGGAACTCTGAGCTCAAGACGCCAAGTCCGCTTCAATAAAGGCAGAGTTTGCACAATGAGTTGAAGAATGGAGTTTATGTCAGCAAAGTACTTCCTAACATCCTAATTCTTTATCAGTAACAGCAGGACCACGTAGCAATAAAACAGTGATACAAAAGAATATAGCCTTAATACTTAGATATGACTCCTCCATCCAGTTTTAATATGCGTCTGTTTCTACACACATACACAAATAAGTATGCTTTTTTAACAGGAAGGAACATGCAACAATAAATTAATATTTTAATGTTTATTAGGCTGAAGAGAACACTTTAGCTTATTAATTATTTTCTTGAACTTTATCTCATTTTTGTCTTCCAAGTCATTATATCTGTTATCCCTGCTTACTCTTCTACTTCCATGGTACTTTTGGTTCTATTATTTTATTGCTCTCTGTTTTATTATTTTATTGTGAGAATTACTATTATTGTTCCATCAGATATATTAGGTTTTACAACAGTCATTGTATGCTGGCATATGAAATGTGAAATGAAGCAAAATGAAGACATCTAATAATGACAAATGTACACATTTTGATTTTTCCAGCGCTTGCCAGAAGTTGAAAATTTGAGAATAGATGTCGGGGTTTGCTTTTGATGGTTTTAACTTTATTTGCCTGCAAGTTGCAGATGACTCATGGAAGTAAAAATATCATACAGATTTGTTTAAATTATGGAGCGTGTGTAAGATAGCTCGTTTTGTTTCGTGTCCTTCCTGAAGCCACTAGGCTATAGGAAGCAAGAATCTGAAGATTAACACTTTGCAATAAAATCTGAGTCAAGAAAGTCTTCCACACTAGGCAGTTATTCTAGTTTATAAGGTCACTATTTCTGTTTCTATTGAGATACTTTATTTTAATCTCATGGTGTTCTGAGCTGGCTTAATACAAGTAACTTGAATAACCTTTGTGAGCAGTCAGTCTTATTACACACTCTGTTCTGAATAAGTCTACTAGGAGTAATTCCTGTTGATTACATTTCTTTTCTTTACAGCAACTTGTTTTCTCATAGCTTTCCTGGTAGTTATATGCAGTTAGGGATGAACAAAAATCTTAACATATTCAGTTTAGCTATGAACAAGCAGCACAATTGTAGTTGCAGGAAATACAGGAAGCGTGTTGCTTTCCCCAATTATTAAAAAGGCAAGGCTCCAGCAGCTGGAAACCTGGATGCTTTTCAAAACAAAACAAACTTTCTACAAGAATTGTACACATCAGCAGTGCAGCAACTAACAAGAGATTTATTACTCCAATGAGCTTTTGGAAGAAACATGTCTCCATAATGTAAATTTGCTTCTTGCTCTTTGTATGATGGGTTATATATTACAGTAGGTTCTGAACAATGTAACTTTCCATTCTGTAAACATAAATCATCTATCTGGGAGATAATCGTTAAGGGTGTCCTGAATATTGGAACAGACCGGTAAGTTTTAACCACAAAGATAGCAATATATCAGGATTCATTCTTGGCCAAGCTCTATGTTAAGGAGACTAAACTCAGAAAATTGTAACCACTTCAGATTACTCCACAATCTCTCCTGACTGCAGTACTGGTTGTTCTCATGTTGTTTCCTCTCCAAACCACCATTTCACCCCTCTGCCTGTAGCTCTAGTGCCCATGACAGTTTTAAGTGCAAGTGTTAGAGAACATTTTGATGGTGAAGAGAGTGCCAGATTCTGAACTGCAGCATTAATCAGATGGGGTCTTATTTCTGCTGCTTTATTGTTTTAACTTTCCTCTTATGATCTGCCCTGGGGCAAGTTTCGAAAAGGCAATAACAATGCTTTCAGTTGCTCACAGTAAGGTTTTACTTACAATCCATAAGAAAATGGAGCTACATTAACATTCTGCTGCTTTTTTTCTTTTCACAACAGCGGGGTCCAGAAGAGTGCAACAGATGAAGGCTGGATTCCTGTCCATCTGTTCCCCAAGTGCTGTCCATCACAATCCACTCTCCTTGACGTTCCTTGTGTCCTCCCTGCTGCCCGAGACACAATGTGCTGTACTTAGATCAGTGCTGTGTTCCTGGCTAGCCAGAACCCGTGACCACTAGCCATGTTACCGATGCCTAATAGAAGGTGTTTTGGTTGATTTTGCCCTACCTTTTCCTCCATATGGACACGAACTGAAGGGTTTTCTGCCTAACCCACCTTCTGACAAGCACTGGAGACAGAATATGCTGTGCTGGGGTGGCTGCCCTCCCCTGACCAGCCAGAATATGTGTGATGACAACTGACGGGATTGCTGCTCTCTAGTAGAATGAGTCTTGTCTGAGTTTCCCCTCAATGTAGACCAAAATTTGAACTTCTCCTCCCTAAACCATTTGCCAGTTTGCACAAAGTTTGTAGGAAGTTGATTATCCCAGTTTGATTGATATGGTTAGGAGGGATGGTTTGGCAAACGGGTGAACAGGCAACATTACTGACTTTTTTTCCCTTAGGAAACCAGCCTAGCATTTTCTACTAGGGACAAAGGCAACTTCTAATTCAGCTTTTATAAGGAAGGGTAAATGATGAACCAGAAGGAGCAGTAAGTCAGGGTGGAAATTAATGGTAGAACTAGAAAGTTTTAAATGTAAGCAGAAGGAAGAGTCTGATGACTGAAGGGCATGAGCTGTGTGCACAGCACTTCATGACATTTCCAGCAGTAGTGTGAGCAAAGTGTTCACCCTCTGCCTGCAGACGAGTCTGCATTTATGTAATTGGATTGATACTTTAATCTACTAACACGTTTATTTTCTATTTATGTGGCCCTTTGCATGGAAAAAAAAAAAAAACAAAAAACAAAACAGAAATAGCATTACGAACAAGGGTCAAATCTTCCTGTTCTCATCTTTCTATCACCCGACGCTGCAGCCGCAGGAGCTGTCAAGCTGCCGAGGGCTCCCGGCGCGGCCAAAATAGCCAAAGTAGGTGAAAGGTTGTGGAGCAGTGCACAAACAGGCTGGCGTGACCCATTGCCGGTTCAGTAAGGGAAAGGTCCTGCAGCTGCTCCAGCACTTGCGCAATCTCCCAGCCTGCTCATAGTTTGCAAAAGTCAAGAGTACAGTAGCTGGATCGTTTTACTGCTGGAGCTGCGTGTGGCAGCTGCCTTGGAGCTGTAAACACTGGGATGTGCATGGCAACCCAGAAGCCCTAAATGGGAGACACCTTTTTTCCTCTTTCCCTGCCTTTGTTATCCATGTCTGAAATGGTATATTAACTGTTTTAAAATCAGGGAAAAGGAGAATAGGTCACTGATTCCAAAACTGCTTTTCCAAAAAATAGCAAGAGGCTTGCATGAGATTAACCGTCAGTGTTTCAAAGTGGGAGTGTAGAAATAGCAGAGAGGGAGAAAAGTATTTTGGGAGGATAGCTGTACCCTTCAGGAAAAAAGCTTGAATTCAAACTGTGATAAAATATCACTTAACAGTATTTGTCTTGAAAATATTGTCATTAGAGGATGTTGGATTCAGGAGGCTGCTTACTATGTAAGAGAATAGTAATCTTCAGCCAAGAACCACATTGCGGAGGAAAGAGAGGTGAACTCCCAGTGTGGGCTGGTGCTGATCTAAAGTATATGGACAACACAATGTCTGGCTACCAGAGCAGTTCTTGTGGAAAAGCATGTGCCATCCTCTATGAGAGCTGCTAACACAGAGAGAAGAGTGGGAAAAATATATTAAAAAAAAGAGGTAAGGTGTCATCAGGACAGCCACCACTTTGGGCTACGGCTGCTTCTACTGTGAACTGCTTCTACTGGGAAAAGGTGGAGAACGTATGAAAAGTCAGAAACAAGTGAGTCCTACCAGGAAAATACAACGTGCATGGCCTAGATATGTTTCAGCAGAATCTGAAAATAGTTACAGTTTTCTGTAGAGTTATGGGAAGGGAATTAGTGGAACATGATGAATCAGTCCAAAAGTTTTGGATTAGACATCTTAAGAAACACCTCACGCTGCAAAGAAAGAGCTCTGGCTTCACCCGTAACCCTTACAGGAGCCATAGGCTTTGAGCTGGTACACACTCTGCTTTTCTTTCTCAGTGTGGACTACTATGGCTGAAGACGAGTTGTTTTTGCTATTGTTTGTACTTGACACTATTGACTGTAACAGAACAATTGGTAAAGTGGAGGTGGTAACATGAGTTTCTGCTCAGAACGATTGCCTTGAACCACTTCTCCAGGTTATTATTTTGTCTGATGCTGATCTCAGAAAGCACTTAGCACTGTTTCCCCAGTTGTTCCCTCTCAGCCTTTCTTTCATCAGATCTGGAAGAATTTATTTTCTTTTAGTGTCTGACATAGGAACTTCAGTGAGAAATTTACCCAAGGAAATACTAAGATGAGGCAAGAGACATCACCTGGAAGAGGACTTGCTGGGGTGTTATCTGGGCACCCTTTCAAAAGAGATGCAGAGTTTATGGTATTAATATTACTGGAATGGCACTTCCTCCCAGTGTTTCAGGTTACCCAGGGGAAGTTTGTTTCCCGTTTGCAACATTGTGACTATTATTACTGAAGCATGAACTCACAGATATTAATAGGTTGATCTCATAAAGACTGGTTTTCCATAATATCCTTTGCAGAAGATATCCTTATAGTAAGCCTATGGGAGTTTTCTTATTCGATGAAAGGTATAACCATGGGCTAAGCTGTAATAGCTGCAGTTAAATATAAAAATGTGTATTAAAGTAGTCCTGATAAAGAACCAGTACAATAAAAATGTCAAAGTGCATAACTAAAACGGTTTGCTATTGGGTCTGAATAAGTACAACAATATTTTTGTGTCATATGACTAACAGGTGTCTAATTATGGGTAAATCATCAATGCAACATTGCTGGAACATTAAGACCAGCCTGAACACAAGAAGATCTTTATTAGCTGAGCAACCATTTTAACCTCATTATATACTAGACTCTAGCAAAATACACAGTTTCACTATGCATTATTAATATGCTTGGATTTTTAAACTCTAATTCTTTTAAATCTTTTTTTTGCTTTATCCATGTTGGCACTTTCAAATTACTTCTTTGATATAGTGCTCATCTAATAGTCACTGAACTGAAAAATAAAATGATCAGAGCTATGCTGGTACTTGGTTTCCAAGATTTTAATCTGCCTAAAGTGACATAAAAATCCCACACTACTTTAATCTCACTTCATTTCACTCGTTTAAATGACACCAATATTCTAAATGAATTGTGGTGGTTATGTTGATACTCAAACATTCGCAACCATACATGTTATTTAGTTTCTACTTGGGAAAAGACCCCTAGACATTAAAAAATACTGAATGAAGAAAGTAGAATTTAAGGTGACATATTCACCTGGTTTTTTAAAAGTTCAAAATGTGTACAAATACAGATCTTGATTCCCTGCTATCTGGGACATAATACCAGGGTACAAATAATCAACAATATGTTTGCAGTCATTGGTTTCACAAAGCCACCTTTGAAAGAAAATATTTTAACATACAGTAGGATACAGTCTGTGAAATGGAAATGAAAAATATCTTTATCTCCTGTGAGACCAATTGAATTATAAACTTAAAGGGAAAAGATAGCTTTTCACTGCACAAAATTAGATTTGCTGAAATGTGTAAGATCTCCATTTACACCTGATATGAAATGTTGTCATTTCTTCTCACACAGTCACACAGCTACTGTTTAAGTGTGAATTGTCAGGTCTTCCATTTCATGGCTAGTCATTTTTAATACATATGTAAGTGGGGTTGAATATTTGGGGATCTCTTTATTCTGGGAAAGAAATACAAGCTTACTCTCTGCTTCATTCAGTATTGGAGAGATGTTTTGAAATTTTCATATTCAGATCAAGCAATAAATCTACTATAAACCACTAGAAGATACTCCAGCCAAGAGAAAACTTCGTAACGACCACAAGAGACCTTGCTAGCGTTCTGTGAGTGCTGGGAGCGAGGGCACTGCCTTCCCCCAGGGTACCTGCTGGAGCACCCGCTTTCCATCTGCTTTCCATTCCACTCCTGTTACTTATTTGCAACCTCTTATATGCTGGAGCTGAAGAAACAGGGATGAGAAAGTTATCAAAAAAGCAACCTGGAATTCAGAAATGCATATGTAGTTCCAGCAAGAACAGGATAACTATGTAAGTAAGGTATTTAAACTGATATTCCATGGGTGGAGCCACACTGAAGTGAACAAGGATACCTGTATTTATTTCTGTGAGTATTTTAGGCTGTCTCAGAGCATGTACATCAAGTGATCTATACACTAATCTCCTCTTGAATATGGAAACACAGAGTCTTCAAATTATAGGCATTTTCTTTAAAAAGTAGAATCCTTCTGGATTCAAATCAGTGCCTAGAATCCTACTTGTGATGTGATTTTTACTGAAAATGACCTTCTTTAAGGCCTTGGGAAAGAACAGAGATTTTGCAAAAGTGAACTAATAACGATACTTCTATCACATTTCCCCTTAATACATTATATTCAAACCTCCATTACACTTTTGACTCTTCTTGTGAAATACAGCAAATGGACATGGTGTCTGCCCTTTCCATGAGAAAGACTCAAAGGAGTGGTGGATTGCATTTTGAAAAGCAGTCTGTAATATTGTGTGAGCAGTTTTGACTGCTTAAAAAAGGCTGTTTGACCCTGCAGCTCTGAGAGACTTCAGTCGGAGTTGTGGACCCCTATCACCTTGAAAAATTATATGCTAAGTCTGACCAACATCCTGAATTCAACTGTACTTCTGAAAATGTGGGATGAATTTCCACCCCAAGTCACTCAAACAGACAAATTACAGCATTTTGACTCCCAGAATTTTCTCTTTCAAATAAAATGGGTGAGTGTCCCCTGCTTAGCCATTCCTGGAGAAATCTATCTAAAATTGTACTTTTGAAACATCCAGATAATTCTAGTCCTTTACAGTCAGTTCATGTTTCAAATCTTGTGCCAAATGCTTGAATGCCTTGTAGTAGAGAAGACCCAAAGGGAACACATAAAATTATATAGGAAAGGCACCAATTCACTCTTGCTGAGCAGTAATTTGGTTTGGTTTAGTAACCTGTGAAGTGGTTCACTAAAATGATGAACTTTAAGGAAACCATAAAGAGTGTGATTATTGATATCTGCTGTAGGTGACCTTTATGTGCTGAAAAGATCATGAGGTAGTAAAGACAAAAAAATTACAACCTCTTTTTCTTCTTGTCTCTAATGGTCTGAAATTGAAAAATTAGACCTATTGAACCCCAGTTAAAAGTTAGGACAGCCAAATAAAACAAGGCTACAACCTGCAACTTGCAGTTTTCCAAGTATGTTATTTATATACCTTAGACACTAAGTGCTCCTGCTTGAGGGAGTCGTGACTCACCACCCTCATCTGAACATAAATCGCTTGATCCATTCACTACCTCTTCCATTAACTTCCCCTCTACGGTAAAGAAACATATCATATTTCAACATTAAAAAAAAAAATTGATAAAAGCACAAATGCAGATCATCCAAAGCTTTTTCTCCTGATTTTTGTCAGTGCTGTGATAAGGACTGTGTGCCTTGCTGTCTTCCCTATTTCTGAGTGTCCTTCTGGCTGCTCTTTGTTGTTTGTATTAAAGTAATCTAAAGTCCTGCCAGCATTGTCAAATTCATAGTGGTATTGATCAGCCTGCAGGATGTGGTTAAAGCTTTGGCATCGTATTTCTTGACATTACATCAATATGTAGCAGGTAACATTTCAAATGTATTAGCTATGCAGGTGACCTTTTAAATCTCCTTGGGAGAATCTTTCACACTTGTACAGAGTTAGCGTGCCATTTACCAGAGATTTTGAAGGTGGCATTTTAAGTGTCACTCATCATCTTGATAAAGGACCAAAAATGCAGTAGCATGCCATCAGGTATGTCCCATGACACAGACAGTGCCTGGGCGTGCTACATGCTGGGAAATGCTGAAGTGGGCCCAGGCCCGAGCCAGGAAAGCATTGCCTTCCTTGATGTAAACAGTTTCTAACAGTTGCCCCATAATCACATCAGCTGAATAATTTTTCCACAGTTCTCTTTCCCAGTTCTAGTAGAAGTGTATGGACTGTCTGATCCCAGGTGCTGCATGTATTTGCTACATAGCCTTGGTTTGCCCTAAGAGGAAGTTTTATGCTTGCAGAATAGATTTATTCTGCATTATGACTGGGAAACGGAGCTGTCATGAAAAATGTTCAACCCAGACTTCCAGTGCTTTTTGAAGTATTTGGGGATGTGACAGCTGTGTGTCTGAAAATAGGTTTAAGGAGAAGTTGTTTACAGGAAGGGACAGGCTTGGTGTGCTCACTATCAGCTGCATTGCTGAAGAACTTTCTGTAATGTTCTGTACTCGTCAGAGTTCAGATAATGATTGACTACATTATGAACAAGTAAAGTGGACAGTTTTCAGCAGGATGGTATGAAATCTTGCCAGCTACAAATAGTATGAAGAATTATGCATAGATATTGCAATATGAGATAACAAAGGGGATCACTGGGACATCACTGAAATGATGGGTTAACTTCTCAGTGAGAGGGAATTTGTATTAGTGTTATTTCCACTTCCTGGATAGTGTGTGAATGACTGTGAATGAAATCCTAATCCAAAGGCCACTGTATTCAGTTAAATGTTTCAAGTCATCTCAGCTGTAGTCTTCAGTGGGAACTAGATCAAAACTCTGTAAGACAGGAAAGTGCAAAATGCCCAGTGACAGGAAAAAGTCATAGAATCGTAGAATCATTTTGGTTGGAAGAGACCCTCAATATCATTGAGTCCAACCATTAACTTAACTCTGGCACTAAAGCAGAGTCCCTAAGAACCTCATCTACACGTCATTTAAACACCTCCAGGGACAGTGACTCCACCACTTCCCTGGGCAGCCTGTTCCAATGCCCGACAAACCTTTCCATGAATAAATTTTTCCTAATATTCAATCTAAACCTCCCCGGTGCAACTTGAGGCAATTTCCTCTTGTCTTGTTGTTTGTTATCTGGGAGAAGAGACCAACACCCTCCATGCTACAACCTCCTTTCAGGTAGTTGTAGACAGTGATAAGGTCTCCCCTCAGCCTCCTTTTCTCCAGGCTAAACAGCCCCAGTTCCCTCAGCCGCTCCTCATCAGACTTGTGCTCCACACCCTTGAGCAGCTTTGTTGCCCTTCTCTGCAATCTTTCCAGCACCTCAATGTCTTTATTGTAGTGAGAGGCCCAAAACTGAACACAGGATTTGAGGTCCAGCCTTACCAGTGCCGAGTACAGGGAGACAATCACTTCCCCAGTCCTGCTGGCCACACTATTTCTGATACAAGCCAGGATGCTGTTGGCCTTTATGGCCAATAGCCAGTTTTATGCTTTATATTAAAAAATTTTCCATCATTTTTACTATCCAGAAAAGTATTTTGGAGACTGATTTGCCTCTTCTTCATCTTCCTACATTACATATAGATTAATTCAATGAATTAAAAATTGTTTTCTTATGACTGTCTAACTTGAGGAAGACAGTGACCAAGGCCACCTTTACAGCAAGGAAAAATAAAACAGACATTCATATTCTTGTTCTGAAATCCTTTCTGTATACTTTGTTGTTTCTGGCTAAAATAAGCAAAACTTTGGTTTTCAAAATGATGTGAGGATGTTGTGTCTGTCATTGGTCATGGATTGTCAGATCCACATATTCTTAGCAAGGCACACAAGCCTCCTGCATTGTTCAAAAACATCTTTGCTTTTCTTACTCCCTCGGACATGGGACAGATGCTCTTGCTATCAGCATGAACAATGTTTTGTTTTCCATGGCTCAGTGATATATTGATGTTTAGAAAACTCCCTAGACATTTTACAGGTGTAACTCTGTTGCCTGCATTACCTTAAATTCTGAAACTAGGTACTCATCAGGGAATCACATACAGGCCACCTCAATCCAGACAGTAAGACTTGGTGAAACATGGGCAAAAGTCCCTATGACCCTCCAACGAATTGCATAAATTATGTGGCCTATAGTAACAGCATCTAGCTCTAAGCTAAACAAAATTCTTCAAAAGTCTCTCACACTCCACTCTGTTCTTTTGAGGGTGATACTTCCAAAAAAAACCCCACACCATTTTGAGGTTGATTTTTGCTCTAGGCCTGTATCAAACTGACTGTCTTAATGGGAATGTACACTCCTGAAAATCAATCCATGGAGTGGGCTGTTTCAAGGAAGGCTCTGATGATAGTTAGTGAAGAGTCTTCTGGTAGGGTAACCTTCTGTGAAAGAATCCTGATCCTATAGCCCTGAAGTCATGCTGACTGGTGGAGGGTGGCAGCATAATTGCAAAGTGCATCATTTGCACTTTTCATGTCAGGCATCTTCCTCCAAAACACACTTTTCTCTCCACATCTGTGGCCTGTTGTACAATTTTTCGGAGCCAGCAGCCCATAATCCAAATTTAATTCATGAAGTGGAGCATCTCATGAAGCAGCGGGGCATCTCATGATGCTTCCAGGCATAAAGTTAGCACTGACACCTGTTGTGTGTTCCCAGGGTATTGCCTAGGATTTGGGGTTTAGTGTTTCATTAAATCACAACTTGTAGTTCAGAGGTGGAAGGGAGGGGAGGAACTTCCATGTCAAGGACTGACTTGACATAAAAGTAATTTTACTACTCACATTGCTGAGAGCATCAAATATAGCTTGTTCCCTAATGTTAAAGGGCAAATAGAGAATTTTGGCTCTTAGCACTGAATTAATCAGCTCCATCAGAGCTTGCTGCTGCAGGAAATCTCTGGAGAGGTTTTCTGCTTATTTTACTTAACTTTTACTAATTGCTTGAGTGCATACTTTCCATCTTACTTTTTCCTTTCATAATGACCATCCAGTTCATTATTACAGAGAAACTTCTACAAATATTATTAGAAAAAAAGGTTCTAACCTGCTCTGAAAATAGTGGAATTGTCTCTGAAAGTAACAGGTCCATGAAACAAGCTCTCTGTTAAACCCATATTGACAGTGCATGAATTGTGCATTAACTTTTGCCTTAATTTCTGAAAGCAAACAGGGGATTGAAAGGGCTATGGTTTGGAGAGAAGGAAGGGAGAATGCGGGGTGGGGCGGGGGGGGGGAGGAAATAATAGCAAAAAGGAAATAATTGAGAAGAAGAAAGAAAATAGAAGAAGTGGAGATAGATTCCTGGATGTGTTCTTCCTTGCATCTTTTGTTTTTGTTTAAGCTCCCTTATACTTTTACCTTATTCCACCTTTTCCTTTTCTCTGTTGTCCTTAACTATCAGTGACCTCTTGTTCTTTTGGTACAATCATTTTGTAAATTAAAGAATTCAGGTCCAGATAGTGAGGCCTTTTTGAATGCTATGAATCCTAAATTCAAATCTTTCTAAATTTCTAGACCCTAAGAAATATTTAATTTCTTTTGTTTCAATTGCTAGAAAAGATGCAGGGTTTTGTTTTGCTTTTATAAAAGGGTAAAATAACAATTTTTTACTTTTGTTCATTTTCCTCTCTACTTGCAAAAACATCTCTAAAAGATCAGGGAACCATATTTTCAAACAGTTTTTTGTAAAGTTTGTTTCACTTTATTCCACAAAGAATACTTGGTTGTCTCACAGTGAAGCATATTTTATGGTTCTCCCTTGCTTGTATTTTTAGAACAAAAAATATCTGGGTGAAAGGTTGCCTGCATAGGTGCCGCTGGGGTGAGCAATAATGTGACCTCCAGGCTGAGGCAGTGCTGCCGCCTATGTTCATTCCCTCTCCAACAGTTCCAGACCTTTTCTGAACCTTGACTCACGGTGAAAATTTCCCGTCACCTAGCAGAGTAGTATTACAGTCGGGGAAGCAATTCTGCTTTGGAAGCAAAAGAAAAGTCTCCATATGCAAACTGTTTGTCCAACTAGATGCACAGAGGAGCTAATTTACCAGTCTGACGTTTCCAAGAACCACTAGTCTTTCATACCCACAACTACCAGCCTGTTTGATCATTACTTTCCTAGAAAGGTTTACATTCCTCTCTGAATGTTTTAGCCCTTTCTTTCCCCCCCAAACATTATATATTTTATTGAATACTAGTAATTTTCATTTTACATCACTTCTGCAAAACCCCCAAACCAGTCAACTCCCAACCAGCAAATGCAGTGAACCAACCCAGAAAGCTCTCCATCCTTTAAGTACTGCTTGTGGTTGGATTTCTGGTGGTGATATTATTCTCATTGACAGGGAAACAAACTCTTTCTGATGTGGAAAGCTTTATGATTAAGCTTTTGTAGAGGAAAAGCAAGATGACTGGCTAGACGTGACATATCTCCAGAAATTATGTCAGATTTGAACTCCCTGGCTAAATATTAGATTTCTGATAATTTTTACAAAACAAATTGGTAGGATGCTTTATATGAATATCATATCACGTAACATAATAGGCAGCACCCAGAAGAATAATGTCAAAATCAAAACTATAAAATTTGAGTTCCTATGGGTTATGAGCAACCTTTGATGTAACAATGTGGTTTCTCCAGGTTCTGGTCTGCTAATAGGTAAAGATGTACCACTGTCAATTTAGCGAACAAGATGATTTTTGAGGATATAATTTTCTGTAAATATGAAACTCACATAAATGCTTTCCTTTCACAGAATGGTGGTGACAACTGACCCTAGTTCTGCAAGGAGCTTCAGTGGAATTGTGCACTCGAGGCACATTGTGGGTAGGACAATGAACAAGGTATCATAGTATTATCTGATTTCCAAGCAAACAGGCTAAGAGCATTTGAACCAAGTCTAGACATAATTAGAATCTGGATTACATCTGCTGCACAATGTAAAAACAAAGCTACTAGCTCACATAAATGGAAACTATTTAGTTTAAGAAAGGTATGAAAGAGGTATAAACATAGATCAGACATATTAATTTTTGTCAGAAGCATGGCAGTTGTGGGTGCTGATTCTTTAGAAACAGCGTATTTATGAAAAGTAGGCAACAATACAACTCTATGCCATTCCTATTTTACTGTGGAAGACAGTATTTAAATATCACTTTGCAGCTGAACATAATCAAATGAGAAGTATTATTTACTATTCCATGAACCTCTCCCCTTCTTATGTCTGACTTTGTTGAAGGCACATTGTTTTTGTCATTGACAAATGTCAGCATTTCTATAACATATGAATCTTTCCCAGCATGGAAAGAAGCAGTTCCTGATTCATCTGCGTTTGTCTGAGAGCTTGGCATGCCTACATGTGACCAAGTATCCATGTGCAGCGTGATTTGTGTTTTGACTTTGAGCAGAGGTGGTAAGGGAAAATATGATATAAGTGTACAGAAATAGATTAGGCTTTTAGGATTCAAAACAAGTCATTGTCAGATCTAATTTAGGCCTCTGGTTAAGCTATACATATTTTCTCTTTTAACACAGACAAATTCTGTAATATTTTGATGGAAAACGCTGCAGAGTTGAAAATGAGAACTTCCATAGGGATTCAAGATTATCCTTCTGAAATTATTCTATACATTCAAGTTTTCCATGTAAAATTTTCAAAGCTGTGCCAGTTTGCACTAACTGGAGGTCTGTTGCTTTGTTTAAATGAATACCAGCTAAGAAATTAATAGGGGAGAGTATTGACACTAAATTTCTGTGTATGCTTCTTGGGCAAAAATGGAAAGAAATGTTTTTAGAACTGACAAATGCCTTTTATATGCCCAAGTTTCTGGAAGTGCAGCTCAAAGCATCTTAAAGGAACAACTGATCCCTCTTTCAGAAAGCTGACTTCCAGACTTAAACTGAGCAACCAGACACTACTGTATCCCAACCTTTATCATTGTGCAAATATCTGCTAGGGAAGCTGCTGCAAAACATAAAGGCTTGTTCTTCCTGGCCCAGAAACTTTCTGCCAAGTGCTTTTAACAAGATTTTAATCCTGAATTGTGGAAGATCTTGGTGTGCACTGTGCAAACATGATTTATGTAGCTGTTAGAAGAAATGTATGTTGTAGGCATTCTTGGTAAATAATCAGAGAGAAAACATGGAATTCAGCAAACTCCATAAATTAATTGTATTCTAATAAATTAAAAAGAAGGAGAATTTTGTAAAAACAGTGTTATTTTGTCTTTAAAGCAAAAGGTTTTGAAACGGACAGTAAACACTGTTACAATGCATGAATTCTGGCTACATTCTTCAAGACATCCCAGCCCAGCAGATTTCTCTGGCAGTGCAGGATGTCATGACAGTAAATGCAGTCTAGATTAGATATGTCTGTGTGGAACTGTCTGAGCTCAAGGCTATTGCTTGCTGAGATCCTGAAATACTTTATTCTTACAATGCTGATCCTTTATTTTGCCTGGTTGCTTTTAGTCATACTTAATACTCCTATTTGCAGATTTTATTTTTATTTGTTTTCATTTTTTATAGTTGATCATTTGAGTGTCTTTTGCTGTTCACCAAAGGATATTTTTTTAAGTTTCTTTGAATCATAATTGCAGATTTCTGAGCAGAAATAATGCATTTTTAATAAAAGCTTTGAGGCTGCTTTAACAATCCCTTATTTTTGCTTTTTACATTCCTGCACTGTGTCACCAGATATACAAAAAAAACCCTGTCATGGCATCATATATATGACCAACAGGTGGTCTTACAGGGTGTGGAAAGTCTGTAATTATTTTGGAGGTGACTTTATGGCAAATTCTAGAAAAATAATATTTCTTTTTTTCTGAACATTTTTCCCATTGTTTCCCTTATTGGTTGCAGGCCAGCTCATGTTTCTGATGGTGGCAGTGACAGCTTAAAATGAAACAGAAATCTTAGCTCCAGCACACATAATACTAAAAATATAGTAGAAAGGGTCCAATCCCACGTCCCAAGTCCAGTCCCCACACACAAAGAGATGACCCTCAGGTAACCTGGCAAAAGGAACCTGGGGTACTTCTGTGGATCCTGCACAAAGGACTGCCAAACCCATGGAAGTCAGTTCATGTCAACAGAATAAAACATGTTGCATAATGGGTTCAATATACAGCACAAATTTAGATAGCAATATCTGCAAAATAATAATGATAACAATGCAGTAGGACATAAACAAGCCACAAGGTTCCTGAAATACATTGATGGTAACTCCCTCCTCTAAGTGACAGAGGAGCCAACAAAGAGAGGTGCTCTGCTGGACCCCAGGCTCCCCAACAAGGAAGGGCTTGTGGGGATGTGAAGATCAAAGGCAGCCTTGGCTACGGTGACCATGAGATGGTGGAGTTCAGGATCCTGAGGACAGGGAGGAAGATGAAACACAAGCTCATGACCCTGGGCTTCAGGAGAGCAGACTCTGGCCTCTTCAAAGGCCTGCTTGAAAGAGTCCTGTGGGATAAGTCCCTAGAAGAAAGCAGGAGGGCAAGAAAGCTGATTAATGTTCAAGGATTACCACCTGAAGGCTCAAGAGTGTTCCATCCCAATGAATAAGAAATCAGGCAAAAATTCCAGGAGGGTCATGGGGATAAAAAAGGAGCTCCTGGCCAAACTCAAACACAAAAATGAAGCATACAGAAGGTGGAAGAAAAGATGCGTAACCTGGAAGGAATACAGAAATGTTGTCTGAGCACCTAGGGATGAAGCTAAAGCCCAAATGGAGCTGAATCTGGCCAGGGATGCCGAAGACAAGAAGAAGGGCTTCTGTAAGTACACAGGTGACAAGAGGACGACTAGGGAAAGTGTAAGCCCATTGCTCAATGAGAAGTGGGACCTGGTTGCACAGGACATGGAAAAGGCTGAGGTACTGAATGCTTTCTTTGCTTCCATCTTTACTAGCAAGACCAGCCTTTAAGAGTCCCAGGTCCCAGAGACCAGCAGGAAAGGCTGGAGCAGAGAAGATGTACCTTTGGTGGAAGAAGATCAAGTTAGTGAATACTTAAGCAAGCTGGACATACATAAATCCATTGGTCCTGATGGGGTCCACCCATTAGTTCTGAGAGAGCTGGCAGATGTCACTGTGAGGCCACTCCCAGTAATTTTTGATTTATCATGGTGACTGGGAGAAGTGCCTGAAGACTAGAGGAAAGCAAGTGTCACTCCTACCTTCCAGAAGGGCAAGAAGGAGGACCCAGGGAATTGCGGGCCAGTCCCTCAGTCCCTTGGAAGGTGATGGAGCAGCTAATGCTGGAAACCATTTCCAGGCACATGAACAATGAGAAAATCACCAGGAATAGTCAGCATGGTTTCACTAAGGGGAAGGCATGCTTAACCAACTTGATAAACTTCTATGATGAAATGATTGGCCTGGTAGATGAGGGGAGAGTGGTGGATATTGTTTACCTGGACTTCAGTAAGGCCTTTGGCACTGTCTCCCATAAGATCCTTATAGACAAGCTGTTGATATATGAGATGGATAAACAGACAGTGAGGTGGATTGAAAACTGGCTGAATGGCCAGATCCAAAGTGTAATGATAAATAGCATGAAGACTTTGCTGGACTCTTTCCAGTATATCCATGTCTCTCTTCTACTGGGGAGCCTTGAACTGGACCCATCACTCCAGGTGTGGCCTCACCAGTGCTGAGCAGAGGAGAAGGATCATCTCCCTTGACCTGCTGGCAACACTCCTCCCAGTGCAGCCCAGGACACCATTGTCCTTCCTTGCTGCAAGGGCACATCACTGGCTCATGTTCAATTTTGCATCTACCAGGAACCCAGATTCTCTTCTGCAAAGCTGCTTTCAAGTTGGGTGGGCCCCTGCATATACTAGTGCATGGGGCTGTTCCTCCCCTGGTTCAGGACTTCACACTTTCACTTACTGAACTTCATAAGGTTCCCATCCAGCCCTTTCTGTCAAGGTCGCTCTGGATGGTGGCATAACCCTCTGGTGTATTGGCCACTCCTCCCAGCTCCCAGACTTGTGTCATCTGCAGACTTTCTAAGAGTATGCTCTGCCCCATCATCCAGATCATTAAAGAAGATGTTGAACAGGATCCCAGTTCCTGGTCTTCAGTTACACTTTGTGCCACGAACCACCACTCTCTGGGCCCAGCTGTTCAGCCAGTTTTCAGCGTACCTCACTGTCTGCTCATCCAGGCCACGCTTCATCAAGTTCTCTGTGGCGATCTTATAGCAGACCGTGTTGTAGGCCTTACTGAAGTCCAGGTAGACAATATGTACTGTTCTCCCCTTGTCTTTATACTTTCTTTATACTTCTTCCCCAATTTCTCTTGGTAACTCCCTCACTATGGTTACCAGGGTGGCAGAGCTGAGTGCACCAGTATACAGAGTTTTCACAAAAGCAACCTTGTCAAAGAGAGGATCAATTCCACTACAGCTTTAAAGCCACTAACTGAGAAGTGTAAGAGAGTAGACAATATTATCACTAAATCTTTGGAGGACGTGAGTAAGAACTAAGTTGGATAACCTGTTATTCTGATGGAATGAATAGTTGCCCTGCCACCTAGTGGCAACACGTCACGGTATCGCAGTAATTCTGATGTTAGCTTTATTATGGTTCTTACACTTCTATGAGGTGTTTTATTTTGCTTTTCTATATATTAAAACCCTTTGTACTGATGGAAGATCAAGCACCAATCAATGTCAAGAGACTTAATGAAAGTTCTTATATGTAATGAGAAGCGTGAATAAATAGGAGGAAAAAGAATACTGAATAGCTGTATTTTACTAGCAGTGTTATCAAATACATCAAAACGCCAATATTTGAAGAAACCCAAAATACAGAGGTGAGTAAGGAAATAAAAATAGTGGTTTTGTAATAAGTAATTTAGGGCTGTTTTTCTTATCTCCTTCATTAAACATAAAACTGTGCTTAAAATAGAATTTAAATGGGAAAAAAATGAAAAATGGTGGCTGTTCCAATCACTCTGGTATATCATGTATATGCTCTACCCTGGAATATACCCATACCCTCTCATCCACATGTCATATTTTCCTGAGAAGTATGGTGATCAATGATACAATGTGTAGTGAAACGATTTCTCCCATAAGAATTAAAGGGATGTGTTTATGGGCTAAAGAAGCATTCATAATGTAACTATGCAGGGACAGAATCCATGGTTTCCATGATGGAGAGCAGGATCGTCAACTGGATGAGATGCTGGCTTTTCAGGGGCTGGTGTTGCAGAGCAGCTCACTCTTCTGAAAGATCCCAGCCACTGCACCTGGGCACTGAATATCCAAGCGCTTCCCACTGGCTGACTTGATTGATACTGACTTATCTGAAGAAGATGGTGATGACAAAAATGTACTGTTCAGACAGAGATACCAAAAGCACTTACATTGGACATCTCTCTATGGGGAGAGATCACACAACATGAGAGAGGCTGCAGCTTTGGGTAGCAGTACACAGAACTGATATCAGCAGCATGATCCGTTTATGAGGTTCCCAAATGCAGGCCTCCTTTTGGCTATGTGAATGGCCATGCCAGACTCATCTCACAGCTCGGTAACCACTTTGTACCTTTGTATCTTGAAGGATGGCGGTCATCTGAAATAAATGCTGAAGCATGGCAGTGGTATGTAATGAAAAAGCTTCTCCTTCAACATGACGCCTAGATGGTGATGCTATCTATCTGGTATGAAGTTTTTCACAATCCATGTTATATGTGCTCTGAGCAAGGAGGATTTTGGTACTATCTTCAGTGTAGTCAGCGTTGTCTCCTACACACAGACATAGGCCCTGGGCTATTCACTGCAGTGTTGCATGCTCACTTGTCCCATGGAGCTCACTCACACTTTTTGCACAGTCTGTTTCACAGGCTACCTATATGCCAGAGGTTTTGAGACAATGATAGAATACTTGTCAAATGTGAATGAAACCCATAAAAATCAAAATATATACTACAAAAGAATAGAACTATCTCAGCATACATTGAAATTCATTGAAATTAATCTTTTTTATAGACAGAGAAACATTCTTCAGGTAAACAGGGAAGATATCATAGTAAAACCTTTAATAAAAAGTAGAACCTTAGCTATCTTTCTTTAGGACAGTCATAAAAAGACGTACATATATAGGATGAAAAAGTGGAAAGCAGATTATCTATCTGGTCATGCCCTCTAAATATGTTTATATTTATATTTATATTTACTGGAGAGCATTGTATGTATATTGTGTAGACACATACACAGAACTACTTTTGTTTTCATCATAGTCATGGTGAGAAACCCATGCTGAGGTGAGGATAGATTTATCTTCCTGATGTGGAGCATGACACATAGTTAATGGTTCCTTTTGCATAGTTTGACATTTTTTCACAGATATTTACTTTTCTATAAACTCTGTATCTCCTTTATAATAATACCACAAGGGGTTTCTTTTAGGGGATGGGGGAAAAGTACTCCATCATAATAATATAGTTATAGTGTAAAATCAGCAGTGACCTTCTAGATCTTTATATGATTTTTTTATTATTATTTTTTTTTTCACCTGTGTAACCCTGGAACAGAATTTCTGGGTTGTGTAATAGTTTGGGGGACAATCACAGCACCTTTGTAAACTTTTTACTTCTAAGCTGTTTACAATGCTTTCAACATAAGTCCGTGTTACCATAACTTTGCCTTGGTATAGTCATATTAATAGGACATTAATAAAAGCTGCCACTGGTGAGTAGGTCTTTACATCTGTACTGTACTGCAAAGCCTGACAGTTAAGTTTCAAAAACTAATTCCTGCTAATGAGTTACTACTCCTGGATGCTTTTGGAGATGCATTAACAATATGTGCCAGACCTGCCAGCTGCGCTGCTAGGAGGTTGTGAGATCCAGGAAGCACACACGGCCTGCCGGCAGCTGACAGGCAATTACGTAAAAGCAGGTATTATAGAAAACACTGCACAACAGGTGCAGCCTAAGGAAGAAGAGACAACACTAGCTGCTGACGTAGAACTGGTAAGGGTTGCTGAGACATGAACTGGTGGCACGTCATGGCTGCCCAATGAAATGCACAATCCCAAGGCTGCAGTAAAACGTCTTCCTTGCTGTTAGCTACGAACGACTACGCAGGAGCAGGCTGTGAGAACTGAAGTGGCTAAAAGCCAATCTCTCACAAGGTGCATTTACATGTTATTTTGCAACGGATGGGTAGAGTTGATGTGTAGCTCATCTGACTAAAAGATGTCATCCACATTTAGGCTACGTGCATCTCCCAAAGCTGAGGCCTGTGTTCAGTCATGCAGCACGCATCTTGCTGCTCTGCTCATGCAGGGGGAAGCTCAGAGGCACGGAAGGCTGCAGGTGGAGCTGTGCAGTGCTCCAGCAGCCCTGAGCTGTTTGCCAAGGCGTCTGCAAGGCAGCCAGTGACCCTCTGCCCCATGTGCCATAGCTCTCCCCCCTCAAAAAGGTCTTGGAAGCCCATGCTCTTCCCTGACATATGGGATCCCCGTGTAACACAAGATCCGGGAAATGCCAGCACCATTGCAGGAATGGAAGGCAGCAGCACTGTTAGAAACAAGCGGATCTTCAGCCTCCTCTGCATTCCCACCACTCAGCCAAATCCCTGCCTTTTGCCAGTCGCACCAGTGGCAAGAAGAAACACCTTATCTCAGGAATGACTGGGGTAGAGTGGGATTGCTGTGAGGTACAGCAGCATCTTGGGCAAATACTGCAGTAGAGTCAAGACAACACTGTCAGATTTCTCTGCTGACACACAAAATGTAATGGGCAAAAAAAATGATCGTTAGTTTGGTTTAAGCGTTTTCCCCTTCCCTATATCCCCAGACTCATGGCACCATGCAGCCAATTAGACCCATGGCAGCTCTGCCTCAGTCCTGGTGGATCATGCCAAACAGCCCTGTTGTAAGCAGGTCAAATAGTGTGCAGGCATTAAATTAGTGCTTGTCTTAGCCTCTCCAAAGCATGGCTTCTGCCTCCTACACCATGAAACAACCCTTTCCAGGAGGTGTGGTGTGAGGCCTCAGAGATGACAGAACTCTGGCAAGAACTCCCTTTTCTCCTCCACATTGGGCATCATGAATAGACAGACAGTCTGGGGACTGTCACATTCCCTGAACTGTGCTCTCATGGTCCCACAAGGAATGTGAATCCATGGGTTTCCTACTGTGGTACCTGACTAGTGCTCCACTCTCCAGCATACAGACAGGGGTGCAGGATGTGATTGCATTGCAGCAGCTAGGGACAGGGTTCATAGGGCAAGAAATAACTAATTTAATACAACTGGTTCCTTCTAGCATGGCCAGCAGTAAGGTATCAATGCAGACATGAGGTATCTACTAGTGACACCTTACTACTGATCTCTCATCACTCAGGCACCACCAAGACAATGCATGGTACTTCTTTTCTGACCAGACCGTACATTTTTCCTTTCTCTGTGCACACCATTGCCAGATGTCTCACAAGCTACATGGGAATATGGCCTGTGGATGGGCACTTACATGATTTGGCCCTCACAGAATCTGGCCACCTTTAGCAGTCCAAGAGGTAAGAGAGACTTATGTACATGGACCTTGACCTCCCTAATACTCACCGCCTCTCCCTAGTCTCCACTGTAGCCTGTCACTCCCAAGACACAGTCTTCCTGCAGAAAGCATACTTCTTCAAAGATGACCTTGGTCTTCTCAGTCAGTGTCTCAGATTTTGCACTGTCTTCTGAAGATGTCCAATGTGCTGCAGAAAACTGAGGCCAGCAACTATTGCACATTAAGATGTGCTGAGGCACCTTGGCACTGCAGCGCACTATTGCAACAGTATGATCCCTCACGGATATTTTTCCTCCTGTCAGTTACTATCCCAGCACTTTCTTAATGATGAACTCTGTCAAGCTGGTGTGCAGAAGCAAAGCCACCACTGAAGTGAGACCCTGCTGTACTTGATGATCACAGTCCCAAAGGTAAAACAAGTTGCCATTATTTGGGGCCATGAATTTCAGGCAGATATCTCCTTTTTCTTGGGTGGAGACACAGACATAGCATCTTTCCTCCTTCCATCACTGTCTCAACATATCTGGGCTGTGCTAGACTCCTAAAGTTGACATCACAGCAGCAACATCTTGGGCTATCACCACCTCTCCCTTCACTGCTCATGGAATGATTGTGCTGTGACTGCTGTCATTTATTCACAGAGAACTTACCCTGGAGCTACCACCATTTCAGCCTCTGCAGCTCCTGCCAGGTCCTCCCTCCCCAACAGGCTTAGGGGTGAGTTCCTCCTCCACAATCCTAGGAGACAAGGAAGGTGCAGTAATCTCTTTCAGACCCTCCTCACTCCTTTGTACTATTGCTCTTGGACCCTCACCTGTATCTTGCAGAGCTGCTTGGTCTGACCCTGTCCAGACCTAAAGTTAATCCCAGGCCTTAACTCTCCCTAGTCCTTGTTTACTCTAATTGACACTGGCTTTACACCCATCTAGTGTACAATTTCCTAAAGAAGCCTTCTTCCTCCATCTCTTCTGCAGTCTCCACTAACCTCTAGGCTAAACAGAGTGGGACAGGAGTTTTTATTACCCGTGGAAAAGATTCATTCTTGCCCCAGCACCTGATTCTAGAGATGCCTTTTTGGTGAAGACGTAGTTCTGTGATCCCTGAAGAGAACAGGCAGGCAGACCTTGAGAATGGCACTGGGCACGAAATGCCTACATCACAGGGGATGAATTAGAGGAGATGTGTCAGTTGTATATACGTGACAGTGACATAGGCATCCCTCAAAGCAAAAATGTTGGAACTGACCTGCCTACCAAGCATAGACATCTCAATGCAGGAGATGGGTGTGTTAAATAATTGTGGGGAACTAGTCAAGATGAATCCTTGTCACACACCACAACGTCTGAAGTGGCATTAGATGCCTGCCTACTTTCAGCCCCAAGTCATAATCTTAGTGTCCTGTGAGCTGAGGGATCCCAAATCACCTCATCCTCTTTATGCCACAGACATTAAGCTCTCTGTTCAGTCATAAAGTGAGGGCAGATAGCCCTGTTCCTTGTGCTATTCATTTTGGCTACATGGAGCAGCCTCCTAACTTGGAATTGAAATGCATAAGTGATCTGATTTTCCAAAAGCCTGGGTATGAAGGCCACTTGTCTGCTGAATTTTAGTTTGCATTGTCTTGGTGGAACAGTCTGTGCTGCCATATCTTTTCCCTTAGGCTTCCTTACTGAGATGGTTTCTGTGTCTCAAAGCTCATCACATTAATTAATAATTTTCTCCAACTCCTCCACTATTTATTTTTAGATTTCAAAGAGAAAAAACATACCCATATACAACTTTAGACACTGACAGCTATTTGGGATCAGAAGCAATGCAAAAGTAATCAGGCTCACACACTGCAACATTAAATTCTCTCAACCAAGTAGCAATTCAAAGCAATGGAACAGGCCCCACCTTGGAACTGTTTTATCAGCTATCTGCTTCTAAGAAGATTAAACTGTTATATTTCTCTGCTGTTGCTTTCATCTTCTCTCTGTGAGTGGCATCCCGGCCCCCAGGCAAGCAGAGCTGCTTATCCTCAGCTGCAGACTTGGAGTCAGGAAAAACAAGGGAGAGAGAGGCAAAAATACTGGCCTATTTGTTAACAAGCAATGGGTATGTATGAGAAGAGGATGGTTAAAGAATGGAAGCTGTGGCCAGGGCTGGATGTCTCAGGCCTGGGATAAGTGGTCTTCTAAGACTATTGAATAAACCCAGAGCTAAGACCATGTTTGGAAGCTTTTGTTGTGCACCGACACATTGACAGCTACTTCTAATGAGGTCCAGAGCACTACTATAATTAGCACCTATTATTGTTTTCTCTGCAAATGGGACATCAAGGCCACAATTTCCTATTAATTTACACCAATTTGTCCATCCAATTCATCATTAAGACATAATGGAGAGAACAGAAAAGATGACTGTCTTGGGCATAAATAAGTATGAAAAATAAGGCGCATTCCAAAGAGACATTTTAGAGAAATATTTTCTTTTAGGATCTTCTCTCAGTGCATTTCTTCTTTAAATCATATGATAATTTGCCATAAGTTTAAATTTGTGGTCAAAAATAGCACTTAGCTGGTTTCATACATTTTAATACATCTTCAAGATGACTTAAATTAATGGATCACCTTGTATGTACTGCTGATTTTAACTTTGACTGGTAAAGCTAAGCTTCAAAATAATATTTGGGGGGGTCTCAGGAATCCTATAAAGAAATGTAGCATACTTTGATGTTAGTAAAATGCAAACTGTTGTTTTAAATCCAGCATGAAAGATTGGATTTCAAACCAAAAGTGATGTGCGGAAAAGAGGCAGCATTTTGTAAAAAGGACCCAATAACTGTGTGCTGCCAGTAATTCTATAAACTCAGCCATTTCTTTTGCTCCCTTCAACGAAGTTCTTGAGTCATCAGGACCTTGAAACAGAGCTGAATAGAGATCTCTGTTTAGTTTGGTTTTTAAGAGAGTATTTCAATGTTCCCTAAGCCACTCATCCAGTCCTGCTACAAGCCCATTTCTCTTCCAGGTCCTACCATACAAGCTGTGGAGCTCCCCTTTTGCAGCTTCCTCAGTAATCCAGAACATGAGCATGGTAAGAGCACAGTAAACCCCTCAAGCCTGAAGTCCTCCACAGGATGCTGAGTCCACAGGACCACTGCCGGGAAGCTTGGGGAGGTGTCTCCCAGAACCTTTCAGTTCCTTCCCAAGGCAGCTCCTTTGCTGCTATGTTTCCAAGCCCTTCCCAGTACACTGAACCTTTTCAAATAAAAGGAACCAGTTTCATTAGGTGGCAAGCACCCACTATTTGCAAAGGAAGTAACAAAATTTCCAGAGGCTTGCTTTCTTGCATGCCATTTTCATACCTCAGTTACAAGTGCAAAACCAGAAGCCTGGGTAGTAATGTGTTTTAATGGGCAGAGTCTCAAACATGAAGTCATGTTCATGATTCCTATTTCAGATGTATAGTACTGTTGCATTCTAGGGCAACACAAAAAAGAGTTTCTTGGAGAATGATGGTTGTCTTTTATGGAAAGATTAAGATTCCTTAGGATGAATTATACCTTCAGAACCAGATTGAATCCACAGTCATCCTGCTTACTGTTGCTCTGCTAAGGTTTGATCAATTTGTAGAAATGTAGCTCTAACTTCCAGCTAATTGCTATTTTAGTTGATGCTTATTATTATCACTTCAAATTTATACTACAGCTCACCAAGCTTTTTCAATCACAGTTGACACATTAATCTACTAACTATTGTATAGGTAGATTGACTGAAGAATTTATAGTCTCATATAAACAGCAAATATAGAGTGTACATCAGTCAAAATATATAGTTAATATTGTGAATGTGTTTAGCTTTTTATTTTTCAAAAGCAGGCTGGAAAGGACGGCATGCTGCTACTCCTCTTGACCCAGACTGAGGTTCCTCTAGAGGGTATCAGGCCATACATTATTCTCCCTTCAGCTTTGTAACTCCACAAGCTAAAGAAGCTGAGAGAGCTCTCAAGGTGAAGTGAACCTGTCAGAGGAGACAAGCCAGGGCTACAGAGTTGTAGCTGTATGAATGGCATGGATGGAGCTAAGGCTTTCTGGGAAGAGAAAAAAAAAGGAAAAGAAAAATAAAAAATCAAACAACAACCAAAACAAAACCCCCACAAAACAAACAAACAAACAAACCCCAAAAAGAACCAAAAAAACCCCACAACCAAACCAAACCAAAAAAACCACAATCAAAACCAAAACTAGCTCCAAATGGTTGTCTCAGATGCTGGGGTCTGTTCGAGCTTGGAAACCTTGTCCTCTGTTGCAAGTACCTTGCCCTCCCTTAATTTCCTTTTCTGTGGCCTGAAGAGCAGCAAAAATAAAATAACACTGCTGCAGCCTTGCTGCTCCTTCCCTGGACACCCCAGACATCAGGTGGGCCACTGCAACTGGGCTGATTTGCAAATCCTTAAACCAATACATTCTCTCTGCTAAATCCCTCAGCTACCTACCCATGGTCCTATAGAACTTTGTTGAAACTATTATCTCCTGTCCTTCTAACTAAAGCCTTTGGTCCCAACATTGTAGGAAAGTGTGGAACAGAGCAAGAAAAAAAATTTAGAAAAGAGCCTGTCATTAAAATCACTTTTTTTCTAAAAGCACACAGTTGCATTATCATTGAAGAGTAAACCAAATCTGGAAAAACATGGAACTCATCCATCTGCCACAGATCCCCCTTTACCTTCTACTTGTATACCACATCTCTTATTTTTGCTGTTTCTTTCTGAGAAATAATTTGTACTTTTTAAAATATGTGTTCTTTTTTATCTTTGCACATGTGTTTGTGCAAAGATCTTAGAACTGGCAATGCACCAACAGCAAATCAATTGTCAGAGGAATTATTTATGACTGTGTAGCAGACACATTTAAACTCTTAATTTATATTCTTGCACCTATTATGCATATTCAGGCTTGCAGAAATATCTAAGTGATCTGCCTGGAGAACTAACTGTTTTCAGGAAATAGTAAGAAAAGCTCTCCAATACTTTAATACTTCAATACTTTAACTTTTTCATAATCAAGTAACAACCCACATGTTTCTTCTAAGACTAACTAACTAGTTCATTTGTGAAGAAAAGATTTCTAAAGCCATATGGAATACTGCCCTGTAGTGATTTTACTGCTGTAACAATAAGCCTGACTTCAGAAGTAATATTCCACACTTTTTCTAAAGTTTGCTTTCATTTTTCATTCTGCCTTTTGATCCTTTGGTTAAATCACTGTATTTGGAAAACTGGAAGGCATTTTGTAACATCCTCTGTTATTTGCAGAGCCCAGGTGAAGCCTATCATGCAAAGTGTCTAAAAAGTGCTGCCATTTCCATTAAGCTTTAGAAATGTCTGCTTTGAAATTCATTTTTAATCTTCCAGTAGCACAAACTTCCAAGAGGATTTGCTTATTTGTTACCACCCTTCGTAGAGTAGGAGTTGCTGATGCCTAAGACAGGGAAATGCAATACACTAGGAATTGTCTCATTTTGCATCATAAATGGTTATTGATTTGTCAGAGCAACTTGTGCCAATCTTCATTAATAACTTACATGTGAACAGCTCTATATGAAGTAACTTCAAAAAGAAACTATGTCAATTTTTTTTTCCCTTGAAGTTTTTGAATCTAGTAACTGACCACATATTACACTTGTTAATGTGCATAGAAACCTCTAAGTTTTACAGATGTGTCTGTAAGACAAAAGAGGGGAGACAGGCAAACATTGCATGTTTGTAATTTTCTCAATAGCATTTTTTTCCACACAATCCATGGGCTGCAATGAGCCCCAAACTTCCCCCCAGTCTTTCAATTTCTCTTTCGATGACAGCATGGTTGCTGTGTCCCCACATCCAACTGACCTCTGCTGGAGAGAAGGCAGCTTGTCAGATGTGCGTAATTGCTCCCTTGATCTAGTAAAGCAATTTGAGGCTACAAGAATGACCTTCTGAATTCACAGAGTGAGAACTTTGAAATTTTGAAAATAATCTTAACTCTGCCCTGCTATACATTCACCTGGTAATTAAGACAGATAAATAATCCGATAATGCCTCCTGGCAGAATGTAACACGTTGGGCAATATTATAGATTTTTGTTTAATGTGAAAATGTAAAAATAGCACACATTCTGCAGTATACTGAAATGACTGGATGTTTTTCATTAAATGCTGTTAAAAATATGTTATTGATCATAAGGGTTTTTTAAAACAAAACTAATATAATCATACCTTCTTGCAATATAAAGATTTTATCCCTCTTCTAGAATTAGTGATAATACAGTTTACATCCTTGCAACAAGAAATCCACAAAAATGTTGAGAGCTTTTGCTGTAGAAGATTAAGGAAGACAATGGTGAGAAAGAGGTCAAAGAGAACAGAGCATCACTTGCAGGAAAATGAGTTCTTCCTTCAGAGAACTCCTGAACTGGTCTGGTTGTGTATTTTTCTTGTGTTCTCAAAGTTTACTGGTCCTAGGATCACCTATTAAGAATATAGAGCAAGGCTCATTTCTTTCCAAATTTCCTTACAATAGTTTATTCTGAGGAGAAATTGTGTATTTTTTATATTACCCTGGCCACTGAAATTCTCTTCAAACTCTTCTGTATAGGATTCAATAATAATTTTTACCAGATCTGTCATTATGTTTCATGAGGTGTTTTTTTACAGTTTTTCCTTGACATTTCCATTTTCATGCTTTATTTTTATACATTGAAAAGATTGGATCACCTCTAGCAAATGTGAATATAACAAATATCAAAATCCTGTCCCACTGAACTGGGGTTTACATTTTTTTTTAAATGTCCTGTATGACTTATTGGTGGAACATGAAATACCATTACTTTGTAACAAAAAAGGTAGGACTTAACAAGACTTATTTATGACATATATCAATGTGCCTGATATCATCATACAATGTGATGGCATGATATAGTGTATGATCCATGTTGCATGCATATGATACTGCAGCATCATGGTTATATGTATATGATAGGATGTGACAATAGCAGAACCTCATCGGGCACTGTGGACAACCAGCCTGATCTGTCAGTTCATGAATACTAAATGATGGCAAGGCTCTCTTGCCAGGAACAATATAAAGGAATCTGCTGAGTTTGCAGGGAATTTGCAAATGATGCATAATCCAAAGAAACCTAAACAAACCCTGTGGGATTTATGCTAAAGCTGAGACTAAGATCAACACTTCCAAAAGCAAACAACAGTTTCTGAAGCTCAATTTTGAATGTCTGATTTTGAAAGGGCCTTATTTTAATAAAGAGATGCAAACTAAGTGCCCCAAACTTGAAACTTTCCAAATCGTGCAATTAAAACCACGGACTCTTTTCCACGTGCTCCAGCCTGCACAAGCAGAAGATGTTGCTCTTTAAGGACTCTTACAGGAGAGCAACATATGAATCTTTCTTGCTTCAACTCAAATTAAATTGGGAAATTGTTATTTCATCACTGTGTCCTCACCTGCAATGGATGCCGTTGTCTTCTTCAGGGTCCTTTTTCTCCCAGGCAGGCGCAGTCCAGCTGTGTCCAGCAGGAACTGGAGGTGAAGTGAATCCTTGATGGCTTTTCAGTTGTCTGAATATACCTCACTCTTCCCAGAACAGGCCCTGCACCTGGAATGACGGTGGCTGGAGACAGTGTTTCCCACCAAAACAAACCAAACATGGCTCCAGGGACAGGTTTCAGAAGGGTACCTTCCCTGCTCTCTTGAACCAGATGGTTGGAGAACAGTGACTCGTATGTCCAAGTCATCATGGTTTTAAAGAACAAACCATAGCACCAAAGGGACATGTTTTCACCACATGTGGGGCAACATACCTGTGTGCAATAAGGAGGGAGAGGTAAGCTGGGTTATCTACATGAGAGGTGGATGTTTTCTGCAGGAATGTGGACTACCTCCAACAGCTCTGCCTGGCTGCCCTCTCCCAGGAGATGGATGTGTCAGTGTGGGGAAAGGAGCAGGTGTGCTTCCAGGAGTCTGGACCTCTACTCTGGTGTCTGTCACTGCAGGAGTGGTATGATGAAACGGGGACAAAACAAAACCTCTGCCTTTGTGCAGCCTTGCCCTTGTCTAACCATGAAAGCTGGGTAACATTTCCCTACTCTGAATCTCTCACTGTTCTTCTCCAAAGGAATAGGGCTTCACCAGGAGCCTGCTGCCCTTGTGACATTTGGCCAGACTGCTACAGGGCTGATGGCCAGGCCATGGCAGGGCTGATGGCTGAGATGCTGTGGGGCTGATGACTGGGCTACAGTGGGTGTGATGGTGCGGCTGGCATGGGGAACATATGTAGACACCTTCAAGGGTGATGGCTAAGCCATTGTGGAGCTGATGGCTACTGCCATAGAGATGGTGGCAAGGATGCTGCGGAGGTGGCAATGGGTGATGGCTAGGCTGTTGTGGGGCTGATGATCAGGTTGTCGTGCAGCTGCCGGCCAGGCTGCTGCAGGGGAAACCTGAGCCAATGTTGGGGTGACAGTCAGGGGTGACAGCGAGGGGACCTCGGAGCAGCCGGGGGAGCCCATTTCAGACCGCAGTTGCCGGGAAGGACCAGACGCGGCGGTCCAGGCCCGGCGGAGCCCCGTGCGGGGCGTCCCCTGCCCCAGGCGCTCCGCCGCTGCCACCTGCTCCACGCTCCGCTGCCCCGCCCCGGCCCCACCGGGCGCTGCGGGGCTGCCGGGCGGCGGCGGGGGTGTCGCTGCCGGGGGCGCGCAGGCGAAGGAAGAGGAGGAGGAGGCGGGAGGAGGAAGGCGGCAGCAGCAGCAGCTCTCGGGAGGAGCCAGTCCAGCGTGAGACAGCACATTCAGCCGGCGGCGGCCGTCCTGCTGCAGCGGCGGGCGGCACGGCACGGCAAGGCGCAGCACCGCAGGGCGCAGCGCCGCGGGCAGCAGCCGCTCGGGCAGAGGGGCGGCCCTGCGCTCTCCCGGCGGCGGGGGCTCAGTGAGGGCTGCGCGGCGCCGGGAGCTCCACCGCATCTCCCGGGCGCCGGCGGAGGTAAGGCACCCGCGGGGGTCGGCGGGGCCGGGACGTGGCTGTGCCGCGGTGGAGCGGGCGAGCGGGAGCTCCCCTTGGGAGCCCAGCTTTGGCGGCGGGGGAGCCTGCCGGGGTGAGGCTCCTCGGGATGCGCAGCGTCCGCGGAGCCTCGGCGCGGCCGCCGGAGGCGGTCCCCGGGCACCGGCGCCGGCTGGGATAGCGGGCATCCCCGGCTGCCTCGCAGGAACCAGCTGGCCCTTGCATGGAAGGAGGGCTTTTCCACCCTGGCAGCTCGTCTCCGAGGTGGGAGCGAGCGGGGAGGGCTGCGGTGAGCCCCGCCGGCCCCAGCGGCACCTGCTCCAGTCCCGGGGGCTCCTCCCGGCACCGGCGCGGCCCCTTGGCCGTCCCGCTGCGCCGCTCGGGCTGCCGCAGGCTCCCCGGCTGCTGTCTCAGCGCCGAGCGCCTTAAAGCAAAGGAGGTGGGAAAAAGTTTCCCATCTTTAATTCTTTGCACAGCGTGAGCAACAGCAGGTTTACTTAAGACTGCGATGACAGCACAGGGAGAATTAGATCTTTTCCTGTTCCTAAGGTGATTCCCTAAAAGGGTGAGAGGAAGAGGGAATCAATATGAGGCCTTTGTCACTCGTAGTCCATCGAAATACATTTTGAAAAGGATGTTATTATGGTTACATCACCCCAGGAATCCCCCTGGGTCAGCAGAGAGCATAAGGCTCCTAGATATTTCCTAGACAAAACCCCTGTTTTACTGTCTGGAAAAAAGTACTTTTTTCTGTCAGTATTGGCATTGTCAGAAAGTACAATTTTCAACTATAAATACATATAAAATAAGGATTTGCAGCAGATCAAGGAATCTAATCTGCTATTATAGGGGGGATGAAATGGAGAGACCTGAATTGAAGTTGGCACGTGGTTTTGGCACTTGCGCCTGGTAATTTATCCTGACATACAGGGTTTTGTCAG
The DNA here is from genome assembly GCF_964273445.1 of Streptopelia decaocto. Lineage (NCBI taxonomy): Eukaryota > Metazoa > Chordata > Aves > Columbiformes > Columbidae > Streptopelia > Streptopelia decaocto. The sequence goes on along the minus strand of NC_138655.1, from coordinate 137,478,768 downwards.
CTCTTTGCTTCTGCATGAGGACATTAAATTACCTCTGAAATGCCTCTAAATATCATGAAGCATAGTGCTGCAAAACCTCTTTTTCAATGGAAATGCAAATCCCAGGACCTTCTGTCTCCTGATAGATGGTAGTATCAGAGCCACTGAGGAATTTAATTTCTGTTACTACCAATGTGCTTTGTTGAAGTCTCTCATTGTTCTTGCTAAGTTAATGGGCAGAAGTTATATGTTTTCTTTTCTGACTCTTTTAAGTTCCTCTTTTTACTTTCTTTCCATTTGAGATGACATCTCTATAACAGTCTCCTTACTTAGTTGAGGTCGTTAAAATTCCTTCTACAATTTCTGTGTAGCATTCCTCAGCAAGAATGGGTTTCCTCAACATAAACTTTGAGGCTGCACACAGGTCTTTGCCCCTGGGAGTGCTCACTCTGATAACCATCCTCTGCTTCATTTTGTTTTTCCCAAACCATCTATTTATAATCCATAAAAATACAAAACGTGTTGTTCCTTCTACACGTTCTTCTCTGTACATGGACTGTTTTTATGATGGGGACTTGCTGTCCTCTTCCTTGATATATGCAAGACTTCTGAGGGTCAGGTATGTGGACATCCAAGAGATTGTTGGATTAGCTAGATTTCTCCTGGTTCTAGAAAGGTCTGCCTCAAATTAGTTTACCCTAAAAATGCAGAAACTGCAGTGCTGCCTTATCCACAGTTTAAGAGAGGAATCTTTAAAGGAGCAGCAATAAACCACACCCTCTACATGCAGTGATTATTGAGGATTTGGAAACCTGGCTACTCAAAGAACAGTCAGGCAAATACTGTTGTACCCTGCAGATCTTAAACTAAGAACTTGACCTTCCAGCACTTTCTATAGGAGGAAGGGCAGTGAACTGCCCTCCTTTGTGATGCCTTTCAGTGGCTATTTTTTCATTATTTAAATGCATTTGTTTGTTTTCCAGTTTGTATTTTTCCAGCTTCAGGTTCCAGGTTCCTGTTATGTCTCTCATAGATAAAAGCCTTGCTTTAGCAGCTGTCTTCAGGCTCTTCTAAATGATGCAACAAGAGTTCACTTGCTTTATTTTCAGATAAATTAACAAGTCTCTTGGTCTCCTTTTCTTTTGTAAGACAGGTTTCAAGAATCATTCCTTGCTGCAATCAGTTTTCCAATCTGCAAGAAGAGAGAGAGAGTACTAGACAGAGCTGCATGTGGGTTGTGGTAGAGGTCTCACCATTGCAGGATACTGGACAATGAGGTGAAATGGGCTGGCAGAGAAAAATATAAGGGAGTGAACCAGAAAAACATAAGGGTATAGAAAGGCATTGCTGTTTTTCAAAGCAATGATTCAGGTAATTGTGTGGTATCTTTCAGCTCCTCAAACTTGACTTGTTCTCACAGGGGTTTAAAATATGTTCACAGTCTTTCTCTAGGACTACTCATGCTTATTAACTAGTGCTGCAGCTCAAGTGCCCTGTTGAACTCCTTTGGCTTAGTTTGACCAACAACAGAATTGGTAATTAGGAATCTTTTAGAGTCACTAATGCCTAGTGCCAAAATGAGCTTCTGCTTGGAGGTGGTGGTGGGACGTTAACAGAAAGATCCTTCCTGTCCTACCCATGGGATTTAATTTCCGGGGAAGTTAGAGGGTGCTAACACTGAAATCCTCACTGAGGTGCATGGGGAAATTAATATCTACAGAGGTATGACTTTCTGCTGCTGTAGCCAAACATCATGACCTCAGTGCAATACTCATCTGATATTTTCATATTTTAATTTTAAAAACCTTGAATGTAACAAACCATAATGACTGTAGACGTAGTCTGCATGTAAAAGGGACATTTTCCGGCAGGAATACTGATGGAGTGTGCTGGCAAACTGCCCTTAGTACAGATGCATCTTGTATTAGTAAAACTGTGCTTTTGCCAGTGCAGCTTATTTTAGTTCATCTGAGCAACACAAGTTATACAGGTGAATACACATTTATGTGTCCATAAGGGGGCTTGCTTTCCAAATAAGGGATCTTACAGTCTTCCACGTGGTTGACCTATATAAGCTCCTCCTGAGCTTAAAACTCTACCCCCTCTGTTGTTTTGGGGTTTTTTTTGTTTTTTTTTTCTTCTTCTGTGCCTCTTCAGCATTTTTTGTCTTCACTTTAGAGGCAGAAGCATGCTGGTGAGTGTCCGGAAAGGCACTGTAGCAGCAAGAGCCACAGAGTAGGAATTACAGTTCTGGAAGTGTTTTATGGGCAGCACATCATAACTCCATGCTAAAGTTTGAAGGGCAGAGGTTTCAGACCTGTCACTGCTGACAGTGATAGGAGTTTCTCTGTGACTCTCTGGTGGTGAATCTAGTCTTTAGAGTGATGACAGGAGTCAGCTATGTACATTGTTTGAAAGCCATGAGACAAGCTTGAAAAGTAGGACCATGCAAACATCATGAGGTTCAACAAGGCCAAGTGCAAGGTCCTGCACCTACTTCGGGGCAACCTCTGGTATCAACACAGGCTGGGGGATGAAGGGGGGATGAAAGCGGCCCTGAGGAGACGACTTGGGAGTACTGGTAGGTGAAAGGTTGGACATGAGCTGCAATGTGCACGTGCAGCCCAGAAAGGCAATTGTATGTTGGGTTGCATCAAAAAGAGCGTGACCAGCTGGCTGAGGGAGGTGATTCTCTCCCTCTGCTCTGGTGAGACCCCCCCTGCAGTCCTGCAACCACCTCTGGAGCCCTCACTACAGGAAAGACATGGACCAGTTGGAGGGGGGCCAGAGGAGGCCACCAAGATGATCAGAGGGATGGGACACCTGCTCCATGAGCACAGACTGAGAGAGTTGGGGTTGTTCAACCTGGAGAAGAGAAGGTGCTGGGGAGACTTTATCGCAGCCTTTCAGTACTTAAAGGGAGCCTGTAGGAAAGATGGGGACAGACCTTTTAGAAGGATATGTTACAACAGGACAAGGGGTAATGGTTTTAAACTAGAAGAGGGGACATCCAGACTAGACATGAAGAAGAATTTTTTACAATGAGGTGTTAAAACACTGGCCCAGGTTGCCCAGAGAGTTGGTAGGTGCTCGATCCCTGGAAACATTCAAGGCCAGGCTGGATGGGGCTCAGACCAACCTGATCTAGTTGAAGATGTCCCTGCTCATTTCATGGCATTTGGACTAGATGAGCTTTGAAGGTACCTTCCAACCCAAGATATTCTATGATTCTACGATCTCCAAACTCCATTGAAGCCAATGAGTCTTCATTGACTTAAAAGATTTTAGATGAGGTCCTGTGTAACTGCTGCTTTGACTTGTGTGCAGAACATTGTGTTATCTGATGATGACTCTTGTGATTCTTGGCTATTAACATTAGATGTTATCCTGTTTTCATGTTTAACATGGCTTGCCTGACCTGGAGAGACAGGTTACATCAACCTGAGGAACAAACCTTCCTGGAGTCCTTCTGGACCAGTGCAGCTCTACCCTGTGTATTCCAAAGTGTTGGCTGACTGTCCTGGCTTGGCCCTGGGATAATTAATGAGTAATTTGGCAAAGGAAGAGGGCTCACTTACTGCCACTCAGCAGAAAACAGAGGGAATCTTTTAAGGACATCATAGCTTTTTGTTTCTGGTGATATTTTCATGTCTTCACATTCCTTTTCCTTCTTGCTGTCATTCTCTGAGGCTTATCCCTTTCTCTCTTCCTCAATACTAGTCTTAACACCGTGTTCCCTCCTCACTGGTCTTTTCTTGCCTTTTGTCTTTTCTCCCTGGGATAGAAGTAGTTTTAGTTCCTTGTTCTTTTCTCCCTCCACCTGTGGTGTGGTACAAGTAATTCCAAATCCTGCTCCTCAGTTATCAATTTTTCACTTCAGTCCAGTAGAAAGATGCAAAGTGTTTTGTGTTCGAACAATGGGTAGTTACAATAAAGCAAAAATACAAAGCTGCTGAGTATGATTAAATATAAATAAATATTATGGAGGATATATTTTTTATCTGTTTATATCCATATCTCTGAGCCTTTTCTAAGGCTTTAGTCTAATATTTTCAGGCCAAATTTGACAGTAAAAGCTATCCCCCCACTATGCTATATTAGTATTGAAAGTTAATCACTGCAGGTCCTAGACCACATGCAGGGAAAATATGGATCTCTCTTGCTTTAAACTGTTCAGCCCTTCCGTTCTGTATCCATTAACACAGATCTTAGCTTTTAAAGTGCATAGACATCAGTTTTAAATCCATACTATTCAAGGAATGCCCTTGTTTTGTGTTTTGCACATTAGGCCACCACTGTTAGGATCAGAGTGGTTACCAGGTCACTTGGTAATTGGGGCAAAGACATCTCAAATGATTGCTATTGTATATTTTCAGAAATTAAAATATGTAACAAAACAGGGTCACAGAAAGAAAAAAAAAATGGTTCCTTGTGATTCAACCTGTCTGTCCTGGTTTAAGGACCGTTCCGCTAACCAAGCATTGAAAATAATTACTTCTTTGATTCTCACAGCACAAAGAAAGCTGGGGGACTATCTAAACTCATGTGACTTGCTTCATAATACAGGTTTGTCTTCTCTTTAAGTAATATGAAAGAATCACCGTTTTCCTTAATCACACTATTCGAAGTCATATGACAGTGTTGTTTGTTTTTCATCAGTTTGTTACATTTTGAACAGTTGATGAACCAGAAGTTGGTTTGTATTATAATCGTGAAGGATTTCAAATCTCAGTTTGCCCCTAAATGAATTCTTATTTTATTTGTCTTTTTTAGCTCTGACTGCTGGTAGAGCTTTGTTACACACTCAGAGCAGTTTGTTACAGACTGTCAACTTCTGCCAGTCTTCATTGCCCAGGAACACAAATTACTTCTGCAAAAAATGGAGAAAAGATAGTTCATGTTATATATATGTGTGGGTGTAAGCTGTGTGGTGCATTAAACAATGAATGGCTTAAAAATCTATAACCTTTTGGAATGAAACAAGAAATTTGACCTAAATCATACCCCCTAGTGTGCAGTTAGCTATTCATGTACGTAATCTGCTGTACTTGGCAAAGCCCGTGAATGTTGTATTCTTGCCTTTCACTATCTCCATAGTAGTAATAATAATACAAAAAAAATTGTGCTGATGGAAGAGGAGGGTATTGTACTGGAAACAAAAAGAAAAAAAAACAAACAGTGATGCCCTTCTCTGTCTGCACTGAAAGAGCCTGTGGGAAAACTGTCCCATTCTTTCCCACAATATTTTCTTTTTCACAGAAAGTTGATTAATAGCAAGAAGACACAGGAAAGCCTAGTTTCTCAGCCTTTATGAACCTCTTCAAATATATTAAAAACACCCTAAACTAATTTAGTAGTATTTTTATCTGATAGTTGTACATTTTAGAGCTTTAGGTTTTTTTCTCATGTTTAAATCATAGAACTCAAAAAAATGATGGTAAGTTATATTCTTTGGAAGGGGATAAGATGGGGAAGAAAGGTGTTGCAACCTTACTATGAATGTTCTCCAGACCCTTTACAGCAGTCCTTCCTTTATGTACCTAGCACTTATTGGATTTTATTGTTTACTTATCAATGAATCGGAGGACAGGGAAGTAAAATCTATAGACAGCCACACTGACATACAAACATACAAGTGTTTTCAAACAAAATTATAATCTAATGCAATATTAATATTAGTCAATACTAGTATTGGTTGTAAAGTCTGTAAATGAAGATCATGCCTCCTCAGTGTTGATTCGGTAAACTTTTAATTAAAGTTCTTAAAGTTTAATTACAAGGTCTTCCAAAGAAAGTTTTTAATCTCACTAAACTAGGTGATAAATTAGGAATAGGTGTAATTAAAGTCAGTGCCCATTTTTTGTATTATTTTTTCTTAAACTACCGTATATATCTATAAAGGAATAAGACTGCTGTGCTTTCTCATATCACATACTGTCCATTTTTGCTTAAGGACTAACTGTATTACCTGCTTACTCTTGGGTTCTCCCCAGTTCTCTCTTGTGATGTTGTGATGATTTTTAGACTTTTTACACTACATTCCCCTCTTATTCCTCAAGACTTTCTGTTGGAACCAATAAGCCCTTATGCTTTACAATTTAATGAGGCTGGAACCCAGACATGGACCATTTCTGGTTGCCTTGTGGACCACCGGTGGTCCCATGTTTTGAGAGCCACTAGTAAGAGTTGATTTATTTTCCAAAAATATCTATAGCCCTGAGTTCTTTATTTGGAGAGAACTGATGGCATCTAACTGGTGTCATCGTCTCAAATTCTGGAGCCGGGTCCTGGTGCAGTGGGTCGTGCACTGAGGTTTACCTCTGGAGGAGTCCTGCAGTGCACTCCAGAGATGTGGTTGCCCTGTCATTTCGGCTGGGGACTTGTTTGCTTCTACCCTCGGTCAGCCCATTTGCCAAGTTTCTTCTCTGTGTAAGCCAGGGCATGTCAGAGATATGTGTCTGTATGGGAGAGAAGAGCTCTTGTGCAGCCAGCCTTGCCTTGGTAGGAGGCTGAGCTTAAAGTGCTGAGCATGCCCACATCTTGAACCTGGGATGTGTACCTGAATTCCCCACACTTGAAGTTCTTACGGTACCTGGGAAGCTCAGATAGAACTAGACTGACAAACTGGTGTAGAAACAGAAACCCAAACTGCAGTCCTCAAAAATCTCTGCTTGGCTGTCACCCAGCTCTTGAAGCACATGCAGTCTCTAAAAACTCCCTTTTTCACCCTAGAGTTCTGCTTCTGGATGTGCTCCTACCCTTGAACCCCCAGACTCAACAGCCTGAGTGTCTACTGTCTGCCTCTCCTGGGCTGCTTCATCTGGTTTGCATTTCTTGAGCCGATCTGTCAGACTGAGTGCTCCATGCCCATGTCTCAAGTAATTTTTGCCTTTGCTTAAAGAGATATTTACCTTCATCTATGCTTTAATCAACAAGCTGTGTGTCTTCTGCAGTAGGCACCTTCCCAGTCTGAAGTGTTAAAGATTCTTTGGGTGTTACAAAGCATGTGGGAAAAAGAGAAACGGCTCTTCAGCACCTTACTTCAAGTACTTGGTGAGAAAGAGTAGTGTTGGGCGCCAGATACTAAATACAGCATTGTATTTTAAACTAAACAGTCATTGCTTATAATGTAAACTAACCCTGAAACAAAGACTAGAACCCAGAGGCCTCAGTTAGGGACTAATGTTCGCTCTCCTGCATCTGCTTCTTCTGCTTCAATGAATCTTTGCAGAAAATAAATAAACAGAAAATTGCTTCAATGGTTAAGAATCCAATTTCTGTTCATCTAGCCTTTCTCACCCATTAGCCAACAGTCACCCTAGGGAGGTGGGTTTCAGTCCTCTCAGTACAAAAAAACCTCCAAAACACACAAAACCCGAAACAAAACACAAACCAAAAAAAAACCGCCAAACCATGTTTCTCCAATTTGGGTAGAATACTTTAACCACAGAGGAGATAAACGGAAGACATAGATTTCTTGGTTCTCAGTCCTCTTGCATATATTAAAATTCTTTGCAGTTCTTTATATGTCTTTTAAATTATTGTGTTAGACATCTCCATTTATCATCTTGCCCTTTTACCTACATCTATCTTTGTCCATTTACGTGAATCAACAGGGATGATTGGCTGAGGCTGGCTTTGATTGTTCATCTTGCTTTGTTAGTACAGCCAGAGAAGCCATGGAAAGTACAAAGGGAATGGTAGTGTTATTCCACTTTGCTTCGTTAAAAGTTACGAGAACTCATATGAGATAGTCTGTATATGTCTTACAGCCAGGGCTCTCCCCTGCTTTTTAAATCTTTAGGTGTTTTGACTTCAGAGATGAAATAAATGTGCAATATTTTTAGACTAATTACATCCTTGCGAACACCAGGTGCAAAGCATGGTTTTGTTTTAAGAAAGACATGAAATTTCAGTAAGTCTTCCAGGAAAACCTGTGTGTTGGCAGCATAGCTTGTTCCTTGATGTCTGTCTGGCAGTTGTCATAACTGGGTTAAGAAGCAAACACTAGAGCATGCATTTTTTATGTTTGGGTAAATGACTTCAAGCATCAGTTTGCTGGCCATATACCATAGGGTTATCTCAGGAGGAGGGTAGAAAAGTCAGAGGGGTCAGTTTCACCTTCAATAAGGAGCAGAAGTATGTGTTTTAATGTCTGAAATGTTTTCAGGATGGAGAAAATGAGTCTCTGTTCCAGTTCAGGAGAGACTAGCAGACATTTTGAAGTGAAATTCTATGTTAGGTCTTAGTAAGTAATTAAATATATTCCTAGGAGGTACTGTTATGATGAACCAGATATTTTATAGAGGTTTTGAAGAAATGGTGAAATCAATGATGGCAACAGATATCATTGAAATCTGAGCATTATATATGCAGTTCATACAAAAGAAATTGGAATTAGAAACATGAAATACAGGCCCCTTTGCCCCTTTTTTTCTTTTCTAGAGAAGTGACCTTCAGATTGAGGATAAGATTTTGTCATCTGTCTCACATTATCCATCTCTAAAATCTTATAAATTTATAGCTTGCATTTGGTTCTCTTTGAATGTCAGAAAACTTCTTTAAACTACCCTTCTTGGTCCTGCAGTTCTTCTCTGAAGCAAGGAGGGAAATTCACAGAAGATAATGTAGCACAACTGGTAAGATCCGTTAATGTGTGGGGAGTGTAGAGTCACAAAGATTCAGAATCATGGGAAGTCCATTCCCAGACATATGCAGAACCACATCTGGAGCCCTGTGTTTTACTGTAGACAAACACTAAAAAATGACCGAAGCAGAAGCTGATAGGGAATGAACTGACCGTGAATACCCAAAGACTTTGTGTTCCTCAAATCAAAATGTTGTCAGGCATACAGTTGATTGTTTTGTTAAAAACATCCACTCTTTGTAACTAGGGCATGATTGCTCAGTCAGATCCTGAAGGAGATACAAGTCAATACTGGGTGCATCATTGAGGATCATCTCCCAGCATGACATGTGAGATCACTGTGCAGTTACAACCATCCTCATTAATTCTTATTGAAGAAAACCTAAGACACTTTAAAAGATATTTTTACAATCTAGTTTTCTTGGAGGTGATACATGCAGTCAGTTCTCTCTGTATAAAGGGAAGATACTTGGTGGGAGATGTGCAGCAGCTTTTCTAGAATGACCTGTTAGCGTGTAGTATTTAAATTCATTCTCATCCTGGCTGGAATGTCATGTGTTTCTTACTTTTCTCCAGCGAGTTGGTGCCAGCAGCTTGCTCTCTTCAACCTTGATGTCTCTTCCATGGAACTGTGCTGTTGGAATGGAAAAGGTTGTGTTAAGTTTGACTGAGGGGGCATGAGAGAATGGGGTAATGAGAAAGTGATAATGCTTCGTTGACACTATGCCTGGTGCTGAAAGAATGGGCAATAGTAGAGCTTTGCTCATATACAGCTTTGTAGGGACCCTGTAATTCTGCTGCAACTGAGTTCATTTTGTTGAAGGGCCATTATGGAAGAACAAGAGTGAAAAGATTAAATGGTAATAGATTGTAAGGGATGTATAATTGAGCAGTTATGGGTGTATATCTTACACCCTGTCAGCCTCAAAATAAACAGGCTGGAGATTCACTGACCTGTTGCGTAGCAACCAGGAGGAAGCACAGAACCAAATCTCTGGGTGCTGTGATTTGTAAACCTTCACAGAGGTTTACACAAAGTCCAAGGCCTTTGCCCATCTGTTAGAAATGTTCAGAAGCTGAAGGATAAAAGTGGCACATTCCATGAAATCTAACACTTAACAGCCATTTTATTTATAGATAAATAGACAGATGCAGTGTAAAAAGCTAACTGTTTGCCTCAAGGTTATGTAGGAAAAAATATTTAGTCCATCAAATTTTGCTTGGTGTTTCCCTGAATCCATCACACAGGAGATTAGTTAAAATACTGCAAATGCTAAGTTTTTGCAGCTGCAAATATTTGCCCATTGTTGTGATCTTGTAAACACTGATATGCCTGTTTAGCCAAAGTATTTATGTTATTCAACTGAAGTCAAGTACAAGTTCTGATGCATGATGTAAAGAGGTATGCAAATGTTGACTTAAAAATTGCTGTCAAGAAAATGATTCTAGCCCCTCTTGTCCATTTGAAGTATGTTTCAAACATTATTTTCAAAGGAATACCATGGATTAGAATGCATTTCTGCTAGGGTAGCGGCTCCCTCTGGTTTCTTGCAGACCAAAGATGTTTATCTGCTCTGTACAATTTAATATTTCGCATGCATGTTCCACACTCTTACAAGTCATGGGTAGATCTCATGGGAATTTTTTCTATTGAAAAATGTATAATATCCCTAACTGTTGGAAATGTGTTAGTTTGTACAAAATAGAGGCAAATATGGTACATAATAGAAATGAATCATTTTTTTTTCCAGTAGAGAGTTCCATATGTAACCATTTCAATAGTAATACTACTCTCACTCTCCACACCCATTCTTTAAAATAAAAAATCACTGATTAATGTATTTTATTATGCAACTTCCTTTGCCTTTCAAACTAAAGACATTTTGCAGTTTTGGGCTCAAGAGTAACTGGCTTTTTGTGAAGTGACATGAATAATACATGTACATCTACAAGTACTAGATGCTGCCTATTTATTTTAGAAAAGTATCTTAATGAATCAATTATTTATAATTAGTTCTATGGGATGACTAATGCCATATGTAACAGTATTTAATGAACCCCTTTGGTAATTGCAATGGAAATGATAATGAAAAGGACAACATAGGAAGTCACAAACCGGGAAAGACTTTGAGGCTTATGAAGTGGTGCATGCAGTTCTACTCTGGTGCAGCCTACTGAATGAAGAGCATGTAAAAATCCCTCGAACACCAACAAGAAATAAAATTAGTAGGTTTTTTAATCTCCTACCAGATTTGGAAACAGGTTTCTTTTTAGATGAGCCATGTGATAGCATACAGGCAAGATGCTATTCTAGGCAATATTAAGAACAGGCTTTAAGAGGAGGGAGATGTTATATCTTCTTTTTCTGCTTATAAAAAGTGTGCACTGTAATAATTTTGTCTTTATTTTTATTTTATCATACATTTATTCCTTTATTTTATTCATCATACATCATACACTTTATGCTCATTTTCTCTTATATTTAGTCCAAGCTACATACATGTGTTGCCACTCTTTGTACCTCTGTAACTCTGTGGTCTGGGAAGTACCAATTTATTAGTTCTGCAATTGTGTTAGAGTAAATCTTTTTAGATTCCTGTGACTGTTTCTGCTGTTAAGTCCTCACATAAATGGTTGGAAAAAATATCTGCTCAAATATCGTGATACTGATCATCGATCAGACCTCGTAGCTTATTATAAAACTGTAGTAAGTCTATTGACTTGTACCTGTAAAAGCACTTGCATGGCTTTTAGTCCAGTCAAGAGGAAAATGCTGTTGTTTGCATCTTCCATGCTTGTGTGCTTACCACTGCCACTAATGAAATGGTTGTGGGATGTTACTACCTGCGTGATAAGCTTAGTGGAGTAGTTCTGCGTATGTTCTGTACAGCAAAGAAGTTTGTGCAAACACCGTAATTATATTAAAATTAATCCAAATGGTCTTTCAAAGATCTTCTTTCATACATTGAAAAGCTAGAAGGAACCACTGGGAGCATATTAAGGACAGGATTCTTGTCACCCAGTCTGAGACATTTACAATGGAGATTTCTAGAACTTAACTGGCCTTACTGTTTCCCTCTGACCAATGTCTTTTCCCAGGCTGGAGAAGATTAGGTCGTACATAAGCCTTGGGCAGTCATTCTGCACCAAAGACAATGTTAAAAGTTCATCTTCTTTACTGTTAAGCTTTACCTCTCTTGCTGTGGCATGCCTTTTGGCACTCAATGGCAGTTATTAGAAATTTGTTCCCAGTAATGAATATAAAGTGTTAACTCCACGGTTAATGCCATCTCGAGTGACGAGTATGCTTGCTACATTGCTCACTACTCACTTGCTGGCATCTGAGAAAGGTGGTTACATATCCTTGGTGTTCAAGTTATGCTAAAATTGTAAATAACTAGTTTGAAGGTTGGTAAGCTGTTCAGGGGAATAAGGCACGGCTGTAATATATTCCAGATGAAAGTAACTTGAGATTAATTTTTTTCTATAACTCAGCTCTGGCGACGTTCTTTGAAGGAAATTTAATGCGTCATCTCTGTTGTATGTAAGATCTGTTTTGTTAAAAATAGGGCAAAGTTATAATAGGATTTGATCACCCTGACTGCAGCATTCTAAAGAAGGGGCCAGGTAGTAAACCACTGATGCTCAAATAATGGAAAAAGCTAGTTAGCTTCCCTGACATTAAGGGAACGAATTTTTAGAAAGCCCGTTCATTGATATCTGACAAACAGCTTGAAAGGGATGTCAAACCCTCAGGGTTTCTGTCATGAGCTTTAAAACGCATTTGCATATTTTTTGCATAGAAACAGGAGCTCGCTTTTTGTTGCCAAACTGCAGAACTAAAAGGATGCAAAACCTCTATCTAGTCCAAAGGGCTCTGAGGGGAAACTTCATAATCAGAATTCAAATGTGTGCAACAGATTAGGAAAATGACTTCAAATGGGATTTCAGTCATATTTCTGAGAGACCCACAAATCCTGAGCAGATTGGTAGGCAAAATACTACCTGCTCTGCCATTAAAAAGCTTGTTTTCTTCTCTGGGTATTTATCATGCAAAAAATAGCTCACTGACGTCAACTGATCACACAGATTAATGTTCAAGGTGCTACTGCTTAGTTTTCTTGACATTAAATGCAATTTTTCTCATGTTTTTGATTTCTGTTTCTCAAATTGAAAACAATAGCATCATGAACAGGACCAGAGTGATGAAGGAATAAAGAAATAACAGTCCTCCACATACAGCCAGTGCAACTAGTGGTGCAATTTGTTAGCAGTTTGATGTCCCTCCTAGTTACACCATTCAGTGTGCGTTGTTGTGGATTGAACTGGGAGTCCCCAAGCCTTGAAAGGGCCATGGGGTATCTTGCCAGGATGGGCAGCTCCACTGAAGTGTGTGCAGAATCTGTGATGGTGTGAGCTGCCCTGGTGTGATTCCTGCTGGTGGGCTCCAGCTGGGAGTTTGACTGGGAAATGTTAGCATCTGTGGTGTGGTCCACACACAGATACAGTTGTGCTGGCCCCTCTGACATCTATAATTCTGCTCATCTGCCTGCCATTTTCATTGAATGGCTTCTTCTTATAATTACGCATTTTATTTTTTTCATTCATTAAAGGAAAATGCTTGCAAAGACAACAAAGCTCTTGAGGCTGAGGTTGCATTTAATGTGCAGGTGACGTTGGCAATATCTTCCATATCATGGGCCTATTATGCTTTTATCATTTTGAGGAGGGAGCTGATGACTACTGCAGAATTAATGATGGGTGAAAGTGCCATATAATTTTTAGCATATAGATTTAATCTCCAGCTGTCCATCCACCCAGGCAGTAATATGAGTGGAGTTCTCATTACCTTTAACGGAGAGTTACCATTTAAATTTCCCATGCATCAAGCAAACAATAGACTTCCTTTGCATATACATGGCACTGCCATTGATCTGATTGATTCTGGGTTGCAGTGATGGATGTGGTCAGTGATGTGTGAATTAATAGGAAAGGCACAGTTAAGTCTTCTCGTGAATGTCCATTTCAGTCAGGACTGTCTTTGAAGTAAAGGGCTAATAAGAAAATCAGTATTGATGCAGTTAGATGACAGCCCATAATGATGATGAGGTTAGAAAATAAATAAATTATCTGTGACTTAAGTTATGGATTTGTGCAACACTGTTAGGGTTTAAAAACTGTAGAAAAAGGTTGCTATCCTGTGTTCTTTAGAGATCTGTATGTGCTTCCTGCATGATGTTACCTTATATCTCTTTACCCTTGATTTTCATGGCTCACATAACAGCATGAGTTGAGAGATTTGAAACACAAAGTGTGTATGCGGCTTCATATCACTGTCCTAGAGAGAACCGTGTTTAAGATTAAATGGCAGGATGGTCTTTTAGTAGCTAAGAAGAAATGCTTTTGCCAAGTTTGTTTGATTGGAGTCATATCAGGAACGTTAGGCACATCTCCTGCCACTTGGAAAGATGATCTGGCAGAGTAATGTGATGCTTCATTAAAGAGAAGCTCAGGTTTGCTAGGTTGCCTGGTTTTGTGCCTTGTCTGCAGGCTTTTGGGGGGAATGGCCCAGGTTTCCCTGGAAGGGGTGGAGGAGGTTCCCATGCAGGATGGCCTGGTAGCTCGATGAGGGTGCTCCTCCAGCGCACCAGTGTCACCTGCGCATTAAATGCAACCTCAGCCCCAAGAGCTTTGTTGTCTTTGCAAGTGTCACACTTTAATGAAAGAAAATAATAAAACATGTAATTATAAGAAGAAGCCATTCAATGAAAATGTCCACTGATCCTGAGATGGAGCTGGTGGTCTGTGTGGGGCTGCGCCAGTGAGGCGGGAGGGGTGACGGCTGTTGCGTATAGAATTCTTACTTGCCTAAGATACATGGGGCTGTTTGGGGCAGATGTAGTTCTTGTACGTAAAACTGAAATCCATTTGTGGATCTGGGCCCTGCAGTCTGGCAGAGCTGCTGAAATAAAGGTTGTGAAACAAATATCCTGCTTTCTACAATGTCAGTGTAGTCCAAGAGCCAGCGTTTATATAGAAATAGATTTGTAGCAATGTTAGAAGCACTGTTTTTGATATAATTATATTTTTTAAGTAAATAGGAGAAACCTTTAATTATCTTTTCACCTTGGTTTCCATAATTTTGTTTTCAGCAGAGTCAAAATGTCAGACAAAAGTGATTTAAAAGCAGAACTTGAGCGCAAAAAGCAGCGTTTGGCTCAGATAAGAGAAGAAAAGAAACGGAAGGAAGAAGAAAGGAAGAAGAAAGAGGTAAATATACAAAAGCATCTTTTAGATAGCTCATGCTTGCAGAAGGGGCTTGCTGAGGTTTTGCCATCTCAGCATTTTATACCCCGAGGTACCCGTCATGTGGAATGAGATCCTCAAACCCACATCAGTCTAGCCTTAAAATCAACATGCTTATTTTTAGTTAAGAAAGTCGAGGTGAGGGATTTGCTTTAAAACCAAGGCACTGTCAGGTGACAACAGTTTAGACAACATGATGTGTATGTGTGTATAAAAGGAAAATTGGTTTGCCACAATGCTTTTTCTTGGGCTCTCCTTCAATGGAAAGGGAGTGGAGAGTGGGGAAAGACAGAAAGAGGGCTTACAGTTTTTTCAAGCCATTACAATCTAAATGTGTATTTTGAAGACTAGTTTGATTACTAGCTAAGGTAACAGATTTACAATTATTATTCTCCAGTAAAGTAAAACATAATTGCAATTGCATTTTCGTCTTCTGGCATGGGTGCATCTTTCAGTTCTGTTAAAGTTTGATTGACATATTACTGTATTTGTCCTTGACAATATGCATTAGGTTTTTCATTAAGGGATTTGTACTTTTTTATTCAGTCACTTAGTGGAATAGAGGTGAGAATTGACAGGGAGTGGATATTCATTTTCATGCAAAGTCAGAGAAGCATTAAGTGATTATGTTTCCTTTCCTTCAAATGTCAACACTTACCATAGTTTAAAGCACCTGTTATCCTTTACTAATAACTGGTTTCCTTTTTAACTGACACTTTAATATTGTACATTAATTTCATGGAATTACTGTGGAAATGTGATGTGATCCAAGAAATCAAGTGTTCCAATTTTGACTGTCTTTTAAATCTTTTTACATTGAAACCATTTTTGTGCAATTACCAATACATCCCCGAGTGAGGCTCCTAGAGTCACTAGAGGAGTCCCCTGTAAGCAGAACTTTACATGCTAACATTTCCAATGTTCATTACTAGCCTGTTAATTAATTAGAGGGAAGGAAGCCAAGATAATGGCTCAAGGAAGCTGTTAAGTCCTTTCCTTTGTCCCTTGCCTCTGATTTTATGCCTCGTGGTGATCTTTTGGTGGTTGAAACTTTCAGTTGATCCTGATAGCCAGATCCACCTTGGGACACACAGCTCGACTGTAGCATTTACAGTAGCACTGTAAATGGAAAAGAAAACCTCCCTGTGTGGAGGCTGAGTGGGACCAGTCAATTCTGAAGCAACTTCAGGATCCAAAGTACAGAGGCAGTTGCTGCCAGACATTCTCTGTAAGAACTATGCTGGGATTGCTGTACTTAAGCCATGATAACATTACAGACGTGACTGCTTGCATTTTGTTTTACTTGCATTACTGGTTTCTGCAATGGACTGCAAAGCGGCACATAGGTTCAGTTCCATCTTCTGCTCAAGAAAAAGGCTGCAAGCCTGGTTCTTCCAATGGAGCACTCTAACCACTAGGCTGACGTATTGGTGTGTTCCTTCCACCATACTAAACTGGGGAGTGATGAGCCAAATATAAGGGATTCTGGCTAATGCAGATGTTGCTCCTCCTGTTTCTGGGTCCCAGCAGACCAGAGTGTGAGGAGGCTGATGTGGGGAATCTCAAATGAGCTATAGGTATCTAAGCAAAGAGTGAAGGGTCTTGTGGACCATTAGTTTTGGCTGTTAGTGCCCAGGGCTGCCAAAATCCTGTATTGGACACATCAGTCCTTTCTTTTGCTCCTGTTAGATGTTGACGTTTATGACAAAGTATTTTTATTGCCAACAAGTGCGTGGGACCAAATGTACACCCTTAAGCTACGCTACTGAAGTCCAATGAAATTTTATTTATTGATCCTTGAGTAAGTAGGAAGGGGCCATTTTTATTCAGGGTAGTGTTACTTGTTATTCTAGGTCAGCTTTTACATTACCTGAACAAGTTGCATCTGATGAGTGAGAGGCAGATGATGTCCATTAGTGTACTGTAAAAATCCTTGCAAATATACTTGCAAAGATCAGTTTTCCCATGCATTCAGGGAAAAATATTGCTACTGAAAAGTGGAGTGTAAATTATCTAAGTTATAAATTACTGAAACACAACTACGTGAATTTCAAAGTGTATCTAAGCAGTGGTGCATGTAAATATTTTCCACACAGTTAATTGCTAGAGTTGATGAAACCTTTTTGTTTTGTTTTAACTCAGGCTGATCTACAGCAAAAGAAGGAGCCAGCTCAGGAAGATTCAGACCTAGACCGCAAAAGAAGAGAGACAGAAGCTTTGTTACAGAGCATTGGTATATCCCCAGAACCACCTCTAGGTATTTGAGAGAAGCACACTGTAAAGCATTCAGCTCTGCCACAATGAATGCATTCTTTCTACTAAAGCATGCTTGGCTTTTTGATTTTTGGCTGTATTAGTGAAGTGAACTCTTCTGTTCGAATGCCTGCCATACTATTCACATATACCAGTTCATGGCATTTTCAGTACTTGTCATTGCCAAAAACATCTGTTTCATTTCATCAGTAAATTTTTGTGAATGTAATGCAGGTTGGTTTTGCATACCAGCAGTGATTTCTTTTCTGATGGACTGTTTTATCTTCTCTCACATCTATCTGATGACCCACAAATAATATTATAAATTCTGTTTTTCATTAGCCCTAAGTTTTGTTTCAAAAATTCAGATTAAGCGTTTGCTGAGGAAGGAGGAGCGTAGTCATGTGGGAACTCTCATTGATTTTCTTTTACGATCAAGCAAAACTGGAGAAGGGAAATAAAAAGACAAATCACAACTAGCAAAAAGCCTATAATCAGATCATTACTGTAGATTTTAGATCTGGTTTCATGTGCTCAACCTCTTTTTTGGTTTTGATTTTTCAGTTCTAGAATCTGAAGTCCTCAGATTAAAAATACATGTGGCAAAGTTTATAGTATCTGAATATTGGTTACGTTGATTAAGTTCTCTCTCACTTATTGGGTGGCCCTAAAGTGAGAAATTTCCTTCCTTCCTTCCTAGTTATGATATAATGACTGAAGCTTTTAAATACCACTCCTCAGAATAATAGTCTGACAAGTAATGGTTAGGTTATTTTATGTATCATAAAATATGTTTTGTAAATTATATCATAATGTTATTAAATCAGATACATTTTAATGTTCTAGCATTTAAATACTTGTTTTTATCTAGAAATGATGATATATTTTATTATCATACTATTAACTAAACACATATATTCGGGTTGCACAATATCAATTCTTAGTTACTTATTTTGTGTTTGATGTTATCAAAAGAAGATAAAAATTCACATATGAGATGATTTATCTTAGTTAAACAATAGTATTTTGTCCTCTTTCATTCCCTGTATATACACTCACAATTAATATATGAAGGAGACTTTAATTCTGCCTTCACATACACATATGATACCCAGATCTCACTGTGAATATGGAATACATAAAGAACCACGACATACCTGTAACCTGCCAAAGGCCTGTCATGAAGATGAATTCACTTTTCATGCTGCAGTCATTTCTGTGACAGTTTCTAGTGAGAATCTGCATGAAATGTTTGACCACATGGAAAATCCAAGTCTCTTGACAGGTCTGTCATTATACATTATAGAGCGTAACAAAATAGTTTAAAGTTTTACTCTGCTAAATCTATAAAAGGAAATGCAAGGAAATGATTTAAACCAAATGGGAAACGTTGCTCTTGCACCAAAACTCCTTTTTGTGTTTTATTCAATGGGGCTTCTTTGAAGAGTACTTGCATTAAATCTTGACTGGAGCCATCTCTGCATTTTAAATATTTTTGAGAAGCCATTTTAAAAGAAATCAGGATTTTTTTACTTTGTAATTTATTATTTCCTTGCTGAAGAGCTTTAACTCAGGCTGACCTTGAGCTATGAACTTCCTTTCCTGTTTCAGGAAACAAAACTGCCTTTGCATGAAATACGCTTCAAAAGCCCTGGCAAGCCAAGCAGTCAATCATGTTTAGAACTTGGGCAAATAGCATCTGAACCAAGGGAAATTTTTCCTTGAGTGTTGAAATCATGTCCCACCCAAAACTGAAACTTTATATGACCTAAATTACTTAAGAAAACATGATCAGTGAGCAAACTAATATGTATTCTCACCATCTTTGGGAAATGATTTTAACTTAGCTGGATTTCCTTATTTAGCTTTTATTTTTGATGTTATATCCACACTGCAGCCATAAACCATATCTAATGGACACTGGCTTTTGATTAAAATTCAGATTTTGAAAAGTATGCTTGCTCTATTGCCTACTTAACTTTACCAGAAGAGTTCACTTAGTTTTTTGACAAGACAAGCCCCTGATATTTCTTCATACTTCTAAAATCTTTTGCAAGTCAACTTTAAGCTATACCCAATAAAATAATTACTAATTTATTTCCACAGATATCTCCTCCACTGATTAGCTGTAGATTCCCATTGGGCTTTCAGTCCTGTCTAAATTCATGTCAGTTTTAACACTTAAAAAAGACTTAAAATTCACTTGACTCTCTTCCTTTTCTTTTTCTTTCCTTCCTTATTTGCTTTCACCATTTCAAACTCTCCTACTCATTCATCCACTATCATTTTGGTCCATTGGTTTTGATTTGTCTGACACTGCTCTTCATCAGTGCAGTCGCTGCATGTGTTAACATGGGATACCTGTTATTTTCATTATTTAGTCCCAACCCCTATGTCTCCCTCTTCGAAATCAGTGAGCACACCCAGTGATGCAGGCAGCCAGGACTCAGGAGATCTGGGACCTCTAGGCAGGTAAGACACAGAGTCGATGGTGGCATTGAATAAATGTGTTTTTTTTCACGTTGCTCTTTCCCATTTTTACCTTTGCCTCTGTAAATGAGAAGATGCCATACCTAATGTGTGCCTTTGTTTCTGCATTATCCACCATGTGTTACCATCCAGTAAGACCAGTCTCAGGTGTGAGGTAAATAAATGCATGCAGCAAGCGGCTCTTAAGCTACGAGCCGCATACCTCATATTGGAAGCAAGAGCTGAATTTATACTTCTAGAACGGCCCACAGAAAGCTATTAATTCTGTGTGGATATGGGCTAAAAACGGAGGGAAGTGCTGAGTGGTAGAACCTGTTATTCATGTGCATTATCTTTGTTCACATAACCAGTCCCCTTTGAAGTCCTCCCAGGTCTAAGCTACCAGGCTACCACAGGTTCTTGCGTGGCTGCTCATCGCAGTATGTGTCATGGGTATTGGCAGGGAAGAGCTTGTAGAGAAACAGGCTGACACGCCGTGGGACCCGCTGGAAATTCTGCCTTGGAGACTGTGGGAGTCAGAGTTTTGTGCAGAATGGGAGGGAAGCAGCTCTTCTTCTTGGAAAGGAGTGGTGGGGTGTGTATAAGGGATGGGCACAAGGGCAACCTTCTTGTCTTTGTTCACGTGGCTGAAATAGGAAATGCAAGCGGCAATCACTGAATAACTGCTACTCTGGAGTAGCAGTTTTCCTGGAAAAGGAGGGAGGATGCTGCTGGTAAAGGAGCATATGTTCAAGTAAGAAGAGGTCCAAGCAACTATACTGTATATTTTGAGAAATCTAAAACATTGGTCCCAGTAGCTCTTTCTATATCAAACTAATTCAACGTAAAGCTGAGTTGTCAGCTCATCCGAATCTGTGAGCCAAGACTCTGCTAATCACTTGAAAACACAGTGATTGCTCTCTGCAATTAACAGTTGTCAAAGGTAGACACTGTACCTCTACAGACATCAACACTAATGTCACCATGCTTCAGGTCACCAGATTTCATACGACACTGGCCTTCTGCTTAGAAAAATCATGCTTCTGTAAGGTGAAATTATATTGTGTCCCCGTTCAGGCAGATGCAGTGACTGTGCGTTGTGATGTGGAGGTTGCACAGCTGCTGCTGAAATCCGCTCCACCCTTCTCCCAGGTCTACCCTCTATAAGAAATGGAGGGTGTTAAATAGGAAAGCCCTTGCCTGTAAGATATGGCAGTTCAAAACACAGAAAATAGTATAATGCTTCATTCGTAAATAAATGCAGCAGACTTTAGCAAATCAATGTACTTGCAGCAGAACAAATTTTTTTTTAAGCAAAGTACAGTCTGCTGTTCAGGATAAAGTTATTTCCCACAGTCCTACGTGCAGCCATGACAACACCGGCTGGAGACTTCTGAATTCCTGTTTTTCTTCTAAACCTTACTGGTGTAACTTTTTTACTATTAAAATAGTGAAATACCCTTGGAATAATTTATTTTACTGTGACCTACGCTAGCACTTTGAGTCTGTGTCAGCAATAAGCAAGGAGGGCAGGTGACCAGTGCCTTCACAGAGGAGAATGGTGCTTGTCCCCTTCTTCAAAGCTCACGATGTACTGCATTGTGGGTTTTCTTTTGGGATCAATTTTCTGGGTTGTTGTGGCTATACTAGGAATTCAGTGGCAATCCCAAGACCTTCCTGTGGTCCACCAGTTTGCTGGCCATCCTCTCTGGTATGGAAGGGGCTGTGTCGTGTGCCAGGAAGGCCGCTGGCAGGTGTTTGCCTGGAGTAATTGCTTTGTAGTAATGGAAATTTGATGATGTCTGGTCCAGGCCCTGGGGAATCTCTGTAATCTGTGGATAGTACTAGGTGGCAAATAGTCACTGAGTGCAAGTAGATGTGCTCAGTGTGTGGATGTGTGAACGAGTGCACTCAAGCATGTAGGTATGATAGTGCAGTCAAACCTGGAGAGCAAAATGTTGGTAGGCCTGTCATCACCGTGGTAAAAAGGATGAAACCACTTCCGCTCTTTTCTCTCTGAGAAATACCTAAACCATCTTTCTGACTTATTTTGACTACTGCATATATGAATGCCTGTATATCTGTATGAGGAAGGTTATTCTGCTTCATTTTAACCTATCCTTCCATTTTGCTCTCTATGATAGAGAGAACACTTTTGCTGAATCCCTTCTCATGCCATCTTGCTTGTAACATCCTCCCCTTTTCCCCATTCTGCTGCAAATTTGCTATACAATGGTAGACTGAGCACAGGCATTAGAGGAGAGCAGATTAGTTCCAAAGCTGCTAATGCCTCAATCTCAGAGATCAGGGCTTGGCTGTTGCTGCTGCTGACGCTGCTGCTGAAATAACAAGCTCGCGCAGGCTGGCAGAAATCCTGCATGCAGTCTGGTTATTCGTTGTTGAAGTGTCCTCCAGGGGAAGATATGGATATTAAAAAAAAAGCTGTGAAGTCATAGATTTTGGTTCAGTACAGGAGAGAGGCCCTGTTGAAAGCTTTGAAGAAAGCAAGAATTCTTTGTACATTGCCATTTGAGGCAGCAGTTTCTTGTGCAGAACTACGCTGGGTTATTTTGAGTTATTGGCACTTCTAGTAATTGTCAAACTTAATCTATTGGTCCCAATATCACCGAGTACATCTGAGGTATGTTTTGATTGGCAAGCATGTGATTTCTTACAGAATAGTGAACATAGTTTAGCCAGAAATGCAGGTTTCTAACATGTGCTTTTCAGGAGGACAACTCATAAATTGGTGGGAGTTTGGACAGTGGTAAGTAGTTGTTATCCTGGAACCACAGACATCACTGTACCTTACTTTACAAGATGAAAACTAACTGCTAACTTGATCACCAACTATAATAGTTATATGGGGAGCAAAAGGGCTCCAGCAGACGATGTACAACAGCAGCAAATTGTTTGGTATTGAAGTGGGACAAAAATAAACCAAGAAAAACTTTGTAAAATTGTAATGGTGAGATAAATCACTAAAGCTTTTTACTTAAAGACTCTATTGGATCTTTTATCACTGGACATTTCTCATTAAGGATAATGTGCCTGCTCAACAGACAAATAATAGGTCAAACAATAATTCATTCAGAAAAGTCATACATAATTTTTGTGGCACAGGAAGAAAAGATAAGTGGTCACAATGGTCCCTTTTGCCACACGATTTATAGACTAGTAGTGCTGTTATCCTGAGGGACCATTGTCCTTTATCTCCAGCACAATAGCTAGAGCAACATTGTCTTTTCCCTGATGCCGTTAAGCTTATTAAAAGAAGGTGTGGGGGAGATTGTGTAACATCACTAAATTATGGAACCTGCGTAGTCCAGGTTTTTATGTTTGTTTGTTTGTTTGTTTGGTGTTCTTTTGTTGTTGTTTGGTTGGTTTGTGTTTTGTGTGTTTGGCTGGTTTGTTTTCTGCTTGATCTTTAGTACCAGGTTGCTATTTCTCATAGCCTTTTCACTGGGGGTAATACTAGGCTTCCCAGTTTCCCCCCGAGCTGTGACAGCAACTGTAAGAATGAGCAGATGTTAGATGCATAATGGTACTAGAGACTACTGACAGTTATGTTTGAGTGCATTCACTTGGACAGAGAGCCAACTTTTGTTTTATTTTGTGGTCTTGGGGATCAATTCTGTGTAGGCAGAAATGCATTATACTTTGATTCTGGGAGATTTTACCATAACTGTGCACTTCAGAAACAGGTTGAATATGTGCTGCTCTTGGTTATCAGGCTGCTCTGAACAATCCATTAGAACCCTGTTGTTGCACAGCGAGCAACTTCTGTATCTCCATGTTGCTTTGCACACCCCACTCCACTTCTCTGATGGCAGTGTTGCTTGTGCTATGCAGAAAGGACAGGAAAATGACATCGCATCCAGAATGGATGCCTGACTCTAGACAGATAGGTTATTGGCTCACAGGGCTTTCTGTTATGATGTACTCAGACATGACTCATTTTTCACAAGGCAGTGCTGAAGGATCCCATGAAGATTCTCCTTGGAATACAGTATGTTGAGCTCTGTCAGGATAAGTATTTTGTTTAGGGACATTTATACCCAGTGTCTTGTTGCTGATGGTCAGCTTATGCAGACATGCATAACTCAAATGTAGATTTCAGCTAACTAGATTTGAGTAAATGTTTAGAAGAAAGGGGCTGAGTTAAAGCTTGTCCAGAGCTTTTGTGCTGTAGCATGGTGTGAAATACACATTTGCCTCTACTAGGTTATCAATATGGAGCTGCTTCATGATCACTATATACTTCTCAGCCCTCCATAGCAGGTAGCCTGAACTTTTGCTGCCTTAGGGTGCCAGAGAAGATGCTGTCATAGTACACCTGTCATAAAACAGTGCCTGTGGAGAGACATGTTTTACTACTCAACATACCTTAGACATTTCCTAAATGTCACCTCCTCAGCAGTCACAGCTGTGAACAGCATGTTTGTGTCACCTGGGATGGTACACAAGGACAAACCTGGTACAGTGCCTTGGAGCCAGGCAGAGCAATACCAGGTCTTGTGGGCTGAGCCAGCTCTCTGGAAAAGCCCTGGTGTCCTGTCACAGGCAGAGCCAGAGCACTTGGGTCAGTCCACGCTTTGCATGATGGCTCAACATAAGATAGCAGAAATACATCCATTCTGGAAGGATGTGCTCTTGTGGCTGGGTAGCTCTCGTGCTAATACTAGCCTGCATTGGCATTCATTCTTGGGTTACTCTCAGGATGTCCATGTGTTCATCCTGGTATATTGCACACCTGGAGGGTATTGCCCTTGTGGACCAAGGTGTGATTTATCTGTGTGGCCCATTTTTTCCCTGTATCCTTCACTGCTTCTGTGTATTCCCAGCAAGCTTTACTACCCTGCCGTGGTAGGCTTGCAGAGTAGCATCCCGCTTACTGTTGAGCTGGATTGTGTGAGTGTGTGTGCAGTAAAGTCTCATGTGCGCGGCACTTCCCTGTGTGCATTTTGTACTGGAACTTGAGAATCCCATTAGGCTGTGTATAAGGTTTCTCACCTTCCATCTGCTCAGTAAACTGCACCAGGCTCAGCTGTCTTGGATGTGTAAAGATTAATGGTTGCCTTTCTTTTTGCTACTACTTTTGCTACAGCTTCATCTGTGGTCTTCTGCTTTTGAACTTGCATATTTTGGTGCCCATACATTTAGATGCCTGATTATTTTGTGGCTGCCATAAAGACAAAGATGACAGGAACTATTCTTAGTCTTCTGATAGCTTATTTCAGAGAATGATTACTTCAATGTGGTGTCTTCTCTGCTGTAAAATGATGCACGGTGGATTATTTCATACTATTTATTTCACAGTCCATTGTTTTGAGTGGTTTTGTCTGGCTGCAGCTACTAATTCTATAGTTATTGTTCTTAGTTGGATTAGGGCACTACATAATACTTATTTTAAATGTTTCTTACCCTAGTTATGGTGTTGTTCCTTTGATGTCACAGTTTTTGAGATGTGTTTGCACTGAAATTGGTTATCTGCCTTCAGTGTGTGAAGTTTGCTTGCAGTAAAGCATGGTCAGTCCTTATTTAGATGAAGCTGTAAATATTTAATGAAAGTTCCAGTGAGAATGTTTGAGTGTAGCATTAGATAGCAAAGAAATGAAAAAATAAAGGGAAATCAGAGGTTTTGTAGCAGTAATGTGCCACTTTTTGTGACAGTAATGTGCTATAGAAGTTAGACTCTGGAATCCTGATTGCCTCATTATCACTGCAGTCTTTTATTTCTAGATGAAATGTGGTACATGAGCAATACTAGCAATAGAA
Organism: Streptopelia decaocto; assembly: GCF_964273445.1. Lineage (NCBI taxonomy): Eukaryota > Metazoa > Chordata > Aves > Columbiformes > Columbidae > Streptopelia > Streptopelia decaocto. Next base: position 137,453,336 of record NC_138655.1, on the reverse strand, counting down.
CAGTTGTCTGTAATGCTGGAGGACTTTTCTCTGAGGAGCAATATCACCTTTGGCTTTGGCTGTTGGCGTAATTGTTTGTCCGCTATGTCAGTCTGTCTTGCAGTTTATGTGACCTCTGAATGTGCTCCCAGTTGTACTCCAGAGAATATAGTAGCAGCTGTCACACTGGGTTGGATGTCCTCACTTGTAGGAAATCAAGAGCATGTCTTCTCTCTCATCCTCTTCTGAAGTTTGCTGACAATATTAGTCTGCATTCACATATGTTTTTATCAGATGTGATTCTGAGTTGCTTCCATCTACCATAGCCACTTAGAGCCATTAATATAAAAGCACATATAACATGTAAAAAGAAATACATTAGGATATGTTTTCTTTCACTGTACTGATGTCCACCCTCGGTTTGTATTGGCCTAATACAGGGAGAAACAGATGTAATTCCAGTCCTTTTTCTCTGCAGCATATTATTTACTCATTTTTCTATAGTTATTAGGTGTTCTGCTTTATAATGCTATAGCTAAGCAGAGACATGAGACTTATGTTAATGCTGCCTTGCTTCATGTCTGACATTCCAACACAAACAATTATTGTTTCTCAAATATGCAATCAAAAGGAAAAAGGTAGTTCTGGAGCATCTGGGCAGCAAGTGGGTCAGAGGATAACATTATTGTATTTACCCTTTTACAGTTTTTTATTTAATCTTGCTCACTCTCAGTCAAGACCAAAAAAAAAAAAAAAGAAAAAGGCATCTCAGTTAAGTGTGTTCTTACCATATGATATTTGCTGAAGTCTCACAAGTGTATCTAAATGTCACCAAAGTCTTTAGGTTGTGTGCTTTTTAGGTTTTTTGCCTGAAAAGTCAGACTTGGCAACTCAGCTTTTATTTTCACTGTTTTATTTTTAAACAGCTAGAATAGTAATATAACACATTGACAAGTTGAAGAAAGGGCATCAGAATGCCATTCACCCTTTTAAATGTATGCTTTGCTGTTCAATTAGACAGATAAAGGATGCAAAGGAAGAAGGTGGATCCTGGGCTCTCTATCATTTATACAGAAAGGAAGGTTTATTGTAGTAAATTGTCTTTTACAGTCCATGCAGTACATTTCGTATCTTGAGCTACAGAAGACATCCCTTGTAGACAGTAACAAAACCATGTTTCTACAAGTTCTGCTAAAAACACTGCTGACATAACCCTATCGCCTGGGGCTTAGCTATTTTATCATTAAGTAAATGTATTTGACAGGTTCTGTACAATAATGCTGTTTCATCACTGCCGCTCGGCTTTGCATCACCAGCATTTCATTGTGTTACTGCCCTCACAAATGAAAGGGATCCTTCTTCAAATGTGACCAGTACAAGTGAGCCTGCGTTGTATTGCCTCAGGAGCAGCAGCCATAGCTGTTATTAGTACCAGATTCTTTTTTTATAGTTTGGGGTTTTTTTTGAGATCAGTTTATGCGTACAAAGTGGCTTTTAAATGGCTGTTTTAGTGGCATATGTATTTCATAAATGGGCTGAGCCAAAGGGAAGCACAGAACAATGTAAAGACTCTAAAGGAGCTACAGGAAAGACCGAGGGAAAATAATTACTTTATGGCAACCTTCACTTGAATGGTGTTTTATTAAAAAAAAGAAGGATTGCAACCCTAGATTGTTATGTAGTGCAGACATGACTCTTCCACAGTGGAGATTCAAGACAAGGGTTTGCTTGGTGGCTAGAGGCAAGCGGGATAACCCATGGGATGCTGGTTTGGGGCTTGGTATGGGATGTTTGCCATTACATTGGTAAGGCAGAAATACACACCCCAGCTGTTAATTTTTTTTTTCCTTATCATTCACTATGACACCATTGTGAGGATCTCTTGGCACAAGTGTTTTATCTTACAGTTTTCAAAAGTGAGGCCAAAATGTGTCTTTCAAAAGTTAAGGCCAAAATGTGCCTTAAGCCTTCTTGACCTGAATGGTGCTGGCGTCAGTGAAGGAGTGATGGTGTTGACCCCGTCCCCTCGCCTGGGGGACCCTGGCTGCCTCACCTACCTTTGCTCTAGGACCTCTCCTGCTTTTTAAAGCGATGCTACAAATCTCTCATGCTTTCCACCGCCAGCCTATTTACAGGACAGTGCCAGGGCTGGCGGGTCTTCCCTCCGCAGAGCATGGCCTGCTTGGTATGGGCATCTGCGCTGAGCTGCTTGCACACCTCATGGCTCTCCCTGTTACAGTATATAAGGCTGTCACAGTATGTGAGGCTGGAGGAAGGCAGGTTTCTTGCAGTCTTTCCCTCCTTTTGTGCCTGCACAAGAAGAACTACAATCCTTCTCGTTTATATTCAATGTATATTTAGCCCTAGATATCTGAAGCTTCTCCCTGCCAATTTATTTTTATTTTAGCCTGTAAACATAAGCAGACACCTTAGGGACTGATTTTTGGCAGTTGCTTTCAAGTGTCTGTATATCTGACCTAGAAAGTAAGAAGTGTTTTTCAGTGTGTGCCAGTTACAAAGTCAGAATGGTCTGTATTAATTAGAATCATCTGCAATCCTTTTAGCATGTGAGCCTGAGCCTGTGGCATCATTAAGGATTTTCATGCTTTCATTCCTGAAGGATGGATAGAGTTCAGTCCTCCAGATCTTTGATTATTTTTCTCATTAGCAAGCATCTCCATGCTATAAATTAAAGGAGAAGGAAAGATTGCCATTCCCAGGGTGCTTCATAAAATGCCTTGGAAACCTGAGCCCCAGCTGCATCCAGAATAAAATGATATTAATGTACAAAGCCCCACTTAACCATTTAGGTTATCAGCCCAGCTGTAGTTACTTCTCTCTAGTTATTTCCAGGCATATCATGCATGTATTTGGTCGAACAATCAAATGATTTTAGGGACTAAAACACTAATCCTCTTAAAAAAAAACAACTTACGTGCTAATGCCAGCTTCGCTTAAACAGTTCTCTTGCACAGAAATTCATCTTGATTTAATTAAATTGTGTGAGATCACCTCCTATGTTAAATTGTTTAACATAAACTGGTACAGTTTGAACATGTAGATGTTTTCTCCTTCACTAGCCTATTACAAAAGATTCCCATTCACAATTTTATGTTTAATTTGAAAAAATAAAACAAGGCTCTGAGTAGCTATTTTAGTAACTAATTTTTAAGGAATTTTCTTCAAATGTGTGAAATTGGAATTGCTGCCACTGGAAAGATATTGATAAAAATCCACATAATTTTTTTTTCTTTTTTTCAGAAAACAACCTAAGCGTTCTATATTAAATTTTTCATAAGTAGAACATTTTGGTTTGCTTTTGAAACTGATTTTGATTCAGAAATTTTACTTACTTTAATAATTCAAAATCAGAATGTAATTTCTGAACTGGTGTGTTAAAAGTTAGATAATTGGGTCATGAAAACTTTTGACATTTTGACTGTTGATGTGAAAAATGTTTGATAACTCTCATACAATGAGGTCTTGTTTCAACCTAGTTATAGCAAAAATCTCAGCCCTTTCTCAAATGATTTGCTGTTTGTAGCACAAAATAAATTGCATAGAGGAAAGGAAGCACCAACTCTTCTTCCAGCCAGTAGTTACGGGATTTTAGCACTAGAGCAAAAATGAAAATTTGCTGAAGTCTTTCACTTCTTCTTCAGCTGAATAATATCAGACCTAGAAATTGTAAATTCCAGCCTTTGTGTTACCTTTGACTCCTCTGAAAGGCTACGGATTGTCTTTCCTAGATTTGACTAATAAATGTAACTTTGTCTTTTACGAGAACTGGGTCTCTTTAGTTTGGAGAAGAGGAGACTAAGGGGGGACCTTATTAATGTTTATAAATATATAAAGGGTGAGTGCCATGGGGATGGAGCCAGGCTCTTCTCGGTGGCAAACAATGATAGGACAAGGGGTAATGGGATCAAGCTGGAACACAAGAGGTTCCACTTAAATTTGAGAAGAAACTTCTTCTCAGTGAGGGTGACAGAGCACTGGAACAGGCTGCCCAGGGAAGTGGTGGAGTCTCCTTCTCTGGAGACATTCAAAACCCGCCTGGACATGTTCCTGTGCGACCTCACCTAGGTGTTCCTGCTCCAGCAGGGGGATTGGACTAGATGATCTTTTGAGGTCCCTTCCAATCCCAAACATACTGTGATACTGTGATACTGTGATACTGTGATTGTATCCAAAGCCTTGAAGTTTATGAGAAAACTTCTCTTGTATGAACTCTGGATCTAAGTGTCCTAATGTACTACAGTTCCTTTAAAGCATCTGCAGGAGCTGATAACATGTAAAACTTCTCCTACCAAGTTCTTTCTTTACATTTGTGATCATTTCAGTTCTATTTTGTCACTCTTGGTATAAAAACCAAGATAAAAATATCATTTTACAAAACCAATTTTCAGGGTTTGCTACAAGAACAAAACAACTTGTGCCTTCCCCCTCCTGAACATGCTTTTTGTTACTGCACTTTCAAAATGACTGTTCATACTCTCCAGCATTTACAGTAAATCTGTGTCAGTCCATAGGCTCAGCAGAAGCTTCTATTTGACCTTCTGTCCTCGCAGATCCAGCCTGCTACTGACAGTGACCCTCCTGGTAAACCAGCATGAATTTGCAGACCAAGATTTCTGTAGCTATAGCATATAAATTGTGAGAATGACAAGGTTCATTACATTGCCAGGAGACTGCATTCTGTAATGCAGACCTGAATCAAAGGACAGACTTTAAATATACCAAATAAGTTCAACAGATTGGATACATTTAACTGCAGATCTCATTAGTGGAATTCTGTGAAAATGGGAATCAACAAGGTGTTGGTCCTGCGATATGTCCTTAAAATTAAAGGCATGCCAGAGTTGTTCATTCTGATTTAAAAGTCAAGTGGATTTTGACCGTTATTAAATACATTCAGCAGCATAGCCTTGATTTTAAAAATAATTTTGAAATATACTTGTTTTAAAATTATTTGTCTGTGTTTTTTTATAAATATACCTTAAAAAAAAGAAAAAGAAAAAGTATTTTAACTCATGCCCTTTTGAGAAGGGCTGTTATGGTTGCCAGGCAGCTGAAAGATAGCGCTCTGCTCTCAGGGAGGTCAGAGTTGCTCTTTTTATTGGTGAAAACTGGAAGTCAGAGGTGTCAGCCTGCTTGGAAGTGTAAATGCAAGCCCAAGTATCTGGCTGTGCTCCAAGAGTGGTGCCAAACTCCTTGTTAGCTGAATGTATTATGGCATTTGTATTTTATGATTAGCAGCCCAGCTCCAAACACAAGGATGCATGGTAAGTCATGGCATTCTGCTCTACGAGCATAAGTGAGCGTCTTGTTGAGAGGCACAAATCCTCCCTAGCAGCTGATATCCATCTTTCTCATAATGTGCTTCAGAAAACAAGCAGCACAAGGAAGGTATTTTCTTTTTGCCAATCCCTTCAAAGTGGAACAGATCTGCAAAACAGAGCACAGATGGCAGCAGAATAGTGGCTTAAATGCAAAGCATCTACTGAGGAAAGTGGTACTTTTCCATCTCTGAGTAGTAGCTTTGAATCTTCTTTTCTTGATGTATTTTGTTTTGGAGACACACTTTAAATGTACGACAAATATCAGAAAGTGAAAATTATAGTGGAGAAAAATCAAGATTATAACAATCTAGAATGAAAGGCATAAAAACAAACAGTTTATCCAGACACATATATGTTTTTAAACATCTGCAGTAATTTCTCACAAACAGTTTCTTAGTTCAGATTTTCTAATTAACACCAAATAGGAGCTTTGGAGAAACTTAACAACATAGGTAGAATTCTTTAAAATTTTATAACTAAATAACTATGCAACATTAAATTATTCTGCCCTTTTTTCAGACATTAAAGGAAGTCTAGATACATGATACATGATTACATACTGAAATTTCAAATAATACTGGATTGTAATTTCGTGACAATATTTGGTGTGGCATTGAAAAAATGCATTCAAAAAACATCTTAAGTGTTGTATTCTACTGGTGATTTTAAAGTAGGTCTCATATCTCACAGTTGTTGAATCCAGTATTTTTAAGGAGATGAAAAGGGGAGCACAGAATCACACACCCAAGAATGACTGAAGTGGAAAGGCACTTCTGGAGATTATCTGGTCCATCCCCCACTGCTCAGAGCAGAGTCACCCTAAGCAGGTTTCTCAGGCTATGTCCAGTTGGGTTTTGAGTTTCTGAGGGGACAGAGACTTCACAAACTCCCTGGTGAACCTCTTCCAGTGTTTGACTACCCTCACAGTAAAGATATTTTTTCTTATGTTTAAGTGGAATTTCCTTTTCTCAGTTAGTGTCCATTGTATCTTGTGTTGTCAACTGGGCACCACCAAGAAAAGTCTGGCTTCACCTTCTTTACTTACCCTCCCAAATCACCCACCCAGGTAAGTTGGGCTGTCTCCAAAAATTATTTGTGGATAACCACATCTAAAACCACGTCACAGTTGGAGTTCAAGCTGGGTGCTCTGAACTGATTGCATGGAGCAATCTCCTGTCATTATGTTCATGAGCAGAGAGCCCATGGTGACATGTTTCATTGCTGGAGCACTTTGCTTAGGTGCCTGAAGATGATGTAAATACTCACTGCGATGTCAAGACTGCCTGCTACCACAGATAGGGAAAATGAAACTAGTCACATTCACATCATTTTAGAAGCATTACTCTGGTAAGCAAAGGTGCTTTGAGGATTTGATTTGTAGTATCAGGGAAGCAGTCAGAACTAAGTTGTCAGCATGTTGCACACTGGTTGAATGAAAAGTGTTGGACTGGGGCACTTACCAGGGCCAAGTTGTACTGCAATATGACCATGATTCCAGATATTAAATATCATTTTATGACGGTGATTTAGTAAGAATATGTATTGGTGCTAATGCCTCACATGTTTCATATACTATCCCTGAGGCCAGAATCAAAGTTGCTTAATTTAGCTGAGAAGTTCGCGTGGATTCCAGACGGTTTCAGATGACAGACTCCATGCTTCATTAATGCATTCCGAGGTTAGGAACTCTCCAAAAGAGTTCAAATTTTTTTTTAAATTTATTTTTATTTTATTTATTTTAGTCTTTTGCGCATTCATAATCTACATAATTGACATTATGCAATCAGAATAAAATCTTCTGGAAGATTCCACAGGTCATCGTAACAGATGGCGGAGTGCCTGGTTTTCCACGGTAGTAATAATACAGAAAAGAGAATGTTTCTGTTCAAATTCCTTTCACCTCCCAGCTAAAATTTTGCAATGGTCTCTGTCCTCTTAAAACTGTGCTCTGAGGATCTCCCTAATGCTTTGAACAAGAATTCAGAATACAAAAGCGTAACAAGTTGCTTTACTATCCAATCCTTTAATAAACGAATGACAACTGGGTCTCTTCCTTCTATTTATTTCTTTCTACAGGTTATTCCCCTACTGATGGGGGGAAAAAGAAGATGCATTGTATCAAAATTATCTGGTACTTTTTCAGTACTAAGAGCCAAAACAGCACCCACGTTAATACTGTCCTAAATTCAAGAAGAAAATAGATTATTGACATCACAGTATAGAGCAAATCGGGAATACTAAAATATGACTATCTAAAGGAAGAGAGTCAAAGCAGATCAGTGTAAAGAGAGGTTATAACACTTGTACCTTGCCTACTTAGTGCAAGATCTAAAAGCCCTCATTCCCTTCATGCTGCTTTAGAACAATTTGTTATTTGATAATAGTTACAGCTTTTTATCCTGCAATCAGCCAAGGGCAGCGGTTGTGCACCAGACTTGTAAAAGAAAGATTGATAGCAGGGCTATTGTTTGTCACTGTGTGGGAGACTTATATAGCAACCAGCTTTGAAACAATGTTGGGTAGTTCTGATTAAAATAGTGTCTGTGCTGTCTGGGTGGTGGGAATGGTCTGATCTGGCTTAGTCCTGACCAGGCTGCTTATGCTGGGTGTGTTTCCAGGGCCCCTTCCCATGCCCTGTGTCCCTGCAGGAGGATGCTCAGCTCTGATGGTCTGCAAGAGCTTTGTGGAAAGCACAAGTGAGCACTGCTTTCCCCCGCTTGGTCTAATGCTTGTCTCCTTTCCCAATAAAAATGTTAAGGTAAAAAGTTTTGTACCTGTTCTCCATAGATCTGTGCCAAAATCCATTTAATCCATTTAGAGGGACATTCACGAACTTGTGCTCTGAAAAGGTCCGGAGTGGGAGCACCTCTGCCTGAGTGCTGACCTACTGATCAAGCAGTTCTCTGGCCCATGCATTTGGCTTTGGGCTCTGTAACGTTACTCCCTCCAACCCTGTCTTTTAGTGACTGGAAGTCTCAAAGCTAATTTCAGTTTTCTTTTATGAAGAAGGAGGGAAGGAGGGAAAGAAGGGAAGGGAAGGAAAAAAAAGGAAAGAAAGGAAAGGAAAGGAAAGGAAAGGAAAGGAAAGGAAAGGAAAGGAAAGGAAAGGAAAGGAAAGGAAAGGAAAGGAAAGGAAAGGAAAGGAAAGGAAAGGAAAGGAAAGGAAAGGAAAGGAAAGGAAAGGAAAGGAAAGGAAGGGAAAGGAAGGGAAAGGAAGGGAAAGGAAGGGAAAGGAAGGGAAAGGAAAGGAAAGGAAAGGAAAGGAAAGGAAAGGAAAGGAAAGGAAAGGAAAGGAAAGGAAAGGAAAGGAAAGGAAAGGAAAGGAAAGGAAAGGAAAGGAAAGGAAAGGAAAGGAAAGGAAAGGAAAGGAAAGGAAAGGAAAGGAAAGGAAAGGAAAGGAAAGGAAAGGAAAGGAAAGGAAAGGAAAGGAAAGGAAGAAACAACGGCACCTAATCCTTTTCTTCATGAAGAAATCTCTGGAGAAAGAACTCACGTGCCAGATTTGAATAGGATTGGCACTGCTTTTTCACTGAGATCTAATGGCATTTCACAATCCCCCCTGAGAACTGTCCACAGGAGAACAAGCATAATGGTGATGCTCATCCAAATGGTCAAGGAATGTCATATGCTATGTCTGCTCATAACAAACAGATTAGCTTTAATTTCCTGGTCTGGATGACAGCACAGGCTATTCAACATTGTCTTTTGGGTTGCTAATCCTCAAAGAATCTTTTTCTGTGTCATTGCCATGGAAACTGGCTAAATTGCAGGTCCAGATTACATCTTTACTGTTCACTCACTTTCATTTTGATCTGCAGACATTCTTCAGGTGCCAGGAAGAGGAAAAGGAGAAATCAGTATTGTTTCTTGAAACATCTAGTCACTCCCTGTGTACTCCAGCCGCTCTTCTGTGAGCACAGCCACTTGCATTTTGTGTCTCCTAGGGCAAGAGACTTAGAACCAGAAGATCTGCTACCTGCAGCCTCATCTTCTGCAGTAACATTGCCCAGCCAAGCTTGACAAGACAACACAGCAGATTTCTTCCTTATCTATTTTTCAAGACATTGCAAGTGGTAACACAACAATGCAAAGAGAACAATTACCATTTGGAGCACAAATCTAGGAAATGTTTTGCAGATGCACTAAACCAGTTGAAAACAGTTGTAATCAGGAGTCAAAGAGAGTTGCTATAAAAAGTATGCATCAATATCAAGACTGGTGAAGACTCTATGTTAGAATCTAGATAATTAAATACTCAAGGCAAGAACATGTCTCCACTACATGTAGGGTCTGCATGTAACAAATGATGGTCTGAACCATAGATGTTGCTGTTCTCATGTTTTGGGGATTTGAGTTTTGTCTTGAGCATGGGAGATCTCTAAATTTATTTTGTTTAGGTATTCAGCTGAGTACAAGGTGAAAGTGCCCTCTCTTGTAACTTGGTCTGGATTCTTGGAGGTCGAGTGTAGGGGCTGTACCTCTTTAGACACCTGTTGGAAGCTCTTGCTTTCATCAGATGATAATAGAGATGATAATAGAGTTCTTTCTGATGGAATAGTCTTTATCCCTTGAGAAATTTTGTAGGTTTGAAAGTGGATGTGGGGCGGGGGGTGGGGCAGAAAACTGAAATGGGTTATGTATGTTTTCTTGTCAGTGTTTGGAAAACCTGGATATGCATGTATAAATAGCCCCTAGGCATCTATTAGATTAGAAACTGGCATTTACACAGCAAGTCCTAATATATGCTGCTGATCTTGGTGACATTATAAGAATCATTTTCACAAAGATACCATTTTTAATGGAGTATCTATAACGCATTGTTCACTGATGCCTTTGCTTTACATCACACATTCAGATCCTTATGTCTACTTTCCTTTCCACTGTACTTGAGCTACAGTCAAGTTACAAGGAAAAAATCAGCATTGGTGAGGCCACACCTGGAGTATTGTGTTCAGTTCTGGGCTCCTCAGTTCAGGAAAGACATTGAAGTGCTGGAGTGGGTCCAGAAAAGAGCAACAAGACTGGTGAAGGGACTTGAACATAAGACCTATGGGGAGAGGCTGAGGGAGCTGGGGTTGTTTAGCCTAGAGAAGAGGAGGCTTAGAGGTGACCTCATCACTCTCTGTAACTACCTGAAGGGAAGCTATAGCCAGGTGGGGATTGCTCTCTTCTCCCAGGCAGTTAGCAATAGGACAAGGGGACATGGGCTTAAACTCTGCCAGGGGAAATTTAGGCTGGGTATTAGAAAGAAATTATTTACAGTGAGAGTGATCAGGCATTGGAATGGCCTGCCCAGGGAGGTGGTGGACTCACCGTCCCTGGAGGTTTTTAAACTGAGACTGGACATGGCACTTAGTGCCATGATCTAGTAAACGGACTGGAGTTGGACCAAGGGTTGGACTTGATGATCTCTGAGGTCTTTTCCAACCCAGTCGATTCTGTGATTCTGTGATTCTGTGATCTGTTCTTTATTACTCTAGTGTTTTGTCTCTGACCCTTTTGTAATGCAGTTTCATTTTGGAGAATTCTTTCTGTATCAGTGTAAAGTCTTTCATGCCAATACACATCACTAGGGATCATAAGAAGTTTAGGGGAATAAGTGCCTTTTTGTTGCATGGAAAAGCACTTTTGCATTGCAATTCTTCAGTCTTTTTGTACATACAGGGTGTTGAGATTGATTCTGTTTCACTCTGACATGAGAGGGTGCACCCCATGCCCTTGTCTGTCTCTCCAGAGAATGAGTTAATGTTGGTAATAGAATGGGTGAGTTATACTAAGTGCAGGAGGTAGCATAATTATATGGCTTTAGGAGATCTATTTTAACCTAATTCAATAACTTGTTGGTTTATATGAGTGATTCATTGGCAGAGGTTGCTATTGTTGCAGAAAGGCTGGTGTAAATTGAGCATGGCTGGTTTTGGCTGAGTCTGGTAATATCATGTTCTCTGTATCCTCAAAACTTGTAGTCAGGAGAAATGAGAGGAGTTTTTAATTTTGAGGACTATCATTATCCAGTGTGTCTACATGACTTGCTTGCTTTAATGAAGGAATGCTCTCCTTTGCTTCAGCCTCTGCTAGTGAAAACAATGCATAATCTAGAGTTCATACTACAGGAAAAGGTGTTCAGGAGCCAAACTTGATTCCTGATTCTGTCACGGATTCTGGCAGTTTTCTTGCATATGAGATCTCTGGAGGTGTTTAAAAGGCATTTAGATGAGGTTCTTAGGGACGTGGTTTAGTGCTAGAGTTAGGTTATTGTTGGACTCGATGATCCTGATGGTCTTTTCTAACTGGAATGATTCTATGAGATGTATTTTCCCAAAGGAGGAAAAATAAAGTAAAATAAAGTGCCAGGGAACGAGTGGGCACTTTTGATATTGTTGGCCTCAATATGTCAATTTTTGTCTTTTTAAATTGGAGGAATGTAAGTATTTCACAGGACTTCAGAAAGGCCCTGTGAGTGTTTGCAAAGTGTTTTAGAGATGGTAGCATGGCAAGTTGCACTACAAAGCAAGGAACATCACTTCAGACCACACCTCTGGAGCATTTGGATGTTTGGCAACATTGCCCCATGACAGCAGTCCATTAAGAGACTGTCACAGATCTGATTTTCCCAGATGTTTCATTCCCCCCTTCCCCAGAAATTTTATCTGGAGGAAAAGAAGAAGAATTTGTTTATTTGTCCAAGAAGCCCTCAGAATACATCAGAGCTCGTGTCATTGTGCCCTTTGTTGGCATAGGCACTATGTGATGTTCGTGCCCAGAGCACTGATTACAGGATGGGTGACCATCAGTCTCAGGAGTGTGTGAAGGGCTCGACTCTTCAGTGGAGTTCATGGCAAATGCTCAGTCTGCCTTATTATAAAAACATGATGACAATAAATTGTGCCTGCACATTTTACTGATTATTGTGAATGCATCGACCATAGTTAAAGAGTTAGAAATCTTTCAGAAAAAGAAAAAAATGTTTCATTAACCAGTATCTGAAAGGAAACACAGCTTCTTCCCTTTGTTTACCAATAATATGTAATTTGAATAAGTTGCCTGCCCTGTCACAGTTTGACATACAAACCTTGTTTGACATACTATGGCTGTCCCTTGCACTTGGAGGTTGAATGTACTACATAGAGCATGTAACTAATGAGATGGGGTTTTGTTCATCCTTTCAGTTAATTCTGTGTGTTCTTTTTCCCCCCCTCCCTTTGTGCTGCACGGCTGATTACCACCCTAGGACCTTGCAATGGGACACAGACCCCTCAGTGCTGCAGCTCCAGTCTGACTCTGAACTTGGGTATATGTCAGCTCTTTTTGTTATTTGTTTATCATTTATTTGCAAGAATTATGTTGAAAATGCTTCCCAGTTGAGCTGGTTTTATATGATTTCCTTTGCTTTGTTGACTCAAAAAGACCATAATTTAAGTTTCCTTTTATTTAGTTTCATCAATAAGAAGCTTCAGCAAAGCCATCTTTGTGGAAAAACAAAACAAACCCAAAAACTATTTAGAGAAGCTTGTGAAAAGATAAGCTGCTATTTCTGTTGCCTGAAACACAATACAAATAACAATTTCATTACAGATGAAATGTTATTATTGTGGCACTTAAATGTGCATGTACAGTTACATTGTTCTTGTTTGTACCTATTGATTCAGACTTTTCTCTCTGAATCATTTGCAAGGTACTTTTTCTCCTCCTTCCTGCCTGCAATAGTTACGCTGTTTCCACATGCAGTAACCATTTCCCCTTTTTCCTTAGGAGCTGTGTATGTGCTTCTAATTGTGCACTTAGATATGATCATAGTCCAAGAAGAATTGCTGTCTTAGTTGAGTTCAGGCTAATCAAGCATTTTAAAAATTATTCTAGAGCTAAAATTAGTATTATTTGGTTTGGGATTGAACTACTCTACCCCAAGCATCTAAAAAAATTAGTTAATTTAAATAATTTAGAAATACCTACCTGCAGAGATATTTAGGATAAACTGTTTCTTTAAAAAAGGATACATAGCAGTCCCTCAAGTTCTTGAGAACTTGAGTTGTAGGCAAAACCAAATCTCTATGTTGAAGAAATTGCTCTGCCTTTGAACTTATGGCCTTACCTGTCTGGGTCTCCAGGCAAGTGTCTTATGCTTTTACTAGTCCACATGAAATTCATTCACCATTCTATAAGAAAAACAACCATTTCCCTTTGACTCCTCATTGACAGTGCTCCCAGCTGCAGTTAGGGATGTTAGGGCTGTTCACCAGGAAAGATCAGGAGGAGTGGAAAGTCTCCAGAGAGCTTTCTAAACAGGGTTTATCCACATCCAGAACTGTTAAGAATGTTTGTAATTTCCACCTGAGTGTGGCTTCAAATAGATCCAGCTTCTACAATTTTACCTGGACCATGCCAAAAAGGTAGAGTTTTTTGGTTTAATGTACAGAAGTTTTAGAAATCTCAGCTATCCTTTCCCAGGAGTTTGGATTAAAAGATGAGCACTGCTGGGAGCAGAGTTCCTCAAATAGCTGTGCAAGGCAAGTTCCTTTGTTTGACTTGAGAAAAGATAGCTCTGTGTATAGCCCCAAGACTTTGATCTTTTATGAGCAGTCAGTGCAAACACAGAAAAGAAGCACACCAAAGAGTAAATCCACAGGTATGCTCTGTAATGGAAGTCCTGCTGCTTTTGAAAGAAAACTGTCTTCAAAACCAAGGCAGAGTCAGAGAGAGGACCAGAATTTCCTCTGGTGCCATGAGACTAGGTAAAAAACAAACAAAAAACCCCATGAAAACCAAACCACAATTTAAAAAAAAAAGTTCTGCAGTCAGCAATTGAATTCTGTGTGTAGCGAAACACTTCTAGCACAGACATCTTTCTTGTGGCACCTACAGACAGGGAAATAAATTTTAATGCATGAGCTTTAGTCACTGTCCTCCTGCTGGCATCCCATAAGCAGTTTTGAAAGGAATCCTTCAAAGCTTTTGTGGTCTCTAAGATGAATATTCAGCGAACTGTAAATTATAAGAATTATGTGAGCACCTCAGATGAAAAATGGGAATGGGAAAGCAATAGGCAGCTTAGTGCTGCCCTAAAAAGAACTAGAGACTAGAACATTACAGTCCATATTTAGTAGAGTCCAGACACTGAAAGGATGCTCCAGTTGTCCCTAAGGGCTTTGGGTCAAGGGCTAGGCCAGCTTTTAGTTACATGAGAACCATGACAGGTTGCTTAATAGGGACAAAAAGAACTAAAGGGCCATGATCCTCCCTGTTTTCACCAGTACTTACCAGGATATGGGTGACACTAGATGTTTGTACAAGCATCAGCAATTCCTGAATTAGAAAAGTTTTAAGTGAAAAATTCCGCACATTCTCTCAGCACAAGGCTCTGGGATGGTTAGCAGTCTACAAAGAGGTTAACTCAACTACCAGTTGTACCCAGCTCTCCATTTGAATCAATGTTCCCCATCCTCAGCAGCTGAGGAGTTATGGCATGACCTCATGGTGGAACTGTTGTTAGAATTAGGTGAGGTTCTAATTAGTCTGGATTAGACACATAATTAGAGATTTTACTTAACCAAGACCACAGTCAAGAAGCTCTTTCAATGCAGAAGGCTTAAGAATCTCAGTAAATGGAACCAGCAGCCTGGGGCAACAGGGAACTGGTTACACAGGGAAGCCTAACTGACCAAGTAGGCAACAGAGATTGCACATCTGGTGCTGAAAGAGGGAAAAGCAATTGAGATTTTGCTGGGGTGAGATATTTATTAAAGCTTGAATTCACACAAACCCTCAGTTAAAGAAGCTACAAAAATGTAATGCTGCTAAAACTTCAATTAGCTGAAGTATATCACAAACTGCAGAAGTTCTTCTGTCCCTGGTAATGGCACAGAAGTTTTTCTGAAGGATTTTCAGACAGTCATAGCTTTAGTTCATATTGCCAAAGTCACAAATGGTTGTAAGGAGGAAGACTTGTTTATTTTTCCTTTTTGAAAAGGAAAAAGACTCAGAGCTGTAACAACTATTTTCCTGCTCTAGTGGTTTGTTATATGATAGGGCTAATTCCTACCAATTACCTGATGAATCTAATTGCATTAAGCTTAATAACAACTCAGCTGGTAAGACAGATTAGAAAAATATATAGCTGATGTAGTATGAACCACATGAAGAGTTCAGTAGGTGTCATCCAGTGATAACAATTTCCTTTTGAGACTCCCATTTCCTTTCAGACATCAATCTTAATTGAATACCTAAACCTCTGTAAATTAATTAGATCAAAACCCCTCTGACCTCTGTTCTTCTGACAGTCTTGAAAATGGAGGAGATATGGATAATGTGTATGAATTTTCTGCTTTTCCAGATTCCTCTCTGTAATGATATGGCAGTTCAGAAACATCATGTCCATTAATTTATTTCCCATAAATGTAAAAGTGTGCTTGCTCTTATTCATCTAGTTAACTGGATTTATGTCGTTGATTTGCATATTATTTTCTCTGCTGAAAGCTGGCATTTTTTCCAGTAAAACACTTGAAAGTAACTGTTTGTTTATTCTTCCCTCCCTACAGACAGTCAAATAATATTCAAGAAATAGAGTTTTTTTCCTCTCACTGTTGAGTGAACTGTGTATGACTAACACTGTTAATGACCACGTTCAGCTGTCTCTCTTCCTTTTCTCTCACTCATTTACAGTTAGTTGGCTTTACTGATTTATTTCATATGGTTTGTTTAAAGTTAGAGAAGTAGTAGAAGAAGAAGGCTATACTTCCATGTTCCAGCTGTGTCTCAGAGCTCCCCTCCAACCCTTGCATTAGGACTCTACTAATCATAAACCTACATCAGTTCCACTACTAATGACACCTGTAGAAGGGAGAATCTCCTTTATAGAAATCACCTACCTTGCCAGTTAAAGGCTCTATTATTGCTCTCAGGTGAACATCTGACAGTTCTAATCCAGCCTGGTTTACACCCACCATACCCTTTCCAGTATTGTGTATCTCAGGCTGAGGATTAACTCTGAGCAGGCAGAACATTGCAGTAATGATGGTATGAAAGGGAATCTTGTTGCATGTTACAAGGGGCAAAATCTGGTCATTTCTCTCTCCCATTTACAGTCCCTCTCAGCAGCATGATCTAGAGGTTCAGTAACTGTACTTTATTATGGCAAATGGTTCCCAGGTCATTTTTCTTCACTGCAATTAGGTACTTCTCATGCACAGTGTATTGTGTTTTATCTTAGCAAACACTGAAGTATTTTTTTTACCCTATTCATAAAAGCAAACACTCTCATTCTTGCTTCTGATTTACATTTAACACAACTAACCTTTTGATGTCATGTATTCCATCTTAGACGCAGACTGCACAAACTAGGGGTGTCAAAGATTACCCAGGTTGATTTCTTACCTCGGGAAGTGGTATCATACTCCAAGGAGACACAGACACCTCTTGCCACGCATCAATCTGAAGGTAAGATTGTTAGTACTTTTTTTCAAAAAAAACCATTTTCATAGAAAATAAGTATTTGAGTAAGAGTTAAAGAATGTAAGAAAAATAATAGTAAATCATAATATAGCTACCTCTCACATATTTTCTGCAAGCCAGGTATTGTTTGTGTGATTAATGACTGTTCTGGTGAGAATAATTATAATAATGACTTTAAATTCGGGTGGAGCCAAACTACTTCTGCCTTACAATGGGCTGTGCTTAGATAACAGTATAATGAGAGCATATTTTCAAATAAATCATTATGAATATAATTAAAATGGTGCTTTATTCAATTTTTCTTGGTTTCTCAAGGAAGTTATTCATTCTGTGCTTTGTAAAGAGGCTGTGACGGGAAGTTGCCCTTAGATATTTGATCAGTGTAATTGTGTCCCCCTCCAGTACATGAATCTTAGGACAAGTTACAGTTTAGTTTTGTGTGCTGAAAAAGGAGGTTTACATATTTGATGTGGACAGTCCTGCTTTCTCTCTGCTGACAGATACATATCTTTCTTTGCTGCTCGGCTTTCCTGTTGACAAGTAAACATGTGGAGTAGTTAGTAGGGGAGTGCTGATCTGTCTGTTCCTTAGACTACACACTTGCCAGTGTTGTACTGCAGAACACTGATTGCAGGTCAGTTGAAACCATTTTAACTGAATGCAAAAATGTACTTTAGCCTGATGTAATTTACACACTATAACAAAGCAGGTAGAAGAAGTACTGAAGGCAGTCTTGACTCTATTTTTTGCTGTTAACAATGAAGGATGAAGAAAAGTTAAACAATTAGGTGCTTTCCTGCAGTAGATAGTGTAGAACCCCACTAGGCTCCATACAGAAGAAGATTCATGTATGTTGCAAAAGGTGTACAACAAAATCTGTCTAAACATAACTTACTGTCAAGGAAGATACAGTGATAAACATAGCTAGGTTTTTTTCTGCAACTGGGTTACCAGGTCTGCCTTTACAAAACCAGAAATGAAAACTGCTGAGCTAGATACTCACATTCTGCTTTCCCAGACCACAACTTTACTCCGGTCATCTCTTGTATGAAATAGCACCTTCAAGCATATACAACCCTATTGCTTGGATGCTGCTTCTTGAGCAGCATGTCCTGACAGCTTTGCCTTCTCAGACGGAGAGGCTGCCTCAGAAGCCTCCCTGGTTCAACCCGGATAACCTCTGCTCACCTCTCTGAGGACTGCTGAAGCTTTGAGATGGGGTTTACCCCCAAGGCCTTGCCTTCCTGGCTTGAGACCAGTAGGTGCTCAACCCTGCAGCATTATCCTGGAGTCATTGTTATATCAGATGGAGATGATGCCCTTCCTCCCTGACACAGGGCCTCTATTCACTGTAAGAGCATATGGATACAGGGAGTTGAAGACACAGCTTCGATGTGTTCACCTCTCTCAGTCCTGCAACTCCAGCACTCGGTAGCTGACGTGCCTTTCTAAACAGGCCAACCTCTCTTGAGGAAGCAACTTCTTCCAATAAGTTCTTCTTTTTCCAAGGAGCTCTTCAACTGTTACAAAATCCTTTTCTTGAGTAGACAAGAGGACAGTCACCTACCTTTCAAGGAAAACAAAAAGAAAACAAACAAACAAAAAATCCCAAACACCAACAAAAACCCCAAACAACCAAAACCAACAGTGTGCTGCTGTGGAGCCTGGCAGTCAGGACAGCAAGCACAAAGGGCAGTGTGGCTTGTCTTGGTTCTCTCTTGTTCCTTACTTGGATGAAAGAAGATAAGTGCAAACATAAAAAGTGGTGGACTTTAAACTGCCCAGGCCAAACCTGTGATGGGAAATGTCAAATGGTGATAAGTGGTTTTGGTGACTGGATTTATTATCTTTCGTATTATCTGTGTCATCACAGGCAAGGAAAAACATCAACAAAAGTGAAATTTTAATACTTAAACACAGAGAAAATATCACCCGATCGCTTGTCTCAGATTTGTGGTGAAGGGAAAGTTTAACTTACATTTCCTTTCAAATCTGCTGCTGGGAATTCTCTGCACATAACTTGGACATGAATATGGCCCTGCATCAGTAAAGGAGAGCCAGGAAACTTTGGTTATTTCATTGAAATGGTATTTAATTGGAAACTCTCTAGGGGGTAAATAAGCTCTGTGATTTTCGTCTCCCAGGTCTGATGGAAATGACTTCTCAGGTTTTCAGTCTCCCAAGTCTCTTTGTGAATGCTGAGCCCTTCATGCTGTCACTCGAAACATGAACAGCAAACAGAGGGAATTCCTCAGGCGAGCAGTTTTGAGAAGTCTCTACGCTGTTCCTATGCATTCGTGTGATAAAATATAGCCATTATCTTTTCAAGATAAATTATTCAGCCATTACTATGGTTATGTGCTCGGTTATTCAGTGTCTGAAGATTTAGAGTTTGAGAAAAGAAAAAAGGAAACCACTTATTTACTTAGATAAGTCTGACTTCAGCTTTCAGAATTCACTCTTTCACTGCCTGCCTTGGACACTGGAAATGTCAAAATGTGGAATTTTACGATGAGATTGTCACATGTTTGCTTCTGGTTTGGAAGACGACTAATGAAGGGTACAGCTGGATAGAAAGACCTCTCCTGTATGATTAAGCCACTGAAAGAGGACTTTGAATCCATTCAAAGTTCTGCAGCTTTTTTGAAATGTCAGTATCAGGTTTTATGCACATTGCTTCTCTAGAAAGAAAGTCTGAGGTACCTTAGACCTACTGCTGTTCTGGAGTTCGGTGAATGTAGGCCTTTGTGGTAATGGCTATTCCCCACCAATCCTTGTAAAACTGGTAAAAGTAGACCTTCATTGTGGTAAGTACAGTGTGGTGCCAGAGAGCCAGATGCTATGAGAACTGAAGTCTCAGCTTGTCAGCTGCTAATTTTAGAAGAAATAATGTGGCATTATTCTTCACTGTGTAAAAACAGATTAACTCCTCTTTTCAGAATAGGTAAATCACTTTATTTCAGAGGAATAATGACATGTCATTTCCCCCACCCACTCTATTATTTAGGGAGATGTGTATATGCATCATTCAGCCCTTTGATCACAAGTACCTAATTCTTTTGCTTTATTTAGGTCACAGTAAGCTTCAGCCTTTTCTATTCTTCCTTGTAGGATGACTTCAAAAACACCCAGATCTTGGCTCTGGAGCCTAAGAAAAGAAGTGCTCTTTACTTTTCCCCTCCTCCTTCTATAATTGGACTTGAATTTAGGTATTCATAGGCATTGAGAGACATTTCACTTGTGCTGCTTTTTCCATTCTGGAGTTGATTAATACCTAGACTATGCCAAATGTTTTCTGAGTGGTCTCTGTGACACATTCGTTCACAGTACAGAGACTGTCACATTGCCCCAGAATGGCAGCCCCACATAGCCTGGGATGGTTGGACCCTCCGAAGCACTGCAGTGCTGCCCTTTGCTGAAGGCACACCTAGGAGAAAGCAGGAACAGGAAAGCCATGCCCTGACCTCTGCCAGGGTGGATCCCACACTGCTGTACAGTAGTGCAAGGAGGTCTATATGTCTGCCCACAAGCTGCCTTTGCAGATAGGAAAACAGCCTATACATTCAACTCTGCTGGCTGCCCACCTCAGCTCCAGCTCACTGTTCTCCTGCTCTCCAATGGGCCAGAATGTAAAATCTCGGTGAGGGAAACATCACACTGTACCTGCACTGAGAAGGGAGATCATCCTCTGGGAGAAGGGAGATCTGTCTTCCCTCAAAACCAAAGGGGGCAGCAAGAAGGTGAAGGTCTGTGAGCTCATTGGCTTTGCTGACCAGTGTCAGGGATGTTGTTATTCCTCTTCTGTGAAGCACAAACTACTTCTTCATCAATAAAATGAGATATTATAGTTTTTCTGGCTTACCAGACTGTCACTGCAAATAGGTTAGTTTGAAATGCATTTCTGAAAAAGTGGATCCCATATACAGGGGAAGAAGATCTGCCTTTCTAGAACAATGGAGGTCCTGTGTACTTCACCTCTTTATAATCTTCAAAAGATAGTTGTTCATGTGGGGAAAACAAATATGTTGTCATACTCACCTCCTGAGCAGGATAATCTTATCCTACATCACAAACGTTCACCCAGTTCTGGTAAAGAAAGCAATTCAGGCCCATGCTCCATCTGCTTATCTGCTGTACTCAAAAAATGAGGATGTTTTGACTATTAGGCAAAGAGGAAAAATAAGCCCTCTACTCCATTTGGAAGTGGACTGGAATGAAGTGGCAAAACAGAGGTGAAATTCCAGAAGCTTGGTTGGGTTCTGCATCTCTCTGACACTGTAATTCTCTGACCTAATGTTCCTGAAAGGTATCCTTTTTAAATCACTGAGGGAGGAGAGTTCTGCTCACAGTCTAAGACTTTTGAGGCCAAGATACGCGAGTTTAGGTATTTGTTTGTGATACCAAATGTAAGTGACTACTGTAGGGTGAACCAAAACTCTCTCTAGGTGCCATTGACTGCATTGACTGGTTCTTCACTGGCTAGCTTGATAGCAGAGCACTTCATGTAGGCACAATAATGTAGGTTTCTCATTGCTGAGTAAACTGCATATGACTAAAAGTGTCATACACTGACACCATGTGAAGGCTGTGTCCTACTTTGAGTTTTGGTAATCAGATGAGGAATTACATGTGATTAGGACTGAGAAGCCCCCACGCTGTGAAAACAAGTCAGGCATCTGGAAGTTCAATGATTAAATCCATAGATAAAGGTATTTTCACTTTGATTGTTAGGGACTGAGATTTCCAGGTTTAATCAGTGTGGAGCTCTGGCTCCGTCTTGTCCTGTAAGACAGCAGACCTGTAGCACAGCAAATTCTGCAACAGACCTGCTGTGCCTTCCCATGTCTGAGTGTAGCTCAGCTCTAGCTCTGTGAATGCATGCTGTACTTTACAAAAGCCAGTCCCAGAACTAAGCAAGATCATACTTGAGCTTTCTCATGCCCAATCTGTCTAGAGCTCATGGATCAGAAGGTGAGGGTTAAGTTAAACAGCTTATTTCGGCTTTTCCCTTCCAGAGAATCTTAGAGCTCAGATCCAATCTGAAAAGGACAAGACAAGTCTGGACCCGTTGAATAGAAATGCAGATGAACATTTGTGCATCACCATGCATGCAACATATGCGTCAAGATACGTGAAAATATGTGTGATGGAAAAGCATTGGATATAATTGCGGGGGGAGGGGAGGTGTGAAGCAGAGATCCTCTGTTGTAAACAAAAGGTGGTGGAAAGCAGAGCAGAATTGGGACAGAAATCACTACTCAAAAGAGGATACAACCTAAACATGAATCAGTGTTAAAGCAGAAGTTCTGTTTTTAAAGAGACAGAGCCTTATTATTAGTACTGATGAACACTAATTTTGTAAGAAATATTATAGTCTGTCCTAGGAAGTATCATGTATCACTGAGTGGTTTTAGTTAGCTATAAAAATCTAGTTTGCCTTTTCATCTCAAACCTTCATCCATCGGGGTCGTACTGTGGATCTCAATAGCTGGCATAAACACTCTAATTCAAAACTGCTTTGTTTGATTAAACCAACAAAGCTTATTTTGTACGGTTGTACCAGACTGTACAAGATTGGATGAGACTAGAATGAAACAGAAGACAGATTTGAGGTATTGCACTATATAACAGTCTTTCAATAATTCCTCTTTATGCCCGTCACAACTGCATCCTCTTTTCTAAACATGGAGATTTCAAAGGTGGAATATTTATTTATTTTTCTAATTTAAATTGGGCAGAAAAATCTTTCCAAGGTATTCAGACAGCTCCCTCTGGTGTTAAAGTGATGAACTGACTCGTCATCCCAAAGGGATGCTGGAGGAGAGGGAGGGATGCTGGTGTGACCTGCAGCAAAACACTCCCCTCATCTTTTGTCTGAAGCAAGAACTATACTTAATAGAAGATACTTGAGTCGTACCATTGAAAAGCTGTATGAATGTAAGTGCTGATGAAAGAAGTGTGAGAAGAGACCAAGTTGAGGAAAAAGATACTATCTAGAAACGTTTAAAAAGCCTTAAAAATTCAGTTACAGGCATTATGACAAAAATCCAGGGGAATAATACACTAGTGAAATCAGCTGCAATCCCTTGTTCTTACCCATCCCTTCTTGAAGTACAATTTGTAAAGTACAGTTTGCTAAAATACATATTCTCCAGGACAGCCACATCAGGCAGGTACCAGGTGTGGTGGATCTCTGTTCCACTCCTTGCAAGCTACAGACATTAGGTGTATACTGATAAAGGATTTCTTCGCCAGCTGGCTCATGATAATTTTATGTAGTACAGAATTAGGATAAGGGCTTGGCTTTGAAAAATGTGTTTCTGTGGTTTTGGTGTGCAGAATAATGTATTTGACACTGACAAGGGGTTCTTCTGGGACGAAGAATGAAGAGGCCATAGTCTGTGGTCCTGCACATTTTGGTGTTTGAGGGCAGGAGGAGACATCAAATGACTAATCTGAAATATGTAGCATGCATCAGCTAAAATAGGATTTCTATAAGACAATCCCACTCCATTCCTAAAAGGTGGCCTGTTTCCATCCACAGTCTACGAGTATATTTACCAGCGATCATTGCTGCAGTATTTGTTCCTGTTCTCTGTCTCTCCTCCCAGGTCCTCTCTAAAGACTTCTGGATGAGGGTTTTTCTTATAGTCAAGATGGTTTTCAGATAGTTTTCAGCAGAAAGCCTTCTTAATACTAAATGGTTTTGAACAAGCAGATCTAAGAATTTATTAAGCATCAGTAATTCTCAGGGGATTATCTACTAAGAACTGATTTAACAGAGGGAAGATTGGACCTGGTCGCACACAATAGGAGGTCTGTGGAAGAAAAACGCTTTAGGGATCTTAGACTTCGTCCCTGATCATTTCATTACGCAGAGACAGAGAAATTTGACTCTTTGCAGCTCTTCCACAATCCTAACAAAATCCTTGGAAGGTCTCCTGAAAACCAGACCCACATGCATGAGAGTTTCCTGCTCCGAAGTGGCCCAGGTCTTCTGCAGAACCTGGTTTCTCTTGCATGAGGTAGCTCTGCGTTAAACGCAAGCCCAGGAAACACATCTAATAGTTATTTGCAAGGCTGGAAGGAGAACAACAGACTTGTCACAACTGCCCTCACACCTTCTCTAAACCATTCAGGCTCCGGAAGAAGAGGAACAAACCAGAAAGGTTAACTGCCTTTCTCAATGAAACGAGGAGCCAGATTTTAGGTTATGGCTGCCTTGGAGGAGACTGGTGTGCAAGCGCCATTCTGTGCATGGAAGGAATACCGCTTCAAAGCCTCTGCAGACAGCATGGGGAAGATCCATGCTCTACCTTCCTTCCTTGCAGATCCTGCTTGATCGTCATGGATGATCCTTGCTCTGTGCTTTTGAGCAAGTGGATCCCATCCTCCACCCAAGAGAGAGGAGGCTAGTCTATCCTACAATAAACCAAAAATGTTGTACTCAGCCTCTTTGTGTGGAACCCAACCTGCTCCTTTAGTTGGCAGTGGGAAATCTGTAATTGAATACGATCCTGGTACATCTGGCGTCACTTGGTGGAAAACAAGAGCTCTGGTGTTAGCAGCCTTGACCTCAAGCTCCTTTAACTACCTGCAAGTCATCTCACAGTGCCTTTGACCCGTCTTTGTGTCCTGACATCTGAAACTAGCAGTGATCCATTAATTCAGAGAGAAGCCCTGTAACACCTGTATGCAAATGGAATCTTTTGTTGGCTGGAAATGAAAACTTTCCTCTAAGTCTTTCCTCTCTGGAAAAGATCCCAGCCATGTTTTACACATGAACAACTGCTGTATCGAACTGATTTGTTATGTGTTCCCCTCAAGCAACCAAATCACTGTGTTACAACTGAGCTTTAACATGAAAACAGAAGGAGACTCACTAATGAACAGCACCGTGATTTCTTCAGTCAGCAGACAGTGAAAAGACAGCGGCCAGTTTTTCTCCATTTGCCATTTTCACATGTTCCTAGTTCTTATTTTACCATATGTATCATTTCAGTTCTATTTGAATATGCTTTGAATTAACAATGTGTTGTACGTATTCCAGTGCTCAAATCAGAAGTTATAGATATGAAAATGTAAAAAGGGGGAAATCTGGATTAACAGTGCTTCTAACAGAACAATGAAGACATAGCTTTTTGTTTTCTTCAGAAACAAAGCATGCTTTTTCCTGCCATGCCTGTAATTCCTTATTTAGCCTGAAGGATGGTGCCTATTCAGTATATACCAGAAAACTAATGCCCAGCTCCTTCTATTACGTGTTTAGTAACCTTTGGCAAACTCTGGCTTTGTAACATGGACCAATCTCTGCTGGAATTAATGACAAGATTAAGAAAAACGTGCATTGCAGAAGTAGCAGTTATTAATCCTCAGTGGTCTAAGTAGCACTTAATCTTTCTAATCCTGTAAGTAGATATAAAATTAGGGCTGAAATAGACACAGGCCATAATGTGGAAAGCCCTTCATTAGTAGTGTTAAAAAGATGTACAAAAAAAAACAAAACAAAAAACAAAACAAAACAAAAAACCCCCACTGCTCTGTTACTTCACATTTCTCAATTTATTTCTTGGCACTTGTGGCTCAAAGAAAGGAAAAATATTCACATGTCAAAATCCCCTCCTCTGTTTTAACCCACACTGCTAATGTACTGGGTCAAAAATTATGCAGCCGAAAATTCTCCTGTTCATCACCTCTCTATCTTCAATTCTATAGCTGAGCCACAGCTTAAGAAGCTGGCTGATTGTGCCCCTCTGTAGTCTCCTTTAATTGGCTCATTGTCATAGGAGAGGCCACCTGCCTGCCTTGGCTGGAGGAGTGTCAGCTGCTTGCCCTCAGACCAACTGGAGAGGGAGCCAAATGGCTGGATTGGGCAGAATGAAGGGGGTTTGGCACACACCACATTATTACCCACCATAAAGCTGAATGGGGATGCATCCCAAGCTGGGTCTTTGTTCACCAAGTGCATCTTCACAGCCTGACCCCAGCACCTGGGCAGAGCCCTCCAGTGGCAACCCTGAGCTCCCCTTCTCCCTCCCCAGAGGCACTCCCAGGGTTGTGTAAAGCCATGCTGTATTTATGATAAAGATTAATTGTAGATCTCATCTGAAGTACTTGAGAATCCCTCCTTCAACATCAATGGTAGCTGGATCCTTTCTGGAGAATCCCTTTGCTTGTTCACACACATTAATAGTTACTACAAAAACTGAAGAAAGCATCTGTATGAAGAAACTTTTAATGAAATGGATATGTCAGTGAAGTTAAAGTCTCAGTGTGAATTCCCACTGGCCACTATTAATAGAAAATGGAATTCTCTTTCGCTGCAATACAATAGACTGTCTCCACAAATAATGTTACTTTTCAACCAGACCCTGGCAGCCACTTGCCCATCTATCTTATTTTAAATAAACTTAGAATAATTCACTCTGAGCCACAATTAATTTAGATGTATGCCCTGGCCGTAACCTCCAAAACAGTGCTAGCTCTTCCTGCAAGTGAATGTCCTACTTAAGGCCCACAGGAAGTGAGAATATAATAGTTATTCTTCTAAAATGTGTTACACTCGAGCCATGAAGTTTCACACTTAGTTTAAGCCTACAACTGCATGTTGTTGCTGTGGATACTCCTTTCTTTTTTGCTTTCCTCACCCTGCTCACATTCTGAAGTTTGCCACATCAGAGCTCAAAATGGGTCCAGCTCCTCAAAGTTTGGCACAGGCAGATCCCTGCACTTATAAATAGCACCACTGGTCTTGGTAGCAGCTGCTGGATTTTGAGGACTCTTTCAGATCTCACTACTTGGTTTGCAGGTGAACCTTTCCTGAAGGTCTGTCCCCAACTGCAGAGCTGGAGAATTTTTGAAATTTTGGCCCTTAATCATGGTTGTTACATATTTTGTTTCTGGTTATCTCCACCCAGATGTTCAGGTTTTGCTCTCCCTCTCCTAGGCACCAGATACTCAGCAACAACATGCTCAAAACAACCATTCATCTGCTATGAAACACAGAAAACACTGAAGATTTTGCCTGTGACTGTGTGAAGAGCTCTCTGTGTGCTGAGGCTGCATCACAGATTGTGTGCAGGTTGAGAACTCAGCTCAAACCAACCTTCAAGAGTGGAGTCCCAAAATTGCCTTGACTTGTTGACTTCACAAATGAAAGCTGGGGGATATATACATTGTGGTGGGATTACTTTGGTCGCCAACCCAGCCACTCTCTCACTCTCCCTTCTTGAACAGGGTAGGGCAGAAAATGAGATAATAAAGCTCATGGGGTGAAATAAGGTCAGGGACATCACTTACCAGTTACTGTCATGGGCAAAACAGACTTGGCTTGGGGAAAATTAATTTATTGCCAATTAAAATAGACTTGGGTGGTAAGAAGCAAAGGCAAAACTGAAATAACACCTTTCCCCCTTCTCCTTTTTCCCAAGCTCAGCTTCACTCCTTCAATCCCAACTGTAATATCTCCCCTCTGCCCGAGTGGTGCAAGGGGATGGGTATGAGGGGTTGTGGTCAGTCCATAGCAGCTCCTCCCTGCTGCTCCTTCCTTCTCAGACTTTTCTCCTTCTCCTCTTGTGTCCTGCCCACTGGCTGTAGTCCTTCAGAGTAAACCTACTCCTGCATGGCTTCTCCATGGGCCACAGTTCCTTCAGAAATATCCACATGCTCCTGTGTGAGCTCACGGAGGACCCTCCGTGAGCTACAGTGTGGATATCTGCTCTTGCATGGTCCCCTCCTTGGGCTGCAGGGCAGTACCTGCTTCACCATGATCTCTCCACTGGCTGCAGGGAATCTCTGCTCCAGACCCTGGAGCACCTTCTTTCCCCACCAGCTTCTTTTCTCATGCTGGTGCTCACAGGGCTGTTTCTCACTTTTTTTTCCTCGTTCCTCTCTCTACAATGTGATGTTTTGCCTTTTCTTAAATATTTTTTCCCAGAGGCACCAGCAGCGTGGTGGATGGGCTCAGCTCTGTCCTGTGGTGGGTCTGCTGTGGAAACAGCTGTGTTCAAGACAGGGCAGCCTCTGGTCTGCTCTCACAGGGGCCAACCCTGCAGCCCCTCCAATACCAAAACCTTGCCACCTACACCTCATACATACACGTATTCAGACAAATTGGTAGCTTAGTAGCCAAAATTCAGATGTTTCTTGTCTGACAGGCTTGGGATCAAGTCTTTGCTTTGCCAAATAGGTGAATGCTTTAACCAGTAAATTGTTGGGTGATTTGGGATAAGTTATTTGTTGGAGCAGGCACTAGAGTGTAGTGCTTAGTATTCTAGCTGAATGTTTCTTTATCATCATGACATAGGACTGATCTGTCTGTATATCTAGAGCAATCATCCTATCTTACCTTGGTATTTATGGATCTGAGACAAGGGCTTAAAGGCATTGGGTAATTTGGGTCCCTCTGGTGTTTTCTGGCAATAGAAAATCTGGTGATAGACTCCTTACTTTGGAGGAGATCCATTGCTGAGGATGCTGAGAAGCAATGGATGCTTGCCTATACCAGAAGTAGGAACTTGAATCTGGTCTGGTCAGCTACACAGGCTGTATTTTTCTGGTGGTGATCCCAGGGAATGATCCATGATGCCTGTGCCAAATGGTGTGGATTGAGTCATCTCACTTCCCATGTTAAGAACTCAGTTTCTCTTGGAGCAGCCAGTTGACCCCACGTTGCTTCTTGCTAGACTCAAAGCATACTGTGGTAGCCATCCTGTCAGCAGCTTATACAAGACAGCACAAACTCTTCTCGCATGCATTTTACAGCCTTCTTACCTGCGAGAGTGAGACATGCAAGGATTCACTTAAAGGGATGATTGAGGCCAAGAAAGCTGAACCCAACACAGCCTTGTGAAGCGGAATATGGACCCTAGCCCAGACTGTCCTTCAGTCTGTGCCCAGGTTTCCAGACCGATGGAACTACTTGATTTGATCCAGATGTGAACTGGGCTTGGTATAACATGCTTACAGTTTGGACTGATGAGAAATAAGGAACTCTTCTTTTTTACTCTTTGCTGGACTGTGGAAAGCTTGGATTCAGAGCTGTGGATTTCCAAACAGGCAGTGTTCCTAGGAGTTAGGCACTGAGGTGTTTGCATGAATTTTAAGAATGTAAGAGCTGCTTAAGTAAGTTAAGACACAACAAATTTACATCTGCTTCTCAATTATGCAGTCATGAAAAGTTGTCTGGTGAACAAAGTGAGGGCCTTTGGGACAGAGCAATGGAGTGAATGTCAGGAGTCTTATCTTTGTTACAGTCTACATGTGTAATTCAGATGAAATCACTAACTGAGCTACAGTCACCGCAGAGACATAGGTATCTCTCTTCATTTACTCCTAGTGGAGACCAGTAACATTTAAACACGAACTAAGTGAACTCACGGGAGCCAAATTTACTAGGATTTTTAACTGTCACAAGCTGTCTGATCTGGTAGCATGATTGATGCTAGTATCCAAGCTAACTAGTTGCATCCTTCTGTAGCTAATTCAATATTTCAGTGCAATCACATGCAATAGCTCTACTGTGAGGGACCTAGCCTATTTGTGTAAAATTTCTATGGTCAAAAGAGTGAGACAGACCCTTCCAGAAGGCAATTTACGCTACCTGTTGTATTTACCATGACAGTGAAATAATTGCCTTCTATTTGTCTCCATTTGTCTCCATTGCCTACAGGCCTTAGCCAGTACATTTAAATTGTAAGCTTCATTTTTAGATGTTGGAGGCTAGATGAGGTAATTCTCACAATTTTGTGATGGGAATATGGGCAAATGCATTATGTGGTGTTTTTCTGTTAACCCCTGAAACAGTTCTGGGACTATTATTGTTGCTATTTCTTGTTTTTCAGCTCCTTCGTCTCTTAGCTATTCTCCTTTGAAGTTGCTTGTTGTGCCTGTGTGAAAGCAAAGTGAAAAAGCAGGCATCTTGTTTTCCTCTGAAACTTATGTAATTGAGGACGGCACTTCTACAGCTGACATTTAAAGGCAATAGGACAGCAAACAAATAGAAAAATGGCTTTGCCATTTTGTTTATTTGGTTAAATAGTGTTTTCAAACTAGTAGGAATATTTCGTTGTGCAGATTCAATACTACAGCTTATGTGCTAACATTGATTTTGATCCATCAAGCTAATTTTTGTATTGTGTAGTTGCTCAAATGCATGTTTCTGTCACATTTTGTTCAAGGCATGTGCCTTACAGTAAAGACAGAACTACAGCCTGTCAAATTCCTTGCCCAAGGAGCACTGAGCATCGAGTGGATACAGATATAAATGTAAGATTTATAGCACTGTGACTATGAAATGGACAAAACCACACGTCTGTTTGCTGAGGTGTATATACACTTTTGTCTGCTCTTTCCTCACTTTCAACCATATCACACAGGTTGTAGGACTGTTCATTTGATGTGATGTTTCTTGTATCAGAGAGACTTGACGAAGTATGAAAAATTAATACCCAACCCTTATGTTTTAGCTGTGCAAGGAGCATGTTTTCAGATATAATTACTGAATTAGTTAGTACTAGTTTACAATTATCCTTAATAAATCTGTATTAGGAATGGTAAGTAAAAGTAACTTTTCTGTTTCACAGTTCATCGGCTTTAGATAATTTAGTAACAAAGGCTCATGTTGCAATCAGGGAAAGGATTCCCACCGGCTTCAATGGGACCTGGACTAGGACCAAAATTAAGTGCTTGCCATGTGTCTAAATAGCTGGCATTGTCACTGACTCATCATGTGAGCCCTTCAGTACATTGTAGAATCATTTTATTTGGATTTGATTAAACATAAAAGTATTTTGCAAGGCTTTCCAGCTTTGAAAAACAAAGTCATTTACATAAGAGCTAAGCAACCACATAGCTATCCTCTTTTAGCCTGGTTAGTAGGCTTAATCCTGCAAATATTTATGCATGCTCTGTACTCATGATTAGTCCCCTGGCAAATGTGATTGTCTGCCATTAGGCGTGTATGTGTGTGGAGGAAGAGGTCTGGTGCTGTAACATCTATTTGTTGTATCCTGCTTTGCTGATAGACTGCAAGCTCTGAAGGGCAGGAAATATAATTGTATATCATACTTACCAGTATGGGTCGTAGAAGACATTCTGCAATGAAATAATGATCATTTAAAATGTTTATATATATGTATATATGTTTAAAGGGGAAAATAAGGTCAATTCACTTTGACAACTGCTAAAAATGTGCATTTTATTACTAACACCTTTTATCAATCCAATGAACAATAGAAACAGCAACTCTGCTCCAAGACTGGCCACATCTTGCAATAATTTATAAATGTCCATATCAAAAATAATACACTTACTCCAATTTTTTCAAAATGTCCCAGGGTGAGCAAATGCTTTTGTATTATTATTAGTTTTGACAAACCTGACTGTATGCTGGCCATTGTTAAAGGGTTCTATCTGCCTCCAAACTCAATGAGAGACAAAGAATTTTTAACGAATTTAATTAAAACTTTATGTGGTTTATGGTGTTCACCTCCAGCTGGTGTGCCATTCTTCTCTGGTGAATGAAGTTTCCTCTAATGCATAATGATGTGTTTTATATGAGGGATGTTTGAACCCCCTTCCTCGTAGCCCTGAGGTAGTTTCCATGGTATGACACAGTGGTGAAGTATTTAAAAGCAGGTCTCTTAAACTTAAGTGAATTATGTATATGGTTAAATGCACATGCATGAAGACATGAATATGAATCTTAAAAATAAGTTAAAGAATTTTTTTTCCCAGAAACAATCCTTGTGGTCTTGCTTTTATGACCCATGCTGCTGAGCATTTGTCTGTACAAATGGCACATTTGACATGAAAGGGTCTTGTTATTTAACTGCTTATATTGGGACTAGGAAGTTGGATAATCCAGTCCCCTTTGGTTAACACACTGAAAACTGACATCTGTACCAGGCACAAGGTCCCAATATTGATGGACACTCCTAGTGCTGCTGTAATAAAAATGAACAATAACATGCAGATAGTCCTGTTAGTAAATGTTACAGTGTGTTTTATGAGACATGCTGAGACACTGCAATGAGCTGGGCCGTTCCCATGGATGGTTAGAGTTACTGATGGAATTCTAGTCTACTGAATCTCTCGTGCTGGTGGGGCTTTTGTGCAGGGTCCCTCAAAAGGGCAATGGCCTGTCTGCTTTCCTGCAAGCTGTGCTAGGACAATATTTCTTCTGTCTAGAAACAAGACCTTTCAAAAAGAGGTACACTGTTGATTTGTTTTAAGCACTTGCTTTTCGAAATCTTGGGCCGGGGTGTGACCGAACTGAAATACAGAGCTGTCTTTCTGTGGTTCTTTGGATGCTGAGATCTCAGTTGTGCAAGAATATTGAACAAGTTCCTCAGGGAAGGAATGAATGAAGCAAGATGTCTTGGACCAAAGAAACAGGGCTTAGAAGAACTCACATCTCTACAGGGAATAGTGTGATCCCTGGAGCAGTCTCAGTAATGGAGTCTACAAACTTCCAGTGGTTTTGCAGACACCGGAAAAACTTAGATGAATGTTGAAAGGCATCTTCATAAAAGATTCTTCTTGTTCTAATGATTGTGAGGAGTTGGATAGGAAACTGGTTACAAAATCACCATGTGCCAGCATCACTCTTTTATATCACTGACCAAGTCACTGAGGCCGGGAGAGCCCTTTACATGGCCCCCTTGGAAGTTGACTAAGAGGAGATGTTTTCCGGGAGGCGAACCTTCAGTGTATCAGCTGGAAGACTGATAATCAGTGGTTGTCTGGCGATAAGACCTTTTTCTTGGGGAAAGGGACTTCAGCTTCTGAATCCACCTGTGAGCTTTAACACAATTTTCCAAGGGTTAGCCAATAGTAAATCACCATATGTCTTGTTCCCGAGCTGATGAAGAAACAAAATCATGCAGGAGAGGACCCACCATAAACTAAATCAGAAAAAGTCTTTGGAGAAAATAATGAAAAAGATAACATTTGGCACTTGGTAGGATGGCAAAGAACTTAAGAGATGTAGGAGCATTGTAAGCTAAGGAATAACTCCTGGCAATAGGGATGGACAAAAAAACTCCAGATTAATAGAATGAGCAGGTGGATGAATAATAGATTGTAAAGAATGAATAAATACTGATGAGGAAGTGGAGGAGGTCCTGTAAACCACAAAGACATCTTTGTGTTTTCATAAGAAATTAAGAGGATGCTCCTGGAGGTGACAGAGGGAAAGGATGTGAGGAGCTGACATCCTGCACTGGAAGAAGTCTGACCACGGACTAGTGAGTCATTTTGTTGCATTGCTCCTGATTCCAGATGCTCTTATTGTAGTCTCCACTGCACTTTTGCCTCCTTAGGGTAAGTAAAAAATAAATTTGGTCTGATGAGCTGCGATGTACCCTTCAGTGAAGGCGAGGCTTCTCTCAGTCAGCACAGAGAGCTCTTGGACTAAATGTACCAGCAGCTGGGTGTCTGGTCATGTCCTGTCTTTGGGGTTATCTAGTGGAGTAGATCCTGTGCAGTATAAATCAGAACAACCCTGATTTAGGCTGGGAGGGAATGTGGCAGTCTCAGAACTGCCATCCTGTGCATCCCAATATGGGAAGTCTGTCTCTGGAGGTGAGCAGAGCCAGAGGAAGGGAAGATCACACAGTTACAAAGTCATAATTTAATTATGCAACATGGGGTGTGCAGTCTACTAAGCAGTATCAGTCAGTACATCAAAGGCTCTACAACTCATCTCCTGGTAAATCAGTGCTGCTCTTCACCTTTGGTTAATGTTGTCAAGTGATCAGTTTTTGAGGGTCCTCTCTGTATTCCTCTGGTCTCCAGCTCTAAAACAACATTATGCTTCACTAGTAACCTTTGTTCCCGAATCACTTTTGGCAAGCACTGTTTGGAACAAAGTAAAAGAAACCTGAGAAGGACTAAAGCTTGAGACTCCAGGGGTTGAGTTTTAGCTGCATATGCCAGTGATGCACAGCTAGTATTTCATCAGCCTGTGAACACTGACACTCTTGACAGTGGACCAGTGGGTTCTTTGCAGGCACAAGCAGAAAGGCAGGGCCATATGAAAGTGTTGGAGTCCAGGTGGTGGTTGTAGTCTTACTGTTAAAAGCAGAGAGAAGAAATCAAGCAGGAAAGAAGTAAAACCACTGAAACCAAATATTTATTTCCATGGTTTGTAGATACTTTGCACTTAGTGGCTATTTAACAAAGGAAGAAGATGCATGAGAGTCTGATTTATGGGAGGGATTATTTGCACATGAAACTGCCACAGCGACACTGAGGACTGAAGAATGAGCTTAGCTTGAAAAAGGGGAGTTTTCTCAGTTCAGCTGAAGGATGAAATGCAACCCAACCTGCCACAGTCCTTATGCAGAACAAGGGCATTGTATCATACGGTGCTGCTAAGAACACTGGGGTAGGTTGTCAAGGTACAACCAAGGTACATATCCAGGGATGTGCCATGGAAGACACTTGTACCTTCAAGGTACATTTCTAGGTGACCTGAGTGGGGAAACTTCTAGATTATTTGGGCCAGTGATAGACTTTGGAAGGAGATCTGTGCATGTATGTTCATAGTAACTGTTGGCAGGACGATACTGGGGAACAGAAACAGGAAATCTGTGCTGCTCACACTTTCACCCATTCTATGGACTTATTGAAGTACAAAGTGATTTAGTGCTAGAGCAGTCATTAGGAGGTATTTTATATACTTCTATATATGTACAAATGTCCATTTATTTTTCCTTGCTTACTTTAAAAGTGTCTTATGACTCAGCCCTACTCTTAAAAAATGAGTTTCTCACACTCTTCTAATCTTACTGTCACTGCCATATATATTGTTGCAGGGCAGCAGTGTGTGATGAAAGTGATTTTTGGTGCATTATTTCATAGCTTTGCAGTTGAAATATTGCACAATCATTTGAAAAGATATATATCTGCATGTACATAGACTGACATGTCATTTTAAGGTGAAATACTGTCATGATGAAGAATATGGACAATTAGTAAGATATACTATAGATAGCCTTTAAGTGTTTTTGGATTGGAAACACTGATTCTATCAGAACATAAAGAGAATCTTATAAAGATAAAAAATAATAGAAACAGACTTACAAAAATAATGGGCATTTAAGAAGTCTGCCTGTATTTTGCTTTGTCTCTGACTTCAGGCCAGATTATCCATGTGTGGAATGTCCTTAAAAGCATAAAGAAATTATACCATATTTTCTTCAGAAGAAATATGAGATTTGGCTCCTGTATCTTCCTTACACGCTTGAAAATCCCTGGATCAAAGCCCACAGAATCTCTCCTGAGGAGAGATTTGAATGTGGATAATTATGCAGGAAACTATGAGGACTTTTATGTTTTAGCTTCATGTACTATTTAAGTAGAAGTTAAAATGAAATAAAAAGATGTATCATGTCTTATCTTGACAGTCTTTTTTTCTTTGTTTTGGAATCCAGTGTTCACACTGTCTCCAAAGACATAATGAAAATTTTATGTAGGATTAGTTTAAGTCTTTCCTTCAGAAGTCTTTTCATTGAAAAATATTCTATTTGAAAAGCAAAACTTTATCAAAGCTTGCCACTATTGTCAAAATGACATACTTTTTGGTCACCTTTGCTAAATCTGCATAGTACTTTTGATTATTTTTTTCTGCAGTTTAGAAGATACTGTCCTATCTGTGTCCATGTGATGGGCAAAACTCAGGAGCACCTCCTTTTCTGATGGCAAATTTTTCTCTCCAGTACTTACCCATCCCTCTAAAAACCACAGCCTTCAGCTCTGAGCCCTTTGACACTCTTGGTCATTTCAGTGAAGGGACAGCAGGAAGCTGTTTAACAGAGGATATAATTCAGTTGTGGAGGATATAAATCAACTATCCGTGTAGGATATGAGTCAATCACTTTTTGGCAGCTCAAGACACTTCTTCGGTCACTTTGAATTGAATGGCACTTGCCACATCTGATTTACCTACTGCAGGCGTGTGTGATGTAAACAGCGAAAGCCATTCCCTTCTTGGACTCTAGGGCAGAAATACTCACTGAAGTACTCACAAAATCTTCATAGGCAAAGGTGAGATCAAGGATTTACCCCAGGGATCAAAATCTCCTGCACAGCCAGGCTGCTTTGCAGTGCTGTGTCAGACCATAAATCACATTTACATTAGCTTTAATGCCCTTCTGCAGTCCCAGTACCATATAAAACAACTTCAGTGCACCTGAAAATGAAACCAGAGCAATTTGCATCCATGTGAATGATTTGCCCTGAAGTGTCAGCCATGTGAACCATAATGCTGCAGTAGGAAAAACAGGAACCTAGCCTGAGAACTCCTGTCCCTGCTTGCCCCAGCTCTACCATCCCATTCCCAGACCAGCTTAATTAGGTTCTGCCTTAATAGGGAACACGGAAAAGCACCTAACCCTATAACTGAAGGAAGATGTTGGGTAGACTCCGAGTCTGCACCCTACAGTAAGAACTTGGTATCAAACAGATCTTCAGGCTTCCTCCCAGTGCACCACTGATTCATCTCAGTGGTCACCATTTACAGCGTGGGTTAATGAAGAAAGGCAATGTATGTATAATGATTAAAGTGCTGATTGTTCTGCAGCCTAAGGCTGACTCAGGAAATAAAGGTCTCTTTGCCTTGCTGCTGGGATCTCCTGCTTTATTGAGGTAGACATGCATGGGCTTCATGTCATTAGGCAGTGCTGTGTTCTGGAGTTGTTATAAATATGCTCGTTTTGGGTCAAGATTAAAAAAAAAAAAAAAGAACAGCGGTCTCTCTGATTTGTTGTAATGACGGTGTGCTGTCTGCACTGTGTCATTTTCTTTACCCTTGTAGTGGGATAACGTACAATTAGGGACTGATGTCAGCCTGTAAAATTTTGGTGTAAAATTTTGGTTGCACCAAAATACCATACTTCTTAACAAAGCTGGCAGACATGTCCTTTGGCAGCAGCTGCTTGCCATGTGATTTAAAACTTCCTGTCACTATAATTGATGTGTTTTTATTCTTTCCACTTCCTGAAGCCTGATCAGAATTAAAATTGCTGTTGGAATTTCCTGTCAAAGCAACTCATTTATTCGCTGAGCGCTGTACTGACAGTACTTTGATTGGACATTGCCTTCAGCTATTCTCGGGCAGAGAGATTGCTGTGAATTACGCTCCTTGCCCAGGTTTGACTTCCCTGCATGCCACATCTGCAAATATATACAGATTGTCCATCATGTGGTAACCTTGTCCTAATGAAAACTCCACATGTAAAATGTTAATGATTTGAATATCAAACTTGGCCACCTGCTGGGGCCCTGGCTTTTCTGTTTATTTAGGAAACCCCACAGAGTTTTTCAACTGATTGTCTCACCATAACTTTCATGTCGCCTACCAAAAAGAGCTCTGCTATATTTCTACACTAAGGAGAATTCACACTCTTTTCCAGTCTTCCTTTTAAACAGCTAATGTTACTGTGTCTTTTTTCCTTCAGTTTTCTGCTTCAGTATGCTATCTGCATTCCTTCCCAGAGGTGGCTGTGTTAGGCTGCCATGTAGCAGTCCTCAGTTGTTACTGCAGAGAGTTTGTCCAGTGCTTTGGGATCATTTGGGGTGAAAGATGCTGTATAGATGCAAGTCGTTATTATTTGCAGTGTGAGTGCAATGTGGTGGTAATTCTGCCCATTAAGAGAATACACCGTTAAATTCACTGAGGGATGAATCATTCAGTTGCCCTGTTTGTAACTTCATTTTCCTGTTAGAATTGCGTAGGGAATTACAGGTTATTTTGGGAAGCTGAGTAATGGATAAGTATTGGATTGTTCTGCAGTTCTAACTGACATAAAGTCATGGTCACCTCAGAGTAGAATAGATATCATGATACTTAACTGCCTTTGTAAAGTGTTTTGATAACCTAGGTTGAAAGGTACTTACAACCCTGCAAAGTATTATTATTTTTATTATTATTAGGGGCAATATATTATTTTTAAAGTTTTAACTTACATTATTTTGAGGGTGGAATGGGAGTCTAAATATTCATGTGCAACCTCCTTTCCTTGGCCAAATTGGGTGCCAAGTACTCTTCCAGTAGTTTAAGGAAATGATTGTGACTGTTTTGGCTGGTAGTGGTGGTACGAGATGTCTCTGGATGTGATTTGCACTTTACCTGCAGCTAATAGAAACAGTTCCCACTAGACTCTAGTTGGTGGTATAAGCTACTGTTGGGGGTTTACAATACTTACGGTTTCCCTACCTTAAAAACCAAACCAAACAAAACTACACAAACAAACAAACAACAACCATAATGAAACACCACGGGGTTTTTTTTCCAAATATTTGCCCTAAGAGTAGACTTGCCTTGTATTCATTATATATTCAGGAACTTGACTTTTCACCCAGCACAGAGGCAACTAAACAGCTTGCCCCCTTCAAGCCTCTGCAGTGCCTGGAGGAACTGAGTAGCATCCCTGGGCTTTCCAGCTGAAGAAGTGGGAATGGGGATGCAGGTGTTTCATGGCTGTGGGAGAGTAAGATTACAAAGCAGGAGCTGTGGAAGGGAGTGGGTTACAGGGGAACAGAAGTTCAGGGGGGGACAGTGGGGCAGCAGAGGAATGGCTTTGCTTTGAAGACCAGCACCTATCTCCACCCCACAGACAAAGTGTCAGGTCTCATTTGTATTCAGGGTCACTCTGCATTTAGATAAATTTGATATGTAGAAGAAAATATTGAGTAATGTGTTTGAAAAAATATGCCAAAAAGTAAGGTACAAAGTCAGTAACAGAAGTGTCCAACTGTGGGAGGCAGAAGCACTAACAGGACCACGAGGTTTCACTGACCAAGTGATACAGTCAGAAGACTGGAAAATTTGTATTTTACTGAAGGAAAGCAAAGGCAAAATTCTACTGGGAAAAGAGAATTGGCTCCTGCTCTGAGGGTCAGGGCAAGGCTAATGACTGCTAATGACTCATTTTAGTGCAGGATTTAAGGAAGACTCAAGCAATTCAAAGGTTGGTCTTTTGGGTAGGGATGCACAGATGAAAATTCTCACCAAAGGGATGCAGAGGGAAACATCACATTAAAGAATTTCAGCAGGTCTCTCACCCTAAGTAGACACCAATTTCTATATGAGAAGCTGTTGAGATGAGGCTACACATTGCAAAATGTTTGACAAAAAAGGTTCAAAGCAAGTCTCCAGCTCTGGGCTGGACTCCTGCCCGTGATGCTTGGCAAGGGAGGAGTGCGGGCAGACTTCTGAAAAGGAGGGGAAAGGATAGTCAAACTGAGCTCAGTTCTCCTGATGTGGGTTGTGTTGATTTTTGTTTAGGTTTTTGGGGTTTTTTTTTGTTGGTTTTGTTTGTTTGTTTTTTTTTTTCAGAAGGGGGGCCAGGATAAAGAGTGAAGTACAGTAAAAAACACAAACAAATACACTTGGTATGCTGCTTCTTCAGCCGCCACGTCAGCCCAGCTGTAAATGCCCAGTGTAGGAACAAGCCAAACCACCAGTGCCGAAGGCTCCAGGAAAGACATAATGCTGACACAACAGTAACTGAGTTCCCAACTGATTTCAATCACTAGATAAATATCAGTTTCAGCCCTAAATGATACTCTCAAGTAATTGTCCAATGCCCAGTTGGGC
This sequence comes from Streptopelia decaocto, assembly GCF_964273445.1. Lineage (NCBI taxonomy): Eukaryota > Metazoa > Chordata > Aves > Columbiformes > Columbidae > Streptopelia > Streptopelia decaocto. The sequence continues at coordinate 137,413,964 of NC_138655.1, read as the reverse complement.
TGGAATGGTGTTCCTCTGGAACCAGCTCGGGCCAACTTTAACTGTTTGGGAGTGCGTGGCCAAGAGCAGACTTATGTGCTGGAGCCTGAAATGCCATTAAACAGGCTGTAGTCAAGAGGACAAAATGCCTCGTGTGTTTAGTCTAATGCACCCTGGGACTTGTTTGCTACAGTTACAGTATTAAAGCTGTAATTATAGTCAGTGAACCGCAGATGTACTGTAGCCATAGGGTTTAAACGGGGTGTTATTGCAGCAGAAACCACTCTCAGTAGGTTATAAGTTCAAAGGGTCATTTTTCTCTCTCTGTTTAATCAGATACTCAAGCCTACAAACTTCTTAGTAATCATCATCAGGTATTTAACATCTCAACCTGCTTTATGCAGTCCCCTTGTATTGATTTTAGGTTTTTGTTTCAGTTTCAAAAGTAGAGCATAATGCTTGCATATGACTTTGTAGTAAGTACTTAGTGTGAAGTGAAAATGGAATACCATTTTTATGATGTGGTGGTTAGACAGAGGTATGCCACCCTGCTGCAACACTGAGACGCAGTTCTCAGTAAATAATGATGTAGGTGCTTTGTACTGGAGCGGAGATGATTGAAAATAACAGCAGAAAACATGGATTTTAATGCAGGAAAGAGCAAAAATAATCTCTTTGAGACAGTGCAAGTACAGCATATTTGGAGATGGTATTAAAATATGATTTTTTATAATGTTAAAGCAAAGAGATTTGGAGTTTCTGACACTGACAGTGCCATTGCATGGTGGCAGTCTGTAGGGAAATGGTCTGAACATGAACATATGCATTACACTAGCAGGTATAGGTGTCAAGTCTCGAAGTGACACAGGAAAAATGTCAAAATTCATATTCTTTTTGCTGCCTGTGCTTGACAGACAAAATTTCATATTGAACCTAAAAGAGATGATAGCTGTATATTGACTTTCTATTTTAGCAGTGAGCATAACCTTTTTTTTTTTCCTGATTAAGCAGGACCGTAATGGTTACCATGTAGGAAAATATAAGTAATATTAAACTGAAATATGTCTGTCTAGGGATCCATTCATTTCCCCAAAATAGCTAGTTTCTATTTATATATGAATGTCTGTATGTTTATATATATTTAAATGCCCCATTTGCTACACTGGTTTTAGCTTCTTGTTAGCATCACTTCTTGTTAGCATGATGTTCTACAGCACAAGGCAGCTGGAAAAGTGAAACATGTGTTCAAGAATTTATGCGGTGTCTTTACTTTCTTTCATTAAGAGAACTAACAATAATAGGTGCATATTATAAGTTAGCAGTGTTAAGCAGTATGTTATAGCCATGTCTGACAGACATGTTGTTTACATTCATATTTTATATTGGTGAAACTGTAGCTTTTTTATCAATATGACATTTTTCAAATGCAATATTTATACCTCTTCTTCCATACAGAGGAAACTTAGTCATCTAAAAACATGATACGTTTTAAATCCATTTGTCTCCTTTTCAATAAGAAAATATTTCCAATTATTTCCCCAGCAAAATACATAAGTCAGCATGTTCTGTATTCCAGGCCTTCTATTAATTGACGAGGGGAAAATTTCTCACCTCGTACCAACAATAGCCCATCTTATTTTAACATGGCAAAAACCTTCTCTGTGGGTATGCACAGCCCTCCCCTGTTCCCCTTAGCAGTTTCTTTGGGGCTGTGTGTACCCTTATTTTGTATTTGCTGTCTCTGCCACTGTCCATGGGAGTTGTTCAGACCGAGCAGGGGTGGTGGAGCACATCCTACCATTTTTCCAGAGGAATAACCTTCACTAAACTGTCTGAACTGTGATCTCTCTGGCCCTCGGAGACAGCTAAAAATGCAAAATCTTTTCTGACCTACATGTAGCCCAGGGAGATCATGTGATAAGGAGCTCCAAAGTCTAATTGCAGTTTATGTGAAATTAATGTATATGTGGCTTGAAAAGACATTTCTGACACTAGAGTAAATAAATAAACAAATAGTTAATTAATTCATCTGAACATCAAGTCCTTAAAGAAACACACATTGCACACAGGATTATCTGACTGTAGTATGCAATCAGCAATACAACACAAAGCAGATATTTGGTAACATAAATGCCAGTCTGGATCAAATCTGTGATCCATCCAGTGTAGTGCTTTTATTTTCAACAACATCCAAAACGAGGTATTTCAGTGGAAGGTTTCAGCAGCTCAGAGTCGGCAGAGGTGGATAATTCCTCCCTCTTTTCATCACACTCAGAAAAGATCTCTCTTAGTAAATTGAGATTGCTCTAAATCCTGAAGCATAAGGTTTCATTTTTGTTCTCATACTCTTCTTTTTAGCATTAACTATTACAACCCTGGATATTACTACTGTTTCAGTACATGCTTATTCTCTTGTAAGACCACAACCCCAGCAACATCCTGTCGTAATGAGCTCCAAGGTCCAATTACACCTTATTTGAAAAAACTATTGCCTCCTTTCAGGTTTGAATTTGCTGGTGTTCAGTTGCACAGGCTATTCTCTTGTTACAGGAATTTCAAACTGCAGTATAGCAGCTCTGTGTTATAGACACGCCAATACCTGAAACATGCCCTCATTGTCAGCTGGCCCCCCAAATGTTGTAGGCTTTTCTCATATTCACCAGTGGATCAAATCCATGTAGATGAAAGTTCCAAGAGACAAGAACTGCTACTCATAAGAGGAGAATAAGAATGATGATGCCCAGCAGGGAGTATTCACCAGGTCAGTGGTTACAGTAAGAGAAGAATCTGAGGTGGGATGAGCTGTCTTCGGGGGATGCCTATCTCGGCCTGTTGACCACATGGAGAGCCCCGATAACTTGCTTAAACTGGACTGAATTTAGGTGGGAGCAGATCCACTCCAGACCAGCAGGCAGCAACTGTGGCAAGCCCAGCAGTGGTCATTGGCTCACCAAGACCACCACCGTGTTTTATTACATGTTGTCTGGCCGGCTCTGCAGCAGATGACTTATTTGAAAGATGCTTTGGGAAAGAGAAGGAATATATCTGTGGAACCGACTGTTTGCTTAGTAATCAGTTTCCAGCAGTCAAAGTTTTCTTCCATGCTTAGGCAACATAAGTAATGCTAGATAGCCCCTCTGATTGCTTCCGATTTCATAAAATTGCAGGTTGTAGCAACATTTCTGTTTTGCTGTGCTGCTGTTTCCTCAAGATTTCAAAAAAATACTAGGTCATAAGACAGAAATAGGTCCATGCATTTTTGACAGTTATTAACGTGTAATTCTGAATCTATTTTAGCAGAATATGTTTGTGTGTGTTTGATGATGAGCTGATGTGATAACTAGATTCAATCTCTACATTGTCAGGTTTTTTAAAGTCCTAAAGGGGAATTTGGTGACTCCGTGTATTGCAGAATTTCACTCAGTGATTACACAAAAAATTATCTGAACAAATTTGATAAAGAAACAGTAAAAGTTACAAACAATGCAAAGTGCACACAGCCTGTTTCATTTTCATGTGGTTCAGGCAATCTATTAATTAGAGTGGAAAAAGTATAAGCATGCAGAGATGTTAGTAGTAAGAGGTAAGTATATAAAATGGACTCACGCAATATTACTGTTGGGCTTAGACAAAGAAGAGAAGGAAATTAGTGAGCAGGAACTAGGAAGAAAACCACAGTGGCTTTGGTCATTGCATAGTTTTATAGATCTATTTTGTTATAGCCTTTTGGTTCTGCTTTTGAGGTTATATTTTTGCACATTGCATTCTTTGTAGTACTGAACTAAATGCAAAATCTTCCCTTGAACTGCTCTGCACAGCTTATTTTACCACAAAGTTACACATTTCTTCTGGATATGAAAAAGACATCAATAAATTAATGAAACTAATTTTTCTCTAGATGTACATACCGAACACATTTGATCCTTATCACATCGTTATTCTTTATAAACCTTCTCTACCATTTTATCCTGTTTATTCTGTTGTTAGACCCTTGCTCACAGGAGCATTGACCACATTTTTTCTGTAGTTCAGCAGTCAACTCCTTTGTGTTGCTCATTTAGACCTATGGGAAGTACCTTAATTTCAGAAACAGTGAGATGCAATGTGATTTCAGGAGATGCTTATATGGTCAAATGGCTTTGACACACATACTTGACATGGGAGAGCTGTTTCTGACAAGTGGCTCTACCAATGGTCCCTACCATCTGACCATTACACTTGGCCTGGTAACAATGAAATATAATTCTTTCTGGTGAGAATATGAAAGGAAAAAGGACTCTCAGATGTCACTCACACTACTCAGTGTTCCACTGAATAATGCATGAATGCTAGAGTACCATGGAGATGCAGATTATAGAAGAAAAAATAGAAAAGCAGCACATCTCTGAGAGGAACCCAGGGTTCTGGATGACATCCTGCTAGGACTCAGCCAGATTTAGAGACACTTAAAACACATATAATGGGCACAGTGAATTCTACCTTTGTAAATTTAGACTGATTGTAATTGCCATATAAAAGGAGACTCCTTGGGCATCCCACCTTCACTATTATATTTATAAGTATCTATTCTGTTAATTGGTGCCATTGGGATGTGCAGAGTCTTATGCCATGCAAAGTCCCCTGCTGGGAAGGCTCCGAGAGCCCGTCTCTGAGTAGGTCCCCTTTGCTGGGAAGGAACGCAAAGCTGGGAGAAAGTTGTTTTCTGAGATGAATTGTAGTTGTTTCCAGCCAGAACCTGGCCTTATTTTCTGTGAGTAAAATAAAAACAGCTGAATTAGTTTCTGGATATGAATTCCTTTGGCACGCTAAAAATCTTAGCTGTCTCAAGCCAACCATTCTTCTGAGCCCATTATGGAGATACGTCAGGGGAGAAGGTACAATAGATTGATGCTGTAGCCCCCCAGTTAGTTCTTTGGGAGATAATATTAACTAAAGTAATTTAGAGCAGCCCTGAGGCTCCTCTAAGCCATGAAACACGTACATTGGTTCCACGGTTTGGGAAGGAGGGAAGGCATAAGGGTGAATGAAAGGTATAGGAGCGTGGTTTAGGATCTGAGCCAAAGTTACTGCAGTCAGGGGAGATCTTGCTATTGACTTCAAAAGGTTTTGAATCAAGCCCTAAGGACAAAAGAATTGAAGTCTGACTGGTTGAATTATAATACTAACAGGATTTAACTTCTCTGACAGGGGTAAATTTCTTCCCTCCTTAGCCGTGAGACAGAAAGCAATGTGTGAAATATGTCGGCTGCCCCAAAGATGCCATCCTCCAAAAACTATTTTACCTGTTTTCCTGTGGTACTGTCTATTATCATATATGCTCTTGTATACAGTGGTTTCATGAAGCAAGCTCTTGTCCTGTTTCCCAGATGAAAGAATGGTACTCTATTCATAGGTGCCATTGGCTGAATGTAATCTCTTGTGAACACAGAAAAATAAACTTGAAATTCTGTTGAGAACTTGATAAAGAGGAGTTCAGTTTAGTGCCATTTATAAAGAGTCAGAGGTTTGTGGAGATGATATTGATTTGTTTTCATATAAACTAAAAATCACAACTGCACATAAGAGCCAGTTTGACTTTCAGTGACCCCGGGGAATTGTCTCTTTCTCTGTAGAATAAAAGCCTGGAAGTCTCTTGCAATCATGTTGTCTCTTTTGTAGACTCTGTAAGAGTTTAGTTATATTTCTCCACCTGCAAGCAAAAAAGGCAAAATCATGTTAAGTGAATTTATACTAAAGAAATAGTTTATTCATTAAAATGTTTTTGTGTAAATATGAACAAAAGTATTCACAGGATCTAGGGGTTTTGTTACTTCCTTTTTTTTTTTTCTTCCCCCTTCTCACTTAATTCTATGTATCCAGTTAGGAAGTTCCTTTTAATAGTGTTATAAGTAGCCTGTACATAAGCAAAGCTGTAGTTGGGGAATGAAGATACATTCTTTTTGAATTATAGAGAAGTTAGCATAGAACTGTGATACGGAAACAAAGATACCTGTAGTGGTGAAATACTACAAATTGTTGCATAAAATGAAAGTTACAGATTCATTTCAAACTATTGCAGTACACTAATGACTACTGATACTTGTTTGCAAAGCCAATGTTTTTTCTTTAGGAGCTGGGATTCCTTTTCTTCTCTTAAAAAAAAAGCAAAGTTAATGTATTTTAACCTGAAAGAAGAATTCACTGTGCATGACATTCAGGCGTGTGTGATAGATTTCAGTATGCAAGTTGGTTTTTTTAACAGCAACATTTTTTGAATGTACTGAATCGGTATATTTTGAAAGGAAAAACACTTTAAAACGATCAGTTGCATGAAACTGGATTCTGTGTACTGGGTGCTAACAGCAGAAACCTCACACAACACTGGAGCACCAGTTTGACTGTTTCTTGTGGTCTAACACACAACTTGGCATGTAGGGCATATGCCTTTGAGATGGACTTTTGATCAGAGTGAATGACATCTCTTTGTAATGTACTCCATGCAAAATCAGCAAAATAGCAGTCTTCAGTTTCATCAGTCATATACTTTCCAGGCAAAATCGTGTATTTGCACAGACACAAAACTAAGGAACAGAAAAAGTTTAACCACAAACATCTTGATAAGTATACAGACATGCATTCTCCTGAGATTGTGCTGCGCTAAAACGTGGAAGAATCTCGAACAACCGAGCTGCTATGAAAGATGAAATTTAAACCTCTACGACTGTATTTTCATTATTAATATAGTAACAACAGCACTGATACTCTCTGTGTGTGCCTCTAAACTGTGAGTCCATGTGCTTTGCAATGGTTGGTGTCATTCTCCTTATTCTTTTAACATGGAAACTGCAGTGCTGCAAGTGAAGTCATTTAGTCATTTACCTTGAGTAACATGAGCCAGTGGCAGAAGCAGAACTTGCCATCCATGTCCTTGAGTTTTCATTTTTTTTTCCAGCTGCTGTCTGTGATTGTATCAGTGGAACAGTAAAATATACTGATTTACAGAAATACTTAGGGCTTTGTCTAGAAAACTGCAAGGAAACAGCCAGTAGAGTGTGCTGCTCTCTTAGGATGAAATGAAAAAAAAAAATTCATTAGTTGTTGGTTTGCTAAAAACCTCCTGAATATCTTTTACTTTTATTATCTCTTAATGTAAAATTATTCTTGCCAGGTTAGAATTTACATCCCTTTACCACTGCCTTTTCTGGAGTGGCACTCAGAAAATTGACAGGTAAAACAACTTTGAGTCATGTAGAAGACACTGTGAACCCCAAGCCAGAAGTACAGTATAGGAGAGCCATGGAGTCAGATTATCTCATTTTTCTTTCAGCTTGACATTCCCATTCTGAGAGTCCCATTCATGAAGGTCCAAAAAAAGTGTTTACATTCCCCCTTTTCCAGCTGACCTTACCAGTTATCCTCTGACCCTATGTTATGATCTCAAAACATCTGTGAAACCCTGGCAACTTCAGCATTTGGGGGAGGGATGGGGAGAGGGAATTGATGTTGTACAGGATCTTTCATCACCTTTTCCTTCGGTTATACAGACTTTGCAGTATTTTCATGCCAGAGCTTGCATAAGAATATTTAAAGTAGTTTAATGAATTGTTTCTCAAAGACTCTGTGACACTGTTATATTATCTTTTACAATGTTGTCATAAGGGTTTGTTTTTCATTTGCTTTTTTACAAATAACTTATTAGAAACAGCATTTCTCCATGTGTCCAAACTTTTCCCTACATGGCACTTTCCTTCCAACTGGGAATGGAGGTGATGAGCATCCTTTGCAGCTGGTGGGTGCCACTCTTGGCTGGCTGATTAGCTGGCACAAGATGTATTGTGACAGCATGAAAAATGTCGTGCGTTGGCAAATGAACCCATGTCTTCTACCACGCATGCTGCTTTTGGACTGGGAGTTCAAAAGAAAAAAACATGAGTCATACCTCAGAATGGATGAGTTTTGCTGTTCACTAAAATTTGAATAAGCCTCTATCTTTAATAAAAAGACTAGGAGAAAAGATTCAAATAGCTCTTAATCTTTATTTCTGGTAAAAATCAATAAACAGAAAGAGGGCCCATATCTTCCTAGATTCCACATTATCGGCTTTACAATTCAGCTTGTTTTCAGACTTTTGTGTAACGAGAGAGGATCTCTCCAGATTACTATTTTGGCTTTGTATCAAAAAATATTGTCTGTCATTAAAACAATCTTAAGTATTTAACTAGAAACATGAAGCACAAAACATGAAACTAGAAACATGATTTTTTTCTGTGTTTATTAGCACAGAAAAAAAATCAGGCAGAAGAAATGTGATTTTAATGTTAATGAATTGAGATTTCTGGAAATGATGGGATAAGTGACCATAGTTAAAAAGATGGACTAAATAGGTAAAACTTCAAGTGTGTGTGAGATCAAAAGAGAACAGTACCCTACTGCAGACAGCTCTTTGTGGCTTGTATAAACAAGTGCTCCTGTTGTTACTACCTCTGTTGGAGCTGCAGGCATCATAATGATCACAGAAAACACCATGGAAAAGGGCAGATTTAGCAAATGCCTAAGATGACTGAGGGAAGATCACAGCTTTCTTAATGACATTTGTGTAACTTTTCCAACCATATATTTAGCAGGATAGGAGAGGGCTGGCTTAAGCCTTGATGAGCCTAAGGACTTAAGTGCATCAGTGCCAGAGGACATGGCAAAATCAGTGTGAGGGTCCATAGTGCTTCATGCAAGTGCTGTTTCTATTATCATAGAGGGGAAATATTTCTGGTATGATTTCCTATAAATACTCTAGCCATGGCTACACATTCAAAATTAGAAAAGTCAAGATTCTCCTATGTGCTTTACAGCAGGGAAAGCAATACAAATAGGGCATGAGACTTCTCTGAAACTTTGCTGGCTACATCTGTACCATTTGTGGGCACCTAGGGCAGGGGCTGAGCTGTAAAGCACAGCACTCTCCCTCACCTGTGTTCTCTCTATCCATACTGTGCACCTTGGCATGTATCGAGGGCAGCCATGCCCTCGGGGGTTACAGGAGCTCAGGCTTCAGCTCCTCTATGTTCTGGGTCATATACAAACGTGGCTGCACGGGGAATTTGAGCAGACCCAGGGACTCTCGTCCTACTCTTATCCCCTGCCTACTGTTAGTAATGTGCCAGGTAGGTGTACCATGATCAACTCCTTGCCAGAGACAGAGTTTACGTATCTCTGTTTTGACCCCAGTCTTGCTCTGAGTCTTTGTGACAGCACTTCATTCAGGTGTCTGGGCTAGAAAACTAGTCCAATTCTTTCTGCACCCTGTTAATGCAACAAGTTTTCCTTCGTTTCCCATCCTAAAACCAAAACAAAATAAAAACACAAACAAACAAAAAACCAACCAAACAAACAAATCCCAACACCAAACACAGATGCACACATGTAGATGCCACTTTTACTGTAATCTGTGGGAGGTGCACAACTGCCATGAAGATGGGATTTCATAGTGCTTTCATTTGGGGTACTGCAAGAATTGACTATATAAAGCTTTTGCAGTATTACTGTGTATACATATGACAAGAGTTCATTACACTAGAACAAATTGTATAGTGTTCAAGAGACATAATCAACCCTACCCAACTTAAAGTATTTAAGTTAATTAAAAATATGATGGAGCAAAATATACTAGATTGCTAAGTGAAGGTAGAATTTAGTACTGTAAGGATCAGTCAGAGAGATCATCTCAAATCCTGGCATTTTCTTCAGGGAGAAAGAAAATGGAAAGAGAGCATGCTTTGTGTGCTTGTCCTTTGCCTGCGTGCCTTTGTAATATAATTACTAGGTAAAAATGTAACAGCATAAGAAAAAACATGGCGTGTCTGAATTAAGTACAGCCTACCACATACATACATAGGAACAGAAGCTTCTGTTAAATTCCTGGTATCCCTGTGCAGCTTGTGAAGTAGGTGCATAATTTTTATTTAGCAGCGAAGTCCAGTACTTGTGGTGAAGACTCAGATTCTGCAACAGATATCAGCATGCTATAGTTGTTGCTGTATTTCTTAAAAAGTTTGTGAGAACAAATGTTCCTGCAGTACATGCTTCTAATAACACCCACTGTCTTTTTCCTTGGCACTTCAGCTTTCCCTTTCATATGGCTTGCTCTTGTTTAAAAGAACAATATATGTTTAGTTTGTTGCCAGAGCTATGCTTGAGTAATGCTGTTTGAGGTGGTAGACTTGAGTTTCCAGAGGAGAATCTGAACATCAGCCTCATTATCCCAGATGTTGACACAACAGTCACCTATGCCAGACAAAGGAAAGATGTCACATGAAGTGCACGGCCCTTACGGCAGCTGTACAGTAAGACTAAACAATGCGGAACACTCCAAAATTTAGAGAGAGAAGGGCTGTGGTATGCGTCTTTTACAAGGAAAGTGTGGTTGAACAGTGATCGCACATTGAGGGCTCTGATGTTCTGAGGTGGAAAGTCTGCTCTCTCCCCAGCAGGCCATTGCGTTAATGTGGTCAAGGTACAACACACAAAAGAACTTGTGGTTAAGTGCGGGTGGCTTTCGGCATCAGTCCAGAAGAACTCAAAACCCGTGTCTCTGTATGCATAGCAAAACACCTCAACTGCTAGGCTCTGTGTGCTCTCGTAAACATCTCTTATTTATATATGTGCATTTGCATGCTCCCAGTGTACAGGTTTTGTCCGTGTGAATGCCAGTATTTGCATGCTGGAGGGACAGTGTGTAAAAACTGCACCCACAAAATTATGTGTGTCTAAACCAGGCTATCTTGGTCTTTGAAAATGTGACATTTGCTCTTTACAGAGATGTATTTTATCATCAGAAGTAAGTGCAAAAGTTATGTTACTGCAGTGGGATCTTGGATTTCTAATAAGACCATGCTTTTTTGACCCGTAGGAGACTGTATAATGAACAGATTTTAAGACATTTATCAAGCTAAGTATAACTAGATCTGTGACAACTATCTGAAAAGATTTACCTAGGTTTCTCAGCACAGACAATTTACATTTTAACTAGCATATAGTTATATATATTTTTTTTCCCCAGGTTTAATCATTAAACACTGAAAATCTTAATTTCATCAAATGCAATCAAAGAATTTTGTATAGTAGCAATTAAAAGTATAAAACTAGCATTTGAGCTACAGCAAATTAAACAGCTGCACTGGAGTATTTTTAGCAGTCATACCAATCAAAATGCACAAAAGCTTTTTACTTTTTTAAGGAGTATCTGCTGGGTCTAGCTCTGGTTTCTGTAATTCAGCAACCTAAATATACTCATGTACTTTTAAAAATTCGGTTACTGATAAGCAAGAAACTGTATTTTTTCTACAAGGCAACTTGGGTGAAAAAGTTCAGAGGGCTTGTGCTGACTGAGTTGCTTTTGCAAAAGGGGAGCTTCCAGATGTAGTTGAAGTGTTTAAATAAGGAAACCAAGAGCTACTTTGTTGTTTCTGTTACTTTTACTGTACTTCATGTGTGGCATTGAGTTTTCCATATTGTAAATGCCACACATGAAGCCAGAGGACCTTGTTTCTCATCATTCCTAGCTCCTGCCACATTGTGGCAGTAGGTCTTTTTATTTATTTTCCTTTTTTTAACTGAAATGCCCAAGCTTTTGTGTGTAAGTCAGCCATCAGAGCCTTACATAATCAGCTATATAATTAACCAAGTGGTAGTTCTAAGCTTCAAGTACCAACATGTTCCACATCCCTACTCTGCTTGGAGACTGAATGAACAAATTTAGAGGAATTTTAGAAGCCTTTGCGATTCCGAGTTGCACTGTGGGAATTTGCCGGCACCCCCCCTATTCCAGGAGATTTAAGACACCCCAGTCTTCTTATGTGATGATACCTAGAAATACAGAAGGGGTCACAAGTTTGGCTTCTGTCCTGGCCTCTCTGGAATCTTTTGACCAAGTGCTTGAATACAGGATATAAGCAATATACTCAGAAAGGAACAAAGTGGGTCCAAGGTGTGAGTACAGAAAGAAGTTTTGGAGTAGAAGGGAGAAGGAGCTGGGTGGGAAAAGTAGAGATGCACGAGTAGCCCCATTAGTGTATGTGCTCATGGAGAAACCTCTGGCCCACCTCCAATACAGCCATGCAGTGTGGTGTAACTGTGAGGTGGGTTCACAGCTTCTCTGCAGTCTGAGCAGAAACCTGATAGCTTGAGATATCTTCAAACTGCTGTTGGTCAACAAAGACCATTTGAGCCATGGTATGTGAAATAGTCATAAACTGACATGGTTACATATCCAGTTCTGCCCTCAGCTTCTCCTTTTTTTTTTTTTCTGAAAACAAACAACAAAAAAAGAACATGCTAGGCGCCCATTGGGACAGAGATCCTACTTTGTCTCATAAACACTTACAGAACCTGCATCTTGTTCTTTTGTGTTGCCAGCCCTGTGCTCAGAGGCAGTATTGCCTTCCATTCTTCTAGCTTTCTCCATATTCCTTTGTTTAACCCTTTGCTTCATCTGGGTTTGGGGAACTCCTGATATTTTACAGATCATTTCTTGTTAATCAAAGCTGTTCTCCCTCCCCTAGTGATTCAGTTTGTTGTTTATCATGAAATGCATTAGCTTCAAGTTAATGAACTTTCACTAGAGCTCTTTCCTATTACTTGCTGCCATGAAGCATCAATCAGTATCACATCAGTAACTGCTAGTTTAGTGTGGATGACATCTCCAGAAGGAGCGATGCAGCTGAGGAGGTGAAGGGAAGTGGCTATTTAGAGCTCAAGCCATCAATTAAATTACTCAGTGATAAAGTCACTGTCTTGTTCTTCAGTGATGTTCATGTCATGTTGCTGTGTGGGGAGGTGGTGGCGCATCATTGTGCTCTAGTGCTTTGTGATGTTGTACCAGCGCTGAAGATATTTTGGGACAGTGCCAATATTCTGAAAGCTTTATAGGCATGAGATGCTATAATGAACAAGAGAAATAATTACCAAATCACTCCTCCCCTTACACTGGGAGCTGGAACTGGAACTCAGCTTTTATTTAGTGTGTTTTCCAGCGACAGGGATGGCCTCCTCACTGCTACCAAAAAGGCATTCTCTGGCTGGCTGGAGAACATGTTTTCATATGTCTTTATGCCTGCTTCAGGAAGTGACATTATTATTTTTACTGCACTTTTGAAAACTTTCAATCAATACTATAAATAAACAACACTAGTATTGCTTCTTGTTGTAGGCTACTGTTATCAAGCTGAGAGCCCTCCAGACCTCAGCATCGCTGTTTTAATCCCTGGCATCTGCCTAAAACTTTATTCTGACTTGAAAGGAACGGACAGGGTGTCATTGACAGTTCCCCTGAGAAGGTTCTGCAGAGGAAGTATTTTCTCAGAAGGTGTTTGGCAGCAATGGTGAGAACTGCAGAGCTGGGAAGATATGGACATTCATAATGGGGAGTAACCAGAAGGGAGGGACTCATGAGCCCCCAGTTTACTTCATGAACTGACTTGCTGCACCACACTGTCTGGAATGGTAAGCCTAGAAATATTAGTGAGGCTGCTCCTAGACACCTCTCTAGGAAAAAACATCTGTGCACTGTCAGCCAGTCTTGCCCGTAGCAACATACAGTGTGTTGTGTTCACCTGGATTCCCATGATTAAACGTTTCTCTTGCCCAAGACTGCTACTTCTGACTTTTGTAGACTTACGCTTTTGGTACCTGTAGCATGCACTGGAAACCATTTTGCTATTAAGTATTGGCATGAAAATACCATCCTAAGTATATGGAACACATGATTACAGTGGCATTAATTAAAAATATTTATCAGTCTACCCTGCTGCCAGTGCCTGAAGAGATTTCTGAGGGATTTCACTGGCAGCACTGTAAATTATTTGTCAGTGAATGATGAACACATTGGGTTGCTTATACTTCAGTGATACCCTCTTAAAAAGCGACTGCCTGCCATTGCTCTTAGGTTTTTTTTTTGTCCCCTTCAGAAAGGTGTCTAAGGTTAGACTCCACTGTGGGAGTTAAGATATCATGTTTATGTTTCAAAAAGCAAGCTGAAGCCCTTAGATTTCATCTCCAGCTGAGTGAAGCACACATTTAGAAATTACAACATTAGTATTGGCTATCTGGAGTTTTAGGAAGTGGCTGAGAGCTGGCAGTCAATTAAAACTGGGCTGGAGTTCAATATCAGAGTTATGCTGCCTGTTTTTGTAGGATGTGTTTGAATCCCAGGCTATGCTGCAATATGGTTTTGATGTAGAAGTATGTAAAAAGGAAATGTAACCCTTAAGAAGCTGTCTGCATTTTCTGCTATAGACAGGTTGTTCTACATAACTCCAGTTCAGGACCATATTTGGGCTGGAAAGCTGCACTCCACATACTGTGGTGCATGTTCTTATCCCATTTTTTGAGGTGTAAACATGAGGTAAAGCTGTTAACTTTGCTCCTCTGAGCAAGGAGCTGTGTTATGTGAATATCAGAGTGTGACTGAGGTCAGTCTTTCTGTCTCTATCTGAATGCTGGCTCTGGTATGCGTGCTGCGCGGTGGCAGAAATAAGAGATCCTGCCTCTCTCCAACAAGGAAAGATGTAACTTCTTCTTTCTGATTTTTTTTTTTCCTACTTCCAGAGGTTAGTGTGTTATTCTTCACTCACACAGATCAAGGTCCTAACTGTAATTTGCCTTGTCTGCTCACTGTGAGTGAGGTGCCCAGATCTGTTAGCACAGTCACATTTGGTGCTCACTGGAATATTCTTGCTCTTATCAGACAAAGTAGATCAGGTTCGTATTCCAGAGACCTGTTATTTTTTTTTCCCCCAGTATGGTTTGGGGCTTGTAATAGGAGTGCTTGGGAGCATTCGCAGCACTGTTGTGTATGCATGAAAAATACCTCCTCCCGGCCCCATCAGTTGGAGAACAAGTTTCAAAAAGGAATATTTGCCTTAAGGGCCTTCCCCAAAGACAGTGAAACTAATTAAAAGTCTCCTATTAACTTCAAGAAGTTTTGGATCCGATCCCCGGTGTTTTTGTTTTTGGAGAGCTGACTGTAGCCGCGGTTTTCAAGCGGTGGTGCGAGGCGGCTTAGCTCCAATGGCGTTCCCAGCAACCGATGCCCCTTGGAACATGCCGCAGATGTGTAAAACAGATTCTCCTGTTTACAAAGCCATTCTCAGATGAAACCACTTAAACTCGCTTTAAAAAGAAAGGAAATAATTGTTCCATTTGCTTTAAGGGTTAATTACACTGGCTAACTAGACTATGCAATAAGGAAAAGATCCAGGGATCTTAGACCTAGGAGTGAAGTCATGCCCCTGACCAGTAGAGAAAAGAATGGTAATTGCCTGCTGTGAGTACGAACATATTTTGCTGGCTAGCAAAGAAATGGCATTGACAACTCGCAAATCCACTCTGCTGAGGAAAAAATGTATTTTTGAGGCAGGCACACAGCCAGCGTTTTCATTTGGGAAGTCTCATAAGTGGAATCAAAACTCTTGCGGAGGTAACATGAAACTGTGCGTTAGAAGGTTGTTTTTTTTAATCCCACATTTAATTCTGTCAACATTTCATGCTGGAATAAGAAAAATATTCCTTAGGCTGGTTTTAGTCAATTCCCCTCATCTTTTTTTCCCCCCACTCAGTTTCTTTCTCCAGCCCTCTCCTCAAGATTTCTTTCAGCGACATGCTTGTTTAGAAAGCAGTGGTCCTTAGGAAAAGGACCATATGGTCTACTCTCAGACATGCCATGAGAACAGCAGCTCACACTTTGAACTTGGCCCCGATTTGAGGGATGCTGAAGACCAAGGATTCACATGGAAGGGATGGTCTGCTGGACGACTGGTGGGTCTGGGAAGCAGCAGCCCATCCAGTGTGCCTTTGAAGCACCCATGTCTTCCACAGCCCTTCCTGCCCTCATGGAGTGAGGGCAGTTTTGCAGTGGAATAAGAATTGCAAAGCCACTGTGTGTTTGTGAAATTCACTGGAGAGGAAGGGGCAGAGCAGAGGCCTCAGGGATGGGGCAAGTCTTATGCAGTCAGTGTCTAACAGTAGCAGGCACAGATATTAACTGGTTTAGTGTATTTCAGGATACAGTCCTAGGGTCTTATCTTTAAATACATTTAGGCCTTATTTAGGTCTAAGATAAGCAGACTTTGTAACTGATTCTCTACAGGCCTCAACATGGCTGTACTGGGAGTTCTTTGGTATTGTGGTCTTCTGAAAATCTTCTCTAAAACATAGATTTGCACCTAATCTTTTTTAATCTAATTAAGAACTGAACACTTCTGAAATAGTAACCATCTGCTTTTGTGCTTAAGGATTTATAAAGAGCTGGAACTTTGGCTCGTAAATCAGTATACATGTACTTAAACAAATAGCCTGGTTACCCAAAGTGCTGAGCACTCCACCTTTCCGGCTGATTTTCTAGGGTTTGGCCTAAAAAAGGGCTATAGAGCTGAGCTCCCATTCTTTCCCTTCCTCCCACACTTTTTAGTGGTTTAAACTGTATTCCTCTCTATAGGGCTTCACTTTGCAGCTGTGTGTGCTGCATTTTCTGTATGCCATTTGCAAAGCGAATCGCTAAACTCTTGCATGCGGAGTTTGAAATCACAGGTATCCTGCAGTTGCTAGAACATGATGTCCTTTTTGTACCAAAAGATTCATTTCAGTAAAATTTGTTGACAAGCCCATTTTTAGCTAAACCTTTTGCTCCTCTTTGTGCTTATCCTGGTCTCCTAATGTGTCAATAGACAGCTGACATTTGGTGTGTGCTTTTTGGTATTTGTCTTGTAGGAATTAGACTAAGGTCACCTTCTGTGTATACTCTGGTGAACAGCTTTCAGTTTGCAGTTCCTTCTTGTCATCTGATAGAATTTGATCCATAGAAGTGAAAGTTCCCCAAGTTCTTTGTATCATTTGTTTCCCCCGTTATTATTCTTCCTTAGAACTTGAACACCGCAACAAATGCTCTGTTGTTTAAGTTTTAGCTTTAGAAGTCCATTATGTTCAGTCTTCTGATCTATGTGGATGCTGTTTGGTGTGGTTCTTTATCACAAAGAACCTTAACCTAGGAGAAACAAAATAAGTATCTACTGACATAAATTTCTAACGGAGCATCTTTTTTTTTTTTTCTTTTTTTCCTTTCTGTTTTTAAGACACTTCGTAAATGAAATGAGCAAACTTGTTGCCAGGAAATTTGTTTGTTCAGGCTTTTCTATTTGTTACAGAACAAGTAGCATAACAAAGTACAAATGTACTACAAAAAAATATGTAAAAGAGTGGAAGAGATTTTGGAGCAGGAGCTATAGAAGGCATTAACATGGCCTTATTTATGGACAAAGTTTAAAAAAAAATATTTAGAGGCAGGAAATAAGTGTCTTATTTTCTCTAGAAATGATTTGCTGTTGTGTTAGAGTTTTCTGATCTGGCAGTTTTCTGATGGCACTGCAGTGGCAACACCAAACAAAATAAAAATTCCTGAAATTCGTAGAAGAGTGAAAGAATCTCAGGTGATTGATAGTGCCAGAAAGAAAAAAAAAAATAAATAAAAAAGAAGATAATTTAATAGTCTGTCTGGATTTCCTCTAAACAAAGATGAAAGTCATTGTGGAGGGAAGTCTGCTTAGAACGGATCGAGATTTTTTGCCCTACATTGTTTTATAGTACTGCCAAAAAAATGTAATTGATGGAAGTAAGTACTAAAGATAAAATATATTTGTTGTTAACTCTGGGAAATATTTTTTGTCTTTTTACAAAAGCATGTATAATAACTTTAATGGGATGGAAAAGTGAGGGGCAGACAGAAGTCCCCTATTGAGTCAGGGATACAGTGCACCTGCCTACCATTTTATTTGGCCTGGTTATAAATAGAGGGCTTTGGACCAGGTTGCCATTAATCTCTCATCTTTGATTATTATTCAGTAATATAATCCACAAAATACTTTAAGTGGTATATTTTGATCCTTTGATTTCCAAATGATTTTCCTTGCAGATCTTTTTCTCCTTGTGTGTTTATTGCATTCCTGTGCACGTGGAAAGCCTGGGTCTGCTAGCAAGGCCAGGGCAAAGCTTTCCAAACAGAAAACAGTTCACCCTCATGTTTGAATTGTAAAGTACTTCTAAAGGGAGGCTGGGCCCTTTTAAGCAGCAGAGGGGAACTGAGCGTAAACAGCCTTCGCAGGGCTGAGTCCTTCAGAAGCAGGCCTGGCTTTGTGCCTGAACTCGCACTCACTGAAGTTATGAGGGAGGTGTGAAAAAGAGCCACGCTTGTGGTGTGTAAAAGAGGCCTCTGAGTGGAAATGAAATGTAGAAGGAGGTTCTAGATATGTTTCATTATTGCAGGCTCCAGAAGAATTATGGAAGTAAAAGAACAGCACTTTTCACTCTCCCCCCAACTAGATACAGAGAACTGCAACTACAGGTAGGGGACACTGGTGTCAGGATATCAAAAAGGACAAGGCAGAGACTTCAGCTACAAACACTGTGAGGGCAGTTGTTTGTTCAGAAATATATTGAGCATTTTATTAGTAAGTGGTGGCAATGTTCAAACTAAAAAATCCCACAGATTCATCTTCTGTCCAAAATTCAAACAACTTTTATTTCTGAAGACCCAGTTAACTTCATTATTAGTCAGTTTTCACAGAATCACAGAATGGTTGAGGGTGGAAGGGACCTCTCGCAGTCATCTCCTCATCATTTTCCTCCAATACCTTTTGGGCTTGAGCAAGCGCATGAAAATACATGTGATCAAACTGCAAAGTACTGTCTCTGATCTGGATGAAACCTGAATGATGTAGAGGTTTGAGAGCAAAAAAAATTTTCTTGTGACATTTCCAGTGTATTTTCAGAAAAAAAAAAAAAAAAAGATACTGGAATGAAGTCCTGTAAGCTTTGGAGAAACATCTGAATTCCGGGGTAGTCACCAAAACCAGACTTCAAAAAACAAAAAAGAGCATTGAAATGCAATGAATGTTTATGAAAGAGGCAAGACTGACACCTGAGGAGATCAAACATCTCTGCTTAAGAACAGAGCGGTTGGCAGTGTGGGTTCACATGCTGCCAGTATTCCTCAGTCAGGGCTGAGGTGGTGCTTTTCTTCAAATGAACTGTGTGCCCTGTGTCTACAACCTTTTAATTCTTCCATTCTGCTGAAGGATCACTCCAAAAGAGTCTCAACATTCCCTGTCTAGAGTGTTGGAAATCGCTACGTGATGAATTTTATCATTGGCATCAATGGAAATTGTGATTTAGTTATCAATTTCCATTCCCCTTTACTCGTGCCTTTCTCAAAACAAGTATTATTTTGGTATAAATCCTCCTGCAAGTCAGCTGGTACAGTACACATGATGGCTGGGTAGTTTCACCTCTCAGTTTGACCTCTTGCGATCTGTGGCCATGGCTGCTTCTCCTCACATATGTGTCTAGCGTTTGGGGCCACCTGCTCCAAAAATCATCTTTCTTCCCACCCAAAGCGCTTCATAGATACACCTAAACTTTTGTAGAGGAAGCTTGCATCTAAGAGGCTAGTTCAAGATCTTGTCCTTTTCCTGAGATGACCAACCCATGTGTCAGCTAGTAGAAACACCT
Source organism: Streptopelia decaocto (assembly GCF_964273445.1). Taxonomy (NCBI): domain Eukaryota; kingdom Metazoa; phylum Chordata; class Aves; order Columbiformes; family Columbidae; genus Streptopelia; species Streptopelia decaocto. The sequence goes on along the minus strand of NC_138655.1, from coordinate 137,394,455 downwards.
GTCCCTTAGGCTTGGAGAGAGAGACTGAGCTCTTCACCTCATTTCATTGCAATCCTCTGCTGGAAATAGATTATGGACCACTTTAATAATTGGTGGGTTTTTTGTTGTTTGGTTGGCTTTAGTTAATAGGAAAAAACAGAAACATTCTAAACCAAGTTCAAAGGGATCTTGGTCATCTCACTCAGGAGAAAAGGGGTAAAATCTGTTTTGAATTTAGCTATCAATCTAGAAGTAAATTGAATTAAATACAAAAATGTTTGAAAGCCGAGTTGTATTTCATTCCAACTGCACTGCTGATTTAAATGGGGTGGCGGAAGGGGGAAAGGACTTAAATATTCAGCGTTTTTATGATTAAGTATCCCTTGTGCTCCCACCACACCTCCTCTGAAAACAAAACCCAAAGCATGTTTGGAACAGCTCATTACTGCTGTGCTTCAAGGCCCTGATGGCTGTTGTATTAAAGCATAGCCCAAAGCAAGGTGAAGAGCTGAGCTGCACCAGCGCATGTTTGCACCGTCTGTTTGAATGTGCGTGTGTGTGCTTGCACGTGCACAGCAGGCATTGTACAAACACATCACAAGAGCCAGAGCCCATGCTTTATACATGTTACTGTGGGCTTCCAAGGCAAATGAAGGAAAAGAAAAAAAAAAAAAGTTTCCCGAATTAAAAAGCATGCTAGTGGAAGAAAATGCCATTTGAATGATCAGTGGGCAGAAGAATAATGCTATTTAGAGTTTTCCAAGGGCAGAGAAAGAAAGCAAGTCTGGCCTTTAATTCTGAATTCCATGAGCAGAACAGGGAAGGAAGTGTATCTCTGGTATTTATTTCATGTAAGGATTTTGTACTCTACAAGTGGTCTGTGTCACTAATTTGTGTAGAATATTCTTTGGTTCTTGCAGTGTCAGGCAGGCTCAGCAGGATGACTGGTATACCAGTTGAAATGAGAAAAATGACATGCATAGAGATGAAGGCTGCTATTCACCAATGTGTAACAAAAGGTAATAGTATGAATAAGCATGTTCATATTCAGCATAGCCAGGAAGTCTGGCATTAACAGCAAAGCTGCCATCGTCCTGGTGTAGTCTTCAGGTAGTAGTACTGATGAAAACTCATCAGATCTTATTTGCTTTCCTGGTGCTAAAGACTTGGATTTGGTCACTCATACAGATTTTTGTGTAAGGCTTCAGATCAAAATACAGAGCCCTGGTCTCAGTTCTTATCTCCGACACTTGGGCTATGTCTCTCTGTTGTTGTGAGGGTTCAAAGTTTGAGGTCCTGCTCCAGGCTGCATACCTTGATGCTCCGTGTTGCCTGACTCTTGACTTTGCAGTGTGGCACAATGGTGAGCCAGCTGTGACCTCCAGGTGGAGAAACTCAGTTGGGTGGGAACACAGCAAGCCACATGCAAGCCAGGAACATGAGCAGACATCCAGACATGGCTGAATAGGAAAGGGTCAACACATCCTGAAGTGGTGATCTGTGAAATGGGACATGACGAACAGACAGGACAGGCAAAGCATTAGGCCAAATGCTGAGGCATGGACCAACTTGTATCGAGGTCTAGGTCTGGCCGGAAGGTAACGCAGGGGCTTGTGAGGACTACTGCAGCGAGCACTACAGGAGGAAGCTGGGGTGGTATTAATATTTATGTGCTGTCAATGAAGCTTATTTCCTTAACATTTGTAAAGAGCTCTGGAGCACACTATCTGCTAGATTAACCTGCACTGATTTTGCATCCATTTATATGGGAAGACATGTATTTTTAACATTAATTCTGCTGCATGTTTAAATGAGACATGCTTCACAATGTAATTAAGAAACCTTTCTTTTCACACAATTGTCAGCTCGCACTTTTCCCACTTTGCTAATGCCTTCAATGCACAAAAGCCATGAAGAAAATCTTTCCGTGACATGATGGCATTACCAGCTCTTTTCAAGTGGGAGGACTGTACTCCTACACAGCAGATTTTCCCTGTGTTGTGGTATTCATGCAGCAAAGAGCTGTACTTCTGAAGGGTTTCTTGTTTAAGCTCTTTCATGCTTCTTGCCTTGGAGACTTCTTTTAGACTTGTAGCCAAGAGGAGGTCAGGAAGTGCTCCGTGCTGCAGCTTCTTTTTCTGTATATGTTTCTATGTGGTTCTCCACAGCTCCGTGGAACACATTCCCTTCCATCTCTCTCCCTTTCAGAGTAGTTTATGTATCATCATTTGCAGATGGAAAAATGACAACTTGACAAACAGGGGAGGATCTTTTTATTTAAATCATGGTCTTCTTTCAGGCTCCCATGTAATGTAACAGGGTGATACTGGGAGTGCAAAAACTGCTTGGATTTTATTTGCCCAGTGCATGAAAAATGAACTTCCGCACGCATTTCCATGTGAGGTTATTTTTAGCTGTCATTCTGCTGATGGAATTTGCCCATCTTTGTGACTTTCCAATTTGGCCAAACTACTGATGCATTTACAGATGATGTTACTGCCTTTGATTTTATGGGGCTGAGTTTGGCTTTATAAGGTCTATATTTTCATCTCTTCTGTACTTCTTTTTTCACTGCTAAGCACACAGAATAACAACGAGGGATAAATCTTGAAAAAGCCACTAGGAATTCAGCAGCCCAAACCATCCCATCTAACCCAAGACACACAAGCTCCATTCCCCAGTTTTGTTTATTCTTTTTTTCCTACCACAATTTACAGCCAAAACACACTAGCTGTGCTCACTCCTCATATCCCAATCACAAAACCAGGAAAGACTTTCTTGAACTAAGCAGCCCTGCTAAGCCCTTGTCTCGCCATTTCAGATTCATTTAACTGTGAGCACAGCGTTAATTAAGTTTCACAAAGATGTGGGTGTGATCTCAGCCATGTTAGTAGGAGCCCTGAAAAGTGGTGGAGTTTAAAGTGCAATGTCCTACCCGCTGTCTGTGCCAACCTTCTCCTCTTGTACGCCTTTCCCTGCTATTACATTTCAGTGCTATAGGGGAAATGAAACTTTGAGACAGCACAAGGCCACCAGCCAGAACTGATTCAAAATTCTTTGGTGGCATATGCAAAACCAAGCGGTGGGGAAAGATGGGACAGGCTGAGGGAAGAGCCTACCTCAGGCTGGAGTGTCCACTCAGGGAACTGAAGATGGGCACCAGCTGGCATTACTGAAACCATCACTCCTCCATCTTCTACTGTTGCTGGGCTGCCCATGGGAAAGGGCAGTCCTTCCACTTTTCTCCCCCTGAGTGCAGGGCCATTGACTGGAGTGCTTCCCTACCCACCTGGCTGAGCTTCTTGTGCCTGAAGCCAGTCTGCTCCCTAATGCTGTCATCAGGAGCTGCATCACAGCAGTGGGGCTGGCAGAGCTGAGCTCAGGGGACATCGATTAAAGAGGGCATCCTTCTGCCTTTCTGCACTACTGGCCTTTGAGCACAGTGGATGATCTGACCACTGAGTTCACTATTTCATTTTGCATTTGTGTCTTCAATAAGAGATATAGTACACCCAGAGATCTCTTCCAGCATCCCAGTTTTCTAGCATAGCAACTGAGCTTTGAAGTGACTTGTGTTCCTGAAAGCAAGTAATTACTTCATAGCAGCCTATACGGTCATGAGTCTGTACTAAGAGCCAGGAGCAAAACCCTAAACTTTCCTGTATCCTATCTTGTTGAAATAGCTGTTTTTACAGAAATTGATGTCATGGAATCAAAACAAAATGCTTCTTTTTTATGTGTGTTTTGATCTGAATCATGGTTTTTACTGCAGCATAACAGAGTTCTGCTGTTATCTGCCACCTCCCCCCTCCAAAAATCAACCCATAAAAAACCTGTCTGGATTTTAGCCACCTGGTTATAGTTACTTTCTTATTGTAAAAGAGCTTTCAAAATAGATCAGACATTACAACGTTAAAAACAATTTTCCCTGTAGGTATTGAATATCAGACAGGACTCGTAGTAATAACTGATAGGTATCTAGAATAATCTTCAGTATGGACTGAGACTACAAAGATCTGTCAATCACTGCATTTAACTTTAAACACAGATGATTTGAATTCATGTTAGCAGCATGAGGAAATCAAAAAGATGGAATGGTGCTGTCAGAGAAGAGATGATAGGATTACCTCTGCTGTTCACCTTTTCTGGTACTTGTTTGAGATACTAAATCAAGGTGAAGTTTATGAAAAAGGCTACAACAGGGGTTTCTAACTCTTCATTCCTGCTGAGATTTTCATATTATAAATCTGCTGTCAGAAATAAGTGCTTTACTTGTGGCTTAATTTTATGCAGGCACAAACACCTTGGTTCAACACGTTTTGCCAGAGACAGTCTTGACTGTCTTAATGCAACAGAGTCCTCATTAACAGGGACCTGTGAAAAAGAAAAATGCACACATGCTCTTTTGTCATTGGTCATTCATGAGCAGTCCGATGAAAACTGAAATAAACCATAAATCCCGAGGTGGCGTGGAGCCGGTGTGGAGACATGGGTGTTTGAATCACACAGCTTATGTGAATTATCCATCTTGAAGAACATTACACTCCACCTTTTGAATGAAGTTTCATTAATGTGGTGGAAAGCTCACAGTTTATATTCGTTCTGCTGTGGCTGCTGAATTCAGCACTAGCCCCGGTGTTTACCCCCAAAGCAAACACCTCTGTTGTGGTGATTTTTCCTCTTTTTATCCAACTATATAATAGTATAGGCAACTAAGACAATGATTTTTGAGAAGCTCATCAGACCTGCTTGGGCAGTTCTTTCTCCATGCCAGGGCTATCAAGACAGCTCGATAGTACTTTGCTGGCTTCACAATGCATTTGTCCCATTTCATTTGGAGTTCTGCCTGCAAAAATAAAAAGTCAGGATCAGGCCTCGAAAGTGATAAATGCCCATTTGTGTGTTTATTCCTAATTTTGGCACTGTCTGATGTACTGGGCTGTGTTTCAAATGCGCAGCGAGTAGATTTGTCACTGGTGTCTGTTATCTTGTTCTCAGGACATGGATGTGAAATTTGCCTTCAGGCACTAAGTACTGGAAGTATGACTCTAAGTTTATCCTGTCTAAAAGAAATTATTAACCTGAAGTCGTAGGAGAGGGAATCTCAGATCACAAGAAAAGAGATCTTGTCGTTACTGTAAGGAAAGACATGCTTACCCCCAACCTAGTGTGTGCTTCTGTGTTGCTTTAATATCAGATTTTAAAATCCTCACTGGGCTAAGACTGCATCCCTTAGGCAGTCACAGCATTAAAGTCAGGCCCAGAAGGGATCCCTTCGTCATGCAGTGCTGTGAAATTCCAAATTTCAAAATACGATTTTGTTCCAGGTTGAAAGAAGACTCTGATATACTGTACCTTAAGTAAAATTTTGCCTTATTTTCCGTCTGGTCACTCAAAACATGAATGTTTTAAAAAAACCCAAAATCTTCTCATTTTCATTTGCTGCTTCTCATGTTTTAAAATAGTCTAAAAGTAAAAAAAAAAAAAAAAAAAAAAAAATGTACTTTTTAATGGAAAGCCCCCAAAACCCATTCAGAAAAAGTGAAAACGAGCCATTTTGATGTTGTCAGAACTGTCTCCTCCTCTTGCTTTGTTTAATCTCCCCCCTTCCACAAAGCAAGTGGCACCATTCTTCAGAAGACTAAGATTTTACAGAGCTGCATCTTTTTCACAGAATATGTCTCTAGTGTTGCTGGCTTTTGTGATCGGCTGTAGATGGAATAGTCAACTGATGAAATATAATGTGCTTTGAATTATCTCAGCAAAACGCTTCGCTTGCGGTGAATTCATTGGCATGTATGCACATCATGTTTCCTCAGATCAGGATGACAACCTCATTGCTGGCTGGCTTGTGGCATCCCGAGTTAACACATGTAAATGTCGCAGCTGTGAGCTGTGTTACAACCCAAAGGACGTAGGGGCTGAAACCAGCAACTTCTTTCGTTTTCCTCTAAAAAAAAAAGTCTATGCAAAGATGCTTCTTCAAGTAAAAGACTATGAGGTGGCATAACCCAGTTTGTTTTATCTCTGTTTTCATGTGGTTCTCTTGACTTAATGCCCCAATCTATAGCTGAGAGCTACTAAAAGCTGGCTGAAGAGAAGGGCTTTACTGTGTTTCGGGAGAAAAGGGAGGATTTTGTTTTATGGGCAGCCTGTTGCACAGCACTTCAAAGCATCCATTTCCCAAGGTGTGACATATAAAGTAGCCACAGAAATTATTTTCCTGATGAATCTCAACCATGAAGTGGGGGAAGGGACACATATTCCAGTGACTGATTGCAGTGCAGTTTAATCTTCCCATGTACCCCAACTGCAGATGCAGTCTTGCCTGTTTAGACATCTGAAGCTGCTGAAGTCTGTTGAGCTTAAGCACAGAAAAACGTACCTGATCCTCCAAGCTGCAGCAGATAAGCTGGGTTTTAACCATAGCAACTGGGAACTTGGGGTGTGGGGGCTGGTTTTCATTGTTTTTTGGGTTTGTTTTGGGATTTTTAAATGAGTATCTTACAACCAAAGTTCTCAGAAAAACCTTGAAGTGTTCATCTGAGAATCCAAATCAGAGGGCAATTCTGTGTCAGACAGGTATCTGCAGGTGGGTACAGCTCTCGGTGTGCACAAAGCCTCAGATTGCAAGTAGGGGATTTTTGATATCTGCTTCAGGAAGGGCAATGCCAGGGCGGCTGGAGAGGGGCCAGGAGGAAGGAAGAGGCCTTCCTGGGAGGCGGGAGGCTTTGAAGTGTGACCCCGAGCAGAACCGGGGTGGGAACGGAGGCGGGGGGCGGCCGGGGCGGGCAGCGGGGTGCAGCGGCTGCGGAGACTGGGAGGGGAAGGCGAGGGTCGGGGGACAGGGGGCTCCCCGCGGCGGGGACAGCAGCGCTGGGAGCTGGGTGCTCGCCAGACAAGTTGCAACAAGCAGTTGGGGGAAACCAGTTGTGATTTTAACAGCTGGTTTGACATAATGAAAGCTGAGCCCTGATCACATGCCCTGGGGGAAGCAGTGGCTGAAGTATCAGCCCAGGAATCAGGAGATCAGGGTTTTGTTCCATCATCTGCAACCAGTTGAGAAGTGACTTTGGGTGAGCCGCTGATGTGCTTGTGCCTTGTTTTTCCCACTGACAAAAGGTGTTGCTCACCTCGATACCCCTGAAACTGAGACACTAGAAGAAGAATCCTCTACTCTCCCAGTGTGGTAGGACAAAAACACTGAAATTAAAATATGGCAAGTTCAAAACTGTCAGAGGGAATTCCTTTTCCTCACACGCTGATGCAAATCAAGGCTAACACCAGTGACTAAGCTGAACTGGCGTCAGTGGGAAACAGAATTAAGTGGGGTCTGTTCAGTGCCTATATAAGTAATAAGCACACACTCATAAGGGCCCTGATCCAGCTACTCTTCTGTAGTTTAATTTTTTAATGAAACAATTTTTTGCCTGCCTTTTTAAAGACAAATGTTGAAATGAACTTTGCTCATGTAAAATGCATTTACAATATGATTAATGGTTATTTTTAAAATGCTGAGCAAAGTGTATGCATGTGTGTGTCAGGGAGACAAAGAGATGGAGTCTTTGTGTATTTGCTGTGGTAACTGTTTATGAATATAGCTGTTTTTTCCAATTATCCTTGTAATGCATCAGCAGTCTTGTCTCCACTTCTCTCTGTTGAGGTTCATGTATAAATGTAGAGATTTATGCTCTCAGATATTTCAGTTACAAAAGTATATGTTACCTCTTAAGCACTGATTTTTATTCCTAAAGTGCCATAGAACAGAGAGAGGGTGATTTGTGGAAAAGATGGAGTTAAATGTTAAGCCTTGGTCATGCAAACAACTATGTGGCCATATGGCTCATTTCAGGGCCTTGGACTGAAATGTTATTTCATATCCGAAAAATAAAGGAGAAGTTCTGAAAGGCCAGAACTCATGCTAATGCCTGCAGGAGAAGTTAAGCCCAGAGTCAGGGCTGGATAATTTGACCTAAAGCATATTACGTGGTGTGGCTTCACAGACAGAGACACAGTATGGAAGTGGAGAATTCATTTCTTCCACAATAGCAAGATTTTGTAATCTTGCTCAAGCAAAAGCATGATGGAAAATAGGAGAGGTGGCCTGCAGAGTATAAAGTCATTTGCACTTGGAATAAATGAGTTTACGAGATAAGTCCTAGCCCTTATGTGTCAGCAGTAAAAGTCCCACAGACTTCAGTTGGTCTACGTTGTACTTAAGGTTTTAAGCACCTAGTGCCCAGCTGTGGCAACCGTCTCCTGTCATTGACCTCCAAATCGGGCACTGTGTAAATGCCAAGAGATATCATCTGTGTGTGTGTGTGCGCGTGTGTGTGTGTTTAATATGAAAGCAGCTTTTGTTTTACAATTACTGCTAGTGCCATAGGTTGTGGGGACTGTTTTTCATTAAAATACTTAGGCTTTTGTGATTTAACACTATTAAATGATCTGAGTGTTTGAAAATTACTTGAGCAGGCCCAGTTCACAAAGTCTGCCACGTGTCCGGGTGCCCTTTCCCAGGGCAGGAGTCATCTCATGCTGCTGGCACAACGTGGTTTCTTCCAGCGGCACAGCAGGAAGAAATCCTCACAGGTTCCAGAGGTTGTGAAAACCTGATGGTTTAGCAACCTCTTCTTCATCCACAGAAACAGAAGGGTTTCTGTCACCTTCTTTCTCGAAGATAACACCAGCGCAGTTATACTGTAAATATTTTAAATTTATGCTATTTTTTTTCAAAGCTAGAGGTCTGCAAAGGCCGTTGTAAGGCTCTGCTGTCTGACCATTATTTCATGTTGGCATTTTTTATTTGAAGGCCCAAACATGGCCAAGAAAAGGAAACTTCTGTACTTTTCTTTTTGTGTTACATCTTCCAGCTGGAATATTTTCAAGCACAATAGAATTGAACATGAGCTTTGGGGAGTGAGGAAGAGGAGAAAAGGGAATCAGCTAGAGGAGATGATGACTCCACTGGCGTACTCTGCAGTTTAGTTCTCTGGGACTGAAAAATGCTTTCAACCAGTGTGATGTTGCAACAGTCCAAAAGAGGAGAGAAAAAAATCCACGTCTGGTCTAGACCGACCAGAAACTAAAAACAAGGGACACTTTGAATTCTGAGACTCTCGCCACAACTGAAAAATGTGCTCAGGCCAAGTAGCTGGAAAATCAGTTTCTTGGGTTAGAGAAATGCTTCCCTGAAGAATCAGAAGCAGCTTTCCATTTTAATTGGTAAAGAAATGATTATATTCTAAAGCATTGATTCTAACACTTGAAGCAGTGCAAAGGTTTTCAATCAGGGCTGTGAAGTAATTTGGATAGTTTAATTTGGAGCTTAATTAAATGCTGCAGTAAAACAATTTTTTCTGTGACATTTTCTTGCCATTTGGCTGTGATAGTCTATCATTTGTCACAAAATGGAAAAATAAGATCTATCTTCATAGTGTACCAAAGGAAGTCTGACTGCAAACACCAGTCAGGAAGAGGCATAGGGACTGGAGCTGAGTGGTGAAACTCTAGATCAGGAGATGGTTATGAGAAATCAAATACCAGGAGACCTGAGAATCCCCTGAACAGGAGTAATTGAATGTGGTAATTGTTAAGGAGAGCTTTAAAAACAAATGTTGAGTAAAAATTACTTACGGGGTGCTTGTTTTAAGAGGAAGTGTAGTAAATTTCAGGACAAATTTTTAAGTGGCAACAGTACAGGCATGGCCTATGCTGCAGGCAAAATAAATTTTCTGAACTAAATGAATTCTCTCAGTCAGTCAGGCTACAGTGTTTGTTTTCGGGTTGAAATATGTACTTCCTTCATTGCACTGGTGGAAGGATGGCTGAAGCCTGAGAGGAGGACTCTGGGGATCTGGTTGTAATGCCTGGCAATACCACCTGCTCCTTATGGGACGAGGGGTGAGCTTTGCATTGCAAAGCAAGGGGTGGGATCAGAAAATGCTTCTTGCATGTGACAGAGATACGTGAGCAGTATTTAGTTTTGCAAGAGACAAGAAAACTTAAGGTTTTTTCTCCCAGTCCTGCACTTTTAAAACTGGTGTGTTATTACTAGTCTACTGGCTCTGGAAGGTGTAAGCCTAAATATGTTAATTTCAGGGAAAAGTGACCTGCAATCTTCTGGATTAAATTGATATATACGTGTCAAATATTATTTTATGATTAAATTTTAAAACAATATTTTCTTCAGAAAGCTTCAGTCGATATACTTGAGTCTGGTGAAAGTAACATAACTCATACAGACTGCATTTTATCAATATGCAAAGCCTCTCTTTTACAAAAGAGCAACATAGCAGTTTAAGATAAAGAAAAATCCAGGGAGTCTGAAGATGCTAGGCAGTCTTTTCTTGTAGTGCTGTAATTTATTCTTGCTCTTGCAGAACTGCAATCGAAGAAGATACAGACAGACCATTTTTTTAAAACCAGTAGAGATGGAAAGTGAAGGAAGAATGGCACGTGCTTCTGTTGAAGTCCTTTAAGTGCTGCAGCTGTATGATAGTTCCAGAATTAATTCATCCAATTTTACCCTTTCTTTTCATCCTGTTCCCTCTTCATCTGATGGCCATTAGAAAGCACAACTTCTCTGTACTAGTTTATAAGGACAAGGTGATGTATTGGGAATGTGCCATACCAGGCATGGGGAACTCTAGAACGATGACCCAGAACTTTTTAGTGTCCCTGCAATGCACCTGCAAGTATCTCTCTGGGAAGGGGGCAGAGATCCCTTGCATGCCTGTGACGCTTGCAAGCAAATGTCCTTGCAAGCTCAGACTCACAGGAAATTCTCATCTGAAATTTGTCACACAGAGCTTAGGCCAAGATCTCACCTCTGTTTTTTTCAGTATTCAGCATGGAGTGGTCTTCCCTGCTTTGGCTAACTGAAATACATTTTAGGAGGCAGCTAGCTATTGCCAAGGAGAGCCTGCATGAAGAATATTTCCATCTGGGATGACTAACATGTGCCCAATGTACGTCCAGTCTCACATCCCACTCTGCAAACAAAATCCACTGGTGAATTAATTCTCTTCTCGCTTCAAAGGGCAGTCAAAAGATGAAAGTGAAAAACTGGACATATTTCAAAAAATTACATTATATGAAAAATAAGTCATTCAGCCAGATTGCAAATTGTAGATTTTCAAAAATGTGAAATGTCAAGCAGCCCTATTTGAAAAGTATGTGTTTCCTTGCTTGTTACATATTTTGCTAGTGATGGAAAGACTGAATTCAAAAAGGAAGGACAGTGGTTTAACTCCTTCTCAGGATAATGCCAAAAATACTCAACTTGTTTGATTCAGGCTTATATCAATATAAACACAATGCATTTATCCTTGCTTGGTTTGTAATTCTTTTATAACAGAAACAGCAAAATAAATTTGAACAGTAAACATAAAAGTGATACAACAGTTTCTGGTATTTCATAGTTGCAAATATTAAGTCTGCTTCTTGTGAAGACACTTGATTTTATTGAATGTGTCATATGCACTGCTGATCCTTCCCATGCACGGAAGGAATGTCAGTGCTGATATAAAACCCCATATAATAACGCACTGGCTTCTCATATATCATTGACTCAGGCAATAAAATATATAATTGTGGTGCTAATTAAATTGCTATTTTAAAGATATGTCTTTAATAAAGGGATTGTTTGTACCTACCCAGAATTAAAAACAGAGCTGTCAGTCTAATTCAGTATATCTGTCAATACAACAGTACACAGAAGCTCCAACTTCTTAGCTAATCTCAGAGGTGCAGGTCTGAGGAGGTGTAAATCCTCCACCCAAGAGGAATGCACAACATGCTGCCCGCTGTTTAACTGGTCGCACATATGTTAGCAAAGCAGAAGCCTGTAATTACACAAATCCTCAAAAAGTTAGCTGTTTACTAAACTGTTTGAGCAGTACCAGTGTTAACTGCCTAAAACTGTCAATCCAAAACTCAGACAACGAACAAAGAAAATGTTGACCCAAGCATAACAGTATTCATCTCAAGAATTAAAACCCTAAGCCAGTGTCATGTGCAGTCCTCTCAGATGTAATCTTTGTATTCTAGTTTGTCCTGAATGTGCTCGGTATGTTTTTGTATGCTATAAAAATAAATACAGTGATTTAAAACCCTGGAAAGTCCAAGCAGGTAATAAATAGTCCAGCTCTGCAGAAATGTGGGGTCTGACTTTCTGAGATGATCAGTGCTCCCTGTGAACACTTGATCCAGTTGAGCACATCTGGGCATTTCTTCTGCAGGTGTCAGGGGCTTCGCCATGTGTTTACAGCGCTTCCCCCTCCATTTACTGCAATTGCGAGGTGGTGATCCACCCTTGTGGAGGCCAAGGCAAAGGCCAGGTGTAGAGCAGGCTCATTGGAGCTAGTAGTTGATCAACGTTCAAAAATTAGTAGTTTGCATATAGACTAAACAAAACCAGGTCTGTATGGAGAGGTCATATTTTTTCATTATAGCAACTTCTATAGTTGGAAAAAAGAGGCAAGCGTGTAGACAGAAGTGACCACTTCTGGTGTGGAACAGAAGCAGGAGTGTTCAACGCTAAGTACAAGCTGAGAATGATTGCTCTGCTTTTACTTCATCATGTTAAACAAAGCACTGTTAGGACTGATTGGCCGACTCCTAGGGCCTGGAGAGCCATTGAGCTCTGAGTTAAGAAGAAACGGTGTTTGGTTCCACTATGTCAGTCTGTATCAATCCCACATATGGCTCCCTCAGGTTCAGCAGACAAACATCTTTAACCTAGGTATTTAATGATCATTTCCATTGAGGAATTGTGTCTTTACAGTAACTACGGTATTACAGGGTGGCCTTAGTGGGCAGGTCTCGAGGCTGAAACTCTGAAGTCAACCCTCTATGCTTCACTCAGCTGCTGGTCTGCTGAGTGATCAACGGTGAGCAGATCTGTCTGTCAGCTTCTGCGTGACACATGGGCATAATAAAACTGGCCTCCTGACAAAGTACTTTGAGATCTACAAAGGAGAAGTGTTACACAGCAGCTATACACTTCTTCATTACTAGCTCTTTTTCATGTGGTTTCTTTGATAGACATTTGGGTTCTGATTTAGATCTTCTGAACAGGGTGTAACATTACTGGTGCTAGTAGCAATTCTGAGTTTGCCAAATGTGACTAGAAGACTTCTAGTACTGTGATGTGAGCAGTTAAAAAGTTATTTCTCTAAACCCCCCCGTGTCAGATATACTCTTAAATAGCGAAAGGCTATTTGTGCTCAGGAACTACAGAACTGTCTTCACCTCTCTGGACAATTACTGCGATGGCACATCCAATCTGAGTAGGCACATGTGGAAACAAAGAACCATGTAGATGCCCCCAGATTCTTCAATAAATATACAATAAATGCTATCTTTTTCACATTTAAGTAAAACACAGGAAAATGAATGCTGACGTGTTTACCGTTATTCTGTAAGGTACATGTCTGTACACAGTCAAATGTACAAATACATAACCATACTTAGGCACAATAGCACTATGAACATGTGTAAGTATGTATTCATTGGCATTAAATAATGTGCAAAATAAAAAAGAAGGCAAATAAACATTCAGGTTGCAAAGCCAAGCAATACTGGATGTTCCAGAATGCAGGTTTCCTGGGCATCCTTAATTAGCCCTTTTAAATATGTGTGATGATACAGTTTGAATTACTTTATAATGTGTAGGGGTTTTTTTTCCTTAACAGATTTTTGTTTCAAACAGTCAATGAGGAGTCAGTTTTTTAACTCTTCTGGTTTTTATCTTCTTCCATTCAGCACTCTAGCCTCAGCTCTCATGTTAATGCACATGGTCCAAGTTTTACACTGAACACAGAAAACATTAATCCTCTTCCAAGCTTTTGTTTCTCTGGTGCTCCCACACAGCATCTTAATATGCCCCAAATCCTGACAAACGTAACTCTGCGACACATCTGCGCAGGGTGGGAATAGTATTATCTTCACAGCGCTATTGCCACCGTGCATAAGCACAAGGAGAGAAAGGGCAAAAATGTCAGAATGAAAACGTCCAGCGAAAGCTAAAAGTGAGAGATGTGGGAGCTTTCCCATGCATAGCATTTCCCCAGCACTTTCTCTACTCAAAGCACAGGCCCACTTGACTTTCAGCTCTCAGCACTTCTGCGTTTCAGGCCCCAGGTGTCTCTTGTTGTGCACCCAGAACATGAGGCCAAGCACTCAAGAGGGAGGAAATTCCAAAATGATGTCATCATGCCTACATGTGGGGAGGGGGAAGGAGCTAATCATGCCCAGGCAATCCAAATTCTGGCATTTGCTAACATTTTAGCGTTTGGCTCACAACCACATCATTCTTTTAGCTGAGATTCTCTGTGTATGTGTATACATTTCTTTGTAAATAAGTAAGGACATCTGAACTGTGCCTAACCTGCTAAAAACTCTTGCACTGCCTTCCCAGTAAAACTAATTTATTGATGTGTGTGCTCTTGGAAAAAAAAAAAAAAAAGTATGGCATGTGTTGTAATAACCTTTCCTGCTGCAATTAAATTGAGAGAAATCGATGGAAACTTGGTTTTGATTGTTCCCAGAAGAGGAAGGAAGGGAAGAAGATCTACCTTAATAGAAGCCAAAGTATCAATACACCCCCACTGCTCCAGGTGTGCCTCTGCCATTTGTTCCTTCTCTGCTTTAGAAGCAGGAATGAACAATAGGCAGGCAAACAATTTGGCACGCAAAATCCAGGAGATCAAGCACTTCTAGGGGACAGCAATCACTTCAGTTTGAAAACTTCCTACTAAATCTCAAGTTCTAAATTTGCTACATCATCTCTATCCATTACCAAATTACAAGTGAGACATTAAAAAGCATAACATGCTGCCTTAAAAATCCAAAGATTTTCAGTTAAATACTAGTTTATTTTTGGTTTTCTTCCTACCAGTTTTCTCAAACCATTCCCCTTTTGAAACTTCCCTGCACAAGCAGACAGGTTGGAAACAGGTTAAAAATGGAAGCTGAAATCCATATGTAAACAGCTGGTTCCAAGACCTGGTGCTCTAGGGAATGAAAACTTGTAATGCAAGACTCACGGAACTCTTGTGGGAGTTGGCTTCGTTAGGTATCTACCATAAGCGTGTCTGTGTGCATATACCTGTACACCGCTGTGATCCTATCTGTATATGCACATGTACCTGAGGTTAGCAGAATATTCACTCCCTGCTGCACCCGTCACTCCTCTCTCTTCTCACACTTCTCATCTGCTCTTTCAAACTGGGAGTGCCTCTCTCTCTTCTGCATCCCTGTCTCCACCAGTGCCGCAGACTAATGGCAGAAGGACCCTTTTTTTCCCCTTCCCGTATGTGTACAGCAGGTGATCTTTTCTCACTGACTCTCTGCTGACTGTGTTAGATGTTATCTGTATTTTGGCCAATGGACAGGGCAATGTGTGTACTCTGCTGAACTGGAATGCCCTGGCTTGCTCTCCAAAAGCTCTCCTCTGTAGCCCTTCTATTATATATAGGGTACCTAGGGAAAAATAATTGCTAAGTGATGCATCAAAGGTAGGCATCATGAGTACCCCACCCTTATCACACTCCGAGTGGCTGTTTCCTCTCATGTTCTGAAAAATCCCTGATAAAGGGGTGGCATTCATTAGTAGTGCTTTCAGTTCTGAAAATGCCTCCCCATCCATGCTGGATTCCTCCTCCCTTCCCAGCCTGGGGAGCACGTTGTTATCCCTCCTGCCTGATGGCTGCGGAGCCGAGCTTTCCCTCTTCTCCTCACTGCAGCTGTTAGCGGTAGGGGAAGCGATGGCAGATCTTATGCCAAGATTTCCTTTTTTTCCCAAGAGGAAAAAGCATATCTGTCCATGCAGATGACTGTAAAGTATGCGGCTAAGCCATGCTCTCCAGCCAAGATGTCAGCTAGCAAGATGTGCTCTGTGGGCTTCTGGGTGGAGAAGTCCTAGGGTAGGCAACATGGTGGGAATAGTATGGTGCCTATTACGTTACTGAAAACAAAATACAGCTGCATGTTACTGTTGGCTGAATGCAACCTGTCAGCACCACCATCTCCTCAAGAAGCCAGGACTGATTGCAGCCAGCCTTCTCAGGAGAAGGTGCCAGTAGCTGAGCTGTTGAAGAAACATGACATGTTGCCCCCTGCCCACTTCCAGGCCATGTGAATGCAGCAGTGTTAGAGCAGGGAGTGTGCCTGGAGAAGCGCCATGTCCCAAGGAACCGTGTGGTGACAAGCAGATTGCTCAGAAAACCCCAAAGGAACTGCAGCGGTTTTGCTGATGGCTGAATGCCCCGGGGCTGGAACAACATGTGTTCTCTTACGCGATGGACTGACCCAGGGAACTGGTAGTGCTTCCTATGCCTTGATGGTACATCAGGCTCCAGAATCACTCCAGAATAATTCCTCCATAGCCCAAAGGTTTGCTTATCCTCATTGTTAGTCACTGCAACTCACTCTTGTAGGACCAGGTCTATTTTCAGTTTTCGTAGTTCACTGAATCTAGAAGGCTGAGCATCACTGCCCTCTCGTGAGTGTGAGTGGGTTGGGTGCTGGCCCTGGGCACTGGAGAATGAATCATGTTGTTCTAGCTGGGAAGAAGTAGTGAAGGTCAGGTAGGTTTTGAGCCATTTTGATGCATCACTGTCTTGCTAGCTCTGCTGTGTTATGTTTTGGTCTGGACAATCAAAACCCTTGTAACTTCAGACAGACATCAAGAAAAGGAATGAATCGTTTGCCCACCTGAATAAAATGAGAACATGGGAATGCGGGGAGAGAGGGGAAGGGAGAGAGTCATTTGCATAGGTCAGGGAAGGTCATTAAAACATCTGGCAGTAGTAACTGACATGTGTCAAATTTTAGTGTTCATTAAATTCGTATTAATGCAAGAATGGTTTGTGAGCTCCAAAGGCCTTTTTTGGTTTCCATGTTCCCCCAGTTGATGGTGATGACTTTTCACAACTGTGCCATGCTTGTTTGCTTGCTAGTGGCGTCTGACCTGAGGTCAGATTTCTATTTAACCCCTTCCTGTAGGTCAAAAGACAAATTAATCTGGTGAGAATTGAATTGGAAATGAGGTGTCTGGGTAGCATGTGTCCTAACCATGGAATAGCTGCCAGGCTGAAACATGTTTGCATCTGTTTCTTATGCCATCCAAAAGTCATCTCCGAGGTCAAGGAGATATTCAGCTGACATCTGAGATAGCAAGTTGCCACAGGGAGGACAAGTGGCAGGTGCCCTGGGTTAACAGATTATCTTGCAGTCTGGGTGGAAATGTCTGAGAGCGTCATTCTGAGTATAAATGTAGATGTTTCCATTTATTGTGCACTTTGATTTACCTGTTTTTACTACCAGTTTATAACTGTAAAGAAGATACATGATTTTCTTCCCCCTTAAGGAGGCGAATCTCACAGATCTTTTTATTCCTTTTTTTTTAGAGGATGAAGATGATGAAGAGATGGTGGAGCCAAAAGCACAGGATGACTTGGAGACGGAAAATCAAGACCAGAAGCAGGAAGTGAAAGAAGGTACTTTAAAAATGAAAAGGAGTTTGTTACAGCTTTAAAGGACTGAATCCTGCAAGTAGTTATTCTTATAGGTAGTTTCTATTATTGAGAATACAGCAAAATCAAAACAGTCACCAGTTTTATAGGTTCAGAACCACATGAGTGGCATAAAAGCAGAAAATATTATCCCAGTGACCCAGCTGGTATGTCTGAGAGGCTTGTGAAAGACACAAGACTCTGGCTGTTTAGAAGAAGCAACACAGCCTCATAATTTGGGAACAAAATAGAGATTCTTGGATTCCAGGACTGGTGCTTACTTGTCCTCTGGCTCAAAAGAGACTCCTTACATGAAAGATTTAAAATACGAATGCCAGGCATTCCAGCAGCTGCATAGAGTTGGTTGGTCTTCAGAGATACTTAGAGCCCGTAACTGTCCGACTGCTTGAGAGGGGCAAACTTAAACCTAGTGGTGGTCAGGAATCCTCCAGCAGAAAACTGTTTCGTTGGAAAATGTTGACTGTCAAAACCAAGTTATTTTGGTAGGAGCTACCCCCGGGGAACTTAAGGTCAAGGCTGAAGCCAGGCAGGTCCAGTCCTTCTATGCATTTCCCTGGATTGAGACTCTCTTGGTTTACAAGAGACAAAAATACAGGTTACTACTTCTTTATGGTGCATACAAGAGACACATGTCGAAATGGTGCATGTCAGCACTGGACACAGTAGATATACTGAGTGTCTCCTGTTTTATTTTCTTGGACTAGTTCTAGGTTTCATAATTAGAAGAGGGCTGTTGAATTTGGTCTTCTTTATGTGAGAATTCATTAGAGTATTAGCTATTCTAGTGTGTCGCCTTGAACAGAGAAGCCCATGAAATCGTTAACTGTGAATACAGCAGTGAGTGCTCCTATCTCATCCAGGGGAGCCTGGCATGGTTTACATCAGTGTCCAAAAAAACCTGAGTCTGGTGTATAGTGCCCACATTCGCTATCCCCACACACTGAAGTGAGTTGCAGTACCTGCCATGCTGTTTTGATTATAAATTGATCTTTCTTCCTTCTTACGAGAATCATAGCAATCACCCATGTCATAAGTCCTGCAGTGTCTATTACTCATTAGATCCTTGTAGAAACATGGAGGGGGAACACACTTCTGCTCCTCATCCTCCTGCTTCTTCCACCGCCCCCAGCCACCGCTGGGCAGAGGGAAACAGTGGGAGCAGTGACAACAGGAGTCACAGAAGAGTCTGCAAAGGCAGAACAGAAGATGTGAATGAGAAACATGGCAACATAAAAAAATTACTTTTTCCTGAAAATTGCCCTTCCTCCCAAAACTGTGGCGTGAACTCACATACGGGCTCTAGCAGTCACTGGACCTAATGCAGTATCTTTTTACTGGTGACAACACAAAGACATAAAACCCAATATCACTTCACCCAATGCATAAGCACTGTCCTGAGTTGCTGAATGTCCCTCTAGTATTCAGCTTACAGCTGATCCCACCCATTTCTTTCCACATAAAAGTAATGTTAGCACTAATACATGGGGAGAAAGCACAGACTCCTGCATGGAGAGACAAAGAAAAAATCTAAATACATTCCTCAGCTGATTTGTTTCACTTTTTGGTGGCCTTTCAAGTTAGCCTTTTATGTACTTTGCTGACCAAGCATCACTGCCAACATCTTGTATTTCTTTGTTGTGTTTTAGTCTCGGGGCAGTGCTCCCCTTCCTTGGCTAGCAGACCCCCCAGGAATGGGAGATCAACTGGGTTAGTTTAGCACTAGTCTCAGCCCCAGGAACGGCAGGCTGCAAAAGCAAGGCACAGCTTGTTTTAGCAGAACCGGCTTTGTGAGGTGCTAACACTTGACTGGGTGCAAGGAAGAAGAAAACATGCTCATTGCATGATAGAAAGTGAATTTGACCTGCAGTACATGTTGTGACAGATAAAATAGGGCTGTGCTGACGACTGGCATTAAATGCTATGATTCAAATGAAGTAGTCGTCCCCAAATTGACAGGGAATTGAGTCCCATTTTTCAGCGTTTGGTGTCATTCTCTCCCTGTTGGCTTTAGCCCTTTCACCAGCAAAATCCTGTTTTCCTCTCTGTTGTAATCACCCTTCTCAAGTTCTGAGCAACATTCAGAGTTTGAAGCCATCGTTTGTGTTTCATGGAAGTGATTAAAACCATGTTACAAGTCAAACGGGAGTTTAGAAGAACATTTCCTGTCGGTGCTGCACCCTGTGTGCCTACTCAGAATTAATAGCTTTTCTGCAAATTAGCACATAATGGGTTAAAAGCATGTTTATGTTGGCATTAAGTACTCTGGCTTCTTTTTCTCTGCAAGGCAAGACAATATTTTGCAAACTTTTTAAAGAATCTCTAATAGATATTATAGTGGCGCCATTCACACTGCTATATAGTAGTTAAGGCTGTGTCAGCACTTCCATTAGGAATCCTGTTTTTCAGGGATTTATAACCCAGCCGTAAAAATTTGCTCTGGGCTGAAATTTGGTTTCAGCTCAGGGAGCACATTTTTTAACAGATTAAAAAAAATCAGCATGGCCTTTTTTGAGTTATAGGAGTGTAAGAAAAAAAAAATGGGAGAAAGAAGTGCAGGGAGAGAAAGGCAGACTTTTTTTCATCAATATAGCTCAAAAATAGGTCAGGATGAAAAATAAAGCTTGGATCCAGGCTGTTCAGTTTCCCCCTCCCCAAACCAACAGGACAGGAGGGCACTATTTTTATAATGGTATTTTAAGGGGAAACATTATTTTTTTTTCCTCTGTGGTTAATAGGTATTCCAACTTAATTCTACAGACGTTTATTGCATGCTTAATTTCCTTGTCTTCCCCCTGCACACCCCAGAGTTGCTCTGTGGGGTTTGGTGGCTGTCATGGCAGTCATGGCTGTTTACAGGGTCTGACTCCGCTTCTGGACCTGTCTCAGCGTCACTGTAAGGCACACAGTGCACCTGCAATAGGGCAGCCTGTTTGGCACAACACCTCTTGGTGGCACTTCAATACCATGGAGGTGCTGAGGGCAGAGGCGCAGCTTGAGCCCCCCCAGAGTGTTTCTGGAGTGGGAGACAAAAACCTGGCTTGTTGACCATTTGAAGTGTGTGAAGCCTTGGGACGCCCTTGTGTTTCCTCCACGGGTTTGCCTTTTGTCATCCATGTCTCAGGTGCATGGTCTCCCCATTGCTCTTAGAAGAGCCAAGTGGTGAACTGAGCTGGGATCTGACTGTTCCCAGCCTCTCCTGACCACATAAACAAGAGACTGGTCCCAAACTGTGGCATCAAGTGGGTTGGGGCTTTCCACTGCCAGAGCTCTGGAGCTCCACCTAAGGCGCCTCTTTATGTCAGTAGAAACCACATGAACAGTGGGACAGGCTGGATCTTGAAAGTGGGCCTCAGCCTGCATTTATCTGAAGCCGTGGATATATCCACAGAAACTTGCATGAAAGGCTTTGATGGGGAAGGCTGAGGTCTGCAGCTTCAGAGACATGCTGTGCCCCGCTCTTGCCCTGGCCTTGTGCATGGGACTTGGGTGTCCATGAGGCAGGCTGTGGTGGGGGAGATGGTTTAGCTCTCAACAGCTCAGGCACGAGTATTAGAGAAGCAGGACAGGTTGCAGTGGGGTTTGTAATTGCCTGTAACACCACAGTTTCACTGCCACTGACACCACAGTGAACTCGGGTGTGCTGAGACACATCCTGATAGTCCAGCCCAGGTGTAGGCTCAGCACAGCCCCTGGAGAAGCACAATCAATAGCCCTGCCTGGCACAGATTCTAATTTAAGGCTCTGGAACCTGCTACTTCAGAGCCAAAAAATTCCTAAATGCACCTCAAAATTATGCCGTGCAAGGGTTTGCGATTTATACCCAACACAACCAAGATATGACGTATATCAAACCACATAGCGATAGAACAAGGGGAAATGGCTTTAAACTGAAAGGGTGTAGATTTAGATTAGATATAAGGAAGAAATTCTTCTCCATGAGGGTGGTGAGGCACTGGAACAGGCTGCCCAGAGAAGCTGTGGATGCCCCATCCCTGGAAGTGTTCAAGGCCAGGCTGGATGGGGCTTTGAGCAACCTGGTCTAGTAGAAGGTGTCCTTCCCATGGCAGGGAGGTGGAACTAGATGATCTTTAAAGTCCTTGCCAACCCAAACCATTATATGATTCTATGAGAATCCTACGATATGGCACATATCAAATCAGGACATTGCAAATATCAAGCCTCACATTAAAGTGAGGAACGAAAAAGAAGAGGATTGCAGGCTATCAACAGGCAAGGACTAAAAGCTGCCGAGAGCTGCTTAGCACCTTGTGGTTCTCACACTGTACGTTTCTACTGTCCTCAGTCATCAGCACATTTAAAGTTTAGATGGTTTAAATATACACTGGAAGAAATAATACAACTTTTAAAAGGGTTTTGCTAATCACCTTCTGTCTCTCGTTATATCTCTTGGCTCATAACAAGGCTGCTTCCTGCTTTACTGTTTTTATTAGTTTGCCTTTTCTTTCATTCTCCTACTCCTTTTGTTCTTTTTTTCTTTTTTTTTGCTTTTAATGGACTTCATTTCTCTTGTCAGGTTTTTACAATTGCTGAGGTTGCAGGAGAATATTTTTTATGTTCTGTTATACTTATTTAAATATGAGTCTTTTTTCTTTTTTAAAAAAATATAATTTTGGTTCTCTTGTAAGAATACTTGAATCCTGGTATTTAAATATTTGTGAATTTGATCCTGTACTGTCATCATAACTATTAATATTGTATTTACTACAAACCTGCTTTTGCCAGATAGGAATATGTCTGCAGCACTTTTTACTTCAGTTCCTAAAGGTCCAAGGAAATGTTTTAATATAAATTATTTTCTTCTGTTTTGTGCAAAGAAATTTGTGGACAAAGGACCAGATGCAAAATACAGTGTTTCTGAGGATCATATTAAATCATGTGAAATAATAAAATGCTCTTATTTTTCATAAAGAAGTGTTGAATAAATGAGTTGTTTCCATGTCACATTCAATTTTTGTACATATGCTAGACCTTTTTGGTCATGCACAAGTGTACAATGTCTTTGATTATGGATATACCTGCCGTGACCTCCGTGCATATACAACTGCACGGTGTTTTAATTTTAAATGTAAATTCAATTTTATTTGGTACAGTATTATACATTAACATGAGTGCAGAACTTCTTTGATCCATGTTGTTGACCTCATAGCCCCAGAGTTGCCCAGACAACACTCTGCTTGTGGATATGCGGCTCCGCCGACATTTCAGTGGGTCCATGGATAGATGTGGCCCTGTTAGGCAGAACATGGTGGCTGCATCATGGGTCCTCCTGCCATAAGCTGTGTCCAGCTCCTCTGGGTGGGAAGCAGAGCACAGGCACAATGGTTCATTGCAAAGCTACAGTACAAAAAACAAGAGCAAAGTATGGGTCTTCCTTTGCAAGAGCTTTTATTGCACACCAGGCAGTGAGCATGTAACTTTTAGCACTGGTAAGCTAAGCATTGCACTAGGCTTTGTTAGACACAGAAGGTTAGATGTGGTTTCTTTAGTTTTTATGCCAGGGAGAGCAGATACTTGAAGGCAAATGCCGTATTCTTGCAGGGAATTTCTGAAGATATTGTCACATCACATAGGTCTCCGTGACAAAACAAAACAAAAAATACTTTGATCAGCTACTTAGGTTTCTCAGAGTTTTCCTTGAAGAGAGTCTGTGTCTCTTGAAAGCCGAGATCAAAGTAACTGTAAGCTCCCAGATAGGAAGAAAAATTGCAGAAAATTACAGAGATTCTTTTTATTTTATTCAAGATAATGGACAGACAAGGAGAAGGAACAAGGGGGAAATGGAAGTGGCTCTGAAAGATAAATGGTTAGAAAATCTTCATATTTGAAAGAGCAAGCCTGTCTGTTTGGGTTTTTTCTGCTTATACTTCATGTATTTGCAGTAGTTACAGCAATGTTTTAAACTGGAAAAAGTAATGATGTTAACATTCTTGTAAGAAGAGATTGCCTCAAATAAAACTTCAGAGGCAGCCGAATGAAAGAAGAAAATAAGGTTAAAATATGAAGCTTGATATCGCCAGGGGGCATCTGGCGTGTCAGTCAGATGAATGAGGTAAGCTGATTTATGCCCTACAAACTTTAGCCAAGGTGTTTCTGATGCCGAAGAGGGTTTAATAGGCTGCTGGCCTCCCACAGATCATTGCAAACTGCAAGGGAGTTTTTGCTGAGGTAGAACTGCAATTGTGTGTCTCCATTGCATGTGAACACCCCACAGCTCCCAAGCTGTTTATTTTTTTTGCCTTTTCGCTTTCTATTGATTTTTGGTTGTATTTTCTTTGCTAGTTATACTCGGCAAATGGCCGAGTAATAAATTTATATTTCTAAGCTGTAGAGAAGATTTGATTTAGCAAGTAATTTTTACCATTTGGAGCAGTTTAAAATGAGTTTTCCAGTTGCCTTTGCAGTTATTTTCTCCCCTTTTATGCCATTTTGCTGCATTGTCATGCTTGTTGTCTTTGATTCTCGGAAAGCGATGCTTTAGTGGTGACAGTGGGATATTGCCTCATTACAGGCTTCTTTGCCAGATGAGTTCCCTTAGTGCCAATTACTATTCAGTAGTGGATGCTGCAATGGGTCAACCTGTACTTTTTGCTAGTCATTCCTTTTTTTCACATGCATTGCTTCTGTCTAAAGCACTTAGAGGCAAATTGTGCTCCTGCCTTGGTAATTTTTGCTCTGCTACTCAGGGGGACCATGAGGGAGGACACAGATGTTCTCTGGATGTGTGGAGCTCCACAGGGACCATTAACCTGGTGGCAGGAGGCATAAGGCCAAGGCCAGAGGAGATCATCAAAGGCTAAAGTTTCTAACTTAGCTGCTTTGTCTCCTGAGGGCCAGGTTGCTCCTCTACCTTTTGCATTTTTCCTACTCTCTATATGTAGCCCACGTGTAGTGCAGAGATTTTGTCTTCCAGAGGTAATGCTTTGACCAGCTGAAGCAAACCTACGTGTGGTGATAACAGCTTCTCCTGACCACAGGGAGTGCTCTGAAAGCTGGGGGAGCTGAGTACTACAGTAATGCTGACCGGGTCACTACTCCTACCTGCTCTTGTGCCTTTCAGTCTATCCTTGCCCCTGGGGCTGGTGCTGGTGTTGTACTTGGGCACCAGGGCTTGTCATGAATCTGGTGTGAACCACGTGAAAATCAGATGGTGAGCAAGGGCTACATCACCCTGATAGCTGAAAGTAGCTGTGTTCCAGTAGGAACTGGAAAATAATTTCAAACTGTGAATTTAAACTGTGCCACACATTTAATTAAATATTAAGATATGTATGACAGGGCTTGAAGTTAAATGCTGATGTATACTGGAGGTTCTCTGAGGCACCATGCTGCATTATCTTTTTTAGCTGCTGGTTTTTTAACCCAGTATGGGCTAGAGAGACTGCAAGGTCATTTTCACAAGTAAACACCTCAAATCTGTGATGTAAAGCCAAATGTAGGGGACCTTTGATCAAAAGTTTGAGCCTCTGTAATTTTGCAATAAATCTGTTTATGATATTTTTTTGGTGTACCTAATTATAAATTTGGAACAAAATTCTCTGTTAGCATAATTCCTGTGATGTCAACTGAGCTTTTCATGCTGGCAATGTAAGCTGTTATAGTTGCAAGGTTGGTTTGGTGTAACTGTGAAGATACTAACGGCATTTTTTGAAATACAAGTAATTCTGAAGTATAACTAAAATGATGATTTGAAAGCACATGTGGGCAAAGGCATAATTGGTATAGAACATTGCCACAGCATCAATATGACCCTGGTAATGTAATTGAGAACAGAAATTTGCATTGTAGCAATTGCAGCATCCCAGTTTCCTTTGCCTCTGATGCTCACGTCATTAAACTGATGGAGACGTAGCACTGGTGTATCCTGCAAATACGGTATTTTTCAAATGAAGGGCTGTACTGGAAATATTGGTTTGGAAGTAAAGGTTTACATCTCTGCATACACATAAAGAAGTAACTTCATCTTTCAGGAGCCGGGCTGTCCTGACTGGTGCCAGAAGCTTCCCCGAGGCAGCTCCTGCTCCTCCCCAGGGCAGCTTTGGCCATGGCTCAGTGACATTTCTTGCTCCAGCTCTTAGGATTCCTCCACAAGGAATAAAACTGCCTTAAAGAAACTGGTGTTTGGTCAGTTGCTTTCTATTTTGCTGCCTCAGTGAATGTCTTTCGCTATTTACTTCAGTGTTTCACAAAAGCTCTAAAGCAGAGACAGAATTTATCAGTGACACCAAGGAGAAATGGGACTAAGTGAAGGGAGAGATTATGTGAGCCCTTTTAACACAAAGAACTGTAGTATAAGTTAAGAAGATTATTTTATCTTTGGCTCCTCTGACAGGTCCCCTGTTACATAAGTGTTCTGCTTTTTCAAGTTAGGTATTGCCTAAATGTCAGTCAGAGCCATTTCCTGAAATAGGAACACTGAGTTTATTTAATTTGGGGGTTTAAGTATTTTCCATTTCAGAATAATAAATAATTCAGAATAATAAATATATAATATATATATATATATATAAATAAATATATAAGGATCTCTTCTATGTAAATGCTACATTCTAGAAATCTACAGGAGTATGTTTAGATTAAAAAAAGATTCTTAGTCATGATTTTAAGAGTAAAGCTTTGATTTTCATCCTGCCATTGCTACAACAAGCTTTCATGTCAAAAGAAACCCACTGAAGATGTTGATTCATTGGGAAAGGGGTGAAATGTCATACTCTTAACTACATCTTTTTGTTTTCCAAGCTCCTCCTAGAGAACTGACAGAAGAAGAAAAACAGCAAGTTCTCCATTCAGAAGAATTCCTGATATTTTTTGACCGGACAATACGTGTAATTGAGCGAGCTTTGGCTGAAGATTCAGACATCTTCTTTGACTACAGTGGCAGAGATGTAGAAGAGAAAGATGGGTCAGTTTGGGGTTTTTTTTTGCTTTTATAAAATAAGCTTTAATAAAAGAATTCCAGTGATATGAAGCCTCAATTTTAAAACTAAATTAATCCTTTTTATACTTAAGAAAAGGTTTAAATCTCTCTTCTCTGTTTTGTTTTGTTGTTGGTTTTTATGTATTATTCAGGTGGTTTATTTTTTTTGTTTCATTTTGGGGATTAAATTTCAAACTCTGAATAAATAATTGAAATGGATAAACGTGTGTATAGACATGTATATGTAGATGCGCATGTGTACATTCCGGTGGTGTATGTCTGCATACTTATATCATTATATTTTTACAAATTCAAATTACTGTTGTTTATATTTGACTACTGCCTCAGGTCTGTAATGGATCCTGCTGTGCTCTACATTGTATAGATGAAAATGATGGTCTCCCAAAGTGTTTGCATTCTAAATGCTAAGACAAGAGGTGACAGGTTGTGTATTCAGCAGTTGATAGGGGAGTAGAAGCAGGAAAACTTCTTAGTAAGAGAGGGAGTATTCAGGTTTCAACAACTGCATATCCATTGCAGCCTCATGCCAAATCAGTAGCTGTGTCACACTGAAGTTACTTACTGAAGGTGACTCTAGAGTATCACCCCTGTGGACCCAGTGTGGCAGCGCTTGGGCCAGCACTGAGCTTCAGCCCATCCTAATGGTGGCCAAAGGCATCTGCCGTCTCCATCACTGGGAGAAGATGCTGTACCTTTAAGATTTCAGGAGTCAGAAATAAGAGAGATTTGGTTATAGCTTGGAGGTGAAGATTCAGAAAAGGGGGAGCTGGATGACAGGGCTAGGTTCAGTCCTGAGAGACAAAGGTGGCAGAGGTGACCCAGAAAAGTGAGCCAGAAAAGAGTCAGGTAGACAGTGGGAAATTAAGAAATGTGGGTTTGTGAAACACATGTAAAATTTGTTTGTTGGTGCGGATTTGTTACTCTCAGCAAGACAATGAGAGCAATTAAATCAAGGTGGCAGACTTCCCCGGCTTGGGCAGACTGGAGAAGCAGTCAGGAACTTTTGTGTTCTTTTTCACAGCATTTGAATCCTGGTACTTCAAAAAGTGTCACTTTGTTTGAATTCACAGAGATGTTCAAGCAGGAGCCAACCTTTCTTTTAACCGTCAGTTTTATGATGAGCACTGGTCAAAGCATCGTGTCGTCACCTGTATGGATTGGTCTCTTCAGGTAAGATTTGAAGCTGGGATATCTGTTTCCATACACCTTCCAACTTTTCCCTAAAAAATACAGCCAGTGTCATTTTGCCCTTTGTTTGCAGAGTATGACGTTATTTCTTAGCTAACAGCAGGGCCTTGAACAAGTGAATGCATGTTTCTCCATAAAGAAGAGCAATAATGAAGAAGGGCAATAATGAAGCCATCATTTTTTCATATAAGTTACATCATCTTTAAAACCAGGATGTTGTGCTAAAACTATAGATTAACAAACCTACTATGATGAAGGAGTCTTTACTTTTTCTCTCCCCTCCTCTCCTTCAGCACATGGAAATTTTTTTACGACCAAAGGTTTAAAATTAAACCAGATAAAAATAATTTCCTAAATATGTAGCGGTTGATTTAATAAATAGTTGTACATAATAATATATATAAAAAAATAAGAGTAGTGAGAAATAAAATTTATTTTTCTAATATACTAAAACTCAAAATGTGAAAGTATCTGAACAACTTGAAAAGATTTAAAAGAAAACTTTTGAAAAATGCTGGGTTCTTTTTTCAAGTCGTGGAGGAGGATGCTGCAGCTGGTCAGGGGGCATGCTAAAGCAGCGTGCCTGGAGCGTATCCAGCTTCTGTGCACCACAAAGCATTGTCATATTGCAAAATAAAACTGATGGTAGAGCTGCTTAAGCTTCCCAAAACCAATACAGCCACATCAGCAAAGCAAAGAAACCAGGTTAATTAGTTGCTCCGTTGGAAAGCTGTGATTAGTGTGCACACACATCACCACAGGCCTGTCAAATTCGTTTGGTCCCAGTTTCACTCCAGTCCCCCCCATCATCTCTGCTTTTTCCCTGTTAGCCTGTTCCGCAGTTACTGCCTGGAGCAAAGCATCTGGTTTCTCTGGGGAGGAGACCAAGGAGATTCTGTTCCAAGGTCCATGATACAGATATAAAGAAACTGCTCCAGGAGGACATAAACTTGAAAAATGTGAACACAAGGCAGTCTACCTAGTTGGCCCCAAACCCAGTCTCAGGCGTGCCCTGGTGTGTCCGAGCCCTGATGCAGCCTGTTGAGAGTAGCAAAGATGCTGTAAATGTAGCTCAGGCCAGTGCAATGAACAAGTTTTGCTTAGCCTAATCTTAGGAGCAGCTGCTCTTACTCCACCATGTTAGGTGTTGCATGTGGGGACAGCAAGTGTTTAAGGCCAAGTACCTAAATGGTGCATGCAGGTTGGAAAGAGGCAGTGGGTGAGGAGCACAGTGACTCTCGCATCCATCCTCTCCTTCCCCTTGAAATGGCAGCAGGGCTCCTTCTACCCCCCTGGGTACTTCTCAGGTAAGGTGGCAGCTGACGGCATGGACGTCGCAGCATGCAGCAGGGAGGAGCTGTAGAGTCTCATGAGCATCACTGGTAGGCTGTGCAGATCTGGCTGTCCGACCAGGTACAGTGCACAACAGCCAGCTGCAGAGAGGCTTCTTGTAATATCCAACTCACACCCCATGTGTGAAATGAAGGATTTATCCCTTTGCTTTCATACAAAATACCAGCTTAACAACAGGTATGCACTGGTGTGACGTGGGTGGCCTTTAAGCACATATGGATTTCCACAGAAATCAAATATGAGCCTGAGGAAACACTTATCTTAGGTTGTTCACTTGTTCAGGGGCTGGAAATTACATGGAATTCTTATCTGATATTTTCCTAACAGGCAGCTCTTACTGTATTCCCAGGGCAGCAAGAAAAAAAGCCGCCTCAGAAGAGCACTGCCAAATATAATTGCTCAGCCCCTGGGGCTCACAGGCATGTTCTGCTTCCCACCTCTTTGTTCCAGGGTGGCCCCTCCTGCCTTCCTCTCCATTAATTCCTCACACTCAGCTCCCTGGCACCCCAGTGAGGGCTTCTCCGCCCCGGCTTCTCTGTGCCGGGGGGGTTCTGTGGGCTGCCCCGCACTAGCTTGGGAGGAGGGATTTGCCTCCTCTCTTGCCTGCTTTGAGAAATATGTGGCAGGAGCTGGAGCCAGATGGAGGTATTTCCCCTAACTGCTAGCTCCGCTTCTCAGCCACACTCTAGGACATGGCAGTGTCCAGTATGCTGAAGGATAACTTGAATAATCATGGGAACTGCAGAACACATTGCTCAGTTTTCTGCGATAAAACTGTTGCTGCAAAACAGCCTGGAGGCAAATAGAAGCTTAATCAAAGGACCTTGATGCATTGATTAAACAAGGAATTCTGTTCCCAGTCACATGTAAAATATGGTCCCAAACATGTGGGATCATTCAGACCATTAAAGCTAACCCGCTAGCCCCTTGATTCTTTTGCAGAGCAAAGGGAAAACAGCTTAGATGCTTCATCAAGGATCTAAGGGAAAGGCTCAAGAGACTGAGTGTAAACACAGAGAGTGGGATCACCTTGCTCTGTCCATGAGGAGGTAACTTAGCTTATCAAAAGCCAAGAAAACCACAGTCTCAGGGATACTGCTGTGTCTTTCTGACTCTTGGGCAGCAGCCTTGAATGCTGTTTCCCGCAGTACTGTTTCCATGTTGTTCTCAGTTGCAGTCACAGGACAGCTGGGAACCTGCTGAGGACTAGAATTGTGTAAATGCAAGTAGATGGAGTGAAGCAGCAAGTGTGTGATGCCAGTGCAGATTTAGGTTGCCTCCCTTGGCTGTTTTTTAAGAGTCAGAAAGCCTTATAATGGTGTTGCCCAGCTAGATATGACCCCAACATCTGTACTTGAAACTGCGCTTCCAGACAGATGCATAAACTGTGATTGCAAAACCTACATATAGACCAGCAAGATTCGAGTCGGTATTTGCTTATGGCTGGATGTTCTGCCAACCAGAACATAATTGCTAAACTATCCAGGAGCATGAACCAACCCCAGAGTGCCTCAAAACTGGTACTTCAGACCTGGTTGCACACCCTAGCTGGCTGCAGTCACGCCAGTGGAAGGGCTTGTCACTTCTGCTTACCAAGGTATCTGCCTCTTCACAACTGCGGGCTCAGCTGCTCGCCTGGATGGTACCTAAGCTGTTCGGCCAAAATGAGGTGCACTGACAAGAACCTACTGTACGTGGTGTTTACTTGGACCTGGGCCAAGGTGGGATGAAAAGGTTCAAAAGAGAAGCTGAGCTTGTTGTTCAGAAGTGGTGGTAATCTTTGTTGTGGGAGAGAGAAAGAAAAGAGGGCAGGTGAGATGGATGGGAGCACTGGCACAACTGTGGCCAGAGAGGTAGTGTCTCAGGTGCGGGATTAAACTCCTTGAGGAGGAAGAATAGGTGGTTGGTCTGCTGCATGGTCTAAATCCCATGCAAGTGATTTGGGTGCTAAACTGCCCTTACAAGGTACATCAGCAGCCAGGGTCTGCTGGGATGTAGGTACAACGCAGTCAGAGCCACCCCAAAACGCGAAGGAGGCAGCTGTGGCAGCCACATGTTGCTAGTTCGCCTACATGTGGGTCCAGGCTCATTTGGAACAACAAGATTGAACAGAAAAATCATCAGCTCCATGATGTATTATCCATGGAAGTGTACACAAAGTGGGAAAGAGCAGCTGCTAATGGCAAAAGTTATAGCTGTATGCATTATTTTTTCCAAATGGATTTTGAGAGCAGAGAGGTTCAAACCCCAATAATAATGATATAAAGGGTGGTGGTTTTTGTTTTTATTTTTTAAATGCCTGGTTTGGACTAAATTCACAGCTCCCAATAGCACTATTGGCAGCTCCTTTGTCCCACTTCCTTTACATCTACCAGCTGCACTATTCCCCTATAAAGGGCTGAATAGTTTGGCAGGAATTTACCTGGGAACGACAAAAAGTGACAACGATTCGTGCAGATCATTGAGAAATTTTGAGGGAAAGCATTTACAAGAGGAGGGTATGGGTCCTGTGGAACCTGGGCTACTGGCTCATTGGTCTGCAGAAGCCATGTGCTTTTCTCTGGACATGCCATAAAGTCCACTGCCTTACTTCAGCTATTTAGAGTGAAGGACAGAGGCTGCCAGAGGTGCCTAGTGTCAAATATATGAGAGTGAAGAACTCGGTGCTGTTGTATAGGCAGAAAGTAATTGGTGTTTTGTGGGCAAAGTTTCACTTCTTATGGTGTTTTGAAATGATACAAGGCCATCAGCAGAATGTGAAAATCTGATTTTTCATGTATGATATGGTGTGTGTGTATATGTGTATACACAGAGCAAATACATAATGTGTGTATTGCATGTCTACTGCTGTATTTCAGTGGAAAATGGGTATACAAGAAAATATGGATCAGATTTTAGAGTGCTCATTGCATCAATCTTACTGAGTCAGTGGAATTCGAGGTCATCCTGTGCTTTACAAGATGACCTCAGCATCTTGCAAAATAGAGCTTCTGTGAAGAAAATGTTTTGTTTGCTATTTTATCAAGAAGAGCTTTTAAGTTGACTCTATGCATAAGTGAATAGGAAGAGTGCATAATGAAATAAGAAAGAACAATTTTCAGGGATGTTGAAAAAACTGTGAATTTCAGAATAAAACCAAGCCAACACTGTGATCATAGTGTTTTTTCATTATCAAAATCAATTAAGATAATGGTTTGCCCCTGAATAAATGGTTAAGCAAATGAGTTAGAATTACCCAAGCTTTCAGTTTTTCCCTCTTCCTTGCTTTGCATTCCCTTTCTGAATATCCTGATAGTTGTCTTTTCTGAGAATTATCTGCAGAAAATAACATTGCCTTTGTGGTATCTGAGAATAATTGCTAGAGAGCGAGGAACTGGGAATTTAAGGATGTCAGGGACGAGTAAAATATAAAACCAAAATGAAGCTGAATACTATGATTGGAGTAGCATGTATTATAATTAAAACCAGATATTGCACTTCTAGTGTAGATTATTTCTGTCTCATCTGATTGTGCATAGGTTCTTCATCATCTGTCTTATTTCATTTGCTTTTGCTTTTTCTTTATAGTACCCTGAGTTGATGGTTGCATCTTATAACAATAATGAAGATGCTCCACATGAGCCTGATGGGGTAGCCTTGGTATGGAACATGAAGTTCAAGAAAACCACTCCAGAATATGTTTTCCATTGTCAGGTAAGACTGAGGAAGCCATTAATTTCATGCTAGACAAAACAGATTTAGTACATGGTGCATCTTCCCACTGTTTATATGGAGAGGCTGAGGTTAAAAATAGGCATTTTTGGAAAAAGTACAAGTGGCGGTCCAGTGTTTTTAGAAGGCAACCAGCCTTCTCAAACAATGCTGAAAGCCTGTCAGGGCTGCATGTCATTCTTTGTCTATTTAAAACAGTCCCTAGGAGATTTAGTTTATAAAGCCCTTGCACTTATGAAGTAACTGTGGTGTACCACTTCCTCATCCAGGCAGCAACATATGCTTTCCCACCCACGTTCGCTTCCTCGCATGCTCTGCACTCCAAGCTGCCTACCCTTGCCTTGGTTCTGCTCAGTACCACTTTTTTTCTTTAAAATTGGGAAGTACACTTTGCATTTCTGGGTATGTGTCTTACTTACAGCTTGATAAAAACAGTCTTGATTATAAGGACTACTCCACCCATTCCTGATTGAGTGTCCCTTAGGTTAGCAAACGAGTGATTCGCTTCACTCAGTGCTACTTTATAACCATGCTAGTTTAGAAGTTTATGGACAATTCAAAATTAGTTGGGTATTTTATTTCTATAGGTGTGTTTATTGCTCTTTTGCCACTGCTTTTGTGTGTGAAATGGCACAGCCTCATATTGACAGAAATGTTTTGCTCATTGGCCATATCTCTATCAAACTGTCCTGTGGGACAGGGCTTGGGCCTAAATATCCAACCTCTTCATTAATATTCTTCTGTGGTAATTAAATACAGGACAGTGGTATTCAAAAAGCCATATGGAAAAGTTTCAGCAAGTAAAATTTAACAATCAGAGATTAGTAAAATGCAGATTATTCTGTGGTAAAAATTGCTTCTCTTGGAAGGATATGTATTACCTGGCTAATTGTGTAAGCTAAGTGTCATTTTACATTCAAGGACCAAACATCTTTTTGAACTAAGTTTATGTTTGGACTTGGGTACATTATCAGATGTAACATAGTGGGAGGGAGTTGCTGGAATTGAAGTTACTGCTTCAACCCGATTAAGTAACCTTTAATTCCAGGCATGTTTTTCTAATTTGCTATACTGAAAAACAACTTCACAAGGAGTCTGGGCCTGCACAGCAAATATGCCATACAGATTTATATAAATATGTGTGTGTGTGTGTGTGTGCGCGCGTTACCTTTGAAATGAGAACTTGTATTTTTTGGAGATCATATTCGGCAGACTGATGTGTTCTTTCGGACTGCTTAGATCTTAGCTCAGATGCCATGTTCAAATTCTTCTAGGATGTACATGCAGCTTAATGTTTTAAACAAAATATCCAAGAGATTGCCCATTGTATTTTCAGGACAAATAATCCTTAAACTAGATTGATTTTGCAAGATAACAACCATATTTAGGGTAGTCCTGAGTACACAAAGGGGAGATTGGCTACAGACATAACAATGTGCTCTGTTAATTAAAAATTCTATCTATTTTTAGAAGTAGGTACAGTTAAGCAGGAGAGGTATGACTCACTAAACTGAAAGCACTGAGACAGACTATGCTTTCCATCAGAATAACACACAAAGGACAAAGTGGTGGCCTGGCTGAGCTTCTGTCTAATTCTCCCATTACGCTGGATGTCCCCCTTTTTAGATCTGGAACCTAAAACCTGTGCATTGAGAGACACATATGGCACTGTGCTTTCACATGCACCCTGGATTCATCATCTTTCAGTTAAATGACATCAGTTCTTCTGTCCATGGGAAATATTTATTTTCTTGGTCAAACTGTCCACAGATAATTTACATTATAATTCCATTAAGAGTTGGAACCATGTTTCAACCACCATTGTGAGGCTTCTGACATGTGGAATATCTTCTGCATCTCAGATCACATGGGGATACCAACATGAGACTAAATGGGGAAGCAGTAAGCATGAGACTTGGTCTCTTGAACACAGGTTTTGTTCTAACTGACTCAGATGGAAAATAAGGGAAAAATATTATCTTAGCTCAGAGTCTGGAATTCAGTTCAGTAGATCATGATGTTATTCTGTTAGTGGAAACCAACTGTATTATTAGTCAGCCCCATATCATTTATATTACCATTTTGCAAGAGAAACGTTCCTTCATTCAGTCCTGATTCAGTCATTCCTCTAGGTCTCCTGTGAGACAAGCCCAGTTTTTCTTCTGCCATACGTGACCTTATAACAGTCCAGCCCAGCAGCTAAAGATGAACACACACCTTATCATTACAGCTAGGTTGCCTAGATATGACATAGTACTTTGAGCGTATTCTCCCAACAGACCTCTATTTTGCTTTCCAAAGACTTTCTATAAAAACGTGGCCTTAATAAATACTATATGGTGCTGACTAATGTACCTTTTGCCTTTCAATTTTTGAGCTCACAGAGCAAGATACAAGCAAGTAGAAAGTCACTTCAGGTGTGACTGTCAAGGAACTCATGCAAGTCACTTCTGAGAAGTCAAATCAATAAATAGATTTATGCAGCCATTTCTGAGGGACTTCTAAGAAATTCCACCTCAGGAGTTCTGATAACATCAATAGAGATAGATATGTGAAACATCTCTGGACAGCTAAAGAGCTGGGCTGGCTCAGCTTCAGCAGGTAGAACTTCGGATACCTCTTGTGCACATTTGGTAAATTCTTGAAGTTAGCAACTGTAATGTTTTTTTTGTCTTTCCTGATATATTGTACAGATTTAAGTGAGATGATTACCAAGAAATTTCTTAATTTTCTTACCTCTTTCTATGAATTTTCTTAATCTTACATAGGATCATTTAAATTGTCATAATCAGAACAACAGGCTTTGCTGATGCCTTTGCTGAAAGTTACCAGAACCCAAATGCTTCAACTAAAGTTGTCTATCAGCCATGGCAGACAATGATGCAAAAAGTCTATCAGCAATGATGTTTCCTAACTCCAGTCAGCAAAATGTTTTATTTTAGGTCTCAAATGTGAGGGATGATATATTCTGTAAATACAAAATTCTTGCCAAATTTAAAGCCATATTAGGTTGTTGCTCATTAATACAGTGTAGGTGGTGGTAAATGTCATAGCTCTACAGTATGTTTTGCTACAAATACTGAGTTCAATTTTAGTTAATGTGCATTAAGGGAACAATTACTATTAGCCAAGTGGACTTGTTTACTCATTAATTAATGTAAAGTGCCATGTGATCTATCAAATCCTTTCTAAACAAAACTGTCCTACTGGCTTCTACTCTCTTCTCCTGTAGTATATTTATTTTCTTATACTTGTCTTATTTTTCCCCTTCTTTGGGTTTTTATATTTCTACTTTACCCAGTGATGTGCTGACAGTATTTTATCTGGGACTCCCACCAGATTTTTTTCCTCTATAGCTCATCATACATCTCCTTACCGCAAGGTTAGAAATGGGAACACAAGGAAGAGTGAGGGATTGGGCAATTTGTTTGTTTGTTTTCCTATGCAAGCAAAAAAATGTCTCAGAAGCAAAATCAAAGTGGATGGGCAATACCATTTGCTAAAGGACTGAACGCTCAATGCTTTCCTTAGGCAGTGAGGAATAAACTGAGCACGCAGTTAATACTGCAGAGTGCAGACTGGGAGTGTCCTTGTAGGGAAGAGTCAAAGATGTCTTCTTCCCCCACGCTGGAGTATCACAAACTCTTGGTGTAACCCAGTGCATTCCAAAGGCAAAACCCAAGCCTTTCAGAAAGACTTTATGAGACACTGTGGTGAGTCATCCCTGGTTGGGTTGGTTTGGCAGTATCCAGAGAGGGAATGAATTCCAGCAACGACATAGAAATCACATTGAGTCTCCCTCGGTTTGGTGAGTGAATTTTAAGCAGTGGTTCACACTGCTTCTCTCAGCTACTGTTGGTCTCTGTTTAGGTGGTGGTGACAAAAATGAAAATAGTATGGCATGGTTATTGATGATGTGACTCAACATGAGCTCAGTCCTGTATTGCTTTATGCAATGCATGGAGCTGGCCTTGTATGTGAACATCCCTGTACTATTGATTGGTAGTGTCAATGATATTATTTCTCAGTGATATTTCTCAGTCTTACTCTATTTCTTAGAAAGCACTTATATGTCTGTAATGTGTTTTGTCACTGAACAAACAAATAAAAATCTACATTACCCATTAATTATGAGGATTATTTGCAGTGTAATGCCCATTGTTTATGTACTGCTTGTCATCTCTGCCCATGATGTTGTTTCTGTTTCCTGGTGGTCTGATCTAAGCTTTCTAAACCCAAGTGACCTGAAGAAGTACCCGAAACTTTGCACCAACATAATCTGTTTGAGCAAGGCAGATGGGAACTCAGATTGTGTTTGCAATAAATTGGCTACTTGAAGTCTGAGCTACTGTTCCTTTCAGCAGGGCCTGTTAGCATGAGCACAGCACTGCTCTTAGACCAGATCTCATAGCTTTTGCATTAGAGCAGATGATCTGCAGAGACACAAGCAACAGAAATAATCAGTGGATCTAAGGGACTTTAGGATATTACAAACCATTTCCTTTCTTCTGGAACTAAAGAGGGGTTATTAAAGTTGGCTGAGGTATCTGGATCTCAGCTTCAAATATCCATCACTTCAGGAGAGGAGTAGTGGGGGAAGACAGCTGGAAACATTAGTTGCATGCAAATAAACCAAATTGAATGTTACTTTCTAATTTGGAGGACTCTGCATTGTGTTTGGAAAATGTGATTAATACTGTTTTACTATATCCAAACTAATGATAGCAGCAACAACAAAAAAATGACTACATTGTCTGCAATTTGATTTATTATAGATTATTTCCTGATCTATTAATTTCCTCTTTCTCAGCTTCATCTTTTCCAAATGTCTCAACAGGGCAGTGAGAGGTACAAATCTGACACTTAGAAGTAGCTCCTATCAGCATATTTTTAAGGAAGGAGAGCATGTGTGAAGTAGCTTTTATTTGAGGAAGTAATAACCATTTAAGTGTTCTTTCAAGGAGTTAGATCAACTCCTAGCATAATCACAAAAAGATTTCAGCAGTATATCACTTTTAATAGCTGCAGCTATTTCTGTCCTTTTCCTAAAATGCCATGCAGTCAGATTTACTTGGTTGGTTCCATCTCTTTACTAAACTGTCAGGTTTTTGTGGGATATGGGACTTGTGTTTTCTATTTTAATTCCAAGAAGAGCTGCCCATGCTTGGAAAATATTGGTGGATTGGGTACGGAAATCAGCCACTCAGCCACACCACAAAATGTTTCATTCTCCCCTAGCTTTTTTGTAGTGGCTTCTATACACTGCCACTAAGTTATGTGTTTGACCACTCTTCATTGCTTATCCTGGTGTGGTCTTTTGCTTTTCAACTAAATATATGGAGTCAGAAATGCATATCTTAGAATTAGATGCACTGAGGTAAGTGAAGGGCTATATTTAGTGGCTGGTATTGGCCCGCGTTGCCTTTTTTTTCCTGGTTCCTTTGGTTCCTTTGTTGTTGTCTGCTCTTTCAAAATCAACATAAATTCCTTCAGATGTGCTTCTTGCTCCATAAGCCTGCCTTCTAAAGGTGCTGAGCACCCAAATCCATGAGACTTGTGTGTGGAGCAGGCTGAGGTAACAGCATGAATGACTAATATCTTCTTTTCCTCTTGTCCTTGAGTTTCTTTCTCTGTGGAAACCAGACCAGAGCTCAGTCCCTCCCAAACTTTAAAAGAAAAGAAGTACTACAACAAGTTTAATTGTTGAGAAGGTATGGTTGGAATACTTAAAGAAAAATTTCTCTGATAATTACATTGGTGTTTTTCCACAAAGGCTTCCTCACTTTGTTGCTGCAGCTATCTAAGTTTCAAGAAAACATTCAGCTCTTCAGAGTCATAAAATAAATGACATACCCTAAGCTCCCTCCAAGCTTCCCAGAATTTCCTAAGTCAAATCAATCCAAAGAACCAGCAGTATGGCCCTTCCCAGAGCTGACTTGTCTGGTTCCCCAATTTCCAGTGAGAAGGGGCACCTGTGGTCAGTCTTTGAAGTGCTGCAAATCTCAGAGAAGACAAGTATCTCTGAGCTGACTGCAAATTAAAAAACAAGCAAACTCCAAAGCCTCCTTTGGAAGAGAAAGTCTTTTCCAACCTGATTTATCCTGTGACCCTATGATCCTAAGCATGAATCAGATTCTGCCTGTTTTCATAGTAGTTCTCTGCTAAGTGGACCTCTGAATGTCTGCCTGTGAAGATGCTGAGGCAGTTCCCATACTGGGAAAGCTCCAGCACTCAGGAACGCAAATTTGTTGCAGAATCTTTGTAACACATACCAAAATGTTGTAAAATTGAATCCAGTAAGGCTTCGTCAGAGACACAGAGGTTGTTTTGTTTTCATTTCTGTTTGTTTCCTGCTGTGCATCATTGGTAGGATGATCTCTCTGGAGCTGCATAGAGCTCTGCTGTGTCTGTTTTCCAGGATTCTTTGTTGTTATTACATTTGTGACTACGTGGTCATTTGCGCAGTGTAATAATTCATGCACGTGCATAGGTGCTCTATTTTGAATTAAAATTTGGGGGAATTTCAAGCTATGCTGCTGGGGGCGGAGAATACTTTGAGCTACAACTTGTAATAGAAGGATATATTCATTCTGTTCTCATTTTATAACTTTTTTCCTCTGTCCTTTTGTGTTTGTCCACACTGGAACCTAGAAACACAGAGCACAGTTTGTGCTGTGAAGATTTCAGTAAACAAGAGCTCATGTCTTGTCTTTTAGGTTTTGTTTTAGGTTCTTCCTGCTGTTCTGAGCTGATACCAGCTGTCTTTTTTTGCTCCTCTTATTGGAGCCTACACCACTTCTAGCCTCTGGTGATGAAAAATAACTATCATTTGGCCTAAGTTTAGTGCTCCGATACTTGTGGAGAGATTGTGTGTGAGTCAGAAGAAGTTACACCCACACATCTGAAGGCTGAATGTAGTATTTGGAAAATGCTTTTTGGTGCTTTAGGCGAGAGGAGAAACCTGGGTCCAGGAGATTTCTAGAGGCGGCCAAAGAGGACCAAATATACAAGAGGCAGTCTCCTGTCTCCTGGATGCTGCTGAACTCAGAGGCATCAGTGGGAGGAGGACAGAAGAGGCACTGAAACTGTGAAATTGTATTTTCTGTCTTGGGTGTCACAGTGTCTTGTCCAGTCCTGAAGTCATCAGTATGAAATGCTCCAAGTTCTGCTTTACTGCTGAAATGCCACAGCTGTTAATGTGGCATCTACTATCATCTGCAGCTCAAGAAAAAGTATGCCATGTTTCCCACAGAGCCTTTCAGTCCTAAAATCCCTTAAAATTGACTTTATTTTCACAGAAAATCAAATAATTATATTTTTCATAGCAAGCTTGGGAAAAAGAAACCTTCCAGGCAAGGCTGGAGAGAAACTAAGCATGGTTATTTAGACTAAAGGGATGTCAGTTGGATTCACAGAGTTGTATGCCTTCACTTGGCTTTACCTCTATCTTTCCCAACCCTTAGCAAAGCTCTTTTTCCCATGATGACTTGGATCTATTGCGATCTTGTGCAGAACCCCAAAGAGCAACACACCCATCAAACCCTATGTGTACATTATAACAGCATAATTGTATGCCATATCCCATCTGTCTGTAAAATTACTGCTAATACAAAAGGTGGGTATGGTTTTCCTATTAGTAATTAACATTCTGAATTACATGAGGATTGTGTTTGTATATATTATACAAAGTCTGCTAGCAACAAAATGCTGCTTTGCTTAGAGCAATGCATAAGATAGATCATCTCACTCATTTGAAACTGAGATTTCACTTACGAACCAAATAAGTAGAAAGTGACAAATTTGCCTGTCTTGGGTAGAAAATTTTAGGTGGTTCCTGCTTCTAAGCCTTTTTTGGAGGGGGTAAATTATCATACACTTAAATGATATGCTGTCACTACTAGCAATAACATTGTGCTTTCTGTAGGTGTTAAAATAGGGATTTGTAATGAATCTGTACTTAAAGATGCTGTTTCTCTTGTTGAAGCTCATGTAGTCTTCCTTTCAGACCAAATGCAAAGAATGTTTTGGCCACTCGATATGGCAGGCATTTTAAGTTTCTTTGTTTCAATGATAACTTGCATTGTATCTTTGTGAATAACTGGCATCTAATACACAATATGCAAATGATGCAATTTGAAGAAAACCTAACCTTTGAATTTGTGGAGTTAGACATGCAGTATTTTTAAACTTTAGCTAGCTAAGGCAAAAAAAATCTCAGTCAAAAACTATACTTCATAAGAGAAAATTATAGTGATATTGATGGTTTGCCAAAACCTCAACCAGTGACAAAATCCACAGTGTCCTGAAAGAGATGCCTTTGCAAAACCATTCCCTTGCAGATGGCTTAGATTATTGATACTTATAAACACATGACATTATTCGTTCAACTCAGAATTTTGAAAAACTCTGTTGATAAAAAATGCAAATTTGTCACACTATCCCAAAATCACGGAGAAAAAAGTCACCAAATCCTGCAGTCATTCCTGAGGGTGTTTTATAGTTTATGAGTTGTTGATCTGGTTACATTTCAACATGACCTAGTGTAAAATATTTTAAGAAAAAGGGAGGAAGGAAGGGGAAAAAAGAGCATAACTTTCCTTTGTTGATGTGAACATTTCATTATATAGTTTCTCTCGTTTATCTGAAACTCCCAGTGCTAAAAGGGTTTTGGGTGAACAAAAAATGCGGGATCAGATGTGAAATCAATAAGTCAGTGGGATCCTTCCACGGAGTTTTTTTTTTCCATAAAGGATATAAAAAACCATGCAATTCCCTAGCTGCACTCTGAATGATGGATAAACAGCCATAGGCATGACTTTTCTGTTTGTGTTGTGGAACTGTTCACAGTGCAAGCTACTTGCAGTGCAGAGTACATTTGGTCCGAATTCGAGAAAATTATTTCACCTCATGATTTTTGTCTCTGTGGGAGCTCTATGTGAGGAGTGAAGCCTCTTTCTGTGTTACCTGGAACAAAATATAAAACAGCTACTCTTCTAAAGTGCTGTAATAGGCCCCAGGAACCAAGGAATCCATCATTACAGCCCAGGATACAACTGTCCTCTGCCTTAGGTCTAAAATCAACAGTTTTCCACCCTCTGCCCCCACGGCTGGATGACTGACAAGTACTTCCCTGAAAAGAACTTTTGTATATGGGCAACATTGATTTAAGGATGATTAACGCTCCCTGCTTCCCACAAAAGGAAAGCAAAAGCACGTGCTGACTGGCTGAGATACTGATATTATCCTTGCAACATGTTCCCGTGGGGCAGAGAGTCTTCTGGAAAGCAGCAAAAAGGGGAGTCTCTATCAGTGCCCTCAGAGACTGCCCAGGAATTTGTATTGTAGGAGCACTACTCTGCATAATAGTATTGTATTTGCTGTTGCTATAATGATGATTATAAAAAGTGAGCCTCTGTTAGTAGTAAGTGCCTGTAAGAAGTCATTCGGAGTGTTTGGTGAAAATTTCACAATCCATTATGTAACATAATAACAGAATATGAATGATGACAAATACCATAGATTTAACTCTCACAAAGCAGGTGAAATGTTATTAAAACAGGATTGTCTTTATCATGAAAAGTTTCAGAGAAGAAAAGCTGAAATACATTTATTTTAGCATGAAATGACAAGCAAATGTCCCACACGCAAGAAGCAATATAGTTTTATAAACTTGTCATATTGAAGAGATCAGAGCATTTTCATTATCTCTACAACAAAATGTGCCAGAGTGCATTAGGATCTATGATTAATTCATTTTGATTGCACTTATAACAACGTTTAGTATTTTTGTAGCTAATATCATTCTACTTCAGTTCTGTATTGTTCATGAACATACACTGAATCACCAGTCATTTCATGGCAAGAAGAACATGGTTAACATCTGCTATCTCATGTTTACATCTGTAAATAAATAGACTAAGCCAAATTTGGACTGAGTTAACAACGTATAGGAGTTGTGCAGAACTGCTGTTTGCCATGAGTTGTCTGGTGTAAATCTATTCTTCCTGGCAGGATAGTGATGCATTACAAAAATATCCCATCACTGCTGAAAGTGATGACCCAGGCAAGCTGTTTTTTGAGCAAGATGTGCTCCTCTATTACTACAGGAGACATGAACGGTGCAAAGGCAATGCGTGTTCCCATCCTCATTCTTAAATACACACTTGCCTGTGATATCTTCTGTGTTTCCACTAGATAGCTGTTTATCTGTGCTTCTCAGTCTCTCAATTCTCACATCTATGTGCAATCTTTAATTAATTTTAAATTATTTTCAATTATGTAGTGACACTACTTATAAATGTTACATCAGTGAAAGTGATGGATTTGGGCAAATATAATAGCCTGTCAGTCTTCACTAGAAGCTACAATTAAATAAAAAAGATAAGAAAAGATTACTGTAATTATTTTGACAGTGAACTGATAGAAGTTTGCCCAAGTGACACAGACTATAGAGTACAAAATGCCAATTGCTTAGAAACAAGTAAAATAAGATAGTGTTGTCCCTTTGCTC
Source organism: Streptopelia decaocto (assembly GCF_964273445.1). Classification (NCBI taxonomy): domain Eukaryota; kingdom Metazoa; phylum Chordata; class Aves; order Columbiformes; family Columbidae; genus Streptopelia; species Streptopelia decaocto. The sequence goes on along the minus strand of NC_138655.1, from coordinate 137,351,218 downwards.
CTATAGGACTTCCTGGTGACCTGTCTCCAGGATCAGGTAGAGCCGCTTTCAGTCAAAGACTTGTAGGGTCCTTGATAAGTAAAGAGGGGTCCAGTAAGTAGAGATTCACTCAGTTCTGGGGTCCCCAGTGCAAAAGAGACTTGGACATATTGGAGTGAGTTCAGCAAAGGGCCTCTAAGATTATTTAGATCATCTCTCATACAAGGAGAGGCTGAGCGAGCTGGCACTGCTCAGCCTAGAGAAAAGGTGGCTTGGGGGCATCTTATCAATGTGTATAACTACCTGATGGGGGAGTAAAGAGGATGGAGCCAGGCTCTTCTCAGTAGCACCCAGTGACAAGAAGAGAGGCACAAAATGAAATATAAGAATTTGCATTTTAACATTAAAAGAACCCTCTTTTACTATGAGGGTGACTGAGTAGTGGCACAGGTTGCCCAGAGAGGTCATGGGGTCTCCATCCATGGAGATAACTCAAACCCCGGCTGGACACTGTCATGAGCAATCTGCTCCAGCTGACCCTGCTCTGAGCAGCGGTTGGACTTGACAGTCTCCAGAAGTGCCTTCCAGCCTTGGCAATCCAGTGAGTCTGGCACTTCATGTTCCTTTTCCCTTCCCTGTCTCTGAGGTTATGCAGAAGTCTGCTGGGCTGTGACTGTCTCTAATTCTACAGAGTCTTCCCAGAACCAGCTTTATGTCAGGGTGTCCTTCCTTCCTCCCTGAAAGGTCACTGGCTCTCAGATGTCCTGAATCAAGAAATTGCCTGTGTAGGAAAGCACTTACTGTTTAGTTTGGCTGTGAGTGTGCTTTTGAGTCACTGAAGTCATGGGGAACTTAGAAGAATTAAGTTCCTGGACTTCTAAGGAAAGGTAGACATATATATAGTTCTTTCCCCAGCTGGGGCCCTAAAGTGTTCTTGGTCTGATATGTTCAATCTTCTGACTGTGCCTGGTTTCTCATGGCCTGTGCATTTATTGTGGGGATTTGGACTGACTGCTACACTTGAGATTTATTTGCAACTCTCTTATAAGGAGCTGTGACTACTATGCCAAACTTCACAGGCTGAGCTGCATATAATTGTTCTTGCAGCATCTGTACTAACTTCTAATTCAGCTGTGGCTTCACTTAGTTTGATTGATCGAATGCGTGGTTTGAGGAACTGCTGCCATAGAAACCACCAAGCTACCACCACAGCTCAAGAACAACTTGTGTTTCTATTCTGAGTCTGGAATTTGCTCTCTCTGCATGCTCTGTGAAGCCCAACTCCGGTATTTCCAGAACTTGCCATCAAGTGATCATCTGTTTTGCTTTCTCTGTGTGGAGGAGAGTCCAGGGCACCAGAATGACAGGCAAGCCTAGCCCATACCTCACTCTTTGGAGGATCTCTTCTACTTTTGCAATGTGCTAGATGGGGAGTCTTGAGTCTAGCTCCTGAGACTAAGTCGTGGATCCAGCAGAAAGCAGACTCTGCCTGGAGAAGAGGTGTGCAGGAAGAAGAAGCTTAAGTCCTTAGACCAATGGCTGGGCTAGTTTGTGAGCCTGGGGCTGAGGTGACAAGACTGTATTTGTATTTTGTATGAGATAATATCAGAAAATATGCAGAAGTCATTCAAAAAAGTGACCAAAACTCCTGGACTTGTCCACCCCAGCCAGGTTCCCCAGGCACTTGCAAGGCAGAAATTCCTTAACCTTTGTAGATGCTTTTGCCTGGAGTTGCCTAACTGCAATACATAGAGAAGGCTTTGGTTTGTGTGATGTTTTGCCTATGTGCTTCTCAAGCCGTATCTTTCATTTTGCAATTTCATTATTCCTACCCCCCCAAAACCTGCAGGAATGCAAAGAGTTAGATTGACCAAAACAGGCTAAACTGAACTCTTCCTCTTTTTACTATGGACTCTAATCTTGTTATATCTATTCTGCCATCCACATGCATGGATAGTAATGCAGGAAAATGTAACCAGTGCTTTAAGGCTATGCAGACAGAGATAGCTTTTGAGAACTTGTCCTCTAATAAATACTTCGCCTCTTTCAGGACTTTCTGGCACTGAATGCTGCCATCTCTGCCCTGCTTGCCAAAATAAGTGCTAAAGAAAAAGCAAAAAGAATTAGGGAAGCATCAGTTTTCATTCTTTATTATATTACCAGCATATATATATACAGTAAATTTAATATGTACACAGCAGCTCGTGCATAGGGTATAGTTTTCAAGACAGTGCATAGTATTAGGGGTATTTGCTACAGCAGTTGTTGGTGGATTAGTTAAACTGTCCCTAAAATTCTGCAAAGTCTGTGTCCCTAAGCATATTTCTTTGGAGTCTGTAGGGAATGGACAATTAAGCATTTCAGTGGAGCTGAAAAGCTGAGTGTAAAATCTTTTCTTTCTCTTCATTATTGTCCCATCATGAATTACTGCAGACTGTTCATTTTAACTTATCTTACTGATTTTCCGAGTCCAGATGAAACCCAAACACAATTAAGCTAACATGCAGATTGCATGACCACTTCCATGGGAGGGCGGTCACACTAGAGCAAGATGGAGGTAATGGGGTTCTTTATTTGGGGTAGCTATCTCTGTTAAACAGCCCTTTCATATTAGAAGTTCAGTCTAATAAGCCCTTTTCTGAACAAAAAGAAAAAAAAAAAGAGGGGTGATAACTGCAACCTGACATTATTTGCTGTTGCAAGGAAAACTGTACACATTGTCCATAGCAAATAGTGTGCAAGCTGAAAATAGAAGACTCGCATCTTCCCCTGAATTCGCAATGAAATACAGTTGGGAATAGATTGTTGCTGAATCTGAATTTTGGCTGCTGGTACACCAAAGCTGTTAAGACATTAATTTATGTTCCAGTGATGTTGAGCTAGATTTACAAATGTGGTTAGGTGTCTAAAGATAAAGACAGGCAATGGGATTTGCCAGTGCACTTTGCAGCACCTACACACCTTTGTCTCACCAACCAACTGGTGTGTGGATAGACACCTTTTCTGATTGAGATGCTTTAAAAAAAAAAAAGTGACTAAACGTAAATGTGTGCAGAACATTAAGGAGGTTTCATCACTAGAAAGTTATTCAGGCTGTTATTCACCAAAGATTTTAACTTCTAAAATCTCTTGGATTTTCCCTCTGTATGAAAACAGCAACCACTAGTTAACAGAATCAGAAGTGTCAGTAGAAACACATCAGACAACTTCTGTTTTGTCATGTCCCATGTAGGTGATGACTTATTTCTAAAGGATTTCTGGTAGTTGGTAGGAACATTCTGCCACCAGCCCCATATTTTCAAGAAAGGAAGTGAACACTCTTCCGTGTAAGAACCACTTCTTACCTAATGGCATTTCTGATCTTTGCGCCAACTAAATTTTTCATGTAATGTTGTTATTTGGTTGATCCTAGCGGCCTCAACCAGACTGAGATGCCTTGGAAATTAATTTGTTACAAACCCATCTTAACAAAGCAGTGTCTGTCCTAGAGAACTGGCAGCTCTACTCAGGGGTGGTGGCAACAGTGACACTGTTACCGGTGCCCGGAGCTGACTGGTGGCCAGCAGCTCTGGTCCAGAAGCCTTTTGCTAATACTGTGCTGAACCCAGTGAGCCCTGCTGCCTGCAAAGAGAGCACCGTGCTCGAGCTGGCACCTACTATCTGCTCTAAATTCCGGCCAGCCCGCAGTATGAGCAGAGATGGCTGGAGGTCTCTGAGCTCCATCCCCAGACACATGCCCTGAGGCACCAGGTCTGCAAGGGTGGTGCAGACCCATGACTTCAAGCTTATGAATAATTTCATCAAAACAATTAAGGGTGCTATTGTATAGCTGTTAGAGAATCATGAACTAAATAAAACAGATAAACCAAGAACGTGCTTGCTTCTCCAACATGCATGTTGAGGATTTGACCCTGCAATTTGATAAGCAGCCAGGTTCTAATCAGAGAAAACAGACAAATTTTGGTACTTAGCATGTAAGCAGCTGGCTGGAAAGAAAACTCGATTTTTCTCTGCTCTTGTTATGAAATTGCTCCTTATTTCTCCAGGCTTTAATTCTCTTATCATCAGTCTAACAAACAAAGTATGATACTCAGCAAAGACTGCATTCTTAGCTTGCACATATGTATAGTAATTCAGGGTTACCAAACTGATTGATTGTTGCAATAGCTAGAGGCTGGCAGGATCTCCTTGTATCGTATTTGAGAAGTATCATGTTTATTTGCTTTTGCAATCCAGCAAGCAGTTTTGCTGCTTTTCTGAGTCATCACAACACCACCAAATGAATATTAGCAAATGCACTTTCCGAAAGGGCTGAAGTGCAGATGTCCTTTTGACAAGGCAGCTTGTGGACTTCCCTCTGCTTATTTTATTCTTGTAGTTACACAGGCTGAACCTGCAGTTACAGAGTTGAAAGTAGAAAGCCTCAGCTTTCTGCCCAGCTTAAAATGAAGGCATGAGGCTGGGTATTGCCTTTCTGCAGACTTGGGCAGAGTGCTCTGGTGCTGCTGCAATGCTCAGATGTCAGCACTGGCATTAGATGTCAGAGTTACCTACCCTGTAAACTCGGCTAAGAAAGAGCTGCATTTCCTGACATACTCTTTTCCTTCTTTTTAAGGACTTAGTACTTTTTCAATAAAAATAAATTTAATTTGTGGCTACATTTCAGCTCCATTGGCTTGATGGTATAAGTGGAGCAATACCAGCTTTGGATTTAGAGCAGTCGTGTGGCTGAGTCTCTCTGTGCAGCTTTCATGTGGTTGGGTGAGACATTCTTAGAATCCCCAAACATTTTTGAAGATCCTAAACTGGAGACATTCACAATTCTTCCCTCCCTTTCTACGATTAATCCTTCATGTTTTAACAAGCACTGAAGTTAATACAGCCTACACTCTTTCCTGTCACACTGGGCCCCCCTCCTTCCTTTCTTTCTCTTGAATAAAGCAATCTGTTCTTTCCAGTCCATACTCCAGTAAATCAAAGGGATAGATGTCGACACACACCATAACCAAGCATAAACTTCCCTTTTTTAATTAAACAAGCTTCAGACATTTGGTTTGAAGAAGTGTTTGTTTGGTGTTTTTTTTTTCTTTTATTTTTTAAATATGTGAAAGATGTCAACTGCTTTTATTTTATTTTTAGTAGAAGATGAATTTTGGATGGTATGACAAATAATATCTAGCACAAAATCTTTCAGATGTTATTTCATAGTTTAATAGAAAGAGCGTTGGGAGGAGAAATACAGAAGTCTTGACATTTAAAGCTTTTAGAATTAAGAGTTAACCTCTTTGGTAAAGGTTTCCATACACATAAATCATGTTTTAGGTACCTTTTCAAATTTAAGTGGGAAAAACAGTTGTAATTATGTTGCTATCCTCTCTGTCGTTTGCTTATTACTATTAATTATAATCAGACATTTATGTGAAACACAGAAATATCCAGATACATAATAGCTGATACTAAAATTAAGCAAGACTCTTGGAAGGAACAGTGTTGTTTCAGTGTACAAATCCAGGTATCTCAACAGCCAGGGCAAAGTCCCCCTGGAATTTAAGGTATCTCACACCTTCTATTGTAGCGCAAAAAGGATGTAATAGGGCACTCAACCAGACAAACCAGCATTCGGATCTGATACCCCTACTTTCCATGCTGATTCTCAGTCCTCGGCCTGGCAAGAAAAAAGGGCTTTATTTAGTAACTCGGTTGCTGTTTTGTTTCTAGACGATGATTTTAATTCACCTTTGCAGTTGAGGTGTATCATCCATTTCTGTTCTGGGGCCATGTATAAGTGTGTGTAGCAATGCAAGCATGAAGAGCTGGTCTCCTGGTTGCCTGGCTAGAAGAAGATAGGGCAGCTCTCAGAGGGACTGGAAGTGCTTAGAATGTTGATGAGCGGAGTAAGAACAAAAGGTTGTGAGTAAATGCTATGTGTACTTTTGGCCTTTATTAATTTATTCCTCAGAAGGGCAGGCATAGGTCATCAGAGGTCCAGTCTCTATTTTTTGGTTTCTATGGACCAAGGACTATGAGTTTGACACCTTTTCATGGTTCCAGCTCAGCGGCAGTACCACAGCTTTTTCCCTCTGCTCTCAGTCCCTCAGTTCCCTCAAGCATGGAAAAGGATCTGCCTCTTAATCTCAGCAGCAGTTAATTTTATTGCCCGCTGTTGTCTGTTTTATGCTGACCTATAGTAGCATGCCACAAACTGTGGTGCTTTTTCACATGTGTTTGCTCAGCTAGAAAATCTACCCAGGAGTTTCCTGAGTGCCTGCTGCAATATAACCTGGTATTTTTGAGTCTAGAAGTGCCTGTGAACTCCTCAGATCACTTCTTCCCACTGACAAAGTATTGTTTTGAGACTCATCTGGTGTCAAGTGTAGGCATATGGCACCAATATGGCAGCGCTGCCTAAGGGGGTGGTTTCCTGCAGAAGAGGTCTTGCTGAACGCAGTAGTTGTTGCCTATTGAAAGTCATTATTGTTTAGCACCCAGGTCTCTGTGAACTTGTTCAACTGGTGGCTGGGCAGAGTGCCATTGAATCTATGGACATGAGCACAGACAGCTGAGTCTCTGGGGCCTTACACACATCAGATGTGGGTACTGAGGTCAGGCTTCTCAGCAAGGAGAATCCAAATTACTGTCTGTCATGAGCATGTGTATCTGTGGTTGAAGGGATATGCCATCATTAATCCAAATCTGGGCTGGATTAAACTTCTAAAATAAAAACCAGCTCTGCCAGCCACTTGAAGAGGGCTCGGGGCCTGTTTGAGTCGAGTGCATCAGCAGGAAGGGAGGGAGGGATGGGAGGGTGGAAGGAGAGGCAGAGGCAGCTGAGCAAAGTCACCATCCCCTCAGCCCTGTAGTGCTTCTCTTCCTACAGGCTGTGTCCACTTTGTCCCTTTGACTGCAGGCCCCTCCAAGGGCTGGACACGTTTCTCTCTTTGCCCTGATAAGAGAGCAAACATTTCATGCTTTGTTTCTTAATTATGTTTTCAATGTGGTTCTTGGTGTTACAGCTGGGAGCAGAAGCTTTAGCACTCAGGGAGTGGGATCGCTCGTTTGCCAGACAGAAATCTCAGGTTTATCAGCCTAGGCCTGGCTCTCCCTTTTTCCTGGGCTGTGCTCCCACCTGGAGCTAATTTGGGATCCCTCATCCAGCAATTCGTGAGCTGCTCACCTTCATGGACAGGCAGAGGACACACGGGGGAGAGGCAGCAGCACTAGCGTGGTGACACCCACCAGAAAGCCATCACAAAGATAAAGGAGTACAAAACCTGGGTGGAAGATCACAAAGCCAGAAGTAGCAGAAATTCTTTAGTAGGGTCGCTGAGAAAGCTAAGGAGAGATCGAGAAAGCTAAATCCAGTAGACTCTATCTACATAGAGGGGGAAAACAGCAGAGCATTAAGCTAAGGTAAATGATTAAATGAGTCACTGCACAGAGCAATTCAGAGAAATGAAGGCGACCAAACATGGGGGTGTTCTTGTCTCTTGTGGGTCGCAACAGCTTGCAGACACAGATGCTCTGTGGCACCCATAGAAAGATAATTCTGGGAACCTTATATCCTAATGCCACTTTTATACTGTGTACACTAAACTCCTTTTGGAATTGCCCTCTGACATGATCCCTCTTGCATTTCTTTACGCACTGTTGCCATATACTATGAAACCAGCTGCCTCTGTCTCCTGCAATGAGTAACTAAGCACCTACAGTGTATAAAATATGGGTAACTGAAAAACTGGGAAGCTTTACAGTAATTATTGGAAAGTGCCGTGAGATTTCCCTGGAAAGGTGTGGTTAGAAGTGCAAAGAGGGATATGCTGTTATTTTAAAACCTGACCATGCACTGGTTCCTCCTCCTTTGAAGTCAGTGGCAAAACTCTGTTTTAGAGGAGCAAGACTGCTTGAATCGACAAACAAGAGGCAGCCCAGAGGCAGAAGAAGTTTACAGGGAATGGTTTCTGCTGCTCTCCTTGAGCACAGAGATGTTCAGACAGACTGGAGACCTGTCTGCTGCTCTCTCCCATTAAGGCTGAGAAATGAATGCTTTCAAAGTTGTTAAATGAATGGGCTGGATCTTACAGCCCTTACTCATCTGAGTACTGCCATTAACTTTAAGAAAATAATCACTTTATTAAGTGCTATGGAGTGGAATCCTTAAATTGTTAAATTCTAATATTTGACATAAGTTTATTCCTTGGTAGAAAAATAATATCAGCATAAATAAAAGGATGTATATGTTTCATCAGTTGAAGAATGCGAGTTACTCTGGAGCGATACGTAAAACTAGAAGCAGCACAGAGGGCTTAAGTCCGTGTCATGTCTGTAGGTTATTTTTGAACTTTATGAAAAACACACTTCAGCAGTTTATATCCTGACCATACAACTGTATTCTGGGATTCTAAATTCAAAAACATGCTAACCATGAAAAACACAACATATAAAAATACACTGTCCACTTGGCAGAATTCTTCATCCTGCTTCAGAGTCTCACAAGTTTGTTTCGGACGAACTGAGAACTTTGTTGTGGAATGACTGTTTGAATTGGGGTTTCTTAAAATACATGTGGAGCCTTGTAGCTGCTGCGGGATGCACACAGCGGTGGAGCTGTACTATTTTAAAATCATCTGACTATTTCACTTCATGTAAGAATATCTGTCAGCTTAGTTATAAGGAATGAGAGGGGTTGATTAAAACAACTCACGAAGCCATTAAACAAAGAGATAAAATGTAGAACATGTGCTGTAGGGTCGTTTTAATTATAATGTATGGGGGATCTGTGGAAACCGGATGGCAGCTGCATTGTAGCTGAGTTCTAAGCCCCTCTTAGCAATACCGAAATTTGTTACTCAGAGGTGGGTTTTCTGATCTGTAAAACTAATAAGTCCTTTGGAAACAGTGTTTGGAAGCTACGTTTTGTTGCTATGACTGACCGTGGTATAATTACTACACTCAAGCGCTTAGATAGATATGAACTAAAATAGGCAATTATGTATACTAATTATCTTGTCACTAGATACTACACCATATAACATCAGAGAAATGTAGGCAAAAGCTTTAGTCAAGAAGGGAAGAGATCAAAGATGTCAAGTGGACAGCCACAAGAATCCAGAGAGAATGGTGAAAAAAAGGTAGTGGCAGATTATTTCATTGTCTTGGCAATCTTATTAGGTAAAAAAAAAAAAATGTATTGAATGTACTTCTTATGCTATAGGTATGTCTACTAATTAATTTAGCTATAGATATCAGAAAGACACATTAATTCAGTAAAAACTATTTAAACTTCACATTTTGCTTTATTTTTATTAACCTAGTTAGAGACATCAAAAGTTAGCATAATTAATTCTATTCCTATCAGAACAGGTTTAAAATCTCTGGTATAAGAGTTCAAACCAGTCTCTAGCCACTGGAAATCAGGATGAGAAGCAGTAACGAAAGAAGACAACACATCTGCCCAACTCCATCCACCCCTGCCAGAGACTGGGTCTAGTTCAGTTTGGCAGTTTCTGTGTTCCCAGTTCAACAAAGTTTATTTAAATATCTGTAATGCTTTTTATGCAACTGAACTATGGTAATTTAGTTAACCTTTTTTCATTGAGTAAAATGGGTTCACACAGAGGAACGTCACCACTTCAAAATACCCAGTCACTAAACTATAACAAAGATTTGTTACTAAAACTGTTTGGAAACAGAAAATGCATTTTTAAGAATGTGACCGATAACAGTGAATTTAACTTTCTGATTTTAATTGCCACAGCAGTTCAAGTCTTTCTCTATGGCTTCTAAGCATCATTAAAATTGTCAATGAAAAAATGACATTTGCTTCTGTTTGCAAACTGTATTTATTAGTATGTGAATTCTCAGGAAATTGTATGAATGCTGTAACTTTTGCTTTCCAATTTGTGTAAAAGAAAGACATAACATCCAGGGCCAATTATATAAAAATGGCAAATAATTCCTTAGAAAGGATGGAGGACTAGAAGGAATAAATTGTTGACACATGAAGGTTCTGGGGGCTGTTCCCTTGAGGACTTAAGATGTTGTATGTTATGTTAAAGATACTGGAAGGCAGTAGCTGGGATAGATACCTATCTCCATATTGGCTTGTGGGGCACTCTACCAGATAGCCAGGGTAACTGCTGCACCAGTCTAGCTCCTCCACATCCCTAGCTAAAGAAAATGTAAAAAGGTAACTCGGCTGTCATTCAAATGAGGAAAAATTCATTTCTGCTCAAACAGTGTTAGGGAAAGTGTGATTCCCTCTGCTACTAGAAGAGGACCTCTTTGTAGCAGAATAATCAGTCATTGATGCTGTGAAGGCAGCACACCTTGAGGTGAACTTTGGAGTGTCTCTCACAAACTCAGCTCAAAAAGAAAAGCTAGAGGGGAAATCATGGGACAGGATGCCAACCTCTGCTGGGCTGGTATCTTATTACTTGAAGTTCTCACTTTTGGAAATTAATCACTTTCCCATCACTGTTATGAAGAGGTTATCATCTCAGGTTTTTAGCATTATGCTAAGACTCATCCTATGGTCCCTATTTTCCCTGCGACCAATGGAGCTACATGGTTTAGGGTCAAAATTAGCTCTTTGCATGTGTCCTATTTACTTTAGCAGAATTACTGATGTGCAAGGAATATGAATAGAGCTCATACAGCGATTTCTAAAATACAAAATGCTAATTACAATATACTTCCTTAAGGAGAGAACTGAATATGACTGACCATGTAACCCCTCTTTTCTTCTCTACCTGTTTTACTCCAGTCCTCCGTGATGTCTGTCTGTTTTGCCCGCTTTCACCCAAACCTGGTTGTTGGAGGAACATACTCTGGCCAAATTGTCTTGTGGGATAATCGCAGTCACAGGCGCACCCCAGTTCAGAGGACTCCCTTATCTGCTGCTGCTCACACGGTAAGGATAAAAATCACCTCATCCTTTCTTTAGAGGAAATGGTCAGCAGGGAGGTGGAGCTGCCTCGTTGTGTCTACACAGATGAAAACATAAGTGTGGCCCTTGAAGTTAAAGAAATAGATGAGAGAGATGTACAACCACCTCCTGTAAGTGCTTAACCATCACACTTGATATGGTCAGGTCAGGAGATCATTCTCCTTTCCAAGGAAGACAACAGGATCAGTTACAACACTTGAGTAAGACACCTTTGTCCCAGCACAGTGGCACTGTGACTCTTGCTCTCCATAGCCTGTAAAGAGAGCCAGGTCACTATAGGGACTGTGTGTCTGCCAGTCCAGCATGGCAGGCAATTTCAATCATTTATTGTTGACTTGTTGTACACAAGCTTCTCTTTTGAACCAGATTAGGCACCTATGGTGGTCTCAATAGGGTCTCGTAAGTGGACAGTGGTGCCCTTGAACAGCATGAGGCAGTTTGCTTCTGTTTCCCTGTAGAGTAATACCCAAATGCTTCTCATGGTCTCCTACTCCAGACAGGGCCACAGGGTGGAGCTTCCACAGTGAGGGGGAGTTTGTGTCAACAGAATGATGTGGAAGAGCATTTTGCCAACACACACATGTACCTGCAGATACAGTGATGGTGGCATAGAGCTCTGGTCATGTCTGAGAGGTACACAGGCAGAGCAGCAGCACAGTGCCTGAGAAGGAAGAGTTTCTTTGTGATACGAAGATGATGTCTGTGGTAAAGCACTCATACTGTGCTGGAGGAAGAGACAAGCCTGGACTGCCTGCTAAAGTGTCCTCACTCTGCTATAGCACTGACATCCAGTCCATCCTGCACTAAGATGTTGTGCATTCTTGAGCTCTTCTCTTCCAGAGTTTGGGTTCGGGCAGCTTCTTCATAGGAGCTATAAGGTATACTCTGTGGATGGTGAACATTATCTCATCTTGGGAGTGGGCTTGGGACCATTCCTGAGTGGGAAGCAGAAAATACAGCTGAAAGGAGGTGAAAAATGTAATAGTATATGAGATGAGACTGCAGAAAAATGTAAATTTCCTGAAACATAAGAAACTGAACTACACAAAGCACTCTGAGAGACAAGATAATAATCTTGTTCTAGCAGATCGAAGGATCAGATGAAGTGATAGGTCTTTTGCACCTTCAGCTTTTATAATTCTACGATTCTTATCTTTGAAATTTGCAGATCAAGGTTCGGCTTTTAGCTGACTGTGACAACCTAATCCCTGGAGTTAAAAGACAATGTCTAGAAGCCCTCCCACATGAATTAATGCAAAAGATTCAGCATGGGGCCAGTATTATGATGGCAACTCTCTTATATTAAAAAATGACAGGTGTGCACAGACATACTCAGTGGGCCAGGCAGTACAAATATTGTTCCCTAAATTTCCACTATCATGATGTAATAATCTAATGATCTGAGCCATGGGTTGCAACTTCAACATTGTTTTTCATTTCCCTAATGTTTTTGCTCATTTTTTCACCAGTAATGTTGTTTAATCTGCATGAAAAGAAACAGTCTCTCCTGGAAGTGCAATTTAGAGATGTAGCAGACCAGAAAACAAGTGGCAAGCTGACTATCACTGAAAATTGAACAACTGGGACTCAAAATCTAGTGGAAAAGGAAAGATTAATGGGAAGTAATTTGTTTACACTCAAAAAACGTTTAAGACAAAATTGTACCTCCTGGAATTATATATTAAACTGGTTTTATTATTGCAATAGAACAATATGTGATGTTTTGCTTTTGACATATAAATAAATGTCTTTCAGTTGTGGATGGGCACTTTATGTGCTGTCATGAATTGGTATAAATACGTGTTTACACAGTCTAACATGAGGAAGCATGATGATTTAAGGGGTGATCATATTTTACTGTAAAACAGCACTTTATGTTCATATGTAGGAATCATGTCATGGTTCAGCCTGAGCCAGCAATACAACCACGATAGCCACTCACTCACCCCCCTTGCCACCCCTCCAATAGGGGAGAGAATCAAAAGGGAAGGGAGAAACTTGAATTGAGATAAACACAGTTTAACAAAATAACAAAATACAAATACATTACTAGTAAATATATCTATAAAATAGAAACAGAATATAAAAGATAGTCAATGCAATTGCTCACAAACTCTGTCCACTCTGAGCAGCCAGTCCCAGGCAGCAGCACCTGGTCCCGAACAGCTGATCCCAAAGAGAGAAAAAAGGAAAAAAGGCAGAAAGGCCCAGAGGCCTCTGCAAAACGGCAAAAGGTCAAACTAAATGTCCCAAGCAGAACTCCCCTGGCTCTGACAAAACGAGCAAAGAAGGCAAAGAAGCGAGAGAGAGAGTGAGAAGAAGATCCCGACTCTCCTTAAATCTGGAGCATGACGCTGATGGATGGAACGCTCTTATTGATCAGTCTGGATGTCAGTCAAGCTCTGCCCCATCCATGCCCCCCTTCCTCGGTGCCTCACACCTGTGGGCAGAGCACTCAGAATGTCCCTGGCTCTCAGACCAGAGCAATTAAAAACATTAACTCTGTGCTGGGGTGTTATCTCTTGTGTAAGTCCAAATAATGACCAAGCTAGCTATGAAAAAGAAACATTTCTAACTGCACGAAGAAAATTCACTAATTTGCAGTCAAACCAGCACAAATCACTTAAATAAACTGTAAATGAAGTCTTGGTTGCTAAAGGCTGGCTTGGATCCTAGATGCAAAGAAAAAAAATAAATTAAGACAACTGTGGCAATGTTACTTTGTATACTGTTGGATACATGAGTTGAATACTCATTTTAAAATTTGAACTTAAGCCATATGTGAAAAAAGGAATTTTCTGTTTTATTTCTCTCACTTCGTTTATTTGAAACAGCTAGAGTGGGTTGTTATCACTGACTTAAACCTTCCTGAAGTTTAGTCTCACTGATTGCTGCCTGGATTCACCAGGAAAGAGAATTCTACCCGCAGCTTACTCACTAATTTCCTTTCACACCCACCACACATCTGCACTTGGGACAACAGGAAATTTTAATTAAAACAAAACCCTTTTGCATGATGATTTCATTTCCAAAATAAATAAAAGCAAGCTGGCAGCGACCCTTTGAAAAGAAGGGGCCTGTTTAGACTTTCTGTTACATACAGTTGGTTGTCTTTTTCATGCATGTTCTTTAAGTCTTTTCATTTCTGCCCTGAGTTTTATTGTGCATGAAATTGATGGCTGGTAACCCTGATTAAAGCCAGACCTGGCACACTGAGGTGCTGCTGGAATGACATGGCTCAGTCTCTCCCTCCCCGCTAAATACTCTAGATACTCCACCACTTGCTTTGGCTTCCTCCCACCCCTGCTGTCCCCATCCATTTGGACTACTAGTCAAACACCCATTAAAAAATAGGACTGTGCTTGTTTCACACATCAGTGTGTGCTAATCATATTTAGCACTGTGGTCATTAGCTCACCGCTAAGCAGCAAGAATGTCCATCGTACGAGGGTAATAGTGTGAGACATGTGAGGGACAGACTGGGGCCCACTTGATGATCTGTGGGAAAGCAGGTGCCTGGCAATCTGGAGAGAAAGAGAAAACTCAGCATCAGATTGGGCCTTGTGACTTACTGGTGTGTGCAGGTGGCCTCTGAGCACAAGGTGCCATTTCAGCAGCAATAGCTGAGTGCAACTTCAGTGTGCACGCAATCACACACGGTGCGTTCAGATGCTGCCCTTTCTGCACTTAAGGAGGGGGCATTTACCACCCCGGTATCAGACCTGAGAACTAGCCAGTGCCCTGGAGATTTCTGCCTTTCCCTACTGGCTGGGTAGGTGCCCTGCAGCTGGATCTTAGTCTAAAATAAGTGGTAGTTCTGCCATTCCTTTTGGCAGAAGCAAATACCAGGTTTCTAACCCTACATGGAGCTGGCTTAGAAGCTCTGTGTGGATCTCCTGTAAGTTGGTCCTAATTTTCTTTAAATAAGGAAAGCATTACTTGAAAGTATTTTCCTCTTTCTGGAGACACAGGTCTTCTATTCATTGGAAAAAGAGGCAGAGAAATATAATTTTTCTTTGCTTGACTTGGTAATATGTCTTACCCTTAATTCAGCAGTTATCACTTGTACTGGTCAAAAAAAATTAAATCTTACTGTTTGGTCTGACTGATTTTTCACTCTGGAGATTGCTGAATGTGAACCATCCCTTATATGTCACCATGAGATATCAGATGACACTTCAGGCTCAAAATGTTACCAGGTTCCTTGGAAAAGGAACAAGCCAAGTTTCAGAATTGCATACCGAGTGGAATTCAGCCTCCATGGAATGACTATACTATGGTGAACCAGGTGTAACACCCTAAATTTTGTCACTCCACATATATAATGACAGATTTAAAAAGGTATATTGGTCAGTGCTGGAGAACGCTGATGGACTTTTTTGTGTTTTTCTACTGGAGTACATTTGCAAATATGTAGTATGCAAGCCAATTCTGGAAAAGTTCAAGTTTTGTGCAGCTGTTTTCTTGAATAAAGTTTTCATTTTGATTCCATTTGGACAATTCGTCTCTTTCTGCCAGTTATTTTCAGTGTCAAAAGCCATCAGTAGAATGCTACATGTCCCTCTGGGTGAAATCTCATCCACATAATACAGTGTTTTCACAGCATTACTCAACTGGGCTGTTGTATTATGAGGAAAATGAAACTTTGAAAACATTTTCACCTTCATAATGTACCTCTTAAAATTTAAATTAAAACAAAACAAAACAAAACAATTTATGTCTGGCAAAAGCCGAGTCCTGTATTTTCCAGGCATAATGCGACTACTTAATCATTCTTTAAAATAGCATATGAGAGGTTAGAAATTTGTTTGTGAAGATATGAGAATGGTTCTCTGATTTCCAGTGTTAATGTGTTTTCAGCATCCGGTGTATTGTGTGAATGTAGTTGGAACACAGAATGCGCACAATCTCATTACCGTCTCTACGGATGGCAAAATGTGCTCCTGGAGCCTGGACATGCTCTCAACTCCACAGGTGGGTTTGTTTTCACCTATACAGGGCGGGGGGGGAAAAGCAACTTTGGTAGAGCAGGATACCTGCTTAATGGAACATTGCTCCTAAGAGCCAAAACCTCACGTCCTGTACAAACTAAAACCAATGGATGCACTTGAAAGAGTACAGCTTGCTTCCAGCAGTCTCTGCTAAGAGCCAAAACCCATTTCCTTTACCACAAATCATGTAATTATTGTAATACGTTAATACATAGGTCAGTTTCAAGTGAAAATGAAATAATCCATTTTAAAGTACGGTAATTACAGAAGTCGCCTGTGGTATATATTGTACTTACTCTACAGCATTGTTTAACAAATATGGACTAGATTGCAATGCACCCTAGGCACTACGGGTTTCCAAGGCACACAGTCAGAAAGCTTACTTTGCTGCCTGCCTTCAGTAGCCAAAGGAACAAGCAATGCAAATTAAAAGTTTTAGAACTGATTTCCCCCTCTGAAATGTTTGCTACTATTGTCTTTGCCCCCACCCTCCCCACCCCCCTGCCCCAGCTCCTCTTCTTTGTATCAGAAATGAAAGGAAATCCAGGAAAATTGTCCAAACCACTAGTGATTATAATAACGGAAACTAAACAAAGAATCTGATGCTGAAATAGATCTGTGGATCTTTTAAGTGTTGTCTTCTGGAGTAGTACATTTTCTATTTTGAAACATCACTGATTTTTTTATACATAATTTCTTGGAAAAAAATACTTTGGTATCATTTTTGCTAAACATCATTCGATCTGATCTTGTTTCAAAAGGCTATGTAGAAACTCCTCTTAATGATTCCATTAATCATGTATTAATGTGCAAGTACTATTGAATTATTTACTTTTCAGTGTTGACACAAGAGGTGGGACTCCTCTATCCTAACCTTAGCCATCTAAAAGTTACGTCTGTGTCGAGTCTAGGCCAGTCATTTCAGTTTCCTTTACAGTTAATGTAGAGAGAGACTGGGTACTTCTGGAGGAGGACTCATCCCATCCCAGCATGAAATAACATTTCAGATACCCTGCAGCACAGAACTGTCAAATCTTAGGCTGGAAGTGGCTTCTGGAAGTCATCCCATCTAATCCTCCACTCAGAGTGAGGCCAACTTCAAAGTTAGATCATGTTGCTCATGCTCATCTTAGGCAACAGTATGGATCTGGTAGTTGCCTACTGGGACTACAAGAAACCAACACTCTTCCGTAATAAAAGTGGAGGCATATAAAATTACATCTATGTTTAGGCATCTGAATTCCTTCCCCAATTTCTCACTTAAACATCAAGAAGATAAATCCCACCCTTATGTATTCAGTTACTGAAATACTAAATTCTGAAGCAGAGATTTGTGAACATCTCAGTTCCAGTACTTCATCACTCAGATGGAACTTCCCCGCTCCAAAACTGGCTTTCAAGAAGGATGGGAACACACCCCACATTACACTGAAGTTTGGCGTGCGGCTCATGGTGATCTAGAAAAGAAAGGCACAGGACTTGACGTCAAGCTCTATGCCATAGCTTTAAATTGGGAGGAGTAGAGTGTTGCTGATATGTGTCAGTCTGAAACTTTCCAAAGATAGAACCAGAACGCTCGTGTACAGCCATGGTGTAGGCGCTGGGAGGAGAACATCCACCATGGTATCTGGCCATGGCTCCACAGAGACACTAAATGATGATCTCACCCCAGATCTCACTGCCAATGCATTTTCCAGGTCTTGGTTTGCATTTTTAATAGAACCAAATATATTTCAAATAAAAGTGTAAATCAAGCAGAAGTACTTCTCTATGAATTTGCAGCCCTCTCCTCTCATGGGGATGCCCACTTTCTTTAACTACAGGAAAAATCCCTTCTGAGAAAAATGTTACAGACTTTGGCTCTAGAAGAATAGCAGCTTAGACATTTTAAACACAGAAAACATACCCACTTAAATAGGTACAAATGAAAATTGCTAAATCATTCAGCCATTTTGTGGATTCTTGGATTACAGCATTTAGGCTGCACAACCAAGAAGTTAAGAGTTGTGCAAAATCTGCTCAAAGCATATGCATCTTGCTACAGCCACAAACTGTTCATGCTGGTTGTACTTGCAATAGCAAAAATTGGCAGGCTGACTTACTTTGAAGTACAGCTACCAAATAAAGAATGAAAATACGTTTACTGTTTTGCAGCTTGATGGTGGAATCTAGAGGGAGTGTTTATGGTTACCTCTGAAAATGTCTGAAAATCAGTGCTTAAAATGGTGGTAGTGACAGTACCCCAGCTTTTAATTTTGTTCTGCAAAGGGACAAATGGCATGCTCTGAAAAATGCCTCAGGACCACAGGATATTACGCCTTTCCTGACAAACAATTGGTTTCAAAAATGTTTGTAAATATAAGGGTATTGAATGTTTCATTAGAGCCTGGGGCTGGAAAGTGTAACCATTAAGGTATTATCTTTAGTTTCTGCACCATTAGATTTTAAATTCTCACCTGTCATCTCTGCTGATTTAAGATGATGTAACAAAGACCAGTCAGTGCCATCCAGCCACTCTCAAATGTGTGACAGACAGTGGAGGGAATGGCAGGAGCAGTGCACCCTAGTATGTGACACTGCATCTTCTCACAATGCCCTGTGTAGAAAAAGTCCTCTGGCTGGGTCAAATTATTTCTTCTTCCCTTCCAGCTACCCTGTGTAACATTTAGAAATTAATTAAAAGAAAAAAAAAAATAAATCCCAGCCAAACAAAAGGATAATAATGAAGAATAATAACCATGACCTGTTTTGGTAGGAGAGCATGGAGCTGGTGTACAATAAGTCCAAACCAGTGGCGGTTACCGGAATGGCTTTCCCAACCGGAGACGTCAATAACTTTGTCGTTGGCAGTGAAGAGGGAACAGTCTACACAGCCTGTCGTCATGGAAGGTGATGTTCAGCATTTTGTACTTAAATGAGGTTGTGTACCTGTGTTGGCGTGAGGTAGCCAAGTGTGTGGAGTGTGTTTAATTTCTTTCTCTTGAATCAACAGTGTCTGTGCTGTTCTGCTTCACACAGCCAGAACAGGAACCGCCTGACTTTGGGCACCTGTGGAGAGCAATGAGTGCTCTTAGGGTTCGATTTTGCTTGCCTTTTTCAGACATCTGCTTGAAGAAGGGGTGACTGGCACCTCAGAAATGCCTCTTTCTCACCAGAGATCTAGACAGCTAGTTGGGATGTAGGTGTCTGTGTCTGGGCAGGTTGAATCAGGCCCTAGGAGATGGTTTTGTTGCAGGGTAATCAGGCCTAAACCACTTGGAAGAGATGGCAATCTGCTTTATTTTTTACCATCCTGAGCTCCATCTTCAGTCTCCATGGGCATACATCAGAGAAGAGCCACCATGGGCACACGTGTGTGAGGAGTGGAGCCGGCAGGTTCCAAGGCAGGGACACCCAGGGCATGGCCAGGCGGCACCAGGCCAGGCTGGGGACCGAGCCCCGCCAGTCCCACGCTTGGTGGGCTGTCTGGACGTGCCCACCCTCTCCAGAAGGGTGAGAGGGTTTTGCTGTACAGACATGAGCCGTGTCACAGAGTTTGGCTTTGATCTGGGCTGCCACCAGGTTTATTTGCTTCACCGTGCCAGGTGTGCACACGAGCTCTGGCTGACCCACTCCCATGTACCCTGTGCTCCCTCACACACGGTGGTCACATCCCTTCCTTGCTCGACCACGACTGCTATTTAATACTGCAAGTTCCTTATTTTGCACTCTGTAAATCTGCAGGATAATTGTGTGCACTGTTAGCTTCTGGTAGCAGTTTCTTCCTCTGGGATGCTTGAGTGGCTTCTGTAAAGAACAAACTTTTTCACCGATTCATTTAAAGCTCACCCCCACACTTCAATAGTTTGAAAATTTCTCTGAATTATTTTATTTTATTTTATTTTATTTTATTTTATTTTATTTTATTTTATTTTATTTTATTTCATTTCATTTCATTTCATTTCATTTCATTTCATTTCATTTCATTTTATTGTTTCCCTTGACCAAACAGACATCGATACACTAGTTTAAGATTGTAAGGCTTCTTGTTATTTTTACCTTTATTACACATTCCTAATGTTGTATAAATACCATTTTGAATATATTTTGTTCAATTTAATTTTTATTTTAAAATATTTTTATTTTAGCCTGATTGCTGACAGTATTACAAACGTGTCTTATTGAGGCATTACAGTTACAGGCTATGTGGCAGCTGATGGTTTGAATGCCTTTGGGTGCTGGGATAAATAAAGCATACCCATGAGCATTTCTCACTTCTGATCTTTCAAATATGCTTGGCTTGTTCCTCACAAGAGGATGAAGGTGTCAGATCCTCTGGTTAGCCCACTTTTTCAGCAAACCTGCTGACCACTGACCAATGCACTCCTTTTCTGCTCCTGACTGTCTTTCCTAGAGCTTTTTTTCTGTCATCCCCATTTTGTTTCCAGAGGCTCCTGTGCCCTTCAGCCCAGCACAGTGGAGAGCCCTATGTTATTCTGTAAAAATGTGTGTTGAAGCACAGCAGGTACACAAGTGTTCTCAGGACTCCAGAACCCACCAAGTGCAGGGCAGACAGACGGGACAGCCTCAGAGGTGTGCTTTGTACCCAGCCCTGCAGCGGCTCTGCAGAGCTCAGCCCCAGCTCCAGCACACACGGCCAGGGTGCCAGAGGAGCCCAGGGGTGGCCACGCTGTCATTGCCAACAGCAGAGAGGAGGGGACACACCACCAGCAATGTGAGGGACCCATTTGCTCCAGTGCAGCTTCTCATCTCTTTGCATACGCTGCATTCACGCTGGCACAGCCTTGCCAGAGCTGTGGATATTTTTAATGCATTTTCTTCCATTTACAATTTCTCTATAATGTTAACTAAGATGGTAATTTATGATTCCACTTTCTGTATACACTATGGACAGTACTGACAATTGGCTTCCAGGAAGAAGAAAACTGTGGATATTCTCTCTTACATAGCATTGTATTTTTCCTTCCTAATAGCTATTCTAGCCTCAGGCTGATGAAATGCACATCTCCCCTTGTTCAAAGTAATGACTGTGTGATACCTGATCACAGGAACAGTTCCTTCACTTTTTTTGAAAATTTGCTTCCTAGTGACTTGATTGACTGCTGTGGAAAGTTATTTTAGATATATAAGAGAAAAATAATTGCTTATGATAAGTCATTAACATATCTGCATTTTTATTTTAATGGTTATACCTTATGATAATGACTTTCTCAGAGGCATAAGCTATAGTATAATTTAGAATTATCTTATAATTATGCATAAATGTTATTTCAAGCTACAGTAGTAGATGGTGTATGTAAAAGTGAGTTAGGCAAGTCTTAAGAAGTAAGAGAATGTCTCCCTGTGATGGATCCTGAGCATTAATTGTGCCCACAGCAGTAAATCTCTGCAGGCTATGACTTTACTGAGGGGAGAGAGATTTACAGATTAAATGGAAACAGGAACCTAAGAGTAAATGAAAACATTAAATCACCAGATGTTAAATCACTCTCAGAATGCAAATGTCTCTTCTTCCTGCAGTAAAGCTGGCATCGGTGAAATTTTTGAAGGCCACCAAGGACCTGTCACAGGAATCAATTGTCACATGGCAGTGGGTCCAATTGACTTCTCCCATCTCTTTGTCACATCATCATTTGACTGGACAGTCAAGCTGTGGACCACAAAGGTGAGAAATCCAACTTGGCATGGGATGGGTAGTGCTACTTGTGAAAATGCCATTGTCAGAAATATGTCAGTATTGTCTATATCAAGTCCTAAGTATCCGTTAAGTGAAAGGTTGTGCTTAGAATAGGTGTAGTGATAAAATTGTAAGTAAAATATATATTTAGTGTAACTGTGTCAACCATATTCACCCTGGAGCATAACCTGCCCTTTAAAAGAAGCTTCAGCTGGCCTGCACTTTGGTGTTAACGCCAGTGCTAAGCGATTTCACTAGGCAAGGAGATGCTTTGTCTTGCAAGTCATCAAACAATCTGTCAAACACTCCCTGTGCAGGCTAAATTGCAGGGCTAATACTGTGCACCACGGTGGTGCAGCGGCAGGAACACTTTTTTCTGCTGAAGCAACAGAGGAAGCACACATACAACTTAATGCAACCAATATCACTCATGAAATTCATTGCTGTAGGAGGCAAAAAGTATGAATTGTCCCAATGACATTAGACACCGATGGCTGGAAGCAGGGAGGAAACATATGCTGGAACTTACATTCATGACCACTGGGGATCTGTTGCTGACTACTATATGGACGTGTCCCTGTGATGTCTTATAGGGAGAGTACTGTGAACAAGACAAACGAATACGCAGTCTTGTGAAGCTTTTAAATCCCAACACTCCATAGAACTGTAGGAATACAGGGTAGTGACAGCATTAGTGAAAACTGTGAGACAGACTAAACACACCAACGTAATTTCATTGTACAGGCTGAGTAAAACAGAAGAATGAGAGGTAAAATCCTAATTATATAAGTCATCTAAGCTGTCATTTTTGTCATACACCAGAATAGAGAACTGCCTTGCAAATGCCAGTCTTTTGTATTGTTTTTATGCCTCCGTTTGGTTCCCATCTTTAGCTGCACCCAGCAGAGTTCCCATACTGGAAGCTGACCCCAGCCAGGAAGTGTCTCAGCATGTGTTCCTCCAAGACATCAGTGCTTGGAGATACTGAGACAGATGCACAGCAAATGTAAATACAAAAGTGATCAGAAGGGCTCATGGGACAGCCTTGTGCTGGAAACAGAAGCACAGTTACCTACATAATAACTTGGATCAGCTTCCAAAGTAGCTTCACAATGCGTTTGTCAAAGGCCTGATCCAATCTGCATGCTAATTAACAGGTATCTCTTCCAGGAAACTCATTATAAGAAAGGTGCATAAATTACCTAATTCACATGTAACCATACATATCAGTGGACCCAGCCTTAACTGAAGCAGAAGTGGTCCTGGGAGTGGTCATGGGCAGCCCAGAACAGGTCTGGGATGGTTCCTAGGTGGTAAATGTTAAAAAAGGCTGCAAGATGACCAAGTTATGGAGAGTTCAGGTGTTAGCTGGTTGGGGATGGCTAGGCCGTTTGGTGTCTGAGATAAGGGAGTCCTGGACAGTGGTAACTGGTGGCAAGGGAGGGTTGAAGCTGAAGCTGAATAAGGAGAAAAGAATTTGTGGGGACTGGAGGGAAGATAAAGGCAGGTACTGAATTCCAAACATACATGTCCAGAAGTCTCAACCATCTGCAGATTCAGTGACATATTATATTATATTATATTATATTATATTATATTATATTAGGGCATAATAAGGCCTGGGTTTTTTTTTATTTTAAACTCTGGGATTTTAGAAGTTAGCAGTAACACTAACACGGCATATTTTGGGCACAGACACTGCAGTTAGCAGTATGCAGTTACCCTTGTGGAAGAATTCAGTGCTCAAATGGTTAGGCCAGAGTCGGTTCAATACAGTCAGTTTTCAAAGAACCAAATAATTTAAATTTCTAATATCTATCGAGCTGTGGCTCAGCTGGCAAGAGGGGCTTCCTGAGAAAGCTGTATGCCCTAGTTGATGTGAGCTGTGGCATGCACGTGACACACCACACCACCACTGAGAGCTGGAAGCTGTGTTGCTTTATAGGATCTCTTGCTTGCTTATGGAGCAGGTTTGAGCAGCAGCAGCCCCAGGCTGCTGCACCACCAGCCACTACCCTGTGGAGACATCCTCTGAGACATTAGACAAGTTCTTGAGCTGTGATGTTTCCTTTTTCTTCCAATTTGACTCCTACAGATGTTTCCTTCTGTACCGTCTGGATAATTCTCTTGGATGGAGCTGTTACATATTTAGGGGTCTCTTTGTTCAGTTCCCATAGTCAGGGTCAGTCAATCAGTGGGCTTTGAGTAAACTCATCAGCATGTTTGATTCTCTGAAACAAACAGTGGATTGATATGAAGAACTAAGTGCTACTGCTGGTTTATGAGAGTTCACTCAGAATTGTTTTATTCCTTTGGTTTCTTATTTGTAGATTTAATCTCTCTATCAGCATCTGATGCCGTATTGCTTTCCTGCTTCCACCAGTGCTGTCTACTTAATTCTGTGCACATTATCCTCTTTAGTCGTGAAATTCAATTCCTTTCTGTTTCACGGGTTCAGAGTCAATGTCCAATTGTAAAGTGAACTATAAAAGCTCTGTGTTTATATTGTCTATTGATGTTGTGTAGCACCCTGGGGTGCTTACAAGAAAGGCACTTTCATTGCAGGCATTTGAGTGATGGATTGAAAGCACCATCTCTCTTAAAAACTCTGGCTTGACATTTTATAGTCTGTTTCTGTGGTTAACACATTTTCTATCTAAAGAAAGTTCAACCAGGTGACTGGGAATAAGGTTGTAACTAAGGGAAGAATGAAGGTTCTGTAGATAACACTAATACAAGGTTCACATTATTACCCATCACATTAGTCAATAATTAGATCCGTGGGTGAATAGTAAGCAATCAGAAGCAACAGGAAAAGAAAAGGAATTTGCAAAGATGATAGTCACTTGATAGCCAGGGCATTACCTGGTTCCTGATGGAGTCAATAGGGCTTTCAACTTGAATTCATGCTACACCATGTGAGCAAGTCTTGGATGCAGAGCTGTCAAAGCCCTCATGTGAAGCATCTGTGGAGCTCTGCCCTTAATTAGGTATTGTCTGTACGATGCTTTGAAGAGGTAAAGTGCTAAGTGGAAATGCTAAGTGTTGTTAATTAATTAAGCATTAATCCTCATGAACAAATAGCATGAGGTTAAATAATGAAATGTAAGTATTGTTATTATTACAGAAATTGCTGTTTGGAGTGCAAATTTTTAGATATTGTGTCAAGGGACAGGAGCTAGCTTGGAATTGTTAAAGCGTAGCAAAACATAAGCTAGTTTAGCTAAAGCATACAAGATGGCTCGTTTGCTGCTGAGGGAGTTAATACAAGTCTGGATAGTGAACTGGATTTCGTTAGCTCTTTCATCCACATTTCCTTTATCTCTTATCCTGCCATTGAGGGGAGGTGCTAATGACTGTTTTTCTCCTCTTGCATCTCTGTGCAGTTGGCAAGAAGAGAGACTGGAATAACTGTAACAGCATTGCTGTATCCCCATCCATACCTGTCTCCCTCTTTGCCTAATGTTTAAGTAACTGTGGTAAATGCCATAATCAGGAGTGACAGAGGTGAGCAGACTGGTAGTAGGACCACCATCATAAGCATTAGCAAGGACTAATTGAGCCAGAGGATATGTGTGCCTTCAGCAATAGACAACTTACTTCTGTGTCCATGCTCAGTTTTGCTTTACTAGCATGTACATCAATAGTAGCTAATCCTAATCCTAATCCCTCTCCTTTGTCTTCTCTTTCTTATGCTCCTCACATGCTGCTCTTCTTTTTTGGTGTCCGGTGTTGTTCCAGTATGAAGTTTGTTATGCTTTTTGAGAAACTACATTTTAAACAGCAAAAAAATCACATTTCTATGCTATGTGCCTTCACATATATTTCTGTACCTCCAATATCTTATGCCTATCTGTTTGATGATTATCTGGGTGTGAGCCAGTCCTCCTGCTCTTGGAGTAAATAATTTTACCTTGCACTTTCATATCTTCCTATGAGCATATAACTTCCGGCTCCACTGTTTTTAATTTGGTCTAGAGGTTGAACACCATCTCCTCAGGGGTCAAGCTGAAGCCTATCACTAGAGCAATGCAAAGAAGCATGTGGTGGTGGTGTTGCTAAAGATAGGTACCTTTACCCCCCAGTCCCAGTCCCCAAAAACCTGGCTGATAGGATCCGACAGGATCAACTTGATAAAGCAAACTTACTGTGAGAGAAAATGGTGTAGCAGAATGAGTCAATGCATTGCATGATTGCATAGATTAGTCACCAAGAAAACAATGCACTCACAAATGGGCGATTTTAAAAGTCTATTAAAATAACAGAGTCAGGTTGTCGCTCTTTCAAGATTAAGAACTTACTATTTTTACATTACAAATACCATGTATCAAAATATCTGGTTACTGGCTCAGCCTTTTTTTCTAGTATAATTTCAATCACATTAAGTGGGTGAGTGAGAGCCTCTTCTACTATAGATAGCATTGCTTGAAGTTAAAGATCCAAACAGAAACATAGTTCAACATTTAGTCATGATAAAAGGAGAGTAAGCTTAGTGAACTATTACAACAACTTGGTGAATTCTCCCTCATGAAAACTGCTTTAGCTGTAATTGGAAATGCTGAAGTTAATGACTTGATTTAGTGAGATCCTGTGGCAGGTGATAAATAACATTCCCCTGCCTTACGGAAGATGTTCCTATCCCAGTGAATATGCAATTATTTATGAAGAGTGTAGGAGCTCCACGAGAGGATCCTGTAAGCCAGGGGTTTGGGCACTAAGCCACGCTGCAAAGGGCTGCCTGAGTGGGACTGGAACATGTGTCTTCCCTCAGGGGAGGAAATGCTGTGAAGATCTTGCCATTTTGCCCTGAGCTGTATCTTGTGCCTATGAACAACTCTGGTTTCACTGCAAGTAGGATCTTCTCAGACTGAAGCTTTGATTTTAATGTGCTGACGCTTCCTGATGAAAACCAGTTTTGTCCACTTGGGGCCAGGTCTACTTCTCCAGTTTGTAACAAGATCAGACTGGTCTCCAGCAGTGAAATGGACTGGTGAAATGCAGAGGTTGCTCACACACCTTATCTTGCATACACGTAAGTGTAGATGAGAGCTGGACTCAGTGAAATTTATGAAGTACCACTGTTTTCTATCTTGAACCTGTTCATTCTTAATATTATTTTCTAAGCTTTCCTAAATCCTTTGGGCCATATTCAGTCTTCTTACATTCTAGATGACTCACTGCATATGAAGTTGGATCCTCCTGGATCCTTTATTATTTAGGGCTTCCATACTTTGGTTTCTTATGCAGCCACTGGAAAGAAGTAATGGCAATGCATACATTAGACACCTTTTGGAGGTATCACCATTACTTGCCATCATTGACTATACAGGTGCAGCTTTAGATAAACAGTTGTTGGAGCTTCTGATGGCTTTCTTGCATCTGGAAAGTCTTAGGTTGCATCTGAACTGGCAGATGTGGCAGCACTTCTGATCTCCAGAGTCTGCCTTCTTATTCTGGCTTATCCCAAGCCACTACCAGGAAGGAATCAGCCTCTTTATCCCGTGCCACACGCAGAGGGTTATACCTTGATTCTGCAGCTGGAAAAGCTAAGATACAAGCTGAAGAAAGCCAGGGTGTGCTCTGACCAGATGCTAAACCAAACTATAGGGTGTCAGGACCTCTGGCTTTCTGCACCCACCACCCCACTAAATCTGGATGCAACCTGCATCTGCCTCTAGTGCCATGGTGGATGATCTCAAAAGGCCCTGGAGAGTTTAGAGAGGCATAAGAAGTAACATCAAGAAGAAAAAGAGAGAAGCAATAAGGTACTGTGAGGGAGACGAAAACTTCAGTCTATTTTGGGAGTACAGACAGTTCTCCCTATTTTCTTGTCTCTGTGGAATTCTTTACTAATCCC
Source organism: Streptopelia decaocto (assembly GCF_964273445.1). Classification (NCBI taxonomy): domain Eukaryota; kingdom Metazoa; phylum Chordata; class Aves; order Columbiformes; family Columbidae; genus Streptopelia; species Streptopelia decaocto. Next base: position 137,323,769 of record NC_138655.1, on the reverse strand, counting down.
TCCCATTGAGTCTGGAGGGGCTCAAACATCATCTCAGGGGCTGATTTAACCCCTCTTATTTTGGATACCTGGCTAGAACGGTGCCCCCACTGCTGTGTTACACTACAGACTTGCTTCCTGACTCTGCTCATAAGGCAATCACCTTCCTTGACAACCATGCATTTCCAGTGCAGGCTTTTCTCTGTGACAAAAGCAATTAAAATGATTAATCTGATTAATCACTGTCCAAATGCTGTTTTTATCTGATTATAGAGAAAGACAAAGGGTGATAAAATAGTGTGCTGGATTTCATGAAAACGGTCTCTCTGTGGTGTGAGTTCAGAATCTTGAGTTTTGTCCAAAAACAAGGCAATGAATGAATTTGCTTCAGAGCTCACTTTTGTCAAAAGGCCAAGCTGACTTGGGGAAGAGGGTGGAGTTGCCTGTTCAGACAGGATTTTTTTAGTTTTTGCCCTTTACCTCTGGAGCCAGAGGTCTGGCTCTCATCCAGCTGTACAAAAAAGATTATGGTATTTTCTAGGTAATTTTAAAGAGCAAAACCAAAGTGAAGTCAGGTGGCTTGAAATCAGCCCCAAGTTCTTCACATGAAATGTTTCTTATTATTTTGGTCTTCGGTGTAGCCATATTTGAAAAGTGATAGGAAAATACTCTTCAGCTGGCCGACACACTTCATTTACTCACATGAACCATGCTGCTTCTTTTTGAAATGTTTTGTGAAGAATGGCACACACACATACACAAAAATAAAACAGTCATCTGAAATACCAGGGCTGTTCTGAAAAACTCAGTGGACTAAAGTCCATTTCAGAAAACCCTAACACAAATCCAGCTGTAGACAGTGAAAGCTTTATTTGCACATGGAAAGCAGAATTCGATTTTGGGAGCTGTAAGAAACAAAGTCATGATTCCTTTTTTCCCTGAAATCAAAATGCAAACCTCCCACTGACTGTTCTGTTGCAGAATTACGCTGGAGGATCGGGCTCACATATAATAGTGAAACATTTCAAGAAAATTATCAATATATAAAGCCTAGAACTTCTTCCCTAATGGAAATTTTCTCCCACCTGCTTCATGCAGCCATCCTTTCTCTGCTATGTGAGAGACTTCTGTTATCAGTAAAAAAAAGGAACTGTATTCAAAATCCCACAAGATGGATTTCTTTTCAGTAATAATTAGCCTCAAAATCATTGCTTGCTGATCCATGAAAACTCTGTAGGCATCCTGGTGGCAGCAACTACAAATACTAATCTTGACTGTTCAGCAGACGGTGCTGTAGCATCAGGTCATGTCAGCCGTCCTGCAATGTTCCCTCTGCTCCTGCCTGTGCTCCTGGCAGCTGGAACTGCAGCAGCAGAGTCACTTGAAAGGCTGGTAATTCTCCAAGTCCACATGCAAGGCTGGGCTGGGTACCCTGTGATGAAGCAGCATTTTCCATTAAAAAGAAAAACTGAATTTTCAGAGGCCTCACACTGCATGTTCCCATCAGAGTCACAGGGGTGGGAAACAACCCCCTGAAACATTACCCTGCTCCCCTCCTCGCCTCGCAATTTGAGATAAACTGCCTCTCTTTTAACAACCTGAGGCCCAAAGTGGGGAGACTAATCCCACTAACTCCAGCAAGCGCCTGCTGCTGCCTCTGCTGCATGACGGGACAGCATGAGCACAGTGATCCAGCATCTCCCAAAGCATCCTGCTCACCCCCAAGCTCTGCTTTCCGGTCCTGCCTATGCAGGATATAAACAATAAACAGTAACAACTGGAGGTAGAAGACCCAATCTGCCCTTCTTTGGTGTTTCAGTCTCTGTTTGGTGTTTCCTCTGACCAGAATTTGGTGATTCTTCTGCCAGTGTAGCAAAACTATACCTGGCTCATATTTCTCAGCAAGGCCTCCAAAGTGCTTCTCTGAAAAAAATCCAGGGAAACAGTAATATAAATGCAGGAGTATGAGCTACAGAAACTGTGAATCAGATTGCTAGTCAGGGATAGTAAGACCTTCTACAGTACTTTGAGCTTCTTAAAAGAAGAAATTGAGCCATCTTTATAAGTAGGTGGAAGTTCCTAAAGAAAATGATAGTATTTCTAAAGAAATCTGGTGACTGAAGTGCATACTTAATAGCATAGGAAGAAGTGCTGGCTCGCTTAAAGCATGTTTTAAATAAAAGGTGGAAAACTTGATTAACATTTAGCGATGAAGTCAGCAGTCTCAGGAAATACAGAACAAATGGCAAATACCTGTACAGGCTTCTCCACTGTTGCCATCACACTGCATCCAGCTTGATGTGGGCGAGTACAGCAGAACGTGTTAAACCCCAAGCAGGGGAAACCTGTAGGCACAACTCTCACAAGTGTGAAGTAAGAGGGGCTCCAGACTGGAAATGAAATGGCATGGATCTAAACACAGAAACAGGCATACACCAGCCTCGCCAGCAGGAACTGGGGAGAAAAGTTTGTTGAGGAACACTCTCCTCCCTAGTGCCTCATTATAACACAGTCTGCATATTAGCTTCTTCATAAAATCTTTCTTAAGCCTGTTTTGTAGAGTGTCAAGGCCTTACATACCTTCTTATGTTTGTAAAGTTCATCCATGCCAAGCAGATATCATTAATTCATTTAAGTTTACATTAGACATCAAGCAATACGCATTTTTATCAAACTCACTGAAAATAGTTCCTCAGCTAATATGCAGTGGTGAAGAGGAATGCCATACTGTCTGCTTTTTTCCTTCAGAAAACAAAAAGGTCTTTTTCCATTGAGTAAGTGGAAAGGCAGGGTAGAAGAGAGCTGGAAGACCAAAGCAGACAACTGAAGTCTAGCAGCACAGCCCGAAGGTGTCGCATCTCTACAAAGGACTTAAAACAGTTAAGTAGGATTAACAAAATAAGCAGTTTACCTGTCAGTGTAGCTTCCAGGCTATCTCCATAGACCCCAAAAGCTCTGTGGTCTAACTTTCCGATGCTCCTGAAAGTCAGGTGATGTCTGACTTCCCAAGTTCTTTTATGTTTTTTTTCTCCATGCCACAGTATTAGACATTAAGATCGGTTCTCATTAAAACCGCCTGTGCCAACCATCAAATCTTTTTTCCTTTGCTTCCTTCTTGTATGCTGACCCGTGACGCTTTGACTTTGAAGGAAACCACAAAAATGTAATCATCATGTTATCTCCAGACTTGGTCCGCTCTCATAACCCCTTTCCTTTCGGTCTCACCCTTGTCCCCTCCTCCATCTATAATATTTGCCACATGTTTATGCAAAAATATTGAACTTTCTTTTATTGTTGACAATTAAAGGAGGCAACAATTTCAGAATCTCTCCAAGACCAATGATTTCTAAAAGTGACCAGTTTTCTGCCTTGACTGTCTGCAACTTTTAGAATGCCAAAAACCAATCAGTGTAGTAATACTACAGTACTTCAATAAAACAGGGCTGTGAAGAGTGTAAGGATCACTCTAACAATGAAGCCTGTTCCCTTGCTCAAAAATGGAGTTTAGACTTGATTCAGTGCCCTACTCACCATCTGACAGTGAGATGACACACGTACCAAGTTCACAGCCCAATGAACTCTCCTTTGAGCACCAGAGGCTCACCGGTGATTCAGCACTAAATCTGACTGCCAGGAGGAATGTAAAGACAGGGAGAGGAGTTATTATGCATGTAGCTCAATTTAGGGCACTTCAGTTAGCCAGCAATGTTGGGTGGCTAAAGAGCATAAACATCCCCCTTTTGCTTTCCCATTGTCATCCTTGAACGTCTGGCTAGTTCTGGAAAAGGTGGAGCAGACTGCAAGTTGTGAGCTGTATAGTATCGGGGTCTGTGGGATAATTACACCCTTCAGGGAGAATGCAGACAGGCTTTGCCGACCCATCAGGGATGTACCTGTAACTAGTGCCTCTGATTTATGGCATCTTTTAACAGCTCCCAAGACTGCTGTAGCTCTTAAAAGCTAGCATAAGCTCAACTGTGTCAAGTCCCATAAGTATAGTTTTAAAGTAGGAACTATTGGATTATCCTAAATTATCATAACTATCAGAAAACAGATATGGGGAGAAACATGGCAGTCCAGAACTGGCAAAATTCCCATGTAGATCAATCAGTCTGAATGAAAAACAGGATGTCTTTGACTCCATCCAAATGGAGAACGTGAAGGCTTACAAAAGTAGTAGAGCCTTGTACACAGTGGAGAACTGACTCCTCACCACAAGAGCTATGCACAAGTAACCCCAAACAGCTGACATTTGGTGACCCAGAAGGAGACTGTTGGAGGAGTAAAGGTCAAGACCAGGGTAAAGCTGATTTGAGGAGTATTTGCCTCAAAATTCCCAGCAGCTTTTGGTTTCTGCTTATACTCTCTGCTTATACTCTCTGGGTTGGCCTGGCTAACTGGCAGGATCAGAAAGGAAAAGATGGGCACGGATTTAGCAAAGTGGTAAGATGTCTCTCTCAAGGTGGAGAAGACTGGGCATAGCAGTAAGAACGGTAAAAGAGCTCAGAACCCGAAGTCCTACAATGTGCCCTATCCTGGTTTCTTTTGCATCCCTTTTTCTTGTCAGTGTGACACTGTTAACACTTGCTTTAAATAAAGACAGCAGAGTTTTTCTGCCCTATGAATTATCTATGCCAAAAGAGATGTCTTCCTTTGACACCATTTTGTAGGTACTTTAATGCATAAAGGCTATTTGTACAATTTTTGGTCCCATACGAGCCAAATTAATAGAATCATAGAATGATTTAGGTTGGAAGAGACCTTATAAATCACCTAGTTACAGCCCCCTGTTCCCTGGTTTGTTCAAGGGCCACACACAAGAGCAGCCACTCTGCTCAGGACCACTCTGGCTCTGCTCTTTCCAAGTGCCAGAGAGATGGAGCTTGAGCCTAAACAAACACGTCAGCTTGTTTGGAAAGTTTCCATGCCAAGGGCTAATGAGTCCATTGTATTTGCTGCACACCTAGAAAAATCAAAGTAGCTTGGATCAACTTATAATACCACACAACACTCATGGCTGTTGATAATACAGTGTGAGCCAGAACTATGGGTTTGGCTTATTGTCTTTACCATGGAAGACAATGGGGAGACAAGAGAGTATGTGGTGT